>NC_091439.1:13941107-15269857 GCF_964237555.1 Oryctolagus cuniculus
CCCAAGCACTTGGGCCATCTTATACTGCTTTCCCAAGCCACAGCAGAGAGCTGGACTGGAAGAGGAGCAACCGGGACTAAAACCCGGTGCCCATATGGGATGCCAGCGCCACAGGCGGAGGATTAACCTACTGTGCCACAGCGCTGGCCCCAGCGTTGAATTTTGAACTATAAAATTCAAGAATGTGTTTGTCATCACGACTGGCAAGTTGTATTATGAAGGATAAGACTAATTCAGAAATTTAGAAGAATAGAAATAGAATATGTTGCAGAGATTAACTATAGATAATAATTATGGTCTTGGAAATTTTGGTTTCTTTTTGTAAAAAAATATTTTTCTGTACAATTTTCTGAATATTTAGATTAGAAAATTTTGAAGCTCAACAGATAATTTCAAGTATTAGCTTGGGAATGCTTGTGTCTTAGAAATTTTGGTTTCTCTGTAGTCGGGGTCTGAAGCCCAATGCTAGCCCCTGACCAGCAGGGGCAGCGCAAGCACTCCCCAACAAGGCGAACAGGAAGGGTAAGGTCAGATGGGTCAAGAACACACCACAAGCACCAGAGAGTTCTGTTGAAGCAGGAAACACTTTATTGAGGAAGTGTACAGGCTTATAAAGCTTACGAAGGACATGCACAGTAGGGGAGCCAATCAGAGCAAAGGTCACGCAGGCATGGGTGGACCACGCACAGGGGCACCTTAAGCAAAGTATAGGGATCACACACTGTCCATGTGTCCGGAACTAAAGTGGACCTATTCCTGCTGGTGTCCTTTTTTTTTTTTTTTTTTTTTTGACAGGCAGAGTGGATAGTGAGAGAGAGAGAGAGACAGAGAGAAAGGTCTTCCTTTGTCGTTGGTTCACCCTCCAGTGGCCACCACGGCTGGCGCACTGCGGCCGGCGCACTGCGCTGATCCGAAGGCAGGAGCCAGGTACTTATCCTGGTCTCCCATGGGGTGCAGGGCCCAAGCACTTGGGCCATCCTCCACTGCCTTCCCGGGCCACAGCAGCCTGGAAGAGGGGCAACCGGGAAAGAATCCGGCGCCCCGACTGGGACTAGAACCTGGTGTGCCAGCGCCACTAGTTGGAGGATTAGCCTATTGAGCCGTGGCGCCGGCCCCGGTGTTCTGATCTTATGGTTAACCAAGGCAGTAGCAGACATGACCCCTCGAACATCAGCCAGGCGCCATATTGTAATGAAGATTTTAAGCAATGCCCAACATCTGTAAAAAATACTTTCCTATACAATTAACTTTCTGAATTTTTAGATTAGAAAATTTTGAGGCTCAATATATAATTTCAAGTATTAGCTTGGAAGTGCTTGAACTGTAGTGATCCCTGTTGTAATTTTTGTTGTAATTGAACATTTTAGAATAAAGGATTAGGTAATGATTAAATTATTTAAAGACTTTGAGAGAAATCTAATGGTTTTATATAGGTCTGATATGAAACCACACAGTCTGTGTTTTTAACAAATAACTAAGAATTGCTTGATAGCCATTGCTGTAGTTTAGCTTAACCTTGAAGTTTGTTGCCAGGGCTGCTTTCTACTTCAAGACCACACTGTCTGTTATTGACTATTTCAAGTTTTGTTTCTCCTGCCTATTGGAGCAATTTTTCTTTTGATATTTATTTAATACCAGCTGCACGCCACCATCTGTGCACTGCAGAGAGTAATGTGAAAGAGAACTGCCTCCTGCCTTCATAGAACCTGCTATCTAAAAGGTTAGACAGAAAGATCAACACACTTGAGCTTAAAAATGATTATAATTTCTAACTGTAAATAGTTATAAATAAGGAAATATTTGGAGGCTATCAGAGACTTTAAAAATATATATTTAGTCTCTCTAGTAAAACGTAAGTATGATTTTATGAAGAAAAGAGCACTGCTCAGTGCAATTCCTATATTTCTATTTCTGACTCTTTTACTAACTGTATGACAATAAGTTTCAAAGAACAAGACCTTAATTTCCATATGAACTTATTTATTTCACACAGATTATAACTGAGAAAGAAATAGTATGTTTTCTTAGAACTTGAGGTTTAAAGAAGGGAGCAATTAGTACAAATAAATTATTGCAGATTTGGACAATAGTACATTTAATGGGGCTGGCATTGTGGCACAGCATCTCATATCCAATCCAGCTCCCTGCTAAGGCTTCTGTGAAAGCAGCAGAGGATGGCACAGGTGGTTGGGCCCCTGCCACCCACATGGGGAGACCTGGATGGAATTCTTTCTTTTTTCTTTTCTTTTCTTTTTTCTTTTTTTTTTTTTTTTTTGGACAGGCAGAGTGGACAGTGAGAGAGAGAGAGATAGAAAGGTCTTCCTTTTGCCGTTGGTTCACCCTCCAATGGCCACTGCAGCCGGTGCACTGCACTGATCCGAAGCCAGGAGCCAGGTACTTCTTCTGGTCTCCCATGCAGACACAGGGCCCAAGGACTTGGGCCAACCTAGATGGAATTCTAAGCTCCTGGCTTTGAGATGGCTCAGCCCCAGCCATTACGGCCATATCGGGGAGTAAGCCAGTGGATGGAAGATCTCTCTGTCTCTCTTCCTCTCTTTCTGTAAATCTTCTTAAAAATATCAAAACTAAACGAACTTCACTGAGAGTGAATTAATCTAGCAGTTAAGTTGCCTATGTCCGACATCAAAGTAACTGAGTTTGATTTCCACCTCTGACTCCTGAGTCCAGCTTCATATCAGTGGAGATGATGGGAAGCAGCAGTGATAGTTTATTTATTCATTTTTAAAGATTGAATTATTTTATTTAAATGGCAGAGTTACAGAAAGGCAGTGGCAGAGAAAGAGAGACATGGGTCTTCCATCCGCTGGTTCAATCTCCAGATGGCTGCAACGGCTGGAGCTGAGCTGATCCAAAGCCAGGAGCCAGACATTTCTTCCAGAGCTTCTTCCAGGCCTCCCACAGGTGCAGGGACCCAAGGACTTGGGCCATCTCCCACTGCTTTCCCAGGCCATAGCAGAGAGCTGGATCAGAAATGGAGCAGCTGGGACTTAATCTGTCACCCATACTGGATGCCTGCACTGCAGGTGGTGGCTTTACCTGTTCCTGCGCTGGCCCCAGCAGTGATGGTTTAAATAATTGAATTCCCACCACCCATTTGGGAGACCTGGATTGAGTTCTGGTTCCCAGCTCCAGCCCAGTCTAGCCTCAGCATCTGAGGAATGTACCAGTAGATGGGAGCTCTCTGCCTGTCTCTTTTCTCATTTTTCTACCTCTCAAATTATAAATAAAAGTAAATAAATAAATAAAATTGCTGCATAGTAAAGGCTGAACTCCTCAGCACTAAGATTTTATGATCCTAAAATTCTATTGAAGAATTAGGAAAGGACTATCTAGAACTTCATATGTTTATATCTAGATATGTTATATTTGTAATAATAATAATAATGGTGCCAGGTAGTTTGTAAGGCTTATCTCACCTTTTCTTTCAAACAGACCAATGAGATAGATAGTATTAATTGACCCTCTTATAAATGAAGAAAGTGGACTTAACAAGTTTGTCCCTTGATGCAGATCAAAGTGACAATTAATACAGTAGTTAACATTTGAACCCAGGCATTCTGACTCCAGGACGTGTGCTTCCCACAGTCATGCAACTTCCTAGTATCAGTAGTTGTGTTAGTGTTTGGAGTGCCTTCAATCTTCCAGGACTGCCTGAATCTGTTGAAAACATTATTTCATTGACCCTCCTCACAACAACTCTGTGGAGTAGATACTATTATGTCTATTTGCTGTGGAATAAATGAAGGCTCAGAGAGATTCAGGATTTTTCAGATAATGAAACTTTTTTTTTTTAAGATTTTATTTATTTATTGAGGGATAGAGTTACAGATAGAGAGAGAGAGAGAGAGGCAGAGAGAAAGGTCTTCCATCTGCTGGTTCACTCCCCAGATGTCCGCAACGGCTGGAGCTGTGGCAATCTAAAGCCAGGAGCCAGGTCTCCCACGTGGGTGCAGGGGCCCAAGGACTTGGGCCATCTTCTACTACTTTCCCAGGCCACAGCAGAGAGCTGGATTGGAAGAGGACCAGCCAGGGCTAGAGCCAGCACCCATATGGGATGCTGGTGCTGCAGGCGGAGGATTAACCTACTGCACCACAGCCTCAGCCCTGAAACTTATCTTTTTATACCTTATAGTGTACAACTTCAGCTGTAGGCAATAATGCAAGGTTATATATGTGTTTGACTTTTTGTTTCCTGAAATGCATGTGTAAAGATCATTCTTAAACTTTTGAGAGTTTGATTTTTTCCCCTTTCCCTACTCTCCATCTACTTTTTATTTACTTGCACTTATTTAGCCTGTTTATTTCCAAAAGACTTTACACAAAAACAAACTAAAAGCCAAACCACTACCCAAACTTTTTTAATAAATACTGTTCTTAATCAGAACCCAATATAAAATGAATAAAAAAGATGTTATCCTAGTTGACATGGGATTCTTACTCACTGTTGCCAATTCATAGTATTAAAATGCATTTTCTTTCCTATTATGGAGATAAATTATATTGGCAGCTTGTTAAAATAAAGTGAGTTTGGAACATAGCATCCTGTAACATAATCCAGGACTCTCTAGTTTTTTGTCCTACTTCCCTATAGTTCTCATTATGTAGTATTTGATTACTTTGTTTATAAACACAATGCATATTTAGTAAATGGTTTGTACCAATCTTCATATATTACTTACATATATTACATACACTTCACATATATATGTGAAGGTGATCTGATTGACCCTGTGTCAAAACTCAACATAACAGCTATAAATATTTATCACATTATTGCTAAATTTCTGAAATATAGTAATTGTATTATGATTATATAAGTAAACCTCTTTGTTCTTAAGTAATGTATATAGGTAAAGGTTGAGTATCATAACAAATTCTCAAGTGATTCAGCAACATAATGATAAATGTGTACACTCATAGAGAAAGCAAAGAGGGAAACAGGTGGAAGGTATGTGGATTTTCATGTATTCTACAACATAATTTTGTAACCTTTTGTTGAGGAAAAATACATTTGAAAAATGACAATGTATTTCCTGTTGTTTTGGATTGACTTTGTGTTGAATCTCCCTAGATGTAGATAACTTAGAATCAGAATTTGATGCTAAATATTAAATATCTGTATATGCAATGATTTGCTTTTATATACCAGGTATAGAATTGGATATTTTAGGTGGCTCTTCAGGATTAGAAATTCTTTTACTTAAAATTTTAATTCAGTAAATACTTGGAAAATTTATCCATTGTTCTGAAAACAAGGCTCAGGATGATGCCTTATGTACTCTCCTTGAAAATACCTGGTATAGCCATATACATGGAGATTCACCAATGTAGTTCATGATAGAAGTCATCTCGTACTTCCCTCATTTTTATGAATGGCAAATGGCTATAGAGTAAAATGATTTGCTTAAGGTTGTACAATGCGGAGGTGAGAATTTAGTCTGACATTTAAGATGCTGCTTGGGATGCCCACATCCCATACCAGAGGGCCTAGGTTCATGTCGTGGCTCTGCCTTGGATTCCAGCTTCCTGATGATGTCCACCCTGTGAGGCAGCAGATGATGGCTCAAGTGATTGGGTTCATGCCACTCACCTTGGGGGACTCAGACTGAGTTCCTTGCTGCTGGCTTTGGCTAATCTCTGGCTGCTGTGGGCATTTGAGGAGTGAACCAGCAGATGGGAGGATTTTTTTTTTGAATTAGGATTATACAACAGAACTGACAAAGCCAAAACTCAAAGACCTGCTCTCCTGACTTCCAGTTTACCATGTTAAAAAAAAAAAAAAAAACTTTCTTGATTTATTTGAAAGTGAGACACACAGAGGGAAGATGGGAGGGAGGGAGGAGAGAGAGAGTGAGAAAGAGAGAGATCTCATTTGCTAATTCACTGCCCAAATGCTTGAAACAAGGACTCAAGTACTTGAGCCACTTGCTGCCCCCTAAGATGCCCATTATCAGGAAACTGGAATTGAGAGCCAAACTGGGTCTCAAACCACGGCATTCTGATATGCTATACGGGCATAACAAGTGGCATCTTTTTATTTTGAAAGGCAGAGAGAAGGCCTACGCCGCGGCTTAACGGGCTAATCCTCCGCCTAGCGGTGCTGGCACACCGGGTTCTAGTCCCGGTTGGGGCGCCGGATTCTGTCCTGGTTGCCCCTCTTCCAGGCCAGCTCTCTGCTGTGGCCAGGGAGTGCAGTGGAGGATGGCCCAAGTCCTTGGGCCCTGCACCCCATGGCAGACCAGGAGAAGCACCTGGCTCCTGGCTTCGGGTCAGCACGGTGCGCCGGCCGCGGCGGCCAGTGGAGGGTGAACCAACAGCAAAAAGGAAGACCTTTCTCTCTGTCTCTCTCTCTCACTGCCCACTCTGGCTGTCCAAAAAAAAAAAAAAAGGCAGCGAGAGAGCACGTGAGAGAGATTTCTTTCTTCTGTTGGTTCACTCTCCAAAGAGCCACAACAGCTGCAGGTGAGCCAGGCCAAAGCCAGGAGCCTGGAACTCTATCTGGGTCTCCCATTTGGATGCCAGGAGTCATAGTCATTGGACCATCTTCTGCTTTCCCAAGTGCATTAGCAGGATGTTGGACCAAAAGTGGAGCAATGAAAACTTGAACTGGTGCTCATATGGGATGCCAGAATCACAGGTGGTGGCTTACCTGTTAGCGCTGTGATACCAGCTCCCCTAAGTAGAGGTGTTTTAACCTCTATGCCAAATGCCTACCCCGACTTTACCATTTTGAATGACTGCCTGACTGAATGACTTGCAACAGATCCCTCAGTTACTCAATTGTCCATCAATTCAAGGGTCTTTTCCTTCTTTCCTTCTTATTCCTTTATTTCCATCCTATGTTTTATTGATGGATTCCTAGTTAAGTTTTCAAAATGGGTTAAGTGTGGAAATAACAATTATTGACCACCTAATATGCTCCATGATTCATGCTAATTGATGGTGATGTAATCATTAAAAAGACAGACATTGATACTGTCCTCATATAGTTTAAACATTTAACTTATTGTTGCTTTAATTATGGCCTAGATTCCTCTTATTTCTGGCTCCACTAAACCAGTCCTATGGCATTGTATGTTTGGAAGATGTTGCTTTTAAGTGTGGTCCAGATGATAATTTGGACAATATCCTAGAGAGATTTGTTTATTAATAGAGTATTGATTCTTTAAAAAATGCAAAAAAAATTTATAAATTTTAAAGATTATGATGTACTTAAAATTACTTTTCTTAAGTTATAAAAACATTAAGAAACTGTAAGTGTACATTTACATAGTTTTACATTTCTGAGGCTCACAATATTTTAATAAGTATATATATTCACATTTCTGCAAAAGTACACTTTGCTGTCAACAGAGAAATTTCAAAGAAGAAGTAGTAATAGAAACTAATAAATCCCATTCTTATCCTCTTGTCAATGTCTGCTATACATCTGTTGAATCCTCTAGACTGGTAGTCCTTAACTCTAGCTATTTATTACAATCACTGTGGGATTGGCCAGCGCTGCAGCTCACTAGGCTAATCCTCTGCCTGCAGCGCCAGCACTGCGGGTTCTAGTCCAGGTTGAGGCGCCGGATTCTGTCCCGGTTGCTCCTCTTCCAGTCCAGCTCTCTGCTGTGGCCCGGGAAGGCAGTGGAGGATGGCCCAAGTGCTTGGGCCCTGCACCCGCATGGGAGACCAGGAGGAAGCACCTGGCTCCTGGCTTTGGATCGGCACTGCGTGCCGGCTGTAGCGGCCACTTAGGGGGTGAACCAGCAGAAAAAGGAAGACCTTTCTCTCTCTCTCACTGTCTAACCCTGCCTGTCCCCCCCAAAAAAAGGAATCACTGTTGAATCATTTTAAAAATACTAACGTCTAAGTGCTCAATCAGGATTCTGATCTCATTAGTCTGGAGTATGGCTTGTGCACTGATGTTTTGAAGAAACTCTCCCAGTTGGCCTAAGGTAACCTGTGGTAAAGTCACTCTCTAAATAGTTAAAGGTTGGATTTTTCACTTAACTGACTTACTACCAGCAGGAATAGTTCTAGAAATTATTGTTACAAAGGCACTTTCTTTTTTTATTTATTTTTTTGACAGGCAGAGTGGACAGTAAGAGAGAGAGACAAAGGTCTTCCTTTGCCGTTGGTTCACCCTCCAATGGCCTCTGTGGCCGGCGCACTGCACTGATCCAAAGCCAGGAGCCAGGTGCTTATCCTGTTCTCCCATGGGGTGCAGGGCCCAAGCACTTGGGCCATCCTCCACTGCGCTCCCAGGCCATAGCAGAGAGCTGGCCTGGAAGAGGGGCAACCGGAACTAGAACCCGGTGTGCCAGCGCCGCAAGGCGGAGGATTAGCCTATTGAGCCACGGCGCTGGCACAAAGGCACTTTCATGCTTTATTTGGTGCCTTCAGTTTTCCCAAGGGCTTGCCATCTGTTCTTGTCTCGAGTGTCTCCATTTTTGAGTGCATTTTACACATTACCAGTTCTGCTGAATTCTTGCTTTGTGTCCCTGTGCTAATATGCAAAGTACAGTAGCTGTCTGTTGCTTCTTGTTGTTACTCAGGCATTCCTTGAGGACGGACTTGGCCTGCGCTGATTCACTCTCCTCCATAACATGGATGCATGGGACAGTGCTTGCTCTCTGTCCCTGTCTCTGTCTCTCTCTTTTTTGCTGAAGATTCAAGCCTTCTGTGAACTATCTCAACCGTGGTTGGATAATAGAAATACATTGGTTCTTCTATAGGCCTTCAATTTTCTTATTTAAAGTAACGTTGTTACTTTATCCTTCCTGTTTTCTTGTTTTGTTTTGAGGATAAATGTGATAGGTGAGAACTTTTAGGTACTTTTGTGGGTATTTGGTGACTGATTTTAAAGAATTAACTACCTGAGGAAATGAACATGGTGATTAAATTATCAATTATTATTGTCATTGTCCTAAGAACAGAATTCACTACTTTGTAAGGCTGCTTTTCTAATTCTATAATTAAGTTATCTTGAGTACATTTAAAATCATCAAGAAAACACCTAGTAAGAAGAAAAGTTCCTGGGATGAGAAAGAAACTTGGAGCACATATACCCTTAAGGTTTAGACATTTGTGACAGGTAAAAAAGTGATAAGCAGGAACATACAGAGAACAATCTGGCATTCCATAATTACTCAATAATTGTTAGCTGTTCATTTGTACGTAAAGAATTACAGAAAGGACATACTATAGACAAATAATGTTGCTTAACTGCAGCAGATGAGTGAGAATGTGCTAGAAAAATTAGGGGAATGGGAACAGAGTTCGAGAGAGAAAGGCAGGGTAAAATTTTTCTGAAGATACCTTTTTGTATGCTTTTGACTCTTAGATCCATACTCATCTTTCACACATCACATATATGAGATAGAATCAGCCATGATGTGGGAGAAACAACATCTGACTTCTACAAAGAAATACCACAACCACACCGATAGATGTGGAGGGGGAAAGTAAAGGAAGCCAAGTAATTTTGAAAACTGTTACTGTGACTGTTTCCAGTCCGGCTAAACAGAGGAACCATACCCAAATACTATTTGTTACCACATTCATATGTATACTAGAATGGAGCAAATAAGTAAATAAATTCAGGCCTGCACTGTGGGCATAGAAGGTTAAGCCTCTGCCTGCAGTGTCAGCATCCCATATGAGCACCGATTAGATTGTTGGCTGCTCCACTTCTGATGCAAGTCCCTGCTTAGTAGTGTCTGAGAAAGCAGTGGAAGATGGCCCAAGAGCTTGGACCCCTGTACCCTTGTGGGAGATTGGGAGGAAGCTCCTGGCTACTGACTCAGGCCTGGCCCAGGCTTGGCTGTTGCAGCTATTTGGGGAATAGACCAGCAGATGGAAGATTCTCTCTCTCTCTCTCTCTCTCTCTCTCTCTCTCTCTCTCTCCCCTTCTCCCTATGTATCTCTGCCTTTAAAATAAATAAATAAATCTTTAAAAAAAGTAAATAAATTCTGGCTAATAAAAGTTATTATACATAAGAGAAAGGGAAAGTACAGAATGAATCCTGTGCTGATTGATTAGAAGCTGAGGCATCAGTATGAATTCAGTGTTATATGCAAGTATACATACAGAGTAGATGGTGAACAGAAATGAATCCACATGTGTGGGTCTGCCCAAGTTAGAGTACACACTTGTATTTCCTGGCCCTGACTCCCGAGAGGACATAGAAGCAGTGACAGTCAATGACAATGTGCAAACATGATTCCCAAATCTTAGTTTCTAATGCCTTTGCTAATGGAAGAAACCAGATCTTAATGGAGAAATGTCTAATTTCCGGGCTCAGAAAGGGCAAGTTAAAGATGATATTGGAAAAAATCTCCTGTGGTACAAGAAGGTAAACTAAATAAATGTTCATGAGTGCATAGTGAAGTAACTAACAAATTTAAAATGGAAAATGAGGAATAGCCCTTCCTTATAGCAGAATTCCAGTTATTAAAAGTAAAGAAGAATTAGGATAGAGGCCGGTGCTGTGGTATAGCCTCCGCCTGTGGTGCCAACATTCCATATGGGTGCTGCCAGTTCATGTCCTGGCTACTTCTCTAACTCTCAAATAAGTAAATAAAATGTTAAGAAAAGAAAAAGAAGAATTAATATATATATATATAGGAAAATCACCTTTTTGACAAACACCACATTGATGTTATTGCAGGGAGGAACCGGCAATGAATGTGAAACTTAGATGAAGGAATAATGAGACAAAGGATAATTGCATTTTCTTAAAACATCTCCTCAGATGATACTTATTAATTAAAAAAGGAAATGTAGTAACTTACATGATAGGTACCATATTAACCAAATGATCAATCTTAACCTCACAGTACTGAGACCTGTTGACACCATTTACCACCTGATATGCATTAAGAAGACCACACGAGAACTTCCCTGGTATTCTTGACAAAAATGCAAATTCTCTATCCAATTAAGGAAAAACTCCAGCCAAACAGAAATTGAGAGGGCATTCCACAAAATAAATGGTCAGTACTTTCCACAAATCTAAAGATCATCTAAAACAGTCCTCCTAGGATGGAAGACTTGTTAGAAATTTGAGGAGACCAAGATGATGTGATAAGTACATGCAGTTGGGGATTTTGAAGTAGATACTGGACAAAAGGACATTAATGTGACATTGGCCAAAATTCACATGTTCTCTATAGATTAATTAATAGTGTTATATCACTGCTTATCCCTTTTAATCTAAAGGATTATTTTGTAATCTTGTAAAACAATAACATTGAGGTGCTAAGTGAGGGTTACATAGGAACTCCTTAGTATTTGTGACATTTATTATAAATCTAAAATTTCCAAATGTTTTAAAAATTGCTAGCTTTTACTATTGCTTGTGTCTAATACTATCAGTTTCAGTGCTCCCTGAAAGACCTCACTTACTTGTGCTTTAGACAGTTCTTACACGTTGTTTTGCCAGGCCTCATTGGAGTAGAAGCACTCTATTCGAAGGGTTGAGAATCCCGTGATGACTCTTTGGGCTGTGTTGTGCGTACCAGTAGAAGATGCGCCCAAATTATCACCTCTTCATGGCCTGGCTGTACTCAGCCATCCAGCCTTGTCTCTCCCTGCTCGCTTTCCTACACTTTGCTGACACTCTCATCTTGTGCTGATGCTCCTTTCCGTCTGTGGTAGTCAACCCTTTCTGTACTGAGCTTCTCTCTCTAGCTTAGGTGTCCTGCCATCCTCCCACAGAAATTCTACATCCCCTGTTCTAGCACAGTGACACTGTATAGTAATTGCATTTTGAAACTGTCTCCTCCTTCTAGCCCATAGATGCCATTAGGAAAAAAACTACATTTATTTTTGTTCAATAACAATTGCTGGGAAGTTTGGACATGTCATTTGTTGAGAGAATGAAAGAAGGAAGTATAGATTTCAAAGTTTAAACATATAGAAGTTCAAAGTTAAGTACATGTAGAAGGGAACTGGAAATTAAGTTTATGTTTTGAGATTTGTTTGTTTTAGAATTTCTTTCATGGAACATGGGCCATATGGATAATTAAAGACAAAATAAAGCAAAAAGTCAGCAGGGACTTGCTTTATAAACAGTACCTGTAGCTTGTTTGCCCTTAGCCTGTCTTCCATATGATTTGGTTACAGCAGATCATTCCCATACTCACTGTAATATCTCCAGTACCATTCTTTCCCTCAAAACCCACCAAAGAATTCTTGCTTTAAAATCAGTCTGGGGAATCATTTACTATGTTCATGTGAGTTTTCTTTGAAAGTTTGCAAAGAAAGCCCTTAAAGCTATTGGAACACACTGATTTTTCAGCTTCACTAACACTCAGAAATATACAGGACTTCAGGAATTAAAACAGTGTACTTCCTTTAATATTTTCTTTATCAGTAAGACTTCCAAAGTCTATTTTTTCCCTCATAATCATTGGGAACTTTTACTTTTGACCTGATTGTAGAGGGTGATTCCTGTGAGGAACAAAAGACCACATTAACTGTAGAGTCTACATTAATTTCTCACTCCTGCTAGAGTAAACTGCCACAAATTTAGTGACTTGAATAATAGCACAGTTGTTTTGGAGGCTCAAAAGTCTAGAATGGTTTAGTAGGACCGGATTCCTTCTAGAGGCTTGTCTTAGTCTGTTAGAGCTGCTGTAATTAATTACTGTAGATTGCATGGCTTAAATAACAAACATTTGTTTCTCATAATAGGCTGGATGTTTGAGGTAAGGTTGGATTCTCGTGAAAGCCCGTGTCCAGGTTGAAGCTGCTCCTTGTATCCTAAGACTATGGAAAGAGAGGTAGACTGTTCTCTGGAATCTCTTAAAAAGGTCAGTTACCCAATTCATGAGGGCTCTATAATCAGATCTAACTACCTCCCAAAGGCCCTGCCTGCAAATATCATCAGATCGGAGGTTATGATTTCATCATGTGGATTTTGTGGAGATGCTGACATTTCCTTCACTTCTCTAGCTCTGAGAGGCTGCCTGCAGTCCTTGGTTCACTGCCCCTTCTTTCATCTCCACAGCCAGCAACAGAGCATCTTTGAATCTCTCACTGACTCTCCTTCAGTTATCAGTCTCCTTCTTTTTCTCTGCTGCCATCATCACATTGCCTTTTTCTAACCTTCCTGTCCCCTCTTAACAGGACCCTTATAATTACCTGGACCCTGCAAGGGTAATCCAGAGGAATGGGCTCATTGCTATGCCATTAATTCAATCACATCAATGTCTACAGTCTGGAAATTAGTATGTAGACATCTGTGGGAGGTCCCTGTTTAGCCTACTATGATACCTATTCTCTTAATTCTTTCATTGAGGAGGAGTCACTCTATGACATATTGATTAAGACCACCGGCTTTTAAGTAAAGCAGGCCTGGGCTTGAATCTCTTGACTCTCTACATGTGTGGCACTGGCAGACCACTTGATTGCTGAGTTACATTTCAATGCTACTTAGCCCCTCCAGATTTCATTTGCTTTGTATTTTCTTTTCATCAGTAAAATAGGGATGATATTTCATAGAGTTAATTATCAAATGTGAAATATGGAATGGCTATCATAGTATTGGGCACAGAAAAAAACATTAAACATTATTCTAGTATTAAAGTTGGAATGAAACCATAATTAACCAAAGTCTTACTTACCTTGATGGTGGTATGATTAATATAAAATAAACTGCATTTATGTAAAGTATATGATTTGATGAGTTTTGGCAAATATATACATGATATTATATATGTATGTAAATCTTAAAATCATCACCACAATCTAGAGATTTCTTCCTGACCTTTTGTGATTTCTGTCTACTGCCTCCTCTGCCTCCAGGCAACCATTGTTACCTCACTATAGATTAGTTTACGTTTCTTAAGAATAGGTTTATTCTTTGTATACTCCTGTTTGTTTTTTTCTGGTTCTTTCATTCCACATAATTATTTTTCAAGCTTGATCCATGCTGTTGCATGTCTTCATAGGTTTTTTTCCAGAGTATCATTTAATTATGTGAATATATCACAATTTGTTTATCCATTTAAGTTGTTGAACATTTGGTTGTTTCCAGGTTTTTTTTTTTTTTTTTTCAGTTTAAAAACATGTATTTATTGGAGAGACAAAGAATAAAGAGAACTCCTGTCCACTAGTTCATTCCTCAAATGCTTGCAATTGCTGGGGGTAGGGACAAAGTTGGGAGCCAGAAACTCAGTCCAGGTCTCCACATGGGTGGCAGCGACCCAAGTACTTTTGTCATCACCTGCTTCCTTCCAGGTACACATAGAGCAGAGCTGAGAATGAACTCAGGCACACCAGTGTAAGTGAGCATCTCAGGTGGTGTCAACCACTGGGCCTAGTGCTTGCCCCTGTTTCTAGTTTTTTGATCTTACAAATAAAGCTGTTATGAACTTTCATATTGATGTTATTGCTGGTTTGTAGAAATATAGCTTTTTTAATGCTGCTTTTGATCCTGCAATTGCTTGACCCAGTTATGAGTTCCAGCAGATTTTTTTTCTAACGTCTGTCTGATTTTGTACACAGAAAACTTTATCTACAAACAAGTCAATTTTACTTTCTTTTCCGTTTTCTAATCTGAATTTTTTTTTTCTTTTCCCTTGTTTGATTACACTGGATAGACTCTAGTACTAGAAATGCTGGTGAGAATATAAATCCTTGTCTTGATCGTGATCTTAGGAAATTAGGGGAGAATTCTGAGTCATTAATTATGTTCCCTGTAGGGTTTTCATAGATGCCTTTCATTCCTGCTTTGCTAAAAGTATTTCTCACGAATGGTTGTTAAGAGTTTATCATTTAGGCCGGCGCCGTGGCTCAATAGGCTAATCTTCCGACTAGCGGCGCTGGCACACCGGGTTCTAGTCCCAGTCGGGGTGCTGGATTCTGTCCCGGTTGCTCCTCTTCCAGGCCAGCTCTCTGCTGTGGCCAGGGAGTGCAGTGGAGGATGGCCCAAGTGCTTGGGCCCTGCACCCGCATGGGAGACCAGGATAAGCACCTGGCTCCTGCCTTCGGATCAGCGTGGTGCGCCATTGGAGGCCATTGGAGGGTGAACCAACGGCAAAAGGAAGACCTTTCTCTCTCTTTCTCTCTCACTGTCCACTCTGCCTGTCCAAAAAAAAAAAAAGTTTATTGTCGCTCCCCCTCTTCATGGAGGAACGACACTAAACCCTGCCTAGGCTTCATATCCGAGTCACGGCACCATTATGTCGCTCCCCGTCTTCGTGGAGGAACGACACAGGACCCTGCGCTGTTCTTTCGTCTGCTCGGCCCTCCCCGGGTTTGCTGCTGGTTCTTCCCGGGTTGGCTACCGACCCTTCCACCTCCGTGGAAGGGCGGTTCCCCCTGCCACTTTCCCCACTTCCGCAGGGGAGCGGCACACCGCCGGCCGGCTCTCTCGGGGGCTGCACAGGTGTTCCTTCAGATAGATGTTCCCTTTAGATGTTCCTGGTGCATGTTGTCTCTCTCCTCCTTTATAGTCCTCTTCCACCAATCCCAACTCTACTACCCACACGCCGAGTACGCTGCTCTCCTCCAGTCAGGAGCAGGTCCTATAGTTTATTGGTTGAACTGGAGGCAGCTGTGTAGAAGCTGTTGCTCCCTTCTCAGCGCCATAATGTGGGAGAGCAGATGCATAGAATAAGTCTTAATTCCAGTAACTTAGTCTAGTCCGAGTTGCCCCCAGTTGCTCCCCACAGTTTATCATTTGCTTTTTCTTTGTTGATGGAGATGATTTTTTTTTCCTTGTTGGTTTGTCCATTTGGTGAACTAAGATTGCTTTTTGGAATCCTTATAAGGAATATCATCTCAACACCATAGTTCCTTCTGGAACCTTGGGAGTGGCTAGTTCTACTGACAGCCCCCCTCCCTTTCATTACAATGTATTAGTTTCCTAATGCTGCTTTAACAAATTATTACAAACTGAGTAGTTTAAAACCACACAAGTGTTATTACAATTCTGGAGGTCATACATTCAATTTGAGTCTAGTTGATGTCTGGAGGTCCTAGGGAAAATTCTGTTCCCTTGCCTTTGGCAGTTTACAGAAGCCATCTGCATTCCTTGGCTCATTTCTCTTCCTCCATGTTCAGAGTTGGGAGGTGAGCATCATAAATCTTCCTACCTGACTCTCCTGTCTGCCTCCTTCACTCATAAGGACCCTTGAGAATACATTGTGTCCACCCTAATAAAACAGAATAATCTCCCTATCTCAGGGCTAGCTGATTATCAACTTCACTTCTTCCCTCGCTACGTGTCATATTCATAGATTTCTGAGATTAGAAATGGACATCTTTTGAGAGCTGTGATTTTGCCTGCTGTATGCAATATCCCTATAGTAGCTAGATTTGTTCCCTATGATTTTTTTCCTTTTTTGACTAATTTTTCATTTTAATTTTTAATTAGTTTTTAACAGATTCGATGTGATTTATAGATACAGTGCTAAGAACATAATGATACTCCCTTCATTTCTCCCTTTTCCCCATCTTTCCCTCCTACCTTCCTTCTCTCTCCCTACCTTTTTTTTTTCAGCTTTTATGATATTTTAAATTTATATTACAGTAAAAAGTCTTAATATTTCACTGAATAAGAATTTTAACAAGTAAAAAGCAAAAAAGATCCTAGTTTAATGGGAATATAGACAAAGGCTATAAACAATAATTGAATGGAAAAATAACCACTTCACCCATATATAGCAAATTTTAAAGTAATCACAGATCATTAAAACTATAGTATTTGACATTGGTTTGACAAAAGTATAAAACAAAGTTTTACAAAACTATATTTGCAGCAATACTGATACACCCAGACATTTGTTTCTTTTGGGTTTGTTTTTTAAAATTTTAGCTCCCACATATAAGGGAGAACATGTGGTATTTGTATTGTTGGGTCTGGTTTATTTCATACAACATGATGTCTTCCAGTTGCCTCCATTTTGCTGCAAATGATAGAATTCCATTCTTTTTTTAATAGACAAATCACTGATTGTGTTTTACCTTTTGCATACCCTTTTGGTGACTCCTCAGACTGTAATTTTTTATCTTAACCATGGAGTACAATTGAAAATGAATTTCATTGGTGGTACTAAAAAACATTGCTGTTTTGGTAATATGGAATGCAGGGATCAGGGATCCTGTGACTTTCATTCCTGGGTGAACTCCTGGTAGTCATAATGTATTATTGAACTTGGTAAAGTTTTAGCTAGAATTTTTGCATCTATGTCATTAAAGAGTAGTGGTCTAGTGTTATTGTAACACCTTTATTAAGGTTTGCTATCAGAGTAATGCCAACCTCATAAAGTGATTGGCATATGATTCCTCCTTATCAGAATATGAGTAGTTTATGAAAAATTGATATTTCCTCCCTAAATATTTTGTAACATTCAGTTAAGCTATGTAGACTTTAGATTCCTTTGTGTGAATTTGTATACTACCAATTCAGTTTTTAAAGTATATAGAGCTGTGTTTATCATTGTAGTTGTCTAGTTTAGTAGCATCAGTCTGTTCTCTTTATCATTTTAATGGTTGCAGGAAGTGTAGAGATGCTGCTTCTGTTGTTCCTGATAGTAATTTCGTTCTCTCTCTCTCTCTCTCTCCTTTTTTTTTTTTTTGCTTGACCAGCTTTTTGTTTTATTGATTTTTTTTCTTTTATTTGATTCATTGTCACTTTTACTGTTTCCTTTCTTATGCTTATCTTGGTTTTAATTTGTTCTTTTTCTTAAAGTCTTTGGCTTCAGGATTCTTTCTTCTGGCCCAGTCAGACACTTTATCCATTGCACCACTGGACCCGTGCTACCGGGCTTCTTTTCTAAAGTAGCCTCTTAGTTCTACGAGTTTAGCCATGCAATACAGCTTGAACAATATTCCATTAGTTAATTGGTTGTCTTTTCATTCTCATTCAATTAATCATTTCCAATGCTCTTTTGATTTCTTCTTTGATCCGAGGTTATTTAGAAAGGCAAATGCAAGCATTTGGGGATATTGTAAAGATCTTTCAATTTGATGATTTTTTTATTTTAATTCCACTCAGAAAACATGCTTCGTATAGTGTGAATCTTTTTTCATTTGTTGAAATTTATTTTGTGGCCCAGAGTAAAAATTTTGTGTATTCTCTTATCATTTGATGTAATGTTCTTTAAACGTCTGTTAAGTCAGATTGGTTGATATTGTCCAAGTCTTATGTAACCTTGCTGGGTTTTTCTCTCTACTTATCCTTGAGTTATTGAGAGAACTCTGTAAACTCAGAAAATGTGCTGGATTTTGCTCACGTTCTCCTTCCCTGTGTCATGAGCTAGAAACTCTTAAGGTACTGAGCTGGGAGCATTATAGGGCTTGTTTGCTTTGTTTTCCATCTCTTAGGGACCTCTGTCTTTTATTGCCTGATGTTCAGCATCTTGAAACTCATTATATTACTTGTTTTGCCTAGTGTTTGGTTGTTTTTATTTGTAGAATTAATCATGGTTAATCCATCATCCCCAAAGATGTTTGTTTTCTCCTCAGTTATTTTATTTTCGTAAAAATTGTTGATTGTAAAATGCATGCTGTTGTCTAATTTGATGGGAATACAGAGTTGAAGGCCTCATAATATGCTGCTAAGGAATTTAGAAACAGGAAAACAGATACATATAACTTGTTACAAATACTATTCAAATTGTGTTATGAACAGAGTGATGTGACAACCTTAAAAGAATAATCAGTTCTTTGTAGTTTTAGGGGAAACAATGACATTTAAACTGAATTTTGAAAGATGAGTGACTTTTACCATGTGGGGAAAGAATGCTTTAGTATATACTTTTTGTTATGTGATCAATCACCCAGCTTCATTAGATTTCTTTTCTATTGCCTGCACAAATTATGAGGACTGAATATTTCTATTTCAAATTGTTGTGAAATTTTTATACATTTTTGATAGGAATGCAAAATGTACTGCAAATTGTATTGCCATCTTGAAATGCTCTGTTCAGTTTCTTATAAAGTTACAAAGTAATCCAAAAGCTCCATTCTTAGATATTTACTCAAGTAAAATGCAAATATAATTGATAGAAAAAAAAACACTAAATCTGAATGTTTGTGACAGATGAAAGTATCAATGATATATATTTGGTATACTGTTACTTAGCAATAAAAAAAGAGCAAAACACTGAAACATGCAACAGCATGAATGAATCTTGAGTGTATCACACTAAGTGAAAGTAGCCAGACTCAAAAGGTTCTGTATAATTCCATTTATGTGGCACTCTGGAATAGATAGAAAGCTGACCAGTGATTGTAGAGATTGATTGCAAAGGGGTAGAAGGACACTTTTTCTCCTTAGCATGATGGTGTTGGTGATTATACAACTATGTAGATAAGAATTAATGTGGCATACTCTCATCTTTAGCAGTGGCTGAGAGGCAGGCATTTTGGTCTAATGGTTCAGATACCACTTGGGAAGCCCACATCCTGTGTCAGAGTACCTGGTTTGAAGTTCCACCTCTATTCCTAATTCCAGTTTTCTGCTAATGCACACCCTGGAAGGCAGGAGATGATAGCTCAAGTGGTCGGATGCCTGCCACCTTTGTGGGAGATCTGGATTGAGTTCCTGGCTCTGGTTTGACCTGGTCCTGGCCTGACCATTACAGGCATTTGGGGCATGAGCTAGTGATTAGGAGCTTTCTTTTTGTCAGTCAGTCTGTCTCTTTCTTTGTTTCTCAGACTCTCAAAGAAATAAAATAAACAAGTAAAAATTTTAAAGAAAAAATTTTTGATTATAAAGTGACTCTTTTGCTGGCATGTGGGAACTCAAATGTTAGACAGTTCCCTTTACTGATAAGAAGTTTTCCATTGGCCAGCGCCGCAGCTCACTAGGCTAATCCTCCGCCTGCGGCGCCAGCACTGCGGGTTCTAGTCCCAGTTGGGGTGCCGGATTCTGTCCTGGTTGCTCCTCTTCCAGTTAGGCTCTCTGCTGTGGCCCAGGAAGGCAGTGGAGGATGGCCCAGATCCTTGGGCCCTGCACCCACATGGGAGACCGGGAGGAAACATCTGGCTCCTGGCTTCGGATTGGCGCAGCTCGCCAGCCGTAATGGCCATTTGGGGGGTGAGCCAACGGAAAAAGGAAGACCTTTCTCTCTGCCTGCCTGCCTCTCTCTCTCACTCACTCACTAACTCTGCCTGTCAAAAATAAAAATAAAATAAAAAGAAGTTTTCCATAAATGAAGAGTGGCTCAATTTACCTATACTTTTCTACAATGTAGCTGGCTTTAAACATCAGCTTTCTTTCTGGGTGTCTGGAATTATGGCATGTGCTAGGCAGAGGATGCCTAAGCAACCAGCCTGGATTAAAAACCCTGGAAGCTGAGTCTCTAATGAGCTTCTCTAGACAAACATTTCACACTTGTTGTCATAACTTATTGCCGGAAGAACTGAACACATCCTGTGTGACTCCACAAAGAAAGGCTCTTGGAAGCTTACTCCTGACTTCCCCAGACTTTGCCCCATGTGTCTTTTCCCTTTTTTGACTGTCTTCTATCATTTTGCTGTAATAAGTAGACACAGGCCCTATTTTGCTTCCTTAAAAAAATTAAATTTTTATTTATTTGTTAGAGAAAAAGTCAGAGAGAGAGAGAGAGAGAGAGAGATTTTTCATCTGGTAGTTCACTTCCCAAATACCTGCAACAGGGACTGGACTCAATGAAGCCAGGCAATATAAAGTATGTCACAGTACATTAAGACAGTTCTGAGTGATTATTAATCTGTAGAATTAACTTATAAAATATTTTATGGGCTTAAGAGTAACTCAGTTTTAAAAGTCCCTTTAACTTAATTTTGAATATGCAAATCACTTGTTTATTAAATATCAGGCTCATGCAATATATTGCAAATTTCATCCTGAAATTTTCATTTTCTGTCAGATTTTTAAAGTTTCCAGTCTTTGAAAGACCTTACTGTCATGTGTTAAGTATTATGATAACTTGGTAATAGCCGATTGTGTAGGCATGTTTGTAAAATAATGAAATAGAGATTTTAGCAGGTGTTTTGCTTGTAGGACTGTCATTATAAGAATGTGTTAAATACCTATTTGAAAGAACAATCCAGAGATGGAAAGGATTTATGTGTTTCATATACGTTTTTAAAGAAAGTCTTGCTCTTCCAGAATAAGGTCAAGATAGGTCTCTGATCAGTATCAGAAGAAGGGGGGAATCTATTTTCAAACTTTTTTAGAATTCAATTGTTTTTGAGAGCACAATATCTGTGGAGTATCGATCGTCAGGGTCCCGTAGTTAGTCAAAGGCTATCTCCTTTGACTCACCCCTTAGCGTGGTGTCATCCTCCTTCATGTGATAGATTGTTACAATCTCAGGCAGTGTAATTACACACTAGCCAAGTGGGTCATTTATTTCTTTACCTTCACCATTTACCAAAAATCTCCTTTATCTTTGGGAGCCAGATCTTTCTTTTGCAGTAAAAGCAAAATAATGGCACATAAAACATTAGATGTAAGAACTAAGCATCTTAAAATTATAAAGAAAATAACTTTTGAGAAAGCAAACTGTTACATTTTGTATTGCTGCCCCTTTGGCAAATATATGTAAAATGCTTAGACTAGTGTCTGACACATAATAAACACACATATGTTAGTTAATGTTATTAAAAGTATAAATTCTCAATATTTTTAGAAAATGAAACATAGAAGTTCTTTGTCTTACTGTGACATACCTTAAAAGTAGCTTAAGATGATTTCTTGTTAAATATTAAGGTAATTTTAGATTTTGGGGAAATATTCTGTGAATTCATGTAGCATAATTATTATAAAGAAAAATTGTTTTGTTTTAACATATAAACTTAAAATGTGCTTTGCCCTAAAAACAAAACAAAAACAAACACTTTTCTCTTTCAAAAATGAAATCTGTCTGAAGAGTTACTGCCCATCGTTTCCTGGTCTTCTGTAATTGTTCACATTTTTCCATCCATTTTCTTCCCTCTTCTGTGCTTGTCTGGATTGGGCTTTTTATTAAAAACCCAGTGTTTAGATATTCCTCCACTGGGTCATGGTATTTGCATTGTATGAGCTCCTACAACATTGAGTGTTAGTACCATTCATTGGTACTGATATTCATTTGTTACATATTAGCTTTTTTATAGATTTAACCTTCCCAATCAAATTGGCAGTGCCTTAAGGGCAGAAAATATTCATAATACTCTAATGATGCCTTTGACATAATTATTCATTCAGTAAATATTTATATTGTTGTTTGCAGCACTACTGTAATCACTAGATATCTGGTAGTGAAAAAAGCAACCAAAATTCCCTGCTTTCCCAGACAGGTGTTAGGGCAAATAGTTAAGACACCACTTGGGATGCCCACATCCCATATTGGTAGTGCTTGTATTTGAGTCTCAATTTCACTTCCAATTCCAGCTTCCAGGCAATACATATCTTGGGAGGCAGCAGGTGATGGCTCAAGTGGTTGGGTCCCTGCCACCTTGTGGGAGACCTGGATTTAGGTCCCAGCTCTCAGCTTTGGCCTGGCCCAGCATCACCTCTTGCCAGAATTTAAGGAGTAGACCAGTGGATAGGAGCTTTCTCTCTGTCTCTCTCTGTAGTCTGTCTCTCTCTCTCTCTCAAATTAAAAAAAGAAAATCTGCCTTCTTTAGTTTTACATTTTAGAAAACTGTTGTCGTGCTCAGTAAACATTTGTTTAGGAGTGTGCATTTAACCTGGTGACGGAGGTATCTCAGTGCGCGGATTTAATTGCTGACTGTGACTCCTGATTCCAGCTTGCTGTTAGTGCACATCCTGAGAGGCATCAGGGATGGCTCAAGTAAACGGGTTCCTGTCACCCACATGAGAGACCTGAATTGCATTGCTGGCTCCTTGTTCCGACCCCAGTCCTGCCACAGCTGTTGCAAGCTTTTTGGGAAGTGAACTAGTAAATGAGAACTCTTTTCTGTCTTGCTACCCCTCTCTGTGTCTGTTTGTCTCTCTGGTCTCACAAAATAAGAAATAAACATTTATTTAATAATGCTTATAGTGATTTGAATGACTTCTGTACAAAGGGAATTTTGTCATAGTAAATGCTTGAAGTATATTTTTGTGCTGCTCTGAAGAGTGACATGATGGTCGTGGAAGATAGTTTTACCAAATCATGAAATGTGATTAGTTGTGCAGGCAGACATCAGACAGCTTAGAAAAGCTGTTTGTGATATGCTTCTTTTTGTAGGAAAACAGGCAGTAAACTCTAAAAGACTGGCCTTATGTGACCTCTGGATATAAAAGTAGAAGCAAAAACACACAACACAGAGACACAGACACATAAACATGTACATGCAAACCAAATATGCTTTCTTTAACAATTTAAGAAAAGAGATACTTTGGACTGATTTGTCCTTTTTATTTCCCTCTTACCTCTTTTTGGACTGGGAATGTTCATCTTGTACCTGTGCCACCATTGTGTCCTGGAAGTATGTAACTTGTTTTCTGATTTTTATACAGGCTCAGAGCTAAAAGAGTTTTCCTGAGTCTCACATGAGAC
This sequence comes from Oryctolagus cuniculus, assembly GCF_964237555.1. NCBI lineage: Eukaryota > Metazoa > Chordata > Mammalia > Lagomorpha > Leporidae > Oryctolagus > Oryctolagus cuniculus. The sequence continues at coordinate 13,964,604 of NC_091439.1, forward strand.
TTTGGAGTTTGGATTTTTGATTCATGCTGGACTTTTAGGCTTTGGAACTACTGAGGCTGGAATGGTACTTCAAAAAGGGACTTCAAAAAGTTCTTGGAAAAATAAATTAAGATAATTTAGTTAAAACATTGAAATATGTAGATATAAAATATCCTCACAAAGTTCATGAAAATATATGAAGAGACTTCATGGATTTCAAAACTTTTTCTGCACCATTTTTTTCCATGAACTTCTTGAAGTACTATATAGGTTAAAAAGATATGAGCTTTGAGGGTCAGGAGCGGAATGCTAAGATTTGAATAACTGTCCCTACAAATTCAAGAGTTTTGTTCCCAAAGTCTTATGTTAATGGCAGTAAGAAGTTGGACACCTAATCCAATTGGTGATTGATTAGGTTGCATTAGTTTAGGGGGTGGTGCAGGATTGCATCCTGGTGACACTGTAAGAGACATGTGTGGACACTCTCGGGCTCCTTGTCTCTTCCCATATGATGCTCTCTGCCTCCGTGGGACTGTGCCAGCAAGAAGGCACACCCAGTGAAGCCTGCCCTGTCCTGGACTGGAAGCCTCCAGATTCATGAACCAAAAGAAACCTGGTTTCCTGTTTCCTGATAAAGTCTGTCTGAGGTATTTTGTTATAGTGACAAAAAGATGACTACTACATTAGGTTAAATAAATCTATTATTAGAATTAATTTCACCCATTTCTTTTTAAATGTGGATACTAGAGAAATTTAAATTGTGTGTGTGACTTACATTGTATTTCCACTGGATATTATTAGTATACCTCTGATACCCAGTTTACAGGAAATACAGGGAAAGGGGACCATATTAAATGATATAAATGTGATTAGCAAAATCCAGGTATAGTAAACTCTATGGAATAGACAACTCATGAAATCTACAGGATAAAAGGGACTTAAGAAATATGTTAACATGTACATTATATGGACCTTGCTTCGATCCTGATTTGAACAAACAATTGATGCAGGGGAGGCTATGGAAATATTAAGGAAAACAAATATTTTTTGTTATTTGACACATTAAGGGATTTTCCCTAGGTTATATAGGTATAAAATAAGACTGAAATAAGTCATGAAGGAGTCCTCAGTTGAGAGAAAAGAGCCATCCATGACTTATATCAGTTGTATGTGTTTATTATTCATTAGTACAGTATTTTGTTTATTGAAGAATATTACATGCCAGAAAATCAGAATCTGTAGTAATAATTCTTTTTCTTTATATATTCATTTATTCACTCATTTTATATTTGTTGACCTGACTCCTTGATTTGTGTCAGGTGCTATGGTACAGTTAGGAACTAAAGAAACTTGGTCTAGGTTTCCATAAAGGTTTTATGCCTAAAATTAATTATAAGTAATATTTTCATTGTTTTGGAATTGGTACAAAAACCAATCAGTGAACAAGCTTTGGAAGCATTTAAATGATCCAGAACCTGAAAGTAAATGATACGTAAGGTAATTATTAAATATGTATTTTCATCTTCCAAAGTTATTTGTTCAGTAAATACTTAAGGATCTACTTGTACTGGGTTCTGTGGTGGTTTTGGTAGTTCTGTTCAGTAGTTAACAGGATGGTTGTGCCTCTATCCACAAAGAACCTGTAGTCAGTGTGATATTGTACTGTAGCAGCTATGTGAAATTGTAGCCCAAGCCCATGCTAGCAGCATACCATGTTTTCCATTTTAGTAAGATGGTTAGTCTATACCACCTAGAATTTGATATTTTTTTATTTATTAAGCCAGTAGTAAAAGTACACACTAAACATGTGCTTTACAGTACTATAATTAGCATATAATTTTCAACGTTTCAATGAACTTTTGCCATAAAATTTAAGAGGGTTTTAATTGCATGTAATAAGGATTGCTTGTTAATAGGCTGTAGATAATTAGAGAGCTATTTGCATCCTCTACCCACAAATTTTCTTAGTGTTCTGAGCTTCCCTTAATTCATAACTTTATCTCATGAGGATTAGTTAATCCTATTTAGTCACAGTAATAATAGACATGATGTTTTCTCCTCTTCAGCTCCCTCCCAGAGTTCCAGTGTTTCCTGTGGAAGGATTATAGCATTGATTAGTTTTATTTATTGTAAGTAGAGGTGTATTTTTCTTGGTCCTTTACTTTAATGAAGTAAAGCATCACGGTAAGTAGTCCTTATGTTCATTGCAGTCATAGCAGTTTTGCTAGAGTACATTTTATTTTTTTTTTGCAGGACTTTGATAAAAACTTCACATAAAATATTCAGTTTATTATCTGACCCAAAACTTTTATTGAAAAGTTATAGCATGAGTGAATTTGTAAAATTTTTATATTTTATTGTATCATATTGCTGACTCTTTAAAATAAGAAGATATTTACAATGCTTTTCAGTTTCTAGTTTGTGATTCCTTACTGTATTTGAAGACTTATCACTAAATATATACTACTTGCAATGTTTTTATTTAAATTTTTTTTAAATTCATCTTATTTACTTGAAAGGCAAAGTTGCAGAGAGAGGGAGAGACAGAGAGAGAGAGAGAGTGAGAACGAGTGAGCTTCCATCTGCTGGTTCACTCCCCAAATGGCCACAATGGCTGGGGCTGGCCCAAGCTGAAACCAGGAGCCTGGAGCTTCTTCCTGGTCTCCCATATGGGTGTAGGGTCCCAATCACTTGGACCATCTTCTACTACTTTCCCAGGTGCATTAACAGTGAGCTGGATGGGAAGTGGAGCAGCCAGGACTTGACCTGGCACCCATATGCAAGCAGTGGCTTAAATGACTACACCACAATGCTGGCCCCAGCTTTCTTTGTTTTTAGAAACAGTCACCCACAGTAACAATTTTTAGTTGATTTTATATACCTTTTACTCTCCATATCTGCTTGGGAATATTAGGCAAAGTAAAATGTTTTCTCATGTATTAAATGGCAAAATGTATTTTGTAGATATCTCACCTTATTAATAAAACAAATGAAGGAGCATGTGCATGATTTGCATTTGTTTTAGGCTTAGGATGTTTTAGGCCTTCTCACTGATGGCTCCAGAGCAAATGACTTAATGTCAGGGGAGGTTTTATGCTTATCCTCAGTGTGAGACTATGTACTGTTGACTCGGTATCCCTGAGTCTTGGTCAGCAAAACAATATTCTAAAGGATTGCTGTGAGTTTAAAATAGTTTAGCAAATGTCAAGTACAGTGCCTAGGTAATAGCATGCTCTCAGAGTCAATAATTTCTTAAAGTTATAGGAGAGTACTTCAGAAAAATGGATTTCAAAGATAAGTTTATTTTAGTGCACAAAAATCTGAAGTCCACATATTGTTTTTTCATAATACACATTTTCCATGAACTTTTAAAAACATTTATAGTGATTCTTCATCTTGGAATAATAATTTATTAATTTAAAAATGTGTTGAGCTTTTCTATATAGTGATTAAAAGTTACGAGCCTCTGTTTTTTAAAATTTGTTAAATTAAGAGTAACTCAGTTATTGAAGGACACACTGGCATATGTAAATGTCTAATATTAATATTTAGTAAATATGAGCTATCAATGGACTTTATAAGGGAAGCAAGGCATTTATATAGAAGTTCCTCATATAGTACAGACTCAAATATGACATAAAGGTACAAAGGTATAAGGTTTTGAAATTCACAAAGGATAGAAATGTTGCGTATAGCTGAGAGATCAGTGAAGCCTTGACATTGGCGTTATTCTTCAGAGTATGAGGAAGAACTTGAAATTTGATCATGAAAGGGGAAGGCAGTACTTTCAGAGGAAGTGAGTGAAGGTGGGTAGAGGAAATAAAGAGCATGTACAGAGAACATGCCCCATTTTTTTAAAGATTTATTTATTTATTTGAAAAGCAGAGTGACAGAGAGAGAAGGGGGGACAGAGAGGGAGGGAGACCTTCCATCTGATAGTTCACTCCTAAAATGGCCAAAACAGGCAGAAACTCGGCCAAGCTGAAGCCAGGAGCCAGGAATTCCATCTGGGTTTCCCTTGTGGATGGACGGATACAAGTAGTTGAGCCATCATCTGCTGCTTTGCAGTCATACAGCAGGGAGCTGGGTTGGCAGTGGAGTAGCCAGGACTGTAACAGGCACTCCGATGTGGGATGCCCGCATCCCTGCTGTGCCCCAGTGCTTGCCCCTCGAGATTGTGATCATGCTGTCATCTGTAAAGCAGATAAATGTTTAAAGGGAGTGAAGGGAAGGCAGAAAAGAGGTATTTTATTAGTTCATGGGTGACAGAATAAGTGGCTTTAAGGGACACTGGGCAATACTGTACAGTAATCAGAAGGAAAATTGTGTAAGAAAAGTACCTTAGATTTGGCGGCCAAGAATGCAGTGGTTACCTCAGAACTGTTATAATAGCCTGGAGAGAGTGGAGTTGATAAAGGTTTAGGGAATTTTTGGGTGGTTAATGAATAGAGATAAGAGAACAGATGTTTTTCAAGAAATGTGATGATGTGGAGGATGGCCAAGTTGTGTTTGAATCTGTAGTGTGATGGCTTCTCTCAGCAGTTAAACTCAACTCTGGGAAAAAGAGGTCCTGAGATAAAAACACCTACTCCACACCTACTCTTCTCATGAATACATTGCCAACATTTTCCAAGGTGTGTTAATAAGCTTCTCTTTCCTAACCTCTGAAAACTGTCTCATGGGAAAGAGACTCCTGTTTGAGCGTGAGTTGGCATCTAAGGATCTTCAGAGGCAGTGCCCTATCCTTTCTGGAATCATTTAGAAGATGTAGGGGTTTGATTGTCACAGTGACGGGACAGTTTGTGAACATCTGCTGTTGGAATGTCATGTAGTACTGAGAATACTCTCTGTACAGCAAGAATTATCTCCCCTACTGAACACCTAGAGTATCCCATTGAGAAAGACTGCGACGTAGTTTCTCTTTTTCTCTCCTTAAGTCAGGATTCTCAAGTCTTGACGTTTCTACTTCCCAATCCTATTCTTTGCAGTCAGCCAAAAACTGCTCTGACAGAAGTCTTGTGACCTCTTTGTTGAAAAAAGTACAGGAATTTTGTTTCTGACGTTTCTTGATGGGGTTTCTTGATGGGGTTCTTGGCGAGGTGTTTTCTTCCATTGGCTTCCGCCACATCTCACTCTTTTTTCTTTCCTGCTCCTGTGTGCCTTTCTCCTCAGTTGTCTTCACTGCCTCCTTTCTGGTGGCTCATGAATGTTGCTCTCCAGGCTTCACTTTCTTTCCTGATACTCCTCTACATTGGCTTTATATTCCAGACAAAGTAGAAATGTCTGCTCTTCTCAGAACATCAAATTTCAAGTGCTTGTGTTCCTGATAGCCTGTGAGATGTGTTATAGAGATGACTTTCAAAATAATAAGGAATTAACTCTTAATTAGGCTGGAGTGTGGTGCAGGAGTATGACTTTTGTCGTATCTTTAAGGGACTTTGAATTCAGTGGAAACTATATAGGAAGACACTCTGAGATATAATCTGGAAAAATATTTGGTCATTGAAATATTTTCTTATTTTTGATTAATTTTTTAAAATCAAGTCCCAGAAAGAGAAGTACTAAATCAAAGAACATGAATATTTTAATAGCTGTTGACATATACATATTGACACATTCTGCAAAGCATTAGACAAGATTTTTAGAACTGTTCTCATGTGCATCAGGCGAAAATATGAACTGGATCACCCCTACTAAAATCCAGATTTTACTAAAATGCTCACATTATTGATTAATGAATTAAAGGAGAAATATTTCTGGTGCTACAGGACTTTCTTAATTGTTTCTGCCTATGCCTTGGATAGGTACATATATACACACTAACACACACACGTATCAGTATAGTGTGTTTGCTTTTCTAAGTAGTAAATGTTATGGTTGATAATTTTCTTCTTCCAGCACTTTCACCATTTTGCTTCAAAGTAGCACAGTCTACTAACTTATCAGACATTGTTTCACACTGAATTGCCTTTGTGGGTCATCCTTGCATTCTAGAACATTGACTGTTATAGGGCCCCAGGCCCAGTTCTCAGAATACTTCTTTATTTACCACTATTAAAAAAAGAAGAAAAGAAAAAATCTATTTGGCCTTGACTCCTAAATTTGTGTCTCAAGCTCAGATCCCTCTCTTGAGCTGCAGACTCCGTTATTCAGTTGACCATTGCACCTCTCTGACAGGTATCTCACCTTAACCTGTCAAAACCGATCTTTCCCCACCTCCAGCAACCAGTTTTGTGTGTATCACATCTTGGTTATTGGCAGTGCTGTTATTCATCATTCAGTTGCTTACTCCAAAACCCTGAAGTTGTCTTTGTCTTCACGTTTTCTATTAAATCCCACAATATGTCAAAAAATCATATGTTTCTGATGTAAAAATATAACCAGCATTTCAACATTTTCCATCATATGCTTTGCCTAGTTCAAAGCAAAATCTTCATTCTCTTTAATCAGAGGTTGACAAACTTTTGCTGTGAAGAACTAGATAGTAAATATTGTAAACTTTTTTTTTAATTAAAGATTTATTTATTTATTTGAAAGGCAGAGTTACAGAGAGGGAGAGATAGATAGAGATTTCCATCTTCTGGTTCACTCCCCAAATGGCTGCAACAGCCAGGGTAGGATGGAGCTTCTTCTGGGTCTCCCATATTGGTGCCAGGGGCCCAAGGATTTGGGCCATCCTCCTCTGCTTTCCCAGGCACATTAGCAGGGAGCTGATTGGAAGTGGAGCAACTGGGACACCAACTGTTAACTATATGGAATGACAGTGTTGCAGGTGGCAACCTAACCCATTGTACCACAACACTGGCCTCAACATTATAGACTTTTGAATCAAAAGGAAAAAATAACAATATTAGATAATAGCTGTTTGTAATAAGAGAAAAATTTTTTACATATTTTGTTAATAAAATATTAATTATTGACTATAATTTTCTATAATAGAGTTTCCTGATGAGAAGATTGAATTTATCTTTTAAGAAAGCTGGGGTTGGGGTTGGCACTGTGACACAGTAGGTAAAGCCACTGCCTTCAGTGCCAGCATCCCATATGGGTGCCTGCTTGAGTCCTGGCTGCTCCAGTTCCTATCTATCTGCTAATGTGCCTGGGAAAGCAGCAGAAGATGGCCCAAATCCTTGGGCCCCTGCACCCACATGGGAGACCTGAAAGAAGCTCCTGGCTCCTGACTTCGGACCTGCTCACTTCTAGCCCATTGCAGCTATTTGGGGAGTGAACCAGCAGACAGATCACTCATTTTCTCTGTCTCTCTCGCTTTCTCTCTCTCTCTGCCTTTACCTCTACCTCTGCCTCTTTGTAACTCTGCCTTTCAAAAAAATAAATAAATCTTTTTTAAAAAAGACTTGAGATTAACATTTTGCTTAATTGAGGTTAAGGTTAGTGTTTGCTGTCAGAAAATGATTGTAAATTTTCATGTATTAATGTAATCTGTAATGATATTTTATGTATTTCATCTTTGAAATTAAGTTTTCACACAGATAAATATTGTCAAATATTAATACCAGTTCATGGACATATGATGTTAATTGAACATATTTATCTCTTAGAAGGCATTTATATAATTCCATTAGATTTACTGTAGATATTTGCCTTTTAGCATATCATTACATTGCAGATTAATCACTTCCAATTGAAGATTAAGTGGAAGCTCTTCAGTTGCACAGTTAAGTGGATTTTGAAATATGGAAATTTTCTTTGTCCTTGCATCAGTGTCTGAAAAATACTTCTGGGACTAGAATTTGTGCTGAAAAATGTATCAACTGCATGGTAGTAATGATCTCACTTCTTGTTTTAACAACACAGAGTATTTAAAGCATCTTGCTTTTACTTGGGACTCAAATAATATTGTCAGCAAAATGACTTCTGTAATGTGAGTTTACATTTAAGGACTGCTTTGAATTTATTTAAAAAAAATAATCACATCTTTATCCAAAGGTAATTTCCAAAACCATTCAGTTACTATGATCAAGCATGGTTCCTCTTGCTCAGAAAAAAATTCAGTTTAGACGTTGAGCTAAAAATGTGCCACAATGAAACTTTACCACAGTTAAGTTTTTAAATTGCTAATAGAACAAATTCATATATTCAACTTATATTTCTGATAAAAATTCATGGAATTGTTGGTAGTTATGTCCATAACAGTTAACAAAGTTTACAATGACACCTGGTTAACTTAGCCTTCTTCTGACTAGTGAGTATTTTACCACCATCAGGTGAAACACATCTTAGGAGATTCCACTTCAGGTAGTTCTAAATTCCTGTTTTCTTGACTTTGAACAAATTGGGGTGAGTGTTTAGCTTAGCTGTTAGGAAACCTGTGTCCCATATCCAAGTGCCTGGGTTCAATACCTGGCTCTGGCTCTTGATTCTAGTTTCCTGCTAATGCAGACCCTGGGAGGCAGTGATGGTGGTTCATGTAGCTGGGTTCCTGCCACCTGCAAAGGAGTCATTGGTTAAGTTCCTGGCTTCAGCTCACCCCAGGGCAGATATTTAGGGAGTGAACCAGCGTATTGGGGAACTCTATCACACACAAATAAATAAAAAGTCAACAAAGTTTTGCCGTTAGTTGTTTCTTGCAGACTATTTATTTGAACTAATTCTTTATTTCACTTCCAAATGATCATTTAGTCCTTGAATAAACAACACCAGAATGTATCTATTAAATTGTCAATGGCAAAGAAAACCATTTGAGATAATTGACCTTTTTTTAAAAAAACTGTCTTTTGATGCTACTCCCAATGTCCTCAACTCCTTGAGCAACTATCCTCATTAACAGGCTATAGTATTCCTAGACAGGATTATTTTCTGTAGACACAATTCTTTGGCTGCCAGTTTAATTAATTTGGCATCTGTAAATGACCTTTCTTGCTTGGGTAATGAATGAACCACTTGGAAATTTTTTTTGATTACAGCTGCGTTTTATATTTTTCTGCAGAAATTATGTTATGATGAGGTGATTTACTTTAAATTTTCGAATTTTTTGACTGTTGGTATTTGTGTGCTTTGGGATTATAAAGAATGCTTTCGTAACATTGATGTATATTTATTCTTTTTATCACAGGTTTAATGTCATTTCATAGTTAAAGTGTTTTGCCATTTGATTCCAAAATCAAATAATCCACACTCCGCAGTGCCTTCAAAAGTATGACATTAATAGTCCACGATTCTTGCTTTGATGTAATGGGTACACACTGGTAGTAAAAAATAAAATAGAAGGTGATAAGGCCCTATGTATAGCCCCAGGAAAACTGTCACATTCTGACTACATCACTGTGATCTGTAGTGTACTGAGCAGCAGTGTCAAGTGATGAGAGCCCTCATACCCTGCTGTTGTGGTACAAAAGCAGCATAGACAGTACATAAACAAGTTAGTATCCCTGAGTTCCAATAAAACTTTATTTTGTAAACTTAGATTTGAATTCCATGTATTTTTCATATATCAAAATACCCACCGTTTTTCCAGTTATTTAAAAATTTAAGAACAAAAGCAATTTGCTGATCCTAAACTTAGTCTCCTCATTAGTCGTCCCCATGGTTCTTTTATCCCTTTATTATTTATTAGTATTATTATTTATTATAGCTAAATTATTGTTGGAAAGTACAAAGCCCTGGATGATCTGACCTTACTGGGGTACTTCAATCTGACCATCTTCAGATGCACACTTGAGAGGACTGACCGTGCTCCCATCTTAGAACTTTAACAAATGTTTGTTATGCCTGGGACATTTTTATCTAAATATCAATATAGCTTACATCTCTGTTTATCCAAGTCTTTGTTCACATGTCATCTTTTCTCATCCTTCTTTGGCTAGCATTTCCTTTTTATTTTTTTAAGATTTTATTTTTTTATTTGAGAGAGAGAGTTACAGACAGTGAGAGGGAGAGACAGAAAGGTCTTCCTTCTGTTGGTTCACTCCCCAGTTGGCCGCAATGGCTGGAGCTGTACCAATCCGAAGCCAGGAACCAGATGCTTCTTCCCGGTCTCCAACATGGGTGCAGGGGCCCAAGCACTTGGGCCATCTTCCACTGCTTTCCCAGGCCACAGCAGAGATCTGGATTGGAAGAGGAGCAGCTGGGACTAGAACCGGCGTCTGTATGGGATGCCAGTGCTACAGGTGGAGGATTAACCTACTGTGCCATGGCACTGGCCCCTGGCTAGCCTTTCTAAATCAGCCCTTTCTTACCATTCATGTACCTCCACCACCATCTCTTAACCCCCATTAACACAGTAGAGTTACTTTTCTTCATAGTACTTTTTTCTTGACATTTTATTGTAGTTTTTCCTTTATTTTATTTACTGGTATGTCCTTAGTGTTTGCCACGTGGCAGGTACTCAGTTCTTATTTGTAGAATAAATAAATCAACTCCTTAGTAATCCATAGTTTTCTGAAACAAAGTATTTGTTTAGGATACATTGGTTTTTGTCTTCATTTGAGTGTATCCCAGCCTGGAATCAACCAGTTAGGGATTAAAATTGTTACTTGAGTTGTTATTTGGGTTGAAAGGATGATGGTTGCATTATATGACCTTCAGATTTCTCTGTTAAAGCTTCTATGGATATAGTTATTCTGTGGACCGAATGATAATTGTCCCTGCATAGTACAATGTTCAGTTGCATTTCAGTAGTTATATAAACATAACATCACAGGATTCTGTTCCTTTGTTTTAAAATATGACTATTCTTTCTTTAAGACTAACTCTTCTCCCTTTTGTATTGTTATTTGTTATAGTAGCTTATCTCATACAATTTAACTGAAATAATACTTTTATCATGTTATTATAGGCAGTGTAAAATAGGAAAATAATAGAAAATTGATTTTTGTTGTCACTTTACCTGTTGTATTAGTCAGCTTTTTGATACTACAGTGAAATTCTTGACGTGGGTTACATACAAAGGTAAGAAAGGCTTATTTTGGCATTTGCTTTTAGAGGTTCACAGTCCAAGATCAGGCACACCCCACTGATTTAGCCTCTGATGATGACATCTTGCTGACTCCTCCTCCTCCCTTCTCCTTTCTTCTCCCTCGTCTTCCACCCTGCCCCCCTTTACCCTCCTCCTTTTAACAAAGGCAGGGTAATAAAATGAGAGGGAGAGGCAGAGAGAGGTAGATCCTCCATCTGTTGGTTCACTCTCCCAAAAGGCCCCAACAATTGGAACTAGGCCAGATGGAACCTGGGAGCCAGAAACTATATCTTAGTCTTCCAAGTGAGTGGCATAGACCTAAGACCCTGGACCATCATGTGCTGCCTCCAGGTTTATCAGCAGGAAGCTGGACAGGAAGCATGGGGTAGCTGGGACTTGAACTAGGAACTCTGACATGTTACATGGGTATCCCAGTCAGCAGCCTGACTTGCTGCACCACAACACCCACCCCATAGGATTTTTAAAATCTTTTTGTTTCAAAAGAAAACAAAAAAGAAAGAAAGGAAGCAGGCAATGACGGATTGCTTGCAAATGTATTGTCTTATTTTTAAGTGTGTAGAAAGTGTTGAAATTATGTTTAAATAGGGAAATGAATGTCAAGACTGGCTACATATTTCTGTCATGACATATAACAGTCCATGTTCCTCTTCTGTACTCCCCAGTCATTGTGACAACCAAAACTCCTCACAGATTCCTTAATTTTCTCCAGGGAGCAGTGCTGAATCTGTTGACAACCACTAGTGTGGTGGACAGAATACAGTTTTAGATACCTGAGTTTAGCTCTCTGGCTCTCCATTTTTTGATTGTGTAGTCTTAAATAAGGTACTCTCACCTTACATTTTCTCATCTTTAAAATAGTGTTTTATTTGCTAAAAGTAATTGAAGTCCCTGATACACATAGATGTAAACATTTTTAACAAAATATTAGTAGACCAAATTCAGTAACGTTTGAAAATGATTATATTCTGTTACCAAGTAGAGTTTATTTGAGGAATGCAAGGTTAGCTTAAGATTTGAAAAATCAATTAATGTAATATATTGTATAAATAAAAGTGTAAAAATCACATCTTTTCCTCACACAGGAAAAATGCATTTGATTAAGCAACCTATTCCTAATAATAAAATATCAAGAAATTAGGAATAATAAGGACTTTTTCAAACTGATATAATGTGACTGAAGAATTTTAAGCTAACAAAGCATCTGGTGAAAGATCCAATACTTTTCCTATAAAACTAGAAAAAGAGCAAGGAAGTCCATGTTCACTGCTTTTATTCAGTGTTGTATTTGGTGGTTCCATGCATTATCATGAAACAAGACAAAGTAAAGGCATAGAGATCAGAAAAGAAGACATAACTGTCTATTTGCAGACAGTATGATCTTGAATGTCTAAAATCTTTTTTTTTTTTTTGACAGGCAGAGAGGACAGTGAGAGAGAGAGACAGAGAGAAAGGTCCTCCCTTTGCCATTGGTCCACCCTCCAATGGCCACTGCGGCCGGCGCACTGCGCCGATCCGATGGCAGGAGCCAGGTACCTATCCTGGTTTCCCATGGGGTGCAGGGCCCAAGCACTTGGGCCATCCTCCACTGCACTCCCTGGCCACAGCAGAGAGCTGGCCTGGAAGAGGGGCAACCGGGACAGAATCCGGCGCCCCGACTGGGACTAGAAGCCGGTGTGCCAGTGCCACAAGGCAGAGGATTAGCCTAGTGAGCCGTAGCACCGGCCAAGTGTCTAAAATCTTAAGGATTCCACAAAAAAATTACTAGAACTGAAATAGATAATGAGTCCCACACACACACAAAAAAGCTAAAATTCTAACACTTTACAAAGAAAATTGTGGGGAGCAGCTCGGACTAGACTGTTACTGGAATTAAGACTTATTCTATGCATCTGCTCTCCCACAATATGGCGCTGGGAGAGAAGTAAACAGCTTCCGCACAGCTGCCTCCAGCTCAACCAATTAACTGTAGGACTTGCTCCTGATTGGAGGAGAGCAGCGTACTCGGCGTGTGGGCAGCCGAGTTGGGATTGGCGGAGGAGGACTATAAAGGAGGAGAGAGACGGCATGCACCAGGAACATCTATGGGGAACATCTAAGGGAACCCGTGCAGCCCCCCAGAGAGCCGGCCGGCGGTGTGCCGCTCCCCTGCGGAAGTGGGGAATGCGGCCAGGGGGAACTGCCCTTCCACGGAGGTGGAAGGGATAGTAGCCAACCCGGGAAGAACCAGCAGCAAACCCGGGGAGGGCCGAGCAGACGAAAGAACAGCGCAGGGTCCTGTGTCGTTCCTCCACGAAGAGGAGGAGCGACAAAAATATTTGTGGCCTTGGGTTAAGCCAAGATTTTTTTAAACTATGATAACAAAAATACAATTCATAGAGAAAAATGATGAATTCTATGTAGGTAAAATTAAAATCATTACTTTTCAGAAAATACCATTTTTAAAGTAAAAATGAAAACATAAGCCACAGACTGGGAGAAAACACGAATTATACATTTAATAAAAACTTACATTTAGTGTATAAAAAGAATCCTTACAACTCAGTAAGAAAACTCATTTAAAATAACCAAAGATTTGAAGACAAAAATCTTTCACCAAAATATATGTGTGACTAACAGCCCATGAGAAAACTTTTAATATCAGTAGCTGTTAGGAAAATGCCAATTATAGCCAAATGAGTTACCACTACATTCCTACTAGAATGGGTACAATCAGAAGATGTGACATTATCAGGTGTTGATAAGGATGTAGAGAAGTTAGAAGCCTCACACATGTCTGGTTCCCACTTTGGGAACTGTTTTGGTTTCTAAAAAACCTAGTGCCATACATATGGCATTTTCATTCCTAGGTATCTACCCAAGAATTATTAAAGCAAATGTGCACACTAAGTCTTATATGCATTTGTTCTTAACAGCATTATCCATAATACACACAAACTGGAAAAAATCCAAATGTTCATCAGTTAGCAAATGGATGCACAAAATGTGTTATAGCCACTAAATGGAATACTATGGAGCAATATATAGAAAAAAAATAAGTGATGCCTGTAAAAGCATTGATGCTTCTCAAAGCCGTTATACTGAGTGAAAGAAGCTGGACACAAAAGACTGTATGTTGTATGGTTTCATTTACATAAGAAGTTTGGAAAAGTTAAGGCTAAAGACAAATCATTGTGTGTCTGAGGTTAGACCTAAGAACCGAGGTTGATCTCAAGTGGGCACAAGGAAATCTTGGGAGTAATGGAAGCACTCCAAAACTATGCAACAGTTATGGTTGCGCAATTACATGAATTTACCTAACCACCAAACTGTACATCCTTTTCCTTTTCCTCTCTCTATTCCATTCATTAGCAATTCATGTGAAAAACACTAGACAAGCTGAGAAACATAGGTCACACACATAGGACCAGGTTGAGGCAGATGTCTCCGCAGAGGAGTGATTCAACCTCCAGTGTGGGAGTCCAAGCAGAATAAGGAGATTGTTCACAGTGGGGAGGGAAAGAGGGAGTTAAAGATGTAGGCTGTCAAAGTCTGAGCACAATGAGAAGGAAGTCTGCGGTGATGGAGATCTGGTACAGGAGGTTTGAGGCAGGGTAGTGTGAGAAGGGTGTAGACATGGTGTGGAGGGAGACCTGTGAGTGATGTCACAGCGCCTGAAAGTCAGAGGAGGGGTCCTGGCATGGATTGCAGGTCCCAGTAGGAGAGAATGAACCTATGTGGGTTGAATAGGTCATCTGTGTATAGAGGACTTCACTGACTCTCACAGGGAATGATCAAATAAGTAAAAATGTGAAGAAGAATGAGAGCCGTATTCCTCTCTGTTACATGAAGGAATTATGTGATTTTCTGTATAAGTCAGGAAAATGAGAAAACTGTAATGAATCCTGTGGTTTATTCTTGGTTTTGATTTTTCACTATATAAAATAGGTACAGATGGAGAGCTATAAAGGTAAATATGTTTCAAAGTGTGTGTGTATGTTTGTGTCTTCTTAGATGTATTCCCTTAGCTTTGTCCAATAACAGGAACTGGGAACAGCGATGTCCCAGTAGCAGTGAATGTACCTAAAGCCCTATCCTACTTTTGAAAGAAATAAGATTCTTCACTGAAACCAGAGGTCTGTGGAGCAAGGGCTGCTTCCAGAATCCTGGCAGGGAGACTGTAAGATGAGCCTGCAGCTCCTTGCTGTGCTGGGAAGTTAAGAAGTACTCAAAGAATGGTAGAGATTTGTAAAAAGGGAAGAATCAGCTTGAAAAGAATCCCACTGGCCAAATCAGGGACTTGAACCTGAAATGATGATAGTAATAATTTATAACTCACTGACTGAAATAGGAGACCATATTAATATCAATAGGTGAACAAATTAAAAGTTTAATGAAGAACTGAATGTAATTCCAAAGACACTTCCTCAAAGAATGCTCATTAATTGAAAAGGGGAAAAGACTCATTTATAGTAAAGAAGCTTGGTGGGCACCATGTCAGTCAAGTGATCAAAATGATCATTATCAATAAGACAATCTGAGATAACGCATTATGTGAGAGGATGCATGGACAAGATCCTAGCATCACTCAGTGATATCTCTGCCTGAAAATGCCTAATCTGGATGTAGTCAAGAAGAAATGCTAGCCAAACCCAGGTTGAGGGACGGTCTACAAAATAATGGACCTGTCATCAGCCTAAAATGTCTAGCATTAATAATTTGAAGAAAGACTTAGGTCTGTGTTTCCTTAGCTTGAACGAGAATAAAGAGACATAACTAAATACCAGACATGATTATTTTTTAAAAAATGTTTAAGTATTTATTTATTTGAAAGAGAGTTACAGAGAAAGAGGGAGAGAGAGGGAGAGAGAGAGAGAAAGAGAGAAAAGAAACAGATATTCATCTGCTGGTTCATGTCCCAAATGACTGTGACAGCCAGAGCTAGGCCGTCTGAAGCCAGGAGCCAGGAGCCAGGAGCCAGGAGCTTCTTCTGGGTCTCCCTCCCACTTTGTTTCAGGGCCCCAAGCACTTGGACCATCTTCTGCTGCTTTCCCAGGCCCATTAGCAAGAAACTGGATGGGCAGTGGAGCGGCTGGGAATCTAACTGGTGACTTTATGGGATGCTGCACTGCTGGCAGCAGCTTTGTCTGCTATGCTACAGCACCAGCCCCCAGAAATAATTCTGAGCTGGTTCTTTTAGTATAGGGAAACTTGAGTCATAATTGCAAATTTGAAGGTGTTACTTTATCAGTTTTAGTTCCCTGACTTTCACAGCTACATTGTTATCATATAGGACAAAAATCCTTATTTATGGGAAATATATACCCATGGTATTTGGGGGCAGTGGGGTACTGTGATGGTAATTTTCTACTGTATTTATAACTTTTCTGTAAATTTGATACTTTTTCAAAATAAAAAAAGAATTCAGGTAATGTCCCTGTGAAGAGGAGTTCAGTAAATTCACATGTAACAGGACTGAAAAAGTGTGGAGGTGAGGGAGAAACCTTAATAAGAATAAGAGGGGTCGGGGCGTTGTTAGTGGCAGAAAGTGAGAGAGATGTAGAGAACAAGAGTGATATGGCAGTGAAGAAGGAATGGCTCAAATCACAGATGTGTTCTTTATTGGGGCCTACTGGTGAGGAGGTCCTGTGGGGTGTCCAAATGGTACTGTCATTAGGCAGTTGAAAATGTATTCTTGTTCTGGAGTAGAGTTGCGATTTCATGCCATTGTCTCATGGGTGATAATCTTAGTTACAACTGTCAAGATAATCTTCCTGGTTTGGGAGAACACAGTGTTTATGGTAGAACATAAGGATAGAGCCTTAAAGGACGGTAGAGAATCCAAGACTCAATAAAGGAAAATGAGGAAGAAAAATGGGAGGGGCTAAATTCTGGAATCTGAAAAGAGAATCTGAAGGAGAAATGTGTGGTCAGGCAGTGTCAAATTCCTCATAATGATGTGATGGGAAGCTTTTTGGTTTTCAAATGCTGATCATGAATTGAATTTATAGCTTCCTTTCTCATTTCTCATTCCTATTAATGGTGCTTCCTTAAACCCTATTGTTAACTTGAATTTTATCGTGCTTGTTTTATACAATAAAATTTTTTATATAGGAATCTTATTCATTCAATGAATATTTCATTAGCACCTGCTAGTTACTAGTCACTCTGCTATTCTTCAGAGTTGTTATAATGAACAAAAGTAGGCATTTTCCCTGTCCACATAGATTTATAATCCAGAGGGAGAGAAAGCTAATATTAACAAAATTAACATAAAAGTGGTATTCTGAAAATGCTGCGAACAGCAGAATTATGCCTTTGTTTGGTATATTTGGTCTAGTTAAGATACTCATGGAATTTGAATTTGAAGTAACAATATAATTGAAATTTGGAGGAGTAGGAGTTAGCTATATGTAAAGGGGAAGAAATTGTTATGCTGGTAGAAGAAGCAACGCAGGCAAAGGCATTAAAACCAGAAGCATAATGAGTACAAGGATGGGAAGAAAAGCTCTGTAGCTGGAATGTGGATAGTGAGAGGAAGCATGGGTTGTGGGGATATTGATAATAACCAGACCACACAGAGGCCTTATGGCCATATTTGGTGTTTCTTCTTTATCTACAGAGAACTGGAGAACCATAAAAAGATTTTATGGAGAAAGAGCCAGGAGACATGATCTGTTTTATGCTTTGAAAACCCTCTGGCTGCAGTGTGTAAAACAAATTGTGTGTGCTTGCACAATTGGAGGAATTGTGATACCAATTAAAAAAGACTAGTTAAGGGTTTAGTCAAGGGTTAGTTGGGTTTTGACCATATTAGAGTTGAGATGAATTTATTAATTCAGTTCAAAAGATATTGATTGTTATCTATTCTGGGAATTATGACAATAAACAATAGGAATATAGATCATTGTCTTCACGGAGTTTGTATTATTGTATTATTTAACACTCAAGAAATACTTACTGGGGTGGGTGTTGTGGTACAGTGAGTTATACTGCAACTTGAATGCCCACAACCATATCAGAGGGCTTCTGATCAAGTCCTGCCTCAGTTTCACATCCGGCTTCCTGCTAATGCTCTTGAAAGGCAACAAATGATGAGCCAAGTGTTTGAGTTCCTTACAACCATATGGGACACCTAGTTGTAGTTCCAGGCTACTGGCTTTGGCCTAGCTTACCCTTGTCTGTTGCAGGCATTTGGGGATTGAATCAGCACTTGGAAGATTTCTCTGTCTCTGACTCTCTGTCTTCTCTCTATGTCACTGCCTACCAAATACATAAATAAATAAAACTTAAAAAAAGAAATGTTTGTTATATGCAAAGCACTATTCTAAATACTTTATAAATATTATCATAGGTGATCTGTACAACAGTCTTAAAAATTAAGTACTCTTACTGCTGCTATTCTTGTTTTAAAGGGAGATAACTGAAGTTTAGAGATATTTTTTTCACATTTATTTATTTACTTGAAAGAGTTACACAGAGAGAGAAGGAGAAGCAGAGAGAGAGAGAGAGGGAGGGAGGGAGGGAGGGAGGGAGGGGTCTTCCATCCGCTGGTTCACTCCCCAACTGGCGGCAACGGCTTGAGCTGCGCTGATCTGAAGCCAGGAGCCAGGAGCTTCTTCCAGGTCTCCCACATGGGTGCAGGGGCCCAAGGACTTGGGCCATGTTCTGCTGCTTTCCCAGGCCATAGCAGAGAGCTGGATCAGAAGTGGAGCAGCCAGGACTCGAACCGGTGCCCATAGGGGATGCCGGCACTGCAGGCTGTGGTTTTACCCACTACGCCACAGTGCCAGCCCCTGAAGTGTAGAGCTATTGTCTTATCTAAAATGGGAATTTAAAGATATCTGACCCCATATTCCATTCTTTTAAATGCTAACCATACAGCAAACATTTATTTTTATTTTTTTAAGATTTATTTATTTATTTATTTGAAAGTCAGAGTTACACAGAGAAAGAGAAGTAGAGAGAGAAAGAGAGAAGTCTTCCATATGTTGGTTTACTCACCAGTTGGCTGCAATGGCCAGAGCTGTGCCGATCTGAGCCGATCTGAAGCCAGGAGTCTCCTCCAGGTCTTCCCATGCAGGTGCAGGGGCCCAAGGACTTGGGCCATCTTCTACTGCTTTCCGGGCCATAGCAGAGAGCTGGATCAGAAATGGAGCAGCCAGATCTCTAGCACTCATATGGGATGCTGGCACTGAAGGTGGTGGCCTTACCTGCTACACCACAGCACTGGCCCCAGCAAGCATTTAAATAAATACGGCCAGAGCTCAAAAAGAGAACTTAATTGGGTATATAAATTCATGAGTTCATTTGTGTATGGGTAATTACAGCCATAATCTTGGTTGAGATCATGGATAGCAAATGAGAAAATGAATGACCTTTACAAATTCTTACATTTAGTGGCTAAAATATTAGCTAAAAGAAATATAGAGATTATAGTTTGGGAGGGGGAAGACCAAATATAGATGATTATAAAATAGTTGGATAATTGACAGAAGTAGAGGCTACTGAAATCCAGATTACCTATAGGTGCTGACAACTGTGCTGAGAATTAGTTGGTGAATGATAGTTGTTAGCAGGCAATTAGGGTGCCTCTGAATCGTAGGAGAGAAAGTGAGCATGGAACTGAACGGGGTTCCAGGTTCATTGTGGCTGAAGATTGTGCTGGGCATCTCTGTGACCAATAGGCTGTTCTCATTCTTTATATTGACTCACCTTGTTTGCTTCTGGTGTTCTTCTCTTCTGATGGCTTTGTCTCTACCTCTTACTGTATAATTCATTCAAGAAGTTTTTATTGGATTCCTACTCTAAGCAAGGTTCTTTGCCAGATGTCCATGTAATAGAGATAAGTAAGAAGAATACCGCTTTGGTGTTGGATCTTGCCTTTTCCTAAAACCGCTTTTTTAGTGTCATCCCTGAAAAATTCTGTTACTGATATGTATTTTTTAATGAGGTCTTTTGTGATCTTAATCTCTGGTAGGACTTCAACCAACACTTCTGTCTGATACCTTAGATCAACATCTCTGGTCTCTACCTGATTTTGAGCTCCACATTTCTGTTTTTAGTGACCATATGGATATTTCCATGTACTTCTGGCTCCTCAAACTTGACATGTCCCAAACTAAATGCATGTTCATTTGCAAGCCTCTCTTATTTCCTATATTTCCTTTTTGAAAAAACAAAATCGTTGTTGAAATCTTAGCTTTAAACTTTGGATTATATGCAATATGCCCTCTCTTTCTTTTCTCTTCTAGGTTTGACCAAGATAAACAAGGCCAGTATGATTCAGTTCATGACAGTTGGGAGATAGGCACTCCCATACTTTTTTGGTAGAAGAGTAGATTGGTGGTACATTTTTGGGAAAATGATTAATATATATAGAAATTAAAAGCAATTTATTTTGATCTTAAAACCTCTCTACATCTGCCTTTCGTCTAGAAGGTCTCAGCGTTTTGCTCGAAAATGAGACATTCATTTTTCCTTTGAGGCCTACCCTGTTCTTAAATTGGATGCTTTCAACCCAATTTTCTTATATATTGGCCCTAATGTTATACAATCTGAGTTATTTTAGAAAGTCTCTTTTTATATACTAATAAAATATTAGAAGTGGCAGTAGTAGCACCAGCAACTTCAATTACTAGTTTGAGATCTCTTGAGTCCACAGGCCTTGTTAGTTACTTTGTAGAGCAGTTGGTGTTATTCTATGCCTTAAATTTTTTTCTTTAATAATTCAGATGAAGCAGAGTCTAATCACTGAAAATTCTCTAATGAGAATGTTAAATATTGCTGCTGTTTCTAGAAGAAATTAAAAGATGAAATAAAGCTGAAAAATATTTTTAGTACTGTTTAGTTATATAGAAACGCATAGTTCCCTTTAAGGATTGTTATTAATATTTTAATATTATTTGTCAGGTACAAAACCCTTAGAAACACTGGGTAACAGATCTCTGTTTCGTAGTTATTGTTGTTTTAATTAATGATACAAATTTAAGAGTTTTCATATGTAATTCAGATAGTTTTGGACAACAGAAGTCACATAATGATGGAAATGCTCCTAAAAATGTATGCATAGTTTTTCAAATGTAATTACTCTTTTCATTTTAAAATGACAACTTTATGTTAAAGGTATATAGTTGGCTTGTTTATTTTCTTAAGAATAACTCTTATACAAAAATGTTTTTTCTTTATTTGAAAAAGTAAAAAGAGGACGGAAAGAAACAGAGAACCTTTATCTGCTGGTTAACTCCCCAAATGCCCACACCAGTCGAAATTGGATCAGGCTGAGGCTAATAGCCCAAAGTCAGTGTGGGTCTCCCACATGGGTGCCATGGATCTAAGTGCCTGAGTTACCATCTGCTGCTTCCCAGGATGCCTTAGCAGGAAGCTGGGTTGGAAGCAGAAGAGCCTAGACTTGAATCGGTACTCTGTTATGGAATGTGGGTGTCCTAAACAGCACCTTGACCTGCTGTTTCACAATGCCCGCCTCTTTGTTCATTTTCAGTTAGCTATTTTCTAGTGGATTGTAGCATCTTGTCACAAAAAATGTTCAGCAAATTTGGAATGATTTCTTGTAAGAAAATTGAGTGCCAAAATATCATCGCTTCACTTACTGTTAATCATTAGGTAATTTGTGGTCACCTGTTATACATATCATACATATCATAAATTCTCTATTATTTTTTTTTTTTTTTTTGACAGGCAGAGTGGACAGTGAGAGAGAGAGACAGAGAGAAAGGTCTTCCTTTGCCGTTGGTTCACCCTCCAATGGCTGCTGCGGCCGGCGCGCTGCGGCCGGCGCACCGCGCTGATCCGATGGCAGGAGCCAGGAGCCAGGTGCTTTTCCTGGTCTCCCATGGGGTGCAGGGCCCAAGCACCAGGGCCATCCTCCACTGCACTCCCTGGCCACAGCAGAGAGCTGGCCTGGAAGAGGGGCAACCAGGACAGAATCCGGCGCCCCAACCGGGACTAGAACCCGGTGTGCCGGCGCCGCTAGGCAGAGGATTAGCCTAGTGAGCCGCGGCGCCGGCCCAAATTCTCTATTATTTAAAATAGTATAACCTATAACCATATTCAACTAAGTATAAATAGACTGTTGGTGTGCTAAAATTGCATAGTACATATAACGTGCTTACTGACACATTGAATAAGAATTCCAGAATTAAACTTTATATTCAACATTAGTGAAGCTTAATTTTTTTGTTCCCTCACTCCCTGGGGAATTAATGTAAATAGATGTTGCTGTTTTATCTTCTGACATCCAAATGAATTCTCTTGTGCCTCTCCAGGGGACGAACGACCCACTTGGGGCATCACTGCTATAAAGGTCATTTTAGCAGCTCTTTTTGATTATGAATTTGAGGACAAAAAATATTGCCAATAATGAAACCAAAGAAAGGTGTGATAGTAGCAGTAGCCGAGGCAGGAGATGTGGGATAGCTGGGCATAAACAGGAAATTATTTAGAAAGAAAAATGGGGCTTAGCACTTCATTTGTATGAAGGTTAAGGAGGAGGAGGGGTCAAAGTTGATACGCAGGCTTCTTGCTTGTGTGACTTCGTGGATGATTGGGTCATCTTTAGAGAAAGAAGGAGTAGAACATAAAGGAGCTGCTTATATCTTTTTAAATACCTTTTTTGAAAGAGCTATTTTATATTTGGTGAGTCATTTTATTTTATACTTAACATTCTCAGCATTGTGAAATGGATAGAATAGACTCCTAAAGAAACAGTACTGGGATGTTTTCCTTCTTTACTGATTACATTGGTTGACATTTTATTTGAACTCTGAAAATTTTGAGTGACTGCTTTAGAAGTATATGTTAATACTTGTTATCCATTTAAAATTAGTGTTAAGTAACCAGCATGATTTAAATTTACCAAATGACATTAACAGTTACTCAACAAAGAAATAAAGAAGCCAAGGATATATTTTTGAATGAACAGGTTTTCTTGCCCTATGATATGTTCAGTGGAAGTAACAGGTTAAAGGAAGGACTCGAAGTGATCACAGGTACTTCACATCTTCCATTCAAAACTTTAACACTTCACCGTGGACATTATAAATGACTATTTTTTCCTTTAGAAATTGGCTTGCTTTAAGATGATGTATGAAATAATATGTGTTTTGCATGTCCTGTTATAATGATAAAGGTCATATAGTATCATTTACATAATCTCTAGGCAGAAATGAACTCAGTAATATCCTTGGTATAACATATACATTATCTGAGGTTTAAAACGCTCATTATTCATGAAAGTTAATTTTACAGTGGGTGTGAATGATCTATCTTATGGCTGGATTTTTGATCATTTTATAAAATAATATGGAGCCAGTCCTGCTCAAATAACAGGAAAACCAGTAAAGAGTGATGCATTTGCTTGACTCTCTGTATACCCGATTGGATCTTGATTGATGGCAATCATTTGTCTTTGTCAAAAAAAGGAGAAAAATTCAGACATTGAAATAGGAGTGCTATCAAACTTTCTACAATGGCAGAAAGATTCTATTAATGTGACCTTAGAGTGTTAACTGTCTCTGTTGGGAAATGATAAAGAATGTTAATTTTTTTCCTTAAGCATATTTAAGTGTAAAATGCATTATTTTGTCTACTGTTGGGATTAAAAGAATACTTTTGATTTATGGCAGTCTAGAATTGATGAAAGCAAAGAAAAAGCTTAAAATGGTGAAAAAGGAAATAGATCTTAATCCTTTTTATTATTATTATTTTTCTCAATGAAATAATAAAAATTTAGTATAGTGCCATAAAATTTTTACTACTGAATTCCAGCTGATATTGGACCTTGAAAGGCTGACTTCAAAGAGAGTTGAAGTAGAGAAGAAAACATATTTTAACTGAATGTCTTATTCTTTGGAATTCTCTTTTCTTTCCAAATATTAGGGCAAAAAAGACATTCCAGACAACTTTATTATTTTTAAATCTATTAAGTAACCTTGTTATGACTTGGATATGTAAAGAGAATGTTAAAAATGTAGTATGTTAAGAGACAGAATTGATAAACATCATTTTTCATGAAAATTCTGATGCAAATTTCATAATTCCTTAAAAATAGGAGACATATCTTTTATTTTATATATGTATATTTGTGTTTTTTGAGGGCTGTATGTGCTTTCTATTCAGTTTTGGAAATGTGACTTTTTAGCTGCAAGATTTTATACTAAATTCATTTGACCTTTCAAAGTCATCTTTGAAAGTAATTTAAAATCAAATGATATTATGCAGAAAATATTTTAAAGATTAGCTACTGTTGTGTTTATATTAATAAGGATTTGTCATTAATGCTGTAAGTATTAAAATAAGTTAAGGCTTATATGCTAATTAATGTAGAATTTTCTTTGTACCTTAGAATATTATTCTGAAGTTTTATTTCTATGCCTATTGATTAATTTTAAGCAGTTAGTTGAGCTATCATTTCCTGTTTCATTGGAATGATGCCAGTAATGCTGAGCAGTACAAAATTATTTGTATTGAGCTTTAAATATGCTTTAGTTATTTTTCAGATTTGTTTTCTTAAGGCTAGTGTGAGAAGATGAATAAAAATTTTTATTTTCTTTTCAGAAAATTAAGTGATTGAAACATTTCTTTTTAAATAATTATATTCTAATAAATGAAAGATGATTATTTTTAATAAATAATATATATCCTGTCATCTTGATATATGCAGTTTTAGAATGAACAAACAATTTTAAAGAAGAAAATTATAATAGTTACAATCTTTTAAAAAATGTGGTATTAATCTTCTATTGTAATCAAATATAAATACATTAATCTTAAATTATATGAATTTTTTATTATTATCA
Source organism: Oryctolagus cuniculus (assembly GCF_964237555.1). Classification (NCBI taxonomy): domain Eukaryota; kingdom Metazoa; phylum Chordata; class Mammalia; order Lagomorpha; family Leporidae; genus Oryctolagus; species Oryctolagus cuniculus. Next base: position 13,989,312 of record NC_091439.1, read on the forward strand.
GTTGAGGTTTTCATGTTCTTCTAATGATAATCCCACTCTAAGTGTTCAAGCAGAAGCGATTTAATTCTTGTCTAATGTGAGGCAATGAAATGTTAATTTGTTAGAAATTATTTTGTTGGTTGTTTCTTATGAATACTGTTTCACATGTGTATTTAATTTCTACAGTAAGCCTAGTGCCATTTTTCTCTATAAATTATTTGCTGGTTTAAATGAAAACCTTCCACATAAAACTGTAGTCTCTTATTTTCTTTTTTTTTTTATATCTGTTAAAACAAAGAATAAATCTTAATGGTGTGTGATACTGAAAATGTACCCCTAGAGTATAATGCTGACTTTACATTTTTTCAGGGAAGGCTAGGATTTCAGTGTAATTAAGTTTGTCGTTGATGAACACAGAGTAAAAACTTCGTAAAGTATTTATTTAAGAACAAGCTATTAAAATTGGTTTTGGCAAATACTTTTCTGCACATGAGATTTGCAAATGTGGGAAGCGTTAACTGCATAACCTTAGTAGATATGGTATGTGATTTAACTTTTATTTGAAGCACTGTTTAGATGATAAGTACAGGCAGGAATTTAAAATGGTCTAATCATAGGACCAGCATTGTGGCACAGCAGGTAAAGCCACCTCTTGCAATGCCAGCATCCCTTAAGGGCATTGGTTGAGTACTGGCTGCTCCACTTCCAATCCAGCTCCCTTGTAATGGGCCTGGGAAAGCAGTGGAAGATGGCCCAAATGCTTGGACGTCTGCACCCAAGTGGGAGATCTGGAAGAAGCTTCTTGGTTCTGCCAGGCCCAGCCCCAAGTATTGTGGCGACCCAGCGGATGGAAGATTTCTCTTTTGTTCTCTGGCTCTCTCTCTCTCCCTTCTCTGTAATTCTACTTTTAAAATAAATAAATCTTTAAAAAAATCAAGAGAAAAATGAAATGGTTGAATCAAATAATTTTAAAGTCAAAAGGATCCTTAGCTATCATATATACCAGTTCAGTTCAGACTCAGAAGAGTTGTATTAAATACCCATGACTTACAGCTGCTCAGTAGACTAGAAAAATGAAAAATGGAAAGTATTTGGACAGTTTGTTTGCCTAATCCAATTCTTTAAAATTATTTACTTATTTAAAAGGCAGAGTTATAGAGAGAGGAAGAAAGAGTGGGGAGAGAGAGAGACAGACAGACAGACATGGAGACACAGACTCTGGACTCTGACTCTCCATCTGCTAGTTTACTTCCTAAGTGGCCACAATGGCCAGGGCTGGGCCAGGCCAAAAACAGGATCCTGGAAATCCATCCAAGTCTCCCACGTGGATGTGGGGGCCCAGGGACTTAGGCCATCTTCCTCTACTTCTCCAGGTACATTAGCAGGGAGCTGGATTAGAAGCAGAACAACTAGGACTTGAACCAGCACCCATATGGGATGGCACCATTGCAGATGGCGGCTTAAGCAGCTGTGCCACACTAGCTCCTAAACCAGTTTTTTTTTTTTTAATCTTGGCTTTAGATTAAAATCACAAGGAAAAGCTTTGGTGGAGGGGGATATATATATATATATATATATATATATATATATATATATATATAAATTCAGCATACCACCTCAAGAGATGCTGATTGGTATGGATATTTTTTTAAAGCTTCCCAGGTAAATCTGATGCTCATGCAAGTTGAGAACCACTGAGATAAATAATAAAATACAATTTCTGACTGGTAAAGTAGTTTTTAAATTACATTAAGATATTGAACATAGCTGCCTATAGTATTTTGTAAGTAATTTTAAATAACAGCATGTAGATTTTATGATACTGTCTAAAATATTTGGCATTTAAGATAAAATATAAGTCTGGGTACTACCTGAAAATGCTTAGAAGATATATCTTCTTTGTCAGTTGCTTGTAGTCTAAAATTAGTTAGCATCCACACTGCCTCCACATTGGTCACTTGTAGATCTCAAAAGGTGTTTGTAGGGGGAACAGTGGCCCATGGAGTTGAAAAGCTCCATTGGAGATTTTGGTACGTCCTCCAGTTGACACAGCGCTCCTTTCCTACCATCGTCCAGTCCCTGTAACCAATCTAAAGTGTGAACTTTCCACATCTTTCAATTTATATCTTCCACAGTTCCATTTTCTGGTTATTTTCCTTTATTGCAAGGAGCTTTTAGATGGAAGATCGATTCTTTCTCTATCTTTCTAACTCTGCCTTTCAAATAAATAAACAAATGTTTTAAACATAAGTTAATAAAATGTTTGACATTTTAAAAATTCTGTTAACTTTGTATATATCATTTACAATATGGTATTTTGAAATATATATGTATAGGGAATGGCTAAATTGAGGTAACTAACATGTATTGCCTCACTTATTTTTCATTTTTATGGATTTGGCATGTTTTTAATTCTTTGTCTAGTTTTGTTTAACATTTATTTTTATATATGCATCAGTTGTGTAAATATTTGTAGTTTATAAACATGTAAAAAGCATCACTATAAGTGTCTGTTATGAGTTAATATTGAAACACAATTTCTAGCCAAAATTTTGATAGGAATGTTTTTCTTCTTTTTTGATAAGAGTAGGGATAACTTTAGGTTTGATACCTTGCTCCTGTCCAAATGGGGACACAGGAGGAAGTAAGGTTCTCATAGGAGCAAGTGGAGGCTTCTGAGAGGAAGCAAACTTCTAGGATCTTGTGGGAATGGTAGAAAAATATAAATAGAGTTTGTGGGCTTTTATTTGATGTTAAGAGAGAGGGGTACCAGTGAAATGTGTGGAAAATTATGACCATAAATGGAGTTGTTTTTATTAATACTGGTCATAATACCTTTCTCTTATAAAGAGAAAAGCTATTAGTTTTAAATAGTATAAATTACTTAATAGGAAAATTAATTTAATTGTAAATTAGGAAATTTATTAAAGGAAAACAAAGTGACTTACCACATATATAAATTTATTTTATTTATTTGAAAGAGTTACAGAAACAGGTAGAGAGAGAGAGAGATGTCTTCCTTCCGCTGGTTTGCTCCCCAGATGGCCACAACAGCTGGAGCTGTGCAGATCCGAAGCCAGGAGCCAGGAGCCTCTTCTGGGTCTCCCACATGAGTGCAGGGGCCCAAGTAATTGGGCCATCATCTACTGCTTTCCCAGGCCATAGCAGAGAGCTGGATTGGAAGAGGAGCAGCCTGGACTAGAATCAGCGCCCATATGGGATGCCAGTGCTTTAGGCCAGGCCCTTAACCCACTGTGCCACAGCGCTGCCCCTGTCCTATTTAGTTGTGTCACTGGCCGTCTCTTATTTTTTTTTAATAAGTTACTTTGAGCTTTTTCTGTCAGTGGGTATTTAGCTTGTTTCTGATATTTCCTTATTGAAGGTATTGCAATCTTGGCAGATTCTGTCTTTGTGAATATATATGGATGCTTCTTTTTTTAAAAAAAATTTATTGCGATATTTATATAAAGAGGACAGCTTTCACTAAATACTGTCTGAAATGCTCTTGTGGGGCAAGGGTAGGGCATGCCACAAGGCAGGGTTGTCAGTACTGGGCTGCTACCTAGGGAAGCTTCCTCTTCTTTCTGGTTTCACTAGCTGGCTGTGGTCTCCCACGTTCTCCTGCAGGTGTCCATACTCCCTTAACCAATAATGGGCAGTTCTACCTGCTGACCGGCAGAAGGGGAGGGGAGAGGTTATCCTAGGTGACTGTTGTCTCCACTCAGTGTCTAACTTGTTACCTTTAGATTGGAGAGCCCAGAGTTTCCCTACTCTGCTGCATATGTCTGGAATTCCACCTGTCAGTTGGATCCTGTCAACTTTCTGTCTTTTAGGAATTCTGGATATGGATTCTATACTTGTTTTCTTGTGCCTTGAATACCATTTGAAGTCCCATTTCTTTTAGCTTAAGTATTCATAATAGTGTTTCACATTAGAAAATAAGTATTGAGTGTGTTAAACTTGTTAGCTCCATTCGCCCCACCCCTAACTTCAGTGTCCTCCTAGCCTGTGGTGCAGAACAGGGTGAGGAAAAATAAGCATGCTGTCACCTCTTCCCTTGTGTGCATACCGAAGTATAGTTCACCCCTAATTCTTCAGCCACAGTATGTCCTGCAGTGGCAAGGAGACAAATAGAACTAAAGTGTTCTTGGTTTCCATCTGAGGGTCATGCTCCAGTCAACTATCTTCATCCTTTACATTGAACTAAAGGTTGTAGTCTTTCTTTCAGTAAAAGCTAACACTTAGAAAAACTGCCCAAGTAATACATTTTCTTTCTTTGTGTGCTCCTCATTTCCAAGGCAAATATATAATAAGGAAGTAATATAACTAATTTTATACATTTTCTTAAACAATGTTTGTTGACATTTCTGAGGAGCTAAGTAATAAGCTTTTGGACACACACACAGATCAGTGTGTGGAGTCCACTAAGAGTGAATATATAATTTTTTTAAGTAGTATGTAAAAATAATAACATGTTGAACGTGGCCAGGACTTACAAACTGTTCAATTCAGCTTTCTAATAAAAGAAGTCACAAATAAGTTGAATTAGTTTGCTCAAGATCCAACAGGTAATTATGATGTCAGAATTAGCACCAATGGCTGTTTTCCTACACAGTCTTGCTTTTACAATACAGTATATTAGGACAAATAAGCTGCAGAAAATATATGTACAGAAACACAACATAGAATATACAAAAGTTTGTTAAGGAATAAAGAAAAATTTACTCAGCAAGGCCACTATATTTTAGAATAGAACTTGGAACAGTTTAAAAAAAACTAGTTTAATAGGTAGTGTGGATCAGTTGTAAAAGGTATTGAATCACCATTAAGTAACATCTTTCAAAACAGATGTTTAGAGACCACTTATGGCAGTGATTTCCATTTTCATGCTATGGTTTCTTAGTTGCTTTTGCTTAGTGTTCTTCTTAAAAAAAAATCTATTACCTTCTCTATCTTTATTCCATTGGCTTTTTCTCTAAAGTAGGGAAAGAACGTGGAGGGAGACGAGCCAAAACATAAGAGATTGCTGTTTTATGCTTTTATTTAACAACAAAATAATATAAATTCTTCTCCTGAAAAATGAAACAAATATGTATTTTTAAATTATATATATAAGTTACCTTTTTAACTGTGATATAATTTTTGATACAATAATGAAAATTATATATATATCTTAGTTGCCTTTTTTAACTGTGATACAATTTTTGATACAATAATGAAAATCTAAATGTCTATACTTAATCTATTCATTTAAATGTATATCAATATATCTTACCAAATTGCTCTTCACATAATAGGTATGCAGTGATCTTATAAGTTAAATTATATTCAATTAGTAATTGTGTACATTAATAGCAGAGTAAAGATTATTCAGTTTTTGCTCTAATGTATAAAATTGAATCTCCTTTAATAACTGCATTCTATTTTCATCTTAATTTTGAGAGTAATATCATTTTAAGAGTAAATACATTTGTATTTTAGGTCTAGCAGTGGTTGATATGTATTTACATTTTGGTGGACTGTTGATTACATTCTAGATGTTAGACTTTGTGCTAGAAGATTGGGATGCCTACAGAGAAGGGGAAAAATGGACTCTATGCTCAATCCTAGAGTCCAGTGACATTACAGATGTTCAAATAGTTAATTACAGCTTGCTTTTATAATCTCAATAGGAAAATGAAATCACCTATAAATCTATCTAGTAATAACAAATAGACTGATTATACAGGGGTTGAGAACTGTGTAATATTAAATGCAAACCTGCCTAAATATATAGATATAACATCCTGTGCTAAACTTATTTAAAAAAAAAAAACTTGCACCTAGAAATGTTTATTACAAACTCTCATTGTGAGCTTCTGAAGACTCACTGTTTTCCAAGTCCTTTGGAGTCAAACAGGTGTTAAGCTTTGCTGTACTTGATAAAGGCCTATTTCATTCCCTCCAAGAATGATTCAAGTCTTCATGGAGAGAAAAAAAATGAAACATCAGCTTCCAATTGTCAAAATTCAGTTTTTAAATCTCAAGTCTTTTTCCCAGTGGGTTTCCAGATTGAAGAACATATGGACTCTATCTTCTGAGTGAAATACTTTCATTTTCCTTTTGAATTACTTTTAAGACTTCATCTTGATATGAGAAGTGTAAAATGAAACCATAAGGTATTTAAACATCATGTACTTCTTGTGATTTTTTTCTTTCTCGACTTAGATTGATAAGAACGTTAAAAAACTTAGAAATAATGAGTTCTCTTTTTAAAAATGTAATGCATTTTTCAGGTGTGGCTGTATTTATTTGTCTAGGAGATGAAAGTGTAGGAGTTATTTTTGTGTTAATTTCTCTCCCATATAATTATTTTATTTTAATTGTTTTTAAATAGATTTGATCATCTTTTGATTTATCCTGTCAGCTTGGAATGCATATCATATTTGCTGTGAATTTACTAAATAATTGAAATAAATAGTATTTTATTTTTTTAAAGGGAGAAGTTTTTTTTCAAGATTTATTTTATTTATTTGAAAAAGTTACTTCCATTCGTTGGTTCACTCCCCAAATGGCCTTAATGGCCGGAGCTGAGCCAGTCTGAAGCCAGGAGTCAGGAGCTTCTTCTTGTCTCCCATGTGGGTGCAGGGTTCCAAGCATTTGGACCATCCTCTGCTGCTTTGCCTGGTGCATTAGCAGAGAGCTGGATGGGAAGTGGAGCAGCTGGGACTCTAAGTGGCACCCATATGGGATGCAGGCTGTCTTTAACCCCCTGAGCCATAGCACTGGCCCTCAAATTCCCTTTTTCTTAAAGAGCTCTGACTAAATGTAGGGCTACTGCCCTTTTTAACATGCAGACTTAATTATGGGGACTCTTAATTGCAGCATCTCCAGTTTCTTGTATATGAATTATTTTCAAATATAGGGATTTATAACTTTTAACTTGTATTGTTTTGTTAAAATCTTTTTTTCTTAATTTATCTTTATTTGAAAGGCAGACCAAGAGCTCCCACCTGCTGGTTCACTCCTCAAATGCTTTGCAATGCCAGGACTTGTCTAACCCTGAAGACAGGAGCCAGGCACTCAGCCTTGTTCCCCAGGCAGGTGGCAGGAACCCAATTACTTGCCACCACTGCTGTCTCCCAGCATCTGCACCAGCAGGAAGCTGGGATCAGGAGCCAGATGCTGAACCCAGGTGCTCTGATATGGGGTGCTGTTGTCTTAACTGGAGTCTACATATGATCATTGACCTACCCTTTTTTGTTTGTTTGTTTGTTTTGTTTCTTTTAGGATTTATTTATTTATTTGAGAGACAGAGCAAGGGAGAGACGGTGAGGTCTTCTATGCATTGATTGACTCCCCAGATGGCTACAACTGCTGGAGCTGGGCTGATTGAAAGCCATGAGCCAGTGGCTTCTTCCATGTCTCCCACGTGGGTACAGAGGCCCAAGCAGTTAGACCATCTTCCACTGCTTTTCCCAGGTCATTAACAGGGAGCTGGATTGGAAGTGGAGCAGCCAGGACTTGAACAAGCATCCATATATGATACTGGTGCAGCAGGCAGAGGCTTAATGTGATACACCACAGCATCGACCCCAAGACTTCTTTTTTTAATCAGTCACTTTCTTGAAGTTTAGGAAAGGGGAGAGCTACAACTCAAATAACTTAATTTTCCTATTTCCTCCTGAAAAGATTCCTTGTGAATCTCATGACTGCTTTGGGACATTTCTACATTTCATTTATATTTCTGTTAGACTGCATAATCTGCATTTAATAAAAAGTGGCAAGATCTTTTTTGGAAGAGATAATCATTCTGATACATAACTAGGTAAGCAATATGAGAATAGTGCTTTGTCCATTTGCTTGATGCTGTATACCTATCATAGCACATAGAACCAAATGAATGAAACAGAATCTTGGAAGATAAATTTTTAACTACAGTAATTATATGATTATATGAGTTTACAGGCAAGAATGCAAACTACCAGAATCTTCCAACAGTGTATTTTAGTGTGTTAGCATTCTAATGTGATTAAGAGACAAGTTTTAATAGCTATGGCAAAGAAGTTTTAGAACAAAATTGGTACCCTTTATGGATTCTAAGTGTTTCATTTAGAATGTACAAAAGCTATGACACGTACATTAAGTAGTCTGAATTAGTAGTGCTACTTATTATCCACTTTAAAAAAATTTCTTTATTTATTTGAAAGGCAGACTTACAGAGAGGCAGAGGCAGAGGGAGAGAGAGAGAGAGAGATCTTCCATCCACTGTTTCATTCCCCAAATGGCTGCAAGGGCCAGAGGTGGGCCAATAGGAGCCAGGAGCTTCTTCTGAGTCTCCCACGTGGGTGAAGGGGCTACAGCACTCAGGCAATCTTCTGTAACAGTTCCCAAGCCATAGCAGAGAGCTGGATTGGAAGTGGAGCAGCTGGGACTTGAATTGGTACCCACATGGGATGCTGGCACTGTGGATGGCAGCTTTACCTGCTCTGCCAGAGCACCAGCCCCTATCCACTTTTCTTAGAAGAAAAATATTTATTTTATATATTTGAAAGGTAAGAGTTACGGGGTGGGGGGAGAGGGAGAAGGAGGGATGGAGGGAGGGAGGGAGGAAGGGAGGATCTTCCATCCTCTGGTTCACTCTCCAAATGGCTGCAAAGGCCCGGGCTGTGCCAGGCTTAAGCCAGGAGCCAGGAGCTTCATCTTAGTGTCCCATGAGATTGCAGGGGCCCAGGGACTTAGACCGTCCTCCATTGCTTTTCCAGGCACATTAACAGGGAGCTGGATTGTAAGTGGAGCAGCTGGCACTTAAGCTGAGGCTCATACGAGATGCTTGTGTCATAGGCAGCGGCTTAATCTGGTGTGCCACAAAACACTGGCCCCTGTGTTTCTTCTTTGCTTTTCTGGCTCTGCTCACTTCCTTGAATATCTTAGCCAGTCTACACCTATATTTTGTAAATTATATCCTCCTATCACTGCCAAATTATACATTCTGTCAGGTTCTTTATGCCTGGCTGTCTCTGTTGGTTTGGGCAGTACAAACTGCTTCAATGGATAAATTCCAGAATCTCAGTTAGTCACTGATTGTAATAGAACTTTACTTCTTTCTCATATAAGTTAAGAAACATGTTTCTGTTAGATGATTTCTTCTTTTCTAGCTCCTCTGTCTTTAATTCTTGGCTTGGAGTCTGCCACATTCATCTTCATCAATAGTAGGGAAAAGAGCATGGGCAATTGTTTGTAAAAAAGTTTTGTGGACAACACTTCAAAGTTCCTCAGATAACTTAAACTTAGTCATTGGCTAGAATGCCTTCATATAACCATACTTAATTGCAAAGATCAGGAAACCATGGTCTATGTGTCTATAAAGAAAAGGAAAGAGAATATGCTAAGTAGTTTGGTCTACCACATTTCTAATACATACCTCAAATAAAACATGTTTAAAATCAAATTTCAGGGGCAGATATTTACTTTATCAGTTAAGAGACCCATGTCCCATATTGGAATACCTGAGTTCAATTCCTGGCTCTGGTTCCTGACTCTAGCTCCCCGCTAATATATAATGTCTCCTGAGAGGCAGGAGTGAATGGCTGAAGTAATTAGGCTCTTGCTATTCACGTCGGAGACTTGGATTGAGCTCGTAGCTTCAGCGTAGACACAGCTTTGGCATTTGCAGACATATGGGGAGTGAACCAGTAATGAAAGCTGTTTCTGTCTCTCTGTGTCTCTCTCTGACTCTCTTACTTCCAAAACAAAAGCAAAAACAAATATCACACATTCTTTTACAAAACCTATTTCCTCTCACATCTATCAATTGTATTCTTTTGGTTTCTCAGATTCCAATCCTTATAATATCATTGCCTCTACTGTCACACTCTAGCCTTCAAAATATATCCAGAATTCAATGATTCTCTCTATCAGTGCTTCTGCTTATTCTCAGACATCATCCTCTCTCTCCTGGATTACTGCAAATGTCTGCAGACTTGCCTGTTTCTGACATAGCCCTCCCCACCCACATCCAGACTCTTAAAGCAGCCAGAGTAATCCCTTAAAGTGTAAGTCAGATCATGGCAGTCCATCTTCAAATTAACATCTTCAAATGCCTCATCCTGCAGAGACCAAAAATCAAATTCTTTTGAGATCTTAGACCATTTGGCCTTATTAGTAATTTATTAATTTCTACTTACTGTAAAACTTTATGCAAAATGACCTCCTTCGTGTTCTGTGGTCTCAGCAAATGTGTCTTCTCTGAGCCTTTGCATTACAGTTGTCCCTGCCTGAAATTCTCTTCTCTACAGTATCCACATAACTGATGGCTCCACCTCCTGTAAGTCTTTGCTCAAATGTTGCCTTCCCACAGAACCCTTCCCAATCATCTTATTTAATGTCCCTTATAATTTTCCTGACATTTTCGATTCCTCTTTTCTGTTTTAATTCTCTATGAAACATTTTGTCAACTCTGGATTATATGGCTGATTCTTAGCTTCATGGTTCTTTCTGTAGTGGAAAGTTGTTGCTTAGAAGTAGCTCCAGGTGGAGCCCACATTGTAGCATATCTGGTAAAGCCACCACCTATGATACCAGCATCCCATATGGACGGTGGTTCATGTCCCAGCTACTCCACTTCTAATCCATCTCCCTGCTAATGGCCTGGGAAAAGCAGTGGAGGATTGTCCAAGGGTTTGGACTCCTGCCACCCAGGAGTCTGTAATTCATAGTGGGTTCAGTGATTACTGTGGATCAGTCCTCGAAATAAAACAGGACTTTTTCTGAGGAAAAAGTGACTCAAGGTCAAGGCCCACATTTTCCTTAGGGGTGGGGATAGGTATGTGGCTGGGTAAGGTCGGGTCAGTGCAGTGTGGGCAGAGGACTTGAATATCATGTCTGTGCAGAAGTGATGTAGCATCTCTTCACCCTTCCTGTCGCCACTGTTAGCCTAAGCACTTTGATATCTGCAAATCAGTTCTAGGTCTGTTTTATTCCACGTGAGGTTTAATTGGCTTTGTATGTTATGTGCTTTAGAACCCAATTTATTGTCAACAAATTGCCTTATATCCTTGAATTTTTCTTTCATGCCCTTACTCATTTGTATTTACTGCCCACCTTGTATTACACAGGATTTCTGGCAACTTTTCATACTATATAATAATATAATATATAATGATAGAATAATATAGAATAAATCAGAACAATAGAAAATTTAAAAATTAACACTGGACACCTTTATTACATTTTTCTCAGATCATTCTAATAACCTTTGTGCTTATGTTCTCCTTTCAAATATTTCTTAGTAATCAATTTTTATGTTTTTCACAGAGGTATTGTTTTATAGTTACAATACCCTATATATTTCACATTCTTCAAGACCGCCCCATTGCTATAGGATAAAACCCAACTTCTTAGCCTGACATGGACTGATCTTAGAGAAAGAGAGTTCAGCTCTTAGGTGTAGGAGTAATTGATGAAAACAACAAGCCAAAAATGAAAGAGTCCACCTTCAGTTATTTACTGTGATGCTGTAGGCAGCAGTCTAAAACTGGATGAAGGAGCTGACTGTCCATTCCCAGCTCTCCCCATGGCGTGGGACACCTGTTAACAGTCTGTGCAGAGCAGCATGGGTGTGAGGGTCACCTGATCGGTGAGGGAGTCTGAAACTAGTTATGGATCCTGAGGTTGGAGGGCGATCTTGGCAGACGTTCTTGGACTAGAATGAATCAAAGTACAGAACAGTGTCTTCAGGCTTTTTCCTTCCTCTCCAGTAAAGAGACTTTGGCAGAGGTGCTTGTAGAGAAGCATGGCTCATGGCTTCAGATAAAGCGATCTAGGAATGAAGTTGTCAAGGCTGGGAATGTAAATATGCAAAGAGCATGACTGGGCAGAGGGCCTGGAGACCTTGACTGGGGCTCTCTCCAGGTTCTGCAGGTAACTGCCTGTCCAAGTCTGATGTGGGGAGGACAGTTTTCTCCCTTGAGGCCTGCCAGTTGATGCCTTTATAATTGCCTGTGGTCAGGCTTGAAATAAATCACACTTAGATTTGTAACCAAAAGCAAGACTCTACACAGTTCTTCATGATCTGGCCCCTGCCTATTTCTGTAACCTCTTGTTTGGCCACTTCTTGCTCTATACGTTGCAAAAATTCTGGACACACCTCACTTTGGCTTATACTCAATTGTTTCTTACTTCTTGGCATTGCTCATGCTGCTCCCTAAGAAAAAGTGCTTTTCCTTTTCTCATTCTCCTGGCTCACATCTGTCAACTCTTACTCCTTTTGTGGGTTACTGCTTTGTGAGACACCTTCTCTTACTTTGTGTTCCTAGAGTAGAGTACCTTTTGCATAACTTAACAATTGTCTCTTCGTACATCTTTCCCTCTTGCCCTGTGAAATCGTTGAGGATAGTGGTACTTGATCACTAAATAACTAAACCTCTGGTTTCTGGCACTGGCCCTTGTGCATTGCTGGTCCTTCAGTAAGTGTTTGTTGATTAAATGAATAAGTGAGTGAATGAGTATAGTACAAGCTTATTAGTTTTTCATTCCTAGCCCTCTATGGTATGACCCCAACCTGTCTTTTCATAGATCATTTCCTACTGGACCAACTAAACAAGACTGATTCTAGTTTTTTGATCTCTGTACTTTTACTCTCTGAGAAGCCTACAATGCCATCTTCTTTGTGCAGGAACTGAAATTTGACCTCTTAAAGGATCTTTCTCAAAAATACCTTGCTGCTTACAGTGTTTCCTGATCTTTTTAAAACAGATGCCATCACTCCTTTCTTTGCATTTCTGTAGCTTTGAATGTTTATTCTTCTGTGGCTAGGATTTTATGCCATATAATCCTGGTTAATTTTTTCTCATTTGTTAGATGGTAAATGCCTGAAGATTGCAGAAAAATTATTATTTTCCTTATTTGAATAAATCTTATAGCGCCTCAACCAGGGCTTTCCAATTAGTAGTGGGTACTCAGAAAATATTTGTAAATGAATATATTTAGGCCAATGCAAAACTGGTCATTGAAAAGCAGAACAAATGAAATGTGGCAAAGAGAAAGAGGAAAGTAAATCACCTCAGAATGTTAATAATTGCTTCAAAATTGAAAGTACCAGACAGTTTCTCGGAGATGACAGCAGCTATTCAGAGAACTGGCTTCCAACTGTCTTGGAAACCTGGAAGTGTAACATAATAAGCCTGTTTCCCCCTGTGGGTAAGGGGCACATACTTTTTGCTAATGCTTTAATTTATCTAGGTTGCAGAGCACACTATATATATATTTTTCCTTTATGCTAGGTAAAATCAATGATTTGCTCTCAGCATTTTCCAGAGAGTTTTGGATTAAAGGCAGGAAGTATGGGATTATGTTGGGTTGTTTCCTTGTGTAAGCCTTGAAAGTATTTAAAGATAAAAGTGTCATATTCAGGAGGGTGACACTCTTGCTTTTTCTTTCTTTCCATATTATGTCTTAACAATGAAATAACAATAAAAATATGATATAGAGCCTACGTTTGATAAATGAAGGTTCTAAATTCCTGAGAAGTGGTTCTTTGATATGAAATTGCTTCACGTATAATGCTTATCAAGCATCTAGTTCTCCCAGATTTGGGGCAAGTGATGAGACTCACTGGAAAAATTCAGTGAACATTAATAGCTCCTAAGTTACTCAATCACAAATGCTGACCTGCATGACACAGTACTTGGTATTTATTTTGATTTTCTAATCTGTTGAAAGCAACAGAGCTTTGTAACTCCTCTCTTCATTCATCTAATAACTTCGCTATTTCAATTTTGGGTTCTATTAATGCTTGAAAGAAATTATTAATTTTATAATTGTTCTTTTTGGTCTGTTTGCTGACAGTTTTTCATATGATTTATGGAAAAAAGTGGATCCTATTCAGACCTGTCACTTTATAAAAGCCATGTGTAAACTCATACCAGTACCATAAACCATCATAATGAGTATTTTATCCTAATATGAAAATTTGGAAGATTTTATTAATGAGAAGTCTTAGTTGGGAGGATCTAGCTCTGTTTCTTAGAGGCTAAATGACTTTTTTATTTTTAGACAGATAAAGTTATTAGACAGTGAGAGAGAGAGAGACAGAGAGAAAGGTCTTCCTTCCGTTGGTTCACCCCCCCAAATGGCCGCTACAGTTGGAGCTACGTCGATCCGAAGGCAGGAGCCAGGTGCTTATCCTGGCCTCCCATGGGGTGCAGGACCCAAGCACTTGGGCCATCCTCCACTGCCCTCCCGGGCCACAGCAGAGAGCTGGACTGGAAGAGGAGCAACTGGGACTAGAACCAGCGCCCATATGGGATGCCGGCGCTGCAGGTGGAGGATTAACCAAGTGAGCCATGGCACCAGCCTCGCTAAATGATTTCTTAACCTTTTACTTCACCTGTTAAGTAGGAGATAAATTCCCAATTTACAGGGTGGTTTTAAGAATTAAATGAGGTCACGTGTACAGTCTTCTCAGAAGAGTGAGAACCTGACTCCCTAAGACTTCAGAGAATTCTCTGCATGCACATTTTCCAACTGTTTATCCCCGTCCTCAGCTCCTGGATAGTGATCCTATAGCTTGAAGACTGAAGAAAGTCTTCAAGTATGATAAAACCCTCTATTGTTTCCTTCTAGTCATGTTTTAATACAAGTTAGCATCTCATAATAGCACCAAAAAAAAAAAAAAAAAAAGGAGAGATTGGATATATATGTTAAATGGTACATTGATAAAGTTATTGGAAAACCAAATACACCCTAGTTCACAAGCCAGTTAAATTGATTATCATCCATATTAAGTAGTTCAATAAGCAGAATAAATTTGGTTTCCCAATGAGTAAGTGTGTAATATCGCCTAATTGTTCAGTGCTGGGTCACTTAACAATGAAGCTGTATTCTAAGAAATGTAGCATTCGGTGATTTTGTTGTGCATGCATCATAGAGTGTGCTCACCCAGACTAAGATGGCTGCAACATCACTAGACTATATACTCCTAAAGGACCACCATCATATGTCAGATCCATTGTACTGAAACATATTTCAGTAGTGCCTGGCTCTATTTTATTGAGGTACAGAGAGATCATGGTTTTATCACCCTTACCCATTATAAACATTCTCAGTAACCTAATCACTTTCCTTAAATCTTCCTGCTTTTAATCTGCTAACCAAATCAGTTCTAATTCTTGAATGAATCTAGTGAATTCTCTTTTTACTCCTACTCCCGGATTACTCTGTATGTTGGGGGAGAAAGGGGAATCATACAACTGTATTGATTAATGCTACACTAGATGAATTGTTTCCAATCTCAGGTGGACCTTCTTAACTATTTGGTCATCCTTAACTTGTGGTATAGTGGGTAAAGCTGCCTCCTGCAATGCCAGCATCTCATATGGATGCTGGTTCGAGACCCAGCTGCTCCACTTCTGATCCTGCTTCTTGCTAATGCTCCTGGAAAAGCAGTGGAAGATGGTCCAAGTGCTTGGGCCCCTGCACACATGTGGGAGACCCAGATGAAGCTCTGGGCTCCTGATTGTAGCCTGGCATAACCCCAGCTGTTGTAGCCATTTTGGGAGTGGACCAACAGATGGAAGGTTCTTTCTCTCTCTCTCTCTCCCTCCCTCCCTCTCTCCCTCCCTCCCTCCCTCCCTCTTTTTCATCCTCTCTCTCTGAAACTTTGGCTTTCAAATAAAAAAAAATCTTAAATAAAACATAGTAAGCATAAATAAAACAATATATACGGTGAAATGTTTTTCAGCAGTAAAAAAGAATGAAATAATGATACATGCCACAACATGGATGACCTCAAAAACATTATACTAAGTGAAGAAAACCAATCATGAATTCTACGTATTATATGGTTCCATTTATATAAAATGTCCCAAAGAGTTTTAAAATGTAGAGAAAGTAGGGTTCAGATGAAGGGAGAATAAGGAATGCCTGGTGATGGGTAAGGGGTTTCTCTTAGGGTGATAAAAATATTATAAAGTTAGAATATGGCAATGATTGTGTAATTTAGTCAATAAACTAAAAGCATTGAATTATATACTTTAAATAGGTGAAGTTTATGATGTATAAGTTATATTTCATAAAACTGTTAAAAACAATAAATTATACATAAATCTTTATTTTCATTTTTTTGTCTTTTTGGACATAGTCAAGCAGAATTAAATATTGGTACCCACTCGTTGCTTTTAAAAATCTTTGCTCACTTGTCTTTTTTGGCACCATTCTATTTGGATTCTCATTATCTTACTGTGAGGAACAGGCACTTCCTTCACTTTTTCTTTCATTGATCCTTTCTTCTTCTTCAGTTGCTTAGACATTGGCGTTTTCCAGATTTCATCCTCACCTTTCCTGTTTCCTTTGATATACTTTCCCTAGTTTTAGCATAATAGTTACCTTATCTTAAATATTTAGTAGCTTTTTGTTAATGAATGTCTAAATTCACAGACTCCTAGGGCTGCTCAGTCTCCCAATTTTGTATTTGTAGTGGGGGTCTTTCTTTTAGATCCCAGAATTACATTGCTATTGTCTAAATATACCTGTCAGGATGTTTTTAGGCATCCAGGACTTCATTATTTTCTCCAACCACATTCATTTTAGTTAAATTACATCTTTATCGTCTTACTTCCCATTCTTCTGGATCCTGGATTTTATTCTCGTTATCTCTTTCTTCCTCCCTTCCTATATTAAGTGTGAAGTCTTATCTATCCTACTTTATATAAGTTGTTCAAATCTTAACCCCCAGGCTCCATCTGCTCTGCCTTAGTTCAGGCCTCCTTGTTGCTGCCATGTAACATACAAAGCTGATCATTTTTAGGCTCTACTGTGAAAGCTTGGGGTTGTTTCTGTTTACTCTAAAATTTAAAGGTAGTTATTTTAGTGAACCATGTCCAGCCTTTAGAAATCTGATCTGCTGGTGCTGTGGCACGGCAGGTTAAACTGCAGCCTGCACTGCCCGTAGCCCATGTGGGCACCAGTTCAAGTCCTGACTGCTGTGCTTCTGATCCAGTTCCCTGCCAATGCACCTGTGAGAGCAACAGGAGGATGGCCCAAATGCTTGGGCCCCTGCTACCTTGTGGGGCCTGGCCCACCCCTGGCTGTTTATTGTGGCCATCTGGGGAGTGAACCAGCGGGTGGAAGACCTCTCTGTCCCTCCTTCTGTCTCTAACTCTGCCTTTCATATAAATGAATAAAATAAATCTTTAAAACATAAAAAATTTAAGAATGTTTATTTAAAGAAGGAAATCTGATTCTAAACTTGTGTTTACTGCTTAGCTCTTCCCATTTTGAGGCTGATTTGTTGTAATGTTTCTTTTGTGAACTTCCTTAGGTAATAAGTCTGTTTCAGTTTATAACAGCTTTAGCATTTTGTCCAACAGATTTCTGTTTATCATTTAAGTTTCATTCTGTAATTGATTCTTTACAAGCATATTAAGTCTCATCTTAGTAACAGTTATGATGCTTGGTCAGTGAACTAGATGAACACAAACTCTTGTCCTCATGAAACTTACAAAACAGATTCTCATTGAAATCTTAATGAAATGCTCAGCCTTCATATTAATTAAAACTTGGGTCATAGCTACAATAGTAGTGAACAATATATTATAGAGGAAATACTGTGTACTGAAAAGCTACTTGACTTAGAAGCCAATACCTTCTGATTATTTATTCCAGTGGGTTAAGCCAATTTCTTTATCTTTAAATGAGAATAATAGGTGCTTGCTTATGCATGGAAGAGTTACTGAGGCTTGGTGATAATGTATGTAAAAAAGCACAATGGCTAGCATAGAGTAGGCTAAAGCAATAAGTATTATCTATTTTATCTATTTTATCTATTTTACTGTGTCATTTTTGCCATTTAATAATTTTCTTATTCATATTATGCCATAAAAGCATTCAAGGCTGAGTTCGAGCTCACCATAAGTCATTTATATGTACCATAGTCTAGTACATGGTTGGCACTCAACAATGTTATATTTGGTGAATTTTTTAATTAGATTTTTGGAGAAAGTATATCATTTTTGCCTAAAGGGTATGGCTACTGAGGTGAATTTTAATTCTTCTCATACCTATTTGTTTTAATATTTTTTTCTAGTTGTCTTTCGTTAAGAGTTTTAATCAGTGGTATAGTTAGTAGTATTTTTTGATTTTTCTTGTAACTTAGACCATGGTAAAAAGGCTAAGTGAACAAATAAATGAATGGTTAACAGTCTAACAGCAATAAGGAAAAACTTGAGATCATTTCTCAAATAATTGGCTTTGGCTTGGTTGCACAATTATTTTTGTAAAATTTCCTAAGTAACAATTAATAGCAGATGAATATCTGGACGTTTCCAAAAAAGCAAATAGAGACACACAGAGACTAATTAATACTCTGCAGAAATTCATAACTAAATAAAACAATTTTACATAATTACATAAAATAGATGACATTCCAGTGCCTCAATGTAATGTGGACTCCTCCATGTCAGACCTCAAAAAGACAGAATTCTGCTTTACAAAATGTCTCTTCGGCTGGATTAGAAACAATGGAAGGGGTTTCTTTGTCATTGTTGTTTATTTTCTTTGTCTTTTTCATTAAGACAGTATAGTGCATAGATCACCTGGATTTGATTTATTGTTGGTACTAACTAAACAGAGGTTACTGTTTCAGTTACTATTCCTCCTGTCTATCTGCATGAAGGCACCATAGGTTTTAGTTTGTGAGATAAAGCATTCTTACATGGTATTATACCCTATAGTACCTCAACATTATTTCACCAAGATTTATACAGAAAGTGAATCTTTTCTAGAACTTACACAGTTTTATCTTCAAGCTGACAGTATGCTGAAAATGTTTACCGCTTTTAAGGGGTTAACATTTATTTAACTTGTAGCTAATGTGTAGCATGAATTTTTAATCTAAAAATAAAAAGCTAGGAAGATGTAGGAGTTAAAAAATAAAAGCAAGTAATATAAAAATTTAAGAACAAAATATGAAGTGCTAAAATGTTGTGGGATTTAGAACTATGCTATAGCTAGAAGAATTTATTGCGGACTTCTGTTAAGGTCATCAAGATTTATCAGGTATTGTCACAGGAAAGTGGGTGAGATGGAAGATGGGAAATTTTTCCAGTGTGATTGCATTGTGACAGTTTTTCTTTCCAAAACTAGCATTCTTTTATTGACAGATCCAAGCTACAATAAAATGACACTAAAACCAGGGAGATGACAGACATACATATATCTGACACATTTCACAATAGGTACTAGTTCTTTTAGGTTATAGAATAATTGGGATATTTTCATAGCAACTATTGACTGCAGTAGTTAACATTGTTTGAATAACCATTCTACTTTAATAAAATGATATCAAAAAATCTAGTTGAATAAAACAATGTAGACTAATAACTTTAATGAAATAAATGTTAATATTTTGTCTGTACTTATTTTTATTATTTTTTTTAATTCTGCCTGTTTTTTGACACTAAACCTCTTCCTGGCATGACCACTTTTTGTTGCAGCAGAAAATACTGTGTGATTGCTATTGATAGTGTCTGAGGGCTTTGTTCTGTTCTCTGTCCCCCAGTTTAGATTAATCTTTGGGAGAGAAAGAAAGCAGCCTAAATATTGTATGGGTGATAGAAAAAGTATAGTGTTCTCATAGCACTAGGGCTATGGCACATAGCAGTGCAGAATGAGCATTGTAAACTCTAGGCCACACCATTTATATCAGTGCACTGTCAACAGTGCCTCCTGGAGTTGTGCAGCTAATCATGGGTATTTTTAGAAATTCTCTTTTTTAAAAGTCTATTTATTTGAAAGAGCAGCAGAGAAAGGAAGAGAGAGAGAGGGAGAGAGAGAGAGAGATCAGTTAATCTACCTTTTATGTACTGATTCACTCTCCAATACCCACAACAGCCTGGACTGGGCCAGCCCAAATCCAGGAGCCAAGAACTTCATCCAGGTCTCCCACAAGGTGGCAGAGACTCAAGTATTTGAATCATCAATTCCTGCTCTCAGAGTATACATTAGCAGGAAGCTGGACTGGAAATGGAGGTGGGACTCAATCCCAGGTACTCCTCTAAGAAATGTGAGCATCCTAATTGAGGGCTTAACCCATTGCACCACAAAACCCACCCTTGAATTCTTATTATTTATTTTCACATCTGTCTCTTTCATGAGACCAGAGATAGCACTTAATAATCCTTGTATTCCTAGCAGCTGGCTTAAGGTAAATAGTCAATAATTGTTATTAGAAAATATTTTATGGGGCCCGCGCTCTGGCGCAGCAGGTTAACACCCTGGCCTAAAGCACAGGTATCCCATATGGGAGCCAGTTTGAGTCCCAGCTGCTCCACATCCCATCCAGATTTCTGCTATGGCCTGGGAAAGCAATAGAAGATGGCTCAAGTCCTTGGGCCCTGCATCCACATGGGAGACCCGAAGAAGCTCCTGACTCCCGGCTTCAGATTGGTGCAGCTTTGGCTGATGAGGCCAATTGGGGAGTGAACCAGCAGATGGAAGACCACCCCCTCCCTGCCTCTCCTCTCTCTGTGTAACTCTGACTTTCAAATAAATAAATAAAAAAAAAAAGAAAATATTTTATGTTAGAGATTCTGTCCATACAATGTTAATTGTCTTGCCATATTTTCTTTGAAGAAAACTAAACTTTAAAAATGATTATAGTTTACATTTGAAAATAATAGATTATTTACATTGCATCATTCAACTATTATAAAAAGAATGTGAATCTTACCTTATTTATTGATTCTCTAGTACTACAACTTTGTCCAGCTGCTTACTGTTTGGTTCATTCTTAGTCATTTGTTTTACCTAATCATCCCACTAATCACAGTGTACCTGTCTGTTGATGCTTGAGTTATCTTTCCTTCTAAGATTGCAACAATCTGTCTATAAAACAAAAAATATATGTTCAGTATATTAAAATGGCATTTTTTATATTTTATGTAGGTTGCGATGATATATTAAAGGTGTGTGTATACGAACTCATCAGTGTATGTTTTTAAAAAGTAGAAAGATAATTACATGACGTATCCATGGAAAAGTCCACTAGACTTACCTTGTAATTTTATCCTCAAGCTTTGAAATTAGGCAAAAGAGTGGAAAAATAAAAATTAAAGAAATTAGAAAGATTAGAACATTTGATAGTATGCACAACTTTTTAAAGACACTTGTATCCCTATAATGAAAGATTTTAGTCTTGGAGATTGTGTTCTAAAAAGACACCTCAGTGCAGTGTATTTATGGAGAAGGCATCATGTCTTCTAAAGGAAATAGTAAATATTTCCAGATCGTACAGAACCTAGGCTTACATCCTTAATTTGAATACTTTTTGGGAACTTACTGGAAATGAATATAGAATGTGGTGTCAGGAGATACTAGTACCATTCTTTTCTTTTCTTTTTTTTGACAGGATGCAAATATATAAACATACAGGTATAGAGTGATATAGATATATAGATTTCTGAAGTTTAAAATTAAGTGTTTTTTTTTTATCTTTTCCTTGCTTGTATTTGATCAACTATCTGCTTCTGAACACTTGAAGTCTTTTTAATTTTTCTGATCACTTCAGTTAGTCTATAACTTACTGTTAAGACAGTTGGATCCCTATGCTAAATATACCAGTTTCTTATCTTTCCCATAAATGAGGCTGTTGGAGTTGAGATGGGGGAACAATATTTCTTAAGTGAGAGTGAAGTATTTAAATGGATGATCAAAACTTATGGTAAATTGATTATCAAAACCTATACATTCCTCTTGATAAAGCTGTCCTAAAGGGGCAGGCATCATGGAGCAGTGTGTTAAGTTACCACTTGCGACCCCCACATCCTGTACTGGGGTGTGTTGGTTGAGTCCTGGCTATTCTGCTTCCCATCCAGCTTCCTGTTCATGTGCCTAGGAAGCAGCAGATGAATTCTCAAGTATTTGAGTGCCTACCACCACCATAGGAGACCTAGAGAGTTGTTGACTCTAGGCTTAGGCCTGATCCAAACCTTGGCAATTGTGGGGTCATCCTGTCTCCCTGTCACTCTGCCTTTTAAATAAATAAATATATTAAAAATAAGCAAACAAAAAACTGTTCTAAAATGACAAAGTGTCTGTATGTTTTGGTGGTAAAGCTGTATATTCAGGGTACATATGGGAGGGGAGCAGAGTTAGGAAGAGAAAACAGTGGACTTTTGGATCCAGGTCTGTTACTTTGTAAAGGACTTTAAACATGCTTGTAATTGCCCTCATCTGAAAAAAAAAAAGAGGGGAGGGGTGTGATTTTTGTTTTTCCTCCAAAGAATATGTTTTACTGTCACAATCAGAAAGTGGATGATAAATGCTGTTTTTTCAAATGAAACTAATAGCTAGCTGTTCAGTCATAAGTGAATGCCTTCAGGGCTTTGTATTCTAAATCACCTGGAGCAGTGCTTTATACGAAAAGATTCAAAAGACATTTTTTTAGAACTGTTTGCCTCTTTAGGTGATTTTTATAATCCTCTCTAGATATGTGACCCAAAATAAGTGAATTTGCTTTGTATTCAAATTATTTTTAATTGTTGTAGCAGGATTGTGTTGAGGAGATGGTCTTCAAGTGATATAGCTTCAGGAGCTTGTAAATATTGTAATATTGAGATATAAAGTTCTTTATTCTCTTTGGATTTTATTCATCCAAGTATCTTTAAGTTTTTTGATAGAATTCATATATGAAGACAGAATACAGATAGTTAACATAAATGAAACTTAAAATACTTTCTACTGTGAACTAGTTCTCAATTCTGGATGTATTAGTGTTTTTGTTTCAGCCAGACATCCCATTTTGGCCATTTAAATTTTGTTAATGTCAGTGAATACAAAAATAAATGTTATAGTTCTGTTTCCTTCTAATTTTGGCTTTTATTCTTATAGATACTAGCTTTGAGTTACGTGATAATTTCTGTGTGATTTTATAATTACTGTGGTTTTACTGCTGAATAATAAAAAGTATTGGGCACATGCTTTAATAACCATTGTATTTGACTTGCATAATAGTAGAATCTATTGTTGCCTAATTATTGATAATTTTATCATAGCTGTTTAACATCTCTTATAATTTTAATTCTTATCAAGAAGAATGACGTTGTTTGAGTCGAAATGTAGAAGGATGGATGAATGGCAAATTAATAATTTACCACCTTTGCATAATATTGAAGCACAGAGTATTAAAAGGATTGATGGCATAAAAGGTTAACAAATTTTAGCAGCTTTCATTAGCTTTACATCGTCATATGTTTGTGGTGCTGACTGAAATAGGCTTTGTAGGAGATCTCAGTCTAGGGAACTAATTACTTGTGCCGATTGCTGCACTGATGAATAGACCCTCATTGTATCATTCCCCTGAAGACGAGGAGCAGCCTGTGATTCACGACTGCATCCTGGCTGATATTTGATAATAATTTTAACAGATAAATGTAGGTAGGCAGAATGATGAAGTACCTATCCAAGCTCCATGACTATCAAAGCTGTACTCGCCGCCATCTGTGTGTTGCCTTTTTCCTTCTCACCTAAGGAGAATTTTATTTTATGAACTGAGTTCAAACAACTGTTATCTTTTACTTATATGTGTATTCTGTAGTTTTTTCTTATTTATCTTTAACTTATACTATAGTGTTGGTTTTTATTTAAAATTTAGATTGCAAATTATGAGGAAAAGCAAATTAAAAGAATGGGGGGGCTTTTAAATTTTCTGTTTTGAAGACAAACTCTTACATAATTTTTGAAGTCCATTTTGATTATTTTGTCTCTCCTCCGCTTCCTGCATTACCAAAATCCACAAAGGAAATGTTTGATGTTCTGATTGGCCCTTCAGTCTTCTCAGAAAACAGCATTGGATTCCTACTGTTTGTTGAAAATAATTATTTAAATAATATACGATAGTTGTCTATGTTTTATTAACCTGTGATACCTTTTAATTGATAGAAATACTTACCTATTTTTAAGATAATATCTTGAAACATCAAAATAATGATAACTTTTACTTGGGTATTTTGGGACTGTCAGTTGGTCAAGACTACTAATTTATCAAAGCTGACAGATACAATTTTATTAGTTCATGAAATACAAGTAAGATTTTATTTTGTATTAGTCATCCCTGCAGCATTTTTGATTATGAGTGATTTTTATTTCATTATTGAAACATACTATGTAACTTTAGTGAGTACATATATTCAGCAGATTTTTTTCTTACTATAACTAAAAAACTTCGTATTATTATTTTCTGTATAAAATATTTTCCAGCCTGCTGGATCATTATTAGTTAACAAGAGAGAAAGTTGACATTTATATATTGCCATATAAAAGATCTACGTAATTGGGGAAAATATCGCAGAACTTGAATTAAGTTAACCTTTTTTTTAAAAAAATACATTTCCAAAAGTATGTTTTTGATATAGCAATTATTGCACATCATATAGCATGTAGTTTTTAATTAAATATAAAAACAGACTACATAAAACAGAAATCCAGTCTGATTTACTTGAAAATAGATTGCTATTTCACTCTACAGGAATGGTTTATTTAAAAACAGTAAATGGAAAAGAAATGCATTTTCTTGTGTTGTTCTAAGCCTCAGGGGCTAAATGTAATGAATATTTTAAGAGATTATTTTAATTAAATTCCTGCACATCTAAACAGAGTAATATTTTATTATCACATACATAACCATGTAACTGAGATATTCATTAAAGTTAACACTTTCTGGACCAAGAATTCATGCTATGATTTACTGACCTTGTGCAAAAAGGCACAAATTAGGAAGAAAAATGAAGGGGGACAGACTTTGATTAATATAGGTAATGCTATACCATATTTATAATAGCCTTTTCCCTATTCTGGTTTATAAATGCAGCCACAGAGAAAGGTGCCCTGCTGAGGCTGAAATGAGGCTGAAATCAGAGCACATGCCACTAGAGTGTGGGGAAACTGATCACACTGTCAGCAATTCATTTCAAAATGATGTATTTAGTGCTCATTTCACCTTCCAAGAAAAGGAAAAGGAGTTCCTTAGACTAGGAGGTGATATTGTTATTTTCAAGGACATACCTAAGTTAAAGATTGCAGAAAGGGGAGTGTGAGATGGAGGGAGAATTAAGAGGAAGGGGAGGGAAAAAAAAAAGGCAGAGCAAACAAGGAGAGCTTTATGCAGAAATTCAGTGCTACCACGCTGTTTGATAATTGCTAACATATGTGGCTTCTCTGTTTCATTGTAGTCGTCCTCGTGAGTTCTGGCGCCTTGACTACTGGGAAGATGACTTGCGGCGCCGGCGACGATTTGTGCGTAACCCTCTAGGATCGACACATCCTGAAGCGACACTAAAAACAGCCGTGGAACATGGTCAGTGTATAAACCACTCCTTTCCAATAGCAGCAGGTACAGTAGCTTGGTAATGAAGAGTATAACTTCTTTATTCCAAGGTACTGTAAAGTGGTCCACATCCACATTTCATAGTTATTCACCCAAGAAAGGGTAGTTAATTATTTTATAGTTAGTACAGAGTCCTATTAAATTATGGTGTCAAATGTGTTTGTTCATTATGTTGCACACACAAAACTTACCTAACACGACCTTTTGTTTCAGAGTATGAGGGTAAACTATTTCTCCTCTTAAGTGACACATTAAGCTTTGAGTAAATAATTCCTGGAAGCCTGTCTTAAATCCATGAATATTAGAGAGACAGCATTTACAAACCAAATAGGTTTCTAGGTTCTGTTTCGTGTCCGTGGTTTTTCCCCAGCCATGCTATTTTAGTATGAGATTATGAAGTGGGGAAGATGGTAATAAATGTCCCAGTGCCTGTATACTTTCTGAGCCTTGATTTGTAGATGGTTGTGATTGATGGCTTGGGAAAGAAGAGAATAGACATTATTTTCATATGTTCCTATTCTGCATCATCTTGTTATCAGTGCTTAACAAAACGTTTTTCTTTTTTTGTTACAATGCATCTGACTGTGATTCACTTTATTCAGAAGTCTGATAAGCAAATTGAAAAAAACTGAAAAGGTCCTTTGGATTCGATAGTATGATTTCTTTGATAGTAGCTGTTTTACTATTTTTATAAACCAAGTAACTTACACTGATTAAGGGAGAAATCCCCCTCCTTGTGTTAAAATTAATATTATTTTACAAAGTATAAATTGGTTATTTTTAACAAGGCAAAAATTGTTTTTATTTGCTTTTTTAGAATATTAGCTTAACATGCAGAAGTTAATGATTAAACCATAATTTGTATGTGCATGATGTGTAACTTAATGTAAGTGTTAGATGATATTCAATAAGGATATTTAAGAATTTATATTAAAAATCTGTAATCTTAGGTTTGGCCTCAGTCAGGCAGTTTAACCTCTTGCACTCAGCCTTAAAGAGCCATTTCTAGAAGAAAATGTCCACAATATGTCATCAGATACAACACCAAATGTGACATCAGTCCTTTAAAATAAATGATCATACAGAGAATAGTCAATAACAAAGTGATCTAAAAGCAATAATAGTCTCAGGGCCCTACATCTTCAACTATAGGAGGTGGAGAAGGAGAAATAAGATGTAGAATTAATTAGGCCACTTTGCTTCTAGGTTTCCTTTACTTTTTGATATGCCACCATGGTTACCATAGTCACATTTTGTTTTTCTTTTCCCTCTTACTGTATCGTTGTATATTTTCTTCTTTTTCTTTTATTGTTTTTGTTTTTGATTTGTTACACTTACATTGAGAAAATCAGCCTTTTTGCAGTTTTGTCCTTTTCAACCAGGTATTCCCATGCACACTTACAGTTTTAAATTTAATAATAATTTTTCGGTCTTCTAAGCTATCATTTAACTGTGTGTTGTGAGTTTGAGATCTATGAATGGCAATAACAGCGTTTTTATAAAAAATTTTCCCTCTTACATCTGAAAGGGGAGGACTTGTTTCTGAAATTGCACGTAAGCAAACTCTTAATTCTGAGAGAAATGTTAGTGACTGAATTTAAATTAGTGTAGATCTAATTCAGTATTTAATATGTAATTTTATCAAAAATAGTGCATGTAACTATTTTGAGGAGTCACAGGATTCCTAATGATGATTAATTTTTAAGTTTATTATTGAACTTTACATTTTAAAATAATTTTATTATTAGCATTTTATGCTAAGTATCTACAGTAATATTTGATATGAAAATAGCAGTGTTTTACATCATTTAACACTTTTTTGACTAGTTCAGAAGTACACTTTACTCTTATTCCTGTAAGTAGTAATTTAAAGGTCAATACAGTGTTGGCTATCTGTGTTTTATTGTGCATTTTAAAATGAAAATAACAAAACAAAGAATCATTTTACATAATTCTATCCTGTTTTACATTAATCTTATAATGATTAATATTTATAACACTCTAAAAATTAGAAATAATTAATCTTATAATGATTAATATTTATATAACACTCTAAAAATTAGAAATAATAACATTAGTCTGAAATAAATACTTTAAAAAACTATCCAAATGTACAGGAGATTCTTCAGTAGTAGTCTTACAATTAAGGTGATGCATCATGTTTAATATAACATTTTTTAAAAAGATACAAGCTCTAATTAATCAAACTGTATATTTTATTTAAATAATAAAGCAATAGTAAGTAATTCTGCAGCAATACATAAATTGTGCAATGGTATTGTTTAATGTCACTGTAGCTTTTGCTAATATAGTCTATAATCAAAGAGCTTAATTTTTCATACTTTATTTAATAAATTCATTTATTATTGATATTTACTTTAATTCTGTTAACCATGAAATTCCATCTTTAAATACTTTTTGCAACATAAAGAAAGTTAATCAAAATACATGTATTAAAGAGCCATTAATATAAAAAAGCAATGGAAATTATGAATTTTACATGAATAAATACTTTCAGTGTTAAATTTAAATTTTTAAGATAGGTATTCCTGAGGATAGTATGTCAGTTTCATATTATTTTGTAACACCTTGCTTTTATTTATAATGTATTTAACTAAGGAGACAGGATATTTACTAATGCAAAATCTTACAACATCATGAACTATGTTATCATTATCAAAGGAAGACATCTAAGTAGAAATGACCCTGGAGATTAGTTATGTATTTTAGTAGTAGAAGCCATCTTTTTCGTAGATTGATTTGATTTGATTTGAAGGAAAGCCTCTGGTGTAAAGGTGGCAGAGTAAATACCTGAAGAGTGATGTTCTCTGTTTGGACGATCAATACCAGCCCCATGACTCTACTTCTGGCTACCTTCTAGTTAAAAACAAATTTTTTAATTCTGACAATTTAATTGCCCTTCCCAAGTTCACATTAACTTGCTTGGGGAAAAGAGCTTTAGGTAATTTTTCAAACAGAGACCCTCCAATGTGGTTATTTATAAAAGTCATGTTGTAATGGGAGATTTCTTTAACTTTGCAGAAACTGAGTCATATTTTTAAATTAAAATTAATACTTCCTCTTATGATTAAATGTTCTTTATGGAAATTAGCAGCAGCAAGCAATGGGCGGGTATTTGATTCTTGAGGGCATTTCTTTCCATTTTATGGTTTTAAAATTTATTAGAAATCAGTTGTAATGATTCGTAGCATTCTCCTAATGCACAGAGCCCAGTTTGCTAGTTACTTATTGTGAGAGCATTTTTAGATCTGAAAGAAACATAAGGCCAAAGTCTAGTCTAACTTTATTCTTTACAGATAAGGAAACTGAGGAAGCAAAGGACCAAGGTAATTCTTGGTAGATAGAGGGCTAAAGCCCAGATAAACTGACTGCAGATTTTCAGCCTTGCGCTCTGTGGTCTTCTAATGTTCATTGTTAAATATAATGAGAATTTTATATTTGAATTAAAGCCATGTGAAAAATGTTTTAAATGGTAGAAAGATTGGTTTTAATTCAAGTACTAAAACAGTTTAGTAGTAGAATCCGATTGCATTCAAGACATTTTTATTTTGTAGAGAATGTACATGCTAATAGAAATATATGAGAAGGAATTAACATAGCTTTAAAAGTATCTTATAAGTATATAGAATGATTCAGTTTCCTCATTTGGTTTTGGGAGAATGACAGATCAGATAAAGATCCCAAATCATGCAATTCTTTCATTTATTCAATAATGCCAGGTACCGTTGGTTTCCTTTTTAGGGTCAATGTGTGGTGGGTTCCCTATCTGAAATTTTGGAGGAATCTATGATCAGTAAGAGATGCCCTTGGCTTATCCTCCTAATCATCCTTTGTCATTTCACTGATTTTTCTAGAGTAAATTTTCTTGACTTGGAACCCTCCAGAACTAGCATAAAATATAATTGGAGAATTAATAAGATTAGGACAAGCATTGATTATAAGGTTCTCTCTATGTGTCTTGTTCTGAATACAGTTACGTATGTCACATCATACCAAGTAGATACCTGTGTTTATTTTGTGTACATTTGAAGTGACTTTTTTTATTGTAGTAGTAATCTTTAAAAAAAAAAGAAAGCTAATTTTTAGTATATAAGTTACTTTTATTAGAACAAGAACTGTTGATAATTCTCGTTTACTGATCACTATATGTTGAAAGGAAATTTGAGTATCATTGGTAGAGGAGTTTTCTGTTTTCTCTAATTCCTTTCCTATTTTAGTTTCACTTAATATTCTCTGTGTTGGATTGATAAATCAACTTAGGCAGAGAGCTGGCTCTAAAGAACTTGATCTTTACATTTTGAGGACCAGTTTCTCTCTCAGCCCTCTCATTACTCTTAGCTTCCGAGAATCAAAAGTCATGTATTAAAAATAGCAGTCGACAGATTTCTCCAATTTTATGTAATAATTGCAGGTTAATTATTAAGTTAAGATTGATATTAAGCCAGAATAAAAGGAGAGATTAGATAAAGGCAATCTGTTAGTAATGATATGAAAAATATAAACAATCATGTTTAGTTTAGTAATAATTTTATCAGCCAGAAAATATCTGAATCAAGCTCTAAACCATACAAGAATATGTTCCTATTTCATCCAATAAAACTTTTAGACTGGTGTGGAGTATACTTATAGAAGATATCAAGTAATTGATATTTGTTTACAATGGTTGATGTATAAGCCAAATAAAAGTTAAAAATAATCTTTTCCTTAGCACACATAAACATGATAATTATCTTCTATTTTATGCTTGGGAAAGTTTTGTTCTAATTTTGAAAAAAAAAAAAAAAAGTTCTTTAGCAGAAAGCTATTAGACCACTGAGAATTGAACACTAGCGCATGTGGTGTGTATTAGAGTACTGTTGGTAATTTTACTGCTGCTAACTTAAAATCCTCAAGGGGGAGTTAATTACAGGAAAACCATTCTAAATATCAGTAAGCTGCATATTTTCTATGACAAGAGGTTTTTCAGTTGAAGTTGAACAATTCCAGAATCTGAGCTTGTAAAAATAAGTAAATAAATAAATTAAAGTGGGTGTTTGTATGCATATAGTGTATACCTATAGAATATAAAATTTTTTTCTAAAACTTTTATGTAATTTAAAAGTTACTTTTTAAGAATATGAGTCAGTAAGATGGGAACATATTTGAAATTTTTTGAATTTCAGTTGAAAGGGATAACATTGTATTTCAGTAGTCATTTAAATGAATGTGAACTTATTTATTGAGTTATTTTATATCATTACATTTTACCATAGAGAGCTCTTATTTGTTTGTAAATGTTTGCATATTAAGGTTTTTTTTTCTTATTTCAGTTAAGCTTGGAGTAATTTAGGACATCTATGGCAGTAATCAGAGAAAGACATGAGCATATTGTTAAATTTAGTTGTTTCTAAGATATTTGCTATAGGCTTACCTAATTTAGATTTGGAAACAAATATTTTTTATTCTTGTTTATTATGATTCTGTTGAGCTTTTAAGATGCAGTGTGGGGGACATAAATATCAATAGCAAATTGGTAAATATGTTCATATTTGTAAAGTAGTAGTTGTTTTTTTCTTTTCCTTTTTTATATCTAAGAGCTAGGATGGCAAAGTGGGTAAGAGGCCAGATTCTGGCACCAAACTGCATGTTTTTAAATCCTGATCCCAAATGTTAGGAGCTGTGTTACCTTGAACAAATTATATAACCTCTCTGAGTCTGTTTTCTTACCTTAAAATGAACAAACAGCAGAAAGTTTAAGTGAATCAAGAGTTACGTATGTACAATTTTTTGAACACTTCCTGGCATATGGCAGGTGCTGTGTAATATTAGTCTTATAATGAATAAAAGGGGATTCCACAAGTTCGTTTGAATGCGTATTACCTTTCAATTCCAATTCCATTTTTCCCTGGATTTTTTGAAGCCTCTTTGAATTTCCTCTTTGAATAAGGGACTGTAAATGACGGAAAGGAAGAGAATGTAGCATAATGATCCCATACTAAAATCCAGCTAGCAAATGAGAATGTATTTACTTGTTGAAGATCTATAATATGGTGCTTCCTCTTGCATTTCTCAATGGCCACTTTATTTTTAGGCAAGTTGATAGTAAATTGAAAAAGATCTTTGGAGTAAGGCAGTGTTTCTGACTATAGAGTAACAAAATGTAAATATTGGAAACTAAGGAATGGTATAAAAACATACTGTTCTCTAAAAATTTGCCATTAATGGTATATTTCCTTATGGTTTTTGTTTTTAAAAATATATTTTAATTAGGTACATTAATCTTTTCAAATATTTATTGAGACCCTCGTGTCAGGTAGCTTATTCTACTATATGTGGGTTTAGAATAAAGATTTTATTTACCCACAGAGTGTATTCAAAACTAAATATAGAATACTTCGTCATATGACTTAATTAATAGAAAATGCCTATACTGTTTTATGTAGTGCCATAAGTTTTGAATATAAATGGTAACATGGTGAGTTGACAATAAATATGAAGTAAAAAATCTTTCATCTGTAACTGTACCAATTAAATCCAAAGCTGCTTTGCTCTGCCAAGTTAACCAGGTAGCAAATATGTAATTTAACTATTTAAAATAAGTTATTCAGATAAATGTTGGCAATGTTAGTGCAAACCAAGGCTTCATCCTTTTGGGGCTTGGGCCTGATGCCTAGGCCTGAACTGCAGCGGAGCACAAAGCCTGGCCACCCAATTTCCATATCAATGGCTGCAGCCTGATGGATCAGGTGCTTTTTTGCCCAGCGATTCCCTGGCCGAAAACCCACAATGTCAGGAATACAGTGAGGATTTCTAAACTTTCCCTATGTGGCACCAGTTAAAAAAAAAAATACAGTTCTGAAAAGATACTCATGTTGCTTTTACAAATCATAAATCAAAAGTTTGTATCTGCTTTTTTGCTTTCCTTTCATTTGCACCTCCATGCTGCTTTCTGGTTATGCTGTTGACTATAGGTGCTCCACAGAGCTGCCTGTTCACCCTGGACTTGGCCTTGCCTTTCCCTCCCTCCCTCCCTCTGAGTGCTTGAGAGTCTGGCGCTGGCTGCCGCTCTCCACAGGCTGCTCCAGTTCAGGCCGCATGAGGCCCTTTGCCCAGATGCCTCTCATCCAGGTCTTTCTGTTATGTTTACCCCCGGGGTGCCTTAGCCCTTTAGTTTAAACACGCAGAGGAGGTGCTGTTTGAGCCTCCACTTAGTTTCCACACTGCCTTGCTTTTGCATATTTGTATAAGGGCTTGGAGGGGTAGGGGAGTGTGGGCCAGGGCGATGTGAAGGAAGGAAGGAAGGAGGGAGAGAGCATGGCGGAAGAAGAAAATGCAGCTTCACGGAGCTGCTGTCGCTTTCCCAGTCACATCTGGCTGCAGGGGCCAGGCTAAATCCTCATTGGCTGTACACGCCTCCCTCCTAGCGTTGACCCTTCTTCTGGACTCTCCC
The DNA here is from genome assembly GCF_964237555.1 of Oryctolagus cuniculus. Classification (NCBI taxonomy): domain Eukaryota; kingdom Metazoa; phylum Chordata; class Mammalia; order Lagomorpha; family Leporidae; genus Oryctolagus; species Oryctolagus cuniculus. The sequence continues at coordinate 14,022,101 of NC_091439.1, forward strand.
CTTCACAGCCACTCTCCAACCATTCAGAATGTTTGTTGGGATAAATGATTCGGAAGAATGAATCAGCCTTTCCTAGTTTTCAATGTTGAATAAGCAGTGTTTCCCAAACGACGTTTTCTGATTTTTCCTACTAACGAATTTCCTAAAGAAGTGCTGCCTTTGAACCCTCGCTTAGCTTAAATATAAGTAAATAAATGGTTTGGTGAGCAGTGCAGGGGTCAGATTTAATGGGATTAGGGTGCTTGTTCAGGGTAACGTTACACTAGGTTGGGGAATCGCATTTGTCAGAACGAGTGTGTATGCCACCCCATGCCTTTCCCCACTGTGTGTGTGTGTGTGTGTGTGTAAACGATGAACCATTGTGGGCCACCTACCTTTACCTTGGCCCCTACCCCTCTGCCAAAGTGCTCTTCAGAGAGCTGATGGACAGCTTTGTTTCCTTTTCATTTCAGCTGCAGATGAAGATATCCTTGCTAAAGGAAAACAGTCCATCAAGAGTCACGCTTTAGGAAATCAGAACTCAGAAAACGAGATCCTCCTGGAAGGCGACGATGATACTCTGTCATCCGTGGATGAGAAAGATTTAGAAAATCTTGCCGGTAAATTCGGAGGTTGTGCAGGGACTTCAGCTAGCTCTGGGACAATAAACATCTAATTACTTACTTTTTCAGCCGTGACCACCAGGGCTCCCAGGCTTACACCCACAATTACATTAATTGGAGATTGTTTCTGTTCTTCCAAACATTTTCCCCTTATCTTCTACAGATCCTCCTCTATTTTTCTATTCTACTCAGTCTCCTTATCCTCCTCATCTTTTTCTTTTATGAATGATTTTCACTGAAAAAGAAAGAAGTGTAAAAGCAGCGTTAACAAAAGTGCTTTACTCATCCCATGGGAGTTACCAAATCTCTCTAAAATGAGGCTGTAAGTAAAATTCTGCCAATTGCTTGTAAATAAAGCTTGGAGGAAGATGAGCTATATTGTACAAGTCTTAATGGATGTACTGCATATATCTTTAACACTCTCAAAAATTATTTCAAGAATGCCATGGCTTTTCGCAGGATTCACATATTTTGCTTGATGTAGCAATTTTGATTTGTACTCTGCAGATTCTCAGTTTTACTTCCCTTATGGGAAAAATTCTCTTGTTTAGCCTGCATTTCTAGTCATTCCTTAACTGGCTTTTAATGCTTATGACTCTGTCCCTCAAGGAGGGAAGTTGGGAAGATTCCCCAGTTTCTGTAGGTGAAAATTATGTAGTGTTCCATTCAGATACTTTAAAGAGAAAAGATATTAGAAATCGCTCATTTGGTAACAGATCTGCAACCCCTGCTCCATGCAGCTTGATAATGAAAAGCAGAAACAAAGGGTGGCTATCTTCTCTGGTGCCTGGAAACCTGTCTCTGAAGAAATACACAGGTAGTTAGAGTCTACTGCGCAATGATTCAGGGGAAGAGTGGAGAGTCAGGTGGCTGCTGATATCCTCTGTCTTTTCTTTCACGTGCATTTGCCCATTTCCTCCTCTATTTTGCTTCTATTCTTGCTGCTAGTAATACATTCATACAGTAATAGAGGTGAAAGGGGAGTTTAATTATATAATCTTGACAATGGCAATAGGATTAAGAAGTAATCCACACTAATAAAGTGGTGTGGGTTAGAAATGAAGTGGAAATTGTCAGGGGTCTTCTGTAGGACCTAGGCTGCCCTAGCTCCTGCAGCTGTCTGCTTACCCTATAATTGAATGTCTGAGAGTGATTGAAAAAATGTTATTTCTTCTCGGGATTACATGCTAATGTACAGAGGGCAAAAGGAGACAGCAAAAGAACACATAGCTGCTTATTTCATCCATTTATAGGGATGAGCTTTGGGAAATCATGGCTGTTCTGCAGCTATCTGCTGCCCATCTGCAAACACAATGTATTTGTACATTGGGAATAGAGGGCAAAACCTGCTCTGATCTCCGCAGAGCATCCCTTCCATTGTCCTACTGGCACACATTAAGATTGATGTGAGATTAAGGACCATCACCCTTCTAACAATCGATGGAAATGTCAATTCATCTGAATTTTGAAACACTTATTCATCCATTGATTACCTGAATAGGCACACCTTGTTTATAGGCACTATATTAATTCAGAACTCCAGTGCCAATCTTCTCTGTTGCTGTTCTCTTCTTCGATAGGATTTGTACAATAAGGAATTGAGATGGACTTTCAAATTCTTTCTACATTTATTTCTATAGACACACATACATATAATTTTTAGTCCTTATTTTAGATTTTGCTCTGACAAACTGTGCTGTTCTATCTGTAGTGAATCTATTGTTTGCAGTAGCAGTCTGATTTGTCTCTTTGATAAGCCCTGTGGAGATTTGATTATTCCAATAAAAATTCATTCACTTGGAAACCCACCCTCCAGCTGTTTACTCCCAGAGTCCCTGGACTACACTAATATTAGATTTGGAAGCATTGAGCAATGTTTAACAGTGGAAAAGAACGCTTAGAAAAAGGAGTATTTTTACCAGTCTTTCATGGAGTGAGGTTGTTATGGAAGAGGTTTTGTGTCAACCTGGCACAAAATCTTTATCACAGATTATGGTTTAACATTTGCCACTTCACTAATAAGCTAGTGGTCTTTTTGTAGCCATGCCTCAGCCAAAACCCTAAGCTAACCTCTGGCCTTGGAAGCCTATTGAATCTTCCCAGCTCCTAGTTGTTGTTCCATGTTGTTTGATAGCCTGAGGCTTGTTTTCTAAATGGAATGTGGATGGACTTACTTAGCAGGGCCACCTTCTTACCTAGAGTTTAGACCAAAGCTTTGCAGACTCCCTGTCAAATAACTGCGTCCTAGTTTACCATTATCATTAACCGCCTGTTGTAAATCTCCTAGTATGAGAATCCTGATTGCATTTTCAGAGGAGATATGAGTAGACGGAATCTGTAAGTATATAAGTTAGCAGGCAGTCTGGTATTCGAAGTAAGAGCTAGAAAATAAGATTTCTGGTCAAATTTGGTGTTCTGAAATATGTGCCTTCAGTTGACATGGGTTGTCCTTTCCATTTTGGCAGGTCCTGTCAGCCTGAGCACACCAGCTCAGCTGGTGGCCCCCTCTGTTGTAGTCCAGGGCACTCTTTCTGTCACCTCCTCTGAACTCTATTTTGAGGTGGATGAAGAGGATCCTAGCTTCAAGAAAATCGACCCCAAGGTGAGAAGATGGGGAGGGGGTTTCATTTTGTTCTTATGATAGGGTGGTGGGCTGTTGTTGGGTAAGACTGGCTTTGTTAAAATCCCACAGCGTTTAATTTGAATTTCTTGAGGAATTGTTTCTGCTTGTATGCAAGGTAGTTATCTTTTTTAGCTTATGATTTCCCTATCCAGCTAGTTAGATTATTGAAGTTCATGTAGATTCAAAAGCAATTTCCACTTAATTGCATTTATCATTAGCTCATTGGGGGCGGGGGTGGAACCTCAGGAAACATCATCTGTAAATATATTTTGCCTCAAAGGGTCCAGGGTGAATTAAGCTACAAAATTCAGGGAGATTGAGAGTGGAATTATTTTGTTTAGCCTTTATGTTTTCTGGATATAATACCAATATATCATTCTCCTTGCTTTGTCCCCATGACTTACTACTCTGTCATGCATGCACGCATGTTTTGTGTGTGTGTGTATGAGATACCTCTGTTTCCCATTACCTATCGTAGGTTTTACAAGGCACTGCATAATTTCCTATTATTAAATGAAAATGTAATTTCCCCTTTAAAATGTATTCCTGATTGCTTTTCAGACCTTGGCAACTTTACTTTTACTAAGAAGCATTTGTGTTTCTTAATGCAGTCATAAAGTCAAAATTAGGTTTATTTCATGAAAGTGAATGGTGGAATTTGCTCTCGAGGAAACAATTTCTTTTAAAAGGAGCAAAACAAGCAATCTGTGGGAAGAGATGTGGCTTGGAATAATGGAATAATTTGTTTTACAGGTTGATAGTGTATACATATGCATACACATTCTGAGTTTATTGGTAGTAGGTTCTTTGGTTTTATAATCATAAGTGAATTATTAGACTTTAATGATTTAGAATTATTTCAAGGTAGTTCTTCATGAAAATGTTGTAATTTAAAACTTTGCAGACAAATTATTTCTTGTCTTATGCATGTTTTTAGTACTTTGTTTGAATATTGGTACCTTTCTGAGAACAGAACGTGGGTAGATTTTGTGTGACAGAAAGGCTGTGATGGAACTGATTGTTTTGAACGTGGTAAGTCAGTCAATATCATGTAGAGAAAACTTTAATTCTGAAAATTAGAATATCTTTCTACTTTTTTACATGGCTGAAATGCCTGAGTATATGTTTTAATTTCATTAGGAAAGGAATGTTACCAAAATTACATCAACTCTGTTTATTCTGATAGTTTGTGAATTTAAGGGAGGTTGATATGTAATTCAGAATATTCTATTACACTTCTGGATACACATTGTTTAAAATCTAAACATTAGATTTAATTTAAAGGTGCCTAATGAATTCTTTTCAAAATCAAAACCTCTACCGGTCTTTGATATTGGTTCCTTGAAGATATTTGGTCCTTTGAGAGAAGTGATAACTTTTGTTTCTCTGTTATTCTGTGCAGCATCATTAAATTAATTATCTTCCCTGTTGCTTGGGAAATAGGGAGATCTTTTAGCCTAATCATAGAATTTGTCTTTTACCTCTGCAACCTGCCTAGTATTTCAGAAATCAAAACTCCTGCCAATTTATATTTTAAAAATTTTCAGCCAACTATTGGAAGAATTTTTGATTTCCTATAGACATAGGTTATTTACAGTATTTTGTAAATGAGGACATTTGTCTTGTTGCAGTGTTTTTCATCTTTCCCTTTTTTTCCTGTGATAATTGCACTAAATAGGAAAGCGTAAAAAATACTGAATTGGAGGTGTTTTTTTTTTCTTGTCTGGGCTTAAAAAAACTTTTTTGCTTGAAATAATTCGAGAGACGTATGTGTGCAGTGTTGTAAATAATTTTGTGAATAAAAAATGGTCATTTTTATCTTTGGAACTAAATACTGTGTCCTTAAAAATCTTTTCATGCAGTATAAGTGCCTACTGTTTGCTTTGATAATATTCTGAAAATTCAGCTTTTTATCCAGAGAATAAATTTGTCCTTATTATTTTAAGAAAATAGTGAGTTTGTCTCAACCACTTAGTATTATGTGTTATGGTGAGTTTGTTCTACATCTACAAAGAGACCAGAAAAATAGATATAATATAGTTTGAAAGGGTAAAGATGACTGCAGAACTGATAAAATCAAAGTTTATATGGTTAACATGGAATTGTTTTTATCAGGGAATGTTTACCAAAGCATCTTAGAACTTAACCTGTTCTGTAAAGTGAAATAGGCTGGAGACTGGGAGGCACTTCCTCCATTCTCTTCCTTCCCTGGTAGCCTGCTGCTCATCCCTCCATACTGCACCCCCACCAATAAACTTGTTCCTTCGATCTTTAAAAATGCTTCATAGAACATTTTTCTCTACATCTCTCATTTATAGATTTTTTTTGTCAATAAGTCAGAAACTAGGCAAATGCAAAGAATAAATTTTAAATATTAAAGGGTCTAGTATACTATGTACCTGTGCCTCCAATTAGCATAACTAATGGAGTATGTAGTTACCTCCAACATAAAGAAGACAAACCAATTCCTTTGGGACACTTTCAGTTTTACTAATTATTTCTTTCCAAGCAGTTATTTCCTTGCATTAAAAAGAAACCTTCATTAAAGTTGAAATTTTAAAATGAGTGTATTATATCATTGCCCAAGGAAAGCAAAGAGAAGAGGAGAGGAGGGAAGGTATTTTTTCTATTTGATAGTCTTAGGACAATAATTTTTCTTTGATTATAAAAATGGTATTAACTTTTTTGTTTGAATTGCATATAAAAATTTCAGAATAGTTCTTGAAATTGGATAACAGTGATCATAGGGCATTGCTAACTAAGTCATTTTAAAACAAATAATTTATAAATCTGAGTTATTCAAATTACCATTTGCTGTGGGAGAAGAATATTGCTGTAATCATTTTATTCTTTTTTGGTGTGGTTAATTTCAAATTTCTATTAAAGCTTGAAGAGAGTAGATTGTTGAAGGAAAAGTGTCCACTGCCTTCCTTAACTATGCAGAAAAGATGCATAAGTATTCCCTCTGTATTTCAAACTCAGCTTGGATTTTTTAAATTATGGCATAAGAAAGCAAAGCTCTTAATTTTTATGTGAACAAGCTTTTTTTATTTCTTTTATAAAGATTAGGATCAAATCTGTTTTTCCATACTGTTTTCTTTCTTCTTGGGTGAAATGCTACTTTTAATCTTAGAAATCTACAGAATAAATAAATATCTTAGTTGCATGAAATCTGTATTTTTTGTGTAGTGTTTTTAGTGGGAACTTGTAGAGTGAATTTTGCATGTGCTGTCTTTTAAATTTTGCAAATGAGTGTTCAGATGGAAACCTCTTACTTTAGTTTCACATCTTTACATTACAAACTGATTTTACCTGCCTTTATTTAAGAACAATCCACAAACAATTACAATGCAAAGTCATATTTTTATTACTGTTTTCAACAAGACGGCTTAGGGTGAGGGTAAAGGTGCAAGAGAGGGAGGGACACATCTGACATTGGCACTGAGATACATTTAACATCAGTAAAACTTTTTTTAAAGAGAAATTTTTACATATAGTTAAATAAATTTTTCACTTGGTGACAACATTCAGGCAACCAAAAACAAAATGAGTTAGCGATAGCCAGAGAGAGAGAGAGAGAGAGAGAGAGAGAATGGGGTAAAAGAAGGAACGGGGAAGCTACTATACATTGATTTGAAAATGTACCTTGGGTTTCATTTTGTGGTGGCAAAGACCGATTGCTTCTTTTGTGTGACCTTTTAAATTCACATTGTTTGGAAGAAAACGATCACTTTGTGCAAGAATGTGATGGGGGTGGGGGCGTTGGTCTGCTCTCTTCGTAATTGACGGAGGTCTTCGCGGATTCCGGTTTCTTTCAGGTGACTTACATAAAAGTTAGAGTCCGGAGTTTGCTCTGTTGGTCGCTGAGTAGTTGTGTGCCGTGGGTAGGAGAGAGCACGCCCGTTTGCGTCGCTTTTCAAGCGGTCCCCAGCACCCTATAGCTTGTCCAGGCTTTTGGGATTGGTGAGAATTTCCCTGGCCAACCTCCAGGTCTGCTTGGCAGCGCTCTCCAGGGCCGAGTGGGGCTTGCCCTGGAAGAGGTCGAGGTTGGGCAGAAAGTAGTGGGGGCAGCGGCGGCACTGCAGGCAGGAGATGAGCTGCAGGAGGATACCGTTGAGCCGGTCGCCCAGGCACGCCTCGTCCCAGTCCGTTTCCCGTGGGTGCTTCTCGCACTCGTACAGCAGCAGCGTCTTCATGTGGTAGTTGTTGAGAGGCTGGCCCGGCAGCTCCAGGTGGCGGTCCCGCAGCGTCTTCAGCACCGACAGACACTTGTTCCGGCAGCCGCCCATCAGCAGCCGGTTCTCCGCCTCCCCGAACTGCAGCACCCAGGCGTCGCTCTCTGCCGAGCTCTGCTTGCCGGTCAGCGAGTAGCACTCCTTGGACAGCAAGTTGAACCCTTCGGCCTTGACCTCGGCCACACGGTTGGGGCCAGGCCAGGGGATGTGAGGCATGGGCCACTGCGCCGCGCTGCGAGGCCAGATCCCAGTGCACTTGAACGCCGGCGTGATCTGCACCACGTAGCGCTCGCGGATGCGCAGCTTGACCTCGCTGGTGTCCGCGATCATCTTGACCACGTCCCGGTAGCTGCACTTGTCCACCGCCTGGGCCACCAGCGTCTGGAAGCGCGAGCGGATCTTGCGCGCGGAGAGGTAGCCGGACGCCGTGATGAACTCGACCCAGAGGGACATGCTCCGCTTGCGCCCGTCGCTCAACTTGAGCACGGCGCAGCCAGGCAGCGAGCCGTCGTCCACGAAGTTGAAGACGCCCATCTGGTTGAGGTAGAGCACCACCTCGAACTCAGTGGGCGAGATGACCTCGAGCCCCTCGTAGCGCGCATCGATCTCGCTCAGCGAGCTGATGAAGCGCGGCTCCTGCACCTCCACTTCCTTCAACACGTCCGAGACCACCTTGCAGACCTCGCGGATGGTCTTGGCGATGGCCGCCTTGCGCGCCTGGCAGCGCTCGGTGTAGTATTTATTGAGCTGGTAGACCAGCTTGGCCTGCGCGGCGATCATGTTGGGGCACAGGTCCGGGCTGTACACCGGCGTCTCGCAGTACGTTGAGGGATCCAAGGCTCAGGCACTGGTGGTGGCCCTGCGGCTTTCCAAAGAGGCGGTGCGCTCCCCCTGCAGCCCCACTTGCACTCTGCTGTCCACCTGGGCTGACCGGCTGCGGCCACAGCCGGCTGGCTCTTTCCTTTCCCTTTTTCGAAACCTCTTTGGGTCTTCGGCAGAAAATTAGAAGAAAAAAAAATCAAGGAAAAAAAAAATTTTTTAAAAAAAGAAAAGGCCCTGCTGGGACTGTTTTTGTTTTTTGTTGATATGTAAAATAAAATGACCTCGTGCGGTTGGGAGGGGGGCCGCGGGGAGTGGGTGCCTGAAAGAAAAATTCAGGTTACCGAGAGGTTAGGTTTAGATGTCTGCAGCCGAGATGGCCCAGATATCTGGAAATGAGGTCTCTTAAGTGCTAGAGAAAATTAAAAAATAAAAGCGAAACATTCAGTGGTTCATTCTTAAACTTCTCCCCAACGCTGATAGGACTTCTCCGGTCAGGGTAGGTGAGTGCCTTCCTCCTCACCCTCCCCCAAATGCAAGGTGAAGGATGTAATTAATGTCCGGCCAGCGGCGAAGCGCAACTCGGGCGGCGCGCGCGGACGTTTGCAGAAGCCCGCGGTCTCCGCGTGTTGGTCTCGTCTCTGCTCCCGGGGTCGTGTTGTCGCGGTTTCTCTCTTTTCCGACTGGAGGCGTTGTTTAGGTTGGTTTGTTTGCAGTGGGCTCTTCTTGTCTTTCTCTAGGTGCAAACCGCTGGAAGTTGTTTGATATTCATTTCTGCTTCGTAATTTATACTTTTGGCCCGCACATCTATTTCAGTGCGACGGAGTCGTTGCTTGCGTTGCATCTGGGGTGTCGTTATAAGGATTCGGGATTTTTCTCCTCCTCCTCTAGGTTGCTTGTGCAGATTCCACTTCTGAGTCGTCTCTCCCTCCTCCCTTCAGATCTGATCTCTGTCTCTCTCTGTCTCCCCCCTTCTCTCTCCCTCTCCAATCTCTCTACCTCTCTAGTGTCTCTCTCTCCCTCTCTCTCCCCCCTCTCCCTCTCCCTCTCTGCCTTGCTGTTTCCTGGAGTTATTTAGTTTATGAATGGTCCCAGGGCCATCATGAGGGGGGAGGAGCTTCAGTTCCTACAATCCCTATCCGAGCTGTCAGTGCTGTAGCCAATCCGAGAGAGAAGACAGGCACGCTTGGCGAACGGTAGCAGCCACCAGTGCACTTGATAAAGAAAGGGGGCACAGAGAGAAGTAAGAAAATAGGGGAGATAGTAGAAGTCAAATGCTCGCACACATTTCTCAGCCCCCTCTTCTTGATCCTCCTTTCTTATCAGTTGCAAGGAAGAGAGACTGTAGAAGAGACTTTCCTGCAGACGGCTGAAATAACCGTCGACACTAGCAGTGGTTCAGGAAGGATCACTTTTTAAAAAAAATTCTGAACATTGTGCAGGAGAAGATGCAAACTCTTTAACAAAATTTATTTGGCTTGAAGGCAAGCGGGAGGAAGAAGGAGGAATCTGGGAAAGGACCTAATTTTTCTAGGTGTTTTCCTCCTGTAAAGTCTTCCTCTCCACTTCTCCTCTGCCTTCCTATTGTTGCAGAGTCAGAGCGATTGCTGTATATGTGCACCAGTGGGGGGTGGAGTGGTATATGGGGTGAGGGTTTATAACCATAAATCTCTTTTTAGCAATTTCCATATGCTGTCGAAAAACAAGGCAGGGCCAAAACTGGCCCAAGCACCTTGTTTGATAATTATTTCATAATTAAAATTCAGACATACTTCATGCCACTATTTTATTATGAAGAGCTAACCAGTTTCTGAGAGAGTAGATGTCTAAGTTGTGAGAAATGGTGCAAATTTATAACTGGTAAAATTTAGTAGGGCACTTTTAAATTAAAATAATTTACTAAAATTGTTTCAAACTAAATGAAAATGAAGGAAAGTAAACGCGAACTTGAATTAAAGTTTTCTTGATATCTTAATGCTGCAAATCTGATTTTCAATATTTTCTAAGACAGTAAAGAGTTTCTTTTGTAAAATGATTTTATTTTCATAATTGACTCTTGCTTTTAAGACTTCACTGCTACAAAAACCTGTAACTATCCTGTTATTGATTACACAGATGGCTTCACTCCTTTCCTGGCGTTTCGGTGAAACTTGTGCGTGTGCCTTTAGTGTAACAAGCTGCACCCATTGCAGTCTTTCTCGGCTACAACACTTTTTCCAGTTTGGTTAATACTGAGAAGTTATACTTGAACCTAAGGTGTCAGGAGTTTACATCGTTTTAAATACACTCAGGTAAATGGGATTATATTTAGTTTGATTTGGAAGGTTTTACTCCAGACCTGGGTTGTGTGATGAACATCTAAAAAGGCGCTTGGGTCAGGACTTAGTTTTGCAAAAAACCCTGTGGGAAAGGCTTGCGTTCCCTCTTAAAAGCCGATCAGGTGAATCTGAATTCGTTGCACAGGAAAAGTTAATTTCTTTCCATCTCCTTGCTGTGGGACACTCCGACCTCTTGGTTCTTTCTCACCTCTGTGGAGCGGATGTGGACCGCTGGCGGCTTGTCACACCCCTCCTCTGCTTGCCATAGCCCCTTCCTAAATACCTGCTGGGGGGGGGGGCGGGGAGAGTCGGATTTATTGCTTAGACTCTATCTTCAGCGGCGAGAAATTAAGAGGAACAAGTCGGAAATGCGCGTACGCGAAACTCTGGCACCGAGCTGTCGTCAGCTGCTCCACAGTGTTGGAGCCTGGGGCGGCGCGGGCCCAGCCTTGCTGGGGGAAGCAGCCCGCGCCCCGGAGCGCGCAGACGAGCCCGGCGCCCTGGGCCTGGCGCGTGCGGGAGCCCGCACTCCTCCCCGCCGGGGCGGTACTGCCAGGCGGGAGAGGCGCTTGGCCGCAGGGAGTCGTGAGAGCAGCGGGGAGCGGACCCGAAGCTGCTTCTCCCGGGGGCAGTTCCTGGGCGGAGACTCGTGGCGGGGCTAGAGGGCGCGCAGCTCGCCCTCCCTGGCCCTCGAGGCGGCCGCTTCGTCGTCGCCTCTGACTCGCGAGTGGCCCAGGCCACGCGCGTGGCCGGCCTGGGCCGCGACGCCCTGGCGCGAGTTTTCTCCCGCCGCCCTAGGGGCGCCGCCGGAGTGGTCAGTCCCCCCGCGTCCTCCGTCCTCCGCCTTCGGGTGGGGTCGCGCGGACTCTTCGCTCGCCACCGCCGCACGGCCGCCGCTCCTCTGCTCCCGGCCCGGTCGCGCACCGCCAAGTTTCGTCGCGCCCTGGTCCTGCGTTTCTCCACTTTTACCTACAGAGGCTGAAGGATGATAAAACGTTACAAATGTTTTGATTTAAAAACAATTCATTACCAATTTACCCTGTCTGAGGTAGATGCTCTAGTAAATAATAAATCAGTTAAACAAAGGCGACTTTAATTTATGGTCGTGGTACTAATTAGAAACATCATTCGAGCAATAAACTTAAACACTTCCAGCAAATAATGCTCCCCGTCGCCGGTGCCCCCCCCCCGCCCGGGCCGGGGCGGCCGCGGCGCTCGGCGCGGCTTCAGCTGTGCGCGCCGAGCCGCTCTTCCTCGGCTTGAATAATTGAAGCGGGAAACGGCGTCCGAGGAGGCCGTAATTGAAGAGCCCCTGTCACTTCCGCTTTTATGTATGTTAGTGTAGAAGTCCATCAGCAGCTCCTTGATGGTGTATTAAAACGAAGTGGCAGCTCCTTCTGCAGGAGATACCGTCTTCTATTAAAGGAGACCCAGGGAGAGAAAGAAACTCGAGAGGCTAAAAGCCACTTCAGGTCTTCAGACCGATTGATCTGTATTCTCTTGTTATAATCCGGCTCATCATACTTGAGTTAATGAGGCAAAGGAGGGGGAGCAGAATCTGATGGTCCTTGACAAATTCATTAGGGAGGCCGCGGGACATTTTATTTGACTGTTAAACATCTTGTTTGTTTGGTTTAGGCAGCGCCAACATCAGCAGGCTTCTGCCCAGAGCTGTGGTGTTGGGCTGGCCGCGAGGCATTCCTAAAAAGGGAAGGAGGACTTTGAGGGTGGGATCTGGGGTCTTTGTGTTAGCCTGGGGGTAGTCCATGCCCTTGGGACTGCTGTAGGCTCTACCCTTTCCGTCATCCCCTCAGGCAGGTTCTATAAGGAGGTACACGACCTACGGAGAGGTGGGCGCGCTTTGATTTTACATAAACCAAAATATGTGTATCTTTACAACTGCAGCCTCAGAATTTCCAGGTTTTAACAATCACTGTACTAGTTTTTGAGAAATGTGAAATGTTTAAGGTCTAGAAAAATAGGCAGATGACTCATTACATCCTATTTTTAGTTGATCATGATTAAATAAACTTTTAATAATTAATTGAATTTCCTCCTTCCCTGAAACCCTAATGAGTACTGAAGCTTGGACATTTAAATATTTATACAAATGTATTTTCAAAAGAAAATTGGTGTATTTTAATTTGGGGGACTTTTGTGTTTAAAATTGGAAGCAGGAAGGGGTACTCTGGTGCTAAGATAAGGTGATGAGTTGAAAGAATACTTTAAAAATTGAAAAATCTTCCTAGTTGAAAATAATGGGCCATTAAGCTAGAATGCTAACCTTATGTTTCATTCTGAGATAATGCAGTACTTGATTTTCTCAAAAATGTCTTGTAAATAATCCAATTGTAATACTTTCTTGCAAGGAGAATTCAGTTATATTTTCCTTCAGCATTGACTTAAACAGCCTTAGCTCAGTGCTTCGAGAAGGAACCCTGGCTTCATTTATAGGAAAACAGTATGGGAGAAAAAAGAAAACTAATGCCCTTTGCCTGTCATTTTTATACATTCCTGCACTGCTGATGAAGCTTGAACTGCTACAGGGAATGTATGGATTTGCAAAGAAATGATTCAGTAGTAGTTCATGTTGTGTTTTTCAGAGGCAAAACCAAACTAATGACTGAAGTCATTGCTTCTGTACATCTGACAGTTATAATCCTGTTTATGTTTCTAGAGAATACAGAATCCTTAAACTGTTTTATTTTGTGCTGATCTTTACTTAGAAATGTGTTTACTGAGTTAAACTTCAGTGCATTTTTTACTTTATCAGATTAGTGAGACTTAAAAGGTATCTATTATTTTATTATCTGTGGAAATAATATGTAGCATTTCAGTAATCTTCACCAGGGAGAACCCGGACTTTAGATTATATTATCTGCTTTCCAGGAAACATTTTAGAAGCATTAAAAAATTATTAGGTTATTTACTTTAATAAATCCCTCTTTGAAGGATTTATACATTTTAGAAAACAAAGGACCAAGAAATGAATTCTGAAATATCATTTTGGTTGCTGATTTTTAGTCCTTATATCTAATTATTTGAGATAATTATAAAAAATGCTTGATTTTTTTTTAAAAAGAACAGTATCTTTTTTTGGTCAAAATACAAATGGAGAAATGAAGCAGTATTCAATTCCCTGAATTTAAAAAGTGTTCCAGTAAAAACAGAAAGTAAATAATATAAAAGTAAAAAATATAAATAATATAATAATATAAATATAACACAATTTGTTAGCATGTTTGCTGATAAAATTTTCTTGAAATAGTTATATTTAAACATATATACAAACTGTCAGACCCGTCAGAATTATACTGTTTACATTATATTAAAAGTAAGTCTACATTTTTTTTATCGTATCAAATGATCTAATTTTCCAAAACTTCGACACATCATAGAGGTTGTTTGTAAGCTATTGATAATGGTTATTCTGGAATCAACCTGTACTAACCAATTGTTGAATGTTTACCTTGAACTGTTCACTGCAGTGCCTGTTAATTTTAAATTGCCAGGCATGCTGTGGAAAATAGTCCCCCACCATCAGATATCTTTAAAAAAAAAAATTAACGTCTTTGATAACCTAAGAGTATAGTTCTCATTTAAACAGTTTGAACTTGATAATGTTATGTCAGGTGAAAGCAACAGCTGTAACTTTGAATAGTAGGCCTATCAAACTGTATTGAAAAATGTTTTTATGTACTTTTGGTGAGTATTGTTTTGTGAGCCTTTTAAGCTTGTGTGGATTACTTAGGATACTACTGTGTAGATGAATAGTGGTATTTGTGCATGCTACACTTTTATAATTCTTAGATTGTTCAGTAGGATGAGAAAGTTGAGGATATTATACATGTGAGGTTTTTTTCTTGAGTTGAATAACAACTATATAAATAAGCACTATATTAAGCCACATATAATTTGATCTCACCAAAATGTACAATGATAGAGTATGGAATTTATGCTCAAGAAAATCGAAGCAAGCAGCTTTGAGCCTGACTGAACATAAATTCCATTGTATTGTTAAGCTAAGATGTGAAATGTTAAGAAATTCTGAGTTAATTCAGCAAGAACTTTTCAGAAGGTGTTTCACTGTACTTGCTCCAATCTCACTCATGTTGTTTTATGTCAGTTTGGTGTAACCCGTAAGTCATTTAGTTTTTTCTCCTTTTTAGCATTCACATTTTTGAGCTGGCAGCAGTTACTTTTTTTATTTCCTATATAGGTAAGCAGTTGTTCTGAAACATTAGCATAAGATTCTTTTTTTATTATTATTTGAAAAGCAGAGAGAGAGAGAGAGAGTGAGAGAGAGAGAGTGAGAGAGAGAGAGAGAGTGTGTGTGCAATTAATTTCTTCCATCCTCTGGTTCGCTTCTCAAATACCCACGACAGACAGGGCTAGGCCAGACTGAAGCTCAGAACCAGGAACTCAATCTGGGTCTCCCACATGAGTGGCAAGAACACAAGTACTGTGGGCAACATGCCCTGCCTCTCAGGTGCATTAGCAGGAAGTGGGCTCAGAAGCCCACAACAGCAGAGACTCCATCGAGGCACTACAGTAAGGGATGCAGTTATCCCAAGCAGCATTGTAGCCCACTGTGTCACGTTGCCTGCCCCAGAAGATACTCTTCTTGTCTTTCCTTGTCCCTTCCTTTTATTTATTTTTTCTTTTTAGTTACAATTTGAACTTATTGATGTACTATATGGTACACACTAGGTTTTACTTGCTAAATAACTTTGCCTTTCACTATTATCTTAAGGTGAAAGGGTACATACATTCAATAGTTAAGCAATAATTATTTACTATGTGGATTATTCTTTGTGTCTCTTCTACCTAGAGAACCAGTGATGGACAGGAAAACCAGGATTAGTCAATGTTAAATTTAATGCTAACGAAAATGTGAAGCTGATTTTATTGTGTAAGGAATGTGTGATACCATTTGTTTAAGAAGGAGACGTGTGTGTGTGTGTGTACATATACATGTATATGTATTTCGTGGGATCTTCGAGCCATCCTCACTTCTCTTTCACTCTCTCTTAATCAGTGCCAGACGTTGATGAAACAGATGAGTGAGATAAGCAATGTCGATTAAGCCTGTCCTGAGCTATACTGAGTTCAAAATCTAAGACTTGGCATATGTTCTATATTTCTTTCAGGTCATATGAGACATTTTATAGACCTGTTTTAAAAATTATCAGTTAAGCATATTATGCAGATAGATTTTTGTTGTATTTTAGGAAATCTAGCCATTTAAAACATCGTAGTTTATTTTAAAATATATTGTCTCTACAGTACTTCATCCATTTTATCATTAATAGTGGTAACTTGGCGTCAATCGTATGCTAAGATTATAGGAAATTTTTAGTGCATGTTGTGTTATTTTTAATGGAAATATTAAAGATCTAACTTGTTCTTGCCTTCAAATTTTGTGAATTAGAGTAAATATGATGTGAAGAGAAGTTTTCTCTGATTTCTTGTAGTGGTTAAACAACAACCAAAAAATCCCTTTATTGGCTGTAATCTATGTATAGAAGACATCTGTGCAATATAAATGAAATAACATTTGATGATCTAAGGAATGGAAAGTTTTCCTTTAACCATCTGAAATAACGCTTGGATACAAAACAGCTGTCTTGGCCTATGGATATCAAGATTCTGCCAGTCTGCTGCTTTTCTGAATTTTTCCTTTCTATCTTTCCTTATTATCTTTGGATTCTACAGAGTCATTCTCTTATTTTCTGACTGGTTTTGTCTGTAGACGAAATCTGAAGTTAGTAGGTTTAAATCAATCTAGATAGAGTGGAAAAATCTTTGATCTATGGCTATGACTGTTTCCAAATGATTTGCTTACTGGGACCAGACACTATCCATGCCCTTTCACTTTGCTATCAGTTAGGTATACACAAAAGAGCCGAAAGGCTACCAGATGCATAGTTAATCATCATATTAGATCAGTAAAGGGTTCCAACCATACCTTATTAGGTCTTCTATTCCTAATAGTGAATTGTTATATAGTAACATTTTGGTAAAATGCTGTAAAAATTGTTTAATTTTTTTCTTCAAGTTCATCAAAACTTTAATAATATCAATCGAAAATAATAGAAATATGTGTATTTTTAAAAATTACATGAAGTTATCACTCTCACGTAGCTTACTTGGATGGATAAAGTAAAAAGAGACAGTATGAGAGTAACCACAGAGAACATCAGTCTAAGAAACAAAAACCCTGAATTTTTGTCCTGACTTGGCTATGTTGATGACCTTAAAGAAGTCATTGTCTGTACCCGTTATTTTCTCAGTTGTTAAATGAGGGATTTGCATTAGGTGATCTCTTTTATCTCGTATAGCAACACAAATCTAAAAATTCTTTTTTACCATACGTAAAATTTTTTACCATAGCTTAACTAAAGTTGTTATTTATATCTTTGCTACTTTATTTCCATCAAAAATTTTTCTGCAGAAGTTTAGACTTTCAGTGCTGCTCTAAAGTAAGCTTATGAGGGATTTTTAATGCGGAAAATTATCATAAACAAGAATAAGCCTACAATATTTCAGACCTAAGGAAAAAAATCACAAACTATAGAGACAGTTCTGAGGGACAATGAAATACCAAACTTGAAGAAATTCTAAGAGTATCCTAATTACCAATCAATAAGAGTCAGTTAATAAAACCTTTTTTGGAACATTATGTACATTCTTGTAATATAAGAAAATATTATGTGTTTAAAGGTTTAAACAAAATTAGCAGGTGTTTTTCCCTCTAAAATATTGAATGGACTTTCACTTTTTTTGGACGTTTTCAGTAAGATTGGATATTCTGTAATATTAGCTCTTGAAGCCAAAGAAAGTTCAGGTTTACAATTAAATAAAAAAGAAATGGTTAGCCTTCTCCTTAGAGAAATGACATGGCTCTAAGCAACTATGATATTACCAAGTTCATGTTGTGTTAAAAGATAGATCCAGGCAGGGAAATGGTTCTCAAAACATGAGTCACTAAAGAAAGGAAAGTTTTATACTACTTTCTCATGCTTTTCACTTGTTTTCATCAGAAGATCTGACAAGCATAAAAGTGTTAACATCTTTTATTTTACAGATGTTCTTAGTTTTCCCTCAAACTGTAAAAGATGCTGTACCAGAGTAGCATGGTAGGAAATAATTTCAACACCTCCTTTCACTTATGCGATAACTTATTATTTGTCTAAGCTTGTGGATATTTTTGGAAGGAGGGAAGTGAGGCAAGGAAAGATAACATATTGAGATCTAATTGTTCCCATTTTCAGATATAGTTCAATCAGTCTATCTGCTATATTATAAATTTTCTCCAAAATAGCTTCAAGTTGGCATAGAAGTTATTTTTACTTCTATGTTATGTTCATTTAAAGTCCCTCATTAATGTCGGAGGAGTGCCAGGTGACCGCTGAGAGAGTTGTTGATGGACACCGTGGGTTTGCAAAGTGCGAATCTAAAAGACTGAGAGATGAGAAATGCGTTGCTATTCGTGAATTTATGTTTTATCTCACTTCACTTGAAAATTTATGAGTAGTGTGGCTTAAGGGTGCTGGAGTTGTGTGTTCCAGGGCTTGCCCCTACTGATAACACCCTTGTTGGCGTGAAAGTGCAATGCAAATTATGACAGTTACAACCTTCTGTTTTGTTTAACCTGTCAGTAGATTTCCTGGCTCAGTGCTGAGGGCAATGGTGTGTTCAGCTAGTCCATATTCACCTAAACTTAAAAGGTCAGGTTTCTACAGGCAAGCCTAGTCAAAGCCTAATTGATGAGGAGGGCAGGGAGACAGAATTTACTGTTCTGTTGGCTAGTTTCATATCGTTAGGTTGTCCTGAAAGCATCAGGCAGTCACAGCCCCTTTCATGTAAGTGCTGACCCTAGACAGGAGCTGACAATCAAAGGAGGCAGCCACAGGAACCAGTGCAAGTAGGCTATTGATTTTTCAGTTAGGTCTAAGTAGTTTGTAGTATGGGTAATGGGTGACAGAGGCAGGTATGTCATTATCAATGAGCTCCAGAACAGTAGCGACAACCCTCCCTCATATTTCCTTCAGCACTGACAGTACGCATCCAGAGGCGGTCAATAAATCGCCCAACCTTTAACTGACAAGTGACTTGGAGGTTTAGGTTGAGGGGTGGAAGTTCCAGAGCTAAACTTCCCTCCTTGAACATGGTCTGGTTCTAGCATTGGAATCGGTAATTAGTTTGTAGCTCTCAGAAGTTTTGATTTGGTTATACCTGTTCAACTCTGAAAGTCAGAATATACTTGTTAAGTATTTGAGAATTTAAGAAGTCTATTTACTTAGTTAAATAAAGACAGAAATGAGCCCATGATTTGTAAGCACTCTGAAAAGATAATTAAGGTAGTTTTTAGGGTAGAATTTAGCTCTTATTTCAGACTAGCTTCTTATTTGGTCAGTGATATCCCTGTTATAAAACTGGAGTTGTGAGAAATTGTCTCTCAGAACCTAGGTAAATTCCTGATCTTCTCTTAAATGTTGTAACTGCAGATAAGTTTTAAATAGAAAAAACCTTGAGCCATTTGTAAGTGCAACTAAGCAGTTGTTATTTGAGCTTCAAATTTATCTTATAGTGTTTTTCAAAGTACAATAGTTATGAATAGAGGGATCATTTAATGATTAAAGTTTGATGAATTTGGGTTGCTTCTGTATTTAAAAAGAAAGGCTTAGTTTTTCTTTTAAAAGGATTTCATGTAGATATTTACGTTAAGGAAGATACAGATGATGTTCACATAAACTCAAAGAGTGTAGCAGGTTTTGGCTAAAAGTAGATGTGTTCTAAAAGGGATATAAAATAATTTGAGGTATTTTAAATCTATACCAATCTTTATTTTGTTACAATGTATAAGTAAAATGAAGGGAAGGTAATATTTACAACTACAAGTGGGAGTTTGGGTTGTACCAGGATCCTTGCAAACTATCACATGCTTACATTTTTTAAAAAACTTTAAACAAATTGAAGTAAAACAGAAAAGTAAATGTTTTTTAAAACTTCCTTAAATAACTTATCGTTGTGATATCTTGTTTAACACTGTGATATTGTACAGAACCAGAGTTTAAGTCTGTGGAATCATCTGGCTGTGGCTACATGAATCATTTTCATTTGTTCATTGCAACCAAAAATTCCTTTAAAAAAGTTGAACTCACTGGTTAATTTGCACGGAAGATAAAGGTACTTAAAAATATTCTTAAGTTTGCGGTGACATGAATACAGGTTTTGAAATTGAGTGAAATGTGGCTACTATTGAGGTGTTTCTGTTTTTGTTTTAAAGAAACTTTGGGATTATTTAATTGATATTTAGGGAAGTCTTATACAGATACCTTCAATTAGTTACCATTTGGGACTTACAGATTCTTAAAAACAAGATTCTTTTTTAAAATCATTGTTTTGTTTTTCCTGTGGTTTATTAATTATTGACTTAATATATGTTTTTCTATTGGATTATGTAAGAGATTTAATTGGAAATCTTGCAGCATCTATATTGTTAGTTATAGGTAGAGCTTATTTAGCTTCATTTGTAGCCTTTCCTGAATATGTTGGTAGTTTTTTTTTTTTTTTTTTCAGGAATGAAAAAAAAAAGCTGTAGAAAGGGGGACAAATTAAATTTTCATGAAAGAAAATCCTAATCAGCAGTGACAGTGTAAGAGAAAGATGATTGCCACTTGGTCATTGTGGAAAGGCACTTAGATTTGGTGTCAGTGCTTCTGTTAATGATGACTAATGTCTTTCTTGGAGCAAGTGCATGCTCAAACATACTGCTACAGCCTAGAGAGAGAGGGCTCAGCAATAGGCACTAGTAAGCAAAAGCACTGGGTGTCCTAAAAAAACAAAGCCTTTGGAATGCAATCTACTTGACAGTGTCTGTTATTAGAAAAGTGCAAGCATAATCCTAAGGCATTTAAAAATTCTTAGCTATTTTATGTGCAGTACTAAGAGATGATTTTTAAATGAAAATATAAATAAATCAAAGAGTATTGTTGATATGCCCTCCATTTTGTCACTTACAGGGATAGTCACATACATGGCACTGCAGGGAATCACATGTCTAACGAAAGTTTTAAAAAGAACCAAAGTTAGGGAAAATTTTTTCAGACCACAATGCTGTATCCCAAACAAATGCTTTACAGTTACAAAGAGAACGAATGACTCCAAGGATCTTTTTAGCTCTTGTAATCTGAAATATATTGCTTACAAAAAGAAGATGACACATGTTATTTCTTGAGCGTTTCCCTCAAGTGTAAGACCTTTCAGAAGGGCATTTGCGGCAGCGCTTGTCATATTTTTTCATATACATCTTACTGGCCTGACATGTCTCAAGAACCACGAGAACACAGATGTCATTGCATTCAGACAACACTAATTACTCTGGGATTTTTGCAGCCTCAGTGCCTGCATGTAACTGTCGACCGTGATTGTTCATGCAGTCCACAGTGGGGACATTTTGCACATGAAAATAGTGAGAAGCAAACATAGTGACATAAGCCTTTTTAGTCTCCTATTGTTCTCCAAAAAGAAGTTGGAAGAAAAAAAAATTTCTGAAACACCGATTTCATTCAGTATTTTACATTTGAACCGTGTTTTGGCAACATTTCCTTTCTGATGTGAGTGTGTTATGCGTTTGCATTCAGTGAAATCTATTATCCATCTGTTCTTTAACCTTCTTGAACAATTTTCTACATTACTTTGTCTTCAAGCTTCATGGGAAATTCCTTTATGTAGCTTATAGTTTGAGAGAAACACTAATTGTGGTATGAGTCTTTTGAAAGTGACAGTGCACAACAATAAATATGTATGATGTGTTCTTCTGGTGTGCGATTTAATGTTTAATGAGAAGCTGTAGCAAATATGGTTAGTCTCAATTTAGATAAGTGCAATCATCTTATGCTTTTAACACAGGTCAGTTCTTTTCTTTGTTTAATTTTCTCTGTAACATTCTGGAATTCAGTTGATAATTCATGTTGTTTAGGTGGTTTTGTAATATCAGAGGTCAAATGGTGGTCAGATCTGGGCACTCACTACTAAATGTGAAGACCAAATACATGTTTTGATAAAAGCATAATCTGTGTTAATTACCGATTTGAAAATAAAAAGCTCCGATAATGTAACTTCACATGCTGATGAAGCAGAATTGAAGCAGCTTGATCAAAGATGTATGATGAGATAAAACTGCAGTCTCTGCTGTACAGTTATAGTAATTATGACTAATGAACCGTCCAGTCTGGATGAAATGGCATGCCCACAGGGACTGCGTCCAATCAGTTGTGACTTATGCAAGCTGAACAAACCATTTTGGGGTTCCAGCTTCCATATTCTGGGAACTATATTCTTTATTATTAATATCACTTTTGTTTGGACAATATGAAGTGATTTGAAGTCATCTAAATTTTGTTAAATATGGAATATAGTTCTTTTCCTTTTTTCAAATAAAGTTAAACATGTAGGTTTTTTTTACATGACCTCTGCTTTACCTCTTGTTTCTTAGACATACTTAAGTCACTATTCTACAACAGTCCTGTGACTGCCTGTTCCTTCTTTTGTTGTGTCACTTCCAAAGACTCCCTCTTTGTAGAGCATCTACTTTTTCAGGGTGTATTGTTTACTAACCCGATATTGGAAAGATGCTTCTACAATAATCATGGTACAAATGAAACATTTGCTATGTGACAAATGCTGTACTGAGAGCATTACCTGTTGTGACCAACAGATTCCATTTGTAAGAAACAGGTCACCTATAAAAATGGTGCCTGTCACAACTTTCGTCAAGCCTGTCTCATGAATCACACATGAATTTAGCAGTGAGATCTGTGGGCTTCCCTGGCTGCACAATGGCCTCAGGTATTCCCCATCTGACCCAGGAACCACTGGGTAGAATTGGTAAGGCACACAAAGCCATGGCAATCATCAATGCTTATCAACTGAATATATATCCTGTTAATTTTATACTAACAAGTATGACACAATAAGAAAGAAGAAAATAATGTTATTGAAGGGGGGGGTGGAGAAGGGGGGAATACTCAGGGTGTGGTTGGTTATACCTTAGTTACTATTGGTCGTTCCTGTGGGTGTTATTTACTTATGCCCTTGTGGATGATGGTAAACACATTTTGAATTTTGTTTGGCTTGAAGACTTTGATAAATTGTTAGCTTCATATTTCTGTTTCTCTGAGCAGTCTTGCTTTGTACATCTATCGGAAACTAATAAATTCTCACAACCACTCTTTGAGGTAGATGCTTCATAATAATATGTTACAGATGAAGAATTTGAGATGTGGGGGCCTTAAATAGCTTTCTCAAGGTTAGAGCCTTTTATAAGTCTTGGATTGACTTGTGGAGGTTAGTTTATTCTCACTCAAATTTACTGCTAAATTATCTTCACTTTCCCTTTTTCCAATGAGGATTCATTTTGTTGTTTTTTTCCTGGCAGCTGACAAAACTGTACGGTTTGTTAAAACTGAGACCCATGTGGCTGGCGCTATGGCCCAGTGGGTTAAAGCCCCAGCCTGTAGTGCCAGCATCCCGTGTGGGCACCAATTCAAGTCCTGGCTCCTCCGCTTCATTCCAGCTCCCTGCAAATGCTGCTGAGAAAGCAATGGAGGATAGCCGAAGTCCTTGGGCCCCTGTACCCATGAGAGAGACCCAGAGAAAGCTCCTGATTTCTGATTTCTGATTGGCCCAGCTCTGGATGTTGCAGTTGGCCATTTGGGGAGTAAACCAGTGGATGGAAGACCTCTTTCTCTCTCTCTTTCCATCTCTCTTTTTCGCTGTCTCTACCTCTGTCTTTCAAAAAAATAAAATCTTAAAAAAAAAAAAAAAAGTGGGACTCATATGACCCGTACAATACCAGTCTTTCCAGGTCTATGAATTCTTATTAGGTTCAGGTCCCTAAACTCTTTTAATTCAGTATATCTTGAGTACGTAGAGCTTTCAGTATATGAATATATGAGTAACCTTCAAAAATGTATGGAAATGCATATTAGGGAAAACTATGAAGGGATTTCAAGATTTTTTTTTTCATCAGAAATAAACATTTTAATTCTATTTTCCATGAACTTTTAAAAAATTTATTTGTATAAAGAGAGAGAGAGAGAGAGATCAATCTTCCATCTGCTGGTTCACTTCCCAAATGGCTGCAATGGCCAGGGCTGGGTTAGGTGGAAGCCAAGAGCCAGGATCTTCTCCCACATGGGTACAGCAACTCAAGGTCCTGGGACTTCCTCTGCTGCTTTCCCAGGCACA
The DNA here is from genome assembly GCF_964237555.1 of Oryctolagus cuniculus. Taxonomy (NCBI): domain Eukaryota; kingdom Metazoa; phylum Chordata; class Mammalia; order Lagomorpha; family Leporidae; genus Oryctolagus; species Oryctolagus cuniculus. The sequence goes on from NC_091439.1 coordinate 14,045,955, forward strand.
TTGGCAGGGAGTTGGATTGGAAGTGGAGCAGCGGGACTTGAATAGGCGCTCATATGGGATGCTGGCATTACAGGCAGTGGCTTAAACCTCTACACCACAGCACCGGCCCTTCCGTGAACTTTTTTTTAAAAAAGACATATAGTTATTTATTTGAAAAGCAAAGTGACACACACAGGGAAGGAGTGGGAGGAGAAAGAAAGAGAGAGAGCATCTGTCTACAGGTTCACTCCCTAAATGCCTCTAATAGCCAAGGCTGAGTCAGTTTGAAACAAGGAGCCAGCAACTCCATCCGGGTGTCTCATGTGGATGGCAGCTGCTCCAGTACTTAGGCCATCTTCTACTGGCTTCCAAGGTGGGTTAACAGGAAGCTGGATTGGAAATGGAGGAGCCAGGACTTGAATTGGCAACCTGAAGCAGGATGTAGGTGTCCCAAAGGGAGGCTTAACTTGCTGGGCCACAATATGTGCTCCTTCCATGAACTTTATTCAAGCGCACTTTTGAAAACATTTGAGTGATATGGGGTAAACAAAGGACCTGAGAATATTATTTTAAAAATGAACAGGCAGTCTTCAGTTTGTCCATGACACAGGTATGGTATTCGCTTCTCTTATTCCTTACTTTAAAGCACCCAGTTTTTTCATATGGCCTAAAAACTAGAACAAGAGTACATTTGTGGTGGAATGTATTGTCACTTGCTGACAGCTAGTTGAAATACCATTGTCCCCTTGTAACAGCTTTAAGAAAAAGCCTTTTAAAGGTATACATTGTGGCGGGTGCCGTGGCTCACTTGGCTAATCTTCTGCCAGCGGCACCAGAACCCCGGGTTCCAGTCCCGGCTGGGGAGTCGGGTACTTGTCCCGGTTGCTCTTCTTCCAGTCCAGCTCTCTGCTGTGGCCTAGGAGGGCAGCAGAGGATGACCCAAGTACTTGGGTCCCTGCACCTGCATGGGAGACTGGGAGGAAGCACCCGGCTCCTGGCTTCGGATCTGCGTAGCGCCAGCCATGGCCGCCATTTGGGGGGTGAACCAACCAAAGGAAGACCTTTCTCTCAGTCTCTCTCTCACTGTCTATAACTCTCTCTCTCTGTCTCTCTCTCTCTCTCTCACTGTCTAACTCTGCCTGTCAAAAAAAAAAAAAAAAGGTATACACTGTGTAACTCTTTTCTTATTCTGTGGCTATAATACAGGTTACATACGGGCAGACAAACCCACATTTATATAATCATTAAGTGTTCACTGTACTGAAAGAGTTTTATTTCTAATAGTAGCAGGATAGAGTTGCAGAGTGTAATTTTTAACACTTAGTTGCAAGTATAAGTATGGCAGGTTTCTTGGGCTGGAGAAACAATCAGCATTTTTGCCTTTAAATTTACTACTGACAACTTAATCTGAACTTTCTGCTAGGCATTGATATGTTAGAAAGGAAAGTAAAAACTGAACTGTTTATGGTTGCTTTCTGCCACTTGGTAGCATTTTGCACACAGGCTTCCATCTTTAGAATACTCTGGATTCAGTAGAAAAACCTTTTACCTTAAGTGCTGTACAATAGAAACTTCTCAGCAGTCAAAATTTAGACTGTAAAAAAATACATGCAAAACATACTTCTCTGAAAACACTTAACTTTGAACAAAGCACCAAACCAAACATGCAGAATGAAAACAGCAGTTCAACTCCACCAGAAGTAGTCATAAGAGGTGTAGAAGTCACCTAACTTCACGAGGCACTGTTCACTTTTCAAACACGCCAATAAAAAATATTGTCCACAAACACCATCCTAGCTCCAGGGAAGGCTTCAGAGTGTTCAACTCCGCGCTTTAATAGCGATGAGGCAAGTGGGATTGAGATCTGGAATGTGATCCTCCATGACTATAGTAAGGAGAAGGTTCCTCTACCTGGGGCAGCTCTCCATCCGCCTCCTCCTGGCCACCTCTTCTGTAGACCTGCTGTAGCAGTCTCCATCATCATAGCCTCCATCATCCCCCCATCCTAGTAGTCCTGGTGCTATGAGCTGCCATTTGTGCATCTCCCCATGTAAATTCCTGGTGTTGGAGTATGTAGCCTCTGTGTTATGGAGAAATCAACTCTGATTCCACCCCCATCAAGTTCCATTTCATTGGAATGCTCTTTAGCTTCCTTGGCATCATCTACATATTCAAAATAATCAAAGGCAAAGGCAAACTTCTAGAATGCCTCGATTACTCTTCCTGTATAGTGGATACATCAGCAGTAGAGCCATATTTAGAGAAAACTCATATCTCTGTGGTGTACAAGCCCAACCTGAATACTCCAAGACCACAGTTGGGGTCAGGATTTGCCCAATTCCCAATATGACGCCAGAGAGCAGACATGAGAGAATGACTGTGGCTATGCCACCTGTGAAAATCTCAACTGTTACTACCTGCCGTGGGATCGTCTGTAGGAACAGGACTGAGTCTGTGATCTTCTGTAATGCCCTTGAGAGCTTCTTCTGGATCCAGACCTACATTCACATCTGGACCTGCACTTAGATCTGGAACACCTCGAGTCTGCCTTGGAGCATGACCATGCAAGGGTATGCCTTGCAGATTTCCCTGATCTGTAAGCATTTCACTTCTGGAGGCAGAATGGGATTCGCACTTGCCACTGTCCCTGCTTGCTGTCAACTTGCACCTTCTTTAAAGAAGCTCCCCTGCAGCCTGGCGAGAATGCTGGATTCCGAGCTGCCCAGTGCCAAAGTGCTCTCTGCACGGGCTCCAACGCTATCAGCCATCCTTCCATGAACTTTTTGAATACCTTTGTGCATTTAAAATGTAGTAAATGTGTACATCAGATGCATTCCTTTGGTTTTTTACTATGCCATGATCCTTGATTAAAATGCCCATCTTTGTTACATAGTAAATATAGTCACAATGTGGGCTGACATAGGCCTCCCGGCAACTCTGAGGTTTGCCTAATACAGATCTAGCCACAGCCAGAGCATTGCTCAATTTTTCCATGCTTAATTAAAACTGATGCAGTCTTGAAACTGTAAAATACTTGAAGTTGTAATGAGAAAACGATCTACCCACTTCAAAGTAAATAAAGTAGTGGTTGTAAAAGCAGCTTTCTCCTGGGATTATCTGCACTAAAGTTTTTCTCATCACACCAGGTGTAGTCCACATCATAATATTTTCTTATTCACAGCACTGTCCACACTATCTGCAAGAGAGGAGGTAGTCAATAAATATTTGCAGCAAAGAGGGAGGAAAGGAAGACTTTCCAGGGATTCAATAATTCATTGATTCGGTGATATATGGATCTATATCCTAGTTCCCCTGGAAGGTTTCCACCTAGAGAGTAGAAAAACAGGGTATCATTATGCCAGGATGCTTTAAAATCCTTAAAACCCACCCTAATCATCCTTGTTTCCCACTCACTTCAGTCTGAAGCAGTTGTGTTTTCTGGCTAGCTTCCTTCCATCTATCATGAAATGTTATATTAACACTTGCCAGTAATCTCTGATAGTTCAGTCCTGTGTGTACATGTTTTTAGTCGTCTCCTCTATCTCACTTTTCATGTACTTTTTTCTCTGTTAAGTTACTAATGTGGGGCAGCTGTTACGGACAACAGGTTAAGCTGCTTATTGGAACACTTGCATCTCATACCGGAGTGCCTGGGATGGAGTCTACCTCCACTTCCAATCCAGCTTCCTGCTCATGTGCCTGGAAGGCAGCAGGTGATGGCCCAAATACCTGGGTTCCTGCTTCCCAGGTGGGAGGCCCAGACAGAATGACTAGCTCCTGTCTTCAGCTTGCTCTAACCCTGGCTGTTGTGGACAATTGGGAGTGAATCAGCTGATGAAAGGTATAGCTCTCTCCCTTTGCCCTACCATCCTCTGCCTCCCTGTGTCACCCTACATTTTAAATAAATAAATAAATCATTTTTAAAAAGGTTACTAATGTGAACACTTACTAGAAAGCAGAGATCTTAATTTTCCTGGTAGTACTGTATAAATTTGATACCCCCCTTTTCCTAACAGATTTCTATCACTAAGCTTAAATATCTAATGTGATAATTCTCTGTATATTTTTAAAGATTTATTTATTTGAAAGGCAGTTACAGTGAGAGAGATGGTGAGACAGAGACAGATCTTCCCATCCGCTGGTTCACTCCCCAAATGGCCATAACAGGGGATCTGGGCCAGTCTGAAGCCAGGAGTCAGGAGCTTCTTCCAAGTCTCCCACGTGGGTACAGGGGCCCAAGTACTTGAGCCATCCTTCACTGCTTTCCCAGGTGCATTAGCAGGGAGCTGAATTGGAAGTAGAGCAGCTAGGACTCAAACTGGCGCCCGTATGGGATGCTGGCCTTACCTGCTACACCACAGTGCCAGCTTCCTGTGATAATTCTAGAGGTGGTACTCTGAATGCTCTTCTAAACTGTTGTGATGATAAGAACAACATGCCACTTACTGAACTCAGTGTGTGCCAGCCACTATGCTAAAGTGTTTTAATTTTCAAGACTTAATAAATTGTTAACGAGTTATATCCTGTTATCCTTATCTATGTAGAAACCAAGGCAGAGAGATTAAATGCCTTGTTTTATTATAAAGCTAGGGTATAACAAAGCATGACTGGCAAAGATGTGGGCAGTTTGTTTTGAAGCCATCAGGATTTCATTGTTCTTTTTGCAGTTGTTTGTGACAATTCCTGAAGTTCTGGCTTCCCATGGCTTAGATTATATTCACTGCACACGTGCCTTTTCCTTGTCTTCATGAGAAACTCCAAAGTCTTCCTCTTTTCCATTAATTTTCCTAAGAGGAGGCTAGAGCCTTGGTATCCCAAGCTGAAATGCTGTGATGTGATCAGATAACACAGAGAGATCTAAAGACCTATGTCTCAACAAGACCAAGTAACAGTTACAATGTTCATCATTTTAGGTACATTTTTAGAAAATGTTTATGGTGTGAACTATGTTAGGTAGTCAAGGAAATTTCCATAGTAATTTGTAGCAAATCATAGGAAAAATATGAGCATTTAAAACTGGCTTTAAATTATTGGTAGTTACATTCATGGCTGTTTATATAAAAGATGGAGATGGAGTTAATAAAATGTTGCATATTTTATGCTTAGGAAATACTGTGGTTTATAATGAGTCTTTATACAAAATTGAAACTACTCTTATCAAAGAGGAAGCTGTATACCAAAACTAGTAAGCACTCAGAAATACATTGACATCAGTTTCAATTTCTGCTTTAATTTCAGCTTTCCATGGAATTTGATTGTATTGTTTAATAAGTGCTGAAATATTCTCTTTTCAAAAAAAGATTTTTTATTTACTTGAAAGGCAGAGTTACAGAGAGGGGGGTGGGGAGAGAGAGAGAGAGATCTTCCATTCACTGATTCTCTTCCCAGGTGGCTGCATTAGCCAGGGATTGGGCCAGACCAAAGCCAAGAGCCAGGGGCTTTGTCTGGGTCTCCTCTAAGGATGGAGGAGCACAAACACTTGGTCTATCCTCTGCTGCTTTCCCAGGCACATTAGCAGGGAGTGGGATTGGAAGTGGAGCAGGCAGGACTCACACTGGCGCCCATATGGGATACTGGCAGCGCAGGTGGTGACTTTACCTGCTAGCCGCAGCATTGGCCCCCTCTTCTATTTTTAGTCATATATGTATATTTTTATTATAAATTTAATATTCAAGTTCTTGCTCACGCAATACAGGACTGTTTGTTTAGCTAAAAATTTTGTCATGTCCAGTATTATTTGTACTAGTGAAAACCTTTTAGTCTGAAGTCAGTGTCCCTGATTGATCTTGTTTTAACTTTTAAGGTTAAAGTTACTTCGTAGTTTTCCTTAAATAGTTTAATTGGAAGTCTATTTAGAAGAAAGCCCAACAAGGTCCTAAAATGGTAACTTATTATTTGAAATTTGCCTTTATTTCACACTGTGCTTTATTTTGTCATGTCTTACACACTTCATGCATTATCTTATTTTTTGGCTCTTACAGCTATAGTTCTGATATTATCACTTTATTTTCAGAGCTCATTGAAGTGTCATGATTCTTTCCTTGCTCATTTCTTACAGGAGAATTGGAAAGGTGGATTTGTTAGGGCATTCGTTTTATTTAAAGTACTTTAAAATATATACTTTTAAGTGGAAATAGAACTCAAAATTATCTCCATATTATTTTACATATGTTAATCCTGTATTAAAAAAGACTTGAAAGAGAATGAACCAAAAATGAGAACAGTTAAAGTATATTCATAAAGTATATGAATAGTAGCCCTTAGGGGCTTCAAGTTTCCTTCATTATTATCTTTAAATTTATCCAGTACATTTACATATCTGTACATATAGACTAATGAATTTTACACTATAACATGTCTTTAAATAATTCTTAGATTATTTGGCATATTTATTGTCTTTTAAAAAGTACAAAAAAAAAACTTGTACTTTGTCATGGAAATTGCCACATGGAATTTGACATGGAGGTTGTCACATGGAATTATCAGTATTGAGTTGTCATATTAATATATATTAAATATATATAACCATATGGTTATGTATGGTTATATATTTATAAAACCATAGTGTATTTGCTTATGCACAATGTTGTATGTGATCAATATAAAATGAATTTTTAAAGGTAATATAATATAATATAATATAAATAATAATATAATATAAAGATAGTTTAATATATTGTTCTTGTGATTATGTGATGCTAATATTTACAAGTTTCATTGTTGTAAGATTGCAGAGGTCTGTGTATCAAGGCTTATATATATTTTTGTCACAAGGTTGAAAAAGATTATTTCAAAACAATCTTCAATTTGGGGCAGGAGGGAAACTATGAATAAGACATTTGTCATCTAGTAGCGCTCAGTCTAATAATTTTACACTTTTTGAATATTTGAAGGCTTTTGACATTTCAAATGCAGATATGTTATAAGAAAATATATCGTAGTTCTAATATGTATTATTTTGTGTCCTAATACTACATGTAACTCGACTTTCTTTGCTTAGTTCTCTCTGCTTCCTGTAACTTATACACCAGGAAATTATGAGCTTATTTTATTCCCTATCCTTTAAACATATACAAGGAATTTAAAGGGCAGAGGTGGATGAGGTTGCCTATGTATAGAAAAAAAGGAATATATACTTACGTTGCCATTTATCATAGCTGCCTGTAGCAGTGAGAGTATATGTGTAACTATCCTATTGTTCTGTATACTGCTAATCCTATTTAAGTTCTCAGAGTGAATATCCATAGCCTAATACAGAAAAATGTAATGTCTAGATTGCAAAGAGGTAGAGATATATCCTTGGAAAACAACCAGTGAATACTCAGCAACAATCAACAAAAGAGCTGAGATGCACAGAATATTATATGCTGATTGGTAGGTTTGCAGACAAGGAAAAAAGGCATTGACTAGCTTAGTGCATTTAAGCCCAGTCTTAATGCAACAGCCAAGACTCAGGAGATACTCTGTGAGCAAAAATAACAAACGATTGAAAAGGGAGACTAAGGGAGAAAAAGAATAGTAGAGATTGAGAGATAGTAATGCTGAAGGTAACAAGAGCAGAGCCATTCACAGTAGTCAAGGGGTAGAAATAGATAGAAGGCAGAACATCTTCCTAGTCAGAAAATCACATGGAGGAAACATCATTATTTTCTTAGAATTGTGTCTGTGAACTATATTGAACCTGTTAAAAACTAAAGGAATAAAAATTAAAATAAAAAAAAATCACATAGAACTTCTCTTGTATTCTCAGGCATAGATGTGGGAGTCCTACATGCATGCTTGCAGGTAGAGATTGGTAGATTGTTACTCAGTGCAGTAATTGATTCCCATAATGATTACACATAACAACCAGTTATGGGGTGGTTTGAAAAATATTAGCTCTCACTGGGATAAAATCTAGGTAACTGGCAGGACGGCACTGCTTTCTAGAGGCTCTGGGGAAGAATTTGTTTTCTTGCGCTTTTTAGCTTTGAGAGTTGTTCCGCTTTCCTTGGCTTCTGGCTTCCTTCCTTCAACTTGAAGACCAGGAGCTATGGATTGAGTGCTTCTTACACTGCATTTCTCTAATCTAGTCTTCTGCCACCTTCCTCCACTTAGTGGATCATTGAAGTTACTTTGGGTGCACCTGAGAAATCCAAGTTAATCTCCCTGTTGTAAATTAGCTGAGAAGCCACCTCAATTTCATCTGCAACTTTAATTCATTTTTTGTGATGTGAAGTAAATATTCTTGAGTTCCAGGGATTAGGAGGTGAACATTTTTGGGAAACAGCATTATTTTGCCTACCTGGAATACCATCATGGTTTAGAAATATTTCCACTTCAACAAGTTTGGAATATTGTTTCTAAAAAGTTCTCTTATGGAACAATTTATCTTCACTGATCTTAAAATCACACAGTCTTTAACTTAAAAATAGACTGAAACATAGAAAACTTATGTCATTATAATTTTCATAAATTTATCAATGTAACATTATATAGTAGAGGTCTTTGTAAACTGTCATAGTTTTAGATAGCATTTGCCAATGGTCAAACCCTTGTAATTGCTGAGTGGTTTAAATTATGAATACAGACCTGTATGCTGTTCCTCTAAGTATCCATTCGGAGTTCTTAGTGGTGGAACTGGGGAAACCCCTAAAGAAAGAGGCCAACTTTGTGTTTGCATGTACTCCTCAAAGCATATTAGCTGGTGGTACTCCTGAAATGGTAGTTACAGAGTTTCCATATTGACCGGTGAGCTTGACTTTCTTCCAAAGATACCCTTCATTGAGATGTTGACCACAGAAAACTTCACAGGAAAGAGTAACGTAATAAAGCTGGTGCTTCACATGTAGGTTATATTTATCACATATCAAATGAAGAGCATGTCCTTTTATTTTTTAAATCCCCAAAATTAATTTTTTAAATTTATTTGAAAGGCAGAGTTACAGAGATAAGGAAAGACACAGAGAGAATGTCTTCCATCTGCTGGTTTGTTCCCCAAATGGCTGCAATGCCTAAGGGGCTGGGCCAGACTGAAGCCAGGAGCCCAGAGCTTCTAACAAGTCTCCCATGTGGGTACAGAGGCCCAAATATTTGAGCCATCTTCCGCTGCTTATCCCAGGTGCATTAGTAGGGAACTAGATCAGAAGTGGAACAGCTGGGTCTTGAACCAGTGCCCATATGGGATGCTATCATCTCAGATGGCGGCTTAACCCAATATGCCACAAAGCCAGCCTTGAGCATGTCCTTTTAAAATACTTATTTTGGATTTATCGATCATTAACATTTTTTGTACTCCCCACAACACATACACATCACTTCTTTCCTGAGCCATTTTTATATATCATGCTACTTTAACCATAAATACTTCTGTGTGAATTTTGTAAGAATAGGAACATTATCTTATTTATATAGCCACAAGAGTTATCAAATTTATCATACTTAGCCTTTTTTTTTCAAATATTTATCTTATTTATTTGAAAGAGTTACAGAGTTACAGACAGAGGCAGAGAGAGAGAGAAAGGGGGGGGGGGTCTTCCACCTGCTGGTTCACTCCTCAGATGGCCACAAAGGCTGGAGCTGCGCCGATCTGAAGTCAGGAGCCAGGAACTTCTTCCAGGTCTCCCACGCGAGTGCAGGGGTCCAAGGACTTGGTCCATCTTCTACTGCTATACCAGGCCATAGTAGAGAACTGTATTGGAAGTGGAGCAGCCGGGACTAGAACCGGCACCCATATGGGATGCTGGTGCTTCAGACCAGGGCTTTAACCCACTGTGCCACAGCGCTGGCCCCATATATAGCCTTAATAAGTACTTTAATCTACTATCCATAGTTCAGATCCATCAGTTGATGAAATAATGTCCTTTTTAGCACTTTTCCTCCAATAGAGGATTTAATCTAGGATTAGACATTATCTTAATTTCTTTAGATTCCTTTAATTTAATAATTCCTAAACCTGCCTTTGTCTTTTTTGACATTGGCAGTTTTGGAGAATACAGTTCTCCTACTCCTGTTATAAACATAATAACTTTCATTTAGATTTGTCTCCTGTTCCCTTATGACGAGATTCAGGTTTGGTGTGTAGTTGGCATTCCGCATCAGTGATTTGTCTTCTCAGTTTCACATCCAGAGGCACAGGATATCCATCTGCCCTTCAATGGTGATATTAATTTTGACCAGTGAAGCAAGGGTTTGTCTGATGTTTCCAGGAAATTTATTATTTTTTCTTTGTAATTAATAAGCAGTCTTTTTGGTAAAGACATGCAAATATCCTGCTTCTCATCACAATTCTTTCTCTGAAAGTGAGAATAAATCATAGGGTACTAAATTAGAGTCAAAGACTTAAAGCATATGTAGTTTAATAGAGAAACAAATTGGTATGTATAGAAATAATTTTGTAGATTTATGTGTATACTGGGCTAGTATATATGTTATTCTAAACTTTGTCCACTGGAATGACAAGAAGTAATTATACACAGTACAGGGTACACTCAATGCCTGGCTCTTAGTTTCTAATTTGTGGCAGTCAGAGGAACCCAGACCTCTGTAGAGAAACTGCTTATTCTGTTGCTGATGCGAACAATATACAAGGTGAACCTGGAGCATATTTTCATGGCAGAAAGCAAGGAAATGTTCAAAAAACAAGAATGAATTTATGACAAGGAGACATAGAAGCCAACTGAGTTACCAATGGCCAAAGTCAGAATAATTTGAGCAACAAAATAAATAACTTAGTATTGCCTTGTAACACAAAATATGAAATAAGTATCTAGGAGTCCATGCTGAAATATGTATTTAAATAAATAGGAGAGACTTGACAAAGCTACTTTATACAACTATCCAAAATAAGTTATAAAGATACTTCTATCATAGAAGGTGGAACAAGACTTTGCATTCCTCAGCTGTGGGCTATGCCTGGTAAATTTGCTTTCAAGAGTACAACATGGAAAGCCGGTGCCGCGGCTCAATAGGCTAATCCTCCACCTAGCGGCGCTGGCACACCGGGTTCTAGTCTGGTTGGGATGCCGGATTCTGTCCTGGTTGCCCCTCTCCCAGGCCAGCCCTCTGCTATGGCTCAGGAGTGCAGTGGAGAATGGCCCAAGTTCTTGGGCCCTGCACCCGCATGGGAGACCAGGAGAAGCTCCTGGTTTCGGATCAGCGTGATGCGCCGGCTGCAGCGCGCCAGCCGTGGCGGCCATTGGAGGGTGAACCAACGGCAAAAGGAAGACCTTTCTCTCTCTCTCTCTCTCTCTCTCACTGTCCACTCTGTCAAAAATTTAAAAAAAAAAAAAAAAAGTACAACATGGAATGAATGGGAAGAAGTAACTGTACATTGGAGGAAATTGTCAAACATGACCTTGGCCAAGTGATCAGATTGGTATCTAAGGAAAAAGTCATGTTGTTTTAAATTATTTGAAAGAGCTATGGGGGATGGGGCAGGGAGAGGTCTTCCATCTACTGGTTCACTCCCTAGGTAGCCACAATGGCCAGTGCTGGACCAGACTGAAGCTTGGAGCCAGGAGCTTCATGGGCTTCATCTGGTCTCCTGTGGGGTAGCAGGGGCCCAAACACTTGAACCATCTTCCTTACTTTTCCCAGATGCATTAGCAAGGAGCTGGATCTGAATGGATAGCCGGGACATGAACCAGCACCCATATGGAATGCTGGCGTTGTTGCGGGAGACAGCTTTACCTGCTATGCCACAAACCCAGCACCGATAACAAATTTTGTTGATAGCATGTACTTGATGACATGATGTGACAAGAATGGCACTGTTCCTGTGGGTCTTTCTTCCTCAAACCCATAAGCTGAGTCTATTGAAAACAACAGACAAACATGAGTTGAGGAAGAGTCACAGTGTCATGATCAGTACTCTTGGAAGCTCAAGTTTGTAAAAAGTGAGAGTCTTAGAAAGTATCACAGCCTAGAGAAGCCTAAGGAGACATGAAGAGTAAATGTAATGTGGTGTCTTGGATGGAATGGTGGAAAAGGACATTAGGAAACATTAAGGAAATTTGAATGAAGTGTAGAGTCCATTTAATAATTTTTGTCTGCATTTATCTTTACAGTGATGGCTATAAAATGATCATTTCCCAATATCATGCCTTCCGCCTTTACCTGTTAACATTATACTTAACATCAGATATTTCTGCCTCCCCAGTACATTTATCCATTTATTATTAGTGTGGTATAGGCTCATTAATTTTTATTATATTCAGTGGCCAGTAATTAATAGATACTCATTATAACTTTAGTTGTCAAATTGTTCTAGATTTGGCCAATGTGAAGCTTTTCAAGGCTGCTTTTGGATCTTTTCAACAAGCCTGTACATTCTTGAGCATTTTGTCTTTCCTAAAAAAATTTATACATTTTTAGGGTCAGCTCTGTGGCATATTAAGTTAAGCACCCAACTGTGGTGCCAGTATCCCATATGGGTGCCTGTTTGAGTCCAGGCAACTCCTCTTTCAATCCAGCTCTCTGCTAATAGCTTGGGAAGGCAGTAGAGGATGGTCCGGGGGACTTGGGCCTCTGTACCCTTGTGGGAGACCCAGAAGAGGCTCCTGGATCCTGGCTTTGGATAAGCTCAAGTCTGGCTGTTGTGGTCATTTGAGGGGACTGAACCAGCAGATGGAAGACCTCTCTCTCTGTGTCTCCCTCTCGCTGTCTGTAACTATGCCTCTCAAGTAAATAAAAATCTTTTAAAAAATTATGTATTTTCTTCCTTTTTTTTTTTGAAAAGCGGAGATTCAGAAATCCTGTCCACTCCCCAAATGTCTGCAAGAGACAAGCGTGGGCCAATTTGAAGCCAGGAGCCAGGAACTCAATGTGGGTCTCCCAAGTGAATTGCAGGGACCCAAGTACTTGAGCCATCACCAGCTGCCTCTCAGAGCATTAGGAGGAAGCTAGAATGGGGAGTGAAGTTGGTACTCAGGTACTCTGAAATGGGATGTGGGCATCACAAGTGGCATTCCAACTGCTGTGCAAAATACTTGCCCCTCCATGTGTCCATTTAATTATCTCTCTGATAAATGTGGCATCTTGTTATTCAGCTTCATGTTTTTAAAAGCTTGTATTTTACTTGCAGACATCCTTTTGTTGGTGGATTTTACTGCCACATTGATATTGTATATGTGCTGCTGAAGTGAGCATGTACCACGTTGATATTGAAGCTTTGCAAAGCCACTTAGGAAGTAGTATCCTATTTGTGCATCGCAACATTTGTAAATTTGATGACAACATACATTTGTATATTCATAAAGATGCTTTTTAAAATGTTCAAACTACATCATGTATCTGTATCTAAATAGTATTTCTATAATTTATAAATAGTGGTATACTTAGTTTATAAAGGAAACTGTTGTTAGAAGGTTTCCATTTAATACATAAGTCAGTGAGCTTTTAAGTAAATGGAGAGGTGAATCAGCTATGCTGATCTTTTATAAGTCTGTTTATAATCATTCCATACCATTTTTGAATAGCTGCTAATGTGCCAGCTCTGTTCTATGCTGAGGCTACATTAAGAAGTAAAAATACCTATGATTTGGTTTCTCATGGAACTTTAGACATTAGTCATACAATCATTAATTATAATTATTTTGAATATACTAAGTATCAAACAGCCATTTAAAATTCCCTATATTGTATTTTCAGATAATTTTGTTCATCATTAGAGAAAAGAATTAATTCATTGAACATCTAGAAGAAATTTGTGAACTAGTTCTGCTAACTGTATTAAAAGTGTTAAGAATATTGCTGAACAAGTAATCAGGCCCTGTTGCTCACTGCCTGGATAGCCAATTCACCAAAGTGTTAGTAAGAGCAAAGTGTTTATTTCAAGAAGCTGTCATCTTGGGGATGGAGAGATCTATTGATACAAAATGTGCTCTTTCTGCCCCTACCAGATAACAAAGGGTTTTTAAAGGACAAGGGTAGCTTAGAGGGGTGGGGCTAGAAAGAAAATAATGAGTCTATTTAACTGATAATTATGCAGATTTGTTCTGATGAGGGTCCATCAGGCTCATCCTGGGAAGTCCAGCCAGATGGAACCCTGTCAATATTGGGGCTCAGCATCAGTTGAGTGGAGGCTCCTTTGTTAGCTGGATCAAATGTCCAGTATTCCAAATCACCTCTCTTCAGTAGGCTCCTGAAATTCTTCTGCAAGCATTGCTGTACGGACTAGTCACTGGTATTCACCATATCAGCAATTGGTCTTTGTTGCATAGAATATGAAAACAAGGAAATGAAGGGAAGACCATTCAAGAGTACATATTTATTTTACTTCTCCATATTCATTTTTGTGGCCTCATAAGTTTTTAATGTACTTTTTATGTATTTTATTTTTACTTCTATAGTTTTAGATTCTATTCTTTAAGACACAATTGTTGGTAGTGGTCTGTATTTGATGAGGTAAGAATTACTAGTTTATGAATACTCATATTGATTAGCAGTATTTTATCTTTACAAAACTTTATCGGTTGGTCAGAATATTAATCTGAAAGTGTTTTAAGTAAAATAAACTATACCATTTCGGTATGGGTAGGGGCATTGTGGTATTATATATTTGCACATTATAGTATTTCCTTATAAAATGAAGCAAATGAAGAGTTGTACCACAAAACCTGGAGTTGCTGTGCGATTTTATAATAGTCACCAATTTTCAGTTTGGTCTCTTTGTTTAAAAAGTAACTCATACATTTTATTTTTTGTTGTTTTTTTAGAAAAGTTTTATTTAATAAATATAAATTTTGAAAGTAGAACTTTTAGATTATACCGTTTTTTCCCCCCATAACCACTCTCTCACCCACGAACCATCCCATCTCCTACTCACTCTCCCATCCCATTCTTCATTAAGATTCATTTTTAATTATCTTTTTTTCCAACTTTATTATGTATAAATACAAATAATGATTTTTAAATAAAATACTTGGATCTATGAGAGAGAAATCATATTATCCCGTAAACACTTTGGCCAACTCCTAGTAAAGTAATGAAAAATTACCTACTAAGTAAAACAGACCAATGAAAAAAAAGTTTGGTGTATGCTCCTGGCAATGAAGAATTAGACTTAAAAAACATGCCCTCTTTCATATAACATATTCTCATAAGAGTTGCATGGTAGTCCAATTTCTAAATAAAATTATGAACTAAGTTACAGATTATTGTAATAACGTAGCCAAGAAGACTGTGAAAATTAGCCATGGGTCAAAGGATTTAGTTAAGACTTTATCTTAGGGTGAAAGATAACACAGGTCCTTAACCAACTCTAAAGGAAAGTTGACAGTAAACCTTTCAGTCACAACTAGTCACGATTTTCATTCAGAAATGTTTGTTATATATCAAATTTCTCTTCACAGATACTATGTCCATTTTCTTCATAGTCTTCTCTTGTTACCACCATATCTTCAAAATCATTGTTCTCTGATATCAATTAAAAAATTGTCACACATTTTTAATTATCTTTATATGCAGATCAACTTAGTATATACTAAGTAAAGATTGCAACAGTTTGAACCCACACAGACACACAAAGTATAAAGTACTGTTTAAAGGCTATTTTTACCCTTAATTCTCATAGGACATGAGACATAGAACTTATTTCGCACATTAAGGATAGAGATCCTCCATGGGGAGTAAGTTCACAGTGACTCCTGTTGTTGATTTAATAATTGACACTCTTATTTATGATGTCAGTAATCACCCAAGGCTCTTGAGCTGCCAAGGCTGTGGAAGCCTCTTGAGTTCACAAACTCTGACCTTATTTAGGCAAGGCCATAATCAAAGTGGAAGTTCTCTCCTCCCTTCAGAGAAAAGTACATCCTTCTTTGATGGCCCGCTCTTTCCACTGGGATCTCACTCACAGAGATCTTTGATTTAGGTCATTTTTTTGCCTCAGTGTCTTGGCTTTCCATGCCTGAGAAACTCTCATGGGCTTTTTAGCCAGATCTGAATGTCTTAAGGGCTGATTCTGAGGCCAGAATGCTGTTTAGGGCATTTGCCATTCTATGAGTCTGCTGTGTATCCTGCTTCCCATATTGGATCATTCTCTCCTTTTCACTTCTATCAATTATTATTAGCAGACACTGGTCTTATTTATTTGATCCCTTTGACACCTTATCCTATCGTTATGATCAGTTATGCACTTAAAATAAATCACTTTAACTAGTAAGATGGCATTGGTACCTGCCAACTTGATGGGACTTGGAGTCCCATGGCATATTTCTAGCTTTACCTTAGGGGTAAGTCCGAGTGAGCATGTGCCGAACTGTACATATCCTCCCTCTCTTATTCCCACACTAATTTTTAACAGAGCTCAATTTTCAGTTGGATTTAAACTCCTAAGAATAATTGTATGTTAATTAAAGAGTTCAACCAATGGTATTAAGTAGAAAAAGAAAATACCAAAAAGAATAATTGGTAAGCTGTTCCATGACAGTCAGGACAAGGACTGATCAAGTCATTGGTTTTCATAGTCTAAGTTTGACTTCGACAGGTTTCCTTTTAGTTGCTCAGTTTTTCCTATCAGGAAGAACATGATATTTGTCCCTTTGGGACTGGCTTATTTCACTCAGCATGATGTTTTCCAGATTTCTCCATTTTGTTGCAAATGACTGGATTTCATTTTTTTTTTACCACTGTGTAGTATTCTATAGAATACATATCCCATAATTTCTTTATCCAGTCTTCTGTTGATGGGCATTTAGGTTGATTCCATGTCTTAGCTATTGTGAATTGAGCTGCAATAAACATTGACGTGCAGATAGCTCTTTTATTTGCCCATTTGATTTCCCTTGGGTAAATTCCGAGGAGTGAGATGACTGGGTCATGTGGTAGGGCTATATTCAGTTTTCTGAGGAATCTCCAAACTGTCTTCCATAGTGGCTTTACCAGTTTGCATTCCAACCAACAGTGGATTAGTGTGCCTTTTTCCCCACATCCTCGCCAGCATCTGTGGTTAGTTTAATCCATACATTTTAAAATTCTCTGGATCTGTGCTTTCTATAAATAATAAATACTCAATACTCAAAGTATACATTTAAATAGAATATTTATAGTGATTATCTGCCTTCTTCAACCTTTCTGTTGTTGATTTTTGTGTCTCCAGACTGGCACAGCACCTGGTGTACCGTTGGCATCAGAAAATATTTTTTGAATGATTGAATATGTAAAAAATTTAACAGGAGTCACTGTGCACTTACTCCTCATGTAGGATCTTTGTCCTTAGTGTGCTGTACATTGAGATTTAATGCTATAACTAGTACTCAAACAGTATTTTTCACTTTATGTTTCTGTGTGGGAGCAAACTGTTGAAATCTTTACTTAATGTATGCTAAACTGATCTTCTGTATATAAAGAGAATTGAAAATGAATCTTGATGTGAATGGAAGGGGAGAGGGAGTGGATAAGGGGAGGGTTGCGGGTTGGAGGGACGTTATGGGGGGGAAGCCATTGTAATCCATATTCTGTACTTTGGAAATTTATATTCATTAAATAAAAGTTAAAAAAAATTTCTTTAAGCACTAACTTTAACATATAGAAAGCCAGTTTTATTTGCCATCTTAATGAGTTAGCTTTTAAAAAATGGCACTTTTAAAAAATTAATGAGAAGGATTTATAATACCATATGCTAATGGTTATATTCCTGAAAAGGCTCCTTGGTAGTATTTTGTTGAGGAATTTAAGCTACTATGGGAAAATTAAATTTAAAAGAACTGTGGTCAGAATAAAACTCAAGAAGGCTCTGTTGGTGGCCGATGCTGTGGTATCGCAGATTAAGTCACCACCTGAAATATCAACATCCCTTTTGGATGCCAGCTCCAGGCTGTTCCGCTTTCTTTTTCTTTCTTTCCTTTTTTTTTTTTTTTAAAGATTTATTTATTTATTTATTTATTTGAAAGGCTGAGTTACAGAGAGGCAGAGGCAGAGAGAGAAAGAGAGAGAGAGAGAGAATCTTCCATCTGTTGGTTTACTCCCGAAATGGCCCCAATGGCCAGAGCTGGGCCAATCTGAAGCCAGGAGTCAGGAGCTTCTTCCAGGTCTCCCACATGGGTGCAGGGGCCCAAGGACTTGGGCCATCTTCTGCTGCTTTCCTAGGCCATATTGGAGAGCTGGATTGGAAGTAGAGCAGCTGAGACTCGAATTGGTGCCCATATGGGATGCCAGCACTGCAGGAGGCTGCTTTACCTGCTATGCCATAGCACTGGTCCCAGTTGTTCCTCTTTCAATCCATCTCCCTGTCGATGTTCCTTGGGAAAACAACTGAAGATAGCACAAGTACTTGGGCTCCTGTGTTCCTGACTGCTGGCTTAGGCCTGGCCTAGACCCTGCTGTTGTGGCCATTTAAGGAGTGAACCAGTGAATGGAAGACCTCTCTCTCTCTCTCTCTCTCTCTCTCTCCCCGACTCTGCCTTTCAAATAAATAAATAAATCTTTTTTAAAAAAGAAAGCTCTCTTGATTATTATATTTACTAAAACATATTGATATTTATTAAATAAAGGAAGTAGAATAATTTCATATTTCTTTATTTATAATTCTGTATTGTCAATTTCCATTTACTAATTGTTGGCTAAAAACATTTTAGGATTTCTTTTCTCTGCATTTACAGTTAGATGCAAGGATTTCTTGTTATAGATAATAAGTAAGATAATTTGGAGGCTCATCCTCTAACAGACTGTTAAAGTCTGGTATTGAATTCTGTCCTGGTTTTATTCATTTTTGTCTGATCTTATTTCCTGGGTCTGCCAACTGACTTGGTTCTTCAAAGTCACTCTGAAGACCTCTAATTTAATTATCTGCCTCTATTTTCCTTCCCCATCTTGCCCACTTCCTTTGCCCTGCCAAACTCCTGGTGGTGGTGGAGCCTTGATTATATCCATGGTATCTCTTTCCTAAAACACAAGTGTGGGGAGCAACTCGGACTAGACTAAGTTACTGGAATTAAGACTTATTCTATGCATCTGCTCTCCCACAATATGGCGCTGAGAACGGAGAAACAGCTTCTACACAGCTGCCTCCAGTTCAACCAATAAACTGTAGGACCTGCTCCTGATTGGAGGAGGGCAGCGTACTCGGCGTGTGGGTAGCAGAGTTGGGATTGGTGGAAGAGGACTATAAAGGAGGAGAGAGACAACATGCACGAGGAACATCTATCTGAAGGAACACCTGAGCAGCCCCCGAGAGAGCCGGCCGGCGGTGTGCCGCTCCCCCGCGGAAGTGGGGAAAGTGGCTAGGGGGAACCGCCCTTCCACGGAGGTGGAAGGGTCGGTAGCCAACCCGGGAAGAACCAGCAGCAAACCCGGGGAGGGCCGAGCAGACAAAAGAACAGCGCAGGGTCCTGTGTCGTTCCTCCACGAAGAGGGGGAGCGACAACAAGCCTTCCTTATTCCTCTCTTATACCCATAACATCTCTCTCCCTCTCCTTAGAAACCTGCTATGTGCCCTGCTGAAAGTCCTGGCTTTGTAGCATACACTTTCTGTTACTCATTCTGTACCTACACTGAGACTCCAACCACCAAGCCAGATCATGGCAAACTCTTGATAACTTTATGTAAATGTTGCATACATACATACACACTTAGTTGCTAAAAGAAAGTTGCATTAAGGAATCTTTCTGGGGGTTTGGCAGGTGTATGTTTGTGAAGGATACTGTTACTGGTGTGGAAACTGTTGGGATATTCTTAACTTTCTGGCTTGATAATTTCTCTAGACCTTGGCACAAACTATACTTTTCTGTTTTCTCAAGGGTAAGCATGGTGAAGAAAAATTTATATGTACAGTTTTAATTTCAAAGTAAACTTTTCTCTGAGGCTTACCAGCTTGTTTTTGTTGGTAATTTACAATGCCAGTCTGACATATAACGTACAAGAGTTTTATGTTTGATTCAGGTTTTTACCTGTAAGTTTTTGTCAGTCTTCTGTTGCTCTAATTGACTATGATTGTCCATATACAATTTTATATATTTACATGCTTATTTTGTTGGTTCATTTTATATTGAATATTATACAATCTTATAGAAAGTCCAGATAATCTCATAACAGGAAGCTAAAATAATGATAAAATGTTTTAGTTAAAGAGCTATTTTCTTCAAAAGATTAACTACCTGTTACTGAGCAGCAAATACTGGCTTCATACTATTATTTAATACCCTAAGAACAGTAATGTATTGTAAATGAGTGCACAGATGGAAGATAATTTCTAACTTATCTTAGTTTTGGCCAGCCATTTAAAACTAAACCACCGTACAAAAACTTAGCTAACATGCGAAAGAAGCATAAAGGCACATGGAATGTAATTAAATAGATTGTACTTCACTATGATATTTACATACTAGCCACTGAGATATTTGTATACTTATCTGTTAGTAAAATGGCATCAGAAAGAAATAATATTTGGACGTCTTGATTATAATAGGCTTCCAAAACAGTAAATATTACTTACTATTCTAAACATGCTGTTAAGAGGTGAGCTACTTTATTGGAGATACTTGCTATAGATTTTTTAATATATAATTTTATTTTTTATTTATTTTATTTGAAAAGGAGAGGAGGTAGGGAGAGAGAGAGAGAGAGAGAGAGAATTAATTAATGAATATCTTCCCTATACACTGGTTCACTCCCCAGATACTTGTAACAGCCAGTGCTGGGCCAGGCTGAAGCCAGAAAGGTGGAAAATCTCCCGTGTGGGTGGCAGGGACTCGACTACTTGAGCGACTGCCTGCTGCTTTCCAGAATACACATTAGAAGGAAGCTGGAGTCAAGAGCAGAGCCAGTACTTAAATCCAGGCACTCTAACATGAGATGTGTCTATCCCAAGCAATATGCTTAACCACTGCAGCAAACACCCGCCCCTTCCTTTACATTGTAATTTTTAAAGATCCATTTCTGGTTGTTTCCAAATAGTCACTCTTTACATTTCAGAATGGAACTGTTGCGGAGTGTCAGAAATAGAACAAGAGTGGGCATTTAGCATAGTGGTTAAGACTTCAATTGGGAAGCCCTCGTATGAAAGTGCCTGACTTTCGCCTCTGTTCCTAATTCTGCTTCCCTGTCAGTGTACACCCTGAGAGTCAGCAGTGATGGTTCAAGTAGTCTGGTCCCTGCTACCCATGTGGGAGATTCTCATGGAGTTCTAGACTCTCATCTTTGGCCTGGCCCAGCCTTGGCTGCTGTTGGCATTCTGGGAGTGAACTAGCAGATGGGAGCTGTCTCTGTCTCTCTCTCCCTCTCTACACCTCTTAAATAGATAA
Source organism: Oryctolagus cuniculus (assembly GCF_964237555.1). Lineage (NCBI taxonomy): Eukaryota > Metazoa > Chordata > Mammalia > Lagomorpha > Leporidae > Oryctolagus > Oryctolagus cuniculus. The sequence goes on from NC_091439.1 coordinate 14,067,155, forward strand.
GTTAATTTAAAAAAATTTTTTAAAGAAATAGAATGATTCAGCCATCTCTAAAATGGAACATGAATGCCCATTTTTTTTTGAAAATCTTTCATCTGAAATATTTTTAGATGACCAATTAAAGATCAAAATATAGTATTTACAATTTTGTATAAAATTTTGATATATTAATTCAACATATATTTATTCAGCCCCTATTAGTATGAATGCCACTGTGCTAGGAATTTAGCTAATATGCTGAAACTAATTCTCTGTTATACTGTAGTCACTCCAAACCTAGTGTACTCTTTTTTTTAAATATTTATTTTTATTTATTTTTGAAAGAATGTTATAGAGACAGAGAGAGAGAGAGGTCTTCCACCTGCTGGTTCAATCCCCAAATGGCCACAACAGCTGGAGCTGAACCAGTCTGAAGCCAGGAGCCAGGAGCTTCCTCCGGGAATCCCATGTGGGTACAGAGGCCCAAGGGCTTGGGCCATCCTCCTCTTTTTTTCCCAGGCCATGGCAGAGAATCAGAAGTGGGATCAGAAGTAGAGTAGCTGGGACTTGAACTGGCACCCATATGGGATACCAGTGCTGCAGGCCAGCCCCCTAGTGTACTCTATTTACACGATGTGTTATATGGGGATTCCTAGTCCACTCATCTTCCTGTGACCCTGCCTTTCAGTTCCTATCCTCAGCCCCTCTTTCTTAATGAACTCTAGAATCAGCATCTCTTTCCTGGAATGTGTGCTCATTTTTTTTTTCCATCTTTGTCCCCCACCCCACCCCCCAAAATAGGCTTGCTTCAGCTCCAGCCATAGAATCTAGAGCAGATAAATGGATGTTCTTAAAATGTTTTTATGAAAACGCCAATTATAGCTTCACAGATTTTTAAAACCCTTTAAAAAAAAACACTTCTCAATATCATACTTAGTAAATAGGAAGAAGTGACAGAATGGTCCTAAGTATTATAAAATATTAGAAAAATAGAAAAATGTTAAAAGGAATTAGAATTTAGTATCAATAAAAATTTATACTTGTGACATTACAAGTTTAGTTATATTTGTAATAGGATGGAACTAAGCTATGATCTGAGTTTTGAAAAATGAACAATTCTTAAAATGTTGCTGTGTGGAATGTAATTGTTGACAATATCCCAGAATATATTCATTGGAAGAATATAGTCTTGTATATTTAATATGTTGAGGAAGAGTGTTCTTTAAGTATTTATAATTGATAAATAGGTGATTTTGATAATTTGGGCAGTTTATTTTTTGGCAGATTGACTTTGGAAAAATTGGCCTGCCTTTCTGTGCAAGAACCTTTGCAATGCAGTAATGAAAAGCTGTCATAGAAAGCTTGTTTTCTTTGGAGCTATGTGACCTTGGACAATTTAATTGAAATTTTTGAGACTTAGTTTCCTCTATTGTGGGGGGAAAACAGATAATAGCACCTACCTCATAGAGTTGTTGAGGGAATAAAATAATTCATATAATAGCAGCTAGCATAATGCCAGACAATTACTAAGGGTTCACAAAATGTAGCAGCTATTATTAAGTTGTGATAAAGGTCCCAAGACAGAAGGGATCCTTTGTGAGGAATTTTACAAATTAACTGAGTATGTTTCATAAAATATGTCTGCTTTCAAAAGTACTGTGAATTAAAGCACTCATGCTGGTTATTTTTATTTCCTGCTAATAAAGACTAGTATACTATACAGAAAGTAAGTGCAAATTGGAATGTTAGTCTCCTCTAACATTTCTCTGCTGCAAGTCCCTGCTGTTTTGATGAAGAATTGTAGATTTTTGAAAGATAATTTAAACTTGGTAGGTATATCCTGGGTTTCATTTTATATTAGGTATCAGATACGACATTTTAAAAATATCTTTACTTCCGTGAGAGAATGAGTGCATGGACTGTGTCCCCATCCCTGTTGAAGACACCCCAGTAAGCTGGGTGTGCCCTGTCATAGGGGATGGGGTTGTATGTTTCAGAAAGAAATAGTGGATAGTTGGTTGAGAGAAGACAAGGGATTGCTGATTATTATTGATACCTAACACCTGATAATTAAGAACAAAGTGTATTTTTACTTTGCAAAATACTTTTATGTTGTGGCAGTGCTTATAAGTCTCAAGGCTGTGCAAATAGAACATGTGCAGGAATTGAGTAATGTAAATATTTTTGCTTTTCTCCTTAAATATTTTTTAGAAAAAATATATATGTAGAATAAGGAGAATATAAATAAATATGTTTAAGGCATTCCATTTGCTCTGTGGCATTAAAGCCTTGAGTTGAGAAATAGCCAGTACAAGTTGTTTATAAAGCCAAAAATTGGTAGTGTCAAATGCATTACTCTCCTTAAAGTTTAATTTCAGTTTATATGCTGTTTATTTGGAAAGTTACCTGTTTAAGGAAGCATTTCATTTGTGTCCTAGAGTTGATGAATTTGGGAGAGCCATATTTTAATCCTTGATTCCCTGAGGATTTTCTTTCACAATACCTTTCTCCTTTAAGTCGCTAAAACTACAGTCCTTTTGAGTGAATAGGGGCTATTTTATACACCACCCTGCTCCCAATCCAATTAAAGGTTCCATAATAGATGGATTAGGGAAAGTTTACTTCTTAGCAGAAATAAAGCTTAGAAAAATGGTGCCCAGATAGCAAGAGGGAATGTGAGGGAAAGCGGAGAAAATTAAGGAGATAATAGTCGGTAATCTTAACTTGTCTGATGTTTGCGCTGTTCACAATATAGCAGACTTTTAGAATAAGGGGAACAATACTTCAGATTCTTTAACCATTTTGTTGCTGCAGTTTGGCTGTCTCTTCAATTTTCTTCACTTTTGCTTTTGTTATCTGCATCTTGGGCAAATATGTCTAATCCTTTACTTCAAGTGTCTGTGTGTTTTGTCGCATTTTCTTTTTTCCCTTTTGAGTGGGAGTGATAGTGTTGGGAGGAGGTAAGGGGATGGAAAAGTTAATCTGGATAACAATCTGCTTGAATAATTATAAAAAATAACCTAAGAGCAAGGATACTTCAGATTTCATTTGAGTGTATGTATTTATGCATATGTATATATTTTAGAACTTAAGGATTGTCATTTAAGTGTTGTTAAATATTTTTTAAGTTTTTATGTGAATTTTATAAATTTTCCATATGACTCTAATAGACCTATTTTAGGACAGTGATGTATTTGGACAGAATGTAAATCAATAAAATTAAAATTCTGATATTAATTTTTTGTTTAAAAATAAATATTTTTGTCATTGCTGATCAGCCATGTTTCTACTTTACAATGTCTCATCATAAACTTGGAAGATTCTGCCTTTTAGTTCCTAAGAAAATCTGGTAATTTTTCACCTATGATGAGCACCCATTAAAATCATTACAGAAAACTGAACAGGGATATTGCTTTGTTGTATTCTGCCACCCTTGGAGCAGTCAAATGAAGTCTTTCCAAGACAAACAACCAAGGGTCAATTTTTAAAATTATTTGGCTATTATTATTGTTCTGAAAGTGTCTCTAGAACTTTTCTTTTCCAGGGATAGTGGATTGTGGTAAGGCTAAATGTTTAATGAGTCTCTACGTTAAAGGCTGCACTTATCTTCCAATTAACCCCAAGACCACTCTGGCATTTTTGTAAATCCACAGAAGTATTTTGAGTGAGGCCTAAAGGGTAAGCTGCAGGCAGCCTGTGAAAAATGTAAAAAGACTAACCTGCTAACAAACCCTGTGCAATGGGACAAAGAAAGTTTAATCCGTATTATGGTAAATGCAGGCTTAGTGTCCCAAAAGGGCTTTGCAGAGTGGAGCAAAACAAAGAAGGGGCAGCGCTAATAAAAATCCAGTGCTTTTATTTTTATACACAAAATTGTTGCAAAAGAAAAACTGATAATAGCATTAAGAAAAGGTTTGAATAGTGGTTTTAAATATGATACTAAACATTGTATTTGTTCACCAATTGAATGCAGTTTGTTGTACATAAAGAAGCTAAAAGTAACATGTGCAGCGTGGCCATGTTAATATTGCTCAAGAAACCTTTAGTTGAATAGTATGATTTTAGTGCTTTAGTTCAGAGTCATAATATCATGGTAGCATTCCTGTTGCAAAATGTACAAATAATTCTTGTATATGAAAAACCGGGATTAAAAAAGGCTTGTTTGTTCAAGCTTTAACTGCAGTAATTTATTACATGCCTTCAGTGCTTTAGGGGAAATGTATGCTGTTTATGAACATACCTGTAAGTTTAGAATCACGTAGTCCAAATGGATAAGAAAAAGAAATTGTTTTTTCTTTTTTGACTTAACTATTCCTGCAGAAGGATTATTACTGAATTTTGGAAAGTCTACATTTTATGAGCCTCAAAAATCAAAGATCAAGATAATTTTTACTCTAGTAGGTAACAGAATTGTGATTAACTGTCCTGAAGTGAGTTAGAAGAACTTGCTTTCATTGTTTAATCACAGCTTAAAATGACTGCCTTAATGAGATTTTAAGATAAATTCTAATATAACTTTTTATTTTCCTTAAATCCTAACCCAAATTTATTTTTAATTCTTAAAAAATTTTATTTAAGTTAACCAAGTTTCAGATGTTCCATATATAGATTTAGGAACACAGTGATACTCTCTACCCTACCCTCCCTCCTGCCAACACTCCAACAATTCTTCCTCCTCCCTTTCCCATTCTCACTGTTAATTTTTACAAAGATCTATTTTCAGTTTACTTAATGATCGTAAAATTAACCTAACACTAAGTAAAAGAGTTCAATAATAGTATGAAGGAAAAAAAAGCACTTTTTCTCAATGGAAGAGACAAGGGCTGTAAACAATCATTGAATTTCAAAGTGTCCATTTCACTCCAATACATTACTTTTTAGGTACTCTGTTAGTTTAACCCAAATTTCAATGCAAATATTTACCATCTTAGCCATTATTCAGAACATATATATAAACTATTTTAAAAACACAAGATGGGTGTGGACATCCTAAACAGGCAGTTCTCATTCACCATCTATCTACCAGAGAGTTAGGTTGCAAATTCTTTTTCAAAAAAGTTAAATGCTCAAGGTTTTGCTCAAAAAAGTATGTATTTGCAGTTTCACAGTAATAACAATGCCCTGAATATGATTTTAAAATTCAGTAATTAAAAGAATTTATCATGAATTTAATCAGTATTGTCACAGCTATTACAACAGAGTGATGTTCCATATTATTATGTAGAATTATAGCAAAGAGATATTACAATATTGGAATTTATTTCACAGTTTGCTTATGGCCTTCTATTGACTATAAACTTTTATATTTATTTTATATAGTGTATTTTAATCTGTAAACCAAAATTTTTTTGAAATTGCAAGAGAGCATTTTTTTGTTTAAATATTTATTTATTTATTTGAAAGGCAGAGTTACAGAAAGATAGAGAGAGGCAGATAGAGAGAGATCCTCCATCCACTGGTTTACTCCCCAAATGGCTGCAGCTGGGCTGGACCAAAGCCAAAGCCAGAAGCTGGGAGCTTCATCCTGGTCTCCCACATGGATGTACAGACCCAAGCACTTGGACCATCCTCATCTTTCCCAGGCAATTACTGGGAACTGGATTGGAAGTGGAGCAGCTGGGACTAAGACTGGCACCCATATGGGGTGCCAGCATTGCAGGCAGTGGCTTAACCTGCTGTGCCACAGTGCTGGCCCCTAAAAAACATTCTTTTTAGTTGAGATTATCTTAATTATGATGTTAATATTAAAAATGTTAGCAATTCCTTTTAATATGAAATGCTTTACAGATTTCAAGGACTTTGACAAGCTTAATTTCATTAATACATCACAATTCTTTGGGGTCTGTGGAATAGGAATTAATGTTTCCTATTTTACAGATGAGAAAGTTGAGGCTGTGTGAGGTAAAACACTTTCATAACATCACACTGATAAGAAGTGATGCAATTTAAACAAGTCTAGGATTCCAACTTTGAATCATCACTCCGTAATTCAGTGCAGTGTTCAAACATGTCACAGTATCTTTGCTTTATTTATTATTTATTTTTGATTCTCCAAAACATTTGTACTCAGAGAAAACGATTTATAATGATGGAAGGATGTAGTGTTTAAAATGAATATTACTATGCACATGAACTCTACTTTAACTGGATACATACATGTTAGCCCAATCAAAGAAGGATAAGCCTCATGTATAGACTTTGGAAGTCCAACCACAGGAGAGACAGACAGATACTCAAAAGAGTTTACATTCCAGAAGTAGATGAGCAACAAGCCATTTCAATAGGTTGTAGTGACTGCTATGGCAGGAAAGAATGGAGTGGTGTGGAAATGTATGTACAGATGTTCGTTGAAAGCTTCACTGAGGAAATGACCTTTAAACTATGAACTGAAGGATGAGCAGGAACCTACTAAATAAATAGGGCAGTGCATTCCAGGCTACAAGATGGAAGGTTGAGAGAGTTTGGTTCAGAAGGAGAAATAGAAATATTTTATGATTGGTACTTAAGGTCTGTAGAGAAGGTTGTAGAAGACAAAGCTGAACAACAGGTAGACAGAGGCCAGTTTAAAAAACTGAGACTTGTGGCTGGCACTCAGTGCAGTGGGTTAAGCCACCACTTGCAACTCAGCATCCTATATCAGAGCACCAGGACTAGAGTCTCGGCTACTCTGCTTCCAGTCCAGCTCCCTACTATTGTACCTAGGAAAGCAATGGATGGCAGCCCAGGTAATTGGGCCCCTGCTTCCCATGAGAGAGACCTGGATGGAGTTTCTGGCTCCAGGCTTTAGGCACTACCATTTGATGAGTGAACTTGTGGATGGAAGATATCTCTCTTTCTCTCTCTCTTAAATAAATAGATCTAAAAAAGAAAGAAAGAAAGAAATTGAGCTATTCTAAGCACACTGAGAGACTACTGAAGAGTATTAAGCAGGTAAAGAGTCCAATCAGATTTGTTATATAAACAGTTAATTTGAGAATACTATTTAAACTTTAAGAATACTCTGTTGTATAAGCTGTCTTTCATACCATTAAATCATAAAATATAAGCATATTAATATGTTAAATATAAGATATATTTGAGTCACCCTTTCAGTATATAGATGACTGATATTTATTGAGGTACTCTGGTAATAAAATGCCATACTGAAAAAGACTGGGACATTTCTAACCGTTTTAATGTGAGATTTTCATTGTACACTTGCCAAATAAAAAATTGGTTGTTTCTAGTGTTCCTACAGTAGAAAACCCTCTGTAGGCACACAATCATAGATTCAATGACCATTTAAGTCTAATTTTCTATGATCTGATTTCAAATAGCTTTTCTTATAGTGAGATTATCAATAATAGTTCCCCAAATTATAGTTCAGAAAGTATGTTTGCCACCCATAAAAGTTTCTATAATATCCCAAAATTTTTGAAAGAAAAATAATTTACCATTTTATACCACACTAAATTTTTTAGTTAAAACAGGTAAGTGGATAGTGAACCGTTTTCTGAACTTCCTATTTGAACAAAATATAAAGGAGAGACATGGCAGTTTCAGTTCCCATGGCTGGCAGTGGATAGTATCTCCTTTCTAAGTGTGAAGTGTTATTCCTGGACATTAAACAAATTCAGGATGTATTCCCTAGTGCAAGCTGCCTGCTGGCAACAAGATACAGGAGTTCAATGTGTGTACAGAGATAAGAATGACATGTAATTTGTGTTAGAATTTGACTGTTAATTGTGTATAAAGCTGTGGCCTTTTCAAGTCCAAACATTTGGCAGGGTTGTTAATTGGGGAAAAGAGGGGAAGTTTGAATGAAATTACATGTAGAAAAGATGGACATTTGCATAATTAGCAAAGCCCCTTGAGTTAATAATTGTGCAGTTTTGGATGGAGGGGGACAGATTACCTTTGGGGCACTTAAATTCTTGGTAATGTCAATGATTGTTTATTTACATTTTGTGTTTTGGTGATAATACTCAATATAAAATTATTTTGGTCTAATTTTTTAATATTATGAAGGTATCTTGATTTAAAGATTTTAATGAAGCTTTAAAAATTATTTTCCAGCTGATTATTATGTGTCATAATGAAATTCATAATTACATGGAATAGAAATCCTGAAAATACTTGGTGATTTTAAATCACTTTTTAAAAAATTATTCTGGATTTGATTTTTTTTTAATATTTTTTTTAATTTTTTTTAAATTTTTTTATTTTTTGACAGGCAGAGTGGACAGTGAGAGAGAGAGACAGAGAGAAAGGTCTTCCTTTTGCCGTTGGTTCACCCTCCAATGGCCGCTGCGACCGGTGCGCTGCGGCCGGCGCACCGCGCTGATCTGTTGGCAGGAGCCAGGTGCTTCTCCTGGTCTCCCATGGGGTGCAGGGCCCAAGCACTTGGGCCATCCTCCACTGCACTCCCTGGCCACAGCAGAGGGCTGGCCTGGAAGAGGGGCAACCGGGACAGAATCCGGCGCCCTGACCGGGACTAGAACCTGGTGTGCCGGCGCCGCAAGGCGGAGGATTAGCCTAGTGAGCCGCAGCGCCGGCTTCTGGATTTGATTTTTAAGAGCACTAGTCTTCATTTGGTGTTACAGAAGTAGGAACTGGCTCACAATGCCCTGGGATCTTTTCATTGCTCTATATGTCTAATAACTTTGTTCTACTGTTTTCTTCTCTCTAGCTGCAAAAAAAAAAAAAAAAAAAAAAAAAACTTTTTTGTAGTAATAAAAAGATGATAAAAATCATGTTTAATCCTTGTGATCTTTTTAAGGCAGGATTTATGTCTGATTGGATCATAATTCAAATTTCTGATGTCTAACACAGCAGTATATCATCAGTGCCTAGTGAATGTTTCTCAAAGGAAAAAGTAGTAACAAGAAGAAACAACACAACCTGTGATGTCCTGAGAGTTTTACATATGTTAACTCATTTAACTCTTGTAGTTCTAGTTCTAGTTCTTCTTCTTCTTCTTCTTCTTCTTCTTTTTTTTTTTTTTTTTTTTTTTTTTTTGACAGGTAGAGTTATAGACAGTGAGAAAGAGAGACAGAGAGAAAGGTCTTCCTTCCTTCCGTTGGTTCACTCCCCAAATGGCTGCCATGGTCGGTGCTGCGCTGATCTGAAGCCAGGAGCCAGGTGCTTCTCCTGGTCTCCCATGGGGTGCAGGGCCCAAGCACTTGGGCCATCCTCCACTGCACTCCCGGGCCACAGCAGAGAGCTAGACTGGAAGAGGAGCAATTGGGACTAGAACCCGGCACCCATATGGGATGTCGGTGCCGCAGGTGGAGGATTAACCAAGTGAGCCACGGCACCAGCTTCTAGTTATTATTCTTTTATTTGTTTATTTATTTTTTTGACAGGCAGAGTTAGAGAGACAGAGAGAAAGGTCTTCCTTCCGTTGGCTCACCCCCCAAATGGCCGCTACGGCTGGCGCACTGCACCCATCCAAAGCCAGGAGCCAGGTGCTTCCTCCTTGTCTCCCATGCAGGTACAGGGCCCAAGCCCTCCTCCACTGCCTTCCCGGGCCACAGCAGAGAGAGAGCTGGAGTGGAAGAGGAGCAACCAGGACAGAACCGACGCCCCAACCGGTACTAGAACCTGGGGTGCAGGCGCGCAGAGGATTAGCCTAGTGAGCTGCGGCGCCGGCCTCTAGTTATTATTTTTATTTTACAACTGAGGAATCTAAGCTCCTGAGGAATGAAGTATTTTGCCCAGGATTGCTAGAGGTAGTCTTGAACCAAGATGATCTGATTCATGCCCTTACCCCTTGGTTATACTTTCCCTGGAGAATGGGGAGGGAGCAGGCATCCAGAGGAGCCCATTTATTTGACCTCACAAATAAAAACTTGGTTAATAAGTACTAAAAGTTGTAAACTGTCATTTTGAAGTGCAATGCATGATTCAGGCTTAAATTGACACATTTTATTACTTAATCTTAGAGAATGGTGCTAAATATTATTTAAAAAAACTAAACTTCTGAAATAGCTTTAGCAAAATTATTTATTCTGTTATATGTTTCCCCCTTTAGATGTTTTTCAAACAGGAACATTGTCTCTATTTGATATTATCTTAAGATAGTTGTGTAAAAGACTGTTTGGGTAAAAATAGTGTCAAAGTCATGCTTGAAGCAAACATGTAAAGAAATTGATAGGACTGAATTTTGAAAGGCACTGATGTTCACAGCTTTCCACTCTTTCTTCCTCCCAAGCACACACAGTTTTCTTAGCTTTCCTTGAAGCTAGGACTGGCCATTAGGTATGTGTATGTATATGTGAGTGGAAGTTTCTGAGTTTGGTTCTCAAAAACTCAGTCATGCTTTTTGCTTTTTATCCTTCTCCTTTTTCTTAATCATTCCTGCAACTTAATAGGAAAGAGTGAAGAAAACTACAGATACCTCTGAATTTATGTTCCTGAGCCACTGAACTAACTAAATGCAGTCACTGGCTACCTTTGGAAGACCTTTGTTATTTGACAAGAACAAAAAAGTCCCTAACTTGGTCAAAATACTTCTCAGTTAGGTGTTCTTTTACTCAAAGCCAAATTTAACTACCATTTTTTTGAGGTATAATAACAATTATTATCTCCACTGTTCTGTATTAGCAATATTAAAATTCAGACTGAAAATCAGAAAAGTTGCTATACTTAATAGTACATCTATTAAAACTTCTAGGGCAGGGCTGGTGTTGTAGTACAGAGGGTAGGCCACTGCCTGCAAAGCTGACATCTCATATGAATGCTGGTTGGAGTGCTGGCTGCTCCACTTCCTATCCAGTTCCCTGCTAATGTGACTAGGAGAGCTTCAGAGGATGGCCTGAGTGTCTGGATCCATGCCATCCATGTGGGCGACCCAGAAGGAAGTCCTGGTACCTGGCTTCAGCCTGGCCCAGTTCTGGCTTGTTGAGGCCATTTAAGGGAGTGAACCAGCAGATGGAAGATCTCTCCTTTTTTTCTTTTCTTTATTTTTTTAAAGATTTACTTATTTATTTGAAAATCAGAGTTACACACAGAGAGAAGGAGAGGCAGAGAGAGAGAGGTCTTCCATTAGCTTGTTCACTCCCAAAATGGCCGCAATGGCCAGAGCGGGGCCAATCCAAAGCCAGGAGCCTCCTCTGGATCTCCCACATGGGTACAGGGGCCCAAAGACTTGAGTCATCTTCCACTGCTTTCCCAGGCCATAGCAGAGAGCTGGATTGGAAGTAGAGCAGCCAGGACTCAAACCGATGCCCATATGAGATGCCGGCACTGCATGCAGTGGCTTTCCCCCTGCGCCACAGTGCTGGCCCTGAGATCTCTCATTCTTGTCTCTCTCTCTCTCTCTGTCTTTTAAATAAGTAAATCTTAAAAAAATAAGTTTAGGGTTGCAAAATAGCTTTAAATTTTGGGTTTGTGCTTACTAGTTTCTAAGCAGGATGTTCTTTAAAGTAGATTTTGTTGCCATAAAGTCCTTCGTCTAAGTTCTGTGGCTGTATCTTCTGTTAGATAATTGCTGCAAGTTATATGACCCAAGTACCTCACTGAGTTGGGTAACAGGAAAAAGTTACTATTAAGTTACTGTTTTTACTAAGGGATATGTTATAAGCAGTCTGAAAAATTGCTTTTTGTTGAACCATAACTACAATGTTAATGCAAACTATTTTGTAAAAATGACAGCATGGCTTGAAATATCCATTTTAATTGCTTTTCAAAATGCTCATCATACTATCTGATAACATTATAGTCTGATTTGGGGATTGCAAAGATAGATCTTAATTTGTATTACTAAAATATGCATTAAACCTAAAGTATTTTGTGGTATTCTTTTTCAAGTGGCAAGACATAGAGTGGAAAATACTTAGTCATAAGTTAGCAACGACTATTAATATACTTTAGTGACATTAAAACATAACAGTTAAAGAATAAAGAATAGATTGTCAAACATTACAAACAAATAGTAAAGCAGTTCTATAGTACATACATTATATCATTATATTGGTATAATTTAATAGAAAGATACACTAAAAGATATTTCTAGAATTTTATTTCTGATAAAATATGCATACTTCGGGGCTGGGGCTTTGAATTTTTTAATGCTGATGCAATTATTTGATACTCTATTTTTTTTTTCAGTGTTGTATACTGAAAACTGCACATTATTGTCCAACTCGCTCACTTTTGCAGAATAGTAGACAACAAAGGCAGGAGTCAACCTCAGATATAGAACATTCTCAGTTCCAGAGGCCACCTTGGTGCCCATAGTCACTGCCTTAGTAGAAATTCCATCACTACCACAAATGAAATGGTGCAGGGCTTTAAAATAAAGTGGAGATCCAATTGCCCTGTCCTAAATACTTGGTGTGTTTCTTTGGAAGATTATACTTTTCTCTATAGGCCAAAATAGGAGCATCACTTAATACCTAACCAATATTTAAATGCATTCTCTTGTCTCCAAAATATTCCTTATAACTGTTTTCCCAAAGGTAGGATTTAATTTAGGACTGCTCACTACACCTGAGTGTTTTGCCCTGATTTTTTTTTCTTTCTCAAGAATTCTTTATTTGTGACACTGATGTGTTGAAGAGACTAGGACATTTGTCCTGTAGAATATCCTACATTCTACATTTCTGTTTGCTTTCTTAAGAGTAGTTATTTGACTTGTACTTCTCTGTAATTCTGATTAACTCGAAGTTAGGTTAAAGTATTTTTTGATGAAGCTGTAACAGGGGTGATATTGTGTACCTCACATTGGACCACACAAGGAGAATGTCATATCTGCTGACCACGGAGTCATGTAGAAGTTCTGATATTAACCATACCACCTCTGAATCTGTAGGGGCAATGCTAGCAAAGGCCAGGGAGAACCATGTCCAGAATTTACTCTATCAGCACTCCTGTCTTAACAGTTAATGTGTTTCATACAATTACATGTCTCTTTCTCACTGGTCTTTCGAGTTATTCCAGAAAAAGCATACGGGAATGTAGAAAGTTAGAAGTATCCTCTGTCTTCAATTTAGCATTGTTTAAACTTTATTATGGTAGATAATTCTCCGATCTATAGGCCAAAAAGTATTAGCTAGCTAAGAATGCTTTAAAGGATAGTTTGTTTAATCAGTGGGTTAGATATTACTGTTTTTGCATAAACTAGAATTTGTGCTTGTTCAATTGTGACATTACATGTACAAAACAGGGAGAGTGAATTGAGAGAAATTAGGTAAACAGAATAGATAAGGTAACAGGAGAAGGGTCAGGAATATAAAGAGAATTGAAATGGTTATGTCCAAAAAGAAAATTACATTAGAATATAAAGAGAATAAGCAAAAATGTTTTAAAATTATCACATTTTCTATTTACCATTAGTTGCATTAAATTATTATTTTTAAAAAGAAATACACTTCTTCAGTTCATCACAGGTTTATCACACTGACTTTGTCAGCTCTGAAGAAAAACCTGTGCCACATTAGCTGAAATTCTCATTAAGCAGCTGATTTGCCTGAATCCTCATTAAATTGATAAACTCATTTACTTATAGATGATGGCATCTGATACAGTTCAAAGATGTTTAGAGATTAAAATCCAAACTGTTGCACCTATGTGCTTATTTATTGATTTCCAATTTTCACATACCAAAACTATTGAACAGTCTACCTCTGCTTTTAAAAGGAATATATGTATATTATTTATGTATTCAGTATATGTAGTATAAACATGGTAGCATGCTCTCACAGCTTCTTTGAAGTGATGCAGCATTTCAAACTTTTAGACTATTGTTATTTTGTTTTGCATAACTTATAGAACACAGCTTTATTTATGGAGAGTGTAATGTAACTATGATATGTAATTCACACCTAACGTGATAGGTATCTTAAAACCTTACATTAATGAACAAAATGCCAAATCATGTGTAGGGGATAGGCTTATTTGGTGGAATTACTAGATGATGTGCAAAAAGCTCTTGAATATGAGTAAAAATACACATGACATCTCTTCATTCTGGAAAACCAAGAACTTTGGTGAATGATCCTATAAATTTAATAATTGTGATCATCGTATATCATTCATGTACTTTATAGTGAAAAAATTTAATGTAATTTTAAACATAATGTAGAGAAATGGGGTTTATACACATACTTTTTTAAGCAATAAAAATGGATTTTATTCTTCAGTGGTACAGTTTGGGGGCTCAGATATTGTTGTCACTTGCTAAGTTTTTCTTGAGTCAGGGAACATCTTGGCAAGGTGGTAGGCAAATAACATCCAGTGAGCCTTGATTAACTGGTTACACTTCCCAACATTTGCTTCAAATCGAGTTTTTAGTCACTTGGTGAGCATATCCACTTACAAATAGATCAAAGGTACCCACTCACATTATTAGCAAATCCTTTCTCCCTGAAATAATGACTATTTCCCCCAGCTGTTTTCAGGACCATGTATTATTAGAACATATTTCAAGAAGTGTTTGTTGTGATATATATACAATTTTGTGTTATTTCAGAAGTCATTTTCCCTTTTCTCTTTTGAAAACCACAGTCTAATTGCATATTGAATTTATTCCATTTAGAGGTTATAGTTTGAAATCTTAAATCATTTTGTCTTTCTATTTTATGTATATGCCCATTCTTCTCTTTCTGTTTTATATGACAGTTATAGACTTCTGCACTAATAGGGGTTGCATTTCAAGATAAGGCTGCATGTAAACAAATTAACTTTTGAAAATAGAGAGCAATTTCATCTGTAATAATGTAGCAATTCATAAATTATCGCTAGCATTTTTTTTAAAAGATAAATGACCCATCGTATAACACATACTATTAGGCAGTCTAGATGTCTTTGTGTTCTAGGAGATAAGGCTCTTGTATTATTATACCCTAATAAAATGAGTTAATGTTTTAGTATTATCGATAAAAGAGCACTTGGGTATATTTAATAACCAAACTGAGAAACAGTTAATTTTAGTTGTCTGTAGCAATATAACACAAATTTTCCTGTAAAACAAATTGCATTTTGGAATATATTTTAATGTGTATTCAACAAAGGAGAAAATGAGGTGATTGAAGTTCAATTTGTAGCATGTTATTAACCATTTCCGCTTGACTAGATGAGTAAAAGGATAATGGATGAGGGTTTTATTATTACCTTTCTGCTAAAATGAAGTGGTATAAAAGATAAGGTGACGAGATTAATGAACATAAGGAAAAGGAGTAATCAATCAAGCCCTGAGAGAGATGCGAATGACAGCACTCCATAGGATCTCCAAGAGTATGCCATTTAAAAAGTGGACTTTATCACTCAGTTTTCACTATACTGTTGAAAATTAACAATTGTGGCTGGAAAACTGAGCTAAGACTAACAAGGTGATATTTAATCAGACGAACATGGGAGTTTGCGTTTTGATTGCAGTGAGCTCGTAGTAGAGATCAGGCACAGAGGCTGTATTTCTTGTAGCTGAGCGCTAGAAAGTGTGTCTGTTGAGTCCATGTGCTGGGTCTTTCTTTAATCATCAGACCCTAAACATAAATCTTTTTATTGGGTTACTGTTACAGTTAAGCATGGAGTGCCACTCTGATTTTCACATTAGTTGGTACTTTTTGAAAATTTTCAAAATCCAAAATAATTTCTTGAAGTTTGTTGATTCTATGGCAATATTAATTTTACATTGTTCTTATCCATTCATTCAGCAAAATGTGTTGAGTGTCTACTACCTGCCAGGAACTTTATTCTGTGCATTGAGAATATATCAGTGAAGAAATATGGACAATATTCTTCTCTCACTGAATTAGAGTCTGGTGAGAATAGACATTTCAGATAAAAATATATGTAATATGGTGATGATTACCAAAGAGAAAAATAAAGCAATAATGCTTCTCTAATAATGTGTATGTCTGAAGAGATCTCAATGATCTGGGTGAAGTGAGGGAACAAGACTCAAGGAAAGAATGTTCTAGGCAGTGGAAACAGTAAATGGAAAGGACTAGAGGCAAGAGTGATTAGAACTGCAAGGCAGCCTAGTGTTTCTGGAAAGTCAGTTAAGTAGGAATGAGTTGCAAAAAAAATTTTAGGAAAGATAAACAGTTATGAAATACAGGTCAAAATATGTTGGCTTTAAGGATAAATTATGCCTTCACTCAGATATTCATGGGGTATCTAAATGTACCCCTAGCTGTGAGGCTACACTCATAAGGATAAAAGTCCTTGATCTATTTTGACTTCTCCTTGTGTGGGGGGAATTGTAAATAAACAGATGTGCAAGATCATTTCAGATAATACCTTGCTTTGAGAAAATAAAACTGAGTGAGACTGGCTTGGGGGAAAAGAGCATATGGAGATTCTGGCTTAACTAATTCCAGGAGAGCTTAGTCTTTATTTCACAATGCAAGGACTATGAAATAACATGAAGCCTTGGGGTTAGTTTTTAAAATACCCTGGAAAGAAAGTGTGAAAGGAATAGGTAAAACAAAAAGATAGACAGAATTGATAATTATAGAATCAAGATAATGGGCACATGGGAACTCATTATCTTTTTCTCTCTACTTTATCATAGACCACTTAAATACACACATAGAGTAGAATTGTTACAGTCTACTCTGTTGTAAGCTGATCATTGCTTTTAATATAAACAATTAAACAATTGCATTTGTTTAATATGAACAAATTAAAGTGCTTGTTTTACATGATGACTCAGTGACAACCCAACTCCCAACTCTTATTTCTACTCCTGAGTTCCTAAGAATAAACTTGGACGCATGGAAATTTAGCTTTTAGACCCACACAAGACAAGTTAGAAAAGAAACACACATACTCCCATAAAGGTAAAGTGTGGCTTCCAATCAGCTAGTTTTAATCTAAATCCTATTTTTATAGTCACACAGACCTACATAAGCCAATAAAGCAGTCATTTGGGAAGTTGGTCAATCCTGAAAGTATAAATAGTGTGAATCACTGGGAATGAGGGACTCATTGTCCTGTCAATGATTTTGATGTATGATAAATGACAGTATACGGTGCCTCTATGGGTCAGGAAACCTCTGCATCCGTAGCTCTTGATGACCCTTGTAGATCTATCTGCAGTATAGATGAATATTTCAGACATAGGTAAGGAAATTTAAAATTTCAATTATTTTGTTTACTTTCTGTCGTGTGATTCTATGCACTCCAAAAAACCTATAATTGTAGTTTGGCATCTTGTATAAATGTTTATAGAAGGAAAAATAACTTAGTCAAAGGACTCAAGTTATTATTTTGCAACTATTTTCCCAGTTATTTTGCAACTGTATTTTGTGTTTTCAAAATTCTTTCTTATTTTCATTGCTAAACCTATTGTTTAATTTTTTGAAAAGTTTTTCAACGAAGTAATCTATCTTAAAAATCCCAGTTATCTAAAAGCAGTCCTGTGACCCATTTCTTCATTGCTTCTCTAAGACAAACTTACTGCCTTAAAAAAAAGTGTAGGCATAAAAATTCTATTAGCCTTAAATATTATATTTAGACTTCTTTTATAGAAATTAAGAACATGTCACTCTTAACCATCATAATATTCACAATTTCCCCTATTCTGCAAATATAGATATTTTACAATCTTAATTAAATGATCAGTGTTTACCATATAGTAACTAGATAAGTAGTAGTCATTATTGGAGAAGCAAGTGATACATTAAGTTCTGTATTTTTACCCTAAAGCACTCTTCAGTCAGTCAGGATCATGTTAGGTAAAGTAGAAGCTATGTAATTCAAGAATAAAGGAATTTAATACATGGAATCAAAGGTTAACATATCAATGGAAAACCATTACTGGTTTTCAAGAAAAGTGGAAGTATGGGAATTGCAGGTGAACCACAGCTACTAATATCAGTTGTCTTTGGCACCTGGAAGCCACAGCTTCTGCCTTTGAATGTCCCTGGAGAACAATGACTTCTCACTTCTTTCTGCCACTTAATCTTGTGCAAGTGCTTTCGTTGTGGACTCTAAACAAAAAACCTGATTGCAAAGGATATAGGAAGTCCAGTTTAGAAGTTGTCAGTCCCTACTGTGTAGACTAGAGCATAGAAGAACGGGGTGGTGGTGAGGATGAACAAGCAACCCCAGCATTTGTCCTGCACCAGCTTCCTGGGTTGTTTGTCGTTAATAGTGGCTATCATTTTAAGATTTCTGCTGCATTGGGTTCTCTGTTTCCTGTATCACATTCTTGCTTTTCCTTGCCTTATCACTTCCTTGTTTGGTAATACTCATTCTCTAATAACTTCCTAAGGCGTACATAGGGTGTATTTTTTAAAAATTTTGAGCATATGAAATAATATTTAGTTTGCCTTCATGCTTGACTGGTAGTTTGAGTATATAATTACAAGTTGAATATAATTTTCCTTCAGACTTTTGTTTATTTTATTTAAAAGAGAATGAGAGACAGAGATCTTCTGTCTACTGATTCTGTCCCCAAATGCCCGTAACAACCAGGGCTAGGTCAGCCCAACGCCATGATCCTGGAACTCAAACCTGCTCTACCACAAAAATGGCAGGGCCTCCACACTTGAGACATCATCTGCTGCCTCCCATAGTATACATTATTAGGAAGCTGGACTCAGAAATGGAACCAGGACTCAATCCCAAACACTCTGATGTGGGACACAGGTATTCCAGCTGGTGTCCGTGGCTACACCAAATGCTCAGGACTCCTCCATCAGAATTTTGAAATTGTGTTCCAAGGTCAGCCAGAACTTCACTTAGGTGCAGAGCCCTCAGGCACACAGATATAGATGCTTGGGATTAGTGTTCGAAATACTCTATAAAGAAAAGTATGGTGGAACATCCTTTATGTTGAGAAAGCAAAACTATTCCTGGAAGTCACTGAAGAGATTCCATATGATTGCATCTCATTTTAGAGAAATTGCTAATTCTGGGAGTAATGGGTAAAAGCACAAATTAAATGGTACCAAGAAGAAAAAAGTCAGTGGTCAGCATTTTGTCTAGTGGCTAAGATATCTGTATCTCATACTGGAGTGCTTGGGTTTCTCACCTAACTCTGATTCCTGGCTCCAGCTTCTTGCCACTGCAGACCCTGGAAAGTAACAGGTGATGGATCAAGTAATTGGGTCCCTGCTGCTCGTATGGGAACCTGGATTGAGTTACTGGCTTCTGGCTTTGGCTGGCCCAGCCCTGGCCATTTTAAGCATGGAAGCTCCTTCTCTCATTTTCTGTCTCTCTGGCTATCTCTGCTTCTCAAGTAAATACTTTTTTAAAAAATAAGAAAAAAACAATCAGCCAGATGCAGAATGTGAGAAATTCTATAGGATTCTTTTCTTTTAAAAAAAGAAAGGTAAAAAAAGGAGAAGAGATTTCCATTGATTAAAAAAAAGTGATGTATTATGTGGACTTTGATTACTGTTTGAAAACAAATGTTAACAGGTCTTTTTTAGACAGGAGTTTTATAAATGAATAATTTTAAGTAATTATTAATTTTGTGTGACAGTGGCATCATGTTTCTGTTACTTAAAAAGAAAAATCTTCATCTGTTAGACATCCATAATGAAGAATTTATGGATGAATATTATGATGTCAGGGCTTTACATTAAAATACTTCAAAAAGTAAAAAAATTATAAAGGAAATAGATGACACAAAATTGGCAAAATTCTTGAATACTTGTGATAGATATATAAGGACTTTGTTACACTAGCCTATTTTTGTATATGTCTGAAATTTTTCATAATAAGTTCTAAAAGAATGGAGAAAGAGCGAAGGGAATAAGGTCACAACAACTTATCTGTTAATCTCTTTATGGAGAAAATTATACTTTTCCTGCAATTCCTCTTATCAGATTTCCCTATATATCTCGTTAAGTAAGACTGTTGTACAGTCTGTAATCACAAGTGGGATGATATTATAGACAGCAGGGAGAAGTTGGCAAAGGAGGCTGGGGGATCTAACCTTCAAAGTCTGCCATAGGGCAAAAGAAGAGAGAAAAATTATCTTCGTTCTGCCAGGGTTAACCAAAGATATGATATGATATGATATGATATGATATGATATGATATAATATAATATAATATAGCTGTTATATTGCTTATTTTAAGTTAGTAATCTGTCATTCTGAATTTTTTGAAAGTTGTTTGTTTATTTGAAAGGCAGGGCCACACACACACACGCACACACACATATCCTTTATCTGTTGATTTATTCCCCAAAGGCCCACAACAGCTAGGCTGGGCCCAGGTCAAAGACAGAAGCCTGGAACTACATCCAGGTCTCCCATGTGAGTGACAGAGACCCCAGTATTTGGGCCATTACCTGTTGCCTCTCAAGGTGTGCATTAGCAGAAAGCTGTGTTGTAAGTGAAACCCAGGCACCAAATTCCTTCTCAGTTTAACTGGCCCTTCCTTTTCCCTTTCCTTTAAATTTTTTTTCCCTTTGGAAAGTAATGTGCCATATGTCTAGCCTCCTTATTGGCAATTGTGTTCTCTATGAATTTTTAAAATATTCATTTATTTTCATCAGCTTGACAGCCAGAGTGATAAAGACAGAGATACGTTTCATCTGCTGGTTTCATTCCCAAATGGCTGCAACAGCCAAGCCTAGACCAGGCCAAAGCCAGAAGCTAGATACTCTATCCGGGGTCTCCCATGTGAGTGGCAGGGGCTTATTTACTTGAGCCATCACCTGCTGCCTCCCGGCATGTATTAGCAGTAGAGTAGCTAGGACTTGAACTTGCACTCTGATGTGGGGTGTGGGTTTTTGCAAGCAGAGATTTAACCTGCTGTGCTAAAAGCCCACCCCTCTATGGATGTTAAAAGTCATTCTTCTAGGCCAGCGCCGTGGCAGAATAGGCTAATCCTCTGCCTGTGGCGCTGGCACACTGGGTTCTAGTCCCGGTCAGGGCGCCTGATTCTGTCCCGGTTGCCCCTCTTCCAGGCCAGCTCTCTGCTCTGGCCCAGGAGTGCAGTGGAGGATGGCCCAAGTGCTTGGGCCCTGCACCCACATGGGAGAACAGGAAGAAGCACCTGGCTCCTGCCTTCGGATCATCGCAGCACCGGCTGTAGCGGCCATTTGGGGGGGTGAACCAATGGAAGGAAGACCTTTCTCTCTGTCTCTCTCTGTCTCTCTGTCTCTCTGTCTCTCTCTCTCTCTCACTGTCTCTGTCAAATAAAAAAAAATCATTCTTCTATATTTTGATCTTTGCAAAATTTGTTAATAGGGATCTTTTACTCATGGAGGAGCCTTGTTTTGTGATAACATATCTTATTCCTGAACCATTAGATTAGTAAGTATACTGAATTCTGTTCAATTTACCCAAGCAATTATACTCTGTGAGATCTGTCTAGGTAACAAGCAGTTATCCCTCCCTAAGTAATGTGTAGTTCTTTCTTCTAATAACAAGGTAAATGTGAAGATGAAAGAGATTATAAAAGTAAGAGAAACAAAATAGGGCCTATTTATATGTGGAAATAAATACAAGCTTATAATGGCTTTTCTTGTCTGTAACCTAGCATAATAGAGTTTATGCATTTTCATTTGGACTCAGATAGCAGGGATTTATGAGATGCTTTAGTGTAAAAGAGAAATTAGATCTAAGTGTGTATTGAGTAATTGTTGTTTTATAAAAATTGTGAAATGTCTCTATCATTACATTACTGAATCTTGGTTTTCCAAGGCTTTGCCATGATGCTTTGATGACACTGTAACTCTCTAAAAGGAAGAATCTACACTAAAACAGAAACATCGGCTAAAATGAACCTGTATTTCCTCGTATTTGTTGCAGCGATCTGTGGTTAGTTTGAATGATGACCTAATCTATGTCAGAGGCAGGTAGGCCATTTATCTAGGACACAGCCCATTTTCACACACACAGTCACTGAGGCTGAATTATTTGCTATCTCAATAGATATTATAGATTGAACTTGAGTCTCTGATAAACGATCATCAAGGTAATGAATCTTTGGGGCTATGAAAAAAGGAACCATTACTGAAAAACAATGAAACTAAAATGTGTTCTCTTAGGAGGGGAAAAATGTCATTTCATGTCATCTACTGCATAGGAGCAGCATAAAATTATATTTTGTCCAGGTTTTCCAAATATGTAGAATATGAACAGAGCATTCTGATGCTCTTATATGCTGCATAGAAACATTAATAGAAGAAAGTTATCTGTAAGTCTGGTTTTAAGAATATACAATTCTAAATCTATATAAAAGAAATTTATCCTTAGTAGAACTGGATTTATATAACTGGATAATTCATTAAGAGGTTCCTGAACTTTCTGAATAAATCTTATGAGTATATATATCTATATCTGTATATCTATATCTATATATATACATATTGCTCTTGGAAAATTTGAGGGACAGGCATTTGGTGCGGTTGTTAAGATATCTGGGTTCAAGTCCTACCTTTTTGCTCTTGCGCACTGTGGCAGGCAGAAAGTATGACTGAAGTAGTTGAGTCTCTGCCACCACTATGGAAGACCTGGATTCACTTCCTGCCTCCCAGCTTTGGCCTAGCTGTTGTAGGTATTTGGGGAATGCACCACCAAGTGGAAAGTCTTGTTCTTTCTCTAAACCTGTTAACCCTTTCTTCTTGCCTATTTCTCCAATTTGAAATGGAAATATCTGTCTCACAACTGTATTTTTTAAAATTTAATTTTACTTTTTTAAAGATTTATTTATTATATATTTGAAAGAATAACAGAGAAAGAGGGAGAGACAGAGAGAGATCCATCTTCCATCTGCTGTTTCACTCCCCAGATGGCTGCAATGGTCAGGGCTTGGTCATGATGAAGCCAGGAGCCAGGAGCTTCCTCTGGGTTTCCCACGTGGGTGCATGGGCCCAAGCACTTGAGCCATCTTCTGCTGCTTTTCCTAGACCATTAGCAGGGAGCTGAATTGACAGTGGAGCAGCCAGAACCCGCTTTACCATAACATGGCCAACCCTCCTTCCACTTCCCCCCAGCTACAACTGTATTTTGGAGGCTCATATCTTGTTTGGGTTCAGAGCTTCACAGTTGATGGGCATTTTGCCTCAGAATGAAATATACTTTTATTTTATTCACACAAAACCTGATTTAGATGACATTTTTAAGAAAAGATGATTTATTTGAAAGAGTTCCAGAGAGAGAGAGAGAGAGAAAGAGAGAGGAGATGGACACACACATAGCACGCACACACACACAAACACACAGAGAGAAAGAGATCTTCTATTTGCTGGTTCACATCCAACATGACCGAAATGGACAGGAGTGAGGAACTTCATCTGGATGTCCCCACATGGATGACAGGGGCCAAACATTTGGGCCACCATCTTCCACTGCTCTTCCAAGGTGCATTAGCAGAGAGCCAGATCTGAAGTAGAACAGCCAGCATATGAACTGGTACCCATATGGAATGTCTGTCTTTCAAGCAGTGGATTTACCCACTGTGCCACAATGCCGGCCTCTTACATAATGTTTAGACGAAACTTGGACCTTAGATTTTTGAGTTGATATTGGAAGGAGTTAAGACTTTTGAGGGCCAGTACTGTGATGTACTGGGCTAAGCCTCCACCTGTGGCACCAGAATTCCATATAGGCGCCATTTTTAGTTCCAGCTGCTCCTCTTCCAATTCATCTCTCTGCTATGGCCTGGGAAAGCAGTAGAAGATGGCCCAAGTGCTTGGGCCCCTGCACCCAGGAGACCCAGAAGAAGCTCCTGGCTCCAGATCAGCTCAGCTCCGCCGTTGTGGCCATCTGGGGAGTGAACCAGTGCATGGAAGACCTCTCTGTCTGTCTCTACCTCTCTCTGTCTGTAACTCTGCCTCTCAAATAAATAAAGAAAGAAAGAATTTTTTTTAAAAAGAAGACTTTTGAGTTTATTGGGATAGAATGAATGTATTTTGCATGGGGACAGGGATATGTGCTGTGGCCCAAATATATGCCAGAATTAAAGAGTTGAAATTTATTTCCCCATTGTGGTGGTATTAAAATCTGTAGCCTAAAACGACTCAAATTTGAAGAGAGCACTTTCTTTCCTTTCCACATTCCACCATGTGAGAACACAGCAACAAGGTGCCATTATGACAGCAGAGTGTTCTGCTTTGGCCACAGGGCCATCTAAGGCATCATTTGAAATCTAGGTGCAGGAACCCATGCTTCCACAGTCCTGGTACTGTGTATGCCTACAGATTTAGCACTGCATGGATGCTTCTAAATCTTACCACTGGTGTCTTCCAGAGGGGTGACCGTAGCCATTCTAGGTTCTCTTGAGCCAGAGCTAAGGCAGTCTCGAAGCAGTGCTCTGGAGCGTGGGGAGCAGAGTCTTGAGGTTGGCACTGTGCAGAAGGCCCAGTGTTCCCTGCGGTGACCTGGTGCCCTCTGAGGATCTGGACTCCTCCCTTGAAACCATTTTCCTCTCAAGGGCTTAGCAATTTGGACCTGCGATTAGTGTGGTGACCATGAAGGTCTCTAATACCTTTAGGATAGTTTTCTTCTTGGTGAATACCATTTGATTTCCTTCTATCCATGCTAACCTCATCAAGTAGTCACTTGACCTATCCTTTTCCTTTTAAAAAATTTTTACTGATATAAAGAGAACAAACTTCAAGTATTTCATAGACAAAATTCTAAGAGAATAATGATATTTAACTTCCCTATCTCCCTCCTCAGTCCCCCTTCTTCTTTCCTTTTTTTTTTTTCTTTAATTTTGGGAAAGACATAATTTCAGTCCACTCTGTAATCACAGGCTTAATGTACCAGTAACCATAATATTCAGCAAATGCAAAATAGGAAGACCACAGTTCCACAGGAGTATTAACAAGGGCTAAAACAACAAATCACAAGATGCTCATCTCATTGCTATACTTTTTTTGTATTCTGTATTAACTACAATATACTAGAGAAAACATATGGTATTTCTCTTTTGGGGACTAGCTTATTTCTCTAAGCATAATGGCTTCCATTTATATCCATTTTATTGCAAAAAACAGGATTTCATTCTTTTTTATGGCCAAGTATTCTGTAGTGTGTGTGTGTGTGTGTGTGTGTATATATATATATATATACATTTTCTTCATCTAGTCCTCATTTGACGAAAATCTGCCACCATTGATTTTCTATCCCAAACATACTTCTTTCCATGTCCAGGCTGAACATTTTCTAATTTGTCTCATTCTGCATTCCTATTGATTTTAAATTCTGTCTTTAACTTGTTTTTATTTTTTCAAATTGTATTATAAACATTTAAGAAAATCATGCAGCACCCAGACACTTCAGTTTGAAATTTCTTATGCCCCATACCCTAGTTCACTACTCTTAACTTTTTTTTTTTAATAAGCATGAATTTAAAAACTTCAGACTTTGTTTTATTTTATTAAGATTTATTTATTGGGGCTGGTGCTGTGGCACCGGCTTAAGCCTCCATTTACGGTGTTGCCATTCCATATGGGTGCTGGTTGGAGTCCTGGCTGCTTTACTTCTGATCCAGCTCTCTGCTAATGCACCTGGGAAAGCAGCAGAAGATGGTCCAAGTACTTGGGCCCCTGCACCCACTTGGGAGACCCAGATGAAGCTCCTGGCTTTAGCTTGGCCCAACCCTGGGTGTTGCAGCCATTTGGGGAGTAAACCAGTGGATGGAAGATATCTCTTTCTCTCTCTGTTACTCTACCTTTCACATAAATAAATCTTAAAAAAAAAAAAAAAGCTTATATGTAAAGACCAAAGCTTTGTCATTAAGGAGTTAAAAGAACAAATTAAACCCAAAGAAGATATAAGAAGGACATCATAAAGATGAAAGGAGAAAAATCAATAAAAATGAAGGCAAAAGACAATAGGATAAATCTGTGAAACTAAAAGCTGGTTTTTAAAGATTTGATAAGCTTGATAAACATTTAGCCAGACTGATAATAAAAAAGAGAGAAGACAGAATTATTACTGGGAATGAATGAGGACAGCATGTTGTAGCTCTTAACAGCCAACCAAAGGATAAATTTAACAGCTTAGATAAAAGGAACAAATTCCTGGAAAGACTGAAACTTTCAGAGATCATATAATTAGAAGTAAATAAGCTGAGCCATTCTCTCTGCTTTTTAAAGAAAATGAATAACTAGCTAAAACCTATCTACAAAGAAAGGCCTAGGTTCAGAGGACTTTACTGATGAATTCTATCATACATTTAAATAAGACCTAATATAAATTTTACACAAACTTTTTAGAGTAAAGGAGAAAGAACATTTACCAACTAATTTTATTAGACCGTTGAAATGCTGATAAGAAAACTATTAAAAGAAAACTTGACAAATATCCATTTTGAATATAGCTGGAAATTTAAAAAAAAAAATAGTAGAAAATCAAATTCAGTAGTACTTAATAAAGGTAATCCATCATGAGCAGATAAACTTTCACCCCCCAGGAATATAGGTTTATTTTGAATTATTACTATATTTCACCATAAACAAAGGAGAGAAATCATCTCAATAGATGTTGAGGAAAAAAATTGGTAAAACTCAGTACCCGATAATGATAAAATGCTCAATAAAGTAAGAATAGTACT
Source organism: Oryctolagus cuniculus (assembly GCF_964237555.1). Lineage (NCBI taxonomy): Eukaryota > Metazoa > Chordata > Mammalia > Lagomorpha > Leporidae > Oryctolagus > Oryctolagus cuniculus. The sequence goes on from NC_091439.1 coordinate 14,093,588, forward strand.
TTCTTAACCCAGAAAAGGGTATTCTGGATAAATCTACAGCTCACATTTTATTTAATGGTAAAAACTGAATGCTTTTTCCTTAAAACTGAGAACATGTGGATAATATCCACTTCTACCACTTATTTCAACAGTTTATTAGATTTTTATTGAGTATGAAAGCATAGGGGGAAAAAAGAGCATAGGGAAAAGAAGCAAAAGCTAGATAAACTGCATAGAAAAAATAAAATTTTAAATTGTTTTTCCAGAATAGAATATGGAAATTAAAAATACCACTTATAGTAACATTTAAAACCATGAACTTCTTAGGGAAACTTCAATGAAATATGTTTAATGCATACTAAAAATATAAAATATTACAGGAGAAATAAAGTAAACCTAAATAAATGGAAAGATATGACTGTTCCTAGATTAAAAGACTCATTATTGAAGAGATGTCAGTTTTCCCCCAAATTGATTTATAGATTCAATTCAATATCACTCAAAATCCTAGTAAGTTGTTTTGAAGAAATTGACAAGTTGGCTTTAAAATATATTTACAGAAGACATCAAAACACAGAAATCATTTATCATTGCAGAAGAAAGTTTCCATGATTGTAAGAGACTGAATAGGCAAACCTCAGACTAAAAGAAAACATCTTCAATACATATATCATCATTTTTTTTAAGATTTATTCATTGATTGAAAGTCAGAGTTAGAAAGAGAGAGAAAGAGAGAGGTCTTCCTTCACTGGTTCATTCCCCAGTTGGCCGCAAGGCCAGAGCTGAAGCTGATCTGAAGCCAGGAGCCAGGATCTTCCTCTGGGTCTTCCCACGTGGGTGCAGGTACCCAAGGACTTGGGCCATCTTCCACTGCTTTCCCAGGCCATAGCAGAGAGCTGGGACTAGAACCAGCGCCCATATGGTATGCTGATGCTTCAGGCCAGGGCGTTAACTCGCTGTGCCATAGCGCTGGCCCCTACCTCACTCTTCATACCTGCAGAAATGTATGAGACTTGATACAGAGCAGAATGGTTGTGTCAAATGACTTGATCTTTTCCTCTCTTTATTTGTAAGTAACATTCTTTTGTTGTTGGTCTGTCATACATTCTGCATCGTCTGTTGTTAACAGGTCTTACAGATTTTAAACTTTAAATTTCCTGTATATATTAAACATCATCTGAATTTTATTTATACCTATACTTAACTAGCCTATGAGTTTTGCTTATGTTTCATAAGCTACTCTCTTACTGTCCACGTGTAATGTTTCTTTTGGGTTTCATCTATCCTTTTTATTTTCTTGTATTTTAAAACAGAATAGAATATTTGTAGATACACAGCAAGTCCACATTATATTGCTGTTTATAATTTTTATTGTTTATTTGCTTTTTGTGGGAGAAGTAGCGGAGTTAGGAAACATTTCTCTTAGGTCCTAATAGTTTATCATAGGGCAATGACTCTTCATTAAATTTCTTTTTATGTTTCTCAAAAGCGTTGTCTTAGTTTGTGTTTCAGTAACAGAATACCATACAGTGGGTAGCTTATAAACAACAGAAATTTTCTTTGAAAGCCAGACATCTAGAGCAGGGTGCCAGCATGGTAGGCTCTGGTGAGGGCCCTCTTCCAGACTGTTAGACTGCTGGCTTCAGATTGTGTCCTCACCTGGTAGAAAGAGGACTCTGGAGCTCTCTGGATTTTCTCTTTTATGAGCAATAATGCATTCATGGGGGTTCTCCACTTATGACCTAATCATCTCCCAAAGACCAAATCACTTCCTAACATCCTCACATTGGATGTTTGGATTTCAACATATTTTATAGGGACACTAACCTTCATTCCATAGCAAGCATCTACTTTTTTGTTGTTAAAATAAGTCCCTTTTAAATGAGCTAAACAATAAATTCCAAATTCCTTGGTACTTGTGAGAAGTCATCAACAAATTGTATAAACCTAGATCACGGTCTGCCCAAATGCCTCTACCAGGAACTAAGATGCAAAATTTACTTTTCTAACGAATCTGGAGATCTCTCTTTTCTATTCCATGTTAAGAACTAATTCTAGAAGCAAGATGGGAGATGAATTAATTTCAATGAAAGCTGTTAATCCCATAATTTTCCTTTGATATACCAAATAGGCTTTGGAAACAAAAATAAGTGATTTATAGTATCTGTCTTTAATGAATGCATTGTCTAGTGAAGGAGACATCTATAAATAAATGGAATTTATACTAAGCCTGTTGGATCACAAAGCAGAGAAGAGTTGACCTCTCCTTGGGAAGTTAGAGATCTTAGAAAGCTTTGGTTTGGCCTTTAAGAATGACTGGTCAGTGTTCAGGGAATCGCCTGTAGTGCCTTAGGAACAGTGTTTGTAGTCTGGTACACTGGGCTACGGTACTTAAAAAAATACATGATTTTTTTTTTTTTTAAATTTTTGACAGGCAGAGTGGACAGTGAGAGAGAGAGACAGAGAGAGAAAGGTCTTCCTTTGCCGTTGGTTCACCCTCCAATGGCCGCCGCTGCAGCCGGCGCACCGCGCTGATCCGATGGCAGGAGCCAGGATCCAGGTGCTTTTTCCTGGTCTCCCATGGGGTGCAGGGCCCAAGCACCTGGGCCATCCTCCACTGCACTCCCTGGCCATAGCAGAGAGCTGGCCTGGAAGAGGGGCAACCGGGACAGAATCCGGCGCCCCAACCGGGACTAGAACCCGGTGTGCCGGCGCCGCAAGGTGGAGGATTAGCCTATTGAGCCACGGCGCCGGCTTAAAAATACATGATTTTGACTAAATCATCCAACCTCTGTAAAGTCTGTTTCCTCATTTATGAAATAATGAAAGTGGTACCTGTTTCACAGTGCCATTGTGAGGATTAACTGAAATAACAGAAATAAAGTACTGGGGTCAGCGCTGTGGCGTAGTGCTGGCATTCCATATGGGTGCAGGTTCTTGTGCTGGCTGCTCCACTTCTGATCCAGCTCTCTGCTGTGGCCTGGGAAAGCAGTGGAAAGTGGTCCAAGTCCTTTGGCCCCTGCACCCACATGGGAGACCCAGAAGAAGCTCCTGGCTGTTGGCTCCTGGCTTCGGATTGGCGCAGCTCCGGCTGTTGAGGCCAACTGGGGAGTGAACCAGCGGATGGAAAACCCCTCTCTCTCTCTGCCTCTCCTTCTCTCTCTGTGTAAGTCTTTCAAATAAATAAGTAAATCTTTAAAAAAGAAAAAGAAATAAAGTACTTAATATAGTGCTGCCTATGTAATGAGCTCTATTTATGCTGTATTACTGCTGCTATCTGCTACTACTGTAATACAACCCCTCTCACCACTGCCTCTACCTCATGCAGTAAAGGAAGTTGCATTCCAGGTGAAAGACCAATACAAACACATTAGGAGACATTCAAGCATGAAACAGCAGGACATGGCTGAAGGAGTTTGTAGTGTGTGACATGGCTGGAACTTGAGATATATGAATGAAAATAGTCAAAGATGATGAAAACTTGTTCTACAGTAGGTTTTAGCAAATATGACCAATAACAGAAGGATGTAAGTAGTGCTTGGGAGATAGAAGCTATTAAAGTTGTTAATTAACGAGAAGTGAGTTATGTTGGTATCAAAGAATGATTTGGCAAGTGTTTAACCCTCTTTAATATTCTGGAAGAGTCTGTATACAATCAGTGATATAAACTGGTAAAATTTGCCAGTAGAGCTATCTTTATGGGAAGGTTTTTTACTTTATGGGAAATTTACCTTATGAGAAGATTGAAAACATAAATTCAGTTTCTTTAATAGATATAGTGCTATTCATGTTATCTATTTTTGAGGGAGATTTGGTGGTTTCTGTCTTTCAAGACATCTATTCATTGTATCAAGATTGTCCAATTTACTGTTTTATAATATTCCCTTATTTTTTGTATTTAAAATCTGTTAGGATGTCTCATCTCTCCCAATTTTGGCATTTTAGATATTGATATTGTTAACTTGTGTCTTCTCTCTTATTTCCTGATCAGTCTACTTCAAGGTTTATTCATTTTATTTTAAAAATATAGATTTTCTTGATTTCATTGATTTTTAAAGAAGATTTATTTATTTACTTGAAAGACAGAGTGATGGGGGTAGGGAGGGAGAAGACGAAACAGAAAGATTTTCCGGTGTTGACTTTGTGGCATAGCACGTTGAGTTGCTTCCTGCAGTGCCAGCACCCCACATGGGCACTGGTTCATATCCTGGCTGCTCCACTTGTGATCCAGCTCCCTGCTAATATGCCTGGGAAAGCAGCTGAGTATGACCCAAGTGCTTGGGCCCCTGCACTCACTTGGCAGATCCAGAAAAAGCTCCTGGCTCCTGGGTTAGCCCTGGCACAGCCCTACTGTTAACTGCCATTTGGGGAGTGAATCAGCACATGAAAGATCTGTGTGTGTTTCTTCCTCTCTTTCTCTCTAACTTTGCCTTTCAAATAAATAAAATAAATTTTTAAAAAAAGAAAAAGATTTTCCATCTACTGGTTTACTCCCCAAGTGGCTACAATGGCTGGGTCTGATCCAGGCCAAAGTCAGGAGTCAGAAGCTCTATCCTGTTCTCTCACATATGTAGCAGGGGACCAAGTTCTCAGGCATCTTAGTCTGCTTTCTCAGATGTGTGAGCAGTATAACTTGTAGGCAGATAATTTGAATCTGTTAAATTTACTAAACCTTGGAATTTGGTCCAAAATATGCTCTATGTAAATGTGTATTACACTGGTATGGTGTACTGTTTTCTTTCAATGTCAGTTAGGTCCCATTAATCAATGGTTTATTCAGGTCTTCAATATTTTTATTAAATTTTGGTCTACTTGTTTTATCGATTATTGAGAAATATTGAAATCTGTTTATATTGTGGATTTGTGTTTCTCCTTTCAGTTCTTGGTTTTTGTTTCATGTATTTTAATTTATAAACAATTAGGACAGTTGATGAAATAATCTGTTATCATTTGACTCTCTTTAATATAAAGATGTTTTTCACTCTAAAATCTACTTGGACTGACTTGCTGTCCCTTTATAATAATTCTGTTACCTGACCTTTATTTAATCAGTTTCTCTCCTTGTGAGTGAAGTTTTCCTGTTTTCTGCAGGCATGTTAATTTTTTTTTTTTTTTTTTTGACAGGCAGAGTGGACAGTGAGAGAGAGAGAGACAGAGAGAAAGGTCTTCCTTTGCCGTTGATTCACCTTCCAATGGCCGCCGCGGCCGGTGCGCTGTGGCCGGCGCACCGCGCTGATCCGATGGCAGGAGCCAGGTACTTATCCTGGTCTCCCATGGGGTGCATTGGGCCATCCTCCACTGCACTCCCTGGCCACAGCAGAGAGCTGGCCTGGAAGAGGGGCAACCGGGACAGACTCCGGCACCCAGACCGGGACTAGAACCCGGTGTGCCAGCGCCGCAAGGCAGAGGATTAGCCTACTGAGCCGTGGCGCCAGCCCAGGCATGTTAATTTTGAATGGAATGCCAACTGTACTGACTCTTACCCGGTTGTATGGTGGATACTTTTTTATTCTATAAATATTCTAGTACATTATTAAAGTACAGTTAAATTATTTAGAAATAGTTTGACCCATCTAAATCTTGATTTTAAGTTTTGTTAAACAGGACCAGAGCTGCGTTTTTTAAGGCTAATTTTTCCACACTATTATGGCAAAACCCTTCCTCAGCACTCTACCCATTCAATGCTCTGTGAATTAGGAGGTGTTTTCCTTCTTGCTTTGGGAATTGTGGGTGGTGTTTGCTGTAAGTTTTAGAAGTGATTTACTGGCTTCAGGCTTCTGACACACCTGGGCTAGTCAGCTGATTTGAACACTCCATGACTCTGGGGCTCTTAGACTTTGCCTCCCCTCCAATCTGCTACTCTGCTCTGCAGGTGTTAGCACCCTGGATCTCCTTTGCTTGGAGTTCTGCTTTCTGTACTCCAGGAGAACATTTTGCTCTGAGTTACTCTTTCCTGCTGTGAGTCCTTCAGGGTCTCTCTCAACAGAATTTTTGGGAGTGGTGGATGGCACCACTTTCTATCTAACCTCCCAGGGATCACTACCTTTTATTGCTTCGTGTTTAGTGTCTTGAGAGTAGTCTTTTCCATACGTTATGTTTGTTTTCAGTATTGCTTAGGTACAAAGGTAAATCTAGTCCCATTTTCCTCAGAAATGGAAGCGTTCTGGCCCTTGGGATTGAGTTTTTCTAAGTGCTGTGTTGCAGCTTTCCATCTCATTTTCTTCCCGTCCCCCACTGTTTTTTTCTGTTGTGCTTACATTAATACAGTCCCAGAATCTTAGATTGTGGGTACCTTGTGAGTTTGAGCTCTCTCCATCCTTCAGGTAGTGTCTTCTGTGTTTCTGGGACTGTGTTAGCGATTATGAGCAAAGGATGACCAAGGCTAGTTGATTGAGGCTCATGAAGACTCCAGTCTGGTGAGAAACATGCAAAACTACGGGGTTTTGCAATGAAATCAGGTGAACGCCAAAATCTTATTAAAGTTTTGTTGAGAATGTGTAAAGTATAGGTCCTTTAAGAAGATGGCCTTATGGGAAAGTACATATGAAGTTGAATGTGAGCACAATATTTAGTTTCATATTCTGTTATGGAAGTGAATGAAAACTTGCACTATTCTTTTGTGGTCAACTGCCAACAAATAAGTTGAGGACATAATAGGAGGAAGAAAGCTGAAAACATTGAACAAAGAAGAAGAAAAAGAAAGAAAAGACTTTCCATCTAATTAGGAAAATGGGACCTGAAGATTTTAGGTTCTTAGCATCAGGTTCTTTGTAATTTTTCCTTTTCCATTTTGTTTCATTTCTCTTCCATGCTGTCTTTGAAGGGGGAAAAAAGCTGTTTTCTAGAACATTAACAAAGGTTTACCCCATTAATTTGTTTGAATAGTTTAGGTACCAGGCAGTTTTCCAGGGGCTATCATGCTGACCTGCTACAAAGAGATGGTCTGTCAATAAGCTGATAGTATTCTGACTGGAAACTTCAGTTCAGATAGCTAGGAAAGGCTGTTGGTGCCAATTTGAGTTGGTGACTGAGTTCATGAAGGAAGAACTGGCATCAAGAAGAGAGAGGGTAGATACAATATTCTGGTATCTTTAAAATTAGTTTTATTAGTGCAAGTTTAAGCATTTTTTTAATGGAGTAGAAAGCTCATGTCTATAGACAATCAATGTAAGGAATAATAGACAAAAATATTTACTTCTATATAGGAAAAATCATAAAATTTAATTTATAATACAATTTTCCCATACCATACTTGAAAGGAAGGACTAATGGTAAATATTTTTAAGAAAAAAGTGTTTGAATATTGTTAGCATAAAAAATACAAGAGTGATTTTGACTATAGAAACAGTTCAAACATTTTGAGAGAAAATAGCTAAATCACAATGTACAGCACATTGAGGACAGAGATCCTACATGAGGAGTAAGTGCACAGTGACTCCTGTTGTTGACTTAACAAATTGACACTCTTGTTTATGGCATCAGTAATCACCCTAGGCTCTTGTCATGAGTTGCCAAGGCTATGGAAGCCTTTTGAGTTCACCAACTCTGATCATATTTAGACAAGGTCGTAGTCAGAGTGGAAGTTCTCTCCTCCCTTCAGAGAAAGGTACCTCCTTCTTTGATGACCCATTCTTTCCACTGGGATCTCACTCGCGGAGATCTTTCTATGTTGAAGTTTTATATGGAAAATTTTCTTTTATACATATGAAAGGCAACTTCATGTCTCCTATATTAAAATCAGATGACATCCTTTCACACTTATTTAGATAATGCTGACATTATGGCTTTGTTTTTGTTATGCTTAGATTTTACAAGGCTCTTTGAAACACTGATACTTTAATTCAGATACTTAATTCAGTCTGCTCTTTGTAAGTTTAACACCTGGTTCTTTACCTTATGTGCTGCTGTGAAAAAAGAACTAAAGTACATTCATGTTCCTTAATATTGTTTCTTAATATCCTTTGTGGTGTAATTTGGATTCTTCCTTCAAAAAAAAAAAATCAGACTGCAGTTACTGTTCAAATTAAAAAACCGAATTAAAAATGAGTTGGAAAATGAATAAATACCTTCTTTGTTCTTCTTCATTACTACATTTGGCTTTTGACTTATTAAGATATATATTACATGCTAGTTCAGTAGAGATGGCTTTTATGATATATCATTTAGAATGCAAATTGTTTTTAAGCTGAGGAATATTGAAAATAAAATAGAACCAAGTAAAGAGTCTGAATTATTTACAGGCTCAGGACTTAAAGGTGCATCACACCAGCACAAATATTAAATTATGAAATGGGAATTTCAGTTTGCCATAAATCTGTCTCCCATAGCAGCTTAAAGTAAAATAGTTTTACCCATCTAAAGCAACATCAATTTGCCAGTCAGTGCTTCATGTATCAAAGAGCGTTCTGTGAAAATATCAATATCATTGGTTAATATAAATGAAATTAATTTTTAAAGCTGGGCTAAAGGTTGACGTCTGAAAAATTGCATTACTTTGCAGAAGAGAAATTTCTGTCTTCTAGTGAAATTTCAGGTCATGAGGGCAAGTAATTTTCACAATCTTCAATGGGAGCCAGTGAAATATGAACTTCATTGTCACCTAGCCCCAAAGCGATAAGATAAAATGAGCTGATACATCATTTGCTGTGGTTTTATCATCTCCCTCAGTAATTGGAAGAGAAAACACAAGAGTGTGTGTGTGTGTGTGTGCACCCTTCTAGCCCCTCCCAGCTGCCCCATCATCCACACCCAGGCTAAAGCCATTTTAGCCCAATCAATACAAAGGTCATATAATGCATTTTATTTATTTATTTTTAATTTTTCATGCTGACTAAAACTGCCAAGTAGAACATTAGAGTAATGAATATGTTTAATTGAATTTGTCACCCATGAAAATGCTGAGGGAGAATGCCATAGTACATCATAGTACTAGTAAGCAGAAGGAAACACACTATATAGATCAAAAACAATTAGATAGCTCATAATTGATTCCAAAGATAATTTTCTTTAGAGTTCCTAATCTTCATTTTTATTATTATCTTGTTCTTTTTGAAGTTTGGGGACATTCTACGTGTTCATGAGTATAGATATAAGAATATATTTACCATTGTAAAGTTTCCACCAGAGTCAACTGCATGTCATTTTCAAATTCAAAAATGTTGTCTACTTTTTTCTTAATGTTATGTCTTTAAACACTTAAAACTAAGATTGGCGATGAAGTAAATCATAAACTGTAATTCAGTATTATTAGAATAAACTAGGTACTATTGTTTGGTATGAAGTTTTAGAGAAAACTATCCCAAAGTAGAAAAACTATATTAGCAATAGTATTCAAACTTTAAAATACTTGATTAAAATTGCTTTATACTTACTTGTTCAAATTACAATTGCAAATAAAACATATTTGTATATATATTTAATAATGAGTTCATATATCGAAAGTATTTTCGGTATGTTTTCCTTGTAAATATTTTTCATATTTACTGTTTTTTATTAAAGTATGAGCCTTATGGCAGTAATTTTATCATGTTCCATGAAAATAGTATATAGGATATATTTTCTAGACTTTCCTAGAAGAGGTCTCTTTCCTTATTTGATGGAATAGTTTATATTTTGTTTGTTAGGCTTAAAACTATTTTTCTGACATTGAATATATCTGTGTAGTTTAGAATTGAAATTTTAAATACCATTGATGCTATATATTATCCAATTATATTCTTATGGCCAAATTCTTCAGAAATTAATATGGAATTATCTGAAAGAATAAAACTGCTCTTGAAATTAGGAAACATTTGAGATAGGGTTTGCAAATCTAGTTTAAAACATTAAGAACAGTATTTTTAAAAAACTTTTTTCTTTCTATATATGCAGATTCCTAAGTAAATCTTTTTTTTTTAAAGGTAAAATGTATTATCATCTTTTGGTATTTTTTATGTCAAGGATTTGAAAACATTTTAAATTTATTGAGGATAGTTTTGTAGTTTTTGAAATAAAACCTTATTTTAACTTAGGTAAAACATATAGAAATAGTTTAAATCCATTTTTTGAAAATGCTTTATGTTCACTAAGAGTATAATACATTTGGGTAATAACACATTTCTACTTTTTTTCTTTTATGAGGTTTAGAAGACAAAAGAGTTTTGTTTGGATCAACTCATAAACTTTTGTATAATGGATGGTTAAAGGGAAAGTGAGAAATATTTTACTTTTAAAAATAAATGCAACAAGGTGAAAAAATTTCCCTATGTGTTCATAGTATACTATTTGTAGTATAGAAGGAAGAAATGTATGCATTGTTTGGGGAAAATAACATGTTCTTTTTCAGAAGGTACAACTTTAAATAATTTTAAGGAAATTTTTATTTTTAATATAAAGGATATATCATAAAGAATCCACTACGTGTATTTTTATATTATAATATATATGAATATATATGTAAAAAAACACTGATTTCTTTCTCCCTCACACCCTAACTGCAGCATTAACTAATAGTTGAGCTTTGTTGAAATAAACTATTAAGAAATTAGAAGTTTAATTCACTAATAATAATAATACTAAAAATAATAAAAGAAGGTGGCAAACATTCAAGGAGAGGGCTGTGGGCTTAGGCTTTCAAGCTATTCTGGACCTGGGGTCATAACAGCAGAGCAATGGTAACGATACTGTTTCCATAGCAACCGATTCATTGGAGGGCTAGACCTCTGTCTAGGGTGCTGTCAGTGTATGTAGAGTTTCAGTGAACAGAAAGTCCCAAAGAAGGGTCTGCTTCTACCTAATCCAGTTTTAATTGAACTCTAGAGACTTTGAAGTGAAGCCCCGGACCAGGCATATACTATTGCAATAAGAAATGAACCTCCCTTGCTTAGCTAGGCCTCAGCTGCTTTTCAGTACGGACACCTTTTCCTAATGAATACTTTAAAGAAATATTGTATCAATTTCAGCTAGTAATTGTTTAGGTAAGAGATTCTTCATTTCTGTTCTCAACTCCATCTGTCTTGACTGTAGCTGTAGAATTTCATTTGCTAATCTTTTCTTTTAAAACTGAGACTGGTATTTTTGTGCAAAATTTTAATTTTTCATATCTTTGGCAACATGAATAGCTTTCTGTCTGTACTGTTTTTCTCTGACTTTTAAAACGTTTGTTAGACCTTCTTGTACTTAACTTTTAAAGCACATTACCACACCTTCTGTGTGAAACCATTTATATCACATTTGAAAACATTCAAAGTCATGTTATATACTATTTATGTGCGTCTTTGTGTACTAATTGTGACAAATCTTACATCGGTATGGTAAACCTCAAAATAAGGAAAGCAATTGGCTCTGACAAAAGAGGAAAATGAGGGCAGGTGGGGTTGTGCTTAGGAATTTCAACAATATCTGTAATTCTTTCATTAATTTTTAAGCTATATGCAATAACATGGCAAAATATTAGGATTTTATAAGGTTGAGTAGTGAGTGCATAGGGATTATGTCATTTTATTTGCTTTCGGATAGTTTTGACATTTGGTAATAAAACAAATTTTAAAGGAGCATGACACTTGTTGTATTTCAAGTAGATCTTTGAATAACCATATTGTTTTGAGAAATGGAATATAAATTGAATGTTTGATTTAGTTTATTCAGTTCTGCTAATAAATGAAGTACCCTAGAATATAATTAAATCTTTGGTTGCATCACCATGAGTTTGCAATGATTAGCATCATCATTATGAACAACACAATTTGATTTTATAGCTCTGCAGATATAGAGGCTAGACTTTCAGTCCAATGCACGATATTGCTCGCATCTCTCAGAGCTTGGAGGAGCCTTGTTGTTTTTCACTTTCCTCTGTCTCCTTTAACCCAAGTGCTGGAAAACAAATGTAGAAGGGTTTTAATTTAACAAATGTTTTACTCTTTTTTTAGAATTGTGATAATGTGGTACATAATGGAAGCTCTAGATTTTCTGGTTGGAAAACCTGAGAATAGGCCATGTTCTGTCACTAATTTGCCAGGGAAATTTATTTTAAATATTTAACATGTCTGGGCCTCATTTTTCGTAGGAATATAGAACAGTTTTATATATTGCTTTGTAAGTGTTACAGGACATAGAGTAGCTTCTCTAATATTCTCTAGTATTTGATAAATACGGGGTAGCAAACTCATATGCCGATGGAAACTAAGCAGATAATAGTGAGTTAATGTTTACTTCATATTAGTAAACAGTAATGAGTGAAGTAGAAACTGTCAAAATGCAGAGTTCATGTGGCATATTTATTGAGGTTTGCCACATCCTCCAATCTTTCCTGAGAGGCCAGAAGTTGAATATTTATGTAATACCCATTTTTCTCAAGTATTTCCAACTACTTGAGATTTTGTTAAAATATCATACAGGCCAAACACAGCAGGCATTTAACCTAGCTGTTAAGATGTCCGTATGCCCCATAGAAGTGCTTGGGATCAATTCACAACTTTGGCTCCTGAGTCAAGCAGACCCTGGGAGGCAGCAAGTGGAGACTCAAGTAGTTAAGTACTTGCCACTGAGTTCTTGGCTCCTGGCTTCAGTCCAGCCCAGCAGCACTCATTGTGTGTATTTGGGGAGTGAACCAATAGATGAGGAAGCATTTCTCTCTGTCTCTTTCTCTCTCTCTACCCCATTTCAAAAAATAAATATATTTTAAAAAATCATATAGGCCAAGTAAATTTAATTTAGGCCATGTATGGAGCTTAGGTAGCTATACATCATAATTTCATTCAGTCACGCAGAAAAAAAAATCTCCTTTTGGAGAAATATTGTCCAGTACAGTAGAAATGGAGTAGATTCAGAATCTTTTCTCAGAAACAACTTAGATTCTGGTATTCTAGTGCAGAAGAAGCACTCAACAAGCGAATACAATTCTAGGTAGTGATAATTATCATGAAGAAGATCTGAAGGATTTGGGGTGGGATGAGATAAGGCCCAAAGAAATGGGGTTTAGATCCTGTGCCTGCTCTGGGGAGGTGACATAGGCAGAAATGTGAATCTTAGAATAAGCCAGCCCCATAGAGACTTGGGGGAAGAGCGTTCCAGGCAGGGCGGAAAACAGGCACAGCTAAGGCCCCGCAGGGAGTGAGCTTGGCTCTTTAGAAAGACCCAGATGTGAGGCTGTATAAACAATTCCAATGAGTTTATTTTACATGTAATGGGAGGTCACTGGATGACACACAGGAGTGATGTTACCTGATTTAAAAAAAAAAATTCCGGCTTTAGAGGTAAGAATGGAAGACCAAACAGGAGGTCACTACAGACCCTGGTGATTTAGACTAGCCAAAGATCTCTGGTCATGATGAGAGAAAGGCATACTTTTCAAAAGTGTCTTGAGGGGCAGGTGTTTGGTCTAGGTGCTAAGTAGCCTCTTGGAACATGCACATCCCATATGGGAGTGCGTGGTTCAAGTCTAGCTTTCTGCTCATATTCACCCTGGGTGGCGGCAGGTAGGGGTTCAAGTCCTTGGGTCCCTGCCATCCATGTTGGAGGCCTGGCTTGAGGTCTGGGCTCCTGGCTTTGGCCCTGTCTATTGCAGACGTTCGTGGGGTGAACCACGATGGAAGATCTCCTCTGTCTGTCTCTGCATCTCTCTGCCTTTCAAAGAAAGTAAAAATTAAAAAGTAATTTTTAAAAATCTTGAGTGTAGTGCTAGTATTTTTGTCCTTTTTCTTTCTGTTTATTTTCTCTTGATCCTACACAGTATTGGTTGTATGACAGAGTTAGTAGGATTTCTGTCATCACTTTCAAAACTGAAAGCTTAATTAGTTGTCTTGTCCTTTGAACTTTTTTGTTTTGATTTTCAAGAAACACTCCACCTTAGAGTTATACCCATTTTCTAGCTCCTGTGGTGCTAGAAACAGAATCATTTCTGTAGAAAAAATTGAAATTCATACTTATCAAAGTAATTAAGGATTTTTTATTTAAAAGAACACTGCATTTCACTTTGAAGAATATAGATTTGCTTGCATTTTGGATTTGGAAAACAGAAATGATGAACAGTTTGTGAAGGATAAATTCTTAATATCGGTTTCTTTTCCTTTCTTTGTTCTTCCTATCTTTATCCCTAGAATGCAGTTTCCCTTTCAAAGATTATTTTATTTGTATTTTTTTAGTGGTGATTACTTCTGAAAACTGTATCTTCATTTTTGGCCTGATTTGTTTGAGTTTCAGCAGATGTTGGTATCAAATGCATCTTATTTTCTTTATTAATATCATATAGTACTGGTATAAATGCTGAATCTAGTATTCCTAATACAATTAAACTTCTGAAATGAACTTTTTGAAGAAAACAAAACTTGAATAACAAAGCAACAAAGTGGCTTAGTACTAGAGACAGGATTACTTTGAATTGGCAAAGCATTTTAAGCAACTGTGTCTGTCACATGGGATGACAGGAATTGAAACAAGTTACTCTGACAACCACCTCCTCCACAGAGCCATTATGCTGAGTTCATTTGCAGGTTTGTATTTAGCCTTCACTGACAAAATGATACTTAACCTCATACAGTCTTTGTGCTTTCTGAATGAGTGACTGTTTTCCTAATCGTGACCTTAAAAGTGTGCATGTTTTTAAAGTTATGAACCCATAGGTATATTTTTGAAGCATGTAGAAAATTCTACTGTGTAAATTATAATATTGGGGAAAGCTGAATTTTGTCTGTGGAATTTTTTTAATGGACATACCCTTTATGAGGTCAAATTTTATTTATTTTGTTTTGTTTTGTTTTGTTTTGTTTAGAAAGCCTTTATTTAATGAATACAGATTTTATAGGTACAACTTTAGGAATATAGCGGTTCTTCCCCCCATACCTGCCCTCCCATCCCATTCTTCATTAAGATTCATTTTTAATTATCTTTATATACAGAAGATCAACTCTATACTGAGTAAAGATTTCAACAGTTTGCACCCACCCAGACACACAAACAGTACATTTACTGTTTGAAGACAAGTTTTACAATTAATTCTTATAGTACAACTCATTAAGGACACAGGTCCTACATGGGGAGCAAGCACACAGTGACTCCTGTTGTTGATTTAACAATTGACACTCATATGTATGACATCAGTGATCACCTGAGGCTCTTTTCATGAGCTGCCAAGGCTTTGGAAGCCTCTTGAGTCCACAAATTCTGTCAGTATTTAGACAAGGCCATAATCAAAGTGGAAGTTCTCTCCTCCCTTCAGAGAAAGGCACCTCCTTCTTTGATGGCCCCTTCTTTCCACTGAGGTCTCACTCACAGAGATCCTTCATGTTACCTTTCATAATCAATAAGTAATGCCACTTACGTTTTCTGAGAAGCAATGGATTACATATTTGTTTTTAAAGTCCCAATATGGGGTTCTGGGATTGTGGCATAGCAGATAAAGCCACAGCCTGCAGTGGCACCTGTATGGCACCCGTTGGAGTCCTGGCTACTCCACTTCTATACAGCTCCCTGTTAATGGCCTGGGAGGAGCAGCAAAGGATGGCTGAGTACTTGGGTCCCTGCAGCCACATGGTGGACCTAGAAGAAGCTCCTTGCTCCTAGCTTCGGACCAGCCCAGCTCTGGGCATTGCAGTCATTTGGGTAGTGAACCATTGAGTGGAAAATCTCTCTCTACTCTCTACCTCTGTACCTCTGCATTTCAAATAAATAAATCTTTAGAAAATAAGAAAAGTCCCAATCTGTATTTATTATTTTATATTTTATAATTTTATACTGCTTTTCATTAAATATATTTTCCTATAAATTACATTTTCTCAGTTTCTCTGCAAACTGTTACAATAGCTGTTAAATTCATTTTTGTAGAAATGACTGTTCTTAATGGTGCCTTTTCTGCCTTAGTCCTCATCACTTACGTGGCATTGTTTTCTCCTCACTAGATTCTGGCATATACAGAAGGGCTGCATGGAAAATGGCTGTTCTCAGAGATACGATCAATTTTCTCTCGTCGTTATCTTTTGCAAAATACAGCCCTGGAGATCTTTATGGCAAACAGAGGTAATATGCTGCAGAAGTGCATTGTTAACCAGCTAACCCAGCTAACTTCCGTCTCTATAGGATTTTTGTTTTTGAGCATGCTGTGTTGTTGCTGTTTAGATAGTGTGATGTACTCTACCCTCTGCGACACTCGTCTCTGTTCTTTTACCACATGCACTTTGTGGTTCCCCCCCCGATCTTTTGTAGGCTCATTTGTAGTTCTGTTTTTTTTTTTCCTGGCCATATCACTAATTGTGCAACACTTTATAAGTATTGGGAACAAATGTCCACTTAATGAGTTGTAGAGTTTTGATGTCTTTGGCTTTGCTTTGATGCTTAAGCTGCTTCTGGAAGGTGGCTGCAATTTAGAGGCAGAAGAGGATAAGCAGATACATTTATTTGATCTTTTGTCTATTATTATTTATAAAGGGACCATCAGAAAATAGTACTGGGTTGTCTTGGTTGCTTTGCATTATATCATTCTTGAAAGTTTATCAAGGGGTTGGTGCTGTGGTGTAGTGGGCAAAGCTGCCGCCTGCAATGCTAGCATCCCATATGGGTGCTGGTTCTAGTCCTGGCTGCTCCACTTCCAATCCAGCTCTCTGCTATTATCTGGGAAAGCAGTAGAAGGTGGCCCAAGTCCTTGGGCTCCTGCACCTGCGTGTGAGACCAGGAGGAAGCTCCAGGCTCCTGGCTTCAGATCAGCTCAGCTCCTGCCGTTGTGGCCAATTGGGGAGTAAACCAGTGGATGGAAGACCCCCTCCCCCACCTCCTCTCGCTCTGCCTCTCCTTTTCTATCTGTGTAACTCTTTCAAATAAATAAATAAATCTTTTTTTAAAAAAGAGAAATTTTATCAAATTAAAAAGTCAGTTTTCGAGTTTAGAGTGGAACTTGTTGAAATTCATTACAACAAGGCAAGATGACAAGTTGAAGTTGAAGGGCATGTCATTGGGTATGAGTGGAGGCATGCAAGGGACATTGTGTAATACCTAGCAGTACATTGTATGTTTACCTGTGCGTTTGTAAGTTGATGGTTTCTTATTCTTCCTGTAGTTATTTTTTAACCTACACATGACAGCATATATATATGCACACTTTATTTATTTGAAAGTCAAGGATAGAGAGGGAGACAACACACACACATACAGAGAGAGAGAGAGAAAGAGAGAGAGAGAGAGAGAGAGAGACCTTCCATCCATTGGTTCATTCCCCATATGGCCACAACAGCCAGGGCTGGGCCAGTCCAAAGCCAGAATCGAGGAGCTCCCTCCAGGTCTCCCGTTGGGTAGCAGGGGCCCAAGCACCTGATCCATCCTTCGCTCCTCCTCTCAGTCTGTTAGCAGGGAGCTAGATCGGAAGTGGAGCGACTGGGACATGAACCAGTGCCCACGTGGAATGACAGTGTTGTAGGTGGTGGCTTTACCCACTGGCCCATAATGCTGGCCCCTACTTTTTTTTTTCTTTTATGAAAATACACATCTTTTGGGAATACAAAATTTCTTTAGGGAAGGATGCTTTTCTCCTCCCCAGCTCATGCCTCTTTTTCCTAATGCAGACATTGTTCTTCGGAGGAAAAAATCAAGAGAATGTTTAGCACTTTAGTTCGGGCTGCACTCTTCTTACTCCAGAGGGGTTGCAGCCTTACATACGTATTACTTGCTCATCCGCACTCATTTTCCCTGCCTGGGATTTCTGATGCACACTTGCTCCCTTGGTGTGTGTTTCTGTTGCCTTTTCCTCATGTCCTCAGTCATCTGCCACAACCTCTGATGGTTTTTTTTCCTTCAGATTCCCCCCTGTATTCAATGTAATAGTGGATTTATAAAGAAGGCTTATGTAAATGAGTAAATATTTTATAGGTGCCTAGGGAATTATCTGTTGCTTACTTATCTGCAATATATTGGTAATGCCATTGTTTAAAGGCTTCAGCAACATTGGTGACTATTAACTAGAGAGAGAGGAGCTTCCTCTGGATGAGCACTTGTGCTTCTGATGTTGATATTATCATATAATTAAATTCTCAAGACTTATCAAGTTAATGCCTTCTAATTCTTTTCTCATAATTTTATAGCTTTATTTTTGTGTTTTTCAAAATGAATAAAGATTTATAAATAACTGTCCTAAATTAACATTGAAATGCTTAATTTTTTTTTTTTTGCTTCTTTTTAAAAGATTTTATTTATTTATTGAGAGTTAGAGTTATGGAGTGAGGGAGAGAAAGACAGAGATAGAGAGAAAGATCTTCCATGAGCTAATTCACTCCCCAGATGGCCGCAACGGCTGGAACCAGGAGCCAGGAACTTTTTCTGTCTCTCCCACATGGGTGCAGGGGCCCAAGCACCTGGGCCGTCTTCAACTGCTTTCCCAGGCCATAGCAGAGAGCTGGATCAGAAGTGGAGCAGCTGGGACTTAGTTGAACAGGCACCCATATGGGATTCCAGCGCCATAAGCGGAGGCTTAGCCTACTATGCCACAGTGCCAGCCCCTATTAATATTCTCATGCATGTATAATTATTGAAATGAAAATGGTTAGAAAGCATTTAAATTTGACTACTAACCGTGGAGAGAGAATTTTTCCTCGGGAAATGCATTGCCCTGAATCACATGGAAATTTGAAGTGTAAACCTTGTGCAGTGTAAAGATACTATTTTCATTCTCTTCTTTGTTGGAAATAATTATAACTGATGATTTTGCAGCTATATCTGTAGTTTTTTTGGTGCTACATTAACTACATAAACTTAAACTTTTAAGTTGTTTTTTTCTAAAAATTTATAAACATATTTGACTTGCCAAACTTCCGTTTTGTAGATTCAAAGTTATAGCAAGATAATCTCAACTTCATGTCACTTTAATACAACAGTAGTTATTAGAAATTCAGAGAGTATCTAGAGAAGGAACTATTTATGATAAAGGAGTTTATAAGTGAAATGAACATTACCTCTGGCATATTAATACTAAAAGTTGGCATACACTGTAATAAAAGGAATAGAATTTTGTTTAATAGATTTCTGAACTAAGAGTACATATTTTGTTAGTCTAGAAATTCAGTTTTCTTAAAGGAAATCAGATTGTGTTCTAATTTTTAAATATTATCTATCATAGTTGCTGTAATGTTCAACTTCCCAGACCCTGCAACAGTAAAGAAAGTGGTTAACTATCTACCACGTGTCGGAATTGGAACCAGTTTTGGATTGCCTCAAACAAGGTACTGTTTTATATGAGAAAATCATGAAAACATGAAACTAATCTGTATTAATATTCTTATAAAAGCCTATTAATATTTTATTAATGCTAATATGCATTAATACTCCTGTTTATTTTGAAATGCATGACCTGTTTTATACTTCATGGTAAGTTATAATGATTAATGTACTAAGTTTTATTTTGAGTCAACTGAATTGCAGTGTCTACAGGAGAGTCTCCAGCACAGAGTATGTGCTCAACAAGTAACCATTACATAAAATGGTCTCAAAGCTTTCCCAGCACTAAGATAAAGACATTTCATAAGATACATGTTTTATCTCTTTGAGGGAAAATTTAACTTTTTACATTTTAAAGTTATTATCTTTAAAGCATTATAATATATCACAATGTATATTTTTACTCATGTCCAAATAATTCATATATGCTTTTGAGTTTTGCCATTAAAAATGTAGTGTGATGTTACTGTGTTCTCAACACAGTGGCCAAAATGAGAAAGAGAGAGACAATAGCAAGGGTTAGGTTAGATGTGGAACAACCAGAATTCTCATATACTTCTGGGGACGTGGGTGTAAATTGGTGCAGCCACTTGGGAAAACTCTTTGGAAATACTGGGTAAAATTGAACATACATATACCCTATTATTCAACAATTTTATTTCTAGGAAAAGGTCCAACAGAAATATATACATACATTAACCACAATCTTATATAAAAATGCTCATTATTCATGGATTGCATCTACCTAGAAGTGACCTAAAAGTCGACCAACAAAATGATGAATAAGTAAATTGTGTGTGGTATAATCATAGCATGGAATATGCAGCATTAAAAATGAATGAGTTATTGCTGCATGCAGCCACATGGATGAATGATTCCAGAAAGCCAGGACAAATGATTCTGCTTACATAACATTCAAAACCACTTAAAACTAATCTCTGGTGCTAGTTGTCCAGGAACCCAATTATTTTTTACGATTGGTAATTTTTATTTTAGTTTTTTAATTTTAATTTTATTTGAATGGCACAGAGAGAGGGGGACAGAAACAGAGAGGTATCTTCAATGTGCTTGTTCATTTCCCAGATACTTTTTTTTTTTTTTAAGATTTATTCATTTATCTGAAAGGCAGAGTAAAACAGAGGCGGAGAGTTAGAGGTCTTCCATCTGCTGGTTCACTCCCCACATGGCCACAACAGCTGGAGCTGAGCTGATCTGAAGCCAGGAGCCAGGAGCTTCTTCTAGGGCTCCCATGTGGGTACAGGGGCCCAAGGACTTTGGCCATCTTGTACTGCTTTCCCAGGCCATAACAGAGAGCTGGATCAGAGTAGAGCAGCCAGGACTCAAATCGGCACCCATATGAGATACTGGCACTGCAGGTGGCGGCTTTACCCACTATACTACAGCACTGTCCCCATTTCCCAGATATTTGTAATGGGGAGGCCAGGGTAGGCCAAGGCAAAGCTGGTAGCCTGGAACTCACTTTGTGCCTCCCACATGGATATTTGGGTCCCATGGACTTGGGTCATTATTTGTGATCTCCAGGGTGTGTGTTAATGGGAAGCTGGCATTGAGAGAAGAGCTAGAACTTAGCCCAAGCACTCTTGTGGAATATCGATATCCCAAGCAGTGTCTAACTGCCACACCGTGTGCCTGCCTTATATGAGTGGTAATTTTTGAGTGGGGACATAAGAAGACTTTTGAAACATTGCTGAAGGTCTATTTCCTGAGTGTGATGATGGTTACTCACGTATATTTTATGAAAATTCATTAAGTTTAATCACTTATGATTTATATGCTTTTATGTTGTAGTTTAAAAGTTATCCTTAATCCCACTGTTACTATTAAATTGAAAACATTTTTATTCCTAAACGTTTTTAATGGTGTAATTGGGATCACTCATAACCAGAGTTTTGGATTGTATTTTCCATTTAATAGGACTTGAGTATAAGGGTTTAAAAATTTTTAAAAAACAAATTAAGCTCAAAGTTAATACAAAGAAAGAAGTAATAAAAATCTGGACAGAAATACATGAAGTAGAGACTAGAAAAAAGTATACAAGATCAGTGAAACTAATAGTCATTTTTTGGCAAAGGTAAATAAAAATCAACAAATATTTAGCTAGAACAGAAAAGAGAGAAGACTCAAATAAAATCAGAACTGAAAGAGGGGATATTACAGCAGATACCACAGAAATAGAAAGGATCATATGAGACTATGATGAAGAATTTTACAAGGATACTTCAAAATTTTATGGAAAATGGAATTAGAAAGTAAGTTTATTTTAGTGTGAAAAATTTTGAAATCCATATGTAAACCTTTCATAATATGCATTTTTTATAAACTTTTTAAGTAACCTTGTACATTGGAAAATGATTACCACAGTGAAGTTTGTCAGCATGTCTGTCACCTCACATCAATAACATTTTTTTGTGGTAAGAACACATACAATTTATTCTCTTAGCAGATATTAAGTATATAATAGATATTATGATTATGAGCTATAGTCTCATGCTGCCTTTAGGCCAATGGCTCCTCATTTCCCTATCCCCACGCTCCTGGCAACCAAGAAACTCTATTTCCTCTCATAATAGGTATTGAGTGAATGAACATCAATACAACTTAGTTAACTAATTTAAGGAATGGAAAGAGTGAGGACACTAGAATTTTCCTACTGATAGAAACATATTAGAAGTGGAAATTTATATTTTACTTTTAGCATAGCTGATTTTGCCTTGAATTGAGATAGTTTTAGCGTGTTTATTTCAAATTATTCATGTATAAGTAGCAGTGAACATTTTGGTGGGAGCTATCCAGCCTGAGCTGGAAGACTTCCCAGGATGAGTCACTCACAATCCCCTTTGCAGTAGGCCTCAGTCCCTCACATCAGTCTCTGTGTCTGTCAGCAAGACCTGGCAGCTGGCTTCCTGCAGAGCAAGTGATCCAAGAGACAATGGGGCAGAAGCTCTCTGTTTCTTTGTCTTTTAAATAAGTAGAGGAAACAAAAAAACTGTCCATAAAGAAAAACCCAGGACTAGATGGCTTTATTAGTGAATGCTATCAATATTTAAAGAATAGAAGATTTCAGTCTTTCACAAACTCATCAAGAATATAGAGAGGAGGAAAGAACACTTCCTAACTCATTCTGTGAGGCCAGTATCATTCCAATACCAATGCTGAACAAACACAAGAAAACAAACAAGAAAAAACTATAGGCCAATTTTCCTCCTGAACAGATACAACAATCCTTTATAGAATTTAGCAAACCAAATAAAGCATTTTATAAAAGGGATTATATAGTGGCCATATAAATTTCACCAGGGTACTATGGATTGGTTAAAATCTGAAAAATCAATTTATGTTGTAGACCAGTTTAATAGAATAAAGGACAAAAACCACACAGTTATCTCCACGGACTAAAAAGCATTTGGTGCACATTCATGATTAAAACTCTCAACTGACTGGAATAGAAAGGAGTTTCCATAAACCGATAAAATAGTCTGCCAGGAGCAGGTGTTTGACCAGCAGTTAAGCCATGGCTTAAAATACTCATGGCCCTCCTCAAAGTGCCTGTGTTCAATTCCCAGCTCTGGCTCTTGTTTCTGGTTTGCTGCTAATACAGACCTAGAGAGGCAGCAAATGAGGTCTGTAGTAGTTAAGTCCTGTCACTCACATGAGAGACCTAGATTGAGTTCCCTGTTCCCAACTTTGGCTTAGCCCTGTTCCAGCCATTGCAACAGATGGGAGTGTTCTCTCCCCTCTTCTCCTCCCTGCCCCCTGCATTAAAAAATATCTACCCAAAATTCCCATAGCATACATCATACTTAATGTTGAAAGGCTGAAATGTTTTCCTCCTGTGTTCAGGAAGACAAAAATATCCTCTGTTCTCACCATTTTTAGTCAGCATGTTATCAGAAATTTCAGCATGTGCATCAAGGAAGAATGTGCAGAAGTAAGGGAAGGAAAAATTAAAGCAAACCAGATTGGAAAGTAAGAAAAAGAAATCTTCATTCAGAGATCACAAAAGAAGTATAAGATTTGTAAAATGAAAATATAAACCATTTCTTTCTTTTTTGTTTTTTGACAGGTAGAGTTATAGACAGTGAGAGAGAGAGACAGAGAAAAAGGTCTTCCTTCCGTTGGTTCACTCACCAAATGGCCACCACAACCGGTGCTGCACCAATTGAAGCCAGGAGCCAGGTGCTTCTTCCTGGTCTCCCATGCAGGTGCAGGGCCTAAGCACTTGGGCCTTCCTCCACTGCCCTCCCAGACCACAGCAGAGAGCTGGACTGGAAGAGGAGCAACCAGGACTAGAACCCAGCGACCATATGGGATGAGAAGAACAGAATTAGAGGACTTGCATTACCCAATTTAAAAACCTACCATAAAATTGCACTAATTAAGAGAGTTTGAGATTTATACAAGGATAAGCAGTAAATCAGTTGAACAGAACTGGAAATACAAAAATATTCTCAGTTGTTTTTCTACAAAGATGCTAGCACAATTCAATTAGAACAGAATAATCTTTAAAAATGGTACTGATACATTTAAAAATGGATTTACATTTAAAAATGGATGTTCACATATAGGAAAGCTTGGATGCTGAAAACATGCTGTATATAAGAACTCAATACATGTCATTTACATATATATAAGAGCTAAAACTATAAGATATCTAAAAAAAAATAGGAGAAAAGCTTTATGATGCTAGGATGGGCAGGGAGACCCAAAGGCCAAGTCCAAGGCCAGAATGCCTGAGAATGGGGTTGGGGGAGGGGAAGAGTTGATGGCCAGAACCAGGAGCTCCACTGTCTAAAGGTAGGAGAGGATGGATATTGTAGGTGAATGAAAGGAGGAAATTCACCCTTCCTTCTTTTAGTTCTGTTCAGTCCTCAAAAGACTGAAAGGTGCCCATAGTGGGGACAGCAATCTGTTTCACTCAGGCAACTGATTCAAATGCTAATCTCTCTGGAAACATGCTCACAGCCTGTCCAAACATAATGAGGTACCAGCGATCTCTGGGTATCCCTTAACACAGTTAAGTTGAAACATCAAAATTAACCATCACAACCTTTTATCTAGAATGTAAAAAAAGATTTGAATAGTCAGTTCACCAAAGAATATAAAAAAATTAGTAATCACAGGAAAAGATGCTCAACAATGGGCACTAAAACTAGAGAAGATACCATTTCATACCAACTAGAATGGCTATAATGAAAATATATAAAATAGTAAGTTTTGGCAAACATTGTGGTAATTTCTTCATACATTGCTGGCTAGACTGTCCAGCGGTTTAGATATTTTGGAAAACAATTTGGCAGCTTCTCAAAAAGTTTAACTTAACACACAACACAGAAACTCTATACTTAGGCATCCACTCAAAAGAAATGAAAATGTATGTTTGCACAAAAGTATGTATGTGAATGTTCATAGTAGAATTATTCATAATAACTAAAAACTGGGAACAGTTTAAATGTCCATCATTAGATAAGCAAAATATGATTTATTCAATATTCATATGAAGAATTACTATTCACCACTAAGAAGACATGAACCAACAATCCATGCTATGTTGATGGAACTCAACACTGTTGTGGTTAGTGAAAGAAGCCTTGCACAGAAGGCAACCTAATGAGTAATTTTATTTATCTAATGTGTTCTGAAAAGGCAGGTTTATCCAAACAGAAAATAGATTGATAGTTAATTGGAGCTGGAGGTAGGACTGGAGATTAATAGTAAGTAGATACAAGGCAAGTTGTGTGGTGATGAAGATGTTCTAAAGTTGATTGTGGTGATAACTGCACAATCTAGAAAATTTTTTAAGAAAAATCATTGAATTATACACTTAGAATGGATACATTTTATGGCGTGTAAATTGTACCTCAATGAATCTTTTAACAATATAGTCATTGTTTCCATGTGTTAAAAATAATTGTGACCACATAGTTCTCTGAGACTATATAGTTTGAATGTCAGAATTCATTCTGCCACCTATTTCCTACTGTTCAATATTGATCATTTGTGTTCATTAGTATTTATATTCCCTTAAGAGAACTTAGAAAACGTAGTCTTCTGTTAAGCTGTATTTTAGAAACTCAGTAGTTTATGTCACCCCATAAGTAGATACCTAAATAATTTAGGATTCTCTTTTACCTTGCAGTAACAATATGCAAATATAATCTTAAAATTTACTTGGTACAAATGTGTCTTTAATATATGACTATTAAAATTGATAAAGACATGAATAGAATTTTATATGTATTTCACAATTACTGTAATTCCTTTTTTATGTCAGTAAATCAGTGAATTATTAATCATACCACTATTAATCAACCTTGTTGGAACCTGGATATTATAATGACATTGTAATGACAGCTTACCTGAATGAATGAATATTTATAATAGACCTGTGGCTGGTCCAAATCATTTGTTAACTGTTAAATGTAGATTGAAATGTCTCCAGTATTCATTAGTCTAACATGAATAGGAATTTTTAAAATTATAGATTTCATTATGAATGAATAAGCACAGATAATTCATGATTTATTATTGTGATATAATTAATCTTTAAATTTACTGTATGTTGGATTCTTTTTCTTGTAGGCGTATTTCATTAGCTAGTCCACGTCAACTTTTCAAAGCTTCTAATATGACCCAGCGGTGGCAACACAGAGAGATTTCAAATTTCGAATACTTGATGTTTCTCAACACAATAGCAGGTAATCTCACTTCACACACTGACTTATTTCAAACAGTAAATGATTAATTGTGATATATTATTTTGAGTACTAGTACAAGTGGCTTACTTTTATTGTTAGTATTACTACTAGCTTACCTTATCAAAATATTTGATAATAGAATTTTCATTTTATATGTGAACACTTGACTACTTGAAAGAAATTTAAAATAAGCATAAAAAGTCTTTCCCAAAGATAAAAGGAAAATGTAAGTTATTTGATATAGTAAGATTGGTCTCATTTTGAAATAGTAGGAATAAAAATCCTAAGAACCTACTAATAACTTAGAAATGTGTTATATGGTGAAATAATGAAATACAACATAGAAAAATAAAATTTTGAGTAAAATAACTTAAAGAAATACTATAATTCATATATTAGGTATCTTCAAAAAGCTCATGTATATACATATCATGAAAAGAACTATGCATGTATTTCAAAAATTTTTACACTCAAACTTACCTTTTAATTCCATTTTCCACAAACTTTCTTATGTACCTTGTATGCAGATGTAAAGATCAAATGACCCTGCACAAATTCTGTAATATTGTGATTAATCGAAAATTACCTATTGAAATAATTTATCTCAAAAGAAAATAAAGAGGAGAAATTTTTCATTACTTTTCATTTGTGACAGCTGAAGAAAATGGGGATTTGTATTTTTGAGACATTTCAGATTCATTTCAACAACTAACATGGCTTACATTTGAGGTACAAACCTCAAGGTAGTTAAGTATGTCCATGTTGTTTACATGATTATAGAGCAGAAAGATATAGGTTGAGAGTGTTGTGGGTTTAAAGGCAGGGAGAAGGAAAAAATATTGTCAGCCAGTTGGTAGGAATAAGGAAAAAATAAGGAAAGATTTCAACAGCTGGATATTTCTTTAACTAGCAGAAAAGATGGTTGGGAATTAGAAGTCATTCCATGTAAAGTGAAAGCATAAGCAAACATTCAAAACTGGGAAAAACAAAAGTATACCTAGAGAACAAATAGTATAGTTTGTGTATGTATGTGTCTGTGTATACATAAAGTATGTATTTATAAAGATATAATGAGAAAATGATATATAAGTATATATTCACAAACATATATTGAGGAAAAATATCATGTGTGGGGACATACTGTGAAAGATTTTATGCCAATTTGAGGGGTTAGCAGTCCACTCATTGGGAAACTTTTGAAAGTTTTTGAGCACATCAGTGCTATTATAACTTTATAAAAAATTAACTTAGAAGCAGTACATAAGACAAATTGGAGTGGAGAAGACAAGCAGAGAACAAAATCAGGAAGCTGTTACATATAAGAAGTAATAAACCCGCATTAGAGAGATGGCAGTGGGAATTTAAAGGAAGGCCTCAATTACAAAAATTCACAGGGCACCAACCATTCACTCTGCAGCTGACTGAATGTAGCCAGGAATGAACAGAAAGTATCAGAGAATTCTTCCAGGGTTCTGGCTCCAATCACTGCAAGAAAGGTGGTGCCATTAACTGAAAAAGAAGTTAGAACACTGTGTCTAAGGAACGTGGATCTTTGTGCTGCCAAGACCTCCAGGTTACAGCATCAGTAATTAGTTTTGGGAGCACTGGCCAAACAGCATTCAGAACTTAGAGTTAAGACACTGGACTTCATCTGCATAGAAAGGAAGTCACAAAAAGGATGGGAGCACCAAGGCAAATAATACAGAAAGCAATGAAGTAAAATTGAGGGAATCTCTCGTGTGTGGGAAGACAGAAGAAGGAAGAGAGAAATCGGTAAAGAGAAAAGAATGAGTGTTCCTAGAGTTTACATAGTCATTATTATTCCTCCTCCTCCATAGTCATTATTTCTCCTTCTCTTCCTCCTCTTCGTCCCCCCTCCTCCCCCTCTCTCTCCTCCTGCTTTTCCCTCTCCTCCCCTTTTTCCTCCTCCCTCTCTTCCTCCTCCTTTTCCTCTTCTCTTTCTCCTCTCCTTGTCCTCCTTCTCCTTCTTTTCCTTCTCTTTCTTCTTTTTTTTAAGATTTATTTATTTATCTGAAAGGCAGAGTTAGGGAGAAGCAGAGGCAGAGAGAGAGAGAAGTCGTCCATCTGCTGCTTCTCTCCCAACATGGCCACAACAGCTGGGCCTGGGCCAGACTGAAACCAGGAGCCAGGAGCTTCATCTGGGTCTCCCACGGGGGTGCAGGAACCCAAGCACTTGGGCCATCTTCCAAGCTTTCCCAGGCCATTATCAGGAAACTTGATTGGAAGTGGAGCAGCTGGGACACCACGCAGCACTCACATGGGATGTGAGTGGCTTTACCCACTCCTCCACAGCACCAGCCCCCATAGTCATTTCTTGAGAGGCAAGGGCAAAGAGCACATAAGGTATTTTTCAGCTATGTCAAATGTCATAGAGAGGTTAGGGAGAAAGAGGAGGGATTTTCTGGGACCTACTGGTTACTTCATAGGGGTTCATTTTCAACACAAGCCTAGAAGGTTGAGGATAAAGAATTGAATGGTTTGAGGTGACATAGAAACTTCAGAAGTAGATTACAGTTTTCTTAAATGTGATATTAAAGAGAGAATGGGTTAGGACAGTGGGAAGAAGCCATGAAAGAGAGAGAAAGATGAAGAGAAACAATTCCAGTTATGTGAGAGATAAGTTCAAGAGCTCCACTGATGGGTTGGCATTGTGGTGCAGCAAGCTAAGATGCTGTCTGCAATGCTTCCATCCCGTCTCAGAGTAGTGGTATGAGTCCTGGCTGCTCCACTTCTAATCCAGCTACCTGCTAATGGATCTGAGAAAAGCAGTGGAAGATGACCCAAGTCCTTGGGACACTGCTACCCACATGGGAGACCTGAATGGAGCTCTGGGCTCCTGGCTTTGGAGTGCACAGCTTTAGCTGTTGGCAACTATTTGGAGAGTGAGTCAGTGGATAGAAGATCTCTCTCTCTCTCTCCCCTCTCTACCCCCTCCCACTCCCTCCCTTTCTCTCCTTTAAAAAACAAACAAACAAACAAAACCCAAAACTCCGTTCTCTTAAAGAAAAAATACCCTGCTAGGGAAATGGAGAAGAGACATGGAGTGTTATGAAGACTGAAGTTGAGGGCCTCACAATTAAAGGCTTAAATTTGGGGAAGCTGTGGCACAGTGGGTAAGACAGCACCTGCGATGCCTGCATCCCTATTGGAGTGCCTAGGGTTCTGTTCCTGATTGTACTTCTGACTCCAGCTTCCTACTAATGTACACCCTAGAAGGCAGCAGTATTTGGGTCCATGCCACCCACCTGGTATACATGGGCTGAGTTCCTGGCTCCTGCTTTCATCCTGGTCCAGCCCCAGCTATTGTGGGCATTTGTAGAGTGAACCAGTGAGTGGAAGATCTCTGTCCGTCTATCTCTCTGTCACTCTGCCTTTCAAGTAGATAATAAATAAGTAAATCTTTTTAAAAATAAAGCAAAACAAAAATTTAAAAATGACTTGGTTTACCTTATTGTCTGCACAACCCATACGTTTTTATGATGTTATGACATATTTCTCAAATGATAGTTAATAGGCATTCAGTAGCTATATTTTGAGTTTAACTTAGTTAAAAATCTAATCTCACTGCGTTGGTATATACTCTGTTTTCAAGGTACAATAAACTTTTTATTGTTTCAGATTATTTAAGCAGATGGGACATAATAAAGATTTTACTGTTTACTTCTTTTTTTTTTAACTTTTATTTAATGAATATAAATTTCCAAAGTACGATTTATGGATTACAATGGCTTCCCCCACATACCGTCCCTCCCACCCACTTCTAAATCAGAAGGAAAAGGAGGTAGATGGAAAAGAGAGGAATCAAAAAAGCTCTTGCCTTTTCCTGCTAAGTTTAGTTGTTTTTTTCTGGGAGAATTTAAAATTATTGACAGAAATATAAAATGATATAATTAACTCTGGATTAAAATTGTCCTATTATTCATGTTTTCTAAGATTGTTTCCAGGTCAAAGAAGAATTCTGTTACCTTGATAGGCCTCAAGCCCAGTGAATAGAGTAAATGGAAAGTTAGAGGGAAAAAAAGATCATTAAAAAGCTTGGATACCAAGAATATCTATAGAAAACTACTTGAACATTCATTTGTGTATTGATAACAACCTCAGAGTATGTTTGAGAGAGAGAAATGTAGGTGATTGAATGCATAATAAGAAAGGAATTCAAACAATACTAATATGCTTGTCTCCTTTATATTCTAGTCATCAAAGTCTATTCTCTTTAAATGTAACTAAAAATAGGTTATAGACTTAAATAATGAAGCTGGGATTTAAACACCAGCATTTTGACTCCAGAAACAGTGATGTCATCCACTCTGTTGCCTCCCTAAAGTGCCACCCAGAAAACTGCAGTGCAGACGTGGATGGATACCTCATCATTTACTTGGATTGTGTTTTTAGAAATCACTTGTTAATTTGTTTATCATTTCATTTTAATTCCAAATTAAATCACTGTGTTTCCCCATACTAGGACGGAGTTACAATGACTTGAATCAGTATCCAGTGTTTCCCTGGGTCATCACTAACTATGAATCAGAAGAACTGGATCTGACCTTGCCAAGCAACTTCAGAGATTTGTCCAAGGTAATGTCTGAGGAATCATCTGAAATGTAGTTATATTGCATGTAAAGAGAAATTTGAGTTATTTTAGTTCTTTTCATATAACTTTAAAAATCTTTTAAATATAATTATAGCTTTAATATACTTATCTTTTAAATTTGCAATATTCTCAAATTGAAAATTTTAGTGTGCATGAAAACTTGATTACAATTAAACACATTATTGCACTTATTTTTCCATGTGTATTCAAAGAGATATCAGCCCCAATGTCAACTTCTTCTAGGGGTATGTTAGACTTTGATGAAACATATGAAGGAAATCATGGGCAGTACTCTTTTTTTAAAATTTTATTTAACAGATACAAATTTCTTGCATTGCATAAGTACAAATTTAAGAACGTGATTCTTCTCACCCTGTGGGCAGTACTCTTATATAAAGAAAAGGGGCTGTACAGTGCACCAGGTCTCCTAACCAAGCTCTTACCTTTTGCCTTCTCTGATCCATTCCTTACTGCAACAAAATGGATCCTCTTTAAATTTCATTTTGAATTATATAACTTCAGCTTAAGTCTTTCTTGGCTTATTGAATGCAGAATAAATCTTTCTCAATTCAGAACTTTGCTTCTCTGCCTTGAAGATTTCATCTCTATTTGGGGAGTAGCTGTCCCATCATTTAGGTCACATCCTCAGGGTGACCACTGGTGACTGCCTTCCTTCCCTGATGTAGTGCTCTGTTTCTTTCATAGCACCTTCCATACTTCGCATTTTATGTATTCCTCTGTCTACTCGTTTTGGTTCTTCTTGTGTCCCTTATTAACCTCCATAATGATAGGATTGTCCATCATTTCCTCCCTGTCTGACACCATACCTGCCACTGAATAAATATGGCCAAGTTCTCAGAACACCAGATTTTTTTACCTTTAGCACTGACTTCCTTCAGGAATATACCCAGGGAGGGCCAGTGTTGTGGCTCAGTAGGTTAATCCTCCACCTGCGGCGCCAGCATCCCATATGGGCACCAGTTCTACTCCTGGCTGCTCCTCTTCCAATCAGCTCTCTGCTAATAGCCAGGAACAGCAGTGAAAGATAGCCCAGAAAGAAGTGCTTGGACCTCTGCACCCCTCTGGGAAGCCCAGAGGAGACTCCTGGCTTCTGGTTTTGGATCAGCTCAGCTCTGGCCAATGTAGTTATTTGGGTACTGAGCCAATAGATGGAAGACCTTTCTCTTTGTCTCTCCCTCTCACTGTATGTAATTCTGCCTCTCAAATAAATAAAGAAAATCTTTTTTTATTTAAAGATTTTTATTTTTGTATTTGAAAGGCATAGTTGTTACAGAGAGGCAGAGAGAGAGAGACAGAGGGAGAGAGAGAGGTCTTCTATCTGCTGGT
The DNA here is from genome assembly GCF_964237555.1 of Oryctolagus cuniculus. Lineage (NCBI taxonomy): Eukaryota > Metazoa > Chordata > Mammalia > Lagomorpha > Leporidae > Oryctolagus > Oryctolagus cuniculus. Next base: position 14,125,412 of record NC_091439.1, read on the forward strand.
TCACTCCCCAGCTGGCTACAACAGCTGGAGCTGCACTGATCTGAAGCCAGGAGCCAGGAGCTTCTTCCAGGTCTCCCACGGGGGTGCAAGGGCCCAAACACTTGGACCATCTTCTACTATTTCCCCAGGCCATAGCAGAGAGCTGGATCAGAAGTGGAGCAGCCGGGACTTGAACTGGCACTCATATGGGATGCTGGCACTGCAGGTGGCAGCTTTACCTGCCATGCCACAGCACCAGCACCAGCACCATAAATAAAATCTTTAAAAAGAAAAAAAGAATATACCCAGTCTTCTCCCTTAACTCTTCTAAATCCATCTTGGTCCATAGTGACATATCTGCTAAAGTTATAGCAGATATATTATAGCAGAAGTATAAGGGTCAGGTATGGTATTGTGGCACAGCGGGTTAAGCAGCTGTTTGCAACACTGGCATCCCACATTAGAGCACTGGTTCAAGTCCCAGCTGCTCTGCTTTCAACACAGCTTCCTGCTAACGTGCCTGGGGAGGCAACAGATGACGGCCCACTTATTTGGGCCCCTGCCATTCACAAGGGAGACCCAGTTGGAGTTTCGGGCTTCTGGCTTCAGCTTGACCCAGCCCTAGTCTTTGCAGCCATTTGAGGAGTGATTTAGTTGATGGTAGAACAATCTCTCTCTCTCTCTCTCATTGTCTCTTCTTTTTCTCTCCCTTACATTTTTCTGATATTGGAGACAGCATGCTCCCTTATCACCCATTCCAGGGTATGCTCTTTTTTGCACTGGTGTGGTTAACATTGGGAATGTTTAGAGTGACTCCTGTTTGTCCTCAAGATATGATTTTCTTCAACATAGTCCAAACCCAGCAGTCAGTGATATCAACATTTTTCTCATGTCAAACAGTATTGTTTAGGATTTGGCCATTGCCTGTTTTATAACCACCTCTTCTTTCTCTGTCCACGTCTTTGCTACCATCTTCTGTTCCTGTAGTGTCTCATGTTCACCTCTTGTGACTTTACTGTCGTTTTTCCCTTTATCTGGAAATTGGAACTCCCGTGATACTCTCTATTTACTTCTGTTAAAATATATTTCATAATTTATTAAAATTTTAATTTTTTTCTTTTCTTTCTTCCCTGTTAAGTGAAACCATTCATATAACTATTGTACTTGTTTCAAATCTCATAATATTTCATGGAAATCTATAGAATTCTGTAGTTAAATAAATAAGGACTGAATTAGTTTGACTCATGTAATGAGCCATGGAGCAGGTCAGTAATAAAAACTGGACAACTCGTGAATTCTCATGCTGTCATATTCTACTCTGTCTCCATTGTTTAAGTTCTATGTGCATAAAGGTAAAAAATAATATTTTGTGAATTTATTAGAATGTAAAATTTTTTTCAAACAATGAGTGACATTTAAATAAACATCTTGAGGTAGGCATTTTGCCTAGTAATGAAATGTCAGTTGGGATGCCAGTGCTCCCTAACAGCAGAGTGCTCTGAATATTGTCTGTGCTCATGCATACTAACTTCTTGCTAATGTGTAACCTGGGAGGCAGCAGTGGGGTGCATGTAGGTTAGTCCCTGCCAGCCACATGGGAAACCTGATTGAGTTCCTAGTTCCTGACCTTGGCCTAGCTCAGTCCTGGCTGTCATGGGGCCTTTAGGGAATGGACCAATTAATGAGAGATTTCTGTTTGTCTCTCTGTATCTGTCTTTTTCTCAAATATAAATACACAGATACATACATATATACATATCCTTTCTTGGATTATAGAAGAATTGCCTCCACTTTTATCACTGAATATTTTTAAGTATGTAGCTCATCAAGATAGTGTGTGCTTCAAATGATTCTTTTGGAAATGTCCTTAGGATGCAATGCATAGTAAGATGGACTGTGGGCTGGGCCCATATTTCTGTCCTGATTGGAACAGCAGCTAATGGTGACAAGTGGGAGACTTGAGTGCTCTGAGGCCTTATTTCTGTCTTCTCCCATGGTTGTTCCTGAAAAGAAACTCCCTTTTCCTTGCTTCCTCCTTTCACCACCACTCTTTTGTCAACTGCCTGCATTCCCTGATCCTTTTCTATATTCTAAACTCTACTAGAAATCTTATGTGATTAGAAGAAAGCCTCCATTATCATTTCATTAGATCAGAAAAATGTTGTTGTAGATTGTTTGACAGCTAAGCAGAATTCTTTATTAAAATTAATTTTTACTTGTATTTTACAAATGTTTCTTGGGAACTTAACAAATACTTTTGTTGGGTGGGTACAATATTATTTTAATGAATGTCTTTATAACATCTCTTTTGGATATGATAAATGAAGCTATTTTATGTCCTCAAGTATGATCAATAATAATTTTGCTTTTTTATTTTGTAACATTAAAAGTAGAAAAGAAAGGGGCAAAAAGCTTAAACATAACAATCACCATCATTACTCTCTATCCACATATGTCCATATCCCCTTAACAGAGACAAAAAAAAAAATCATTTGTGTGATTTAGTGCCTGTAAATGTACTGGCATCTATTTTTATATTCTGAGAAATTTAATGAAGTATTTGTATTTGTGGCTGAGAAAAGAATATTTGTAAAGAGTTCTTTCATGAAGAACTACAGCCGAGTAGTGAAGAGTAGTGAATTAGGGACTCCAGGATGAAGTAGGATGCTCTCATACTCAGCCACATATCTCATAACGAGTATCGCCTTTCCTATAAACCAGCAGTAGTTTGAATGCTACAAAAGTCATTCAGGTTTGTGAAAGTGGAATTGCACTGATACTAATTGCTTTCAAAATATTAATTAAATAAATGATTTTGGAATTGACTATACTATTTTAAGTGGGATAATCAAGCACCTCAGATATTTGAAAGTTGTGCTTTGCCTGTCTAAAATAGTGATAATTGTTTATTTAATAAGAGTGTTTCATCCCTTTTAGTATTAAGGTCTGCCAAAATGTTTACAGTGTGATTCAGTTTTCAAATATTTGTTTATGCACATGCTTTCAGGAATACATTTCGGGTATAAATGAGCTGTGTCTGTACAAATAATGATTCTAATAGAATTGTATTAAAATTTGTCCCATAGTATACATTTGACAAATATTACTATTTGTTTAAATAAACTTGAGAAATCCTGGAAAACATAATGTGCAAAGCTTAATTTAGAACATAAACAGATCTTATCCCCATTCTTAAGCAGATAATATAGCTTGACTAGCTTTTAGATGTATTGAATTATTTATGCATATTTATGTCCATTTAAATTCCCCAAAGCTTGTTTTCAAAGGAGTTTTAGTAGCATTGATACAAAGCTACAGATTATTTGGTAATCTATTCCATGTTGCACAGGGAATTTTCTTTCTGAAAACTGAATTAATGTAATCAACATCCTTTATATTATTTTTCTGATCATTCTTTGAGAAAAGTAAAAGTCTGAGGGAACAACATAAATATCCTCTTTAAAGTATAATTTTTTGTTCCATCTACAAGATCTCTTAACAATTACAAATTAGTATTGTCATTATGTTGAGGTCAAATTTAATTTGAATATTAAATATTTTCTAGTATTGAAGAAATCCTCATTTAGTGTAGTAGTTTAGTTTATTCTTTCACTGCTGAAAAAAAAGTAGAGATCAGTTTTGAAGTTGATTTTTTTTCTCCTCCTTTATTTTGTTTGATCAGTAGTCTGAAATTTTGACTGATGAGTAGACATAACTAACCATGCAAAGAATTTGGAGTGACATTAATCCATATTTTATAAATACACATTGATTTTATATTTTGACATCATCCTTGAAAGAGATGAAGATCAACATTTTCTATTTGTCTCTCTCTTCTAAAAAATTATAATTAGGGCAGGAATATATTTACAAAATGTCATACCGTAAGTACAGATTGTGATGGCTGAGTATTAATAGTATCAGGACTTTATTAGCAGATCTCAATGATTTTCTTTGCAACTCTGCTTTTTTTTCCTGTTTACTTTGAAGAATGATTGTGTAACCTAATTTTATAAAGAGAAAGACCAAGACAGTCCAAGCTGATTATTTTTCTTCTAATTGTCGAGCATGGTTATTTTGGAATATTTACATATATCTTTGTCCTGTACTCTGATTAACTGCTCCAAAATGCTAATGTATTCTGATTGAAATGCAGTTGATAGGCCGGTGCCATGGCTCAATAGGCTAATCCTCCGCCTGCGGTGCTGACATCCCGGGTTCTAGTCCCGGTCGGGGCGCCGGATTCTGTCCCGGTTGCCCCTCTTCCATTCCAGCTCTCTGCTGTGGCCAGAGAGTGCAGTGGAGGATGGCCCAAATCCTTAGGCCCTGCATCTGCATGGGAGACCAGGAGAAGCGCCTGGCTCCTGGCTTCGGATCAGCACGGCACGCTGGCTGCAGCGTGCCGCAGTAGTGGCAACTGGAGGGTGAATCACCGTAAAGGAAGACCTTTCTCTCTGTCTCTCTCTCTCACTGTCCACTCTGTCTGTCAAAAAAATAAAAAAAAAAAAATGCAGTTGATAGCCATGTACTTACAAATGAAAACTTCAGTATCTTGGCCATGAAATTTAGAAAGGCAGGAACATCCCATTTATTAACAGCTATTATTAATTGAGCACTTTCTATGTGCTAGATTCTTACCGAAGTATTTTGCATGTGGTAACTCCTTTAATGCTCACAAAAATCCTTTAGATAGCTAACATTATTATTGTCTTTACAGAGGCCAAAACAGGCCCCTTGAGGTTAATCAAGTTCACCAGGTTACAAACCTTGTAGGTAGACTGCGAATTTGAACACTAAACTAGTGTTTTTCAAATTGTAGCACTGAAAAAAAAATGAATAGAATAGGACAACATAACATAAAAAAAGGAAATAACAGTGTGCATCATGTCCATATCTGCTTCAGTTGTATGGGTGTGTGTGCATGTGTGTGCTCGGTTGTGATTTAACTAACGTCTCTCACTATGCATTTTGGCCCAGAAAGTTTGAGAAGCACTGCAGTATGCTGTCCTGCCTTCTCCTGTTGGCACTAGTTGCTTAGTCTCTTTTAATGTTATTTTATCGAGTTGCTTTTCATCTTTACTGATGAAATATATGCTAGAATTCAACCACTGTACTGCTGGTGCAGAAAGGACAGCTTGTTTTCCAAACTGCCTGCCTTCTTGTCTTTGTTTCAGGTTATGCTCCAGCCTTTTCTGATGAACCCTATTTCACAAAAAAAAAAAAAAAAAAAAAAGCTAAATGTTTGGTTAAAGCTAGAGAAAACTCAGTGTTACCACTCATTCCTGTCTTCTTTTGTCTGTTATTTGTTAAAAGAATACTATTGTGGCTGGCGCTGCGGCTCACTAGGCTAATCCTCCACCTGCGGCGCCGGCACGCCGGGTTCTAGTCCCAGTCGGGGCGCTGGTTCTGTCCCGGTTGCTCTTCTTCCAGGCCAGCTCTCTGCTGTGGCCCGGGAGTGCAGTGAAGGATGGCCCAAGTGCTTGGGCCCTGCACCCACGTGAGAGACCAGGAGGAAGCACCTGGCTCCTGGCTTCAGCGGGGGTGGGGTGGGGGGTGGGGGGTGTGAACCAACGGCAAAAGGAAGACCTTTCTCTCTGTCTCTCTCTCACTGTCTAACTCTGCCTGTCAAAAAAAAAATACTATTGTATGCCAGAAATTCTTAATTTCTGGAGATTTGAAAGAACAAAATCAAGTAGTTCCTATCCTGTTTTTTTAAAACAAAACAAAACACAGCTCTGAAGAAGGCAGGGGAAGGAGGAAGACAGGAAAGGTCGAGTATTTTGTCATTTGCTATTTTGAATTCATACTTTTAATATAAAGGGAAATACCAAGAATTTTGAGGTAGAGTTTAAAGAAAAGCTGATTTTTATCTTTAGAGTACAAACCCAGTGTGAGCTGTTGTTTCAGTCCAGAGTGCAGAAGCAAGAAGGGTGAACAGCAGAGATGGTGAAACTGTGCTGTCATCTCCTGCTTCCTACCTTGCCATAGGAGAATCGGAGGAAAGTGTACCAAAACTGACTTTTCGTTTTTGATCCAGGCTCTACAAAACTGTTTTGTTTTTAAAAACCCATCTTACAGTGTTGTACGAGTCACACCTTGTTAGCCTAGACATTTCTGTTACCTTCGCCTGGATCAAAATTTTCTGCAGAGTAAACTCTGGGAAAACTTGAGAGGAAGAAATGACAAAGCTCTACTGAATTTACTTGCTGGTTTCTGAGTTGCTACTGTTTGCCCTTAGTATATATTGTCTTCTTTTTCTTTAAAAGACAAGTAAGTTATCTCTGTGTGTATGTATGTATGTGTGTGTGTGTGTATGTGTGTATGTGTGTGTGTGTGTATGTATGTGTCTCTCCTTTATCTCCTACCATTTGTCTGTGTATTTTAATATGTGAGATACTTCTCTCTAACACACATTTAATATACAGCATGCATTTTGACCTGGAATTGACTACCGACATTTAACTGTTGTTGATCAGACAGCACTTCTTTATCTCTTTAAGTTTTAAGTGCTGTTTCTGACGAATGCCAGTCCTTTTAGTCTGCTCTGTAACAGATACACAGGGAATCAATATACCATCTAGATGTCACAGAAGTAAAAGACCGCTCCTGGTGGGTGGGGGGAAGGCTGTGTGAGCATGATAGGTATTATACCTTTTTCTTTCTTTTTCTCTTTATTGGGCTTCAGAAAAGCAGCAAACCTTGTGTTACTATGGTAGTAAATAATGGATCTTAAATTGTATAGGTAAAATATAAATGCAGATAAAAAACAAAACATGCCCTATATTGCTGATTATATTTTGGATATTTCTTGTTAGCTGACAAAATATATTAAAAGTATTTTAATCTTGGCATCTAACATGGTTGCTGTTACATGCCACATTGATTTAGGATTGTGGTATAAATCGTATTCCCTGGCCTTAGGAAGGTTTTGTGGTCTAATTAGCAGACGACTGGTATCAGGAGAGTTCAGAATGTATCTGTGGGGTTGAGAGGGAAGCCCTGGTAGGTGCCCTCCACTGTAAAAAACATTCATGTATGCTGTCTTCCTTAGTCCCCTCAACAACACCATGAGGAATGTGTTGTTATCTTTGTTTTACAGATAAGGAAACTAAGATTTAGTGAGGTTAAGGAACTCTCCAAGGTCACACATTTTCCAAGTTGGTAAACCCAGGATTTGATCTCAGAGTTGTCCCTGTCAATTAATTTTTAGACCTCAGGTATGACCATAAGTAACATGGAAAATTAGATTGAATACTTGCTTTGTAAAAACACTCTTTCCTTAATTCAACTTCCCTTCCCTATTAACAAAAGGCAAGAGATTCACTTTTGGGGAAACTTCTACCAGAGAAGTTTCCGATGGGAGAGCACCAAGAACAGCAGAGGTGGGGTTTAAGGTCAAGGGTGGAAAACAGGATTAACTGAAAGTCTTAAGTACTGAAAGGTGAAGGCTCCTGGGTCCCTTTGGCTCTCTTACTACCAGGACTCTGGCAGCCAAACTTATACCAGCTCCACCCCATAAGGCAAAGGTTGTATCACTCTTTGGGCATGCTGACCTGCTCAAGAGAGAAGACTAGAAATGCTAATGATTATAGGGATCATGCTTGGAGCTCAGCTGATTTCCCTTCAGAGAAGTCTACCAGTTCACACTGTGTGCTTTGTTCTTAAAAATGAAGCTACAGCCAGGCATTAACATTTAAAGACAATCTCTGCTGTGAAAGATGACAAAGACTAAAGCAAATAGGAAAATAAATAGAGACTGGAAAAAAACAAGGAATTTAAGAAGGAGAAGAAACCTTAAAAAACAAGACCATGAATAAATGGCCTCAGCAAGGAAAAAAATGTTGCATTAATGGAGTAAGAAAAATGGTGAGCAGTAATAAAATTAGTTAAGAGTTAGGACCTAATTACAGATATACCCTAAGAAGAATATTAGGATGGTGTAGGAAAAATAGCCTGGAAAGGTAAAATTAGAGGACTAGATAGAGAATCTTTGGATTTAAATAGACTCATGGCAGCTTTCTTCCATTTGTAAATGTGGAGACCTATCCAAAATGCTTAATTTGAGGGTTCTATTTAGCAAATTGTTATTTATTTCATATAACCCTAAAGAAAATTTTCAAGTACGGTGACCTTTTCAAACCTGTTCAATATGGGTTTATGAATTTAAAATATGTCTATGCAATGTTCTTTCAAGAATTTAACACTAAGTTCAACAAAGTGTGAAGAGACATGTGTTATTTATATATATTTGTATATAGAAATGCACACGCACACTCTCATATGGGTCTTCAAAAAGTTAATGGGAAGTGAATGTTATGAATAAAACTGCACAGCTTTTGAAATGTTTTTGTGTCAAAATAAACATCTTTTAATTTTATTTTCCCACAAGCATTTTGAAATAACCTCTGACTGTGTGTATGTATGGATATGATAGTGCATTTGGAGGATTTGTATAAGATGTGCTTTTTAAATGGTCTTCAGTTATGTTGTGTGACATAACTGTGTGTTGGCATTCTATGTAATGGATTTTATTTTCTACTAGAACTTACCTTGTAGTAGAAGTTTTTGAATGGTTCTAATAGAGGTTAACCCTACACTTAATTTAAGCAGCCTTCAATGACATTGTTTTCTAACATTAGTCAGAAAATGATAAACTGAAGCAACTGAAATGGATTGTGGTTAATATTACTGTCAGGGTGATGAATAATCCTGACATTCACCAGCAACACACTGCCAGTCAGTAATCCTTCTCAAAATTAAGTATTTATTCTCTAGTCGTGCTAAGTTACTGTGATGTGGAGTAGTGACTGTTTATTATTATTATTTATAAATGAATTGTTTTATTCGTGTAGCAGTACTAATTTAACTCCACATGCTCTTTGTCTCTTTTGGTATCTCTGCTTCTCAGATAAAGAATTTTTTTAAAGTTAATGGAAAATGTGTATTATAATGTGCATGGAATCTCTAACCTCCAGCAATAATTGCTCAATGATTTTCAAAGTCATATATTCCATCTGTACCATTAAATGTGCAAGACTTTATCCTTGTGCCAAAAATAAACCCATCTTTTAATCCAATTTTCAATGCATTTTTTTTAAAATGTGCTTGTATCTAGGTCTCTTTCTAGACTCTGTATTCTGTATATCTGTATATATCAATATATCTGTCTTTCTGTAAGTGTCATACTGCATTGGTTACTGTAGTTTATAGTAAGTCACGAAAGCAGGTTATGTGACCCCTGCACCTATATTTCTCTTTTTCAAAATTGTTTGACTGTTCTTGAACTTCTGTTTTTGAGAATTAACTTGCCAATTGCTAATTAAAACAAAAAACTTGCTAAAATTTTTATTGAGATTGCATTGAATCTATAAGCCATTTTGAGTAAAAATAATATATTAACAGTATTGAATCTTCCAATTCATGAATATACCTCTTCCATTTGTTTAGTTGTTTAATTTCTCTGCAGTGTTTTGTAATTTATAGCTAACAGTATTTATACACCTACACATTGCTTAATGATGAAAATAGATTCTGTGAAATGCAGCATAGTGGCAGGGGTTTTTGTTGTTGTGGGAAAATAATAGAGTTTACCTACACAAACTTAAGCCACCTACGATGTCAGTAGATGGTATAATCATATGGATCCATCTTTGACAAAATGTTGACCCAAGTATCATTGTTTGGCACTTGACTATATGTGTTTAATTTATCCTAAAAAATTGATATTTTAAATGCTATTTACATTTTTTAATGCCCTTGTTCATATAGTATAGAGATACAACTAAATTTTTAAAATTTATCTTGTATTCTGTAACCTTGCTAAACTCAATTAATATTAGTCAGCTTTTTTTTTTTTTTGACAGGCAGAGTGGACAGTGAGAGAGAGAGACAGAGAGAAAGGTCTTCCTTTGCCATTGGTTCACCCTCCAATGGGCGCCGCGGCTGGCGCGCTGCGGCCGGCGCACCGCGCTGATCCGATGGCAGGAGCCAGGAGCCAGGTGCTTTTCCCGGTCTCCCATGGGGTGCAGGGCCCAAGCACCTGGGCCATCCTCCACTGCCTTCCCGGGCCACAGCAGAGAGCTGGCCTGGAAGAGGGGCAACCAGGACAGAATCCGGAGCCCCGACCAGGACTAGAACCCGCGGTGCCGGCCTATTAGTCAGCTTTATATAGAGCTTTTATAGTACTTTCTACAAAAACAAACATAGGAGGGCCGGAGTTGTGGTGTAGCAGGTAAAACCACCTGTGACGTTGGGGTCCAATATGGCACCAGTTCATGTCCCAGCTTCTCTACTTCCCATCCAGCTCCCTGCTAATATGCCTTGGAAAAGAAGTGGAATGTGGCCCACTTATTTGGGCTCCTGCATCCATGTGGAGAGAACCAGATGAAGCTCATGGCTCCTGCCTTTCCCAGTCCTGGCCACTTTGGTCCTGTGGAGAGTGAACTAGCAGTTGGAAGATTTCTCTCTCTGTCTCTCACTCTCTCTGTAATTCTGACTTTCAAATAAATAATCTTTTTTAAAAAATGTTATCTAAGTCAGATTTTGTGAGAGTAAAACAAAAGTGTATTTCACCCTGAGGCAAAATGCCCATCAGCTGCGAACCTCTGAAATCTAACAAGTTATGTGCCTTGGGTTAGGGGTGCCATGGTGGTGTAGCAGGTTCTGGCTGCTCCACTTTCAATCAAGCTCCCTGCTAATGGCCTAGAAAAAGCAGCAAAAGATGGCCCAAGTGCTTGGGCCCCTATATCCACATGGGAGACCCAGAAGAAGCTCCTGGCTCTGGCCTGGGCCAACTCTAGCCATTGTGACCATCTACGGAGTGTACCAGCAGATGGAAGATCTTTCTGTCTCTTACGCTACCTCTCTCTTCCCCTCTCTCTATAGCTCTGATGTTCAAATAAATAAATCTTTTAAAAAATGAAAATAGCATCAGGGAATGAAGACTCATTGCACTGTATCAACTGGTCTGCAGTGCTGAGAGTGTCTTGCCTTTGGTCTCGGGAAGAAAAGCATTCAGTCTTTCACTGTTAAGTGCGATATTAAATTCAGGTATTTTTGTAGATACTCTTCATTAGCTTGAGTAAGCTCCCCTCTATTCCTAGTTTATTGAGAGTTTTCATCATAATTGGGTACTGAATGTGTCAAATGCTTTTTCTGAAGATGATTGTGATTATATCATTTTAAAAAATTATTAATATACTGAATTATATTGATTGATTTTGGAGTTTTTCATTCCTTAGATAAACCAGAGTATGATGTATTATCCTCTTAATGAATATGTGGATCTGGTGTTCTGATATTAAGAATTTTTGAATCTATATTCTTGAAGGGTATGTCTGTAACGTCTTTGTAGTTTTGGCATCAGGATAATGCTTACATGACAAAATGAGTTTTTTTTTTTTTTAAGATCTATTTATTTAGTTGAAATATTACAGAGAGAGATGGAGAAACAGAGAGAGAAAGATCTTTCATCTTCTGGTTCACTCCCCCAATGCCTGCAGCAGCCAGGTCTCCCATGTGGGTAGCCGAGATTTAAGAACTTGGGGCCGATATCTGATGCCTTCCCAGGCATGTTAGCAGGAATCTGGATTGGAAGCAGAGTAGCTACAGCATGATCTGGCTTTCTAGTATCGGATGTGAGCATACCAAGTGGCAGCTTGCCACAACCATCATGCCACTGTGCCCACCCCTAAATTTTAAAAAATTGTTTATTTACTTACTTTTCATTTTATTTGAAAGGTACAGAGACAGATAGAGAAAAATCCTCCATCTGCTGGTTCACTATTCAGATGCCTACAACAGCCAGGGCTCAGCCAGGCCACAGTCAGGACCCCATTTTATTCAGGTCTTCCACGTGGGTGGCAGGAACCCAAGTATTTGAGCCATCACCTGCTGCCTTCCAGGATGCACATTAGCAGGAAGCTGGATGAGAAGTTGAGGAGCTGGGACTCAGACCAGGCCCTCTAACACATTCCAGGCCAAAACCCGCCCTGATTCTACGTTTCAAGTGGGGTTTTGAGACCATTTACATTTAGTGTAATTTTATGACATGATTAGTTTAAATTTATCTTATCTTCTTGCTGTTTTTCATTCCACACATTAGCTCTCTGTACTTAGTCTCCCTTTATCTTCCTCTCTTTAGAGTATATTTATGATTCTGCTTTATTTGTGAAAGAAGAACAGATACTGGGAGGTAAATCATATTATATGCTCAGAAATGTGGATGCTACTCCCAAAATGGCTGCATCAGCCAGGATTGGGCCAGGCCAAAGTCAGGAGCCAAGAATTCCATCCGTGTCTCCTACTTGGGTAGTAGGAACTATGCTATTTGAGGGATCATCTCCTGTTTCCCAAGCACATTAGCAGGAAGCTGAAGCGGAGTGGCTGGTATTCAAACTGGATCTCCGGTGTGGGAGGAGGGTGTCACAAGCTTCCACTTAATCCACCTTGCCACAATGCCTACCTTGTGTTTTATTTTTTATCTCATGTGCTAGAACCAGTCCAAAGCCATATCTAGCTACTATATATGGTGGCCAGGGCCACTGATACCTAAATCTGAGCTTCACTAGCTGATGGGTGGTGCCTCATAAATAGTGATTAACACTCTCCTACCATCAAATGACTAAATTTACCCACTTCACCAAATATGTCTGAGATTGCAGTTGTAGAGGAAAGATACAATTAAGTGTTAATGTAAAAGAGGGTGAAAAGGTGAGTTTTATGTGATAACCATCCCAGTTGCACAGGGAAAGTAAGGTAAATTTTAGAGAATATTTACCAATTTAATGGGCCTTTTCATTTTTGACTCATTTCTCCGTCAGTGGAGTAAATTCTTTTGCCGATAATCTGGCTGCTCTAGTTTTGTCCAGTTAGAGTATTTCGCGTAACCATTGTCTGTCAGAACCACCCTCAGAGCAGCACTGGGGAGGGTTACAGGCGCTGGACGGGTGGTGCAAGTGCTGCAGCTGGGGATTGTGGAGTTTGAGAGTCACTGACCCTTCCTTGTCAGGAGTGGGCTTTTTTCTGGCGATGTAACTGCCTTTAACCCTTAGTCATCAGCCTGTCAAGCCTCACGTTGCTAGAAATCAACTCCCAAAGTGTTAGCGACATTTCCTAGCCTTATGTATGATCTGTGGCTTTTCTTGAGTCATGAGAATTATAGTCTCTACTGTTGAGCTCCTATTAGAGATTATCTCACTAAATTGATTATCTCACTAAATTGATTCCAGTAATCCCTTTCTCCTGGAAGGCACCACCTATCTCCAGTTACACTTGCACAATAATAATTTGACCTCCTTGTCTGATATTTGAGATCCACTGATAGTTTTTTTTAATCTGATGAGGAATTTTTTAAAAAGATTTATTTTTTATTTATTTGAAGGGCAGAGTTACACAAAGAGAGAGAGAGAAAGAGAGAGAATCTTCCATCTGCTAGTTTGCTCCTCTAGTGGCAAGAATAGCCAGGGCTGGGCCTGGCCTTAGCCAGGAACCAGGAGCTTCATCCTGGTCTCCCACATGGGTGTTGAGGCCCAATGACTTGGGCTATCCTCTACTGCCTTCCCAAGCACATCATCAGGAAGCTGGATTGGAAGCATTGAATATACTTTTCCCCATTTGAAACACTTTTGTTATATTCATATGTCTTTCAAAGTAAATACAAAGGGGATTTTAAAAGCTGAATATTCTTCAAGTAATTTTTAGTTTTATGTACCCAGCTTATAGATGCTAGTGGAACATTATGTTACCAGTAACCCATTATAAAACTCTGTGGATGAGTTCCTTGATTTCAATGGCATTAACTGGTTCTTTAAATGGTTGGTGAATCTATCTGCAAATGGACAGATTTTGTCACATCTGCATTGGGCCTTTATGGTGTTTATCATTTTCATGACAGTCCTTGGATTTTTGGGACTATTTCTTGGGTTCTTCCTGGTATTTACTTATACCCTGACTTTGGGTTATTGGACTGTTTTCATCAATTTATGTGACTTTCTCAAACTCAGATAAAAATCAGTAGTAAAAATTGCTTCATGCTAACTGTAGCTGAATAACATAGAATTATGAAGGCATCACTGCTAACTCTACCAATGTGAGCATTTCAAATGATTTAGATTCTACATAGGCACAATAAGTAAAATGGAATACTTTCTTTTTCCCAAGATGTGTTCATAAAATTGAAATGGTACAGTAGATATATATTTAACACCACTTGTAAGTATATTTTCAAGGGAGTAAAAAGGGCTCTGATACTTGAAAACAAAAAATGCCTATTTGTTAACTCTAAAAGCCACAGAAGTATGCTGATGAAATTTTTTCTTGACAATATTAAATAAAGTCTAGAGTGTGGAAGATAAGTGCCAAACCATTTCAGCCATATATAGCATAGAACGAAATACCCTACAAGCCAAGGTTGTGTAAAAATGCTGATCAAGCTGCTTGTTATACTTGTCATTTAGATAAAAGAGCTGATACAACCAAAGCAAAATAGTTGCTGCACCCCCCAATAGTGGCAATGCTGCTAAATGACAGGGGCTATTTGTTTATTTTCCTCATTAGAGGATGGGGGAACGCAGGTGGTGGAGACAACCAGCATAAAATTCACTGGGTTCTTTAAACAGCTTCAGCAACACAGAGAATTAAAGACTCTCATTTGGCTTCATGGAGGTGGGGATACAAATATGAAAGTTAAGAAGGGAGGCCGGCACTATGGCAGGTTAATCCTCTGCCTGCAGTGCCGGCATCCCGTCTGGGCACCAGATCTAGTCCTGGCTGCTCCTCCGCCCGATCCAGCTCTCTGCTGTGGCCTGGGAAAGCAGTAGAAGATGGCCTGAACACTTGAGCCCTGAACCTGCATGAGAGACGCAGGAGAGCCTCCTGGCTCCTGGCTTTGGATTGGTCCAGCTCTGCCTGTTGGAGTCATTTGGCGAGTGAACCAGTGGGTGGAAGACCTTTCTCTCTGTCTCTCCCTCTCACTGTCTGTAACCCTATCTCTCAAGTAAATTAAAAAAAAAAAAAAAAAAAACTAAAAAAAAAAAGTTAAGAGGGACATAACACTGTAAATTTAGGTGAGAATACCTATGATTTTTGTTCCTTATGTCTATTCCAAGATAAAAATATGCACTGCTTTCCTTCCATTTCTTCAGCTGTCTTCTAAATCGACATACAGAGACATTAGGTAGAGAAAAAACTTTAGTAATAATTTTTAGAAAGGGAATTTAATCTAAAACTCCCATGAAAGACTTCTAATGGACTTGCTAGTTCAGGCCCAATATATATATTTTTTATCAACCCACCAACCCAAATCATTCTAAGATTTGCTTATAAGTTTGGTTAGAGATGGCTTCAAATCTTGTTGCTGCTACTATCTAGGTAACCAACCATTGCTAATCAGTTCACTTCACTACTCCAAAACTCAGTTTTTTTCATTTACAAATTGAGAATGCTAATAGGTCCACATATTAAGAAGTTGTGAAGATGATGCTGTGACTTGTGTAAGACTTTTACAACCTTTGCTTATATCACGAAATTATCACATAGAATGATCTATGTGCCACAGTTTTTTTTTTTGTTTGTTTGTTTTGTTTTTCCTGGAGCTTTTCCAAACCTGATCCTTATGTCCTGATTAAGAATAGCTATGTATGATGTAACATTTCCTGATAGCCTCTTCAATCCTCTGAATTCAAAGGTTTTTTGTTTTATTTCTGTTCATTTAATCAGATACCTTACACTTAATTTACAATACTCTGTCCTTTATCTTGACGTTTTTACAACATAGACCTATAAGGGAGCATTGAGTTAAATCATCTTGTTGCTTACTCCGTTCTCATCTTTTGCCTTCAGTTTGCAGTGGCTCTCTTTGAATGGCTGTTCACCTACCCTACTTTCAGGCAGGAATAAAATAATGGATAACCCTTATTTGCACACAGCCTCTTAAATATTGTAAGACAGGCTCTATCTGTCTTCACAGAATTGAAGGATATTTCCAGTGTCCTAAGTCACTCCACATGCAGATGATACCGGCAGATGTCTTTGAGTTGGTCATCGAGAGCCTGAGCGCCATTACAGATTGCTCATGCTCTTTTGCGTCCCGTTCCTGAACCCCTTCCCAAACCCCCTCTTTAATTTTTTATATAAGAAGGTATTTTATTATTTTACTAAATAATGTATTAGTGAATGCAGTAGATTGCACTTTCTCAAATGGCAAATGACTCTTGGTGTCCATTTCTCTTTGATTCCCTTGAGAACCTTGTACTCATCCATGTTTTTGGAGAATCCACTTTCTACGGCAACGGTGATACTGTCCACGAGGATCCCAACAGTGCTTCACAGTAAAGAACATTTTGCTTTGTTGTTCTCTCATGGGTTCTTGCTCAAGATGTTCCTCTGTTTTCTTCTAATCTGGCTTTGAGCACTTGATCCCATGTCTCTTTATGATTATGCACAGGATCTGTGGCGGGATAGGTTTTGTGTGGTGGAAAGGATGTCAGGAAGGGCGATAGCATCCAGTTGACCTTCCACCAGATGTCAAGGCAAGCTCTACTTTGCTGATAGTCATCTGGAAGAGAAGAATTTATAGATTTATGACACACCCAATATAAAACTCGGTTTCGCTTGGAAGTAAGCATTTCAAAATAGTTTTCTTGGGTATCACCCATTTTGCTGCTGTTGCTACCATGATGTAGCAAGATATTTATCAGGCGATATGAAGAAAAGAGGTTCTGAAGGAAAAACTAGTTTTAAAATCTGCCTCTAGCTGGGTCAGGTGTTTTCGCTGCCTGGGCCTAACATCTTCTGTGTCCCTTTGCACTTCTGACCTCTCTTCTCTACCCTGTTGTCCTTTAGTGTCTCCAAGGGCCCTGTTTCAGAATCTTCTGCCCCTGGGTTGTCTTTTTTTCTTTCTCTTTCACCTCCTTCTCTTCTCATCCCTGTATGTTGGGGTTTATTGATTTCCCAAAGCAAGCCTTTATAGAAACATGTGAAAAACCCTTTGAGACATCTAGATTTTAAAGAGAAGTTTGTTAACTCCAGGGGATCTTTGCCTTGTAGAATTTCTGAGATTTCTTGCTGATTCCCTACCACTTCCTTGCCTTCGGTAACTATGAGCATGATTCAGGAATTTGAACTTCAGTTTCTGGAGATTGAAAGAAATTGTAGCAGTTCATACAGAACTTTCAAAAGAAGGAAAGCATTATGGTGTTGATAATAACATTACTGGCAGCTACACTTGATTGTTTTCTTCATCTCGAGCTCATCTAAGCACTTTACAGATATTAGTCTTTTAAATCAACCTGTTAAATAAAGATCACATTTGAAAAACAGAAATGATAGGAGTGTACTGAAATTAGGAAAACCAACTTGTAATGCGATCATTTTTGATAGGTAAAATGGCCCAAAGAGAGAATTGTAAATGTTTGATTTGAGTCTCCTAGGTTTAAGTTGATTTTGAGCTAGATTACTTAAGATACTTCATTTCTCTTATTAAAATATGAATGGAGTAGGTGTTTGGTCTAGCAGTTATGGTGATGCTTGGGATGCCCATTTCCCATGTCTGAGTGAGTACCTGGTTTGGAGTCCTGACTGCAGTCCACATTCCAGCTGTCTGCTGATGCACACCCCGGGAGGCAGCAGATGGCAACTCGAGTAACTGGGTCCCTCCCACTCAGTGGGAGACCCAGACTGAGTTCCCGGCTTCTGGCTTTTGCTTGGCCCAGCCTCTGCTATGTGGGGTGTTTGCAGAGTGGACCATCTGATGGTCTGCCCTTCTCTATTTCTGTGTCTGTGTGCCTCCGAAATAAAATAGGGGTGTGTACCTCACGTAGTTTTTGTGAAAATGCATAATCTTATCATGTATTGTGAATTAGAAAATGTAAGCTTGAGTTCTTTATTAGATAACTTCAAGTAACAGTTCTTAAAATTTAAGACAAGAAAGGGAAAAATAGATACTTTTTCTTTTTGCAGCTTTTATTATAATTAGATGAGTCTGTGCCATTAAAGGGGTCAGAGAATCTAAAACTTTTTTACAAAAAGATTTATTTATTTGAATGGCAGAGTGACAGAGAGAAAGAGACAGAGAGAGATCTTCCATCTGCTGGTTCACACCCCAAATAGCTGCAACAGCCAGGGCTAGGCCAGGGTCCTCCTACGTGGCTGGCAGGGGCCAAGCACTTGGGCCACTCTCTGCTGCCCTCTCAGCTGTCTTGGCAGGGAGCTGGACAGGAAGAAGTGAAGCAGCTAGGACACGAACTGGGACTTATATGGGATGCTGGCATTACAGGTGGTGGCTCAACTTGCTTGCCAGCCCCCAAAACTGTTGTAAGTAAAATAGTAAAAGATGATTCTAACTGGCTGGATGTTCTATAGCAAAATTTGTAGGCTTTTGGATTTTTTCCAAAGTAGTTTTATTTTTCATTATGTTCTTGAGGTAAGGAACTTCGGCTGATTGGGACTTTTGTGTATAATTAGGTTCCTGATAGATAATACACAATACTATATGGTCTTTTTCCTGTTTTTATATTAAAGGGCTGTGATGTTTAATTGTGTTCTTTCTTAATAGACTTCAGTGATTTTTTTTATCTTAATCAAATAACCTGAGAAGTAATTATTTTTATTATGGTTGATAACTTACTCTGTGTCAGGCGCTGACCTAGGCACTTTACATTTAATATTGTTGTTAACTGACAAAATTACATCTTTCAAAGAAGGTAATAAAATATGTTTTTATTGTAATATTCTTACAAACTCATTAAAATAATTTTCTGTATACTTTGTTTTAAAAAGTATCAGAAATATCAGTACTATCTTGAAAGCAAAATACTTGCTACAGATGTCATCTTTGCTATTTATGATATTCTTAAAATATCCTGATTATAGTGATATCTTTAGGGCGGTTTATTCCTTCCATTTCTTTTTTTTTTTTCCTTAAGATTTATTTATTTATTTGAAAGGCAGAGTTACAGAGGCAGAGAGAAAGAGAGAGAGAAAGGGAGGTCTTCCATCCACTGGTTCACGCTCCAGATGGCTGCAATGGCTGGTGCTGGGATGATCTGAAGCCAGAAGCCTGGAGTTCTTCCAGATCTCTCACGTGGGTGCAGTGGCCCAAAGACTTGGGCCACCTTCTATTGCTTTCCCAGTCCATAGCAGAGAGCTGGATCGGAAGAGGAGAAGTCGGGACTCAAACTGGTGCCTGTATGGGATGCCAGCACTGCAGGCGGCAGCTTTACTTGCTATGCCACAGTGCTGGTCCCTATTCCTTCCATTTTTAAGAGTTTTGTTTTTCTTGTTTTCTGTAATTTGTCTTTTCCAACTTTAATTCAAGTTCTTATTTCTATTTTTTAATATAGTGTCTCTGTTGCTAATTCTGATACTCTACATTTTAAATTATTCTGTTTTATTTGAACCTATTTTTCATACCATTGAGATTTATTTTGTTTTACACAGTTCAAAAATCTTGTTTAATCCTATCTGTTAGCTTTTTGTAGTGTTTAAAATTATTTGTATATCCTAAGAAAATTTATGTTTTCAAGGGTATGAACTTGAATTACACCAACTTTTATATTTTCTAATCAATACCTACTTTTTTGTTGATTTTTTTCTAAGAAGTTGTGACCATTTTTAATGACCAGTATTTTTGGCTGTCTCCCTTTAAAATTTTGCTGATTTAAAAAAACACTGTGGCCAGCTTTTTAAATTGTAAAGAGCTCTGTATAGGATGAAAGAGGTAGGCATCTTCTTGTATTGCCTTGCAATTGTTACTCTTAATAGACTGTATAAGTAAGAGGAACCATCAGCATTTACTTTTGGTTCTTTTACAGTGATGAATAAACATCTTGAAATGCTGATTTAGACAATGGTTTAAAATGCTTGGATGCACTTTGGTGTGTGACTGACTCTTGCTTAGTTAAATGTTTTGCAGCATTATAACATAGTTGGGTTCAGCTCATCTTTTAAAGCAGTTGTCAAGGAAAATATGGGCCAGCATGGTAGAATGTATTAGCTCAATACATTGTCTCCATTTTATTATGAAGCTGCCGAGGAAGCTGTGATATACAGCACTGTCATTACAGATCTATTGTTAGGACGGTTCCACAGTCTTCTTTGCACTGCCATTAATTTATAGCAGTAAACAATATGTAGCCTTCCAACTGCAGCAAAGCAGAATCTTTTAATGAGGTGGATGTTATTACCACAATAAATCAGCGCTTTCGCGTAATGTATAATTCAATGTGTGTATTCCCACTGTAACTTCTCTGAGTAAGCTGATAGTGTATCATTGTCATTGCACAGCTCCACTGGTCTTTTTCTTTTTTTTTTTTTTTACCCTTCTTTTATTTGGGGACTTCTTTTTTATATGCTTGCAAATAAATGTGGTATGTCTTGATAGCTGTCCTATAGAAGATTTCAGAAACCAACTGTAACAATAACAGCTGGAATCAATACTGTGGGTTCTACCTACATGGATCTCTGCGTGATGCCATTTTTTTTCAGACTCTAGTGAAATCAATCCTAATTGGTTTTAGCATTATATTCAAGAAACGTGATTCTATAACTATTGATTTTTTTGGGGGGGTACTCATTTGGAGAGTAATAAAAATAGGAGCAGATAAAGTGAGTGCTTAATATGCTGCAGAACCATACAAAAGGAGCATTGATTCCATTTTTAATTTGTATAATTTGTCTTCCAATGATTTTATTTCTTCTTTCTTTCCTTTTGTATGGCTTAGCCTTCAGGGACAACAACTAAAATATATTTAAAGGCTTTCCAAATTGATTCTGTAACAAAGAAAGAAGTCTGAGAGTTGGTTCCATTTTTCACTGGTGTACATTTAGTAAATCAAATATAATTTTTATACAGAAACTTACGTTTGACAATATGGCATTTTAAAATTAGTGGATTGTGACACTAACTTGAAATAGTAATCAATTAAATATTTTAAAAATTTGCTTATAAATTTAAAGAATGGCTTTAAATGTCATTGATTATATTCAAAGTTTTGAAAGAGAATGGTACCAAAGATAAATAAAAGTTTTGAAAAAAATGATGGATGGCGCTTAAAATCACATAACATGAAAAAAAAGATCAAAAACTGGCCTGAGTGTTGTTACATTTTTAGTAGAATACTTCTGAATATATGATTAAATTAATGTTTTTTATTTAGTTTGAACATTTCTGCCATAAAAAGATATTTCTGTCTCTTATAAATGAGGAGTGACTAACTCAGAATTTCACCAAAATATGTAAGGCAAAAGACTGTACTATATTTACTATGTAATCTTACAATATAATATATATTTTTTCAGTGACTTGGTATTTAAGAATAAGGAATAGAGATTTTTTAGAGATCAAAATGTTTTAGGGCAATAACTGTTATTTAAAGCAGGTGATGTTAATGTTCTATGAGTCCTAGACCCTTTGAGAATCTGAAGAATGCTCTATCTTCCTTAAGAAAATATACATGTACATAATCACAAAATTTTGCATATTATTTAATGAAGTCGTATTTCCTGAATCACAGTGGTAGTGGCAATAGTAATACCAAATAATATTTATTGAGATTTTGTTCTTGTGCTAGATAACATACCAACTTCTTTATATACAATTATTTT
The DNA here is from genome assembly GCF_964237555.1 of Oryctolagus cuniculus. NCBI lineage: Eukaryota > Metazoa > Chordata > Mammalia > Lagomorpha > Leporidae > Oryctolagus > Oryctolagus cuniculus. Next base: position 14,146,994 of record NC_091439.1, read on the forward strand.
ATTCAGATGTTTACCTGAATCTTAAAAGATCATCTTAAAAATTATAGTATTCATTGAATGTTGTCAGGCCTGGTTTGTAGGGCTTTAATGTGCTCACTCATTCTATCTTTTCAAACAGCCTTCTAAGTGGGTGTTATTATTATTCCAGCAAGCTCAGGTTCTTTACCACTGTGCTGTACTACTTCTGGGACCTCTACCGCAATGTATTGTTTTTGGTATACTCATACTAGTAGAAATTTCTAGTTACATCTTAATCCCTTTTGCACACATTTTCTTCCCTGCACTCCGTTTCACCCCTGCCCCAGTTTTGTTCCATCATCTCCTCTGAACCCATTATAAGTCAATCCTCCAGTTTCAAGATTCTGTTTCTGGTTGTTGCTTCCAGCTAACTATATGGGATTTTATAGGTGCTTCCCAAAATATTGCAGAGTTAATATTCACTTCATGTAATTGTCTCCATGGGATTCTTATGGGCTGATTAAACCTATCTGCAACAGAAACTAGACTTATGGAGAAATGACAAGTTTATCCATCCACTTACTCTCATACATGTATGTTTAACCTGTCTTGAAAAAAATAAATTTGTTTTTCCATCCATTCTTCACACGAAACACTTTGTTTTCACTGAAATTCTATATATTTTTAAAACTTCACTTTCACACTTTCTAATAGGATAACATTAGAAGAAAGGAAGAAATAAAGGATGATACACTTATGTTTTTGTTTGTTTTCCATTGACAGCCGGTAGGAGCTTTGAATCCCAAAAGAGCAGCGTTCTTTGCAGAGCGTTATGAATCATGGGAAGATGATCAAGTTCCAAAGTTCCACTATGGAACTCATTACTCCACTGCAAGTTTTGTTCTTGCATGGCTGCTAAGAATTGTAAGTTCCATTTGAATAATAAACCATGACTAAATAAATTCAGTGTTGTAGAGAATATGCAGTGATTAGAAATCATCATTGTCTTTTTTGAATGCTAAAAATATTTTTAAATGATTTAGGTTCTAGTTATAACTATGTGTCTCATTTGGTATATACTTTCTAACATATTACTACAGAATTGCCTTAAAGATATTTTATCTAGAATTGTGTGAAATATTTTTCCATAAATTTGCTGAATTACCAGATTCTAAATTGTAACATAGATTCTTTTCAAATGTAGTCTGTTAGAATAAGAACTAGATGAGATTTCATTAACACGGACAGATGTTCATGTATTTTGGAAACTTCAGTTGCTCCAGATAGAGTAAGATATGTTTGTAGGTTGCCAATGCTGTGTGTATTGATAATATATTGGTTAAACAAGAAATTTTTCTATAAAATTGAAAGGTGATTCATCTACTAGAAAGTAATTTCTTTGGGAAGGCATTAGCAGCACATCATTAATTAAAGCTTGTTAGAAGGGTACAGCCAGACATAAATCCTAGAAGTAATTTATAGTGCTTAGCTAATTTCAAGCAATTATCTACTAATATGTGTTTAAGTGTTCTTTAACTAAGAGGAGGCTTTTAAATCTTCCAAACATTTTTCTTTTCTTAATCATTAATTAAATATTGAGCCATAACAATAGGAAAATTACACATTGAACAATTTCACTGTACTGAAGAAAATGCATGTAATTTACGTCTGATGTTATCAATAAATTGTTTTAAGAAAGCAAGAACATCTGAAGAAAATGCTGCATATACCACATTTTGAAAATGCTTAGAAATATTTCTTCTGAAACAAAAATAAGAACCTTAATGTAACAATTTAGATAAAACTCCCATCCAGACCTAGTATATATTACTGGCTAATGCTCGTTAGTTATTAAAGTGCTCATATGTAAATATTTATAATAAGCAACTTACGCCTGAGGGAAGGTATGAATTTTAATTGCTTATTTTTTCAGGAACCCTTTACAACATATTTCCTAAATTTGCAAGGAGGTAAATTTGATCACGCAGATCGAACTTTTTCATCAGTTTCCAGAGCGTGGAGAAACAGTCAGCGTGATACATCTGATATTAAGGTACAGAAATATTCCAGTTTGCAGGTTTTTTTGCCAATGTGTTCACTCAGTATTGAGTGACATTTCTGTCCTCCCATTGAGCTCCATTGCCTGAAGATAAGCCTCATCAGATCAGGCCTCAATTCTGTGGCCAAGAACTGCTTCATACTGAATCTCTCTATTTTTCTCCTGTGTCTGTCCCTGCCTGTCTATCTGTCTGTCCTGTGTATCTCCGTCTGCCTTCTTTTTCCCACTCTGTGTTCCTAGTTGTAGAATGTTTTTTCTTTCCTCCTTGGAATCTTCTGTTGAAGGAGAAATGTAGTATGGATATAAGGCACAGAAGGCAGCGTGCTCAATGGAATTCCAGATTCAATGAGTAAAGTTAATATGGTCTGAAAAATACTATGAGAAAATCTCTGTATTTAGAGCTCACATCTCCACACTTAAGATAATCATATTTTACCTACTGCAGATATTGAATGCTCACCAGACCCTGCTTAGCATCAGATTACATTATTACTAAAGGGAAATAAAGCTGCTCTCATCTGTATGCACTTGTACTGGTATAGATCAAAACCCCTGCCCAGTAGCTAATTTGGTCCTTACTGGATGCTATTTTCTTGAGTGTCTTTCTGCAAGGTACCATGTTAGATGCTGTTAACTATAATAAAATGTGCCTATGATTTTGAAGCTCCTAAAGTATCATAAAATGACTTATACATAATTATTCCACATAAGAGAAAATAATAAGTACCAGATGAGACATATTGGATTCAAATAGAAGTTACATTATTGGTGTGTATATTATGATATGGTACCTTAACCATTTCGTTATAATGATAATTGTATCTTACTTTTAGATATGACATTTTACAGTCTAAAAATGTATTCGTATACTTTATTTAAAGTACAGTATAGCTCATATCAAAGTTTTTTGGAAGGCAGAGTTATAGAGAGGCAGAGGCAGAGAGAGAGAAGTCTTCCATCCACTGGTTCACTTCTCAAATGGCCTCAATGGCTGGAGCTAAGCCAATCTAAAGCCTGGAGCTTCTTCCGGATCACCCACACGGGTGCAGGGGCCCAAGCACGTGGACCATCATCTGCTGCTGTCCCAGGTGCATTAGCAGGGAGCTGGATCAGAAGTGAAGCAGCCGAGACTTAAACCGGCACCCATATTGGATGTAGGTACTGCAGGTGGTGGCTTTACCCACTACGTCACAGCGCTGGCCCCCCAAATAATTAAAATGTCTATCAGGATATTTTTAATCTTAATAATGTACTCTTGAAACTATATCATACTCTTTAAGAAGTATCAGGAGATAATTTGAAATAGGAAATTAGATTAAGGTAAATAAGAATAGGTAAGAGATTTAATAATTGCTATTAAAATCTACCTCTAACTTCAAAGTGATTTTATTTCTTATTTTATTTTTGATCAATAAAAGAGATATAGATACATGAAAACAATGATAAGCCTGGGTGGTGGTTATCAAATTAAAGAGACCTGAATTTTTACTTTCTAAATTCCTTCATTTTTTAAATAGCCTATGACCCAGTTATATTTTCTTATTTTGGTTTGGTATAGTAAGTATTAAAAAAGTGATAAATTTAAGAATTATTTTCCCTACTTTGTGGAAAATGCAGATTCCTTCAGCTTTCTGCCTTTATCAGCATTAGACAGTCCTGCTTAATGTGTTGATGGACAATGGTATATATGAGAGCTCCTTGTAGTTTTGTCTCTCTTCCTACATCTCCACCTTTTTCTCTCCAGATTATATGATCAGCATGTGTCCAGATCCATTCTTCCAAAGACTTTCCTTAAAATACCCCTTGTATAGAAACATAAAAAAGAAATCTGTAAAAACTAAAACATCAAAAATAAAAGGACCACATGATCCCCTTTACATTTCTCCTTCTTCTCTCTCTCTCTTTTTTTTTTTTGGGGGGGGGCAGGCAGAGTTAGACAGTGAGAGAGAGAGACAGAGAGAAAGGTCTTCCTTCCGTTGGTTCGCCCCCCACATGGCTGCTACGCCCAGCGCGCTGCACTGATCTGAAGCCAGGAGCCAGGTGCTTCCTCCTGGTCTCCCATGCGGGTGCAGGGCCCAAGGACTTGGCCATCCTCCACTGCCTTCCCAGGCCACAGCAGAGAGCTGGACTGGAAGAGGAGCAACTGGGACAGAATCTGGCGCCCCAACCGGGACTAGAACCCGGAGTGCTGGCGCCGCAGGTGGAGGATTAGCCTAGTGAGCCGCGGCGCCAGTCTATATTTCTCCTTCTGTATTTTTTTCTTTATTTTTGTTTCTTTACAAATAGCAATTCAAATACATCTCCCTTTCCTTTGAATGACCCAATAGGCTTTAATAAAATAATTTTCTATTACTACACAGATTCTAGGATTTGTATTTGTTGCTACTGTACCATTGTCATTTCTAGTTTTCTAGCAGTATTGTATAGACATCATGCCTCTCTCTCTCTCTCTCTCTCTCTCTCTCATCTTGATTTTTAAAAAATATTTGAGCATATCACAAAGCATTGGAGCTTTTAAATTTCTTTATTTTCATTTTATTTGAAAGGTAGAAAGAAGGAGACGGGAGAGAGAATTTCCATCCATTGGTTTACCCCCATAGATGCCCACAATTGTCAGGGGTGGGCCAGGCTGAAACCAGGAGCCCCGGGGCTCCATCTGGCTCTCCGATCTAAATACTTGAGCCATCATCTACTGCCACCAAGGGTGCACACTAGCAGGAAACTGGATCAAGAATGGAGCAGCCAGTACTCTATGTGAGGATGGATGTGAGGATGCAGATGTGTCAGGCGTTTCCTTAAGCTACCGCACTAAATGCCCAGCTGTGATCCTGCTTTTTTTCTATTTTAACAGTTTAGAAATATGACAATCTCTTGCTCTTTCTGTAGATCTGCCTTTTGAATAAATAATAAATTTTTAAAAAAGAAATCTAATAATAAGAATAATATATAACAATATATTTAAATTACTGTCAGATGTAAACATTTCATTCAGATATCTTACTTCAGATGGAATCACCAATAATAGTCTTATCCTCTTTGTCTTGCCTTGTTGGAATTTCTAGAAATAATTTAAAAAGGTTAAACAGTAGAGAGAGGACAGTGAGCTATGAAGGTAGAGTAGTGGAAATCATTTTATTGAGTGGACTTGAGAGTGTCCCTAAGCGTACCTAATAGAGTGTACATTCTCAAAAATGCTTTTGTGGCACTTTACAAAAATGAAATCCTGTAAGGTAGATAGAAAATTTAATTAAAATCTTTTCAGAAAAAAAAAGAATAATAACATTTCCAGCACTTAAATCATTTTTGCTAAGGGAAGCTATAACTAGTATCTTGGAATCCCAATTTAGTATATTATGCCAATACTCAGAGAATAATTTTGCTAAAAGTAAAGGTTATTCCTATGCAATTGAAGGTTAAATATGAATTATTTTTATTTCAGAGAAAAAAGAGAACAGGTTTTATTGAGGCAGACTTTTGTGTTTTAGCATGATTTATCATTATTCAGGTTTGGATGGGGACTCATTTGTATTTCTCTGCATCATTGGTGATTCCATTTCAGAACTGACTTTCCAGTGCTTTTTATTCTGCCCAAAGAAACTATTCAGGGGGATGAGCCTTGTAGCACAGCAGGTTAAGCCACCACTTGCAGTCCCACCTACTCTGCTTCTAATCCAGCTCGCTGCTACCTCACCAGGGTAAGAAGTAGAAGTCGACCCAAGTACTTGGGTCCCTGCAACCCAAGTTAGAAATCATGATGGAGTTCCTGGTTCTTAGTTTCTGCCTGGCCTAAACCTGGCTGTAGCTACCCATTTGGGGATTGAACCAGTGAATGGAATACCTCCTCTCTTTCTCTCTTTCTCTCTTTCTCTCTCTCTCTCTCTCCCCCCCCACCCCCTCACACCATCTGTCTTTGTCACTTTGCCTTTCAAATAAATAAATCTTTAAATAAAAAAGAAACAGTTCCAAAGTATTGATTCATTCTCTAAGTAGGCCATAGAAGTAAAATGCAAGCCACAAATATAAGCCACGTATATAATTTAAAAATTTCTGATAATCATATTTTAAAAAGTTAAAAGGGGGGCCAGCGCTGTGGCGTAGTGGGTAAAGCCGCTGCCTGCAGTGCCAGTATCCCATATGGGTGCCAGTTCGAGTCCTGGCTGCTCTACCTCCGATCCAGCTCTTTGCTATGGCCCAGGAAAGCAGTAGAGGATGGTCCAAGTCCTTGGACCCCTGCAGCCATTTTGAGACCCAAAAAAAGCTCCTGGCTCCTGCTTTTGGATCGGCGCAGTTCTGGCCATTGCAGCCAACAGGGAAGTGAACCAGCAGATGGAAGACCTCTCTCTGCCTATCCTTCTCTGTGTAACTCTGACTTTCAAATAAATAAATAAATCTTTTTTTAAAAAAAGTTAAAAGAGCCATGTGGAAGCTGGCATTATGGTTCAGTGGGTTAAGACTCCACTTGTGATGCCAGCATCCCATATTGGATTGCAGGTTTGAGTCCCAGCTACCCAATTTCCATCCAATTTCCTGCTGTTATGCCTGAGAAGACAGTGGAGGATGGCCCAAATTCTTGGACCTGTGCATTCGTGTGAGAGAAATGGATGGCTTTGCTGGCTCCTAACTTCAAACTGGCTCAGACCAGATTTTGCAGCCATCTGGAGGGTGAACCAGAGAATGGAAGATCTCTCTGTGTTACTCTGCCATTCAAATAAGTAAAAAAAAAATTTTTACAGAATTACATGAAATTAATTTTAATAATATATTTAACCTAATACATCCAAACTATTATTTCAACATGTAATCAATATGAAATTATCAATTAGGTATTTTACTTTTTTATACAAAGTCTTTAAGAAGTGATGTGTATTTTAGAGCACTTTTTTTTTTAAAGAGAATTATTTATTTATTTGAAAGGTAGGAATACAGAGAAAGAAAGAGAGAGAGATATACTTCCAACTGCTGGTTCACTCCCCAAATGGCTGCAATGATGTGGGCTGGGCCACACCAAAAAAGCCAGGAGCTTCTTCCAGGTCTCCCACGTGGCTGCAGGGGCCCAAGCACTTGGACCATCTTCTGCTGCTTTCCCAGGAGCATTAGCAGGGAGCTGGATTGGAAGTGGAGCAGCTGGGTCTCCAACTGGTGTCCACATGGGATGCTGGCACTGCATGCAGAGGCTTAACTTTCTATGCCTTAGCACTGGCCCCCTAGAGCATGCTTTTATTCACACTAACCATGGTTCATGAATTCAGTAGTCACTTGTTGCTACAGCTAGCCACTGGATTGGGCAGTGTAGACTTAGGGCACTGTTAAGTAATTATACGAAGGGTTAGCTTTCTTTTCATTTACTTATTTTTAATTATAGATGCAGGGAGAAAGAAACAGAGACATCTTCCATTCACTGGTTCACTCCTGAACTGACTATAACAACTGGGGCTGGGCCAGGCTGAGGCAAGGAGCCTGAAACTCAATCCAGGTCTCCCACATGAGTGGCAGGGACCCCAGTCCTTAAGCCATCACTACTAAGGCAAAGCTTTCTGCTTATGAAAAAAAATCATGCCTTTGTCCTCTTTAAGCAGCATTGTTTCTAATGTATGCTTTATGTAAATATAAACTGACAAGCAGCAATAATTCCGTCTTGAGGACTGAAAATGAAAGTGTTAAAATTGGGTTGGAGAATCATCACTGTAATAATGTTTTTAAATCCTTAGTATATAATAAATCTTTAAAAAATCCTCAGTAGATTATATGTTTCAAATCTTAAAATTCATTTAAATTTAGAAACTGAAGTTCAAAATATATTATTCCCTTCAGCCTAGACCTGCTCATGTGCTTGGGAAAGCAGCAGAGGATGGCCCAAGAACTTGGGCCCCTGCCACTCATGTGGGAGACCCAGATGGTACTGCAGTCTTCTGGATTCTACCTGGATAAGCTCCAGCCGTTGTAACCATTCAGGGAATGAATCAGTGGATGAAAGGCCTTTCTCTCCATCTCTCTGTCATTCTGTCTTTCAAATAAATAAGTATATCCTTATAAAGTAATAACAACCCTCCAACACATTTAGTTAAGCTAGCCTTCGTTGGTTATCCACTGTTTGTAACACATAGTAGAGAGTACTTGGAGTTACAAAGAGAAGATAAGCATAGTCCTTTACTTCCCCTATCTCTCCAGAGGAGGCAGACAGGTATGTATAAAAACCATTTTTAACGTTTTAAGTTCAGTAATGAAAAGTGCTTTCATAAGATATTAAAAAAAAGACGAGGTGAATCCTGACTGGGGCAGGTGGGAGTGCAGATAACTTCCTGGAGTCAGTGATTTTTGAACTGTGCTTAGCAAATGCAAGGGAGTCTCACAAGCCTCCCAAATTTATGTTTCTACCCTGAACATCTCTCCTGGTAGCTGACTCCCTCCTTAACATCTCCGTTTGCATATATAAAGTGCATCTTAAAATTAACGTGTTCATAACCAGAGATTCCTGGCCTTCATTCTTTCAAATCTCATCATCTCATGGTCTGACTCACGTTGGTAAATGTGTGCTCATTGGAGACTGGGAGCTGAAGTCTGACTCCAAACACACCCCACTGCAGTATCCTGTTCTCTCTGGACCTGCTTTTGTCCTGTTTGCCCTTTGTTCACACCCTGCTTAGTCACCCAGGACCTCCTGGGTGTTCTTCAAAGACCCCGGGTGTCTCTCACCCGAAGGCCTTTGCTTTTCCTCTTCCTTTCACTTGAGAAATTTCCTGCAGCGCCTCCTCACAGACTGATCCTTCACCCCTCTCTGCTCTTGGTTCGAATGTCACCTTCTCAGTAAGGCCTTCTCTGTCCTCCTCTTTAACACTCCCCCGTGCGCTTTTACTTAGTTCCCAACTTCATTTTTCGGCATCCCACTTACCATCTGACACACATTCTATCCTGATTGGTTTCTTTATTGTGTCTTCTCACTGGGACATTAGCTCCGTGGGCACCTGAATATGGAATTGTCTTGCTCACTGGTTTATCCCTGAAGCTTCAAGTAGTACCTAGAACATAATACACATTAAATTAAATATTTATTGGATTAGTAATTTGGTGAAAATGAGTAACAGTTTTCTAAGCAAAAAATGAAATTAACCAAGTTTAGAGAAAATTCTTAGCACACTAGGAAATGCTTATTGGTCTGTGAATTGGTCTTATGTTCTTGGTGTATAGGAAACAAAGATACTAAAAGGCATTTGAGTGTAATATGAAGGCTTTCAGGTAAACAGGATATTTAGCCTGAATATCTAGGCTAGGTCAGCAAAATCAAGATTCAAAATTTTTAGTAAAGAGCCATGCAGTATTTTTGGCTTTTTTTTTTTAAAAAGATTTATTTATTTATTTAAAAGTCAGAGTTACACAGAGAGAGAGGAGAGGCAGAGAGAGAGAGAGAAAGAGGTCTTGCATTTGCTGGTTCACTCCCCAAATGGCCACAACGGCTGGAGCTGCGCCAATCCAAAGCCAGGAGCCAGGAGCTTCTTCCTGGTCTCCCTCGTGGGTGCAGGGGCCCAAGGACTTAACAGAGAGCTGGATCGGAAGAGGAGCAGTCGGAACTAGAACCGGCGCCTACATGGGATGCTGGCGCTTCAGGCCAGGACGTTAACCCGCTGCGCCACAGTGCCGGCCCCATATTTTTGGCTTTGTAATCCATGTGATTTCTGTCACAGCTCGGCTCTACCGTTGTAAAACTGAAACTGCCATAGACAATATGTAAACAAGTAAATGTCACTGGGCTCCAATAACACTTTATTTATCAAAGCAATTGTCAGGTCGTATTTAGCGCATGAGCTGTAGTTCGCCACCCTTTGGTATAGTGAAGAGTCATTTAAGATTTAGTAGTGTAAGTACAATATTAATATTAAGAGCTTTGGCAAAAATATGGGAAGTAGATCCCAGGGATGGGGGAAGGAACATGATACTAGAGGAATGGAGAAACGTGTTACGGCTAGTTAACAGGAAGCTAGGGGCTGGTGTTGGGGTGAAGCAGGTTAAGCTGCCACCTGTGACGCCAGCATCCAACATGGGTGCCAGTTTGAGTCCTGGCTGACCTACTGATGATCCAGTTCTCTGCTAATACACCTGGGGAGATGGCAGAAGACGGCCCAAGTGCTTGGGCCCCTTCCACTCATATGAGAGATCCAGACAGAGTTCCAGGCTCCTGGCTCCTACCTGGCCATTGGGGCCATTTGGGGAGTGAACCAGTGGAGGGGAGATCTCTCTCTATGTCTCTCCCCCTCTCTCTGTAAGCCTGCCTTTCAAGTAAATAAATAAATATATAAATCTTTAGAAGAAATAAAAATGACAAGAGCCTCAACTAAGGTTAAAAAGCTGAGGGGATGAATTCAAGAGGTAGATGAAAAAGAATTCTGTATCATTTAGCAGTTGGTTGACTATAGGTACAGGAAGGCAAAAAGCTTTTCTAGAAGCAAGTGAAAGAGCCTGGGAAAAATAGAGGTAATTAGAGAAGAAAAAGGAGAGTGTTTGGCTCTGCCAGCAATGGGGCACAGCAAAACACATGTCCATGAGAGAACTAATAGCTGAGAGTCATATACTGACCAAGAATTGTCAATGATTCATTTTTTTTTACATTTTTACAATGAACACAGATCGACTTACTGCTCTAGCTCTACAAAAGAAGTCAAAATGGCCGGCGCAGCGGCGCGCTAGGCTAATCCTCTACCTGTGGCGCCGGCACCCTGGGTTCTAGTCCCAGTTGGGGCGCCAGTTCTGTTCTGGCTGCTCCTCTTCCAGTCCAGCTCTCTGCTGTGGCCTGGGAAGGCAGTGGAGGATGGCCTAAGTCCTTGGGCCCTGCACCCGCATGGGAGACCAGGAGGAAGCACCTGGCTCCTGGCTTTGGATCAGCGCAGCGCTGGCCGTAGCGGCCATTTGGGGGGTGAACCAACAGAAGGAAGACCTCTCTCTCTCTCTCTCTCTCTCTCTCTCTCTCTCACTGTCTAACTCTGCCTGTCAAAAAAATAAATAAATAAATAAGTCCACATGAACATCCATTGGCCATTTCTTGGATGTTCTGTTTAAAAACCTATCATAATTAATTGTGTATGGTGAATGTAAAATTTGTGTTAAGTTTTGAAATCCGTAGGGCCAATAAAGTGTCTTCCATACTTACAGTTAAGTAAATAGATTGCAGTTAGATCTGGAAATTACTAATCAATATTTTAAAAATAAATGACTATGCAGTAATGTTATGTGACTTAAAAGTTAAGGTATACCTATGTTTTAACAATAATAATACAAAGTAGAAGTGATCATAGAATGGTTTTATTTGTGTCTTCTGAGATTTGTAGAACATGAGACCTTTGACTTGCCCTGTGGTACCTCAGAAATCCCAGGGGACTGCAAGCTGAAGATAAATTAACTTCCCTCTTTGCCTCTCTGTGCACATCTTTGACGATTAATACATTCCGTGGGTGCTCATAGCGTCACTGTTAGGCCCATTTCTTAGGAAGTGTTTAGCTACAGTTAATAGAATGTAATTTCTGAAAATATATTTCATTGTTCATGTGTTTTCAAAAAACAAACTTTGATACATTTTTAGTTTTATTTTCTTAAAGATGTTTGTACTTGTAAGTCTTGCAGTTTTCAATTTAAAAAAAAATGTAGAATTTTTTAAAGGCTAAAAAAGAAAAAATTAAAATTGCATCATTTTTTGCACATAATTTGCACATTTTTATCTTGGGTACCTCTCCTCTCTCCCTGTTTTTATTTTTGTTTTTGTTTTTGCCATTCTCCTGTTCATCTCTCCTCCACTTTCTTTTTTTTGTTTTGTTTTTTTTTCTTTTGTTTTGTTTTTTGACAGACAGAGTAGACAGTGAGAGAGAGAGACAGAGAGAAAGGTCTTCCTTTTGCCGTTGGTTCACCCTCCAATGGCTGCCACGGCTGGCGCGCTGCGGCCGGCACAGCGCGCTGATCCAAAGGTAGGAGCCAGGTGCTTCTCCTGGTCTCCCATGGGGTGCAGGGCCCAAGCACTTGGGCCATCCTCCACTGCCTTCCCGGGCCACAGCAGAGAGCTGGCCTGGAAGAGGGGCAACCGGGACAGAATCTGGCACCCCGACCGGGACTAGAACCCGGTGTGCCAGCGCCACTAGGTGGAGGATTAGCCTAGTGAGCCGCGGCGCCAGCCTTTCCTCCACTTTCAAATTCACCTCCACTTAGAAGTGAGTGAGCTCAAGCTGCTTCACCTCTTTTTTTTTTTTTTTTTTTTTTTTTGGCTTTTTTTTTTAACTTTTATTTAATGAATATAAATTTCCAAAGTATGACTTATGGATTACAATGGCTTCCCCCCCATACCGTCCCTCCCACCCACAACCCTCCCCTTTCCCACTCCCTCTCCCCTTCCATTCACATCAAGATTCATTTTTGATTATCTTAATATACAGAAGATCAGCTTAGTATACATTAAGTAAGGATTTCAACAGTTTGCTCCCACACAGAAACATAAAGTGAAAAATAATAGATGATTTTTTTAAATGATGATGAAATCAGATCAGACCTATTGTCATGTTTAATCCCAGCTTCACCTCTTTTTTTAAGAAAGCTTTTATTTAATAAATATAAATTTCATAAGTACAACTTTTGGATTATGGCAGTTCTTCCCTCCACAGCTGCCCTCCCACCTCCACTCCCATCTCACCTCCTACTCCCTCTCCCATCCCATTCTTCATTAAGTTTCATTTTTAATTATCTTTATATACAGAAGACCAACTCTATACTAAGTAAAGATCTCAACAGTTTGCACCCACACGGACACACAAAGTATGAAGTACTGTTTGAGTACTAGTCTTACCTTAATGTTCATAGTACAACTCATTAAGGACAGAGGTCCTACACGGGGAGCAAGTACACAGTAACTCCTGTTGTTGATTTAACAATTGACACTCATGTTTATGACGTCAATAATCACCCGGGGCTCTTGTCATGAGCTGCCAAGGTTATGGAAGCCTCTTCAGTCCACAAACTCCGACCTTATTTAGACAAGGCCATAGTCAAAGTGGAAGTTCTCTCCTCCAGAGAAAGGCACCTGCTTCTTTGATGGCCCCTTCTTTCCACATGGATCTCACTCGCAGACATCTTTCATGTATTTGCCTCTCTCTTAACAATGTAAAGCACTTGTACTCTGGTGAATTGTCTGTCCATCCTTGTTTTTATATGTGACTTGTTAAATTATCCACATCTCCTTAGCCCTTTTGTTCTTCATGTTAAGTGAAGAACCCATGAACTAGTTATTTTTAGTATGAAGCTTTGTATTTTATGACTGCAGTGAACCTTTACTTGTTGATTAATAAAAATTACTTGAAACACTGACTATTTTTCTTCTCATGCTGTTTATATACCGGGCAAAAAAAGATACCATTTTATGCTTTTTGAAAATAATCATAACTTCCTGAATTACAAAAATGTGCACACACTCATATATCAGGTTGTTTTTTTATTGGATATCATATTTTTTGTACAGTTAAAAATACAGTTTTCATGAATATCTTCATAGTTACCGATATGAATGCTTCTCCCACCTGCAGCCCCACCCCCAACCCTGTACTCATGTATGTATATTTACAACTTTATCCAGAACAGATTAAGGCAGGCACTTTATTTGCGCTTTTTCATATGATGGTTTCATCTTACCCTTTGCATGATTATTGTGCATTATCTCTTTCCAAATCCTAATTTCCTGGAACGTGAGTGCCTAGAACAAAGGCTCAGTTAAATGAAAGATGTGCTGAAAGCAGTAGAGAACTATAAAATAGTGACAATATTTATCATAAAATGAAGCATGTTAAGTCAGTTGTCATGGCTAATTTAAAAAAATTTTACTTTAGCTGGCGCCGCGGCTCACTAGGCTAATCCTCCGCCTTGCGGCGCCGGCACACCGGGTTCTAGTCCCGGTCGGGGCGCCGGATTCTGTCCCGGTTGCCCCTCTTCCAGGCCAGCTCTCTGCTGTGGCCAGGGAGTGCAGTGGAGGATGGCCCAGGTGCTTGGGCCCTGCACCCCATGGGAGACCAGGAAAAGCACCTGGCTCCTGGCTCCTGCCATCGGATCAGCGCAGTGCGCCGGCCGCAGCGCGCCAGCCGCGGCGGCCATTGGAGGGTGAACCAACGGCAAAGGAAGACCTTTCTCTCTGTCTCTCTCTCACCGTCCACTCTGCCTGCCAAAAAAAAAAAAAAAAAAAAAAAAAAAAAAAAATTTTACTTTAAATGTGGTGGTTAGTAGGAATTATTAAATTGCAAGTATTTTGGTGGGTATATTTATTTTTATGAGTAAATTTTGTTAACTCTTTTTAACATTATGTTAAATGCTTTTATAAATGGATGTGATTCAGTGAATGACCTATTGGCTTTAATATAGGCAAGTGGAGTCTGCAATTTGGGACATTTTTATCAGGTGTTATATTAATGATAACAGTAATATCTAATGCGTGTATAATTCTGTTTCATCTCATATGACCCTCACAACAACCCTTTGTTTTAGAAATGGGAATTGAGATGAGTAACAGTCATAAAAAATTAAATTAACTTAAGGACAAGTGACAGTAAGTAGACTAGGCTCAAAACCAATTATTCTTTCCACTATATATCATACTGAAATGGATTATCTATTATCTGTTGGTTTGTAATCCATAATTTTTCTTTAATACATTTGAAATAATAGCTTTGTAATATCTAAAACCACACAATATTTATTGGGTCTGTCTAGAAGAATTATAGGTACTTAAATTTTTTTTTCTTTTACTGAAGGAAAAAGTTATATGCTAAGGAAGGAAAAACTAAATTCAGTCATCAATTTGGAAACTTTTGGACATGTAGGCCATTTAAAATGATTACTATAAACATAATTTGATGTACTTGCCCTCTAGCCGATATTTTTAAAGTTTTTGTGATTTCCAGGTTGACAAAATAGGTACTTGAAGGCTAAAATGTTCAGAATGTTCTTTTTTTAAAAGCATGCATTTTAAGAAATATATTTTTTCAGTGGTAAAAAGGTAAAATTTTGCATTTTTACATATTTTTACCATCAGTGTTCCCAAAGCAGTGGACTTTAAATTAGCTACCTTATTTATCATACTTATATTTCAGCTGTCAGAATTTCTTATTTTTGTATGAATAAAATCAATATTTAACTTTTCCTCTGAAGTAGCATCTTTCCATTTTGGTTTTGATCATCTTATTTCTTTGAGTTAATAGATTAGTATCTGGCATGTTCACCCAGATAGGTTGAAGAGATGGTTTGAATTCAGTGGGTAGCATTGGTGACTGATAAAAGGAAAGCCATGCGGCCTGGCTGTGAAGGCCATGCGTATCAGTGGGGATCATACCTTAATGAAGAAAACTAAAGCATATGTGTGGTCACAACCAATCCTTGTCATTATGCCATGAAAGCTTCGGGCTTTGTGATCAAAGCAATGGGCTTATCCTGAACCGTGGTGTAACCTCTGGGTGAACCTTTCAGATTTTTATTTTAGCAGATGATACACTACATTTTGACCATGTTACCTGCCTCTAAGACCCATCTGCTATGGGCTAACTGATAGAGATTAAAATTATTGTCAGCAAGCCAAAAGAGAACGTGAATTGTAAATATATCTGTCTTCTGTCAGTGTTGTTTACTTATCATTTTCCACTAATGTTTTAAAGAATTGCTGAACATGTGTTTTTTATCCAGTGCTGAATGTTCTGTTCTGATGAATATAAAACATACTTCACTTTGTAAATGTGCATTAAAAGTATTAGAAAGACATAATCTCTGTTACTAAATTTCATCTGTCAAAGGAGGTAATTTTGAACTATAATATCTGGTATTGTATCAGGACATAGGTTTCAGAAAGATATTTTTAGGATGAAAATGGAATTTTATTGTTTTATTTGAATGTCATCATCCACAGTAAAATTTTGGCTATCTGTATATACTTGTTTATTTCTTTTTTACATATGAGTATAATTCAGTTGAGTTCAGCATGTTTATTTCACATTAAGAAAGCATTCTACTGCCATTGACTGATTTCCTTATACTAGGATCTTTAAGTGTTTTAAGTTTATATGCTCACTCCTTTCCTAATTTAATTCTGCTTATTTGACCATGTCCCTTATCCTATATGTAGAATCTTGACAGTATCTCTGTTAATACTAGTTTATTGGAAACGTTTGTCCTGTTTGAAATTCATGTCCATTTTTAAAGTTCCCTAATGGAAAAGGATGACGGCTTCCTAGCCAGATGTGTGAGGCTATGCATGCGTTAACCCTACCTAGTCCTCCGCCTCATCTCCCACCTACTGTAAATAGCGCTAAGAAAACTAGGTGACCCAACATCGATCATTTGAAACAAAAGATCTCCATGTTTCCATCTCTGCCTCTTCTTAAAGTATTTTCTTATCAAGACTGACTGTGCCTTTCCTCTCTGATTATTTATCTTTCGGTTCAAATGTCCTGTTTCAGTCATTCAGTAGATCTTTACTCGATGCCTGCTATGTGCCCCATTCCCTGTCTGGGTGTGGGCGTGTAGTGTGAACAAGAGACATGAAGTCCTCGGTTTCGTAGACTCTTTTCTTTAGAGGAGGACAGAAACAGGCAGTGATTGATGAGTTTTGTGTTGGGGAAATACAGTGTTGTTATGTGCTTTCCCTTACAGCTTTCTGTAACCACCCCAACTTTTACATACCGTTTTCTCTTTTGAACTTCTCTGAGCACTGTGTGTTTGTACAACCTATTTTCTCTTAGCAAATTTATCCTTTCACCCTTACAGACTGATTTATAAAGATCTGTCAGATATCCCGGATCCTGACATAGTTTTGATAAAGAATAAGAACTAAGTGTATGTTTTTTTTTTAATCTCCCTAAGGGTTAAAATAATAAATTAAGGGGAAGTTATTATTTTATTTCTCTAATAAGAGGTAACATTTACATTCTATTTGTATTTCTGCCTATACTATACTCCCCCCTCCACCCAATTTGGTTTCTCAGAAACATATTATTAGTTAATGTATTCGTAACTTTTGGTCATTGTTGAAGTTGATATAACATCATAATCATCAACTCAAGTGTACCATAAGTGCCACAGTTTGAATTCAGCCCTTCATTGTCAGTAGAAAGGTAGGGTAGGGGCTTTGTTTTCTCAAGGCTTGAAGGAGAGAGAACCCAGGGTTATATAATACCTAGGAAATTGGCCCAACAATCCTGATTAAGTTTCAAGGTCTTTGGGAGGTGGGAAGCTCTCCTGATTATACCAAGCATGGGTTAGGAAATACTTGCTGATGCCAAAAGCCCTGGCACCCAGGGACTGACTGGCTTCCCTAGGCGCATGGTGCATGGGGATACCGTGTGCAATGGGCAGACTGTCGTCTCTGCAAGGATCCCTGGTGGAGCTGAAATCCAGCCTGTCCTCACTCTCTCAGGGCTGCATCAGCCCAGGAGAGAGAGCTCTTCTGCTACATTCAAAGGCAGTAGATGAGCACATGCTGACCCAGCTTAGCGCTCATCCCCATCCCTTCTCTTTACCCACACAGGTGGGAGAAAGCGGACTACAGGGGCGGGCACTGTGCAGTGGTTAAGATGCCAATTGGGATGCCTGCCTCCCACATTGGAGTGCCTGGGTTCGAGTCCCGGCTTTTTTTCTGGTTTCTGCTTCCTGCTGACAAGCACTCTGGGAGGCAGTGGTTGTGGCTCAAGTACTTAGGTCCCTGCCAGCCCCATAGCTTCACCCTCATTCAGCCTCTGTCTGTTGTGGGCATTTGAAGAGTGAACCATTGGATAGGAGATCTCTCTGTCTTCTACTCTTTCTTTCTCTCCTTCTCTCTGTCTCTTTCTATCTCTGCTTTTGAAGTAAATGAAAAGAAAGACATTTTTTTTTTTTAAGCTGACTATAGATATTTAGAAACTTGCCTCTTTAGTTTTGGGAAAAATCTTACACCTCTTTAGCTTCACTCTCTTTAAAAATACTACATTAAAAAATTTTGTTTGTTTGTTTTTTGTTTATTCATTTGAAAGGCAGAGAGACAGAGAAAAATCTCTGCCCACTGGTAGTTCCCAAATATCAGGGGCTGAGCCAGACTGAATTTGGGAGCCAGGAACTCAGTCTGGGTCTCTGATGTGGGTGACACAGACCTAACTACTTTGAGTTACTTCCCACTGTGTCCCACAGTGCACATGGGAAGGAAGCTGGAGTTGAAATTGGAACCAGGACTCAGTGCCAGGCACCCTGGCAGGGGATGTAGGCATCTCAAGTGGTGTTCTAACCACTAGGCCAAACACCTGCCCCTGAAAATACTTTTTGACACCTCCTTCTCAACACCTCACATAGGCTCCTCTGTTTGCTTAGATTTTTCATAGAAGAAAGGGTGCCTCCAAGAAAGCTCTGCTTTGGACTCCTTTGAGGAAGGAAATGCCTGACTGATCTCAAAGTTGAAGCAGCAATACTAAGTTTATTTTTTAATTACCAAAGTTTAAATTTTAAATCTTGAAATATTATAATGCTCCTTGTGCAAAATTTGCAGAATATATATCTCCTAGAAATTATCTGTGGTAATTAACTGAAAATTGACTAGTTATTACCTCTATCCTAGCATGATAGAAATTATATAGCTGAAAGTTTAATGTGGTCTAGTACTAGACTTAAAAGTTTAAAAGGGTGTGCTCCATATTATTTATTACAAATTTCTTCTATGTTTCATATGTTTTTTTTTTCACTCCATTTAATTTCTAGTTAAATTAAATGAATTTACATTTAAGGAAAGTTGTCAATATTATAATACCAATATAACTTAAGCTCATAATAAATTTGGATTTTTAAATAAACTGGGCCAGATAGAAAATACATTTCTGTTGAGTCTAGAATTTACCATAGAACCAATGCAGAGCAATTTTGTTTTAATCCACTGTATCTTTGTCAACTCATTAAGTAACCTGGTTAAAATAACAAGTGTGGAAGATAGGGAAAATATATAAAATCATAATAGTTTGGTGGTTTACATTAGAAAGGTTGAAGACTTTATTTTTATGAAATGTCCATCATTCCATTCTGCTTTCTAGAATTGGTCTTGATAAAGAGTGCTTATTTTTGGTATATTTTTACTATATAAATATATCTGTGATTTACAACAAAAGTAATTCATCTCCCAATTTTTAAAACTGGAAAGAAACCTAACATCTAAAATTGAGGCATGGAAGTTATTTTGAACCTAGGAAAATTAGCACACTGTGTTGTAGTAAGCCTAACAGGCAAAGAAGGTTAACATTCTAACACAAGAGGTTGGGAGTAGGGTGGAACTGGTGGGTATTATTGAAATCAAAAAGAATTGGCTTTTAACTAGAACAAATGCTGCCTTTGATTTTGAATGAACAAGGAAGGGATGTTCTTCCTTCATTATAGAATAAGACGTGGGACAAATATTATGGACAAAAAATAAGACATTTTTATATAATTCCTCAGGGTTAGAAATGTATTGAATGCACACTTCAGCAGACTAACATTAGAAACGTTATAAAGGAAGATGCTTTTATTGAGGTAAACAACAATAACAGTTCATCTAAACTTTTTTCCTTTTTGTATTTTAAAATTTAATCATATAATAATCATTATATATACATACTATATATATAATATATATCTTAAGAGAGCCAGTTGTTTTCATTATTTTAAATTATTTATTTATTTATTTGAAAAGCACAGTTAAAGAGAGGCAGAGAGAGAGAGAGAGAGAGAGAGAGCGAGTGAACGCTCTTCTGTCCTCTGGTTCACTCCCCAAATGGCCGCAATGACCGGTGCTGGGCCGTTCCAAAGACTAGAGCCAGGAGCTTCTTCCGGGTCTCCCACGTAGGTGCAGGGACCCAAGGAGTTGAGCCATCCTCTACTGCTTTCCCAGGCCACAGCAGATCTGGATCAGAAGAGGAACAGCTGGGACTTGAGCTGGCACCCATACGGGATTCCAGTAGTGCAGGCGGCAGCTTTACCTGCTATGCAATGGCACCGGCCCCTGCCAGTTGTTTTCTCATGAGAGAACTAAGTTTATGCTGCTTATTTTTAAAAAATTACTTGGAATGTATGTTAAAAATATATTTAAAATGCTTATCACTTTATATACTGTTTAAGTAGAATCAGACTTATTTAATGATTAAGAACACAGGCTTTAGAGTTGGACAACTTTTGGTACAAATTCTAGATCTATAATATATCAGCTGTGTGACCTTGGGCAGTTACTTAACTTTTTTGAGTCTTACAAATGAAACTTTTCCTTGTAGAGTTGCTTAAGGATGAAATATAATGAAGTTTATTGAGAATTTATCTTAACACCTGATTCATACCATCAATAAATGTTAGCTCATACAAATTGGATATAGTTTTTTATTGCATAAAATAACACAAATAATCTTGTTTTTCTTCCATAAGTCCACTAGACTTAGATACATTTTTTTTTTTAAAGACAAGAATCTTAAATTCTAAGATCTTAGATTCTAAGATCTTAGATTCTAAGAATCTAAATTCATGTATGGTTAAACTTTTAACAAGGTTCTTTTTGTAAAAAAAAAATTGTTCAGTGTAAATGCATTTTTAAAGTCTAATGATCAGGTGTTTGTCAGGCATTTGGAGGACAAGCTCATTTTTACCCTGCTTAGTTAATTATTGTGGTTGTAAACAAAAGATGTACAATTCAAAGTCAAGCAACAGTTCACATGGATGATGGAAGTGATAATAGCTTAATTCCTGCTGGATCTTTTTTCTCTGCTCTGGCAAGTTCATACTGACCTTGTCCAAAATCTGATGACCTTCCTATTTTACTCAACTTTTTAGAAAGCCAGGCCTGCCATAGCTGGCCCTGAGGGGGTATCTGAAAGACCACTGAGTCGCTGACCCATGTCGAGACTGGATTTCAAGTCTGATCTACAGGGCCTCTGAAATAGTTATATACGGGGTTTATTGCACACAAAAGCTTTGCTGGCTGCATTTTTCTGCTTATTAAATGTTCTGTTGAAGTATCTTTAAAGTATTATTATTCAAGTCATATATTTAATTTATTCAGTTTCTTATGCAGGTCATTTTCTAGAGTAATTATAAATTTTTGTTCTCTCATTGGAGTTAGTATCTTAAAACTAAACGTGAGTGCTTTGAAATGTGAGAGAAATATGCTGTTGAGAGTAGTTAAAATGTGATGATTCATCTTCCTAGTTGATGTAGAGACCACGGAAGTGCCATTTTAATGCTTATATTAGAAAGATTCGTGGTTTTTCTGGAAAACTTTCTGTACATTTCATTTTAGAAATCTAGGTTAGGTTGTTATATTGTTGTCACAGCATGGTAATCTCTGTTTAAATCTTGTGAAATCTCAACTATTACTCAGATGTGGGCACTTTATAGTTTTGGGTGTATGAGTGTGTCCTGAAGGAAAGCCTGTAAGATGTGTTTATACTGGTAAGATGTTATTTAAATTTGGTTGGATAGGTTCTGTGTACCTTAATAGAAACTTTGTGATAAGTCTATGATATGATAAGAGAAAAAGTGTTTCCTGTGTTTATTTTGTTCCGCACAATAGGAAGTAACTAGGCCCTTTTATGTATATCTAGTTGATGTCCTTCAATTTAGAATATAATATTATCTTTCTTTTTATATAGGAGTTGATTCCTGAATTTTACTATCTTCCTGAGATGTTTGTCAACTTCAATAACTATAATCTTGGAGTGATGGATGATGGGACAGTAGTGTCTGATGTTGAACTTCCTCCTTGGGCCAAAACCTCAGAAGAATTTGTTCGCATAAACAGATTGGTAAGATTAGTAATCATCTCTGTCATGAGCCTATTTTCAAGGCGTCTTTCCTGTGTCAGTTTATAATCATTAACCCTCGCTCTTCTGGAATGTTGCAGTTGACAGAAATAATTCAAAATGGCATAATAGTTCAGCAATTGCTAACTATATAAAACTTTATTGAAAGGTTTAATGATTTCTCTTATTCTTTTATACTGAATTTGGGTTACTTTCATATATGTATGTGTATACACACATACATATGTAAAATCATTGAAATTTCTAAACACAAGTTATAAGTGAAACTAAAATTATGTGTTATTTCAAATTTGGATTTCTCATGCCCAGAAAGGAACATAATTTTGTGTCCCAGGTTAGAAGACAAAAATCAGGCATTTCAGTAAAAGATAAGATTTTCAAATTGTACCCCATGTCTGTCTTTTGAAGGAACTCTTCCTATAATAATTTAGAACATGAAAACTTAAAAAGCTATAGTGATTACTGTGCTTAGGCTGAACTCTTTAGTATCTTCCATTGTATGGGCTCTGAATTATTTTGTGAGAAAGGAATTTTGGTTTTCTAGGTGACATTCCTTATCTTTCAAAAAGCAATTATATTTTGATCCTGTTCTCCATATCATAATTATAATTTTGTTATTACTGAGATTTCACATTTTAAGTATACTAGAAGCAAAGCAAGGGTGTGGAAGAATATAGTTCTTGGAGTGAGACCACATCTCCCAATCCTGGAACAATCACACTGTTGATTATGGGACCCCAGGCATCTTAACCCTTCTCGGCTTTGGTTTCCTCATTTTCAAAGTTTGAGTTCAAAATTGCAAATTTGTATGTGAAATAACTAGAATATTCTCTAGATTATAATATTTGCTCAGAAAATAGTACTTAGTGTTGCATCATATTCTTCTGATACCCATTACATTTTAGTTTTATCCCAAGTATTTTTAAAAATTCTAAGTTGTGGTTAAAATGAAAGCCCAAGAGAAAGCAAAACCTTTGAAAGACATTGAAGGAGATGCTAGATTTTAAATGTGGCAGTTGTCTGTGGTGAGGTGTTTCTCCCACGGGCACGTAGGAGGGAATAGAGGAATATATATATATTTTTTTTTACTATAATTTTTTTTTCTTTTGTGAATATCTACCCTTTGCGGCGCCGGCACACCAGGTTCTAGTCCCAGTTGGGGTGCCGGATTCTGTCCCGGTTGCTCCTCTTCCAGGCCAGCTCTCTGCTGTGGCCCTGGAGTGCAGTGGAGGATGGCCCAAGTGCTTGGGCCCTGCACCCCATGGGAGACCAGGAGAAGCTCCTGGCTCCTGCCATCGGATCAGCGCGGTGTGCCGGCCGCAGCGCGCTGGCCGCGGCAGCCATTGGAGGGTGAACCAACGGCAAAAGGAAGACCTTTCTCTCTGTCTCTCTCTCTCACTGTCCACTCTGCCTGTCAAAAAAAATAAAATTAAAAAAAATAGATTTATTGAAGTATAACTTAAATACTATAAAATTTAGCTTTTTAAAGTATACAGCTTTGTGAGTTTTAGTGCACATACGTAAGAATCATCATCACCATCCATCTTTAGGACACCAGTCACTCCAAAAAGTTTCCTTGTGTCACTTTACAGTAAGTTTCTAACCTCATTCCTGTTCTCATAGTTTTGCCATGATTTTGTCTCTATAATTTTGGTTTCCTAGAAATTTTATAGTGATGGAATCACACACTGTGGATTCTGTTTGTGCCTGGCTTCTTGCACCTGGCGTGATATTTTGGGATTCGTCCATGTTGTTGCATGTGTCAGTAGTAATTTCTTCGTATGGCTGCATAGTATTCCATTGCAGACATCCATCACATGTTGTTTCCTTTTTACTAGTTCAGAGACAGTTGATTTGTTTCCAATTTGGAACTATTATGGATATTTGCATATAAGTCTCAGTGTGGACGTCTGTTTTCATTTCTCTTAGATAGATTCCTAGGAGTGAAGTTCCTATGTCGTGTAATCAGAAAGCATTTACTATGCCATTTTTATGCCCAGCAGTGAAGTTCTGGGTTTTTTAAATCTTTACCAAGACTTGGTATGGTCATTCTTACTTGTTTTAGTCAGTATCGGGTATCCTGTTGTGCATTTAGTTTGCATTACCTTAGTGACTAGTAGTAATATCTTTTCATGTATTTACTCACTAGTCATATATGTTCTTTGTTCAGATTTTTACATGTTTGTAGAGTGAGTTGTTTTATCTCTTTATTTTGAATTATAAGAGATCTTTATATATTCTCCATAAAGGTCCTTTATCTTCTAACACATGTTTTGCAAATATTTTCAACTAGTCTGCAGCTTGGCTTTTAATTTTTTAATGGTGCTTTTGGAGCCACCATTTAAAAAAATGTTTTCACTAAATATTAAATGACATAAAAATGATACTTATAGTACATACATGAAAATTGTAAAGTATCATCCCCATGCTTGATGATTTATTTTCAAGAAAAAATTAAATTGTGTTTTGATATTTTTATGATTGAAATACCTCTTCTCAAATATAATTTAAAATTGTAAGTCTCAAGGGAACTAGCTCTTTTAAAAAATATTTATTTATTTATGTGAAAAGCAGTGAACTAGAGAGAAAGGAGGGAGAGACAGAGAGAGAGAGAGAGAGAGAGAGAGAGAGAGAGAGAGAGACATTTTCCATCTGCTGATTTACTCTTCAGATGGCCACAATGGCCAGGGCTGGGCCAGGCCAAAGCCAGGAGCCAGGAACTTTATCCAGGTCTCCCACGTGAATGCAGGGGCCCAAGCACCTGGACCATGTTCTGCTGCTTTCCTAGGCCCACGAATAGGGAACTTGATCAGAAGTGAAGCAGCGGCCAGCACAGTGGCATAGTGGGTAAAGCTGCCACTTGTAGTACCAGCATCCCATATGGGAGCCAGTTCAGGTCCCCACTGCTCCACTTCCGATCCAGCTCTATGCTATGGCCTGAGAAAGCAGTAGAAGATGGCCCTAGTCCTTGGATCCCTGCATCCACGTGGGAGACCTGGAGGAAGCTCCAGGCTCCTGGGTTCAGATTGGTGCAGCTCCAGCCATTGCGGCCATCTGGGGAGTGAACCAGCAGATGAAGACTTCTCTCTCTCTGCCTCTGCCTCTCAGTAGCTCTGCCTTTCAAATAAATAAATAAATGTTTAAAAAAAAAAAAAGAGAAAGAAGTGAAGAACCTGGGACTTGAACTGGTGCCCATAAGGGGTGTTGACATTGCAGGTGGCTGCTTTACCTGCTATGGTGCAACACCAGCCCAGGGACTAATTCTTTATTCATTGTTAAAATTAGTACTATTCAGGCTGGTGCTGCAGCTTACTTGGCTAATCCTCTGCCTGTGGCGCCGGCACCCTGGGTTCTAGTCCCAGTTGGGGCGCCGGGTACTAGTCCTGGTTGCTCCTCTTCCAGTCCAGCTCTCTGCTGTGGCCCGGGAGGGCAGTGGAAGATGGCCCAAATGCTTGAGTCCCTGCATCCGTATGGGAGACCGGGAGGAAGTACCCGGCTCCTGGCTTTGGGTCGGCTTCGGATCAACTTCGGGTCGGCTTCGGATCAGCATAGCGCTGGCCGTGGAGGCCATTAGGGGAGTGAACCAACGGAAGGAAGACCTTTCTCTCTCTCTCTCTCTCTCTCTCACTGTCTGTAACTCTCTCAACTCTCTCTCTCTGTCTCTCTCTCTCTCACTGCCTAACTCTGCCTGGCAAAAAAAAAAAAAAAAAGGGAAAAAAAATTAGTACTATTCAAAGTACAAAGAAGTTTATTAATGTGTTTACTTCATTCTGAGGGAGTTCCAAAAGGCAGAAACATGTGAATAAATTATATTTAACTTTTTTTTTTTTTTTTAAACTAATATTTTGACCAAAGAATTGAAGTCAGGAGTTCTCCTGACTGCGCCTTCCACGCTGCTCCAGTGCCTTGTCCTCAGAAGAGTCAGATCTGCTGGGCGTGCGTTTCCCATGAGCGCCAAGGAAAGGAAGGCCGCAACTTAGAAAAAGGTTTTCCCTCAGGTTTGGGTTCTGGCAACCCAGGCTCAAAACCTGGACATGACTGCGACGTTGTAACAAAATAGTATTTAATAGTATTAGCTGCACATTTATGACAACTCGGTATTAAGTTTACTTAATGTTTTTTCCCAGAGATTCCCACTCCAGTGAGTTTTAGGGACGTCTTCTTTGTTCAGGCTTTGAATTAGCTTATACACCCAAACAGGACTATATAAAAGTTGCTGCAAATAGTTGAATAATTATATTTTAAATCATTTTAATTCATAATTAGGAATGATAACTTGATTTTTACTTATTTGTCTTCATGTAAGAATTTAATAGCTCACTTACTCATTAAAGAATACTTGATCCACACCTGTGATGAGCAGAGCTTCCCTGTAGTGCAGTGTGTATTGGTGCATTTTATAATTTATTGTTAACTTTCTGTAGGCGACTAAGTTGTTAGTATGGTATTTTATGTCTCTGTTAGCATGTTATCACATAAGGGTTTTATCCCCCTCCTCTTTTTGGCTTACTTCTTCCAATCCACAGATTTTATGCAATGATTGTAGCTCATGAAATGCATACTACTTTGATCTGTGACCTTTTTGTGGTGCTAATCGGGTTCCTGATATCATTATACCTTACTCATTAATCATATTTCCTGCAGCCCGTCAGGCAGCCAGACAGCACAAGTCCCTGTTTTCAGCCCTCTGTTGGCAGGTTTCTGCTTTTCCAGATTATTACAGACGATACTTTGGCTTCTCGTAGCCAGAGCCACATCAAGCTGTGTGTTACAATTAAAGTCAGATGGTCCTCAGGTTGAACAGGGATATAGTGTTGCAGCTGTCTCTCTTCCTGGAACAAACCAGCACCAAGAACAGATGATCTATAGGACAGTGAATAATAGCAGATTGTACAATACTCAGTTGATAGCAGGGGATCACAGAATTAATTAACTGACATACTCATTTTAAGATACTCAGCGTGTCTTTTTTTAAGTATTTGGTTGCTCAGATATTAATTCCAGAGGATAGGATATTTGAGCAACATGGTTTTGCTGATGAACAGCAATGTTACATTTTCTGTTTGTATTAGAGAGCTGTAACTATCATCTTGCCTAACCATTTTCATCCTCAAAGCTTTCTATAAGTAATGAAAGTCTAAATGTAGGACTGGTAAATTGGTTAGATGATAGATTTATGTATAGAAGATAATATCCTATAGAGGAAAAAAGTCACCTTAGTTTGACTAGTCTTTTAGGCAAATAAATTGTATTTTCTTTGTTTTGAACAACTGGACTCAGGGTAAAATAAAGCTCTTTTTATTATATTCCTGAGTTTGATCTATGTTACCTGAACCAGAAAAAAAAAATCTTTATTCTAAATACTGCTTTAGAAATATAAATGAGAAACGGATTTTCACATTTTAAAATGACATAAAAATGTGTTAATTTGAAATGTTCATCATTTACCTCTTATGATATGTCAACCTTATAGACCTATATTATATTGCCACTGATGTTTTAAGTTGAGTAAAAGACAAAGAAAGTCATTACTGATAAGTAATGACAGGGCTATTTCTGAAAGTTGGTAAAGTGGAGCATTTTGTTTTAGCCAGAGAATCTATCTATCTATCTATCCACACACATATACATATATATATAAAATGATATGTATCTTTATATTTATTTATATATATATATATTATTTTTTTTTAATTGAGAGAGAGAACAGTCCTATCCTCCGAGTCCCTCCCTAAATGCTGTAGCATCCAGAACTGGGCTGAGGTGAGACTTAGGACCAGGAACTCAATCCAGGTTTCCCCACAAGAGTGATAGGAATACAACTACTTGAGCCATCACCTGCTCACTTCCAGGGTCTGCATTAGCAGGGAGCTTGAGTCAGGGCCTGCAGGTGGGTATCAGACTCAGGCACTGTGATATGAGACACGAGTGTTTTAACCAGTGTCTTAACCATTAGACCACTTACCCGTGAAGAATATATAACTCACTCAAATTATAATAAAGTAATGCATTCACTGAGTGCCTATCCATGAACCTGCTCTGTTAGACTCAGTGCCTAGGACAAACGACAGCCATCTGTTTTGGAGGTCACCTCCTCTTGATGACTTGGTGAAACACAAAAATTCCTGAGGCCTGGAGGTGGCATGGGTCTAGAAGGAGGTACCCTAATGACGGATTGTGATGATGTTACCATTTATATCACACCTGCATTTGTGGATCTTCTATACCTTTTGTCTCCTATACTGTTTCATAATGGTGACATCCGTAGTCTTGTTTGAGAAGACAAAGAAAAATAAAATGAGCCTTTTAGGTTTTTTTCCCACAATTAGCATCAGAAACTATATGAAGATAAATTTTGTAGTATTGTCTGATGAAAAAAATCTTAGATTGTTTCTCCACCAACATTATTTTTTCTTCTCTATTGATAAAATTTAAATCTGTTCCAAGTAAACCTTGATAGATCATGTATCTCTGAATGAATTATGTCAACCTTTTGTAACTTTTTTCTTTGAATGGAAAATTTACAATTGTCAGGTGATGACAGCTTAGTTGAGACTAAGAATCTCATGTTCCTTTTGGGAAAGTGTGCAGAAATGGCATTTTGAAACCTGTTTCTTAAAAGAGCTGACCAGGCAACTTTAAAAAAATAATTTGGAATCAAAATACCGGAAGCAAGAATACTTTTATCATGTTGTTCTTTTTCCAGTTTTCTTTTCCTTTTCCACTTTGATAATGTTATTGCCAAAAATGTAAATAGTCCTGGTGGCTACAGTTGGTAATAGTTATTACACATATTATATATATAATATGATATATAATATAATATATAATAATAAAATATATAAATATATTAAAAATAATATAATATATAGTAACTATTATATATATATTTGAGAGGCAGAGTTACAGAGACAGAGAGAGATCTTCTGTGTGTTGGTTCACTCCCCAAATGGCCACAATGGCCCGAGCTGAACTAATCCAAAGCAGGAGCAAGGAGCTTCCTCTGGGTCTCCCACGTGAGTACAGGGGCCCAAGGACTTGGGCCATCTTCACTGCTTTCCCTGCATCTTTCACTACTTTAGCAGGGAGCTGGATCAGAAGTGGAGCAGCCGGGACTTGCAGCAGCACTGGTCTGGGATGCTGGCACTACAGGTGGAGGCTTAACCTACCATGCCACAGCATCGCCTTGGTAATATTTATTCTTGACTGTGGGTATTTCCCTCTCTACCCTGCACCTCCCTGAGTCCCTGGGTATGTGGGCAGATGTGTATGAAGTGTGAAAAAGATCTGACATTGCTGTTGTTTGGTATGTATTTTAACCCCCCATATAATTTACTGTGAAATTTTAATTTAAAAAGAAAGACACCTAAATAAGTGGGGTGGGGGGAGATGTAACATGTTGACAGATGGTTAATTCTTCTCAAATTTATTTATAAATTCAGTCTTAAAAACCCATCCAAGTTTTAACAGGCTTGTTTTGTTTCTGTGGAACATGACCAACTGGTTTAAAAAAGAGCAAAGGGCCAGTATAGCCACAGCCCCCTTTGAGAAAAAGAGGAGGTTTAAGAAAAATTTGCTTCTGCCAGATATCAGGAAATATATAAAGCTATAGCAATTGGGGCAAATTAGGAAAAATAGACTAAAGGAAGTGAGCAAAGAACCCAGAAACAGACTGGGACACAAAAAGAAATTTTATCTGTAATAGGACTGCTATTAGAGATCTGTGGAGAAAGGAGAGGCTGTTCAGCGTATGGTGCTGAATTAGTTATTTTGTTAGTTTCTCATGGCTGCCATAACAAACTACCCCTATTTTCAAATAAGGCCACCTTCCAAGTTACTGTGAGGTTAAGATTTCAACATGGTTTTTGGAGGGATGCAATATAACCTGTCACAGCTATATGGGAAAAAAAGGAAATTGGAAGCTTATACAACAAACAAAACTCAATTTATCTAAAACTATCAAGTTTTAAAATACAATGAAGGAGATTTTCTTTCTGATTTTAAAATAGGTAAAGATTTTAAAAAAATATGAAATATTACTTTAAGCAATTTTTGGACGTTAAACCAACCTTGCATTCCTTGGTGCAAACTGGATGTTGTAATTTGGATGTTGTAAATTCTTTTGATATGTACTAGATATTTTTGTTAATATTTTGTTGAGATATTAATACTTTTGAGAATCTTTGCATCTATATGCGTGAGGAATATAGGTGTGTCATTTTTTGTGATATTTTTATCTACCTTTATTATCAGGGTCAGACTTATCTCAGAATAAGATATAGCAGTGTTCCCTCCTCTGTTTTCTGGAGGCTTTTGTGAATCATTGCTATTTCTTTTTAAAATGTTTAGCGGAACTCATCACTGGCAGTGTATGTACCTGGGCTTTCCTTTGTGAAATTTTAAATTACCAATTTAATTTCTTTTCTTGTCTATTCATCTCTGTTTTTCTTGAATCAGTTTCAGTAATTTTTGTCTTTCTGGGAATTTGTCCATAAATCTAAGTTGTCCTGTTGGCATAAACTTGTTGGTGATTACTTTTGCTAAGGTTTCTAGTGATGTTACCTAGTTCATAATGATTTTTGCTAATTTGTATCATGTGTCTTTCTTGATCAGTCTTCTGAAGGTTTGTCAAGATTGTTGATCTTTTCAAGGAACTGACTTTTTTTTTCTTAGATTGACTCTGTTGTGGCATAATTGCCATACATTCCATGTTCCATGCAATTGAGGTTTACCCTTCCAAATGCCAGTGCTTTTAACCATTTCCCTTTTTTTATGAAATAGATTTCTCATTTCCATTACCTCTTAAGCAGAAAATTCTGAACTGAAACAGCCTTTTCTGTGGAATACTTACGGTTGAATGTTCAGATATTTCCCATGATGCTTTACAGAGTGACTCAGGAGTGTAGAGTGTTATGTTGCTCAGCTAGAATGACCCACATTCCTCTACTTTCTGTAAACTTTTGTGCCAGCATTCAGAATTCTCTCCTGTGTCAGCTGTCCCTTCTTTCTGAAGAATTCTCTGTCTTGTGATTTGTCGACACTAGCTATTGCAAATGTGGTGCAGCTAGAAGTCTGGGGGTGGGGGTACCACTCTCTCCTACCGTAAAAGCCTTGTGCTTGTCTTCTTCGTGACCTTCAGCTCCCTTGAGCTGGACTGTGTTATGTCCCCTGAACCCCTGAAGCCTGAACTCCAGAAATGAGATGCAAGCTGCACTTGGCTTGGTCACATTCTGTTGTGCTGTACACAAGCCAAATAAAGTGAAGTGATACTGTTTCCAGGGTGTGCTGCATTCATGGTAGAAAATATCCAAGTTCTGTGTTCCAAAGTAACTTCTGTGGTAACTTGTCATGTTATTACTTAGCATTTGATTAAAATCTTAATGTACCTTATTAAAAGCAGTTTTTAATTTTTGAAAGAATAATAGAAAAATCCTCCCCATGGACATCTCATTCATATAATTGAAAATCGGGATTTCCTAAGTGATTGTTCTTCCCTGTGGTCATTAACTTAAGTGATAAAGCTGGAAGTATGTGGGAAAATGCGAAATTTCTTCCTATTCCTGATACAGAAATCTACAAGAATTGTGCTTCTAGCTTCTGGTTTGAGTCATTCCCCGTGCGTTTCTTACTTGCCATAGTGCTTGCCATGTGCTGTTTCCACTCATTGCAGTGTGAGCCTGCCTTATTCTGTTCTTAACCAAATAATGTTAAGTTTATAACCTTACCCCATCTTAACACTATCCCCTCAAGCAGCAAAGTAATACAAAAAAAAAAATATAAACAATTCTTCTTAAAGGTCTCATCATCCTTGAAACCTATCAGAAGTAACCTTCCCATGATCCGTTCTCCATCTGTTTTTGTAGGTTTTTGTAGGTGGTTGTTCTCCTGACCCAGTGGGCTTTCTTTGCTTTTTTTATTTATGCAGAATCCTGGTTTCAGATGTGAACTACATCCTTCACAGTAGAATCTTTTATCTCTACCAGAATCCCTGAGGCACAGGTAGTAAATCACTTACATGTTGAATAAGTGTTAAAAGAACACATTAGTTACACCTTTTGGCACTGGTTCAAATCCCAGCCATTCCACTTACAATCCAGTTCCCTGCTAATGCACCTAGGAAAGCAGAAGATGACTCATGGCCTTGGACTCCTGGCATCCACATGGGAGACCCAGATAGAGCTCCAGGCTCCACCTTTGGGCTGGTCCAGCTCTGGCTGTTGAGGCCATTTGGGGAGTGAACCAGTGGATGAAGATGTGTCTCTTTCTGTAACTCTGCCTTTGAAATAGTGTACTATATTTATTATAGTATATTCTACAGATAAAAGTACCAGAAGAAATCTTAAACATTTTTACTTGTGTCATTTTTTAGGTAATATTAGTAAGTTCTTTGGAAGCTGTTATGGGTATTGAGTAGAGTGAACAAATAAGTAGTTATGTTAACATCTTCAAGATCAAGATTTTTAACATAAGAGAAAAAGAGGTGCAGATATAAAATCAGTAAAAAGCAGAAAAGCGCAGAAGCAGTCTGATAATGGCAGCTTTTTAACACCAGAATCATATTTTTGGTGTGTCTTAATTTTTTATGACTATTTTGATTATTGCACCAAGCAAACGTGCAAATCATAATACATAAGGCAAAATAACTTATGATGAAGAGTTTAACTATTAAAGAAACCAAATTAATTCTGTCTTCTGACCAGCACTTTTTTCAGCTAAACTATATAGGAATCCAAATATAACCCAAAATCACTTTATGGTAACTTTAGAATAAAAGAAAGAGTTGGATAATCTTACTTCGTTGAATAATATTTATTCAATGCCTACATTCTAGGTTCTGGGGCTACAGAGATAACTAAACAGACAAGGTCTGTTCCCTTGGAGTGATGTGTGAATTTCAAAGCATCTTAGTAGCCAGGTTGGCTTTCTAAAGCAGGAATACAGGACCTGCCACCCAAGTCACAAAATTCATGTTTAAACGGTGGAGCATAGTTGTCTGGGCCTTCTGAGCAGGATGTGCCCAATGCTTTTTTGCCTTTTTTTTTTCCTTTTAAAGATTTATTTAATTGAAAGAGGAAAGAGTTACAGAGAGAGAGAGAGAGATCTTCCATCTGCTAATTCACTCCCCAAGTGGCCACAATGAAGCCAAGAACCAGGAGCTTCTTCCAAGTCTCCCATGTGAGTAGCAGGGGCCCAAGCACCTGAGCCATTCTCTGCTTCTTTGCCAGGCACATTAGCAGGGAGCTGGATCGGAAGTGGAGCAGCCAGGACATGAACTGGTGCCTATATGGGATGTTGGCACTGCAGGTGGCAGCTCTACCTGATACACCACAATGCTGGCCCCTCTGCCCAGTGATTTTTTTTTTTTTGTTCCTTTCTGTCTCCATGTTGATCAATGCTTCCTGTTAGGCCTTTCTACACACAGGACCTATCATTCTTAAACATGTTATTAATGTCACACTTTCATAAAAATTCATCAAAGTCACTATGGCTGAAATTTGGATATTCCAAATTTGTTACTTGGGATGTTATTTTATAGATGGTCAATCCAATACATTTCGGGCAGTTTTTCTCATTTCTTAATTTCGTTCTTTAAATTCTTGAAGTGCCTTGATGTACTAACTTCTGGAAAAGAAAATAAACCGAACCTCATTTGTGTTAACTTAGAGCTCTCCAGAGCAGTTAAAGTTCTCTAGAGGTTAGAAGTTTAACCAAAAAAAAAAGGGGGGGGGCAGAGAAAGGGAGGGAGGAAGAGAGTGGAAATACTTTTTATAAAAGAGAAAGAGGGTTAGAAAGTCTACTTGTTACTTTTTCATTTTTAATCTTTGTGTAAATTATCACAGCAGTGTGCTGCCAGTTACAGCTGGAAGTCATCATTTCTGCCAGGGGCTAATGATTATGGCTGGAGAAGAGAAGTGAGACTGATGGGCTCACAACATGAGCCTGGAAGTTGAATTCGCAGAGGAGCACTTGCTCACCCAGTTCCCCTTACCCCACCATTGCTTTGGGTGGTGCTCGCTGTGGCTGGGGACAAGTTGCCTCTGAACCCTCCCTGCCCTGTTCTTGGCGCCAGGCCATGTCACCTGCAGCAGCTGCCTGTCTGGGAAGCAGCATCCCCTCTGTGGGGTTCACGTTGCCGCCGGATGCTTTCATGCCACTCTGCGCAGGGTGACCCGATAAATGACTGCTTACTGTGGTATTTATGTGTTGGAATTGCTGGTAACTGGTGTATATCCAACAGATTTTTTTTCTAGCAAGGAATTTTGTGTGTACTGGCAAATTTCCTTCAGTGTAGTAAACCAGAGAATGACCTTTTCCAAAAAAAAAAAAAAAAAAAAAAGAAGAAGAAGAAGAATTGCCAAGTGCTTTACTACCGTGATTTATTTCTGTTTTAATGTTCTGGTTGGTTCCTTTCACTCTATATTTTAGAATTATCATTAGTAAACGAAGAAACTTTAAGATGGAAATTTAAGTATTTAGAATACCAAGAAATAATGCATAATTGTGTGCTTATTTATAATTAGGAAAGTGTAAGCCATTTTTCTCTCTAGTGACAGTTATTCCAAATAAGTATTAGGATACTTTAGGTGTTCTGATTCTTTTTTAAAATTATTTATTTGTTGTGAAGCAGTGAAGGTGAGAGACAGAAATGAATATGAATTCAGAAAGAAGAGAGCTCCCATCTACTGATTCACTCCTCAGATGCCCTCAGAGTCCAGGGGGCTGAAGCTGGGAGCTGGGAATTCAGGTCAGGTCTCACAAGTGGATGGCAGGAACCCCACTACTTGAGCCGTAACTGCTGCCTCAGAGGATCCACGTTATCAGGAAGCTGGAATTAGGAGCTGGACCTGGGACTCAAACTCAGCGCTCTCAAGTGGAAAGCAGGCATTTCAGCCAATAAGGCAAATGGCCTGCTCTTGTGATTCTTATTTTTTGTCTTTTAAAGTTTTATTTTATTTATTTATTTGAAAGGCAGAGTGAGAAAGAGGGAGACAGAGATGGATCAATATTCTATCTGCTGATTCACTCCCCAAATAGCCACAATAGCCAAGGCTGGGCCAGGCCCAAGCCAGAAGCTTAGAACTTCATCTGGGTCTCCACATGGGTAGCAGGAGCCCAAGGACTTGGGCCATTCTCTGCTGTTTTCCTAGGTGCATTAGCAGG
Source organism: Oryctolagus cuniculus (assembly GCF_964237555.1). Lineage (NCBI taxonomy): Eukaryota > Metazoa > Chordata > Mammalia > Lagomorpha > Leporidae > Oryctolagus > Oryctolagus cuniculus. The sequence continues at coordinate 14,181,968 of NC_091439.1, forward strand.
TAGCTGGATTGGAAGCAGAGCAACTGAGACTTGAACTGGTACTCTGATATGGGAACATGGTATCAGAAATGGTGACTTAACCCACTGTGTCACAACAGTGGTCCTTTGAGCCTTATTTTTTAAGCAAAGGTAAATTCAGTTTGCATTATCACTATAATATTAAATATCATATGCAGTTAAATACCATGACTGTATTACTTTTTATTTTACATGGAAATTTATCTCTGTGGTATAGTAGGCTAACCCTCTACCTGTGGCACCGGCATCCCATATGGGTGCTGGTTTGTGTTCCGGCTGCTCCTCTTCCAATCCAGCTCTCTGCTTATGGCTAGGGAAAGCAGTGGAAGGTGGCCCAAGTCCTTGGGCCCCTATGCCCATTTGGGAAATCTGGAAGATTTTGATATGGGACTCAGTCCAACCCACTGTACTACAACACTTTCTCTCTTCCTTCCCCCTCCCCCTTTCTGTCTATATTAACATAAAATTGATTGAAGTATGTAGAACATCTTTCCCTGACTCTCTAGCTCTTTTTCTTGAACCAGCTTTTCTAGTTCTTATATGGACTATCTGGCAATAGCTTCCTTCTAGTCTCCCTATCTCTTTATTATACATTTACTATGCTGCTGATAACTTTATCTTCTGGATGGACAGTGGAATGATGCTACTTAAGCCATGACTGTAGGTATATAGTAGTGTTTATTCAGGTCCTCCCTGGTCTCAGGTGAGATTCCTTCTTAGCTGCACCCCTCCCCATCACCAGTGATATCTTCATGACACACCCTTACTACACATAGAAATTAAGCCTGTAGTGTATGGTCCTAGAAATTTCATGTCTTTGACATATCTCTTTCACTGAGTAAAGTCTGCTCCCTGTAACTTCTATCCATTGATTCTCATTCTAACTCTAAGGCTCAAACAAAGCAAGTTTAAATCTCAGTATAGTCCTTCTGATATGTAGATATATTATCCATGCCTCCAGGTCCTTTTATTCCCCTATGAAACTCAGATTTTACTTTCACTTTTCTCGTGACTGTCTTTACCCTACCACTTATTGTACTCACTGCTTGCTAGCCTTACTTCTATCCCTGTGTCTTGTAAATGATGGCTTAAATTTAGTAAGGTTTCTGGGGCTATTCATTAGTAGACCTGTAACTCCAAATAAATTTAGGCAACATTATTTACATATGTAATTAATTTGATCATGTGTGTTAATATTTTCATATCAACTATGTCAGTGATTATGTACAGTTATATGATACATGCATGATTACATATATGTCCATACTTAGCATACCTAAAGATTAGTTTTAGAGCTTCAATATTACCTAATGTTTGAACATGGCTGAGTTATTTAAGCTTTTGGCAGTGAGTAGATAATAGTACTGAATAAGGGCAGTAGGTCCTAAGGATTGTGATAGATTTAGAATAGTATAATACTGAATGATCACAGAGCCACTAAAGCAAGAGAATTGTTACATAAAGAAGATTAAATATTCTGTACCATAGTAACATAAAATAATGATTGGGAACACTTTTTGATGTGGAAATGCATTCAGTAGAGAAAATTAATAGGTGAGTTCAGTAGCTGAGTTTCTCACAAGGGCATCTGAAGTTATTTATTACTCCTGTGGAAATATGTTCGGCCTACTCTTCATGTAAAAGTGTCTGCAATTCATGAATGAAATGCTCATAATCTAGCATTGGCTGATAAGTCTGAATTTTATCTCCAGAGAAATTAGTGATTATAGACAGCTTAAGATCAATGATACCATAAAGAAATAAATCATAAATTCAGGGTGTGGATTTGTAGAGGTGAGATGAGAAGATGTTATTATAATGTATAATTTGCACATAGAAAAAAAGCAATTTTAAAAAGCACATTTCTTTCATTGTTTCTAAAAGTTCGATAATTCATTCAACAAATCTTTATTGGTACCTATTGTTTGCCAAACATTATGCTCAATTCTGGGAAGTTAAAAAGATGGCTATGACAGAATCTCTACCCTGTAGGAATTTACTATATAATAATAGAAATAATCCCTACAGACTGATAAATTGGAGCATAGATGACAGAGTAATTAACTCTGTTAAGGAATGAAGATTTTTAAGAGACATTTGAGCTGGGTATTAAAGGGCAAGTTTGCATCTACTGTAGACTTATTTGTTTTCTTCCAAAATCCATTTGCTGAAACCTTCATCCCCAATATGATGGTATTTGAAGATAGAACATTGGGAGATAATTATGTTTAGATAAGGCTTTGAAGATGAGGCCCTCTGATGAGATTAGTGGCCCTTATAAGAAGAGACTCCAGAATGCTGTGCACACTCATGAGGGCACAAACCCCTGATCTTTCCCCACTGTGTGAGGACATAGCAAAAACCCAGCTGTCCACAACTCAGGAAGTGAGCTCTCACCAAAGCTAACCTTGCCAGACTCCAGGTTCCAGAACTGTGGGAAAGTAATTTCTGTTGTTTTAATCCATTGTATTTTGTGACAGCATGAGCTAACTAAGATTTAACCCTAAGATGAGCTTTTTTAAAAAAGATTTATTTGTTTTGAAAGTCAGAGTTTCAGAGAGAGAGAGAGAGAGAGAGAGAGAGAGAGAGAGATCTTTTATCCTCTGATTCACTCCCCAGATGACCCCAATAGCCTGTATCAGGCCAAGCTGAAGCCAGGATCCAGGAGCTTCATCCAGGGCTCACACATAGGTGGCAGGGGCCCAAACACTTGGGTCATCTTCCACTGCTCTTCCCAGGCTGTTAGCATTGATCTGGATTGTAAGTAGAGCAGCTGGAACATGAACTGTTGCCCATATGGGATCCTGGTATCACAGGCAACAGCTTTACTGGCCACACCATAGTGCTGGCCCCTTTCATAAGATTAAGTTTTTTTTTTTTAAATTTATTTGAGAGGTAGAGTTATATATAGAGAGAAAGGTCTTCCATCCATTGATTCACTCCCCAAATAGCCACAACAGCTGGAGCTGAGCTGATCTGAAGCCAGGAGTTTCTTCTGGGTTTCCCACACAGGTGCTGGGGCTAGAGCACTTGTGCTATCCTCCACTGCCTTCCCAGTCCATAACAAGAGAGCTGGATCAGAAGAGGAGCGGCCTGGACATGAACTGGCACCCATATGGGATGCCTGTGCCACAGGTGGGGGCTTAGACTACTATGCCAAGCACCAGCCCCGAGGTGAACTTTTTTAACAGGAGGAACAAAACATACTAAAATTTGTGATGTAAATGGGGAGCAATTCAGTGTAGCTAGAGTGAATAATGAATTGTTAAGGAATAAAACTAGAAAGGATATTTTGAAATTTATCCTGTCATCAATAGGGAAACAACTAAGGTTTTTTTGTTTTTCTTTTTTTAAGGAGTAGCAGTCAGACTCATTTCAGAATTCTTATGTTACTCAGATGTCAATGGGGTTGAGGGGAGAAGAAACTGAGGGTAAGGAGACCAGTTAGAAGGACGTGAGCTGAAATAAGAAATTGTAAGAGCCTAAATTGGAAAAGTAGAAATCAAAAGGAAGAAAACAAATTAGAAAGTGAGAGAAAGACCTTTTTTTTTTTTTTTAAGATTTATTTAATTATTTGAGAGGCAGTCACAGAGAGAGGGAGTGACAGAGAGAGAGAGAGAGGTTTTCTATCTGCTGGTTCACTCCCCTAATGGCTGCAATGGTGAGAGCTGCACCAGTCTGAAGCCAGGAGCTAGGAGCCTCTACCAGGTCTCCCACATGGGTGCAGGGGCCAAAGCACTTGGACCACCTTCCACTGTTTTCCCAGGTCTTCATCATGGAGCTGGATCAGAAGTGGAGCAGCCAGCTTGAACTGGTGCCCATATGGGATGCTTGTGCTACAAATGGAGGCTTAGCCTACTACACCACAGCACTGGCTCCAGACCATTGTTTCTAACACTTGCCACATTAGCTGGTATGTGGTAGCCTCTCAACCAGTAATTACTGACCAGTTATACTTAGGGAATTCCTTAGAATTTAACCTCTCACTTTACAGAAAATTCAACAAAGATAGGAATGACATATACATTGTTTACTTACCCAGCTCCTATTACAGAATATGATTTAAGGAAGTTCAGGAAAACTGTGTTCTCTGATTCTCAAGAAAATGGGCAGATTAGGCTTAAGGTCTAATTCTTTTTAATGTAATATTTGCAGAAAATTCTTAACTCCTGCAGAAGGAAGTTCTCTTTATTTAATTTATGTGATAACAAACAAATTAACTTTACACTATTGATGTAAACTAAAATATCAAAGTATAAGGTAGAGTTAGCAATCAGACTGCCATGCAATATGACAGAAACTTTATATTTCCAAATGTTTGAAAACAATGGAAGCACATTCCTGAATCAGTATTGATGTTAGTTGTAGATATTCCATCCATTCTCATCCACCTGCAACAAAGCAAAACATCTTGGCAAAAATATCAAAGCACAAAAATATCAAAGCACTTACAATAGAGTCCTTGTCCTATATTTGATGCCAACAACACTGACAAAATGTATCCTAAGAACTTGTTGGGGATCCATACATTATGATCCTGCCACGACCAAAGACTTGAGTAAGATTGCTGCTTACTAAGAGTAAGACTATTAGACATGTTCATGGTTTGTTTCTAGAATTTTGATTCCTCTCTACTCAGCTCTTAATAAAGTAATACCTTAACAGTATTATCTTAATCTCCTACAGAAATACTTTGTAATTGAGATGTTCCTAGCTCTAAACTTACTGTCTTATAAAAGTAAGAGAGTCTTATAAATATTTTTTTGACCTTTTATGGAAGTAGAAAGTGACGATATTCATTTTTCTGCATATAATGTTTTAATTAATTAATTTGAGAGGTAGAGTTGCAGACAGTGAGAGGGAGAGACAGAGAGAAAGGTCTTCCTTCCATTGATTCACTCCCCAGATGGCCACAACAACCGGAGCTGTGCCAATCCGAAGCCAGGAGCCAGGTGCTTCTTCCCGGTCTCTCTTGTGGGTGCAGAGGCCTAAGCACTTGAACCATCTTTTACTGCTTTCCCAGGCCATAGCGAAGAGCTGGATTGGAGGAGGGGCAGCTGGGACTAGAACTGGCGCCCATATGGGATGCCGGCGCCACAGGCAGAGGATTAACCTGTGCCACGGCGCCGGCCCCATGCATGTTCTTGAACCATGAGTGCTAATATTTCCCTGCATTTCTTTGTAAATCCAACAATTAGAGGGTCACATACCTTTCTGAAGCTATAGAACAGAGTTGTCCACTAAAATTTTGTATGATAATGGAAATCTACACTGTCCATGATAGCACCCATTAGTGACATGTGGCTATTGGACATTGGAAATGCAGCAGATATTACTGAGGAGATGAGTATTTAATGTTCATTAAGCTACGTTTGGCTAGTGACTACCATATTGACACTGCAGTTCTTGAGATACAAAGGTTAATGATAAAGGCATTTATTTGGTTAAGATGCCACCTGGGAAATCCACACTCTGTATCAGAGTGCCTGGGTTAGAGTCCAAGCTCTGTTTCCAATTCCAGCGCCCTGCTAACATGCATCAAGGTAGGCAGCATGTGATGGCTCAAGTACTTGGGTCCCTGCCATCCATGTTGGAGAACTGGATTGAACTGGATTGAACTCTAGCCTCTCAGCTTTGGCCTGGCCCAGCCCCAGCTATTTTGGAATGTTAGGGAATGAAATGGTGGATCGAAGATACCTTTTTCTCTCTGCCTTTCAAATAAATAAAAATTTTTTAAAATATTTTTAAAAATTTTAGGGACCAGTACTGTAACACAGTGGGTTAAACCATCACCTGCAATGCTTGTAACCCTTATGAGCATTGGTTTGGGTCCCAGGTGCTCCACTTCCAATCCAGCTCCCTGCTAATACACCCCATAAAGCAGCAGCAGATGCCCCAAGTCCTTGGGCTCCTGCACCCACATGGGAGACCCAGATGAAGCTCCTGTCTCCTGGCTTTGGCTAGGCCCAGCCCTGCCCATTGTGCCCATTAGGAGAGTGAACCAGCAGATGGAAGATTTCTCTCTCTGCCTCTTTCTCTGCCTGTCCGTGTCTGTAACTCTGCCTTTCAAATAAATAAGTAAATCTTTTTTTAAAAAATTATAAAGGCTTTACCTTCTTAGAATTTAGACTTCTACTCTACTATATCTATGAACTGTGTTAATTCATTCTGTATAACCTCACTTAATCCTCCAAACAGCCTTTTAAAAAATTATAGCCCTACTTTCTATTTTCTTTTTCTTTTCTTTTTTTTTATTCTGTGCCCACCGTACCATTGTATTTTGGGAGCACTTAACTTTTCTGGCTTTAACAACTGGTAAGGGATTGTCTTCAAGTTGAAACCTACCTCAAATTCCACCTATATCTGATTTTGATGAGACTTTAGACTGTATGGTTGATATTAGACTGAGTTAAGACTTTGGGGGCTTTTAGGATCAAACGAATGAATGTTTCAATAAGGACATGAATTTTGAGGGGTAGAATGCTAGGGACTGACTTGTATTCCCTTCCTGCTACCCCCCCCCCCCCAATTCTTGTGTTGAAGACTTGACCATCCATGTGACTGTACTGGAGATAGATCTTTTGAGGAGAAATTAAGGTTAAAAGGAGTTCTAAAGGTAGAGTCCTGGTTCAGGGTACTGTTATCCTTACAGAACAGCGGAGACCCCAGAGATTCCTTTCTCCACCTTGTGAGGTCACAGGAGGAAGGTGGCCATGGGCAAGCTGGGAAGAGAGCCTTCACCAGGAACCCAATCCTACTGGAGCCTTGGTCTTGCACTCTGCAGCCTTTAGGACTGGGTTTCTGTTGTTTAAGGCACCCTACCCATGCTCTTTTATTATGAAAAACTCAGATACTCTCTATCTTCCTCTTCTGCTTCTAACAATCTAACTAGAAAACTGTGAAATCCAGTTTTCTGAAGTTAACGTTATATAATATAATTGAATTATTACATCTGCATCTCAACTTACTCTCTTCATATCATTGCCTTCCAAATAAGTTTTAACTAATTGTTGGGTGTGGTTTAGGGGCTGTCATGGATGTTACTTCCTGGAAGAACTTTGTCCTGCTCCAATGCCTCCCCACTCACAAAATTCCTGTAGAATTTATCCTATGTTTCACATAGCATAATTGGTGTTTTTTACTTTTTAGTTTCATTTCCTTAGATGTTTGAGACTCTTCTTTTTTTCATAACATCAATCTTAAATTACATTAACCCTGATGAAGAAAGAAGTGGATTGAATTGATTTATTGTTAGGATGATCGGATTTATTGCATCAGTTACAAATTGCAGTTCATCAAATATATCCAAGGTAATAATTTGAAAACCATTATGTTTGATAAATCTTATCTTTGGATATTGTACTGAAATGCTAGAGTAGATACTTATTTAAAACAAGAATTTTCATCGTAATATTCATCTTGCATTCCAACACCATAGAAGGCCAGCATTGTGGTATAATAGCTTAAGCCACTGTCTGCAACACTGGCATCCCACATCAGAGTACTGGTTCAAGTCCCTGCTGCTCTGCTTCCAATCCATCTTCCAGCTTATGTGGCTGGGAAAGCCGCAGAAGATGGCCTAGGTACTTGAGCCTTTGACACCAGTGTGGGACACGCTGACGGAATTTTGAACTCCAGTCCCAGCTATTGCAGCCATTTGGGGAGTGAGCCAGCAGATGGAAGATCTTTTCCTCTGTCACTCTGTCTTTCAAACAAACAAACAAATCTTAAAAAAAAAAAAAAAAAGAACTGTATAAAAATAATAAAAATTGCTTTCTCATGTCACTTGAACCTTTTTTTTTTTTTTTTTTTTTGACAGGCAGAGTGGACAGTGAGAGAGAGAGACAGAGAAAAAGGTCTTCCTTTTGCCGTTGGTTCACCCTCCAATGGCCGCCGCGGACAGCGCGCTGCGGCCGGCGCACCGCGCTGATCCGATGGCAGGAGCCAGGAGCCAGGTGCTTTTCCTGGTCTCCCATGGGGTGCAGGGCCCAAGCACCTGGGCCATCCTCCACTGCACTCCAGGGCCACAGCAGAGAGCTGGCCTGGAAGAGGGGCAACCGGGACAGAATCCGGCGCCCTGACCGGGACTAGAACCTGGTGTGCCGGTGCCGCTAGGCGGAGGATTAGCCTAGTGAGCCGCGGCGCCGACCCTTGAACCTTTTTTAAAAATGGAAAACTGTCAATGAAAATAATTTGAGAGATTATTCAGAAGTTGCTTTAGCAGTTTTTATGTTTCTAGTTCTCTGTATTATATTTTCACCAGTTTTTACTACAGAGAATATTGATATATATTCTTTAGTTTGCTAAACTATGCTCTATGAAATAATGCTTAGAAAGCATCAGTGAATGACAGCATTAGAAAAGGTATTTTAAATATTTTTTCTTTAAATATTTTGGAGAACCACTGGGTTATGGAAATGCTGGTTTTGATTACTGTAAACTAAACACTGAGAGTGCCTTGGGTATATCTTCTCAGCAGAGCTGTGTTCCACAAAGTTAAATCCATACTGAATGTCATTTTTGCCAGGCAAACTTCAGTCTGTTGCATTTCAGTTGTTGATAGTAACCCATTGGCAGGAGAAAAATGGCAGTGTTATTTTCAGGCAGTTTGTTCCTCTAAGTATCTAGACAACGCCGAGTCAGCCTTACTGGTCTAAAGCTGCCAATTTTCCTGTGGTTTCTTTATTTCTTTATCCCTCTATCCAGCTGCTCCTCACTGCTGTTGCCACATTTGCCCTCTGGCTCATGGGATAGCATGCTTAGCTTCCCCTGAGGCTACTGTTAATGCTTCCTTTTTACTCTGCTGGCTGGGAATGCACTTGGCATCCTCAGTCTCAAATCTCGCCTCCCTCTTTTCTCCACAGACACGAGGCACTTAAGTAGCACTTTCAGCCTCCGCCGGTTATCAGCAGTAGCTTTCAACCCTTCCTTTCAGATCTGGTAACTCAGCACACTGTCCCGAGAGAGCTTGACTAAGCCAATTTGCCCCCATCTTCCCTCCTACCTCTGTCTGTCTGCTTTTTTCTTTCTCCTGCTTATCCATTTCCTGACTCTTCTTAATTTTTCTCTTACTCTCTTTTTATTCTTCAGAGTGGTTTTTTTTTTCTGCATATGGTCCAATAGATACCACAGTTAGGCAAATATTTTTAGTTGAAAGTTGAAAAAATTAACAAGTTTGCCCAATATTTTAACTGGATAAACTAAAGGGGAAAAAAAAAAACAGGGGTGATTTCTTTGTACCTAAGTCTATGTGCCCCTGTATGGTTATATAATGCGGATTCTATGTAATAAGGTCCTTTTTTTTTGCTTTTATACACAAAATTGTAGATGTTGTGATTATGCAGGCCTACTTAATTGTTTAAGATAATCTGTAACTGGGGAAAAGTCAAAAACCTTTCCCAGCAGGTGCTTTACAAGAAAAAAAAAAAGTCACTTGGATTTTTTTTCTGCCTAGGATGATTTGAGTATTCAGTTTGAGTTAGTTTTCAGACTAATACCTTCTGCATAGTCTAAGAATGTTAGCTTTCCATTTTTCACATTATGAGTTGTAAACAAGTTAGAGGAATTCTTAACCTAAGACTTGTAACTCTCAGAATGGAAAATAAGATCAAACCTCTGAATTAGGGGATCAAGAATACAAATGTCAGTTGTTACTTGGTGACAAAATCTGCAGGACAGTTCCAAATGCCTGCAGGAGCATGACTGAGAAAAACATGAAAAATTTGTATGCATACTTATAGGCTGAAATTAGTTGTTTAAAGCCCTTATCTTCTTTTGCTCCTGACTCTCCTTAAATTCTTTCCTCTAGAAAAAAAAAAAATTAAGTGGTTTTGTTTTATAAATGTGATTAGTTTCTGCGCTCTTGCTCTGTGACCCCATTTAATCAAAACATGTGATTAGGTCTGTGCTTTAAAGCTACAAAATAGGCTCTCATCATAAATCCCTAAATGTGTTTTTGTTTAATTAGTGAGGTTTAATGCTGAACTTACGTTTAAAAGAAGCATCACCCCATAAGAAGTTACCAGCTGTTTAAAGGCCATAACTAGGAGTCTCCGTGGACCTGACTTCTTAGCAGAGGATGGAGGGGGAGGGTGGGACAGGAAGGGAAGGGAGGATCTGCTCATCACGATCCTAGGTGAATGCTCTGAGTTTAGAGCTCCTTAGAAAAGAAGCCTTAGTATATCAAAGGTTCACATCTTTTATTTTATTGTTTAATTATTTGGGGCAGAGATACAGCCAAAAAGAACTCCGATCTGCTGAGTCATTCCCCAGATGCCTTAACTATATCCAGGGCAGGGCTGAAGGCTGGAGCTGGGAACTCCTTTCTCCCTGCTTTGTGGGAGCAACCCTGCTATCCCAGTCGTCCATCACATTGTCTCCCTCGGTCTATATTAGCAGAAAACTAGAGACGGGAGCCAGAAATGGGTGTCAAATACAGGTACTTTGATAAGGGATACAGGTTTCTTAATTAACATCTCAACCATGAGGCTGAGCATCTATCCCACAACTTTTTTTTTTTGACAGGCAGAGTTAGACAGTGAGAGAGAGAGAGAGAGAGAGAGAGAAAGGTCTTCCTTCCGTTGGTTCACCCCCCAAATGGCCGCCATGGCCGGCACTGCGCCGATCCGAAGCCAGGAGCCAGGTGCTTCCTCCTGGTCTCCTATGCAGGTGCAGGGCCCGAGCACTTGGGCCATCCTCCACTGCACTCCCGGGCCACAGCAGAGGGCTGGACTAGAAGAGGAGCAACCGGGACAGAATCTGGCGCCCCAACCAGGACTAGAACCCAGGGTGCTAGCGCCACAGGTGGAGGATTAGCCAAGTTGAAGTAAGCATGCAATCAGGTTAAAATTGATTAGATTTGTGAACTGGAAGACCACGCCTTCGTCACACCCCTGTGTGACCTCATGCCCCTGCCTGAAGCCTTTGCCACGCCCCTGTGTGGCCTCATTCTCCTACCTGGCCACACCTGGGTGCCTACCAGCCAATCAGGTTAAGTAACCGCTCCCCTTTGGAAGTGGGTTAAAAGTCAGGACAAGGTGTGGCCCGGCCCACTCTTCCACCCTGGCCTCTTATCAGGAGGGGGCTTGCTGTAGCCCCACACCTCCAGGGCTCATGACCTTCGGGCCATGTGCTCTAGGCCTTCTGGCCCAGATACAGGCCTAGATGCTTATCCAGGTGGCTGGTTCCTGGTGCTCGGTATGAACCGCTTTTCACCTCTCTCTTAAATAAAGTTCTCACTCTCCTATGCATCTTTCTCACTAAATTAAAGCTTAAAATGTACCATGCTGCCTCGTTTATCTGTGCCGGTACTTAGAATTCTTCTCTAAATATTAGGCAAGAACCCTCCTGGGCTTATTAATATTGGGGATTTAGTAATAAGCCTGTGGCGAAATCGTATGGCACCCCAAATTCCAGTAGCACATGTGGCACCCCAGATAGCACTGCTGGGGGACTCTAAGGGGCCACATTCCAGTGTAAATTATAGGGAGTCTTTTCCGATTTCAAAGTGAGCCGCGGCGCCAGCCCTATCCCACAACTTTTAATACATGTGTCTGGCATTGTGGTACCGCAGGTAAAGCCACAGCCTGTGTTACCAGCATCCCACATCAGAGTGTCACATGCATCATTTCTGCCATTCCTGAGGCAGACAAGCAGATATTGACAATTACAGTATTAACAAATTCTTTTTGATAGTGTTTTGTTCTCATTTAAGACCATGTTAAAAAAAATGCCTACACTCAGAAGTTAACAGTCACTGCCTCCATTTTATTAAGCCGGTCTTTCACATACATTTTATTCAAATGCAGTGCCCTGAAATACATCTGTCATACAAGAGTTATATGTGCCATAGCAGATTATACCACCTCTTGAGATGCTGGCATTCAGTGAGTGCTGGTTCATGTCCCAGCTGTTCCATTTCTGAACTGTCTGCCTGTTCCTGCTCCTGGGAAAGCAGCAGAACATGGCCTAAGTGCTCGGGTCCCTGCTAATCACGTGGGAGACCCAGGTGGATTTTCTGACTCCTGTCACAGCCATGTAAGGAGTGCACCAATGGATGAAGCTGTCTTTCTCTCTGTTTGTCCCTCTCTTTCTGTCATTCTGTCTTTCAAATAAATAAAAAAAAAATTTTTTTTTGACAGGCAGAGTGGACAGAGAGAAAGGTCTTCCTTTTGCCATTGGTTCACCCTCCAGTGGCCGCCGCGGTCGGTGTGCTGCGGCCGGCGCACCGCGCTGATCCGATGGCAGGAGCCAGGTACTTATCCTGGTCTCCCATGGGGTGCAGGGCCAAGTACTTCGGCCATCCTCCACTGCACTCCCGGCCACGGCAGAGAGCTGGCCTGGAAGAGGGGCAACTGGGACAGAATTCGGCGCCTCTACCAGGACTAGAACCCGGTGTGCTGGCGCTGCAAGGCGGAGGATTAGCCTAGTGAGCTGCAGCTCCCGCCAAAAATTATTTTTTAGAGTTATGTGATACCTGCCTGGTAGACTTCTAAAACTTACATAAGTGCCTTAGGTTCTCAAAAAGAAGTTCTTTTTAAAGTGGGATATGGAAAATTAACCCAACAGTGATAATTGTTTTAAATAATATATCCTTCAGTAATAATAGTAAGTATATATCTAAAGAACAGTGTGGGGGCCGGCATTATGTCATAGTGGACTAAGCTTTTGCCTGCAGTGCCGGCATCTCATATGGGCGCTGGTTCATGTCCCGACTGCTCCTCTTCTGATTCAACTCTCTCTAATGGCCTGGGAAAGCAGTGGAAGATGGCCCAAGTCCTTGGGCTCCTGCACTCTCATGGGAGACCTGGAAGAAGCTCCTGGCTTCAGATTGGCCTAGCTCTGGCCATTATGGCCATTTGAGGAGTGAACCAGCAGATGGAAAACCTTTCTCTCTGTCTCTCCCTCTCTCATTCTGTAACTCTACCTCTTAAGTAAATAAAGAAAAAAAAAGTACAATGTCAGTGTGATTTTTTTTTTAGTACCACAGTGAATGTTGTCATAAGATTTCTGTATTCTTCTTGTTAATGGTCATATATCATCCATAAGAAATGCTAATTCTGAAGTGGGGTAGTAAGTATCTTTTTTAGGATATACCTAGCAAGAGAAACAGATATCCATTAACTGGTAAAGGCTGAAGTCGAACGCATGGAGGTATTATACGTATATGTCATTTTTTGGCTTTTTTTTAAAGTTATATATTTATTTGAAAGACAGAGTTACAGAGAGGCAGAAACAGAGAGAAGTCTTCCATCCACTGGTTCACTCCCCCAGATGGCCACAATGGCCAGAGCTAGGCCCATCTGAAGCCAGAAGCCAGGAGCCAGGAGCATCTTACAGGTCTCCTACGCAGGTATAGGGCCCCAAAGACTTGGGCCATATTCCATTGCTTTCCCAGGCCATAGCAGAGAGCTGAATTGGAAGAGGAGTTGCTGGGACTCGAACTGGAGTCAATATGGGATGCTGTGGCACTGCAGGTGGCAGCTTTACCTGCTATGCCACAGCACCAGCCCCTGGAATATTTCAGTGCTCATGTACAGTCATAGGGTCAGCACACAAAAATTTCTCAGCCACTACTGAAGCTTTATGCTAGTTTAAATTCAGTTAAGTAATTAGCTAATTATTAGCTTAGTTTGCCTTGAAAAGCACAAGAATCCTGTGAATACTTACAACCTAACTTTCCACTGGCCTCTGAGTGTCTCTCAGGCTGCTCTATATACACTTACCTTATGCAGTTTTCTAGCAGATCTATACTGATACAAAACAAGACTTCTGCTTTTGAACCCTTAAACTTTGATAAAATTGTTGCCTTCAATTCTCTTATCTATAAATTATTTGTCTTTATATCATATTTTATATATTTATATTTTTCTCATTGAGGATTATTATTTTCAGAGCTCAATAGCGCAAGGATATGAAATCTCCTGAATTTTCTTAGAGGCCACAAAATATTTCATGGATGTTCAAGTGATGCCATCTAGTCTTTGACTCATTTTAAGCTATTATATTAGCTTTTTGTTACTACAACAAAATACCTGATGCAACGATTCTATAAAGAACGGCTTACTTCAGCTCCTGGTTTTGGAGGTTTGCCATCTAAGCTCATGCTGGACCCGTTACTTCAGCTTTGGTGACAGTGTTCTTGCTTGCAGAGTCCTGAGGTGGCATACCACAACCCATGACAAGAAGTAGGTGTGCCTGTGTCTATGTGGTCTTTTATAAAGCCTCCAGGATTTAACCATGGAGCCACTACCCTAATGGTCCAATGCAGTCCACTCACCTCTCAAATGCCCCACCTCCAAGCATTTTAACTGTATTAAATTTCCACCTCTTTGTACTATGAACTTGTAACTTTGGTATTTAAAGGTCTGCATGAGTTTGGAGCCAAATCATATTTAGACCATAACAGCCATTAAGCAATGAAGAGTATCTATCAGAAGTGCAAAGTGACTGTTGTAATGAAAAGGAAAACAGATCAGAGAGGAGACAGGATATGAACTCACGGCCAAAACAGATTTATTCAAGGGAAGATAAATTTGCAGAGGTGGCCAACTGCCACTTGCAGACAGAGCGAACATCTGGCTGAAAGCACAGTCCTCCTGCAGGCTAGGTCTTATATAGCTTAGGGGGGCTAAGGGTCCACCGGAGAGGGCAGTGGGCAGAGGTGAGCTGCTTCTTACAGGTTTTTTATAGGATTTCAAACCTGGAAAAGAATGCAGAAAGTGGGGTGGGGAAGAATACAGGCCATGGGCCTGAGCTGGTCTTTTCAAAGAAGGCAGAGTAAAGGGGTAAAATGAATTTTATCTGCTTTCTGACAAGGAGTTAAAAATGCCTGAGGCTTATGTCCTTGTTCCATCAACTATAACCTTTTCAGTCACACTATTTGCAGTTACCAAGATGCCATCTTTTGGGGACCTCTCTCTCTCTCTCTCTCTCTCTCTCTCTTTTTGTACCTAATGTATTTTCAGCGATGTTTCTTTTTAAGATTTATGTACTTATTTTTATATCAAAGGCAGAGTGATAGAGATGTGGAGAGAGAGAGAGAGAGAGAGCAAGCACTCCAGGAAATCCATCTTGGTCTTTCACATGGGTGGCAGGGCCCCAGGTACTTGGGTCATCTTCTGCTACTTTCCCAGGCATATTAGCAGGAAGCTGTGTTGCAAGCAGAGCACCCAGGACTCCCAACAAGTGCTCAGATGTGGGATGCTAGCATCACAAGTGGCAGCTTAACCTGCTGTGCCACGATGCTGGCCCCCAGATGTTTTTAAATACTTGAGGAACTGTGGATTTCACAGCTAATAGACATGTGGCATCCATGTGTGACATTTTCTTTCCCTATTTTTACTCTTTTATGCTCACTTTGCTCAACTAAGAATGAAAGCAGCATACTAAAGGACATGTTATTAACGTGGTTCTCATGGTCTGGTGTTGTGACGCAGTTGTCGCCAACAGTGATGCCAACATCACATATGGGTGCCAGTTCAAGTCCTAGTTGCTTTACTTCCAATCCAGCTCCCTGCTAATGCACCTTCAAAAGAAGCAGATGATAGCCCAAGTATTTGGGCCCCTACCACCCACAGGGGAGACCCAAATGAAGCTCCTGGTTCCTGGCTTTGGCTTGGCCCAGCCCTTGCCATTTCAGCTATATGGGGCATGAACCAGCAGATGGAAGATCTCTCTTTCTGTCTCTCCCTCTCTGTAACTCTGCCTTTCAAATAAATAATCTTTAATAAATACTTATTTTATTTAAATAATTTTAAATATTAATTAAATAGCAAATAAATAATTTATTTAAATAATTCAATTTTTTAAGATTTATTTTATTTATTTGAAAGACATAGTTACAGAGAGAGATACAGCCAGAGAGAGAGAGAGAGGTTTTCCATCCACTGGTTCACTCCTCAAATGACTGCAATGGCTGGAGCTCCACCGTTCTAAAGCCAGGATCCAAGAGCCTCCTCTGGGTCTCCCATGTGGATGCAGGGGCCCAAAGACTTGGGCCATCTTGTACTGCTTTCCCATGTCAAAGCAGAGAGCTGGATCAGCAGTGGAGCAGCCAGGACTTGAACCAGAGCCCATAAGGGATGCCGGCACCGCAGGTTGGGGCTTTAACCTGCTGAGCCACAGCGCCAGCCCCTCTGAGTCATCATGATGTATCCATAGCAGTCATACCCATTTAAAATGAGAAAACAGAAAAAATTTTTTTATTTGGGACATCTTGAAATATATTACCCTGGAAATTCTCAGAATTAGTTCCCAGATATATAAAATAATTACTTGATATTGGAGGAAAGACATTATATATGTATATATATAATGATTTTATAATTGATAGGCTAGAAACAAATTTTACTAAAATGTTCTTTATTTCATAAAGAATCAAAGTAGTGGCTGGCACTGCGGCTCACTAGGCTAATCCTCCGCCTTGCGGTGCCGGCACACCAGGTTCTAGTCCCGGTCAGGGTGCCGGATTCTGTCCCAGTTGCCCCTCTTCCAGGCCAGCTCTCTGCTGTGGCCAGGGAGTGCAGTGGAGGATGGCCCAAGTCCTTGGGCCCAATGCACCCCATGGGAGACCAGGATAAGTACCTGGCTCCTGCCATCGGATCAGCGCGGTGCGCCAGCCGCAGCATGCCAGCCGCGACGGCCATTGGAGGGTGAACCAACGGCAAAAAGGAAGACCTTTCTCTCTCACTGTCCATGCTGCCTGTCAAAAAATAAAAAATAAATAAAAAAATAAAAGGAATAAAAGTAGTGAGTCATACCAGTTTGGCAGTGGTTTCTTACATATGATACCAGAATTCCCAAAGGAAAAACATAGCTAAGTTGGACTTGGAAAGTGAAAAGGTAGTCCACAAAATAGGGGAAAAATAGCTGCAAATCATATGTCTTATGAGTCTGTTATCTAGATTACATGAAGAACTCTTACAACCCAGCAATAAAAAAAAAAATTTAAAACTGGGCAAAGGTTTTGGATGGGTAGTTCTTCTAAGATGTACACAAACACATAAAACACACCAGAAACAATGTTAATATCACTACTAGTCATAGGGAAACAGAAACACCACTTCCTGTGAGGTGTCACTTAACACCCACTAGCATGGCCATAATTTAAGAGATAGGAAATAACAAGTGGTAGTTAAGGTGTGAAAAAGGTGGAGCCCTTGGACATTGCTGTTTGGAATTTAAAATGGCATATATTCTTTGGGAAACTCTGGCAATATCTCAAAAAGTTATGCACAGGGGCAGGTGTCGTGGCACTGCAAATTAAGACACCACTTGGGACACCTGCATCCCCTATTAGAGTTCCTGGTTTGAGTCCTAGCTACTCTGCTTCCAATATAGCTTATTGCTAATGTACCTGGACAGGCAGCAGATAATGGCCCAAGTACTTGTGTACGTGACACCCACGTGGGAGTCCCACATGGAGTTCCTGGCTCCTGAGTTCAGCCTGGATCAGCCCCAGCTATTGTGGGTATTTGGAGAGTGAAGCAATGGATGAACAATCTTTCTCTTTTACTCTCACTTTCTCTATGGCTTTCCCACTCTCTGTGTCCCTCTACCTCTCAAATAACTAAATCTATTTTTTTTTTAAATGATACATAGAATTATAATGTGACCCAGTTTCTCTCTTGGGTATATACCTAATTGAAAACATATGTCCACAGAATAACTTGTATACTAAAGTACATAACAGCATTATTCATAATACCCAGACAAGTGGACAAAACCCAAATGTCTACTAACAGAGGAATGAATTAATAGAATATGGTACATCCGTCTAATGAAAATCATTGCAGCCATAAAAAAGAATGTAATATTGATTCATGCTACCTCATGGATAAACTTTGAAAACATTATTCTAACTGAAAGACAAGAAGGTTACATATTACATGATTCTGTTTATGTCAAATATCCAGCATAGGCAAATCCATAAAGGTTAATGGTTGCCAGGGATTGTTTTTGAGTAAAATGGTAGTAAGTGCTAATGGGTAAGGGGTTTCTTTTGGGTGCAGTGAAAATCCTCAGGAATTAGTGTATAGTTTCCTAACTGTGTGAATATACTAAAAAAAAAGGGGTGGGTGCTTTGGCATGTGGATTATATTTCCACTTAATAAATGAATCAATGCCCATTGTCACTTTATTTATTCATTTTTAACTTTATAAAAATTTATTTGAAAGGCAGTGGCCTGATTGACTCTCTAAATGCCCAAACAGCAGAGACTGGGCCAGGCCAAAGCCAGGATCCAGGAACTCAGTCTGGGTCTCCTGGGTAGGGACAGGGACCCATCAACCTGAGCCATCACCCACTGCATCCCCGCATGCACATTAACAGGAATGTATAAATGGGAGCCGGAGCCAGGAGTTGAACCCAAGCAGTGTCTTCACTGCTGCGCCAAATGCCCACTGCCCCCGCCCCCGCCCCATGCCATTTAATTCAAAAATTGTATAAAGAGATTTAAATTTTCTTGCAAAAATTTAGGAATTTTAGAGCTACGTATAAATCATTTAGGTACCTTTAAGAAGAGTATATCAGGGTCAGACACTGTAAGTCATTGGTTTAAGCCCCTTCTGTCACACCTGCATCCTGTATCAGAGTGCTAGTTTGGTCCTAGCTACTCTGCTTCTAATCCAGTTTATTGCTAATGCATCTGGGAGGCAGCAGATGATGGCCTAAGTACTAGAAATCCTGTAACCCATACGGGAGACCTGAATGGAGTTCCTGGCTCCTGACTTCCATGTGGCCCAGCCCTGGCTGCTCTACTTCTGATTCAACTCCCTGCTAATGCACATGGGAAAGCAGCAGCAGATGACGCAAGCCTTTGGCCCCTGCAACCACGTGGGAGACCCGGATGAAGCTCCTGGCTCCTGACTTTAGGCTGGCTGATCCCTGGCCATTGGGGCCATTTGGAAAGTGAACCTTGACTAGTAAGATGGCATTGGTACTTGCCACCTTATTGGGATTGATTTGAAATCCCATGGCACGTTTCTAGCTCTACCATTAGGGGAAGTCCGAGTGAGTGTGTGCCAAACTGTACATCTCCTCCCTCTCTTATTCCCACTCTTATATTTAACAGGGATCAATTTTCAGTTAAATTTAAACATAGCAGACTCATAGAATGGCAGATGCCCTAAACAACACTCTGGCCTCAGAATCAGCCCTTAAGGCATACGGATCCAGCTAAAAAGTCCATGGAAAGGGCTTGGAAAGGGCAGGCATGGAAAGCCAAGACACTGTGGCAAAAAAATGACCTAAATGAAAGATCTCTGTGAGTGAGATCCCAGCTGAAAGAATGGGCCATGAAAGAAGGAGGTACCTTTCTCTGAAGGAGGAGAGAATTTCCACTTTGATTATGGCCTTGTCTAAACAAGGTCAGAGTTTGTGAACTCAGGAGGCTTCCATGGCCTTGCAGCTCATGACAAGAGCCTCGGGTGATTACTGACGTCATAAATAAGAGTGTCAATTGTTAAATCAACAACAGGAGTCACTGTGCACTTACTCCCCATGTAGGATCTCTGTCCTTAATGTGTTGTACTATATTAATTAATGGTAAAACTAGTATTCAAACAGTATTTTATACTTTGTGTATCTGTGTGGGTGCAAACTGTTGAAACCTTTGCTTAGTATATACTAAGTTGATCTTCTGTATATAAAGATAATTAAAAATGAATCTTAATGAAGAATGAGATGAGAGAGGGAGGAGTAGGAGATGGGATGGTTGTGGGTGGGAGGGAGGTTATGTGGGGAAGAACCATTATAATCCAAAAGTGTACTTTCAAAATTTATATTTATTAAATACAAGTTTAAAAAAAAAGGAAAGTGAACCAGCAGACGGAAGATTTCTGTGTGTATGTCTCTCTCTCTGTAACTCCACATTGCAAATAAAAACAATAAATCTTTAAAAAGTAAATTTTAAAATGTATGTCAAATTAAGACTACTTAAATTTAACTTGTTACATTATGTTTTTTTTTTTAAAGTTTATTTATTTGAAAGGCAGAGTTACAGAGAGAGAGGAAGAGACACAAAAGAAAGAGAGAATCTCCCATCCACTAGTTCACTTCCCATACAACTGCAATGGCTCGGGCTGGGCCAGACCAAACCCAGTGGCCTGGAATTCCCTTTGGGTCTCCCATGTGAGTGCAGAGGCCCGAGCACTTGGGACATCTTCCACTGCTTCCAAGGTGCATTAGCAGGGAGCTGGATCAGAAATGAGCTGCTAAACATGAACCTGTGCCCAAATGGGATGTTGGCGTTTCAGGCAATGGCTTAACCCACTGTGCCACAACATTGGTCTCTACACTAAATTTTAAAGAACAGTTTAGTTCTGTGTTAAAATTAAAAACATACACACACACAAGAAAAATGAGTAAATGGAAAATGAAAAATGCCTTATTTTCATTTTATATTGCTAATGTGTATATTTTATATAAAATGGAAATGTTTTAGTTAATAGTTCTCACACTTTTAGTGTTTTATGAGTTTGCCAAAGATGCATATCCTCAGGTTCCACTCATGTTTATTAATGTAGATTCTGGAGGGTTGTGGGCTAGGCCTTGACATCTAACTGTGGAGGGTTAGCACATGAGTACTTTGGTGTTGGCCCTGTGCTGTTGGGTGGGTCCGTTGCTAGTCTTTAATTGTTTATTTGTTGCTGTTTTCCTGACTGTTTCATGGCTTGCTTTCTACTTGACCTCATGAACACTGCCTTGGCAATAGATCCCATGAGATACCTATGTGGGTAGTGTTAGAAAGCAAAGCTGGGACATCTAGCATGTCTTCCAGAGTTCATAATGCTGTCTGAGGAGGTTATTCACCTAGAAAATGGCACTGTTCATTTATCATCAGGACCATATGCTAGGAGCTGTTTCCGGGAATGGTGATAGTTTTTTTGTAACCATCTCCAGCGCAATTCGTTTTTCCACTAATTCCATAGTCATATGACTCTTTTTCTGTGATCAGGAAGCTATCTTTGACCACAGTGTTCTTAGTGTGAAGTCAACTGGGCCTACAGGATTGGACCTATAGTCTGACACTCATTGTTGTTGATCTATTTTAACCAATCAACCATGTTTGTCTTTTCAAATACAAACTTGATATTTAGGGGCTAGCATTGTAGTGCAGCAGGTTAAGCTGTACCAGCATCCCACATCATAGCACCTGTTCAAGTCCCCACTCGTCTCCTTCCAATTCAGTTCCCTGCTCTTGCACCTGGGAGGGCAGCGGATGATGGCGCTTGCCACCCATGTGGGAGACCCAGATGGAGTTCCAAGCTCCTGGCTTTGACCTGGCCAGCCCTAGTTATCATGACCATTTGGAGAGTGAAACAGTAGAAGGAAGATCTCTCTCTTTCTTGTCTCTCCCTCTTTCTTTCTAACTCTGCCTTTCAAATAAATAAATAAATTTTTTAAAGACTTATTTATTTGAAAAGCAGATTTAGGATAGAGAGAGAGAGAGATTGATCTTCCATCCACTAATTCACTCCCCAAATGGCTGTGACAGCTGGAGCTGGGCCAGGCCAAAGTCAGGAGCCAGCAGATTCATTGGGTTTCCCATATGGGTGGCAGAGACCCAAGTACTTGAGCCATCATCCACTGCTTTCTCAGGTGCACCAGCAAAGAGCTGGATCAGAAGCTGTGCTAGGGCCAGCACTGTGACACAGTAGCTTAATCCTCTGCCTGTGGCACCAGCAACCCATACGGATGCCAGTTCATGTCCTGAGTGCTCCTCTTCCAATCCAACTCTCTGCTATGGCCTGAGAAAGCAGTGGAAGACGGCCCAAGTGCTTAGGCCCCTGCACCCACATGGAAAACCTGGAAGAAGCTCCTGGCTCCTGGCTTCTGATTGGCTCAGCTCCAGCTGTTGCAGCCATTTGGGGAGTGAACCAGCAGATGGAAGACCTTTCTCTCTGTCTCTCCCTCTTACTGTCAGTAACTCTGTCTCTAAAATAAATAAAAAAAGTATTTAAAAAAACAAAGAAGTGGAGCTGCCAGGACTCGAACCAGCACCAAATGGGGATGGTAGCATTGCAGGTGGCAACTTAACATGCTATGCCACAGCACCAGCCCCAATAGATCATTTTTTTTTTTTGATATTTCAATTTTTATCTGCTGGTGATGTTTGTATTATGGAACATTTTTATGTAGGAATTTAATTATGAATTTTGATCCAGTGTTAAATGTTGTGGCAATTATTGTGTTTTATTAATAAATAAGAATAAAATGCAAGAAATTATTAGTGTATAATTAATAGTAAGAATAGCTAAGAAGTTATTTTAGTGCATTTGTATTCTGAATCTAGACATTTTGTTCTTTGAGTAATTGCTAAGATATGCACTAGGCATATTTGTAGCATTGTCATTGTATTTGCAGACATCTATGTTACTGCTTTACTCATGTGGCTACGGCAGCATTTTTTTCCCTTCATTGCATATGTGTTGAGCTCTGTTCACTGGTGCTGTTCTGGCTCTTTCTTACCCATCTAGAAGGCAGCCTAACACCTGTGCCCAGAACCTGGCTCCTGTCTCTGATGGTCACACACAAGTTGCTGTGTCTGCTACTGATGTTTCCCAGCATTCCACATCTTGAAGCCGTTTTTCATATCTGGACTTCCTTTTTAAAAAAATTGATCCAGAGAGTCTACATCCATTTACATCCTTAGACAATTAAGATCTTTGAAATTATAGCACTTTAAAAAATAATAAAAGCCATCCATAAAAGTACTTCTTATTTTCATCTGGAAACATGGTGATTTACTCAGGTACAGAAGAAATAGAGGCTGTGAGACTTTGACCAATTTATGAAAAACAGCAGTTATTGCTGTGTATCCTTTAGGGATTGCTGTCCAGTCAAGCAGGGAGCAGTAAATGAGAGAAAAATCTACAATATTCCCTACCTTGATGAAAGTATCAGTGTTCGATGGAATACAAAACCAAACAGGGCAGCGAGTCAGCCTGTTATCCATTCACTTAACACATGGGAAGTAAGGGATCATGTTAATAGTAAAATGTCTGTTACAGCTAATAATTGACATCATTTTAAATGCTATTCAGAATGACAGCAAGATATGGAAAATTTAGGAAAATGTGGATTTAGGATTTTTTAAATCAGGTGATTTTCGAGTAACAAAATACAGGTTCTAAACTGGAATGCACATAGGAACTTTTAAAAGTACCTTAAAAGGTGCTTTTAAATTGGCATAGAACAAACATTTAACCAAGTGTGGTAGAGTCCATCCTCCTATAAATTGGGCATTGGTTTAAAATCATGATTGATTACTCAGGTTTTGATCTCCTAAATGGGCATGTGTCTTATGGAAAGCTGGAGGTCTTATAGGGACTTGTAGTGTTGTTTGTTTAGTTAAGGGATATGACTTTTCTCCTCTCCCACTTCTAGAATTAAAACAATCCTCTGTTTCTAAGGATTTTTAATCAAGTCCTACTTCGCTTCAGCTGCTGCACAGTACAGAGGCTCTTTAATTTTCTCAGTAGACATGTTTACTGCATACTGTATAGTTTATGAGTGTTACCCTACATGGCTAATCACAGCTCCAGGTTTCCATGTGCAGAACACTGCATGAACTAATATAGTTGCTGTATTGTTTGCATACTGGAGGGCTTTATTCAGACAAATACCTCACTCTTAGGTGTTTAAAGCATTTTTACGAAAAGTAGGAATGTTTCTGCTTAAAAGTTGGTAATGGCATCCAGCAGCAACTTTAGCCAGTAAAAAGCTGCAGTTCCTGGGAAGACTTTATACCTGCCACAT
The DNA here is from genome assembly GCF_964237555.1 of Oryctolagus cuniculus. Taxonomy (NCBI): domain Eukaryota; kingdom Metazoa; phylum Chordata; class Mammalia; order Lagomorpha; family Leporidae; genus Oryctolagus; species Oryctolagus cuniculus. The sequence goes on from NC_091439.1 coordinate 14,205,747, forward strand.
TTTTAATAGTAGAGTTTCAGAAATAATGATTTGAAATCATAACCAAAGAATGCATAATAGTCATAACTTCAATTTGAATAATATTAGCCCTTTAACAATAGCTCTCACATGTTAGTCATTTGAACTGCATAATCTTGTGAGACTGGTAGGAATGCTATTCCAAATTTTCTAGAAATTCAGACAGGATGATAGGGAAGGTCACACAACTGGTAAGTATAAAAAATTTAAAAACCTCATTTCTAGGCTCCCAATCTTTTTCCATTTCTTTCTGTCTTTTCTGTAAATATATTATAGTACTTTACAGGTTACAAAGCTGCTTTTACATATCTGATTTGAGCTTCATTAAAGCTGGATATCCACATGCCACTGAATGAAATTATGTATCTTATACTACATACAAAAATCAGTTCAAAATGAATTAAAAATCTAAGTGTAAGACTTAAAACTATAAAACTACTAGATGACAGCATATGGAAAATACTTCTTGACCTTGCTCTTGGCAGTGAATTTTTTTGGGGGGATATGACACTAAAAGCAGAGGTGACAAAAGCAAAAATAGACACATGGGACTAAAACAGCATCTTATGGAATGCAAGAAGATATTTGCAAACCATATATATTTAGATCAAGGATTAATTTCCAAAATATGTAAGGTTCTCCTGTGACTGAGCAGCAAAAATACTTACCTGATTAAAACCTGGGCTATAGACATGAATAGACATTTCTCCACTGAAGACCATAAATAGCCAACAAGTACATGAAAAGATGCTCACATCACTAAATCAGGGAAGTACAAATCAGAACCATGGTGAGACATGGAGACCTCACACTTGTAAGGTAGGCTGTTATCAAACATTGTGATCCTTTGTCACAGTCATTAAGACACAGCTTGCGATGCCCACAGGCCATAATGGAGTGCCTGGGTTTGGGTCCTGGCTCTTTTTCTAACTCCTAGCTTCCTGCTCATGTACATCCTGGGAGGCAGCAGCAAGTGGTGGCTCAAGTAGTTGGGTCCGTGGGAGACCCCAGTGGGGCTTCCAGTTCCTGGTATCAGCCTAGTCCAGCCTCAGTTATTACAGACATTTGAGGAGTGAATCAGTGAATGGCAAGTCTCAGAGTGTTTGTCCCTCTCTATCCCTCTGTCTGTCTCTGTTTTTAAATAAAATAAATAAAAATTGTAAAATACCCAAAGATAGCAAGTGTTGACAAGATGTAAAGAAATTGGAGCCCTTATACACTGTTGATAGAAATGTAAAATAGTATGGCTGCTACAGAAAACAGTGTGGAGATTCCTCAAAGAATTTTTTTTTAAGATTTATTTATTTATTTATTTGAAAGACAAAGTTACAGAGAGACAGAGGCAGAAAGAAAGAGGTCATCCATCTACTGGTTCACTTCCCAAATGGCCATAATGGCCAGAGCTGGGCCAATCTGAAGTCAGGAGCCAGGAGCTTCTTCCGGGTCTCTCACATGTGTGGGGGGGCCCAAGCACTTGGGCCATCTTCCACTGCCTTCCCAGGTACATTCCAGAGAGCTGAATCAGCAGTAAAGCAGCTGGAACTCAAACTGATAGCCACATGGGATGCTGGCGCTGCAGATGGCTGCTTAACCTGCTGTATCACAATGCCAGTCCCTAGAATTTTATTCTTGTTCAGCCTATTCAAAATACTTTTCTTCAGTTAGTTCTGATTTCTGCTCTTTAAGTCTCAAATCATTTGTTAGCCTTCCAGAGGAAACTTTCTTGATCATTTTATTCAAAATGGCTTTCTTAGTTACTCAAGATTTCATCACCATGCTTGGTGGCACTAATTGTTATCTGACATTATTTTGTTGAATAATTTGTATGTTAATATCAGTCTTTTCCAGGAAAATGAGAACAGGAACCTTGTCAGTCTTATTTATTCGATGTCCCTGGTATTTAGCAGAATCCCTGACAGGTATGGGGAATCCTAAATGAATGCATACTAAATGAAAAAATGAGTGAATTTAGGGACAAGGGGTTTCCAGGGTAGGAAGCAGAAGTGGTAAATCAGGAGACTGTCATTTGTTGAATAACTACTAGCGTACCAGACTTTGGGGCACTCTGTTGTACCTTAGCCATTTTATTCTTTCTGTGCAGATATTAATTAGCCCTCTTTTGAGGAAGCTGAGGCTTAGTGAAGATTAAAATTTGTCCTTTGTCACAACTGGCCTAATGGGATTTGAGTTGTGCAGATACTAACTCATGGATGACATAAGCCTGGGTTTCGGGTTCCACTATTCTCCCTGATTGGCAGTCTTCTGAGATGATCTTGGAGCCGGTGTTGTGTTCTCCAGGTGGTTGCAGGACCACTCGGACCAGACTGAAAATGAGTCTTCTGAGTCATTAGGGCATTGCTCGACTTCCCATTCTTGGTGGTTCGGGTTCGGGTTCTACCCTAGTCAGCCTCTTTCGTGAAGAAAACATCATATCTCAATTAATTTATTTAAAAGTGGTTTTTGTTCATCTAAAGTGGATATCAGCAAACCGTGACTGATAGGCCACATCCTGCTGACTGCCTGTTTCTAAGAATAAACTTTTATTGGAGCCCCACCATGTTTATTTGTTTACATACTGTATTGCTGCCTTAGGGCTGTAATGGCAGAGTTGAGTAATTGTAACAGTGATCATATAGCAAAGCCTCAAATATTTACTATCTGGCCTTTGATAGAAAAAGGTTACCAAGCCTAATATAAAGTACAGTTAGCACCAAAACAAAAGCAAATATAAAAAACAATTCTCACAAAAAGCCCCAAATCACAAGATATAGTGGTTAAATTTCTACTGACCTTGAATACATAACCAGAGATAAGAGCCCTTAATTCCCTTTCCTGCTCTAAGTTTCTGCTTTTGTATTGTGTAACTGTTCATCCAGATGGGATAAGTATTCTCTTAAGAGGCGGACAAAATGACTCTTTGATTTTAACGCTTCTTTTACACTGTGCCTTCAACTAGAAGAATTTACCACTCAATTTCATTGAATCATTTAATTGAATCAATTTCATTGAATTGTATATTCTGTATTTCAAAACCCATCTCAAAACTATCCTAAGCTTCTTGAAGTAGACTTTCCTGAGAAGTTTAGAATTAGCATGTGAGAGCAGCATTTCTAGTTTCATACATGATGTATTTAGTTAGAATAAAGTCATAATTTATAAGTATACATGAGAAGTGGAGTGTTTTGTCTATTTTTATGATAAAGTAAAAGTAAACCAGAAATCACATATTTACTTCCTTGGCAAATCTGACATAATGACAATGATGTTATTTTTCTTTGACAGGCCCTTTCATAGCTCAGGTCACTGTTGTAATATTAATGAGATCATCAGTCGGAAAGAACATGGGTACCATACTTATTTTGCTTTGCTGTCCATGAGATGTAGTAAGCCCCTCTATATTTCCCTTAAGGGTGATTATTTGGCTTCCATTTGAACATTTTAGTTGGCAGGCAGAACTGTGTGAGTGTGTTAAATACAGGAAAGAGTGAAGGAAGAAGTTGAGGGCATTCCCTCATGAGACTGAGACTAAGAACTGGGTGTGGATAATTGTCTGGCCTCCCACCCAGCCTCCTTTACCACTCTCCTACTGCTCAGCTTAGATGTCTTACACCTGCAGGAGACTTTTAGTACCTACTTGCAAAAGTATTATTTAACTGAATTCCAGCAGAGGAAAGGATGTGAACAGAGATACAGAGATGATACAAGTTATCCTGGGTAACAGTGATCCAGTTTGACTAATGTAAAGAACAGAGTGGCAGAGAATTTATCCTGTAGGCTAAGAGGTACATGTAAGAATTCTGTGGAGAAGGAAGGCATGACTGAAGTTTTAGTGTAGGAAGTTTACTCTAGTATCATCATAGGATTGAATGGAGTAGAGACAATTGACATTTGTAAAATCAACTAAAGAGGTTTTTTCTTAATCCTTAAAAATTTTAACTTGCTTACTTTTATTTTATGTGAAAGTTACAGACAGCTAGAGAGACAGATGGACAAAGGTCTTCCATCTGCTGGTTCACTACCCCAAATGCCCGTAACAGTCAGGGCTTCCAGACGAAAGAGCCCATAACTCAGTGTCGGTCTCCCACGCAGATGGCAGGGACTCAAGTACTTGGGCCATCACCTGCTGCCTCTGCCATAGCAGGAAGCTGGAACAGAAGCAAAGAAGCTGAGATCTAAACCAGGCATTCCTACACAGGGCACAGGTGTCTGGCAGAATCTTAACTACTGTACCGAATGGCCAATCCAGGAGACTTTTTCAGTTGCCTGTGTGATATGGGCCTGAAGCAGAGTGGTGGTGGTAGGAATGGCTGGCCCAGAAGAGAAAGAAATATGAATATAGGTAGAAGATATAGGATTTTGTATCTGAATAGAAATTGAGTAGTATTCTAAAGGTTTGCCTTTGGATGCCTGAAAAACAGTAGTGAATTTAAGGGACTGCAGAAGATAAGAGAAGAAGATTTTGGAAATACATGGTCATATTTATCATTGGACAGATTCAGTTTTTCCAGGTGGAGAAAGCCAGGCAATTTAAATTGTGCATATAGAGCAAAAGTTGCACACTGGTAACCTGTGGTCAGGATAAAGCTATAGAAATGTTTTGTTTGATATGCTGTTTTTCTTTCTCTAAAATGATTTTATATTGAAAATTTATTTATTTGAAAGGCAGTGTAACAGTAAGAGAGAAAGATCTTTGATCTGCTGGTTCACTCCCCAAATGCCTGACACAGCCTGGTCTGGGCTAGGCTGAAGCTAGGAGCCAGGAACTGCGTCCTGGTCTCACATGAGTGACAAGGACCTAAGTACTTGGGCCATCCTCTGCTGCTTTCCCAGGTGCATTAGCAGGGAGCTGGTGGCTAGGACTTGAACTGGCACTTCAGCATGGGATGCCAGCATGGCAGGTGGGAGCATAACCAACTGTGCTGTGATGCCAGCCCCTCTCAAAAATGATGTTTATTGCACCTTTGCCCTTCAGCTAATAGATTGATTATTATCTGTTTTCTTTGCTAGCATTTAGATTATTAGGTAACTTCGGACTCGTTGCTACTGTTGAAAAATTTATCCATTGTTTTGCTTTTAGCATTTTTCCAACTGTCTTGTATTTTGCAATTTTATTACAGTGTGTGAGAATTTATTTTTGTTTATTATGTTTAAGACTCATTTTGATTCCTAAACCTAGGAATTTGTATCCTAAATACATTCTAGGAAGTCCTCGGGTGTTAACATTTTTATGTTGTTTCTCTTTCTTCTTAATCCATTCTTGGTGGAGTTCCTTGGAGATGTGTGTTGGACCTTCTCGTTCTATTTTCTGTGCCTACAAAGCCTCTAAAAAAGGAAAAACACTCTCCTTCCCATTTACTCATATAAAACTCCTGACACCTGTTGTATGGGCTTTGCCCTCACAATGAGCATTCTCTAACACTGTGGACACCAAATGACTGTCTTACAGATCAGTTATGACACAAGGGTAAGGACTCAGTTCCCCCACTTCAGACACCTGTCACAAGTTCCATGCCTCTGACCTATTGGTTATAAATTGGGAAGCCCCATGATGCCCTCTTTAGATTCAGTAATATTTTGTAACAGCTCCCAGCACTCAGAAAGTGTTTGATATACGATTACTGGTTAATTCTGACGGGTAAAAGAACTACCAAGTGGAAGATGTAGGGACCCAGCTCCTGTCACAAGGGGAGACTGGGGCACCCTGGTCTTCCCCAGGTGCTCCATGCTCTGAGGACCTGTGTGCTCTCCTACCCCGGATCCATTAGGATTCTCATGGAGGCTTCATCCTGTAGTCGTGGTGGATCACCTGATGGCATTGGTGATAGGCTCAATCCCCAGGAGTTGTCACACAAGGCAAACTTTATTTGCCATCCTGTAGGGAGTATGGGACAAGCCAGAGATGTGAAAGTCCCACCCTTTCAATGCCATGATTGGTTCCTCTGGCAACCAGCCTCCATCCTCCAAGAGTCGCCTCATTAATATAAATTCAAGTTGAGTTGAAAGTGGCATATTATGAATAACAAAGGCCACCCCTCTGTCCCCATCGCTCAGGGTTTCAGAAGCTCAATGCCTGAAGTGAAGACTAAACATACATTGCTTACTATACCACAATATCATAGCCTATCTTTTGTATTTTCTACTTTATGATTTCTCTGGGCTCTGTTCAAGCAATTTCCTCATACTTTTTCAATCACCGATTTTTCTCTCTTTTTACAATCACTGTTTAATCAGTCTACTACTGTACCTATTTTTAATTTCTAGAAATTGTTTCTTTCTCAAATAAACTTTAAAAAATTATGTCTCCTTTCTTATAATCTCATTCCTGGGACGTCTTTAATAACTTAAAACATGTCTTGTGAAGAGAGGGAAATATTGTCCTCCTGATTCAATTTTACTGTCAGCTGAGGTTCTGTTTGTACTTTAGACAAGGGCACGGTTCATTGAGAGAGTTCCAGCTTCTTCCATGTGGAACTGTCTCGGTTACAATGACCTGAAAGAGGAGCCATGGCCTCACGACTTTAAAACCAAACTCTTAGCTGATTGGCACTGGAGGAAACACCCAGAGTTTACCCATTTTCCTGTGGTATGGTTGTTAGGTTCTGTTGGTGGTGTTTTTTTTTTTTTTTTAATGACTCCTGAGGGTTTCTTTTACTGTTTCCTTTCTAGCTCAGTGATCATTTAATAGCTTATTTGTTGTTTTTTCCTTTGTAACTGGTAGACACAGTGACTAAATGCAAGGTGGGACTCTGGGTTGGATCCTGCAGTAGAAAAAAGGACACTGGGGGATACATTTCCAGGTTTTGAGAATTGCACTTTTGTTGCCCACTCTAAATTATGGGCCTGCTTCTTGGCAAGTTTCAACAAGAAATGTGCCAGAAGGAGTTGCCACACAAAGCAAACTTTATTTGCAGCAAATAAGGAGATCCTGGCGAATCACTTACAAAACTGACTCCCTAAGCAAAGGGAAACTGGTGTCTTTTATTTTGAGGGGGAAATGAGTATGCAGGAGGGGAAACTTGTAGGTGTGGGCACAGGGTCACACAGTTGTAGTCAAGAAACATATTTCTGTAGCATATTATAGTAATAAGGCTTAAGCTCCTCCTGTGGTGGAGATCTTAGTATTTAAATGAAGCAAAGAATGGCCTTTGGACACTTCTTGACCCATCTGAGCAGACACTGTGGTTGCAGTAGGTTCTGGACCAGTCCAGGGTGGCTAGTGATTACGTGTCTCTTCTTAACTAAAAAACAACTTTGGAGAATATCGTGTGCTTAGGACGCTTTAGGGTCCTGAAGTAGAAATGAGTCATGCGGAGCAGATGGAATATCTTGCTCTATCTGCCCACACACCCCCATATCTGTTACTTTGCCTTTCAGATGAATAAATAAATACATCTTTAAAAAAAAAAAAAGGCATGAGAATAAAGAGCATGTTTGAGGGGCTGGTGTTGAGCCTGGTGGTTAAGAAGCCCTCTTTCTGCATTGGAGAACTTGGGTACTGCAGCTGAATCCCAGCCCTGGCTTGTGACTCCACCTTCCTGCTAGTTCAGACCCCTGCAGGCAGCAGGGGATGGCTCAAGGAGCTGGGTCCGTGCCAACCATATGGGAGTCCTGCCTGAAGTTCCTGACCCATGTCTCCATCTTGGCCTAGCTCAGCTACTATGGGCATTTGGAGAGTGAACAAATAGATGGGGGCTGTCTTTCTGCTTATCAGCTTTGCAAATAAATATTGTTTTAAAAAGAGCATCGTTAACAGAAAAAAATAGCTGGCAGAATAAGATCTTGTGGTTATTCAGACATTTGGATTTGAATCATTGGTTTATTAAATCAAAGGTATATTAGTGCTTAAAGGTGATTAGTGAGTGCAATGGACAGCTTTGAGACAGGAACCATTAGTGTGAATACTGAAACCATCAAGGAGGACAAGAGAGGCAAGACTATGAAGTAATTGAGAAAAATGGTAAATGTGTCATAAGGCAGTTCATAATTTGCTTAATGATATAATTCAGTGAAACATTTTTAGGATATGGATTTACACAGCATTTAAAATTTTCAGCTTTATGGTATTTTGAGTTAATGAGAGCTACATTTTTCCATACAAATTTATGAAATTGGGCATTTCTTTAATATTGATTATATGTTTATATGAAAGATTTTATAATACTGCTTAAGCTTGCTTTATATTTTCAGGTATCTGTATAATTTTTAAAAGTTATTTATTTATTTATTTTTAAATATTTGTTTATTTATCTGAAAGAGTTAGAGAGGCAGAGGCAGAGAGAGAGAGAGAGAGAGAGAGAGAGAAGTCTCCCATCTGCTGGTTTACTCCCCCAAATGGCTGAAATGGCCACAGCTGGGCCAGTCTGAACCCAGGAGCCAGGAGTTTCTTCTGGGTCTCCCACACAGGTGCAGGGTCCCAAGTACTTGGGCCATCTTCTACTGCTTTCCCAGACCATAGCAGAGAGCGGGATTGGAAGTAGAGCAGCTAGGACTCGAACCCATGCCCATATGGGATGCCAGCACTGCAGGCGATGGCTTTACCCACTGCACCACTGCGCCAGCTTCCTGTATGCTTTTTTTTTTTTTTTTTTTTTTTTTGACAGGCATAGTGGACAGTGAAAGAGAGAGACAGAGAGAAAGGTCTTCCTTTTCTGTTGGTTCACCCCCACAGTGGCGCACTGTGGCCGGCATACCACACTGATCCGAAGCCAGTAGCCAGGTGCCTCTCCTGTCTTCCATGCAGATGCCGGGCCCAAGCACTTGGGCCATCCTCTGCACTCCACTGCACTCCCAGGCCACAGCAGAGAGCTGGACTGGAAGAGGAGCAACTGGGGCAGAATCCGGCGCCCTGACCAGGACTAGAACCTGGGGTGCTGGCACCGCAGGCGGAGGATTAGCCTTTTGAGCCGCAACACTGGCCCTGTAGCTTTTGAATACTTGTATTCCTATCTGTCTTTGTCCATTTTGTGCTACTATAACAGAGTACCACAGACTGGGTAAATTATAGTACATAGAAGTTTATTTGGCTCATGGTTCTGAGAGCATGGCACCAGCATCTGGCCTGGACAATCGGGATATACTTCTCAGGGCAGAAGGTGGAAGGGCAAGTGTATGCATGAGATGGAGAGAGGAAGGAGGGCTAAACTTATCCTTTTGTCAGGAGTCCACTCCCAAAATAACCTAGCCCTGTGAAAGCAGCATTAATATATTGAAGCTCTCATGACTTACTCACCTCTTGAAGATCCCGCTTCTCAACACTGTTGCAATGACAAATAGATTCCAAGGTGAGTTTTTGAAGGGACTTAGCGCACTCTGTTTCTTCATTAAGTTCTTCCAGGGCAGGTGCTAAGTGCACCATTTATCTTTGTCCCCAGTCCACAGCACAATACCCTATTATGAATAAGAGAAAGTAAATAGTAGATAAATTAATGTCTTGTCGGTTCATACTTTTTCAACTTACTATGAAAAGAATATGGGTTAATATTCAGACTGGAATGTGCTCATGTAAGATTTATTAGTTTAATTAATTAATGTTTCTCTTTCTGAACACTGTGGCACACTTGGTAGAAATGAAGGTTAGGAGGAATCTTCTTTAAAGTAGGACATATACTCCTTTCCTTCCAGAAAGCAGCAATTGAAATACTTAATACACACTGGTAACTCTCAGGCTGCCTAGGCTGCTTTGCTTCCAAACCAACTTCCTGTTTATGTACCTGGGAAAGCTTTAGCAGAAAATGGCCCAAGTGCTTGAGCTCCTGCCATCCATGTGGGAGATCCAGATTGAGTTCCTGGATCCCGACTTCTGCCTGGCCCAGTCTTGGCTACTGCAGCCATTTGGGGAGTGAACCAACAGATGGAAGATCTACCTCTCTCTTGGCCTCCTCTTTTATGTTGCTCTATCTTTCAGATAATCAATCAACCAATCAATCTTTAATCAAATTAAATTAAAAACTATTCAATTTCTTTAAGGACTGTTATAGGCTTGCAGAGAAATTGAGTGAAACTTTCAGAGTTCTCATATACCCCTCCCAATATCCCTACTCCCAAGTCTCTCTGTTATTAAAATATTGGATTTGTGGTGTGGTACATTTATTATAATTGATGAGCTGGTATTGATACATTATTGGTAACTAAAGTCTATAATATACTTTAGGATTCACTTTTTGTGTTGTATATTCCATGGGTTTTTGCAAATGTTTGCATGTGTATCTATTAGGATGGCATGTGTGCATCCCAAGTCTCATGTAAAGTAGTTTCAGTGCCCTGAGAATTCCCTGTGTTCCGCTTGTTCATAATTTCTTCCCCTGGCCTCTACAGCCTCTGCCTGGGAACCACTGTTCTTGTCTCCATGGTTATGCCTTTTTGCTGTATCACGTATTTGGAATTATACAGTGTATAGCCATTTCAGATTGGCTTCTTTCCTTCAGCAGTATGTGCTTAAGTTTCTTCCTCTTTTTTTTTAAAAAGAAAGATTTATGTATTTGTTTGAAAAATAGAGTTATAGAGAGAGGGAGAGAAGGGAGGAGGGTCTTCTATCCCTGGTTTACTCCCAAATGGCTGCAACTGTTTTGGGGCAGGCCGAAGCCAGGAGCCTGAACTCCATCTCGGTCTCCCATATAGGTGGCAGGGGCCCACATATTTGGGCCATCTTGCAATACTTTCCCAGACACATTAACAGGGAGCTTGATCAGAAGTGGAGCAGCCAAGACTTGAACTTGCACTCACAGGGGATGCTGGTTAGAGGGAATGGCTTAACCTGGTGCACCACAACACCAGCCCCACTCTCCATGTTTTTAACATGTCTGACTTTTTTTTCGACAATGGAACAATGTTCTATTATGTGAATGTTACATAGCTTATTAATTCACCTATTTAAAAATGTCTTGGTTGCTTCTAAGTTTTACTGATTATGCATAAAACTTCTGTAAGCATTCATGTATAGGATTTTGTGCGGATGTAAGTTACTGTTTCATTTGGGTAAATACCAAGGAGTATAATTGGTGGTAAGATAGTAGTTAATTTTTTAAGAAATTGCCAAGATGCCTTCCACTAAACGTCAATTTATAATGTGTTGATAAATTTTAAGATAGAGTTGTCACAGTGGCAGTATTAAGATAGAATTCAACCAGAAGAGGCTGGAAGTAGTCAAGAGGAAAGCACTCAGTGACAGCACAAGGGACAAGTACAAGGTCATCAAAAAGATCAAGAAAATGTCAGCATCAAAATTTGTAGCATGGGACTAGGAAGAAAATTTGAGAGATAATTGTGAAAAGGACTCTTAAATGCTGCCTTAGTGATGCTCTTACTGGCATGGGGGACAATATTTTGTGGAAAATCATGGGTGTCAACATCTATCAGGAAGCAATTTCAGAAGAGTTAGGCTGTGAAAGGTTTTACAAGTAACTGGTTTTTTTATTTACATTTTCTTCTTTATGTATAATACATAAAATCTGTGTCAAAGAATTTCGAAGGTTAACTTCCATGTAGCATAAGAATTAACATTCTACACAAGAAAGCATTGTGTTCTGATTATTTTCTAGCTGTTTCTATTTCTTGGCAGTACATAAAATTAACCTGTTTTGTTAGTCCTAATATGTTCAGTGGATCTCAGCCAGAGGTGGTTGAATCCCTGGAGCTGCTAAAGCAAGTTCTAACGATTCTGCACACAACACCTTTACCTATAAAAAAACCAACATGGACTGGATTCTGGTTCCTCTGCTTTCAGCTAAATTATGTCAGGCCAGTGCTACTGGTTGTTCTTTCAGCTGGAAGGTCTGGCAAAAATGGAGAAAAATTTACATATAGATTCTGCATTTATGAATATTTTTTTAATTTTTGTTTTCTTTGGAAGGCATACACACATTGAGGGTTGGGTGAGGCAGGAGTGTGAGAGAGAAACAGAGACAAAGAGTGACAGAGAGATTTTCAATCCACTGATGTACTCCTCAAATGTCTGCAAAAGTCAGGAGTGGCCCAGGCTAAAGCCAGGAGTTGGGAACTTATTCTGGGTCTTGTACATTGGTGACAAACTCCCAGCTCTGTGAACCGTCATTACTGGTACCTCCAAGAGCATGCATCAGCAGAAAATTGGAATTTGGAATAGAGTTATGACTCAAACCCAGGCCCTTCGGTATGATATATGGGCATCTCAAGACTGCTGCACTAAATGTCTGCCCCAGGAATAAACATATTTTGTCAAATGTATTTAATAACATTTGATTATCTGGTAATAGTTTTCAAAATATGTTCTCCACAGAGAGGAGTAATAATGAAACAATAAAAAGACACTGAGGTAATATTTCATAAGAAAAAGACTGCTTTAATATGTAGAGTATTTTTTTTAAGATTCATTTATTTATTTGAAAGGCTGACAGGGAGACACAAATATACCCACAGACACAGAGCAGGGGGAAGGGCGGTAAGAAGAGAAGGAGAGAAAGAGGGAGGGAGGGAAAGAGAGCTATCTTCCACCCACTGGTTCACTCCCCAAATGTCCGCAGTAGCTAGGGCTAAGCAAGACTGAAGCCAGAACCAAGAGCTCCATCTGGGTCTCCGCCCCCATGAGTGGCAGGAAGCGAGTACTTGGGCCATCACCCCCTGCCTTCCAGGTGCATTAGCAGGAAGCTGGTTTGGAAGCACAGAGCAGCAGGTACCTGATCGAAGCACTCTGATACAGGTTGCAGGCATCTCAAACTACAGCTGAACCCACTGGACCGCAACACCTGTTCCTCCTGATTTTACACCTAGTAATATTTACCTTTTGCTCCAAAATTCAGACTCTTTTTTTAAAAAGATTTTATTTATTTATTTGAGAGGTAGAGTTACAGACAGTGAGAGGGAGATACACAGAGAAAGGTCTTACGTCTGCTGGTTCACTCCCCAAATGTCCGCAATGGTCGGAGCTATGCTGATCCGAAGCCAGGAGCCTCCTCTGGGTCTCCCATGTGCGTGCAGGGGCCCAAGGACCTGGGCCATCTTCCACTGCTTTCCCAGGCCATAGCAGAGAGCTGGATGGGAAGAGGGACAGCCGGGACTAGAACCGGTGCCCAATACGGGATGCAGGTGCTGCAGGTGGAGGATTAAACTGCACCACAGCGCTGGCACCTCAGAGTCTTTGAATACCTATTCGACTACTAGAACGACTGAGCCTCACAACTAGTGTTTAAGTGGTCTGATTCAAGGTTCATTTATTTAAAAAAAAATTTGCTGGATTAGAACCGGTAGTTTCTAAGTCCCCAGTCTCTCACTGTTCCCACAGACTACACGCCATCAGATATCTGAACACTTGAAAGTTTCATCTTTTTTCAGGCTGTGTGCCAGAGAAACCAAATACGATACACAAAGTAGATCTGTCCTGTTAACACAAGTGAGAGGAAGAGAACAATTAGATAATGCAGTAATGTTTTGAGCTGTGTACATAAGAAGCTCTTTTTAGAATATGTTTTTTAAATTACTTGACATCAGCATGTGTAAGTTAAACAGAATTTAGTTCTCAGTGTTTTCTTCCTTTAGGGCAGCCTTTCCAAGAAGGATGATTAAGTGAAATATAAACACCGCATGGAAAGTGGACTGGTTTTCAAACATTTTAGTGATTTGTTTTTTTAAATAAACAACTGAGCATTGTTACCTTTAGTAGGAACAGTCTCTCCCAAGATCATTACATAAGGAAAATGAACTTTAAGTGTTTTTAATGTATTGATAGAGTCCAAATGCTTCAGTAGTAGTTCTTAGACACTGTTTAAATATACTCTTCTGTTGAACCGTAAACCGGTGTTCTCTACATGCTGTCCGGCATGATAGCTGATGCTGTGTGTTGGCTGGAAGTGAACCTTTCATTTTTTGTTTGTTTGTTTGTTTGTTTTTAAGTAACTTTTCAAATCCACATTTAAAGTGGAGCATTTTGTAGAGCTCAGTGAGCCAAGGGTTTTTCTTAAGGTAAGCTGTGAATTTACAGGTGTGACGATTCCTCCCTTCCACACGAAGTGAAGGCTGAGGCCTCGGAATCACAACAGCGCAGACAGAGGCCTGTGGAAACCTGGACCTGGCACCCTGGGCGAATGAGTTAGTAGTGGGTGACTCTGAAGGACCACTCACTCCCCTTGTGTTGTTGCTTTACATCCTTTTAAGTAGCACATGCAGGTCTTCAAAAATCATACATTATTTCTTTGCCTGTGCACTACCCAAAGATAGAGTTTGGGGACTGTATTTGTAATCTTAAATATGTTTATGCTGACTTTGCTGATGCTAAATTCATTATTAATATTTCTAAGGAGAGTATTCATCATGGAATATGAGAGAATTAGCTAAAATATTTGGAGAGACATTTATCCCTCGCCTTATGCTTTTTATTGGAATGCATTGCTAAAAGTGGCTTGGGGTATAAGCAAATTACTTCATTTTGATTCTAGATGCTGAGCTCCTAATAGCTTTTAAATTTATACAGTTTTTGTTTAGCTGTCAAAACATTTAATTATATCATGCCCAAAGGTGTAAAGCTGTCAAATAAATCCGAGTTTAGGCATAAACATTTGCTAAGTTACATGTGCTACTACACCATGGTTGTTACTGGGCAGCTTGTGAACCTGTGAGGGAGGAGGGGTTGTCGAGGAACATTAACTCAGCAGGTACAGAACAGCACTGGCCCAATGAATTGATGATTACTTGTAGAACAGCAGGTAGTAATGCCCCCAAGTCTTTGTAATTCCTCTCTCTATAAAATAAACCAGGCCAAGCGGGTCGTGGGTTCTTTGGCTCAGTTTGTACTGTAAGAAAGCTGTCTGTTTTGAAAAAAATATGCATTATTTCTTTCCATACCTCAACCTTTTCTTTTGTTTTTCTTTAAAAACAAGTGCACCCTGTTCATACCTTTTACCCCTCTCCCTTCCTCTAAAGTATCTTCCTGTATGAAGAATGATTCCAGTGGCACTTATAAGAGGCATTGTAACTGATGACAATTAATTATTAGATGTTTAAAGTTCTCTGAATAAAACATGTTTAAAGGAAGGAAAATTTAAAATATTTTAAAATTTCCATCCATATCTGATTATTCCATAAATAAGATTTTTTAGTATTTGATGACATTATTTGAAGGTAGATTGCGAGCATAAATACTAGTGCAGACTTCACTAATGCAAAATTCACTAAGAGGTAGGGGAGTAAAGTAAATTAGTTCTACTTTGAAGCTTTTATTTTCTTCCCCTTTCAAAATGAATGGGAAGGCCCTTGAGAGGCCCTTGAATGAAAGCTGCTTTTCATTAGTGCTACCAAATACCTACTTGAAAGAGTTGAGTTCTAACTGAACACCCACACAAGAGAAAGGGAAAGCTTCCTTTTTCTACTGGAGGACCATCAGCTAAATAGCTCTTGGCTTCTCTTTTCCAATCAGGTGGTTTCACATCAGAGTTAATTACTCCAGTCATTTATTCTAATCACCCTCCTCTTATGGCTAGCTGCATTCTGTCATGGGGTGGCATCGTTTGAAGCCAGTTAAGTTTGAAAACCACTGCAGGGTACTTGAGGCTCATTAGTGAGGCCTATCCATGCCTGGCTTTGGATTTGCTCCCTGATTAACTCTGCATCCCTCTGCCCAGCTCCCTCCTCCCACCCTCTCCCAGCCCCCTCTCCTCCAGGCAGTCATTCTGCAACAGGAATGTTTCAATTAACTCTTGCCATGCTGTTTATCTTTTCACCTAGACATTTAAGGAAAATTTAAATGCTGATATTGCTGTTGGTATATTTGATGCATTCTGGCCTTGTATCTGCATCTTTTGAGTTATAGTTAGCCCAGTGGTAGCCCTCCTACGAAGAAGAGTAATATTTTTTGAACAACAAAGGAGGAAAATGGTGATCTCAGAATGAATATATTTATGTCTTTGATCCAATTCTCCTAACCTAATAAAGGTAGTGGTTCCGACACTGCTTTTACAGTACTCTAGTGTGTCTTACCAGCTGTATAATAAGGGTTGGCTGAAAAGCTTAATGTTTTTTCAAATGGATTTATTGCTTTGACATTGTTGTTTCTTATCAGTTATAGTATTTTAATTTAAAAGCATTTATCAAATGCCTTTAATATCATTAATGATGATAAGTTATAATAAAATAATATCAATATCATTCGAGAGATATTAGAATCACGAAAGTGAATACTATTTGTGATATACCTTTAAAAAAATAAAAGACATGTAATCAGAACCCTGAGTAGTTTAGGCAAACAGTGTTACATATGAAAATATTTAAAACATTTTTCATAAATCAACAAAAACACATAAACAGTTGATTATCAGTTAGATGAAAATTTTTATTAGGAAGTAAGAGATACTTTGTAAAGAAATCAGTTCATGTGTTAAAATACAGAAATTAAAATACATGAAATCAGATTAGTTGCAAACATCTGTGGATGTTCAGAAATTAGTAGAATGAAGTTGGTGTTAATTCTTAACTGAAATAGTTTTCTGTTTAATGAATTTCTTCTTGATCAAGCCTTTGTAACAGCTAACAGTATGTTGGTATTCTCTGTTTTACATAAAGATTTATGTTTTAATTTTTTATTTTAAAATATCCTACTGAATACACAATTAAATTAATTAGAAAAGACCTAAAGTGTAAATTTCTTATTGAGTTGAATATAAATATTTATTGAGTGTCTGCCATGCACTAAATTCTAAGGATACAGATATAATATATGCCTTCCATGAATTCATATTTCTAGTGAGAAAGACAGAAAAATAAACTGTAATGCAAAGTGCAAGTGTTAGTCTTTAGAAAGGTGCATGTTAAAGCAACAAACAATTGAAAGAACAGTGAAACCTGTCAAGCCCCTATAAACTCAGCAGTACTTATTATTATTTCTAAATAATACATGTAAAAGCCATTAAAAATAATTCTTAGTGTGGAATGGTTTCTTATTTTTGAATTTCCATAATGCAGCCTTGGTACATCCCATTTTACGTCAGAACTTTTTTTGAAGGATGTGTACTGGTTAATAACATGGCTTAGGAGTCAGCCAAACCTGGGTTCAGGTTGCAACTCTGACATTTACTAGCTGTGTGACATCAGGCAATTTACTTAAGCATTCTTAGCTTCATTTGTAAAACAGCTTTTAAAAATGTAGTGCATATTGTGAAGATGAAATAAAACAATCCATGTAAAACATGTAGCATTGAGCTGAGCACATCAGAAGCACTCACTAAATATTAAGTGCTGCTGTTATCATATTATTATTGTTTTTTTTTAACTGGTCAGTGAATTTCCCCCAAGTGGATCCCAGATGCGTTTTCCTTCCATAATGCATTGTCTTTCTAGAGCTTTTGTCAAGTATTTTCTGGCTACTATTTGCATTCCTTTTTTGGACTTCGTTGAAGAGGAAATAAAACTTTGAAAGATGATACTTTAATATCCACTTCATTTTCCATCTTCCCATGTAATCATTCTACCTCAAATTTGAACGGTTAACAAAATTCAGACATCCAATTTGCAACTGTCTGATCACTGAAATTCTGCACATTTTCTATAATTTTGTTGAACTAGTAGTATATCAACTGGATAAAGTTTCTAAGGTCAATTTCATGGTTCTCATACAATGCTTTAAAATCATAGTCCCTCAGCATAGATATTGATTTATGCTAAATCAGAAGAATTTCTTCAGTGCCATTCATTCATTCAACAGACGCTTACTAAGGGCCTCCTGGATAATTAGGTCTCTGATCACAAAACTGGAAGAATATGACACCTGGCCTTTGGGGCTGTCGTTATGAAGGGCAGACAGACATGACAGTAACTAATTAGAGAAATAGATTAAGTGATGTATTCATTCAGAAAATACTTTGTGAGTGCCTACCATATATTAGTCATACCTACATTTTTGAAGTTTATTGTTTAGAGAATGTACAATAAGTTAAAAACTGAACTAATAAACAATGGTACTCCAGCACTTCATTGAAAATAGATTTAAAAGATGAATTTGTGTCTATAAACTTTTTATGCATTAAGTTTTTGTTTTGTTTTTTTTTTTTTTTTTTTTTTTTGACAGGCAGAGTGGACAGTGAGAGAGAGAGAGAGACAGAGAGAAAGGTCTTCCTTTTTGCCGTTGGTTCACCCTCCAATGGCCGCCGCTGCAGCCGGCGCACCGCGCTGATTCGATGGCAGGAGCCAGGATCCAGGTGCTTTTCCTGGTCTCCCATGGGGTGCAGGGCCCAAGCACCTGGGCCATCCTCCACTGCACTCCCTGGCCATAGCAGAGAGCTGGCCTGGAAGAGGGGCAACCGGGACAGAATCCGGCGCCCCGACCGGGACTAGAACCCGGTGTGCCGGCGCCGCAAGGTGGAGGATTAGCCTATTGAGCCACGGCGCCGGCCTATGCATTAAGTTTTGAAATCCATGCTTTCGAGGGATCTTCAGAAGCTCATGGAAGATGTGCATTATGGAAAAACCACGCATGAATTTCAAAATTCATCCTTCAGTTTTTCCACAAACTTTTTGAACTATGCAAGTGTATAACTTGTGGTAAATATAATGTAGCATAGCAAATAATACATACGGTACTGTGTCCCAGTACTGTATGTGCCTTGTTCTACTTCTTAGGAAAGTTGAGAAAGACTTGACAGAGGAACCCACATTTTATCTTAGTTTTTGATAATAGGAGTGGGGCAGACACTTGGCTCTTAACAGTTAAGACGCCACTTGGGACACTTGCATCCCACATTGCAGTAACTGGGTTCACATTCCAGCTGTGCTTCCAATTCCTGCTTACTGTTCATGTACATTCTGGGAGGCAGCAGGTGATGGCCCAAGTACTTGGTTCCTTGTCAGCCATGTGGGAGACAGAGATTGAGTTCCCGGCTCCCAGCTTCAGCTTGGCCTACTCCTAGCTGTCATGGGCATATAGAGAGTGAACCAGTAGATGGAAGGTCTCTCTCTGTCTCTTTCTCAGTTTTCTCTGTTTCAAGTAATAAATAATTAAAAAAAAAATAACGAGTAGGAGTTTGAGAGGAAGGGAGCAAGATAATGAAAAAGGCATTATAGGTGTAAGAAACCAGGCAAGAAGAGGATTGAAAAGCCATGGTGTACGGTACATGAGTTAATTCACATGGTAGAATGCAATACGTGGCTGGCAGAAATGGGGGTGGTATATATGGAAAGATATGGCTGGAGGCAGATTATTTGATGAATCCTTATAAGTAGTGTGGACGGTTTTCTTTTGAGGAAACAGTACTCAAAAGGTGGTTCCTGGACCAGCTGCATCAGTATCACCTGCGATCATGTGGTAAGGGCAAAATCGTGGGTATTGTCCCTGATCTACTGAAACAGAAAAACCATGGGAGAGGGCCCAGCACCTGTGTTTTATGAAGCTCTCCAGGTGACTTTGGGGATGTTCAAGTTGGAGATCCACCACTTTAGAGAAAGGAGAACCACTAAGAATTTTGAGGAAAGCAGAGACTTGACTTTTAGAGAGCAGTTAGTATGAAGGAAGGATTGAAGGGAGAAGTATTTTAGAGATGAACAGTTTTGATACAGTCTGAATAATTGAACCAAGAAATAATGAAGCATACAACCAAAGATAGTCACAGTGGAGGAAGAAGAAACAATGAACTGGAAGATGTTTGGGAGGCTTATTTCTGACTAGATAAGGTTTTATTGGAGGAGGAGAAGAAAAAGGAGACATCAGGATGACTGCCACATGGCTGATGTGGCTAACTACCAAGACCTGGTCCATAACCAAAAAAGCAAGAACAGAGACAAGTGTAAGAGGAAAAGTCATTCATTTGTTTTTGACTCACTGAGTTGTCAGATGTACCCACAAAAGAAGTAGTCAAATGGACAGCTGTGGTTTTGGATTTGAAATTCTGGAGAGAGTAATCATTGTCAACGGAGGTAGCTGGAGTTCGGCTCAACTCTTCTTGGTTGTATCAGAAACAGAGGGCCTAGGACTGGATCATGAGAACAAACAGAGCAAAAGACCCTGCACTGATAAAATGAGCAGGAATCAGAAATGTAGGAAGAGAATCTAGAGAGAGGATATCAAGGTAGAGAACAGACATAAGACATAAACACCAGAATCCAGAGAGGTGAAGTGGACAAGATAGGCATCCACTAGAGTCAGGCAGTTAATGATCTAAGCAGAAACATTTTCAACAGTGGGCCTGGAACAGAAAAAGGAGAAAGTTAAGCAGTAAAGGGGGGGAAGTAAGGAAACAAATAACAAATTTACTTAAATCTTTAAAGTTTATATTGTTGATTTCATATTGCTGATGTGTTTGTGGTATGGTAAAAATAACTCAGACTGACCTTATTAGTTTATCATTGATAGTTCAAAATCAGATCCACAATTTACTGTGATTTACAGGACTGTACTGTGTTATTATAGATGTTATGGTATCTACTGGGGGTGGGCATTGTGGCTCAGTGGGTTAAGTAAGCTGCCGTTTGGAATTCCTGCATCCCATATCAGAGAGCTGTGCTGAGTCCACACTACCTTCCATCTCCTTGCTAGTGTACCTGGGAGGCAGCAGAGGATGGCTCGAGTTCTTGAGTTCCTGACACCCACATGGGAGACTGGCCTCTGGTTTTGGCCTGACCCAGCCCTGGCTGTTGCAGCCATTTGGGAATGAACCTGCAGATGGAAGGTTTCTCTCTCTCCCCTCTATCTGTGTCTATACCTTTGTGTGTGTGTGTGTCCCTCTCTCTGTCACTCTACCTTTCAAATAAATAAAAATAAATCTTAAGATGACTCCACTCTCTTGGTACCTCTTCTTTTTAAATAAATAAACATTTTTTAAAAAGGAGGTGGGCATTGTGGCCCACCAAGTTAAGCCACTGCTAAGGATGCCTGCGTCTAATATTTGAGCACCTGGTTCAAGTCCAGGCTACTTTGCTTCCTATCCAGGTTCCTATTAATGTGCATCCTGAAAGTCAGCAGAGGATGGCTCAGTTCTTGAGTCCCTGCAATGGATGTCACACCCTAATGGAGTTCTGATTCCTGGCTTCAACTTGGCACCACACTGGCTGTTGTAGACAACTTGGGGAGTGAGCCAGTAGATGAACAATCAATCAAGCAAAATCTTTCTCCTTTCTCCCTCTTGCTCTCTCTCTGTTGCTCTGTCTTCCCACTGTAAATAATAATAATAAAAAAAACATTTATTTGAAAGGCGGAGAGAGAGACAGACATACAAGTCTATCCATTGATTCACTCCCCAAATGGCTGCAACAACAAGGGCTGGGAAGGCACAAGCCAGGAGTCAGGAATTCCATCGAGTCTTCTACGTAGGTGGCAGGGACTCTTTAACCATCATTTGCTGCCTCCTAGGCACATTAGTAGAGAGTTGTGTCAGACGCGAAATAGCTGGGACTTGGCCCAGCACTGTGATACAGTATACTGGCATCTGAAACAGCAGCTGAACCCACTACTTCACAATGCTAGCCCCCATCTCCTAGTTTTTTCAATTCATGGCTGATGGATTGAGCAGCCAATATGTAAGAATTCTAACCAAGGACTTCCCAAGATGGAAAGTTTACAGAAGATACTACAGTTGGTAGATTTTAGCCCTCTTACAGGTTTTGTTTTGTTTTGTTTTTAGTTTGAGAGGTGGTGTATTCGACAGAGAGGTTAGACACAGAGAGAAAGGTTTTCCATCTACTGCTTTATTCCCCAAATTGCCGCAATGGTACGAGCTGGGCTGATCAGAAGCCAGGAGCCAGGAGCTGCTTCCTAGTCTCCCATGCAGGTGCAGGAGCCCAAGCACCTGGGCCATCTTTTAGTGCTTTCTCTAGCCACAGCAGAGAGCTGGAGAGAGGAGCAGCCGGGACATGAACTGGTGTCCATATAGGATGCCAAGGCTTAGCCTATTACGCCACAGCACCAGCCCCTACTTTTACTGTTAAAGAGGGTAATCATAGTCTTTTGAGTGCTGCCACGTTTCTGCAGAGGTCTATAAGTGTTTGCAAAGAACACTCTGTCTTTATCAGTTTTGAAGCTATGTATGCTGTCGTGTGCTAAGGTGTATCCATTCTTCATGGCGCTGAGAATTGTAATGACCTCTTCAAAACTCCACTGAAGATCATTTTAGTCTGATGAGTACTTTGTACTTTGTAAAGTGTATCAGGTTTATCTTTACTTTCCATTGGAGAAATGGTTTTAAAAGTGTGAAATATTAACTGTTGCTCTCTATCTTACATCTAAACCTTGACGAAGATTATTTGGAACTGAATAAAGTATCACACTGTCCAGTGTATAGCTACTAGTCCCATGTAGCTGTTGGTCACTAACAGTATATACAGTATGTTACTGGTCTGTACTGAGACATGCTCTGCAAGTTAAGTACAAAAATGCCTGCCAGATTTCTAAGACTTAACATAAAATAATTGAACATTGATTTAATTATATATTGAAAGGTTTTTCATATTCTTGATTTTATATATTACTAAAGTAGATTTTACCTGAAGAATGGTACACCTTAGGACAACAACAAAAGTATCTTCGAGTGTGATACAGACCAAGTGCTAAGCTATGGACATTCTTCAAATATTTACAGATCTCTGTAGAAATGTGACAGCACTTAAAAGATGAGCATGGATGACCTCTTTAACAATAAAAGTAAAAGGACTAAAATCTACTAACCTCAGCATCTTCTGAAAAATGTGGCTAATAGAAATTTTTGGTTTTTTCATGTTTTTAAAAAATTGTTATTAATATAAAGAGAACAGATTTCATGTATTTCACAGTTTCAGTTCTAAGAAGATAACCATGCTTCCCTCCCTCTCATACTCTCTCCTTCAACTCCCCTCCCATCTTTTCATTAATTTTTGCAAAGATATAGTTTTAATCTACTCTATAACCACAGGCTTAATTCACCATAATTATAATTAACCATATATTTATATATATATATATATAAATATAATTAACCATAATATTCAACAAGTAAAAAGTAGGAAGACCACATTTCCACAGGAGTATGAACAAGGGCTAAAAACTATAATCATATCACAAAAAGTCCATTTCATTCCTGTACATTTTTTTATGAATTACATAGGTGGTTTGCATATATTGGTCTATTGGACTGAATTGGTATAAAGTTTTAGTGGCTGTTTTGTTTCTTAGAATTTTTTTAGTTCAAACATTTCATTATTGAGCATGAACATATTTTTGTTATATATATATATTTAATAATTTTTTATTCATTTGAGAGAGAGAGTTACAGACACAGAGAGAGGGAGAGACAGAGAGAAAGGTCTTCATCTGCTGGTTCACTCCCCAAATGGCTGCGACAGCTGGAGCCGGGCCAATCTAAAGCCAGGAACCAGGAGCTTCCTCTGTGTCTCCCATGAAGATAAAGGAGCCCAAGCACTTGGGCTGTCTTCTGCTGTTTTCCCAGTCCATAGCAGAGAGCTGGATTGGAAAAGGAGTAGCCAAGACACAAACCAGTGCCCATATGGAATGCCAGCACCACAGGCAGAGGCTTAACCTACTATGGCACAGCACCAGCCCCTTTTTTGTTATATTTTCATACTCAAATAATAGACTTTTAAAAAAATAGAGAGAGAGCTGGAGAGAGCCAGAGACAGAGAGGAAGGGATCTTCTGTCTGCTGGTTCATTCCACAAATGGTTACAACTGCCAGAGCTGGGCCAGGCCAAAGCCAGGAGCCAGGAAGCCAATCCTGGTCTCCCATGTGAATGGCAAGGAGCCAACTACTTGACCCATAATGTGCAACCTCTCAGGGTGCCCCTTAGCAGAAAACTGGCATCAGGAGCAGAGCTGGAATTCCAGACCAGGTGCTCTGATAAGAGATGCAGGCATACCAAGTGTCACCTTAGCCACTGCACTGAATGTCCACCCGTCTATATGAACTTCTAGTGTTCAGCCTTAGATTCAAAATAAAGGCTTAGAAATGATATCAAGTCTATAAAGGAAAAGTCTAAAGCAATAATGTTAAGTTTAAAACTCAACTAATCTACCATGTATATACTGTTTCTACTGTAATATGTTTAAGGTCTAAACTTGAAACCTGGATGACACCCTGTATTCCGTTTCTTTCGCGCCTCACACTGCTTGCTCCAAGAATGTAGATCTTACATCTTTTGAAATCTGCACTGCCCCCTCCTTCACTCCTGCTGCTATTTTCTTGATTGAGGCATCCAGTACCTTTCACCTAGACTATTCTAGTCATCTTAGCGCTGGCCTTCTACCTGGTCTCAGGGACATCTCATCTCAGAATCTAGCACAGAACAGGACCCATGGTAGCCTTCGATAAATGTTCGTGGACTGCACAGATAGGAGGCTTGCTGATATTGATCAAAAGTTGCAGAAGACTCTTGGTCCTACATAATGCTCATGTACGCTGCTGCATACACAAAGGATTTAATTCTCTGGCTGAATTTATTAGTGCTTTAAAAATATTCAGCAACTTTTACATTCTTTAATTCAAGTTTTTTTTTTAATTGTGTATTCTTGGTAGTGATGCTCTACTAATTCTTCTATTTTGCCAAGGATTTTAATTTGCCAGTATAAGTTCACGGCAGTCAGTTCAGGGAATCATGCAGACAGCTCCTTGTTTTTGTCTGGAGTCCCCAGGGGATTAAACTACATCTGGCAACAAGTAGAGATTCTGGTCTGGCCATCTTCAAAGGCAGGAGACTGCTAGTATTTATCAGATCTGTGTGGATAAGCAAATGGGAAGAGATTAAATTTTTTAGATTTTGTTTTTCTTCCTTTTGTAACTGACTATAAAACCTCTAGGAGTTCATATAGCAAATTAATACATTTTTGATGGTTGTCAAAGTAGAAACCTATTCATTATTCCATACCTATGTGGATAATTGAGACTTTAGATTAATAATTTAATTATTTCAGCCTTTATTTTTAACTAGTTTGTCTTATAGAGCATAACAGCAATGTAGAATTCTCAGTATTAGTTTTCTAGTGATACTTTAATTTTTTAAAGCGTTAACCATTTAATATACCTGATTTAAACATTTTAGTGTTCCTAACCCTTGGGGCATCAACATGTTTGGCATTTGGAAGCTTTTGTTCCATATATATCTCTGTGGGAAAGTTTATCCAAAATCCTGAACCTGTCTTAAGATACACCCCTAGCCCTTCCAAGTGAAGATAGGTCTGCCTTCCATAGAAGCTTGTATCTTTCTTATGTTCCTCTCATTTTCAAGACATTATTGGTTCTGCGACCCAGTTTACCTGTTGTCGAAGGATGTATCTCTGCATTTAACTGGCAAAATAAAATGGCTGCATTCTAAGTGCTTTCCATGAATCTAGAACCTACTGTTCAAAGCCTTCCTAAAAAAAAAATGTTTATGCGGATTGCCCTAAGAGTGCATAGTCTCTCCATTTGTCGATACTTTAAATCTATCCCAGTTCCTCTTAGAGTCATATACCTGGATTCCATCATATTGCCAAGGGAGGAATTTCTTATCTCAGGAATAGAAATAATGTGTTTTTCCAGGCCATCTGGTTTATTTTTACATTATGATCACTTTTGATTCCTGTAATTGTTCGTGTTTCTTTATGTTGCCTGCTGGAAAGCTTAGCACCAAATACACAGCTCACCTCTAACTAGTCTGCAATTTCATGTCCTTATTTCTGCATTACCTTGCATCTCTTTTGTTACATGTATCTTGCTTCGGATGAATTGTTGTAAGCTCTGAGTTGTTTTCTGAACAAAGGCAACCAAAATACAAACAAATAAAAGAAATAGTACAGTTGTTCCCCATCCTTTCTTACTAAAATAGAATTTTTCAAAAACTCCATATCCCTATGTGTATTATACTATAACAAGTTTAGCATATCTGTAAATTATGAATTCCTAGATTTTTAGATTAAGAATGACCTAAGGTTGAAATGTTAATTAAATGTTTTAATGTTCTGTAGTTCTAAAGAAAATAGTTGGATAAAATGTCAGCATTCAGGAGTATTTTAAACATTAAAAAAAAAAGCCATCTCCCTGAAAAGGAGGGTAATTGTACAAGTTTGCCTAATCCTTTTGATCTTGGCACACAGCAATACAGACTTCAGTTGAGATTAAAACTATGAATTTCAAAGGAAACATGGCCTTCAGTGTGTAAAATATATAACAGCTGGTTGACTAGTCCATTTAAAACTACACAATAACAATCGTCGACAGAATGATTCGCCGGCCAAAAGATGCTCTCCTGCTTGATGGTTCTATCCAGATACGATCCTGACTCGCACTTTTCTTCAGCAATGATACAAATGGGGAAATGAGCTTTGCACGGCCTGCTCCAAAATCTCTCATCTGCCCAACAGTTCAAGGGCAGTGCGGAAGTGCAGAACTCCTCAGAGTGATTTCTCTATCTGCTTTTCAGACTGAACTTCACTGTGCTGTACCTTGACTAAATTTCATTTTTTAAGACTCTGATCTGTCATTTTTATTTTTAGCATCCTGCAACTTCTTTCTCTGTCTCTCTGATCATCCAGTTCCTCCTCCCCTGCGTTGGCTTTCTTGACCCACTGATCGTTATGTCTCAGCCTCACACACCTTTTCTTTGTAAATAATGTAAACTTGTTTCACATTTTTGTTATAAATTTACATTTAGGCAAACATGCAAACTCTGAAGCGTTGTGATATTTCAAAGGCAATGTGGTAGAAACTTATTGTGAACTGATTATCATTCATTATATATGTCATTATTTCCACTGTTGTGTCTCAACCTGAAAAAGTAATCCTTCAATAGCTTAAATCAATGCACCTTTTTAAAAAATGAGGATTCATCTGGGTTTGTCACTTCTGGCAAATCTCATTTGGAAAGCATATTTGCACCCTAAATTTGTACCAGTCCAATATGAAAAAAAAGAGTGCTGGGTTTTGTTTGTATTTTTTTTTTTTTTGGTGACATTTTTTGTTTGGAAATTTTGGTACAAAACAGTTAACAACAAATTTTCTTTTCTTTGGATTTATTTCAAGGAAGAAAATTATAGGTACATTAAAAATTAAAAAAGTACTCTGATTCACCTAGCAATTCAGAGCCAGCATTTAAGGGGTTAATGTATCTTATTAGAGGGACAGGAAATCTGGCAACTATTGCAGAAACTAGACCTAATGGTGCACACAAACAATTTGTCAGTCTTCTTAAATGTGAATAGCTTTCCGCAAAGTGGCTGCTCTTGCTTTGTTTGAACAGGCTAAACTTTTCCTTTTTGGACTTTAAATCTTAGAAGTGAAATGCGATCCACGTATTCAATCAAAATCATTTAATTCAAAGCATATTTTGATTGGAACAAAGTTGACATGGAAAGAAACTCTAGAATAAAAAAGTTGAAAGGACTTTATATCATATATTTAGCAAGAAAATTTGAAACAGTTCTAATTAGGCTGAAAAAAACAGCTTTCTTCAATGTAAATTACAAAGGTCATATATCAATGTTAAGGAAACATTACCACTAGTGTTTGAAATCCAGCACATGCAAACATAACAGACTAGTTCATTTTAAATCTGTGTGTGTGTGTGTGTGTTTGTGTATGTGTAGGAAGAAGGCTGAATTACATGTATTTAAAATGAAAAATACTTAAAATTCAAAGTTTATAATTTGGTGGTGTGTTACCGTTTTGCCAATCCAAACATTAAGTTCTTTAAAACATACTGCTATCTACACTCTTAATTAGAAATTCAATTAAAATTGTACAAAACTAACTTTTCATTAAAAACATGATTAAATACATCTTAGAATTAAATGTTAATCTAGCCTAGATTATTAATCAGAGATTCTTGTTTTCTTATTTGAAACTTACAGCTATGGCATTTTGTAACTCACTGAATCAGGCCTTCTAGAAACCCTAGGGTGGAAGTAGCAGTATGGGTGTGTGGAATTGCTTATCTGGGCAGTATAGTCCTCTAGCCTTCTGGTTACACTGTTATCTCTGTACTTAAGGTTTTGTAAGTAATATTTGATCCTTTTTATTGATTTTTAAATAAAATTGTGTGTATATATTGCTGGTTTTTATTTAGTTGCTTTTTTTGATGAAGTGGTATGAGAGCATATAGCAAAAGAATAAATAAATATTAACATTAATTCAGGAATTCATTTTCATGGTTTTACATAGTTTTCATGGTTTTAAATAATTTTTATATTAGCAAAAATTTGACTTTTAAATTCAAAGGAAATTGCTAGAATATACTTGAAGTATACATATATTAATTAAATACATTTTAATGACTTTTATTTTAAAATTTTTATTCTCAAATAACAGAGTTTTTTGGAAAAAGCATACTTATTTCTATATATTATCATGTTATTTCACTCCTCTGTAGAAGACAAAAGTAATTTTATAAAACATTCTTATCAATAAATAATTCATTTTCTTAATGGGTTACTTTCATGAAAACATAGATTGTATCCTTCCAGTGAGATTTGTTGTTAGACACATATGCATATGTTATAATTATTTCTGACACAGAGCTACACAAATCAGCTATTTATGAATAATTTACTATTGTCTTTATAATATTAAAGCTTTAATTTGTTGATATTCTGTTTGAGGACCAAACAAATGAAAGTTACTAATAAGTGTTTGTATTTGACATCTGTATACTGTACTTTTTAGCATATCTCAAGTGTTTTAGCCTCTGCCTAATAGATCTCATTAAAAAAACAGATATCAACCCCAAGACAGTTTGTCAAGACTAATATGAGTCCCCCTGGATCAGATTGACAATTTGTGTGAGGCTTCATATGATAGTCTTATTTGATCCTTAACAATTGGGCATTAGTCACTGATTTATTTTATAATAACTCAAATAAGTTGAATATTATTGTATTGTGTTGGACATTTTAGTGGATTTTATTTTTTACAAATTTTACTCAGAGCACACATTGGATGTAAATGATGTATCCAGCCTGCTAGGGGAGTACTAACAATTGATTGGTTAGGTTTGAGAGCAGCATGGGAAGAATGTTACTATCCCCTAGCTGCAAACCATATTTAACTCTAGTCTTAATGAGGACTGTCTGTCCTGAAGGCTTTGAAAAATTTCAAATACTTAGCATTCCACTGGCATGGTTTTATTTTTTTGGTGACTACAAATGTAGGGCTAAATAAGTTTATATATAATATGTGTGTATGTGTACATATACATACATGCATACATATGTTTATACATACACACATATGAGAGAGCATTTTTAAAAATATATTTAAAAGATTTTAAAGAATTTTTAAGATAGGCTTTATGATTTATGTTTTTGAACCTCAAAAACAGAAGTTATAAAGTGTAATCCCAGGGTACTCCGCTTTGAATTATTTTTGTTTCATATTTTTTCCATTAATTTCTTCCTGCTTATCCTTCTCCCTCCTCTCAAGGCTTTAGTAACTGTATTTGTTTATTAATGTATATCTCAATTAGGTAACAGGCATTCACTGATACCAAAATAATGCTAAAGTTCTGAACTGGCTGTTCTGAAATTATTTCAAAACTTCTTGAAATTCCCTTATAACCATCCAAGTTATTCTTTTGGGTTGCTTTTTAAAGCTTTGGGATGTTGCAAGAAATGTTTGAGTCCAGTTCATGAAAGTTTTAGCTTAGTTTTTAATTATTTATTCATGAAGAAATTATGTTTATCAACCTCTGTGAAAAGTTCTGCCAGTAATTCCCTGAATTACCGGTCAGCCCCTTTAGGATTAACCTATGAAAACGTAAGGCGAGGACCTGAACCTCAGAGCTGTGGTTATCTCTGCCTGTGGGTTTGTATATGAGCGCGCCGTATCTTTCCTTTCAGCATTGTTGCTTGGAATTCTGAAGCGGTGTCAAGATATAAAGCTCTTAAGCATTGAAATCTAACCAACTTCACCATTTTGAATGTGCATAAAGAAGTAATCAACCATTAGGAAAACTCAGTTCTTTGTTTGATGCCACATAAAATAAAATTGCCCTAGTTCTTAGAGCTTTAATATTGAGAAAATTCATTTGTACTTTGTCATTTGCTGAGCCTTCTAGAATTTTATAGTCTCAAGTCACAGCACTGCGGACACTCAGGAGACTCCTGACTGTTTTATCTTATTAAACAATTTTGAAATCATTAATTTTTAATTAGCTTGGATGCAGTTTTTTTTATTGTTTCAATAGTGTGTGTATATGAACTAAACGTTTTTTATTTAAACTACTGGCGAGAGTATTCTTTACATAAATAAGCGTAGAGTCTTTCTGAGCATACGCACTGTGACTTTGCTTCACACAGTCACACTTTTTTGTAGACTTGGAGATTTTATGTGCTAATCTGTGATAGTAGAGCTTCTCCTCAGTTTATTAACTTGGATTTTGAACAACAACCAAAAAGGATGTAAGCCCAAAGATACATATAAGTTCTTCCCTGATTGAAAGTTCTAATTAAGTGAATTGGAGAAAATTAACTGAAATTAGCTGTCAGAAAGTCACATTTAAATGAGTGATGAGCTAGTCTGGCAGTAAACATTTAAATGATATAAATTGCCATTTAAGTGTATGGTTTAATGTTTGTCATGCATTAATGTGACACGAGACTGCAGTGACAATCAAGCAGCTTGCTCTAATTTGAACATATTTAGGGCTTTTGTGTGGAGTGCACTGCACACAAATTAAGACAATTGCTGTTTTTATGTGTCAGTTTAAACATGTCCCCCTACTCCCCCCATCACTACCCAAGGCCTAAGTTAATGAAACAAACGTTATCATTTTTGTGTATAACTTCAATTAGTAGTTCCTGGATTTCTAGATTCATTTTTATTCATGTCTTTAAAATAGGAATTTGCTTTAAGTTATCACAAGCTCTTCTTTTCTTACTTCAAGTAAAATACGAAGTAGTTTTGGGTTCTGTTTATCTGTGTACTAGATTGGCAAATATAATGAATTTTATAAAGAATGTCTAAAACAGTAAATTTTGTAATTGGAAACCAGCTACTTTTTATGCATATTTCATTTGAAATACACTTTAGAATCTGAGAACTGCATAGAATTTTATTTATAGAATTATATTTCACATTTTGTAGTATGTGATATATTGTGAAGCCATATTAAATGTTATTAAAGGAGATATTATTTGTATTTAGCCATAAGCATCTTTCTTTCTCATAGACATTTATTTTAGTGCAGCATATATTTACACAAGTGTGTACCTGTGAATTATTAGGAATGTCTTGTCACAAGGTGGTTTATGTCTCATTGGATGCATGTGATAAAAGTTAGGTTTTTTTTTTTTTTTTTTTGACAGGCAGGACAGTGAGAGAGAGAAACAGAGAGAAAGGTCTTCCTTTGCCGTTGGTTCACCCCCCAATGGCTACTGTGGCCGGCGCACCACACTGTCCAAAGCCAGGAGCCAGGTGCTTCTCCCATGGGGTGCAGGGCCCAAGGACTTGGGCCATCCTCCACTGCACTCCCGGGCCATAGCAGAGAGCTGGCCTGGAAGAGGAGCAACTGGGACAGAATTCGGCGCCCTGACGGGACTAGAACCTGGTGTGCCGGCGCTGCAGGTGGAGGATTAGCCTAGTGAGCCATGGTGCCAGTCCGTTTTTTGTTTTTTTTTTTGTTTTTTTTTTTAAAGATTTATTTATTTACTTGAAAGTCAGAGTTACACAGAGAGAGAAGGAGAGGCAGAAAGAGAGAGGTCTTCCATCTGCTGGTTCACTCCCCAATTGGCCAAAATGGCCAAAGCCATGCCAGTCCAAAGCCAGGAGCCAGGAGCTTTCTCTGGGTCCCCAACACAGGCGCAGGGGCCCAAGGACTTGGGCCATCTTCTGCTGTTTTCCCATGCCATGCTTAGCAGAGAGCTGGATTGGAAGTGGAGCAACTGGGACTCAAACTGGCACCCAACTGGGATGCCAGCACTGCAGGCTGCGGCTTTACCTGCTACACCACAGCACCAGCCCCTCAATTTTGTTTTAAAACCAACAGATCTCTTATGATATTTATAGTGTAGCAATAGCCACAACAGAAGTACATTGCAATAATTACTTTTTCCCCAAGTAAGAACTGATTTCAATGAGATAGATTATGAGTTGTATATTGATATGCTTTTAATTAACGTTCAGAGTTTGATAGTGCTTTAAATTTTTTTTTTTTACTTATTTGACAGGTGGAGTTAGACAGTGAGAGAGAGACAGAGAGAAAGGTCTTCCTTCCATGGGTTCACCCCCTAAATGGCCGCTACGGCTGGCGCTGGGCTGATCCAAAGCCAGGAGCCAGTGCTTTCTCCTGGTCTCCTATGTGGGTGCAGGCTCCCAAGCCCCTGGGCCATCCTCCACTGCCTTCCTGAGCCACAGCAGAGAGCTGGACTGGAAGAGGAGCAACCGGGACTAGAAACCGGAGCCCATAGTGCTTTGATTTTTAACAATATTATTTATTAGTGTACTGGTCCATTATGCTAAACTTTTATGTTGGAATAACTCTGAACAATATTAGATGGTGTGAACATTAATACCTTCTGAAATATATCTTCAGTTTTTAAACTCTGGTATTTTTATTAAATTTAGCAAACATTTATTGGTTCCTATTGTGCTTTAGGTACTTTTCTACTAACTGGTAATATAATGATAAATAGAAAGTGGATCTTTTGCCCAACATTTTAACTGGATACTTGTTATGTTCATTCATTATTTATTGTATACTGTTACATTAATAGCATCAAGTATTTGGTCTGATTTGATAGTAATACCTAAAACAGAGATTCAGTATTTATTCTATCGTTCACAAGGTCTAATTTGTTCGCATAACAACTCAATCAAAATAATGAAATAATTTGGTTACACTGTAGATAACACAGTATTTTAAGCCTAGCAAAATTATAAATATTTCAAGTAGATAGTATATTTTTAATGTTTTCACACTTGCTTTCCCAAAGTAGGCTTTACCTCTTTTCTTTGAAACATAGAGGACCATGTGTTACAGATGTGACCAAGACAGGCCCAGTCCTGGTCTTCCCAGAGCTTACACTTCAGTGTAAGAATCCTGAAGCTGGGCGGGCATTTGGCTCAGTGGTGGGTTCTCCGTTTGAGACACCCACATCCCACATCAGAGTGCTTGGTTGAGTCCCTGCTCGTCTGCTTCCTATCCAGCTTCCTGCTCATGCATACCTTGGGAGGCAGCAAGGAATGGCTAAAGTACTTGGGTCTCTGCCACCCATTTGGAAGACCCAGATTGAGTTCCAGGCTCCTGCCTTTGGCCTGTCCCAGCCTTGATGGTTGTGAGCCTTTGAGGAGTAACCAGAAAATGAAAGATCTCTCTCTCTGTCTCTTTCTCTCTCTGGTGCTCTGTCTTTCAAATACATATGTAAGACTAAGAACAAACTAGAGTATATCTGTAACCTCACCCATTTAGTAGATTTGGGGACACACAAGTGAGAGCAAAAGATGGAAGAAGTTTATCATGGCATGGCAGCTCATGTTCCCTAAAGTTTACCTCATCTTAAAAAATAAAAAAATAAAATAAAAAACAGAATACCAACCCTGAAGCAGTAATTACAATTTAGCATG
Source organism: Oryctolagus cuniculus (assembly GCF_964237555.1). Lineage (NCBI taxonomy): Eukaryota > Metazoa > Chordata > Mammalia > Lagomorpha > Leporidae > Oryctolagus > Oryctolagus cuniculus. The sequence continues at coordinate 14,239,228 of NC_091439.1, forward strand.
CCAGTACTAGTAGGAAATTTTAATTATAAACAAAGGAGAAGAGATTCTGGTGGAAAATATTATTTTTTGAAAGTCATGTTCACAGTAAATTTAGTATTAACATTTATTGTTTGCTCTAAATATATCTCTTTGTCTTAAAAATAGAATTGAGTATAATCATGTGATTAACACCCTTTTTCAGGCCTTGGAGAGTGAATTTGTTTCCTGTCAGCTTCACCAGTGGATTGATCTCATTTTTGGCTACAAACAGCAAGGACCAGAGGCTGTCCGAGCCCTCAATGTGTTCTATTACCTGACCTACGAAGGCGCTGTCAATCTGAATTCAATAGCTGATCCAGTGTTGAGAGAGGTAAGTCATCTGACTGAGACAGAAACTGAAAGTCAGGTATCTTTACAATAGAAGGTATGAGATACCATCTTCCCTTCCCTTTCATTTTGCTGAAAAGGAAACTGAAACCAGATGGGTAAAGTGACTTAAGCAGGAGAACTGTCAATTAGTGACCTAGCTGGGACTTGAACCTAGGATTTCATTCCAACAAAATGTTTGACTTATGTATAATGAGGGTCATTTTCAGTGTAAACCTATTAGGAGATCAGTAATCATATTTATAATCAAAGCTTACAATTTGGGAGGCCACGGATATGATTTGAAATAGTAGAGAAATAATAACTAATTCATTAAAGAAATATGATTGTAAACATACACCTATTTAAATGTAAAGTGTTAGCACATATACTATAGCTCACTCAATGTAATTGGCCTTTCTCTGTATTCTGGATTGACTGTCTTCCCCATTCACACACCAGTGGTTACTGAAGAAGTTTATACCGTTTGCAGGGTAAATCCAAAAGACAGCACAAAGATTAGTCCTTGCACCAAACTCTGCTGGAGCTCATCATACAATGGGAAGGTTGCAATAAGTAAGCAATTATAATGTACTGTGGTAAGTTCATTAAAGAGATAACAGGCATAGAGAATAAGAATGAAGCAACTAACAAGAGTCCAGTTAGGTTTTCTGGGAAATGAGAGGCTGGGGCTGCATATTGTAGGATGGACAAGACTATTGGGTATAGTTAAGAGCAAAGATATCCACACAAAGGAAACTGCATAGATAGAAGAGATTACAGCTGGAGAAGGTGGTGTGTGTGGAACCAAAGACGATCAAGTCAGAGACAAGAGTCAGATCATAAAAAACTTCAATGCCATAAAAATAAATATTTTTAAAAAATGTATTCATTTACTTATTTAAAAGGCAGAGTTATGAAGAGAGAAAAAGAGAGACAGAAAGAGTGAGAGAGAGAGAGATCTTCTATCTTCTGGTTCACTCCCCAAATGGCCACAACAGCCAGGGCTAGGCAGATCTGAAGCCAGGAGCCAGGAACTTCTGGGTCTCCCATATGGGTGCAGGGGCCCAAGCACCGGGGCTATCCTCAGCTGCTTTCCCAGGTACATTAGATAGGGAGCTGGGTCAGAAGTGACACAGCCAGGACACCAACCGTTGCCTACAAGGGAAGTGGGCACCACGGGTGACGGCTTTACCCACTATACCACAGCACTGGTCCCCCAGAATAAATATTTTTAAAGGTTTATTTATTTGTAGGGCCAGCACTGAGGTATAGTAGGCTAAGCTTCTGCCTGCAGCGCTGGCATCACATTTGAGTGCTGATTCATGTTCCAGTTGCTTCTCTTCTGATCCAGCTCTCTGCTAATGGCCTGAGAAAGCAGTGGAAGATGCCCAAGTGCTTGGGCCCCTGCACCTGCGTGGGAGACCCAGAAGAAGCTCCTGGCTCCTGGCTTCGGATCTGCGCAGCTCCAGCTCAGGCTGTTGCAACCATTTGGGGAGTGAACCAGTGGATGGAAGACCTCTCTCTTCATCTCTCTCTCTGTTTGTAACTCTGCCTCTCAAATAAATAAATATTTTTTTTTTAAATTTTATTTATTTGAAAGCGAGAGAGAGAGAGAGAATGCTGTCATCTGCAGGTTTACTCTCCAAATGCCCACAATGGACAGGGCCGAAACCAGGAACTGGGACCTCAATCTGCGTCTCCAACATGGGCAACGAGAACCCAACTGCTTGAGCCATCATCACTTCCTCCCAGACTCCACAACAGCAGGAAACTGGAGTCAGGTGCCAGAGCTGGGAGTCAACTAAGTATTCTGATGTGGGAAGTGGGCATCTTAATTGCTAAGCTGAACACCTGCCCCCATCAAAAATGATTTTAACTGGCTAATAAGACAGTGGGAAATATTATTACATGACCACATGTATGTTTTAGAACCTGTGTGGAAGAAGATTGAATATGAGAAAACTGAGAAGTACCCATTAGATTTTTTTGACTAAGAAGCCACTTGTGATCTTAGAGACAGTAGTGTAGGAAGTAGTGAGTTGTGGGGGGCCGGTGCCGTGGCTCACTTGGTTAATCCTCTGCCTGCAGCGCTGGCATCCCATATGGGCACCAGGTTCTAGTCCCGGCTGCTCCTCTTCCAGTCCAGCTCTCTGCTGTGGCCCGGGAAGGCAGTGGAGGATAGCCCAAGTGCTTGGGCCAGGAAGAAGCACCTGGCTCCTGGCTGTAGCAGCCATTTGGGTGGTGAACCAATGGAAGGAAGACCTTTCTCACTGTCTCTCTCTCTCACTGTCTATAACTCTACCTGTCAAATAAATAAATTAAAACAATTAAAAAAATAAAGAAAATAGTGAGTTGTTCTATGAATAGGAGGTGATGAAATAAAATTAACGAAGAAAATTCCTTAAGGGAGAAATTTTTTTTTAAGATTTATGTATTTATTTTAAAAGAGTTATGGGCTAGGAGGATCTTTCATCTGCTGGTTCACTCCCTAGATGGCTGTAGTTTGTCCAGCTGAAGCCAGGAGCCAGGAGCTTCATCTGGGTCTCTCACATGGGTGGCAGGGGCCCAAACACTTGGCCTTCTGCTGCTGCTTTTTCCAAGCCATTAACAGGAAACTGAATTGGAGGTGGAGCACCTAGAACACAAACCAGTGCCCATATGGAAAGCTAGCATTGCAGGCAGCAGATTTACCCACTATGCTACAGTGTTGACCTCTGAAAAATTTGTAATGGTTTTATTAAGGGGTGGGTGTTGTGGCACAGCAGGTTAAGCCACTGCTTGTGTTGTCTTTATTGGAGTGCTGGTTCAGGTCTTGGCGACTTCATTTCTGATCCAGCTTCTTGCTTATGCATCCTGAGAAGGAGCAGAGAATGGCTCAAGTGCCTGGGCCCCTGCCGCCCTTGTGGGAGACACTTTGGAATTCTGGGCTCTTGGCTTTGCAGCCTTGGTTGTTGCAGGCTTAGAGCACAAACCAGCTGATGAAGATCTCTGTCTTCGTCTCTCTCTCTCTGTTTCTTTTTATCTCTGTAGCCCAGCCTTTCAAGTAGACGAAAAAATTAATAAACTCTAAAGAATACTTTTTAAAATTGTATTTAAATGTAGTTCACAGCTGATCGAATTCACCCAATAAATGTGCACGATGGAATGAACAGTGTTTAGTCTATTCACAGGTTTGTACAAGCATTACCTCAATCTAAGAATATGTTGATCACACTAAAAAAAATCTTTGTTCTCATTAGCAGTCATTCTAAGAGACATTTATTTATTTTTTTTAATGAGTGGACATTTGACTGTGTTTCTGTGTTAATTGGAAAGATCCACAAAGAGGGAAGCATGTCAGACGCACTGGAGAGAAAGCATATAGTAGTCTATCAGGCTCTATGAGGAAGTGGAAAGGAACAAAAGCCAGAGCACAGGCAGAGATAAGCACTGGGCAGGAGGCAGCGACACTGCCTTGTCTGAGACTGGAGAGCAGAAGCTTAGCACAGCGCTCGGATAAGTCATGGTGTGTGGGTGAGATGGAAAGGCAACACGATTACAGCCCAGTGGGTTTGTACCAAGGATGGAATGAAACCTAACACAGTGATGTGTGCTTGACAGGTGCTGCTTAATAATTGTTATTTCTCTACTGTGTTTCTTTTTCCTGCATTTGTAACAGCAGGAAAGTGTAGGGGAAAAAAAAGTCAAAAAGAGGTGTGTGTGTGTGTGTGTAGAGACAGACAGACAGACACTGGTAGGGTTTTGCCATGGAAGTATAGTAAAATGTATAAAAAACAGTTGAGAGTAGAAGAGGGGCTGATGAAACTGTTAAGAGGGTGTTGTTGAAATGATGAAATGGGGAGCTAGATTGACCAGTAACGAAGGCAGGAAGGGGCTGATAATCGTAAATTCGTGTCTTTCTAGTATTTTTTTTTTTTTTTTTTTTAATTTTTTTTTTGACAGGCAGAGTGGACAGTGAGAGAGAGAGACAGAGAGAGAAAGGTCTTCCTTTGCCGTTGGTTCACCCTCCAATGGCCGCCGCTGCAGCCGGCGCACCGCGCTGATCCGATGGCAGGAGCCAGGATCCAGGTGCTTTTCCTGGTCTCCCATGGGGTGCAGGGCCCAAGCACCTGGGCCATCCTCCACTGCACTCCCTGGCCATAGCAGAGAGCTGGCCTGGAAGAGGGGCAACCGGGACAGAATCCGGCGCCCCAACCGGGACTAGAACCCGGTGTGCCGGCGCCGCAAGGTGAAGGATTAGCCTATTGAGCCACGGCGCCGGCCGTGTCTTTCTAGTATTAAAAGCAACTAGAGGGGCCAGCGCTGTGGCACAGTGGGTTAAGCCAGCATTTGCAGCACCGGCATCCCATAAGGGCACTGGTTCAAGTCCTGACTGCTCCACTTCCAGTCCAGCTCTCTGCTAATGTGCCTTGGAAAGCAGCAGAAGATGGCTCAAGTCCTTGGGCCCCTTTACCCAGTGGGAGACCTGGATGATGCTCTTGGCTCCTGGCTTTGGCCTGGGACACCCCTAGCCATTGCAACCATTTGGGGAGTAAAACAGCAGGTGGAAGATCTCACTCTGTCTCTCCTCTCTCTCTCTCTAACTCAGGCTTGCAAATAAATAAATAAATAAATCTTTTTTAAAAAGCAACTAGACTAATTTCTGTTAAGTAGCTGTATATTTACTTATTTCTGTTCTCTACTATACGCTGAGTTCAATTTGGAACACGTCTGTGTTCCAAAAAAGGCAGTCAAGTTGTCAATGCAGAAGTCATGTATTCTCCTGCTGTTTGAGAAAAGCTCCCTTCCTCTTGAGAAATATTCCATTGTAGAGTGAATGGTTAATACATGTGGCATAGCAAGTGATCATAAAAATAATCTCTCTATAAAAAGAGCACTAAACGATAGAAATAATAACCATAAGAGGAGGAAGAGTAATCAGAGTAACAGCCTGCAGCACATTAAACTTTTATGTTGTTTTTAATTTTTAGAAAACAGCTGTTTTATCTATATACAACTATATCCGCATTTACATAGATCACACAACAGAAAGAATTTTTTAGGCAAATATGCTAATCCTTTTTCATATATCTTGTGACCCCAAATTAAAGATATAATCTTAACTTTAACTCTTTATTCTAATAGACCTCTCTTTTTAAAAAAAAAAAAGTATTTATCTATTTGAAAGGCAGAGCATCAGGGTCCATGGGGGTAAGGGGCTGGCAGACATATTGGTCTTCTAGCTGCTGGTCCACTTCTTAAATTACTGCAAGAGTTAGGACTGAGCCAGGCTGAAGCCAGGAGCCAGGAACTCCATCCGGGTCTCCCACTTGGTGTCAGGGGCCCACCCGAGCACTTGAGCCATCTTCTGCTGCCTTCCCAGGAGCATTAGCAGGAAGGTGGGTTGGAAGTGGAGCAGCTGGGAATTGACCTGGCATTCAAATAGACCTTTTTACTTCTTTTATTTCTCTGTCTCTTTGATACTATTTTCCTTGTCTTCCTACCTTTCCCATATTTAAAAGAAATGTAATGTATTTATACATTTGAAAAGCAGAGAGTTAGAGAAAGATGGACAGAGAAAGTACCCATTCACTAGTTCACTTCTCACTTGCTCAAAATGTCCAGGAGGTAGAAGCTAGGACAAGGAGTTCAAACCAGGGTTCCGACATGGGTGGCAGGGCTCTGATTGCTTGAACCATTCCCCATTAACAGGCCTTTGAATCAGAAGCTGGAGCCAGGTAGCAAACTCAGGCACCCTGGTAGGACACATGAGCATCTTAACCCTGCCTTCAGCATTAGGCCAAATGCCAGCCCTACCTTTACTGTTTTTTTTAATCTTTTTTAATTTTCCAGCATTACAAATTTAAAACAGTTGGTTATTGAGTAATGATTAATCCTGCTGGATTTGGTTTGGCTCATTCACTTCTTTTTCTTCAAACACAATCTTAATAAGCCTTTCTATTACCATTTCTAAAAAGCTGAAAACCAAGGAAAAAGGAAAATTTAAAAAGAGAGAAAAATTTGGGTATTTGAATTCAAGGTGAGATATGAGTAATAATAATTTTACCATGAAAAAAAGCCCTTTATTCAGTAAAGAAATATAATGTATCAAATATTTGTTTCACAAAATAATTTTCCAAAATAGTAAATAGAAGTATTTTCCTTAAAAAATTTATTTGATGTGTTAATAATTGTATTTATAGGTATGGCTTCTAGAACACTCTCATATCCATACTTATCCAGAATTCTCCTATTTTTATATCAATGGTATTTGCTATATGCAAAAAATTCAAAGCTAATTATCTGGTCTTTGGTATCTTAGAATGAAACAGCTCACTGATGGAGTCTACTAGGTAGAAACCTGCTTTTATAAAGTATGCATATTGTGTCTGTATAAAATCCTGTGACGTAGCTTGATATGGGAGCACGAAAAAAGAGCAGTCACTGCAGGTTAGGGAAGTATAACTGCAGGAACAGAATCCTTACAAAATAAGAAGTTAAGTAGGTGAAGACAAGGAAAGGGAAGAGGCATTCAAGCAGAATTGCATGTGAGAAGGAGCACACCATTTACCCTTTGGCTGGAATAAACCATGTGGCAATGACAAGAGTGTAGGAAGGTGGTGAAACAGTTTCATTGATGGTATCTTTGCAGCGTGTTTGGAAACCACTGATGCCTGTCTACCATTAATCCAGGCCACCCTCATCATTTCCCCTGGACTAACTGTTAGTAGACCTGGTCACTTGTTTCTGTCCTTACTTACCTACAACCCACCTGCCAGAGTGACATTTCAATACTTTAAAACAGATGACGTCACTGCCATACTTACACTTTCGTGTCTCTCAATAAACAGAGTAAAATCCTACTTAACGCACATAGTCTGACCCTGCCCGCCTCTCTGATCTCATGTGGTGTTATTCTTTTCCTCATTCATGTGCTCGGTCTTGCTGATCTTTCTGTTCCTACTCACGGGAAGGTTGTCACTTACAGTGTGCCTTTTGGTGATGACTGTTTTCTTTGGCCTCAGATTTTCATAACCTGCTTCCTTGTCACTTAGGCCACAGATTAAAGTTATCTCCTCAGAGAAGGAATGAGTAGTGTATTAACAATGGAAGTGTATTCCTCCTTGTTCTAGGCCTGCAGTCCAGGATCACTATGCCAGCACGTTTGGGCTCTGGTGAGGGCCTGGTCTCCTTTTCCAAGAGAGAGCCTTAAACTCTACATCCTCCAGAGAGGTCAGAAGCTGTGTCCTCACATGGAAGAAGGCAGAAAGGCAAAAGGGGCTAAGTAGTTCCCTCTGGCCCTTTATAGGGCACTAACTCCTTCATGAGGGTGGGAGCCACATGACTTACCCTGTCTTCTAAAGGCCCATTTATTAATACCATCACAAGGAGGATCAAGTTTCAGTGCATGAATTTTTTTTGGGGGGGGGGGGGCATTCAGACCATAGCAGTTACTAATTTTTTTTTTTTTTGGACAGGCAGAGTTAGACAGTGAGAGAGACAGAGAGAAAGGTCTTCCTTCCGTTGGTTCACCCCCTAAATGGCCGCTACGGCTGGCGCGCTGTGCCGATCTGAAGCCAGGAACCAAGTGCTTCCTCCTGGTCTCCCATGCGGGTGCAGGACCCAAGCACTTGGGCCATCCTCCACTGCCTTCCTGGGCCACAGCAGAGAGCTGGACTGGAAGAGGAGCAACCGGGACAGAATCCAGCGCCCCAACTGGGACTAGAACCCAGGGTGCTGGCGCCACAGGCAGAGAATTAGCCTAGTGAGCTGCAGCACTGGCCAGCAGTTACTAATTTTTAACTTAAATTTAAAAATGGGGCATACAGGTTTTTTTTTGAAATCTGTTAAGATTTGAAAGATATTGGAAATAGTTAATTTTTCTAACTGTTCCATGTGAACCTGGAAAACAATGGGTACTCTACAAGTTTTAGGGGTGGAGGCCATAATGTATGACACAATGAATAATTGGAAATAAAGAAGTATAATTGTTGAATGTAGATTTTTATTAATATTATCATATGCTATTTGTGCCACAATATTTGATCTTCAACTAAAGAATCATATACTGTTGTTCTCTTTCAATTCCTGTGCTTTCTTTTTAAGTTTTTCCCTTAACTGCTCCCTAGTTATCTGCTCTGACATTTTGTTACTGTATCAGTATGCCTACGTTTTGGCCACCCATCATTCTGCATACTGTTTCTTAGATACAGTAGCCTAAGAAGCCAAACAATAAGATGTGATAGTATTAAATTAAATTAAATGGGTTTTGATGACCATACCTGAAATAAAGCATAAATGACTGTAATCAAAACTGTATTCTGGGGTTGGATATTGTGGCACAGCAGAGGAAGCAGCCACTTAATGACATGCACATCCCATATCAGAGTACCTGGCTCATGTCCCAGCTGCTTCACTTCTGATCCAGCTGATTCACTTCTGATGGACCTGAGAAGAGCAGTTGATGGTCCAAGTACTTGGGTTACTGCCATCCATGTTGGAGACCCAGATGGAGTCCTGGGCTCCTGGCTTAGATTTGGCCCAGCCCCAGCTTTTGGGGCATTTGAGGAGTGAACCAGTGAATAGATCTTTTTCTTGTATCTCTCCCTCTCACTGGCACTCTGCTCTTCAAATAAATGAACAAATAAGTAAATAGTTTTAGAAAGGTATTCTAGTAAAGGGACCAAAGTTCAATGGAACAGAATGGAGCTTCCACAAGTAGACATATTGTACATAGGAATATATTATAAAAAAGTATTTTGTATCACTAGGAAAAGACTATCTTATTCAATATGTGATGTCAGGACAACTGGCTAATTGTTTAAATATAAATTAATGTATATCCCCATTTCACATCTTAAAATGAAAGAAAGTCCAAGTAAATTGCATGTATTTATTTGAAATAAAGATTATATAAAATATAAAAAGTGAAACTACAGAACTTGGAATATAACATAGGTAAGTAGTTTTTTACTGTTGGAATGGGGAAGGCTTTTGTAAGTCTAATATTCAAATCCAAATCAGGATTGGTGTTGTGGTGTAATAGGTTAGGGTACCTCTTATGACACCAGCATCCCATGGTCGAGTACTGGTTCCACTCCCAGCTATTCTGTTTCTGATACAGTATGTGCCTGGGAATGCAGTGGAAAATGGCCCAGGCATTTGGGCTCCTGCCACCCATGTGGAAAACCAGGATGGAGTTCCTGGCTCCTGGCTTCAGCTTGGCCTAGACCTGACTCTCGTGGCCATTTGGGGAGTGAAACAATGAATGGAAGATACCTCTTGTCGCTCTGTGTCTTGCTCTTGCTCTCTCTCTCTTCTGTCTCTCCTTTTGTTTTACTTCTCTCTCTATTGTTCTGCCTTTCAAATAAGTCAACAAATAAATCTTTAAAAAATCATTAAGAAAATTGATATATTTGGCTACATGAAAACTGAAGTTTCTGTACATCTAAAAAAGGAAAACAAAGTGCAGAAACAGATAATTCACAAAAGACAAAATACAAACCACATATGTGCCTTACTCACAGTGGCATTCAATTTAAAACACTGTAGCATTCTGTGTATTGGATTATCTAAGATTAAAAATAATTCCTAATGTTGAGGGTATAAGAGAATAGACACTGCCATATTTGAAGAGAATGAAAATAGATCGAATCTTTGTAATGATCTTTATCAGTTTTTCAAATGTTCCTTTTCTATTTACTTAGAATTTTGACCAAAAGGAATATTTGGTCAAATATGCAGAACAGTGTTCAATTGTAATAGTTGTTCTTAACACTAAAAAAAATATGGAAAAACATAAATGTTCAGGGGTTAAATAAACGTTAGAAAATTCATACAATGGAATATTTTACATTAAAAATTGCTGTGTGGATCTGTATGTGTTGTGGAAGTATGTTTTTCCATGTTTTAGTGGAAACCAGATCATGTTATGGAACACACAGAGTACAAATGCATAAGGAAAAGTCTGGCATTGTGGACCCCCAAATGTTTATGGTCAGTATCTTTGGTTAATGCCATCATGGAGTTCTTTCATTCTCCACTGTCTTCTGAAGAGTCTTTCTCTTTAAAAATAAGCAGAGAGCCAACATCAGCCCTCTTTCCCTTTTGAGGGGACAGAGTCTCTGCTAGACAAATCTGCATGAGTGGCAGGAGGGTCTGGTAGCTTTGGGGACTGTTGGGAGGTCTTTAGTGATTTCATTCTGGGTTCTGGCTGTGCTCCCAACCTTTGTTGTTGCCAGTACAGTGACTGTACTCACGGAGTGATCTTCTTGTAACTCCAGTGCGGATGAAAGGGTTGAAATTTCTTTGCCTTGATTTTGCTCAGAAGTCAGAGCACCTCCAATCTCGTAATCTGATTGTTTGAATCTGATTGAACTTTGGAGGATTCCTCATACTTTTTAGCAAATGGAGTTTATTTCTTCATTTTTCCCATCATATTTGAGGAGAAGCAAAAGAACACTTACACTTTCAGGGACAGAGGGACACTGCCTTAGATATATCACTTCCACTTGTAGTTCTCACCATCTTAATCTGAAAACAAGAAGGCCTTTTGGCTTAAGATTTGTGAATTCCATATCTCTGGGCTCTATGTGCATGTGTGTGCATGCATAATTAACTATACAAAGGACTTTAAAAACTCATTTTTCAAAGCAATAATGCTTACTTTTTAAAATTTCAAATTAAGTATGAAGTTACAGAATGGAAAGACCCTAGACCCCAGATTTGGGCCTTAACCAGTGTCACATGCCAAAGTCAAGCTGAGGCAATTCCTGTTTGGTGTGGTTCAATAGCCATAGAAAAAAAGCCTCTGCCACAGAATTCATCAACCTTTACTAATGCTGGAAATTCCGCCATTAGAAGTCATTTATTTGGTTACAATTTTTTTTGAACAATCCTTTCCAGTCATTCTGCTGTCTGTAAATAGGGCAGACTAACAGTTTTGGTAAAAGGGCACGTACAGACTCAGTAGATTGGAGCAGCCCTTGTATGGGGAGAGCAGGGCAGATCCCTGGTTGTGCCTGGTGCTGGGGAGAAGAGGTGGAAGTTCGGAGACCGAAAGAGACCCTACGAGGAGATGTTACAGGGGAGCCATTTTAACGTGAACAGTATCTGTGCTGCTTCGTCTTGCACTTAGCCATTGGTACATTTCCTCAGCAAGTGTGATTTTCTCCTTTACTTTTCAAGCAAATGCAGTGTTATTTTCTGTTTATGTGAGTTCAGACATTAACTGAAGTTATTGATTTCCTTTTGAAAATAGAACTCAGTTTTATTTATGTAGATGGAAGGGAGTGTGTGGAGGAAGAGCCATGGTCTGGCTCAGTTTAAAGAATTATATACAATGGATCTTGTAACATGAAAGTTTAAGACCTGAAAGTTTTCCCTAAGTTGTGTTTAGTGTCAGTGGTTGGTTTTCCCTCTTCCAGATTTATCCTTCCAAATGCTGTTTTAGCAACTCATAATCACTCTGAGAAGGTCTGTTTTCCAAAAAGAGCAGCAGCAGTGTTTAAGTTTACATGACCCCTGTTTCATGACAGCAGTAGCAAATCAGATATCTTATCCAAGGAAAAGCATTTTTGGCTTAGCATCCCATCACTCTCGTGGTGGGAGTCAGCAGCGCCTCTCGGCTCCAACACTGCCGCACAGCACTGGCTGCAGTGAATCTTTCAGAAAGCATAAACACAATCGGTATTTATAGCATTGTTAACATTTGTTAAATAGTTGGGGGAGTGGTTTGTTAGAGGGCTCTAAGCAGGTGGGGCCGGGAACTTTGTTGTGACTGCCGTGAAATTTAAGAGTAGGACAACATGGTTACAGTGGCTGCAACACTATAGGACATCAGAAGCATTAAATGCAGTGAGGATTTCATGCCGCCCGCCCGCCCGCAACGCAGACTGTTTCAGAAACAGTCCTGCAGCATCTCTGGCCAGCCGTGTGCTCCACAGATGGCACGCTTGACACACTGCAGGGCAGGAACTGCATGATGAAAAGCCAAATAAACAGTAAGGATTAGTCAAGTTTTAATTGAAAACCTATGTAAAAAAATACCGTTAAATTATGCCAGACTTTCTTGTGCCTCAAAACCACGGTCATGGAAGTTTCCCTGACAGTTAACTGAGCTTCAGTGTTGTCATTAAAGCTCACCTCGTGTTTTGCTCATTATGAAGCCTGTTGCAGACTTCTTGGCTAAGTAGGTGTAGCTAGAGTTATGCATCCAAGACATAAAGCACAATTCTAATAGTTTTATGACTTTTCCCCCTTACCAGCTACCTGAGGAATTCTGAAACAGTCTCTTATGCTGATGACTTCTGTTGGGAACCTGTGTTTTCTCCAGGCCAGAGGAATGTGTAGTCTCAAACTGAGCAATGGAACTTTGTTCTCTAAATTTGTAGCTAAACATTAGCTTCTAGAAAGATTAAGGTTAAAAAAATTGCATAGACTTGAAAAGTCTATGTGAAATTACTTGAAAACATGACAGATTTCTAAATTCGTAGAAAAATACATCTTTTTCCTTTATTTCTAGTAGGCAAGGAAGTTTCCTCAGAGTTTATTCACTGCTTTTAGTTTTCATTATGAGTGCAAAGAAGCAAATGAAATTGTGTTAGTGTTGGGGAAACACTTGTCTCAAGTACAATTTTTTTATGTTATTTATTAAGCTATGTTATCACAGTAAATCTGTTGTCTTTCCTCTCCATCCCTGACAATACTATTTACGTGAGGAGAGAGGAGGGAAGAGAGAGTGTGTGTCTGTGTTTTTCAGGCTCTCAGTTCCTTGACTTCTGGGAGTATGGCATTGAATTCCTCACTGTGGCTCAGTGTTTGCACACGGTGCGTGCTTACAAATACTGTTACGGAAATAGACCAAATGAATGATTGACCCCGCTGCTTCTTTTCGTGACATGGTTTAAATGTGTTTGTTGGGTTTGAAGAAAGAATTTAGTGTCCTGCGTGCAGTAGATTACCTCTCCTGTTCCATGCCTTTTTTTTTTTTTTTTTTTTGCAAGGACTTTGCACTGTTTTCACTACATTTGCCTCTTAGCACTGGCAACCCCTTTGAAGACATCCCACTTATTTTTCTAGGCAGGCTGCTTTATCTACTCATTTCCAGTAGCCAGAGATGGAGGTGTTTTGAATGAGCACATCAGTGTTCTAGACAGAGATACTGTTTGAAATTATCCATGAGCACAGTGCCGCTGAGCATTATTGAGTGACGTTTGTTTCTGTTGGTTGTGTCTGCTCTGACTAGCTGGTTTCTTTCAGATTGGCAGCTGGGATTATGCTATAGTAGATGGACAGCTACAAGAACTGGAGATTGTAGTGGGGCTGTGCTGGGCTTCAGTTTAACGTGCCTGGAATGCATGGGCTCAGTTACAAGGCACTGGTGGGAAAATCTATACCTATTTTCACAAATGATAATTACTTCATGTTTTATCTTAGCAACTTCCACAAGGTTACTTGATGACGAATGTTGGTAAAAATACTCTTTCCTCTCTAGTTTTCCTCCTCTGACTTATTATCACACATTCTTGTTTTGTAAATCAGTTTTACTTCATTTAGTAAGCTGCCCTTTCTCTGTTCCTTGTGTGCTCCATACCGTTGTGACATTTTTATGCCTCTACTTACCTGATGCATTTTGGTGCCTTTTGGTGAAAAAGTACTGTTTACTTAAAAAAAGTATATACAACTCTAATATTTAATACTAAATAGTAGTAAAATACTGCTATAACTGAAAGGATCCTTGGGATCAAATAGAACTAAGGAAGTAAATTCAATGTAACAAAATTAACTTTGTAGCAAGACCTATTGATTTAGCAGTTTTTGAACACTCTTTAAACTGGAAGTCTTAGATGATTAAAAATATTTCTGGCTATTATGTTAATGGATCAATTGAACCTCATCAAGTAATATCAAATATTACCATATTTCCTTTAGATTTGTGTATTTCTTTAGTTTTATATATCTTACCAAATCAAAAATTTTTAATTATCCCTTGTTTCAAAAGTAATATGTGTTTCATGTAAGATATTAAATGGTATAGAAGTGAGCAAAGTACAGATTCTTATGATTTTTATAAAGTTTATTTTATTCATTTAAAAGGCAGAATTACAGAGAGACAGGTTGAGACAGAGAGAGAGAGTGAGACCCTTCACTCCCCAAATGGCCATGAAGGTCAGGGCTGGGCCTGGCTAAAGCTAAGAGCCTAGAACTCTATTTGGGTTTCCTTCATTGGTGGTAGGTCCTAAGCATTTGGGCTATCTTCCACTGCTTTCTCAGGTGCATTAGTAAAGAGCTGGATTGGAAGTGGAGCAGTCAGGAATCCAACTGGTCCTTATATGGGATGCCAGTCAATATTGCAGGTGGCAGCTTAATCAGCTATGCCACAATGCCAGCCCGTACTTTGCTAATCTTTTCATCCCTCATCCACTAGAAAGAACAGCTGATAATAGTTTGGTACATACCTTTCCAAATCTTCTATGCAAGAATTCATGCATGTATATGTGTATACTCATATATCATTATGTATGTACATGTTAAATATGTCTATATTTTTACTTAAATGAAGTCATACTGTATATATTTTGGTAATTAGAAAATTTCCTGTCATCAATATGGACTGGTTTTCATGTGAGATACATTTAGCTCTACTCATTTTAGTGGCTGCAGAGTAGTCTGTTGTCATAATTTAAGTATTATTTTTCCTACAAAATTTTACTGTTATAAAGAGTGCTGTGATAACCAATATTGTACCTAAGTCTTTTTTGCATTTCTCTGATTCTTTTCTGATGAAAATTCATGGAAGTGGAATCAATACCATAATATTTATTTGAAAACATAAAATTGACTCATCTAAACTTACAGATATTTTTCTGTGTTTTCTGAAGCATTATGAAACAAAGCATTATGTCTTTCAAGTCTAAATTCACATAGAACTACTTCTGTTGAATTTCATTT
Organism: Oryctolagus cuniculus; assembly: GCF_964237555.1. Classification (NCBI taxonomy): domain Eukaryota; kingdom Metazoa; phylum Chordata; class Mammalia; order Lagomorpha; family Leporidae; genus Oryctolagus; species Oryctolagus cuniculus. The sequence goes on from NC_091439.1 coordinate 14,254,507, forward strand.
AATTTCCTTACTATTTCCCTCTTCAGTGTGGATAATTTTGCATGTTTTACTAATTAAATATATTCTGGTCTTTTTTTAAAAAAAGATTTCATTTATTTATTTGAGAGGTAGAGTTACAGACAGAAAGAAGGAGAGACGGGGGGAAGGTCTTCCATCCTCTGGTTCACTCCTCAAATGGCTGCAATGGCCAGAGCTGCGCTGATCCGAAGCCAGGAGCCAGGAGCTTCTTCCTGGTCCCCCACACGGGAGCAGGAGCCAAGCGCTTGGGCCATCTTCCACTGCTTTCCCAGGCCATAACCAGAGAGCTGGATGGGAAGAGGAGCAGCTGGGACATGAATTTCCCAGCGCCTATATGGGATGCCAGCACCACAGGCAGAGGCTTAGCCTACTATACCAAGTGCTAGCCCCTGCTCTGTATTCTTGAATGCTTGTCTGATTGAGTTTAATATTCCACATTGTAGTTAAATCTATTACATTTTTTTTCCTGAAAAAAACTGTTAGTATTTTTAAAGTTTCACTTATTTGAAAATAGAGAAATATAGAGAGAAGTATCTCCCATCCCTTGGTTCACTCCCCAAATGCCCACAAAGCCTGGGCCAGGGGAAGCCAGGAGTCAGGAACTCCATCCAGGCCTCCCATATGGGTAGCAGGGATTCAACCACATGAGTTATCACCTGATGCTTCCCAGGGTATTCATTAGCAGGAAGCTGGACTCAGGAGCAGAGCTGAGACAAGAACCCAGGCACTCAGATATGGGATGCATACGTCCCAGCGGGCATCTTAGCCACTGGGTCCCTTAACCACTTAACCACTCTTTAACAGGCTGTTACTTATTTCCTTACATGATGTTTTATGATGCTTAAATTTTTAATTTCTAAAATTTCGAGTATACTTTGAGTACTTACATTTTAACCTTCAAAGATGCCTTTTAAATAACTTGTTAGATTCATTCTGCTATGCTGTAAACTTTGTAAATCTGTTGCTGCAACTACTAAAAAGTAACTGTACGTCTTAGGTTAATAGGAGTCTGGTTTTTAAGTGTTTCTGAGTAATGCTTTGCCTTTTTTAAAACTCAGAGATATTATTCAAACAAGACCATATATATTATGTAGATAATTTTCTCTTTGGCGATTTTTGTCGCATTTTAATGAATGACATTTAGTTGATATGGGTCCTCTTTTTTTTTTTTTTTTAAGATTTATTTATTTATTTGAAAGACAGAGCTACAAAGAGGCAGAAGTAGAGAGGAGGGTGGGAGGTAGGTCTTCTATCTGCTGGTTCATTCCCCAGATGGCCACAACAGCCAGGGCTGCGGCGATTTGGAGCCAGGAGCTTCTTCCGGGTCTCCCATGTGGGTGCAGGGGTCCAAGGACTTGGGCCATCTTCCACTGCTTTCCCAGGCCACAGCAGAGAGCTGGATCAGAAGTAGAGCAGCCAGGACTCAAACCGGCGCTCATATGGGATGCTGGCACTGCAGGCAGCAGCTTTACCCCCCTATGCCACAGCGCCAGCCCCTGTGTCCTCTTTTTGACCTTAGCAGTTACTTTTATCAGGATTTTTGTCTTTTAGGAATTAAACATGTAATAACTAAGTGGTTATCTGATCAGTGATTTTAAACTCACTGATAGCAGAGCTAGATTTGACCAGCAGCTCTTGGGTACTGAGGTTAGTCAGTAGATAGTCAATAAGCTCTGAGAGGAAACTCACCAGATATGTAGCAAACTGTTTTTAAGTTTAGATGTATGAAAGGAAAGAGGAAAACTTGGCACAAGTAATATTATACATACATAATAGAAATCACTGGATGGTCTTAACCCGACTTTTTTTTTTTTCTGAGAGAGAGTGAGAGAGAGAGAGCAAGTGAGAGCTCCCCATCCACTAATTCATTCTTCCAATGCCACAATGGCTGTGACTGGGCCAAGCCAAAGCTGGAAGCTAGGAATGAAATTTAGGTTCCCCAAGTGGGTGGCAGGGACCCAGTGACTTGAGCCATCACCACTGACCCCCTGAGTCTGCACTGTCAGGAAGCTGGAGTCAGAAGCCAGAGCCAGACATTAAACCCAGATACTCCAGTGTGGAGCACGGATGTCTTAACTACTGAACTAAATGCCCACTCCTGACTTTTTAAGTGTGGTTAAGAATTAAATCTCAACTAGGAAGTTTTATTAGGCATTTCTTGGTAAAGAGCTAGAATATAATCTTAAGGTAGCCTTTTAGAACTTAATTTTGATAATTTTAGAAAATTTGAGTTAATTAACATGTTTTTTCTTAATACACTACTTTGCTTCTATTTCACTATCCCAATTTGTAGTGATTTCAGATGTAAATATATGGAGATAAAATGCAATTTCATAGTTGTATTCTTCTAAAAAGCAGTATACAGATTAATTGTGTCCATATGTGTAAGTAATTCCTATCCTTACCCCCATTTTAAATAAAATTTTACAACACTTATTGTAGGTTACTAAGGGTTTTACTGATTTTACGTGTTCCCTAAGTTACATTAAAAAGCCTAGTGCAGCGAGGCTAAAATAATCTTTGCGAAGCCAAATACTACATTGTCCCTAAGCCAGTACAACTTCCTTCTCCTTCTATGTCTTTTATTTCTCCCTTTCTATCTACTGTGTGAATATCTATATTTTATCTCTCTATATATATTGTTGCTTTTTCCATATATAGCTACAAAATCATGCAGTATGCAATAGTTGGCACAAAAACAATAGAATACACAGCCTGTTGAAAATCTCTTCATAATATTTCCATTTGGAAATCCATTAATAAATTCTCTAGGTAATATTTGAGATGCTGTTTATAAAATATAAATATGTGGTTTTACTGGAATGTCTCGAAGTATTTGCATAGTCTTTTTATTACTATATATTTCAACATCTGGAATGCTGCCTGCAGAATTCAGACTTTATTATAGAAAGTACTAACAGGCTATTTACAGAAATAATTGGGAATTGATGAATAAGAATGTTAAATAATAAGGCAAGTTTTCTAGATAGAAATGTTTAATAGAGCGTTGTATTCAGTACTGGGCTGCTTACTGTTAGTTGTAGCAGTGTATCTCTGAGCTGCATGCCTGCTCAGTCTAGTTAACTGATTTAGCCGTTAGTTCAGTGACAATTTTTTAAGCACCCACTATGTGCCAAGCTGTAGAAGCACACAAATACTTCGTACTTTCTACGTTTAAGAAGACTTATAGTCCAATCAGTAAGACAAAAAGCTAAAAAGTAGAACACTGGATTAGAAGGATGTAGGAGTTTGTGCTTAGTGCTTTAAGCAGCAGTAAGGAAGAGGAGCAAATGTCTGAATGAAGTCAAGCGAGATCTCCCAAAGGTCAGAGGCGCCTGAGCCGAGTTGCTCAAGAATGAGGGGAGGGGGACGGCATTGTGGCGCAGCAGGTTGTGTCCCCGCCGGGGAGGCCAGCATCCCACATGGGCACCAGTTCCTGTCCCAGCTGCTCCGCTTCTGATCCAGCCCCCTGCTAATGCACCTGGGGAAGCAGCGGAAGACGGCCCAAGTGCTTGGGCCCCTGCATCCACATGGGAGACCTGGGAAGGAGCTCCTGGCTCCTGGCTTTGGCCTGGCCCAGTCCTGGCTGTTGCAGCGATTTAGGGAGTGAACCAGAAGACAGATCTCTTTCTCTCTCTCCCTGTTACTGTCTCTCCCTTTCTCTTTGTAATTCTGCCTTTCAAATAAATAAATAAATCTTAAAAGAAAAAAAAAAGAATTTAGAGGAAGGCAACCACACAGAGAAAGGAAATAGAAAATATTTAAGAGCTTGAAAGCAATAACACATGTCACATTATAGAATGTGAGATAGAAAGTGGCAAGGAATGAGACTTTGCTACTATTATTAATTATTTTAATTTTCAAAATTTATTTTCTTTTTATTTGAAAGAGAGAGAAATTTTTTTTCTGTTGGTTCACTTCCCAAATACCTGCAACAACCAGGAACTCCATCTAGGTCTCCCACATGGGTGACAGGGACCCAGTAACTTGAGCCAATTCTTGCTGCCTGTCAGGGTGTACATTAGCAGGAGGCTATATGAGAAGCAGAGTAGCCAGAGCTCAAAAAAGGAACTCTGTGTGATAGGAGATGTGTACTCCCAAGCAGTGATTTAACCACTACCTGAAATGCCTGGCCCAGCTATTATTAATCCTTTTGATGAGCAACTGGTAACAGTTATTAAGTGCTTGCTTAACCCTAGCCAGGCCTGGTATTAAGTCTTTTTTATGTAATAACAGCGTCACACACTTAATTGACAGCTTACTTGGTACCTACAACTGCTCTAAGTGCTTTATATTATCTCATTTAAGCTTCGCAGCAATCCAGTAAAATACCCACATTTATTATCACAATTTGTAGATGAGATAATTAAGGCACAGAAAGTCGAATGCCTTGCCTGAAGTCACTCAGCTGTTGACTCAACAGTGCTGATATGTAAACTGAGGCAGTACTTAACCCTGTTTTGTGATACTGCCTGGTAATTAAGATGATTGAGAAGATTTTAGAGAAATTACAGAATTAAATTTGCAACTTTGGGACTGAACATCTCCTTGAAGTTGGGTTGTGTTCAATGCCTTGGAAAAATATTTTTGATCATTCTAAGATATTTCCATTTTCACTGCAGTCTTGCATTAGAGGCTAAAAATATACATCACTGAAAGCCAAGAACACTCTTATTTTCAGTGAATCTGTTAGCATATTGTGTAAACTGACCCCTCTCCCCCCTTTAAGATAGCCTAAGTTCAAATGTGTTAATAATTATTAAAGTTGGCTAATGGGTGTATGGGGACTTATTACCCTATACCATAATAAAAATTTTACATAATAAGAAAATTTTTAAAGAGATCATCTGGGGCTACAACTCTCTAGGTGAAACGGAGTTCATTAAAAGCAGTTTAGGCATTTGGTAGAGTTTGTTAAGCTACCCTTTTTCTGAACTTCACATGGTATAAAGGAGTCTGTATGTTCCTGCGATTCTCTATCAAAGGGCTAAACAGAGGGCTAAGAGCCAGCAATAAACAGATTTACATGAGGAGCTTTTTCAAACCACACATTTCAGCCAGGATTTTCCCCTCTCCCTTAAGGATTATGGCTCTAGGGGCTGGTGTTGTGGTGCAGTAGATTCAGCCATTGCTTGCAACAATGGCTTCCCATATCAAACTGCTGGTTCGAGTCCCAGCTGTCCCACTTTCCATCTGACTCCCTAATAATGCTCCTGGGAAGGCAGCGGAAGAAGGCCGAAGAGCTTGGGCCCCTGCCACCCATGTGAGCGACCTGAATGGGGTTTCTGGCTCCTGACTTCAGCTTGGCCCAGCCCTGGCCATTAAGACCATTTGAGGGCTGGTGCCACGGCTCAATAGGCTAATCCTCTGCCTTGGGACACTGGCACACTGGGTTCTAGTCCCAGTCGGAGCGCCAGATTCTGTCCCGGTTGCCCCTCTTCCAGGCCAGCTCTCTGCTGTAGTCCGGGAGTGCAGTGGAGGATGGCCCAGGTGCTTGGGCCCTGCACCCCTTGGGAGACCAGGAGAAGCACCTGGCTCCTGCCATCGGATCAGTGCGGTGCGCTGGTCGCAGTGCGCCAGCCGCGGCAGCCATTGGAGGGTGAACCAACAGCAAAGGAAGACCTTTCTCTCTGTCTCTATCTCTCTCACTGTCCACTCTGCCTGTCAAAAATTAAAAAAAAAAAAAAAAAAAAAGACCATTTGAGGAGTGAAACTGAGGATGGAAGATCAATCTCTCTCTCCTTCTCCCTCTGTCACTCCCTGTGTCACTGTCATCCTGCCCTTCAAATAAATAAATAAATTTTCAAAAAAAGAAAAAGATTCGTGGCTGTAGAAAGACACTGAAGTGTTGTCATCGGCTTCAAGTACATCTGGACTGAAGTGATGAGAATTGCTCCCTTCTGTGACACTTTCCACAGCCTCCCTGAGAGACTCTGGCATCTTCGTAGTAACAGATACCAGCCTTCACTCAACATTCCACGCCCTCCTGAACTCCATTTTGCCCTCATCAAAGACAGTGTTCACCCCTGGGACAACCCCAGCAGAGTCAAAAGGGTTCTGGGCTACCTTGCTATACAATAGGCACTCGGCAAACTGCTTTGCTAGGTGACCGCTGTGTGCAAGGTGCTGTTCTTTCTGCTGCACACCATTACATTGTACAGTATTCTGACCCTGACAGTGTAATTGTAGGGACACACTATTAATCTATTTAAAGCTAAATAACATTACAGGGATGCTAGAATTAAGTATGAACTGGTTAATAAGATTTGGGAAGTATTATACCAACACAATAGAATTCAAAAGTTTTCTGTGAGGGGTAGAACTTAGAAAGCTGAAGGTGAGTGGGGCCATTTTAGGAGGCACAGAGGCAAGAGAGAAATTTTAAGGCAGAAATGGTAGAAGAAAACCAGCTTGACTGAAAAGGAACACTTGTATCAGGGAATAACAAGAAGAATAAAACAGAGGAAGGGAAGCCTTCAGTACCTGGTGTCAGGCCTGTATCTTTTACATGCTAGGGCTTGCTTGAAGATATTTAATTAGAAGAATATGGCACAAAGGAGAGTTTGGAAAAACTCTTCCTACATTGTGCACTGAAGGAAGAAACTGGACAGAGTGAGGAAAATCAGAAAAGAGACTATGGCAATGCTCAGTTATTGAAAGTATAAGGTGACTGGATTCAGAAAGGAGAGGTGAATGTGAGAAATTTCACAAGGTAAGTGAATTTAGTGACTAATTATATGTGAAAGAAAGAGAAGAAATTTTTAAATGTTGGTTAAGTTCCTGAGCATAAAACAGTCAGAAGAAGAATTTAACCCTTGTTTGAGGAGTGTTAAAATAAAATTAATTTTTCCAGAGCTTAGGCATGTTTATTTTAGGTGTACTGAGATAGGCACCTAATACACATGGATGACCATCAGGTAAAGATATGCAAACAAATGAATAATCCTTTGGTTATAGATTTGAGATTCCTTAGTAGATAAGTAGATTTGAAGAGCAGAAGAAAAATTTCCTTTCCTGGAAATTTAGATTGAGAAAATCAGAGTGCTCACAAAGAATCTGTAATAATAAATTCATTTGTGGATGAGAAAGAAGTCAGCAAAACAGACTAAAGTAAAGAGAGCCATTCCAGGGTAGAACGATTGAAAAGAGGTGAGGTTGTGGTCAATGTCGTCAGTTGCTTCAGAGATCAAGATGAATGAAAAATGACAGTGAATCTCAAAAACAATGAGGAGGATCTGCAATTATCAATTGATGATATCAAATGTGACTATAAAGTTTTAAGATCATAGTCATTAGCTTACAGTGTTACTCCTTAAAATTCATATTTGAAAAGACTTTTCTGTAGTATTTTATTATCTGACAACTCAAAGGCTAGTCAAGAAATAAAACAGTGTCTAGGAATTCTACAGTCTTTTTAGTACCTTGAGTACTTGGAAAGAAAATTGATGATTATTTAACCTATAAAAGAAAATACAGCTTTTATTATGTCATTGAAATAGAATAATCAGTCTATGATTGAGTTTGTGATTTGAAAAAGTCCTTTCCTCACAGTGATCAGTAATGTACCAATTCTATTAAAATTTTAAAAAATGTTAAAAAGAGGAAACTGGCATTTTTGCAAGCTGTCTTCATTGTCCATATCTTTTTATATCTCAGAACAATGTTAAATATTGTAATGGAAAATATTGTAAAGTCAGTTGCATTAAATTTTTATCTATAAAAATACTTTTTTTTAAAGCTTTATTTATTTATTTGAAATTCAGAGTTACAGAGAGAGAAGGAGAGAGAGAGACAGAGAGCGATAGAGAGAGAGAGAGAGAGAGAGAGAGAAAGAAAGAAAGAAAGAGAAAGATCTTCCATCCTTTGGTTCACTCCTCAGATAGATACGAAGGCTAGGACTCCACTCCAAAGCCAGGAGCCAGGAGCTTCTTTCAGGTCTCCCATGTGGGTTGACAAGGTCCTAAACACTTGGACTGTCTGTCCTCTGCTGCTTTTACCAGACCATTAGCAGGGAGCTGAGTGGAAGTGGAGCATGTGGGACATGAACCAGCACCTGGTATGCCAGTGTCGCAGATGGTGGCTTTACCCACAACACTGGCCACCTTCATGGTGTTTAACAGTGGCTTGAGTCCACTGCACAGCCCTAAGACTTCTCATTCTTGTCTCAGAGGGCACTCAGGGGACTTTTTGAGAACCTCCTCACCCATCTTTAAAGTAAGAGCCTTGTCTCCATGTTTGTATGTATTACAGTTTCATGTATGATTTCAAATGGAAAAAGGAAGTCATTTCTGCCTCTTAAAAACATACACATGTGCGCAGTGAGAGAGAAAGATCAGAAGCCAATGAGTTCAATTTCTCTTTTGAATGAATGACACCCAGATCAATACCTCTGATCTCTTATCTCAGAGGCAGCCATGGACTTTCTTTTGCCATAAAATTTACTGTCTTTCTCCTGTCAAACTGGTTCTCCCCAATTGAAACTCCTATTTATGTTCACTGTTCTACTATTCTCTAAAACATGCAAGTAAAAAACAAATAATAATAATAATAATAATAATAATGATTAGTTTTGTCTTTTTTTTCCTTGTTCAGTCATCAGTCTCTAGGATCTGTCGATTTTGCCTCAGGACGTGGTTCCCGTATTCACCCCTGTCTTTCTGTAAGGACTGAGATACACAGTCCCTGATTTTTGGACTGCTTCCAGAACCTCCACAGAGATCTCTCTGTCTCTGGGCTCCTTAAAATCCTGACCTAGATTTTCTTAAAATAATGTGTTCATCTTATCTTCCTAGATAAACTGCTGAAGCATTTCTTCCTTCCCTATTTTAGCTGTGTTAAATGGGGATCTTGCCAAGTCCCAAACCTAATAATCAGCGCTTTATTTAATGTTTTGCATGTGCTGGGTACTGGACTAAATACTTTATATGTGTTATTAATTTAATTTTCCAAGCAGCTGTATGAGCTAGTATTGTTATTATTTTCATTTTATAAATGGGACAGAGACTAAGCTAGTTGCCCTAAGTGATGTAGCAAATAAGTGGCAGAGCTGAGATTAGCACTCTGAGCCTCTGACAGCCCAGGCCAAGTGCTGAGGCCCTGGGTTCTCTGCCTCCCACTCTCCCTTTTAAGGGAGGAGAAGGCACGTGGCTTCTGGGCAGAGACCACAGGAGGCAGCTGTCGAAGGTACAGGCACTGGCTTCCGCAGCCGTTCTTGAAAAGAAGCTGAAGGTCTTCATTCATAAACTCAGGCCACAAATACATGTACCGTGAAGTAGCAGAGCTGTTCTGTCCTTGGTTGTGAGAAACTTGAGGCTTCAGCTTGCCGTTTTGTGGGGCCTTGACGTTCTCCAGATTGTCCTTGAAGGGTTATCATAAATTGATTTCAGCCCATCAAAACTATTTTAGATGCTGTTCTGAAAATTATCCTAGTCACTCTTCATTTCTCTCTCACTCTGTCTTTTTTCAAGATTTATTTATTTATTTATATTTATTTAAAAGGTAGAGTTTTATATATATAAATATGTAATATAATATATATTTAAACCACTGTAATAACAATTGTGGCAGTGACATAATACTCTTATTATTATTAATTCATTCATCAGGTTGTAAGTTCATGTGGGTTTTGGTGGTGGTGGTTCAACCTCTTCTCTAGTACCTGCAGTGCTCCCTGACACATAAACAAGGTGGTTTAGAGTTTGAGAGTGTGAGCTCTTGAATCAGGCTACTTAGGTGCAGATTTTGAGTTTGTCATTTGATTATGACCTTGGGTATGATGTTTAAGCTCTGTGTGCATTATTTTCTTTATCTGTGAAGTAGATATAGTAAGGTATCAGTATCACAGTTTAAAGATTGAATGATATGTCATTTGGAAAATTTCCTGGCAAATAGGAAGTATGAAATAAGTTTTTTTTTTTTTTTTTTTTTTTTTTTTTTTTTTTTTTTTTGACAGAGTGGATAGTGAGAGAGAGACAGAGAGAAAGGTCTTCCTTTTGCCGTTGGTTCACCCTCCAATGGCCGCCACTGCTGGCACGCTGTGGCCTGTGCACTGCGCTGATCCAAAGGCAGGAGCCAGGTGCTTCTCCTGGTCTCCCATGGGGTGCAGAGCCCAAGCACCTGGGCCATCCTCCACTGCCTTCCCAGGCCACAGCAGAGAGCTGGCCTGGAAGAGGGGCAACCGGGACAAAATCCGGCGCCCCGACCCGGACTAGAACCCAGTGTGCTGGCGCCGCTAGGTGGAGGATTAGCCTATTGAGCCATGGCGCCTGCCTGTTTTGTTGTTGTTAGCAGCCCTCTACAAATATTTATTGAGTGTACATTGAAGGTCTAATCTGTACAAAGCACTTTGCTGTGTCATCCATATAATTAAATCCTTAGTATAACACTATAGGGTGGGTATATATACACAAATATATCATTAAATTCTTAATATAACTCTATGAGGTAGATACCATTAACATCCACATTTTAGGGGGGAAGAAATTAAAGCAGAGATTAAATAACTTACCATAGGGTCAGGCAGCCATTACAGTGTAGCACACTAAGTCTTTACTTGGGATGCCACATTCCGTATCCTGGCTCCCAGCTTTGGCCTGGCCTTGTCCCGGCTGTAGTGGGCATTGGGGATAATCTAGGGATTGAAGATTGATCTGTGTGTGTATGTGTGTCTGTCTTTCCCTCTCTCTGTCATTCTGCCTTTGAAATAAATAGATTTTTTAAAGAAATACCTTAACCTAGGGGCCGGCATTGCGGTATAATGGATAAAGCCATCGTGTGTGACTCCTGCTTCCCACATGGGCAACAGTTCGTACCCCGGCAGCTCCACTCCATGCTAATGGCCTGGGAAAAGCAGTGGAAGATGGCTCAAGTACTTGGGCCTCTGCCACCCATAAGGGAGACTTGGACGAAGCTCTTGGTTCCTGGCTTTGGCCTGGCCCAGCCCTAGCTGTTGAGGACATCTGGGAAGTGAATGAGCGGATGGAATCAATCTCTCTCTCTCTCCCTCCCTCCCTCCCCCCTTCTCCCTCTCCCTCTCCCTCTCCCTCTGCTTCTCCCTCTCTCTGGCTCTCTCTGTCTTTCCATCTTTCTCTGTAACTCTTTCAAATAATTAAATAAATCCTTAAAAAAATAAAACTTAACCTAGATCACAGAGTTCATAAGTGGTATGCAGAATGTGGAAATGGTCTGACTTCAAAACCCATGCATGCTTCCAACTTGGCTTTCACAGAGACCCTCTCTGTTTTTTTTGTAATTTTTTGTTTATTTTTAGAGATTTATTTATTTCTTTTAAAGGTAGAAATACAGAGAAAGAAGGAGAGAGACAGATCTTCCATCTGCTGCTTCACACCCCATATGACCTCAATGGCCAGGACTAGGCCACACTGAAGCCAGGAGCCCAGAGCTTCTTCCAGGTCTCCCATGTGGGTGCAGGGGCCCAAGGACTTGGGCCATCTTCTTACTGCTTTCCCAGGTGCATTAGCAGGGAGCTGAATTGGAAGAAGAGCAGCAGGACTTGAACTGGCGCTCATATGGGATACTGGCACTGCAGACAGAGGCTTAACCTACTGTGCCACACTGCCAGACCCTCTCTCTAGTCTTTACTGCCCAAGCAAATCATAGAACATTCCTTAAATTTACTGGATAGATTGCATCAAACTTTTACCCATTCAAGTACAATTGCCCTGCTTCCTAGATCGGGAATGTATTTGTCAAGGGCAGAAGCATTAGCATATAATAGTGCTATGTACATAGTTTATGATCACTGACTACATGACTAAATAGATATTATCTTTGTTTCTTACAAGCTCCTCGTGAAGGACTATTACTGGTATCCTCATCAAGTAAAAAGTGGAAATTAATACTGGATAATGATTATATTTCCTTATAAATGCTATATATTTTTTAAAAAGATTTTATTTATTTACTTGAAAGGCAGAGTTAGAGAGAGAGGAAAAGAAAGTGAAAGAGAGGTCTTTTAACTGCTGGTTAACTCCCCAAATGGCCATAATGGCTGGGGTTGGACCAGACCGAAGCCAGGAGCCAGGAGTTTCTTCCAAATCTCCCATGTAGGTGCAGGGACCCAAGAACTTGGGCCATTCTCCCCTCCTTTCCCAGGTGCATTAGCAGGGAGCTGGATTAGAAGTAGAGCAGCGGGGACTTGAACCAGTGCACATATGGGATGCTAGCACTGCAGGTGGCAGCTTAACCCACTGCACCACAGCACCAGCCCCCCATATATTCTGTATTAATTGCCTCTGTTGTGAAGATCCTGCAGGCCATTTCAAAACTGATAAAATCTTAAGGATGGAAATAATGACATGATGAAAATAATCTCTTCTGAACTTGAAGGGTTTTCTTTATCCTTTTAGCCTGAGAGTTAAGAATACTGACTTATTGAAATAGCCAGTATAGTGTACATCTTTGCTTCCTTCTCTCTCCTTAAACATGGTGTAGTATGTATCCATTCACCAAACTTAGAAGATACCCAAGATCCTTGCTTTCATGGAGGAGGGGACAGACATAAATAAGTAAACAAAATAATTACAGATAGCGATAACATCTGGCATTTGGTGGTTCCCAAGGAGGGAGTTGGTGGTGGTTGGGCAGTGGACATCAGTACTAGGTGTACAGCTGGGGCCATATTAGGGATTGCTTTGCAAAAAGGTGCGTGCACACATCTTGCAAAAAGAGCACGTGCACACACACACGTTCCTTATGTTTCATTAGTACTTGATTTTAACCATCTCGTGCTTGGAGGCAACATATGGCTTTTACTTTGTTATTTAGCCACCTAGGTTCAAAGAGACTGTCAACAATAATGTGCTTCCCATGGCAGAAGTAATATAGCGCCAAGCCCTTTTCACAGGCGCTGTATTTCTTCTGTCTTCCTTTCTGCTTCCCAAGATGAAATAGGACCAAGAATCAAAGAAGCAATAGTTTTTCTCTATACCTGTAAAACATTAGCTTTTCGTCATTGGGGATGATGCAAGCAGGAAAACCAAATGCAAGAAAACAGAGATGAAGACAAAGAGGACAATTTCTGATTGTAATAGCTGGTTTCTGTTTCACATCACTGAGCAAGATGAGAAAGTTTTGCAGGGTTTTATAGAAACAGCTTCCATAGTGCTAAAGGATGACCTCACCCTCTATGCCCTTGCCAGGTGCTTAGCCTCTCTCTGAAAACACAGGTTGACTTTCGACATGAAACAAGCCAGAAGTAGGGGATGACATTCTCAGGTGACAGTTGTGGTCTATTGCCTGTAATCAGCACCTCTTAACCCGCAAACCTGCCCATGCTTTTTTTTTTCAGGCTGTTGAAGCTCAAATCCGGAGTTTTGGACAGACGCCCTCTCAGCTCCTCATAGAGCCCCACCCTCCCCGAGGTTCTGCCATGCAAGCCGTAAGTGCTCCCCACACTCTCCTCATGTCTTGCCTGTCTGTCAGGCCGTGCTTAATATTCCTAACAGTTTTCCATTGTGTGTGATTCTCTGCCACATCTGGGCCTGTTCTTGCGCAATGTTTGTTAACCAGCTAACAGCCAGCAAATGTTACTACACTCACCCTCAGAGTCTTTGAGAAGTCTTTGCTCCAGTGCTCTGGTACTTTTTCAGTTCAGACTTCGTGTTGTGGAATTAAAGGGCCATGCTTGTCATGTGCCCTCACTGTAGGATAAAGGACTCCATACATAGGGTTGATAAGTTTTTGGGAGTGATCCTTTGTGTTTCTAAATGAGTTTCACTATTATGTTTATTTGTTACATACAATGAGGTTTTCCAATTTTGAATCTTTTTTAAGATTGATTTATTTATTTGAAAGGCCAAGTTACAGAGAAAGGGAGAGACAGAGAGAGAATGAGATCTTCCATCTACTGGTTCACTCCCTAAATGGGTGAAATGGCTGGGGCTGAACCAGGCTGAAGCCAGGAACCAGGAACTCTGTATCAGTGTCTCATGTAGCTGGCAGGGGCCCAAGCACTTGAGCCATCTTCCACTGGCCTCCCAAGCCATTAACAGTGAGCTGAATCAGAAGTGGTGTGGCTGGGACATGAACTGGCACTTATAGTAGATGCTGGCATCGCAGGAGGTAGCTTAACCCACTGAGCCACACCAGTGGACCTTCAATTTTTGATTTTTAGAACTAATTCTGACATGTAGGATTTGTTATTGAAGCTGAGAGATCTTGAAGGTAAACACAGGGATGGTTGGGTATACCGAACTTGGTGGCTTAAAGCAATGAGTGCTTTAATTTCTCACGATGGGCATTTCTTCTGCTCCTTTCACTGTGACTCATTCTTACCCTGCTGGGCTGAGATGACTGGTTCCTCTTTCCCTCTGGTCTTTCATACTCAGGCAAATGAGACCAAGCCCACTCCTACCGTTAGAAAAGCATCCTGGCCGGCGCTGCGGCTCACTAGGCTAATCCTCCACCTTGCGGCACCAGCACACCGGGTTCTAGTCCCGGTCGGGGCGCCGGATTCTGTCCCGGTTGCCCCTCTTCCAGGCCAGCTCTCTGCTGTGGCCAGGGAGTGCAGTGGAGGATGGCCCAAGGGCTTGGGCCCTGCACCCCATGGGAGACCAGGGTATGTACCTGGCTCCTGTCATCGGATCAGCGCGGTGCACCGGCCGCAGCGCGCCAGCCGCAATGGCCATTGGGGGGGGGGTGTGTGAACCAACGGCAAAGGAAGACCTTTCTCTCTGTCTCTCTCTCACTGTCCACTCTGCCTGTCAAAAAATAAATAAATAAATAAATAAATAAATAAATAAATAAAAAGCATCCTAAGAGAATGAAGACACAGGCAGTAAGACTTCTACTAGCTTTTGAACTCACACATCATTTTTGCCACATTCTCTTGGTTGAAACAATTCAAAAGGCTGTCCAGAATCAAAGATAGGAAAATAGACTTGAACTACCAAATAATGCGGCTGTTCTGCCTTGACTGTTCCTGGAATTTCAGGGGCAGGCATTCTTCAATGAGGAAGGGAAACCTTGATACAGTAACAGATTAAATTACCTGATAAAATTTATTATTCTGAAGAAAAGACTATAGATGTTTGCTCTTGAAGTGTCCCTCGTAAATAGGCAGCTAATTACTTTTATAAATTAAGAATGCACAGTGTAAAATCTGTTTCTGTAAATATAATGGACAACTTAAGATAAATTCAAATTGCATGTGTGGCTTGAAGATGGCAGAGCCTGGACAGGAGTGGGGAAGGGTGACTGGCAGCCTAGCAGGCAGGAGATGGAAATGAGGCCCTGCCTACCTCTGGGCTGTATTGATTTTTTCCTTTTTCTCCCCACCTCGCTGCCTTCTCTGTATCTTTTTCCCTTTTGCCGTCTCTATCATCTTCTTTCTTCTTCCAAGGTTTACCCCCTTCTTTCTCCTGCAATGCAAATTGGCCATCAGAAAAAAAAATATCAGACATTAAAAATATTTTTTGCATCACCATGTCCCCTAAATATTTTTAAGCCATTGGAATCAGATTTAGAGGAACACAAAGGGTGGCTTCAGTGGGCAGAGCACACGGCACAAAGTGAGCACTTAGCAAGCACAATGGAGGATAATGCCATGAAAATCGCAGGGATGATTCATGTTTGGGCTTTGGAATTAGTTTTAGTAATAGCTTGTCAGGGAGACTCAGGCTGTTTGGTGCTGGCTAATGGAAGCACCTCTACCGCTCTGACGACTTTCGGCCCGGGTCACTGCACAGCCGTGGCTACTGGGGCAGCGCATGAGTTCCCACTGCCAAGCCTGCCTCCATGGCAAAAGATGATTGGCTCTTGGCTGCACATCAGCTTCACGTCCCCAGGGTGGGCAGGCTGGGAAGGCACAAGCTCGTAGGAGGAGGGGACACCATCTCCCACCTCACCTATATCCTCTGAAGTGAATACCCGAACTCCTCTTCAAACTGGTATTAATCCTGGTTTTCCTCTTATACGTACATGAGTGGGAAAGAAAGGCAAATTACAAAGAAACCAGAGTGGTTAGCAAGCATACACTGGGAAAAGGAATGAAATTTGCCTGGCACTTTGCTACTCCTGTCTGCTTTTTTTTTTTTTTTTTTTTTTTTTCTGACAGGCAGAGTGGACAGTGAGAGAGAGAGACAGAGAGAAAGGTCTTCCTTTGCCGTTGGTTCACCCTCCAATGGCCGCTGCGGCTGGCCCGCTGCAGCCGGTGCACCGCGCCAATCCGATGGCAGGAGCCAGGTACTTATCCTGGTCTCCCATGGGGTGCAGGGCCCAAGCACCTGGGCCATCCTCCACTGCACTCCCTGGCCACAGCAGAGAGCTGGCCTGGAAGAGGGGCAACCGGGACAGAATCCGGCACCCCAACCGGGACTAGAACCCGGTGTGCTGGCGCTGCAAGGCGGAGGATTAGCCTAGTGAGCCGCGGCGCTGGCTCCTGTCTGCTTTTGACTTGGCTCGTGGAGGTAGTCAGGATGCGAAGAAGAGTTTTCTTATCCCTATTTGAGCAGTTGCTCTGCTCTCCACAGCAGGGGAGCCCAAGAGGGTAAGACAGTCCTTTTCTTATTTCTAGTGCTCTTCATTCATCCTTATCAGCCAAGAGTGTGAAGGCGCTCCCAAGAGAGTTCTCTGCGGTGCGCCTGCCTCAGGAGCTGTAGTCCTGTGGGATGTGTGGGCGCAGGGTGGTGGGCGGTCCTGAGGTGGTGGCTGTGGCTGCCTGTGGGAAGCTGCTGTCCTCGCTATGTGGCTGCGTTGACCCACGAGAGTCGCTGTGTAAACAAGATATTCTTCTTACACATTCGATATTCTTGTGGGTGTGTTTTTTAAGGGCATAAACATTGGAATTTTTCAGTTGGAGTCATTATATTTATACTGTGAGCTGTTAAGCTCAAAAATATGTATGAACTTTCTTTCAGTGAGACTTTATGATTACGTTATACTGTGATTTTTTTTCCCTCAAAATTTATATTGACTTTAGTAAATATTATTTTAAAACTACATAATTGAAAAATAAGGCTTGGTACTCCAAAGTGATGGTCACTTCCTCTTTTCAGGATTTCTTTAAAACTAGTTGACAAGATATTCTGTTTGTGTTGTTCCATGTTTCTCATTTTAAACCTAATTTCTCGGATTTCCTTAAAAACCATATGAAAGGTCCTTTGTATGACAAAAATGACTAAGATAAGAGTTCTTAAAAACCAAAAGCCCACATGCTTATTAATTGTTTTTACTAACATTCAGATGAGCTCCCCCTTCAGCCATCAATGCACCTCACCACACACACACACACACACACAC
Organism: Oryctolagus cuniculus; assembly: GCF_964237555.1. NCBI lineage: Eukaryota > Metazoa > Chordata > Mammalia > Lagomorpha > Leporidae > Oryctolagus > Oryctolagus cuniculus. The sequence goes on from NC_091439.1 coordinate 14,271,784, forward strand.
ACACACGAATATAGCAGAAATTAAAGCCACCTCGTGCTGCGTTCAGTGCACGAGCCATAATATGCACCAGGTGTAGTAATTAGCAGGCACACGAAGGCTGCCTATTTGTCTGGTTTTGCTGCTGTTGCTGTATCCCCCTGTGTTTTCACACCATCAGATAGTTGGATTTAATTGAGGCCACATCAGATGAGGCATTACTGACACCTTTAATTGAATGAGCATCCAGGGAGGATTAACTCATAATATTGATTGGCTTTTAGCCACTTGCTCAGAAGGGTGTCTGGATAGCTTATTAGTTGCCTTTATTTACACCTTTATGCAAAGAGTGCAAATAGGAATTCTTAGTGCAATATGTTTTTCTAAGTACTCTTAATAACTTTTTTAAAAGGACTGATAATAAAAATGCAAATGTATTTAATTTTTTATTAGCCGTTCTGAATAAATATGTGTTAAATATATGTGCCTACACATTTACATATACCTGGTGTTTTGAAATATGGCTGTAGGAAGGCAGCCAGAAGCATTTCATCACAGTGTTTCAGTTCTGAATGATACTAATCAGCTATTAGAAAATAGACATGGTAGGAGAGAATTGTTGAAAATGTGCAGTGCAATTACTGCATGATAGCATACCACCGCAAAATATAAATAAAGCCAATAAATCAGCCTTGTGTTATATATGTCGTGGATTATGACACAGGGGTTGTAGGAATGCTCCGAATCCTTGGTAGTCTTCAAGATTTATTTTGTTGTTGGTTATTAGAACAAACAGTGTTTCATTTAACGTTTTCAATTACTTTCTGCTTCTCAAAGGAGAAATCAAAAAAATGTTGAGCTTTAGTGTTTTTTTTGGTTTTGGTTTTGTTTTTTTGTTTTTTTTTTTTTAACCAAGAAACAGGAAGGGCAACTAGGTATTTCTCTTTATCCCTGCCTACAGCAGGACGCAGTTACATCTGCATTACAATACAGTGCCTATGATTTGGCGCACCATACAAATATGTTGATTTTACAATTACATTTAATTATGCATTGCTTTGAAACACCTTTATAATTAAGTGTGTATATTACCTTCATAAATTATGTCTCTATTACAATATTTGCATGGCATCTGACTATTGTTTATAAATACATTTTTTGATTATCCCTTTATTTAGTTGTCAAAATCTTCATGCTAACTCATGACTACTTTTGATCATCTCTGGAATTACCTTTGCTTGCTTTTATGCCTACTGACTATTTTGTTCCTTCCTTTTTATTTCTCTAAAAAATCATTATGTGGCACATAATAACAACTGCAGTGGTTTAATGCGATCTCCAATACTTTTCCTATTTAGAAATGAAATCAAATCATTATTTTAGTTATTCATGGTACTGGGGAGAAAAAGGGGGCTAATGAAATTTATAGATTTTTGAAGTGTTTCTGTTAATGTATTCTATTTCAATCTAAAAAATTTTCAAATAATGATGTATGTGGAAAACAAGCAAATCATAATTGCTGTTTCTGCAAGCTTTTCTGCTCTCTGTGCTTTTACTAGCAACCTGTGTTAACATGATTTTCTTCTTCTTTTCCTGTACCCTCTCTTTCTTGTCTTTCTTTGTCTTTTCCTTCTTGTATATTTGGGTCTTGTCATGCCCACTCAACAGTATCTCCTCCTGCAGAGTCCACTGATGTTCACAGACCAAGCCCAGCAGGATGTTATCATGGTCCTAAAGTTTCCCTCCAACTCCCCTGTCACTCATGTGGCAGCCAACACCCAGCCGGGTTTGGCAACCCCTGCTGTGATCACAGTCACTGCTAATAGGCTATTTGCCGTGAACAAGTGGCACAACCTTCCTGGTAAGTAAAGAAATATCATTATAAGGCATAGTAACCGCTGTACCCTGTATAAAGATACTGCAATAGCCAATTAGATACAGTCCATCTCAACCGGCAAGCTTTTAATTTAATCAATATGTTGAATTCTTCGAGACATATAGTACAATGATAAAAGATAATGTATACTTTGGCATCTGGTGGTTTGTTTTTATCCTTGGAGATAAATATTGTCTCTAATATAATATTTTAATATAATGATATTATATATATGATATATAGAGTCTATATGTTTATCAGATGTTCCTCTTTTTTCACTCACTCATCTACTCAATAAACACACACACTTGAAATTATCTCTTACATGCAAGAAACCTTGTCTTTTTCTGAATGGCATAGTAGCATTTGTTGTAAATGATGGAAAAACAGAACCCTTAAATTGCACAGCCAAAATACTACATACTCATAAGTACCTTTTATTATTTCCATTACGTGTGGAATGGTCATGCTTAACTGAAATCACCATTAGAATCATAAGCCATCCAAGTTGGAAGAGATCTTAGAGTTTATGTCCTCCAACCTTGTGATTGAGCCTTGAGGACGCTGAGCGCACAGACCCGCCTCATCCAGGATCTCCTGTGGCCAGTCAGTGGCAGAGTTTGAACCCAAGCTTTCTGACTCAGATTTTATGACCATCCCTCTGTGATTTATTGCTTTTCATTAGAACAGGAATGTTGAGACCAGGATTTAGCACTATTCCTTTTGGCAACTAGTTAGAATTTTTTTTTTAAAGAAGAAGAAAAATCTCTTAAAAGTCTTTCCTGGATATTATGGGGTTCTTCCCAAGTTACTATTTTAGATAGGAAATTTTGAAAGATATATTTTAATAGTCTGTTAACTAAAGTGTACATAAAACACTCTCATTAGAATTCCTGAAATAGTTACAAAAATACAAATTCTTTAAAATGTATTTATTTGAAAGGCAGAGCAACACAGAGAGAGACAAATCTTGCATCTGCTGATTCACTCCCCAAATGCCCACAAGAGCGAGATCTGGCCCAGGCTGAAACCAGGAGTCAGGAACTCCATCCTAGCCTCCCACATGGCTGGCATGGGCCCGAGTACTTGGGCCATAATCTGCTGCCTTCCCAGTTGTGTTAGCTGGAGCTAGATCAGGAGCAGAGTAGCTGGGACTCGACCAGCACGCTGATAAGGGATGCTAGGCTCAACTGCTTAACCTGCTTTGCTACAATCCTAGCCCCTGAAATACAAATTCAATGCAGATGGTTTAGAATGGAACAAAATTGATATTCAAACAAAACTCTGGAATACTGACTAAGCATAATAAGGTACCTCTCACAAAGAATCTGTGGTTGGTATCAGAATTGAGTAAATATGGGGCTGGCACTATGGCATAGAAGGTTAAGCCTCCGCCTGCAGTGCCGGTATCCCAAATGGGCACTGGTTCAAGTCCTGAATGCCCCACTTCTGATCCAACTCCCTGCTGATGTGCCTGGGAAAGCAGCAGAAGACGGCTCAAGTACTTAGGCCCCTGCCATCCATATGGGAGACCCAGAAGAAGCTCCTGGCTCCTTGCTTTTGCCTGTCCAGCCCTGGCATTTGTGGCCATTTGGGGAGTAAACCAGTGGATGGAAACTCTCTCTCTTTCCTTTTCTCTTTCTTTTTTTTTTTTTTTTTTTTTATTTTTGACAGGCAGAGTGGACAGTGAGAGAGAGAGACAGAGAGAGAAAGGTCTTCCTTTGCCGTTGGTTCACCCTCCAATGGCCGCTGCTGCAGCCGGCGCACCGCGCTGATCCGATGGCAGGAGCCAGGATCCAGGTGCTTTTCCTGGTCTCCCATGGGGTGCAGGGCCCAACTCCTGGGCCATCCTCCACTGCACTCCCTGGCCATAGCAGAGAGCTGGCCTGGAAGAGGGGCAACCGGGACAGAATCCGGCGCCCCGACCGGGACTAGAACCCGGTGTGCCGGCGCCGCAAGGTGGAGGATTAGCCTATTGAGCCACGGCGCCGGCCATCCTTTTCTCTTTCTGTATCTCTGCCTTTCAAATAAATGAATAAATATTTTTTAAAAAAAGAATTGAGTAAATATAGCCATTTTCCTGGCATCTAGGAATGAAAGAATAGAAAGAAAAGCCAGTATTTGATTAGAAAATAGGTTTCAGAAAAAGTGAAGATGCTAAAAGTGTGGTAGGTATTTAATATCTCTTGTTAGTGCTTTTGTGATGTTTTCTTGAAGTACACATATTTTGCAGAGGTAAATACATATGCAAATGACATTTATATTTTGGAACTAATGATTATAATTTAAGAAATGTGATGTCTGGTTTCTCTAGATGAGGTTTCTGCTCTTTGGAAGAAAAACATGCCGGTGGTATGTTCTGTCAGATACACTTCAGGGGGTCACCTATTCCAAGTGCATTAACCTTCCAGCTTTGCAAATGCCCCCACGTGTGTGATGTCATGGCCACTACAAATGATGCTTATCCTGGGTGGCAGTTTGTGGGCATCCTGAGAACTTGTTCACTTTAAACAGTGGCCGCATTTGAGAGGACAGAGAAAGCTTTATCTTTGGTTTCTAGGAAAGAGCTAGCTCAGCAGGAACCAAAGGCATTTGGAGCACTAAGCTCCTTGACATCTCGCTTTCGAGCAGCCCATGTCTCTGACTGAAAAACTTGCTTCCCTTAGTACACGGTAGCTAAGTGTCCTCTTTCCTGTTTTCTGTAATACATAAAGTGAGTTAAGGGTAGAATCCTTCCATTAGAGTACCACTTAAGGAGTATCCCACTGTGTGCAGCCCAGGCTTGCCTTTCTGTGAGATAAGAGCATGGGCACGGCATAGTTCTGCAGCTTCCTTGCCCATCATTCTCCCCAGGGAGGCATCATAGTGTCTATGTCTGTGTCACTGGTGCTGTTTGTATCCTCCTTCCTAGACAACCCACTCGACAGTAGGGCACTGCACACTTCATTGGCAAATACAAAGCATGGTAACACATGGGGACACACCACAAGCAGCGGCTGTTCTACAGTGTGATCTCCGATCCCGAGCTCCACCTACACCTACACTCGGCGTCCATTCTGTGGATTCTGTGCCTCATTCCATGTGTGTTTACTCAAGTCCATTCTTGTACCATGTCTTCTGCCATCTTCACCTGTCAGCATGTCCTGATTTAAAAACAAACATCAAAAATGCCAGTTTTTCTTTAGAAAACCTCAAATATATTTTATACTAACTTTTTTTTTTAAGATTTACTTATTTATTTGAAAGGCAGAATTACAGAGAGGCAGAGGCAGAGAGACAGAGGCCTTCCATCTGCTGGTTCACTCCCCAAATGGCCGCAATGGTGGGAGCTATGCCAATCCGAAGCCAGGGGCCGGGAGCTTCTTCTGCATCTCCCATGTGGGCACTGGGCCCCAAGGACTTGGGCCATCTTCTACTGCTTTCCCAGGCCATAGCAGAGAGCTGGATCAGAAGTGTGCTCCACTTTTTAAAAAAATTTAGGTTCTTTTCTGAGGAGTTATGATTTCCATAGCTCATTCATGAGACAGCTGGTCCCTGTCGTTACTTTGAATCCTGATTTAGAAAAGAAATGGTCTAGGGGCCGGCGCTGTGGCATAGTGGGTAAAGCCATCACCTGCAGTGCCAGCATCCCATATAGGCACTGATTCTAATCCCAGCAGCTCCACTTCCTATCCAGCTCTCTGCCATGGCCTGGGAAAGCAGTAGAAGATGGCCCAGGTCCTTGGGCCCCTGCACCCATGCGGGAAGACCTGGAGAAAGTTACTGGCTCCTGACTTTGAATCGGTGCAGCTCCAGCTGTTGCAGCCAGTTGGGGAGATGGAAGAAAGACTCTGTCTGCCTTGCCTTCTCTCGCTGTGTAGCTCTGACTTTCAAATAAATAAAAATAAAATAAATCTTTAAAAGAAAGAGAAAAGAAATGGTCTGTATCCTCCTTTCTTATTGAAGAGAACTTAAAGAACCTCTAAAATATCAAATAACAGCAGCTAATATTTGTAAAGCATTTTATAGTTTCTGAGTTCTGTTTTAATCATTTCTTCTTGATTAAAGCAGTCCCTTCAACAGCTTGAGGTTGTAGGATCTGTATTTAGTTTGAACCATATGAAATTGCCTTTTCAAGTATTCAAAATGGTCAGGTATTGGCAATTTCATATAGTTCAATCTAACCTATTTTACAGATCAGGAAAGAACACAGAGATACATGACTTGTTCAAGGGAGGTCAAAGAGGCAGTCGGTGGCAAAACTGGGATTGAGGTGTCACCAGACCTCCTTAAACTCCTTCCACGACAGTATGGCTTTAATATTTCTATGATCGCATATTCCCAGGGTATTAGTGTTGATTGACAGTGCTCTTACTAGAAGTAAATAAATGGCACTGCTGGGGAGACCTGAGGCTACAGAGCACCACCCTGATCATTCCCTGTAAGCATCTGAAATTTGTCTGTAGAAGTTAGATACCTGCACTCAAAAAAATTGAAAAAGAGTCATTGTGGCTTCCTTTCTTCAGCGAATTTAGTGTGATACATACTCAACTGTAACTTCTAGTGCCAGTATTGTGCTTAGGTATTGGTATTAACAGTTTTCCAGATATCCTTGAAAACTTGATATTTACTCACTAGAAAATTATAATACATTTAAAAATAATGTAATGAACTTACTGAAATATACTCCTTTAAAAAAAAAAAAGTTTTTAATTGAGAGGCAGAGATACAGAGAAGACGGAGTTCCCATCTGGTGGTTCACTCCCCAAATATCCACAGTGGCTTGGGTCAGACCAAGGCTGAAGCCAGGAATTTAATCCAAGTGTCCTTCTTGGGTAGCAGGAACACAGCATCACCACTGCCCCCCAGGGTCTGTGTTAGCTAGAGCCAGGAACTGGAGTGTGGCATCAAGCCCAGATACTCCGATGTGTGATGAGAGCGTCTCAGCCAGATTATTAAGAGCCAGGCTAAGGGCCCATGCCTGAGATGTACCTCATTGGCATTTTCAGCTCCTCAAGTACATTTGAAAGGATTATCTAAAATCCAACAGTATTTAGTAGAGCCCTAACACCAGTCAAGCAGTAATGTAAGTGCATTGTGAGTCCATAAAAGGCAGACATTGACAAGGGTGAGTGGCTGAGTCATTTGGGGAAAATAGTTTAGAAAAGTACCTGGAATTTAACTATCAGAACTATGAAGCTGAAAAGATCATCCATTCCAAACCCTTCATTTGGGTATTATGACTTTCCTAAGGTTGCTTGGCTTGCTAATGGCAGCTCCTAATTCTTAATACCCTTCTTCTCCAAAGATCTACCTTTTATAGGGAAACAACCTGCAAAACCTCTTTCCAATGACAAAACAAGTATGCCTGAGTCATTAAAACCATTGTGAGAACTGAAAAACTATTTTTAGTCTAGATTGATTTTTGTACCTCATTTGCTTCTCAGAGTATTTTTAAATTGAAACCATGGAAATATTAAATATTAATAAAACTTTTTTAAAAACCCTCAATCCAATATTTAAGAAAATATTTCAGCCAAATGCATTTAACTAAAACATTTATCTGCAGATAGCTTTATTTTTATTCCAACTTTCAATTGATTGATTTTAAGTGATGGATGAAACATTAAATGTTCCCTGACTTAGAGCTTTCCCTTTCTCCATCATAAATTGACGTTTTTGTGGATTCTTTGTGCTGCAGCATTCAAAACTGCCTTTTTAAGAAGTAACGAAAAAATGGTATTTGCTACAGTCAGCAGATGGTTGTCACATTTTGTTTTCAGCACGCTTTACCACTTAATTTTGTTTTGTTGCAGCATTGGAGGTTGCCAGTCAAGCATCTGCTCTAGCTTATGGCCCAGGACTGGAGCCACTGCTGATGGCACATGTTCAGAACAGCACTAATCTAAAATAAATGTTTAATAAGCAAGCCATAAAAGCACCTGGATTTTTGTTCTTTATATTTCACAGAACTGCATGAGTGATTTGGAGGTTGGAAACAATTCTACATAAGGTTTGACTTATGCATTTTTGTGTAGTTTAGTATATGAAAAATAATGCTTTTTTTTTTATCTTTTGTGAATTCCAGCTCATCAAGGTGCTGTACAAGACCAGCCATACCAGCTGCCAGTGGAAATCGATCCTCTCATAGGTCTGTCACTTCCTTCTCTCTTTGCGATTCATTAAGCTCTGTATGGTGGCCCTGAAGTGTAGATTACAGTTGTTTTTCACTTGCTGGTTGCTGGGAATGGAATTTTCCTGATAAACCATTTGCATGCAAATTGGAATGCAATGAGCTGTGGCTATGCTGGTATTTCATCAACTCCCCCTCGTTGGTTTGCCTAATTTGAACAGGCCTAGGACGCGTGTCATTGAAAATTAATATGGATGCTGTAATAATGTGTGATTGAGAATGCGCATGAAGCACTGTCAGGATAATATTGGATCTTTTCATCACTCAGACTTGTTGATGAGCAGGAGCGAGGCACGTTATGATGAATTGGTGCACTGGTAATGTGATGGAGCTCCTTTGCTAGGGAAATTTTCATAATAGCAGTGGGGTTCTTAGCAGCACTGTGTTGTGAAAAATAAAACTGTAGTGCCAGGGTTTCATCATTAAAGGAGATCAATCCTTTCTTCCTGGACCCTCTGTTCCATCGGAGGGGATTAATGTGCGATTGCAGAGCAGCTTCCAAGTTGAAATATATTGCCCAGCCAATGGTGGTGTTAAGATATTTGTATTCATTTTCCTAGGGTCCTACAGCCCAATAAATTGCCATTGGAGGTTAAATTTGTTGAGTGGGAAAAAAAAAATAGGGAGGAGAGGAGGAAGAGCCATCCGAATGGAATGAGCATGTGCAGCAGATGACTTAGAATATTTAATTGCTCAAGTGCTTTCTGAGTAGGGTGGTTGGACTCTCTAGTTTAGCCTTTCTCATTGTTATGTGTGAGGATTTCAGATGTGGCATCACTTAGAATGTTAAGCTTTGATATGGAAGCTGCTGTTTAGTAACTTTTAGAATAAAAAAATTTCATTGCTTAGCTGTGGGGATAGGATACCAGCATGGATATTTGGCTTTTTTGTCAGATTTCTATGTCATAAATAATTTACTGGAAATTTTTTTGAAGATTTATTTATTTGTTTGAAAGTAAGAGTTACAGAGAGAGAGAGAAAATATCTTCCATGTTCTGGTTCACTCCCCAGATGACTGCAATGGCCAGGATTGGGCCAGGCCAAAGACAGGAGCCAGGAGCTTCCTCCAGGTCTCCAAGTGGATGGCAGGGGCCCAGACACTTGGGCCATCTTCTGCTGCTTTCCCAGGCCATTTGCAGGGGGCTGGATTGGAAATGGTACAACTGGGACATGAACCTGCACCCATATGGGATGCCGGTGTTGGAGGCAGAGGCTTTAGCCACTATATGACAAGGCTGGTCTAAATTTGCTGGAATTTTAAAGTTTTTAAAGAAAGCATATAAATGAACAGATTTATTGTTCTAAAATATGGTATATTCCCTATGCTTTTAGCTTTTTGTCTAAAATCTTTTGTCTCAGTGGAGAGCTAAATGGCTATCATTTGCAAACAGGCTATCCCTGATGAACCTTACGCTCAAAACCAATTCATTTCTGTCTCTCCCTCTTTCCCTGTAAATCTTTCAAATAAATAAATCTTTTAAAAAATAAGTTAATCTACTTCTTAAATCTAAGCAGAAATCTAGGTAGTAATTATCTATAGGAAGGATAAATACTACTCTGTTCCTACTTTTTTTTTTTTTTTTTCTTTGAATAGTTGTCATTTACCACCTAGGAAAAAAAATTAAATGCTCACTTAGATAGTTCTAAAAGTCAGGAAAACAGTAAATCCAAGTTGCTACATCATTTAAAGCATTATTTCTGAATTATACATTTATTATGTGCTTTAAAACTTGACAATGAATATCCTATAGAGTCAAATAATTTCAGCAGTCATAACCCCTGAGACCAAGCAGGTGTAAAATTTTTTCAATAAAAGGCCAGATAGTAAATAATTTAGGCTATGTGGGGCTTAACATCTCAGACACAACTACTTAACTCTGCTGTCGCAGCACAAAAGCTACCACAGACAATATATAAACAAAGAAACCTAGCTGTGTTCCAATAAAACTTTATGTATAAAACCAGGCATGGAACAGACTTGGCCTGCAGGCCATAGTTTACCATCTCTGCTGTAAATCTCTGTTTATCAGATTGTTTGCAACTTTACCCTGAAATAATTACACACAACCATGTACCTTTTCATGTATCTTTAAACTGACATCTAAAAATTTTCATCACAAGTTTAAATATATAATTCCTGGCATAGTGGAAGAAAATTTCAGTATGCCAAATGAAATCTAAATATCAGAGTGAACTGATACTCAACATTTTCTGTTTTTTTTTTTTTTTAATGCATTAAAAAGCCATTAGCAGTTAGAAATTCATTGTATTCCTTTGGAGATTATTCATTTCTATTTATTTGAGAGGCAGAGAGAATGAGCGAACTTCCATGAACTGGTTCATTTCCCAAATGCCCCCAACAACCGGGACTGGGTAAGGGCTGGGCCAGTGCTGGAGCCAAGAGCTGGGAGTGAAGTCCAGGTCTCCCAGTGGATGAGTGTATGAGCCCAGTTACTGGAGCTATCATCACTCGCCACCAGGATCTGCATTAGCACAAGGTTGGATAGTTAGGAGCAAAGCTGTGCATCAAGCATAGGCAATCTGATGTGGGACAAGGGTATATCTTAGCTCTTACACTAAATGTCCACCCCTAAGGCATTCCCTTTTTCATCTTGATTTTATATTTTTATTCTGCTTCACCCACAGAACATTATCTTCACTTTTAAAATTGATTACCTGTTACAGTTTCCGTTAATGTATGAAAAATTAAACATGTGTAAATATAAATTTAAAATTTTCAGTGACCATAAGGCCTGGCTTTCTGAAAATTTCATCTGCATTGGAGTGATCATTGCAAATATTCATGTAGACTTATAATTATATGAAAATAAAATTTAGTAAACAATAAACATACAAAATGAACATGTATTGTAATTACAGCTTTTTCAGCATGGATGTGAGTCCTCCCTACAGTTAGCTCCTATAGTCATGGATGAGCAATATTTATTACAGGGCAAGATAGGATTGGTCACAAAATCTATCCTGATGGGTTTTTTTTGCTCCTATAGATGGAAGGTCTGAGGAATGTTACATAAGAAAATAGTTGGAAAAGGAGCCTGTTTCTGAGTCAGGTGGCAAAATTCCTACAGTTATCATTATGGCCTATTATTAAATTATCTATCACCTTACACTCCATTATTGAAACTTATTTTAAATAATCTATCAATCCTCATTCCATTTTAGTGAAAGCAGTGAATTGGAAACCACCTGATTGCGGCATTCATTTTCCAGTATCACATCAGTTTTTTGAACTGTCCCTTTATTTAATTCTCAAAGAGATTTTTTTTTTTAATGCCCTGAGCAAAATGCCATAGGAAGTAAGATTTTACATGGAAGGGAACCAGGCCTTTATTTTATCTAGTGCTAAAAGGGCATGCTAAAGGGGAGGTAAGAAAGAAAAATTCACAGGAGAGTTCTCAGGCAAATCAATTTCAGGAAAGAGAATATATGAAAGTTGAGAAACTAGAAATTGATTCCCTTAAAGCCATCTGTGCCTGGGTATCTCTTGGGAAGTCTTCTACTCCTTGGGGTATGCCTGCCCCAGTTTGAAGACTGTTTATCTAGACAAATATACCTAATTTTCATCAAATAAAAATACTTTCAATACTGAATCTCAAGAGGTTTACTAGAATAAACTATGAGAGAAATGGACAGGCTGTTCTGAGATAAGTAGATAGATCCATAGATACAGAGATAGATGTATGGTGGGGGAAGACTTTGCACTATTAAATTACAAGTAAGCACTTGCTTAGAAAATTGTTTATCTGCATGCATCAACCGTTACTCATGGGTACTCTGTGGTTACTCAGTTCATGTCCAAATCTGTCAAGGTCCTCCCAAGAGATCACTCCCCCCCAAATATGACCAGTGAAAGTGTATATCATAGCAGCAAAAGACATATAAACACCGACAGAAGTAAGCATTTTTAAAATCCCCATGTAGAGCGAAGCACTGCAGTAACCAGTGTGGAGAGTACCACATACCTTCTTTTAATTGCTAGGTTTTTTAGGGTTAAAAATAAAGTTGTCTCACACAGCTGCATTACTAAGAGACTGTCTGTGGCAAACTGTGACACCCAGAAAAGCAAGGTGCACTTCCTTCCATCTGACTTTTTGAGGCTTTTTTTTTTTTTTTTTTTTTTTTTGACAGGCAGAGTGGACAGTGAGAGAGACAGAGAGAAAGGTCTTCCTTTGCCGTTGGTTCACCCTCCAATGGCTGCCGCGGCCGGCGCACTGCGCCATCCTCCACTGCACTCCCTGGCCACAGCAGAGAGCTGGCCTGGAAGAGGGGCAACCGGGACAGAATCCGGTGCCCCGACTGGGACTAGAACCCGGTGTGCCGGCGCTGCAAGGCGGAGGATTAGCCTAGTGAGCCACGGCGCCGGCCTGAGGCTTCTTTTAAACTACCCATACTTAGTTGTTATGTACACGAATAGACATTTTTCTGTTTTTGAATTTTAGCAATAAAATATTTGTAGGGTATTCCCCCAAAAATGGAAAATTATGGTAAAAGAGCTTAATAATTAAATGCAGAAATTGGTTTTGTGTGTTCTGATTTCTGGTACCATCAGGTTTCTTTGGGCGGTATTATTTATACTAGGAATTTGATGAGAAAATAATCCCTGAATCACTGAAAACAAAGCTTTCTATTTGTTGCCCTCAGAATTCCAAAAAAGCCATCCCAATGAAAAAACCCCGATTTAAAAATGGCACACTTGATAGTGTGCCTCTGAAGTGTTCTTAGTGTGCCCACGTGCTTGGTGTCACTCCACGTCTGACCTTGTGCCTTGTGACAAACCTCATCTCGGGTGCGAGGTAGCACCTTGGAAACACACTGCCAGGCTGTCTTGTTTTATTGCTTAAGTAAGGAGTAAGAAAGTGGCAATCTGCTGTGCTTTGACTTTTTCAATTACGAGAATCTTTAATAAACAGTCATTCTACCCCTTCCCTTCACGCGAGTGCAGCTGTAAACGGGGGAAATGGGAGTTCCCTTCTAGTCAAATTAAAGACCCGTTAAAGCCAAAGTGGTACAGGATGCTACAGTATTTCACATCTATGACATTTAAATCCTAACATCTCTTTCTTGTGACAAAATGTTAAAGGTAATAGATTGTCACAACATGAATCCATTCTCATGACAATAGATGTAATGAGATTGTCAGAGACACAAACCTCACTGTGAACGCAGTCTGGATGGTAATCTAGTTTGGTGCTGCCCCAAGAGCTAGGGAGCACGTTCTGTGAATTGTATGCTGTTTTAACATTGTGCTATGGTGTTATTTCTTTCCTCTAAGCAAAAATGTTTTACTGAGAGGCAGAAGTTGAGCATTCGTCTAGCAATCAGTTCTGCTTTGCTGTTTGATCGTCCAAGTATTATTATACTCAAAATTAAAGATCAAGTATCCTTACCTTGCAGTGTGTCGCCCTTCCTCCCTCGCCCCCAACTCCCGATAGACAGACTGCCAGAATTGTTTGCCCACGTGTGCTTAGTAGTTTTCTCTTCCTCTGTTTTCACAGCCACCAGTACGGGAATGCACAGGAGGCAAATCACTGACCTGTTGGACCAAAGTATTCAGGTCCATTCCCAGTGCTTTGTCGTCACTTCAGACAACCGCTACATTCTCGTCGGCGGCTTCTGGGATAAGAGTTTCCGAGTCTACTCTACAGACACAGGTACTTGAGATTTTCTTCACCTGGAGCTCAAGTTTACTACCAAGTAGCACTGAGAGGCTTATGGTGCTTTCTCAGCTTCTTCCTTCCAGAAATTGTAGACTTGTAAAGCTTGTAAAATAGAGGAAGAAGACACTCTGTGGCCTTTTCAAGTAATGATCCACAGTATACCTAGTCCAATGTTGTTAGCTTCAGCATGTTTTTAAGAGAGGGTTTTTTATAGTATGTTTGTCTCCCAAGCTCATGCTTACAGAATAATTGATTTTGAAGGCAAATCCTGGCATGCAGATACTGGGCACATGTGTATATGCATAATCTTATGGCAAGTACACATACATATGGGTTTGTTTTTCCTTTTGTATTATTTTAAGGATTTTCTTTTCCTTATTGGGAGGACTCCCTCATTAAGTTTATTTCTTGCGACTAGTTATCTGGCCTCTTCCTAATTCTGCATATGCTGTCGTTGAGAGCTACACCACCATGAAGAAAAGTAGCTGACTACTGATTTTGTATGTGACAGAAGCTCTTGTTAGAATGTGGAAGTTTACATGTTCATTTGCATACATCTCTCTAAGGGACAACCCTTGCTTAACTCAGTGCTATGGGAGGAGATCCATTCTAGTCAAGGTTTACACATTTTTGTGTATAGGAAATAGAGAAACATGAAGGAACTTAATGGAGTGTCTATATCGCACCGTGATGTGCCACACAGCAACACTTCAGTCAGCGATGGACTGCATGTCCTGTGGGGGTCCCCTAAGATTGTATGGTTTGTGTCAGGACACGGGGTGATGCTCCTGCCTCGATGACGTCACCAAACAGCACATTTGTCAGGACATTATTCCTGTCACTCAGCTGCACGTGGCTACTTTAGAAATTGGTGCAGAATGAAACAAACTAGTTAGTACTTAGACTCGAGAATCTAAAGGAATTGAAATTATATTTGGATATATTAGAACTTACTGATCCTTACTGTTGAAGAAGATGTTTCAGCTGAGACAAGGATCTACATATGTCTGTTAAATGTTGAGGGAATGTGAAATTCTTTTCAATCGAGACTTCTAGTTAATCAAATACTTTATAATAAATCATCTTTCAGTCTTATTAATAATCTCCATGCTCCTGCCTTATTAAGTATAGTATATTTTTGAACAAATATTTATTGATTATTCAAGAAGTTTGTCCTGAGTGTATTTTTATGACAGTATTGTAATGTAGCTATGAGAGAGTAGGGGAAACAAGTTCAATATTAACTGCAGAAATAAACCCTAGCAATGGTTTTTAGGCATTAATCTCTTTACTTTTTGTTTTGTGGAACTGATAATCTTGTATTTTACATTTTTATTCTGTATTTCCGGAAAGATCATTGAGGCTTTCTAATTAATTGGGTGTTTATTAGTTGTGTAAGTCTTTGAGGTGCATTACTGTTAAACTAAACTCCTCTAACAGTCTCTAAATATGCAGTGAGGATTGATAATGTTTCCTAAAATAAATGTATAGCAATGAGGAATTTTCTCTGCAAATCACATTCAAATTTTAGTTTTTTTCTATTCTGATAATGATAACTTTAGCAAATTAAACCTCAAATTCTGCTCTCTTTTTTGCACAAATTTCAGGTTAAATCTGTTACATCCTCTCACAAGAGTTTCTTAATTAATCTTTTAGGTTACATACTGATTTTTTCACACTTTTTTTAAAGGTATTTCTCACTTGACGTAGAAAAATTCATTCTTTTTGGCTTACAGTTCCGCTAGTGCTAACAGTGCAGGGCTGGGGCACCAGCGCCAGGTCAAGGTGCACAGCGGTTGTCTTGCCAGCTTCCCAGAGCTGTCTGCTGGAAGCCAAGTCCTTCCCCCATCCCAGCCTCCTGGTCACCACGCATCTACCCCTCATCTCTAGTCTGGTGTTTTACAGAATGTCATATAAGCAGAATCATAAATTATGTTAATCTTTGATTTTGACATCTGAGTATTTTTGAAGGTTTTTTGGGCATTCCTTATTGTGTTTTAAAGGCATTAAAGATTAATATTTGCAAAGTAAAGCTGACTTCACTTTCATATAATGCTAATAGCTAAAATAATGCCTACATTCACACAACTCTTCGGACTTTACAGAATTATTTCACACTCATGACACTGTTTCAGCCTCACAATAATCCTGTGAGGTCAATAGGCATCCTTACCCCCATTTTTCAGATGACAAAACTGAGGTTTAGAGAGGTTAAGTAACTTGCTGACATGCATATTGCTAATGATGACAGAACTAGCATTCTTTGTGAATTCACCATGTTGCCTTGTACGAGTGTTACCAGTCAGTCTTTGGTTAATTTGGAAAATGCCGTAATTTTTAATACTAAATGCCTGCTGTGTCTGCCAGACTTAATAAACTAGATAGCATCCCATCTCCTCTTTCCAGACATCCTCTATGTACCATTGTTAAAAATTATGTCTCTGTGGTTGTATGCAAAATGTTTTCATAAGGAGGAGCCTTATTATAAATTCATTCCACTGGTACTGACTTAGAAAAGTTGTGAAAAAATAATCTCAGATGATGGTCCTAGTATCTTTCTTAACATATTGTAGACAAACTCTGATGCTAATTTTATTTAACCTAATTTCATTTAGGGTAAATATGTGTTTGAGTTTTTATAACAATAGGAATATTAAATATTTTTTCTTAAGTTTAGTAGAGAGGCAAAGAGAAAAACAGTATGATCAGTAATATATAATGGCAAAGCTATCACAAGTGTTGAATTCAATTATATTTTAGCATGCAAGCCCCCCCAAAAATCCTTCTCTTATTAGATTTGGGGGGGAGGGAGGAGAAACACAGGTTGTAACAGGAAATTCTTTAAACATAAATCATGTTTTCGGGGCATAACCAGAACAGCAGAGGCAACAATAAAACCTCCCCCAGCAGTCGGGATTATTTTCAGGCCACATTTTAGATTCAGTGCTGCGGAGTCCTAAGCTTGAATTTTTTTATTTGTAGCACAGCTGTCAAATAAAACATTAACTAGAAAATTTGTTCTGTCAAAAAGGGGATATTCTAGTGCTTGTGGTAATATCTGATATTAGTGTGTGGAGAGGTGGACTGGTATTAAAGGAAACAAAAAATAAAGGTTGAGGAACACTTATGAGATTATCAGAAAATAATTTACCAAAAAGAGCAGCAGGTATTTGTATGCTGTGATTTATTTAGGAGGAGTGAACCCCAACCTCGTAGCAATAACAAATATTGCCAAGGAAGGCTGCCAGAACAGGAAAAAGCAAACTTGAAAAACTGTTTTCCAGAGTTAAGCCCCAAGTATGAACTGTGGAGAATGAGGTTCATTTGTATTAAAATAGAAGTCCTTTACTTCACATGTAACTTTGGAAGCGCCGCTCTCTCCTGTAGGCCTTTTCAGATACCCAGTCTAAATGTGTTCTCCCTCCTAATTTTCACTCGTCCTACCTTGTTCTCCTTAAATACTTATCACTATTCCTAATTATACGTGTTCGTGTTCTCTGTTTAATGTCTGTTTGCCACACTAGACAGTAAATCCTTTGAGGACAGGCATCATGTCTTTTTGTTCACTGCTCTACATAATGTAATGCTTGGCACCTAGTAAGTGCTCAGTAAATATTTGCTGATGGAAATAATTGTTATTATTTTGGGGGCAAAAATTAAATCACTAGGAAACTTTGGTTTAAAAAGAAACTATAATGACTGAGTATACATTTTCCTTTCACTGACGTTGGAGAAAGCAAACAATGACTTAACTAATGAGAATTAGCATGGACAGCTGGAAAGTTCCTGCCCCTACATTTAATCCAGCCTTCCCTTTCAGCTTAAATCTTTCCACCTTGTCCTCACGTGCATTGAAAATTAAGTTCCCCAGCGAGTAACTGCGCTTCGTCAGCCTCCTGGTGTGCCCAGAACGCCTGCGTTTCCTTGTTGGCGGCCTCCACTTTCAGTGCCTACTCTATGGTAGTTACTCCAGTCATACTCACCGCTGCAGCCCACTGGGTTGAGGGATCTCACATCTTAAATAAGCCTACCCATAAATAACCTATTGAAATCACTCCTGTAGTGGGTATGCTCTGAGCATTTAGGTACAGGCTAATGCAGAAGTCCCTGGACTTACTCTGTGATCAAAAACATAATCACACTTTGATGTATTCAGTTTTTTGTTTGCTTAGATTTATTTACTTATTTGAAGGGAAGAGTTACAGAGACAGAAGGACACACACACACAGATCTTCCATTCACTAGTTCACACCTCAAATGGCCACAGTGGCCCAGACTGGGCTGGGATAAAGACAGGAGCCAAGGACTTCATCTGGGTCTCCTATGTAGGTGCAGGGGTCCAAGCACTTGGGTCATCTTCCTCTGCTTTCCCAGGAACGTTAGTAGGGATCCGGATGGGAAGTGAAGCAACTGGGACTTGAACCAACAACCATATGGGATGCTGGAGTAGGCAGTGGCTTAACCTGCTATGCCACATCACTGGCCCCTTGTTTCTTTAAGTAGTTAAAATATACTGATTTAACTTCCAGTTTTCAGGTTACTGATAAGTGCCTTCAGTTACCTGCCTGTTACCTTGTCCTATCAGAGGCTTTCAGAAAGTTCATAGAAAATGCGTTTTAATGAAGAACAACACATGCATTTCAAGGATTTTTGCACCAAAATAAATTTTCATCTTTCTATTCCATTTTGTAAAGTAAAGATGAAAATGACAGAAAAAAAATTCCATTCTGCATGAGCTTTTTGAGGTACCTCTCACGTGGAAGGCTTGCCTGTCCCCATGGTTCTTCACGGGGACTGAAATGAAGTGAAAACTATTATGGTTTCACATTTAATTTTCTATTTACATTTTTTTATTCTAAAAAGTCTTGAATTCTTACTACATTCTTTCTTTATATAAGCTGATTTTTAAGTCAAATTTGGTGTCAATTTGAAAGGCTGAAGTTCAGAAGTGAATATTTTGAATATTTATAAATTAAATCACTTGCTTCCACTGAAATCTTTGTTCCTTAGTGGGGAAGGTCAATTTGAGATTGAAATAAATCTGATTTTAAAGTTACTAGGAGTAGGTTTATGGGCAAAGACTGCCACTCATGACTGAAAACATGTATTTCACTTTCCATTTGATTTAGAGAAACATCTTTTCAGTATTTTACTTTGAAATTTGTAGTTTTATAATAAACTTTGGGTTTATTAAAGTAAAGAATTAAAATTTTAATGTAAATATTTTATTTTATTTATCATTACTTTCAAAAGTAAGGGGAGGCATTGTGGCCCAGCAGGTTAAACAGCCACTTAGGATACACATCCCGTATTGGAGTGCCTGGGATCGAGGCCCACCTCTGCTTCTGATGGAGCTTCCTGCTAATGTTCTTGGGAGGCAGCAGATGATAGCCCAGGTGCTTAGGGTTCTTATACCCACAAGGGAGACCCAGGTGGAGTTCCTGGCTCCTAGCTTCTGCCTGGCTCAACCCTGGCTGTTGCAGGGATTAGGGGAGTGAACCAGCAGTTGGAAGATATCTCTCTTTCTGTCACTCTTCCTTTCAAATAAATAATTTTTAAAAAGTTAAATACACTTAGATGCCAATACTTAATTGAGACTTTAAGCTTCTGAATAGTATATCATTTATGCCAAGTTAAACACATAGGCCTTTTAGGCATCTTTTATATGTGTGTGTGTGTGTGTGCGTGTGCGTGTGCGTCTGTGTATAAAAACAGAAGCTTAGGGATCTTTTTTCTTGAACATTTGAATTTTATTTTTATGGCTCCACTGAATTTTATTTTTATGACTCCACTCTGCTTATTCAGAAAAAAAAAAAAAAAAAAAGAAAAGAAAGGGCCATGCTGGATATCAAGGATAGATATTCTGGAGAGTGTTACCTACAAGCCAGCAGGGATGAGATGAAGAGGGTCAAGCTTGTGTGAATTGCGACCACCATCTCTGATTAACCAAAGATTCCAGAGTGTAAGGGCCTCACCTTTTTTCTGACAGCTTTCTGTGAACAACTCTTCTTGTGTTTGAAGCCCCAGATGTAGAGTAGGCTCACCAGTCCCCTCGCCTCTGTCTTCATTCATTACCATTAAACTGCCATAATCTTGATTTCTTCATCGCCCCCAAAGGAATTTCCATGTTGCAGACAATTAAAACAAAGAAAGGATAACCTGGTTCAAATTGCAATCACAACCCCGATTTGATAAAGCAGAAGCTAGCGGAAGCTCCCCGAAGTCACTGAGGTTATCCTTGCCTTAAAAAAAGGACTACCCTAAGGCTTCCCTAATTTAGTGACAGGTTTGTGTTAGTGAAATCTGAATTGTAGAATACTTTCATGGAAAGGTAGCTAAGTTTTCTTTTATTGTATTGTGAAAGGAAAGTGTTAAAATGGTTTCAAATAAGGGTTCTCCTGGGCCTGCTTTAATCAGCAAATATGATTCTTATGATACTTTATTCTTATGACACTTATAAATTAAGTATGGCATGTGGTCCTCCAATATGATGCACTGAAATAGTTTTAACATATGCCTTACAAAAGTGTTATCACTATTAAGTTGATTTTTTGTTGTTGTTTCTGTTAGTTTGTGAACAAAACTTTTAGGTTGGACCAGTTCAAATTATAAAATCGGAATCGTCAGAATCTGAATTAATGTAGTATCATTGTCTTACAAGTATCTGTTCACTAGAAATGTGTTTTTTTTATAATACTAACATTAAAAATTGCTTTGTATTTCAGGAAAATTGATCCAAGTTGTGTTTGGCCATTGGGATGTCGTCACTTGCCTCACTCGTTCTGAGTCATACATTGGGGGAAATTGCTACATTCTCTCAGGGTCACGTGATGCAACCCTTCTGCTGTGGTACTGGAATGGAAAAAGCAGTGGGGTTGGAGATAACCCAGGCAGTAAGTATGACTTATTTTTCAAGCAAACTTTTACAAGTGATATAGAATGATGTTTTGCAGTGAAGTTGCCTTTTCATAATGGTGAGAGTGAAACTGGATTATAAATTATTTATTTCTCAGCTATAGTTTCAGAAAGGTGTAGATGGCCTCATTATTAACATTTTGTGACCAATGACAATTAAAATCTCACTTTTAATACTGTAGGTTATTCTTATGATCTAAAAGTGCTAGTGCATCAGTGCAAATGGCTATCACCAAAGGAAACAGAGGTGTTTTATTCATGAACAATAAGATATAAAAGAGCAATCACAAATTATCTTGTCTATTGAATTCATATTTTCAGAGTAAAATAAAAATTATGATTTCATGGAAACAAACTGGTTTTTATAAAATTATGCTTCATTTCCATATTAAAAGATAAAACAGGTCATAAAAGGCCAATATAGAATATTCAAATTGGCTCTTGGTTTTTCAGATGGGAAATGAAACTGCTCACCAACAGCCTTAAACATCTTTATGAAACTATGTTGGAGGCAGTAAAACAAAAAATGTGTAACCATTTAAAATTGTAATTCACAGAAAGCAAAAAAGGAAGCAGCTACCATTAAAACCAATCACACACAGCTGCAGAAAAGAAATGACTTTAGAAAAACACATTAAGAAGTAGGAAAAAACAATTAAAGGGACCACCTGAAAAATGAGAATTTAATTAAAATGATTATGACAACGCTAAGGAGTTCTTGCAAAAATAGCTTTAGATTTTTACTTCGTAAGGCAAAGCATTTTAACTGCTCTTAAATATTTACAGTTTCTTAATTTAAAGCAAGTCACAGTGTATTCGGTTGAGAAAAGATCATGTCGTTTCTGATGACTCTGCCTGAATACCATGGACCTTACTTCTGCCACTCAGCCCTGAATTATGAAAGAGTCTCAGTACATTTAAGCTCATCATATTTTGACTTCTCAAAGCTATGCTTGAATGTATATTGGTGTGAAAGCAAAAGCTTTATTCAAAAAACTTAAGTCTAGTACAATTTTTTGAAAAATATATATATACAATGTATTTTTCAAAACTAGTTCTTCTTATACTTTGGAGTGATGAGTAAATACAGTTTTTAGTTAATGAACCTATAATATATAATTCTTATTTTTGATCCAAATGGGAATAACTCCCTACACAAATAGAAGATATGATCCAATGGATAATGCAGTCTTCGTGATCAGACCCAATTTGTGTGTGTGTGTGTGTGTGTGTGTGGTGGGAGTGCTTCCATGTGCACTTCACAGATTTATACAGAGACCTCCATTCTGCATACAATTATAAGAAAAGTTGTAAAGATGTAAATTTCAGGGCATGTGTTGTTCATACTCTTTTGAAACTACCTCATGGACTCTGACATTCTGGTTCTTTCTTTCTGGCCTCAGGGTGAGTGAGTACTTTCAATTTCTTTTTTCCTATTTCTATAAACCTGATTACAAGAGATTCACCAGATTATCTCAGGGAAACCTAGATTTGAATAGATAACAAACCTACTGTTTTATTATTTGCCTCAAACTACTTAGGAAGAACTTTTTCTTACCTTAAAATAATGAAAGATGTATAACGGACCTACAACAATACACAGACACACAAAGACAGATATTTTAGGGTTTTGTAAAATCCTTTTGGACTCAGTCATGATCTATATGTTATACTAGTCATTACCAATGTGTACTCTAAGCAGTAGCTGGCAACATATTAGCTCTACTTGTATGTATTTACCATTGCACTTCAGAACTTCACGTATATTTTAAAATTAGAAATTTTCAACTTTCCAGAAGAAAGTATTTTACTTATATATAATGACCTATGTATATATTTGTTTTTATATATTTAAACACCTAATAAATCACACTAGAGATGGTTTTTACATACGTATCCTTTAATAAAACAAATCAAGTAGGATTGACCAAATCCTGGGGTTTGTAGTAAAAACAAGACCTAAGTTACAAGCCATGCTGTGCAGAATGAAAGCAGCAATAGAAAGTGACTTAGGGTATTATCAGAAGCACAGGATTTATTTATTTACTTATTTAAGCAAATAAACCACCACACAAACATCATCTTGTTGGCCTTAAGGTGCATATTATAATGCTGTATTTTTCATAATCACGCCATCTATACCTTCTCATTGTATTATGGTGCACATTAACTCCTAGGAATGCTGGTAAGAAAAACATAAAAGAATAACTCCACAGTACATGTAATACAAATTTTAGAGAATCTTAATGGATCCTGACTAAATTAAATTACCTTTCTCAAAGCGAAGCTCATCCTCCCTGGCCCTGTTTGTTGTAACGTCTGATGTCCCAATTTAATTTTGCTTTAGTTCTGAAGGATGAATCTGGGAGAAAGACAAATAAGCACTTTTCCATATTAGGAGCATTTGCACACATTAGGATAGAAAAATGAAGAAGCTAGTCTAAGCTTTTCAAAAGAAAACACAAAGACACTTTTTTTTTTTTTTAACTGTCTGTAAACTGTTGTAAACATTCACGCAGGCTGCTTCGGGCTTTATAAGCCTCTGGCTCACTGGTGGTTCCACGCTGCAGCGGCTGCAGGCAGGGCTTCTCAGAGGTGGGGTTTCAGATCCTGCCCAGTCCTACATTGTGTCTTTCAGGTGCATTATCAATGGTCCTTAAGAAGTGGCCAGGCTTTCATATACAGATGACTTGGATTTGGCCTATAAATTCACATAACGCCTCAGCTGCAAAATCTTTTTATTTTAGACTTTCTTTCCTGAAAGGAAAATAGGTAAATGAAAAAAAATATATGTTACTGCTTTTTCTGTATTTTCTAGGTCTCACTCAGATATTTAGTTATTTTATTTAAAAAACCATGAGAAAAGGAAGTAATTTTACCTCCTAGGATAAGTCTATTTTACACCATTTTCTCCAAATCTGGTATTAGTGCCATATATAAAGTTGTTAGCTATGTAGCTAATTTTTAATATGTCATCTAGTATTAATATGCACATTGCTTTGGTATAATCAGGCTAGTCTAAACTGGATGAAACCTATAAATAGTATAATTTGGGACTTTTAAAAAGGCACAGGTGTTTTAAGAAACCTGCCTAGCCTGCATGGCCAAAGGCTTATTCTCCTGTGTACCCGAGAGCTTTTCATCTCCGATGCTGTGGTCGTGTGCCAGTTATCTCCTGTGAAATGCAATTTTCTCAATAAGAACAAGAATTAAAATAGGATTCCATTTAGTTGTGGAATGAACGAAGAACATTTGCGCGAGAGCTGTTTTCCTCATGGAGGTGAGGTGGCACCTCTCTGTGCCCCAGTACCCTTTGTGCTTCAGCGTGAACCTTGTCCACCACAGTGCTCTTCCTGGGATGCTCGTTTGCCCTCCAGGATAACGCTGTCCAGACTGCACGTTTCCAAATCTTGCAGAAAATGTTCCCCCATGCATTCAATAGATGATTACGTACTTTAAACTTGGCACGATCTTACTTAGAAAAGCAAGACGGAAGTGTACAAAGTAGCTATTTAAACACCATCTTTATATTAATACATAAACAGATTTTGAAAACTAAACATTTATTTATGTATTTTTAGGTAACTGAGCAATTTTTTTTTTTCAAAGCCGCAGTTGATTAGCCTGAGACGCAAATGGTTGCTGGCTGGCGGGGTGTTGCATAGGTCTGTGTGTGCAGTATTTTAGTAAAGTAGTTTTCCATTCTTGCATTCTGGTTTTGATTTGATTGAAAGGTGGCAGTTTTTTCCTCTCTGCAATCAGACATGCTAATCTATGTCAGCTTTCTCCTTTATGGGAATGGCGTCTATTGAAGAAAAAAAGAAAAAAAAACAAGATTCTGTTCTTTAAGAATATTTCAGCACCGTTAATTAGAAAGAAGGTTTTATTAACCATGAGGCTCGCACTCACAGACCACAGAGCTGTTTTTTAAAGTACTGTATGCCATGGCTGCCCTGCTTTTTCTCTGTCTAAAACTTCATTCTGTTATACTCTCATCAATCACTGGAGTCATTACCGTAAATCCTGCTGTTGTTAATTTTACTAGTATCACCCTAATGAGACATTCCTGCTATAATTAAAAATGAATTCTAACTTTAAGGCATTCTAAATTTTTTTTTAATGAATTTAGAATGATCTTGCGATATGACTATAAATACCACTGATATACACATAGACTACTCATCAAGTCTCTAGGAAGAGTGGTATCATAATACGTCCAGGTGTGAATTATTTACTACTTGGCTCTGTGCACATATGCTAATGCATATGTATATTTCTGTGCACATATTTAGGAATTATGTCCTCTTTTATCATAAAGCCTAATATGTTTTACTGAAGCTACTGATAAATCCATATTCTTTGTCTTGCCAAAATATAGGTGAATGTAATGCAGTCTCACTGCCTGTAAGCAAGTGTCCTAGAGCACCATCTGCTGGATGCATCTGGGGACAAACTGCTGGGAAAAATGAGCACGGGGGCTTATTAAGACAGGTGTACTTTGTTTTTAATTACCTGTGATATATTATTTATGGGTCACAAATGTCAAAATATGTACATTTGTGTTGGACCATATGAGTCTTTCAAAAGAAATCACTTTCTTCCCTTTCTCCCCCCGATCCTAACCTGGCCTCTGAACTTTACAAGAAAGATTTTAAGGAAAATGTTAGCATAATATATGCCTCATCGAACAAAGCACCACAGTTTGTCACGAGACAAACTCTTATCTTCTCGATTGCAGATCTGCATTAGCTCCAGTTGGAGGAAACTGTTTAGTTCATGTTTCATTTTGAATTTGGGTTCCTTGTCTGCACCAAATTCTAAATATGAAAGGAATGCTTACAACAAGCAGCCTTTTTATACCTGGGGTGTGACTCTTGATCGAGTTCTTTGTCAAGAACATGAGTTCTTGTGTGTGTCTCCTCAGGAACTTAGCTCCTGGCCCTATTTTTGAAGCTCACTGCTACACTGAGAACACCCTGTATTTTTCTTTTTCCCCTGCAGAATTCATCAAGTAGGGTTTTGAAGCACTGTGATGCAGTGCTCAAGTTCAGGTGACATTAAAAGTATGTCTATGAAATTCTCCAGAAGGTCCAGGATGTTTAGTGCTCCATGATGTAATGCAGGCCCTCGAGTTCCAGCAAAACAACTCTGTATTTACTGCTTGTAACTAATAGTAGATGTGGTAAAAGGAATTATATTCATATGGCAAATGAATACAACCTTAATGTGCACCATATGCAGAGTGGTGGGGTGATGTGCCAATATATCACATTTATTTACCTTGTTTGGTTGCAGAGAAAAACGACTATACCATCCAGCCCGCAGGCTATAGCCATGTAAATATGAGAACAGAAGAACTGGTGATTTATGCCCTTGAATTGAAACTGAGTATCTTCATATGTAGACTTTAATAGTGCCATACCGAAGAAAGCTGACTAATACCTTATGCTTTGATAGGAAGTTTAATTTCAAACACTTGCTGGAATAAATCTAAGAGGTACAAATTCTCTCCAGACAGAGGATCTCAAAGAAAATTTTGTCGCCTTTGCATTTAATTGCGAGACTGAACAACCCTGAAACTTAGAGTTCTGTGCACCCCCTTCTTTAAGTTCTAAAAGAAGGTAGGATTGTTCTGCTTTCTGTGTAACTCTTCGTGCACGTATGTGCACAAGCATGACCAGTGTTATTACAGAACTACCAAGGATACATTTAATTAGGACTTTCTGGAACAGCGTATTAGGCTGCCTTTCCCACCTCCCAAAAAGTTCGTTTCATTAGAGAAATTGTATGACAGCTTTGTGCATATACACCTCACGTTGTAATTTAGATGTTCCTGAGAATTTATGAAAAAAGAGCCTTTTTTACATGAAATTCAATACTTAAATACCTCTATGATGTCGTTTGGAAAGCAACAATTACCCTATTTTTTCCAGTTACCTCCATTTTCATTGCTAGGCCCACTTATGTGGCTTTACAGCACAGAGGTGTAAAAGTCTTCTAGAAATTTATATTCTGGGTGTTTTAACATAACATTGCCTGCGTGTATCATTGCATTTCATATATCTGCAAATTTCTTAAAGCAATTTTTTATATTCAAGGAGGTTTGGTCAGAATTGAGATTTTGGATTTGAAAAGTTTTTAGGTATGAAAAAATTCCTTAAAATTCTGCCTTCTGTGGCTTAAAGCCACATGACTATTGAGCTTTTTAGCTTTTGTCCTTGTAGCTCGTAACTTTCCACGACTGAGATTTCACTTTATTTCCTTGGCGTGAGCGGGGATAGATGTTTTTAAAGACGTGGAGACTATAGTTTTCAGGAGGCCTTGCTTATATAGTTTGCAAAAGGAATCTTAAAAATGTTATGGAAGATAGAATACAAAAACTTTTAAAGTTTTGGGCATTCAGAGTAGACTAAAAATGATTTCTAATTTTAACATGTATTCATATGTATGATAAGTCCGCGTAATGCAGCACAGTACAGCCGTTAACAAAGATATTATAAATTTGTGTTATGACATGGAGGGATATGCTGTCTGTATTGCTAAGTATAGAAGATCCCAAACGTTACATATGATACCTTGTGTTGATGTTTATGCGTAGATACACTTCATTGTGTATTCATGCATAGAAAAAAGTCTGAAATGATAGCCAAACATATGCTAAGAATGTTTGTGGTTACTGTGATTTGGAAGTGATTTTTCACCTTTTTCTGTGTAACTTTCTAAATTATCTGAATGTTTTATAGTGAGCATGTGTTACTTTAATAATCAGAAGCAATGCAGATATTCTAACTTGGTGGAAAGCATCTAATTATGGTAATATACATTCCCTCTCTGCCCTTGGCCTCTAGGCTGCCAGACATTAGTAGTTGCATAGAACCTACCTGGATTATCAGGAAAGGTTGGGAAGTCCAAGTCAAGAAGGGAGCAGAGAAACCAAAGTGCAGTTTCTAGATATTAAAGTGTATTTTCTTCTTGATAAGAAACAAAAATAATGAAAACTGTTTCTCACTGACATTTATGCAGACAGGCCCAGATATTATTATTTAACAGAAAGGAATGTTAATAACAGAGGGTGGAAAAAGCAACATTCTGCTGCTCCTACTCGGTGACACTGTCAGTGCCCACTACGTGCCTGGCACCGTCCTAAGCACTTGACATACTCACTCACTAATCCTTATAGCTGCCCTGGGAAGCAGATGCTGTTATTATCCTTGTCTTATAGATGGGCACACAGAAGTTTTAAATATGCCCCTACTTTCTGCCATGGGCCTTGAAGCTCCTAGCTTACTACAACCAGGGGAATATGTTCAAGGGAGCTCACATAGCAAGTGTTGGCACCTGGACTCAAATTCAAGCACTCAAAGCCAGAGGTTCCTTTCTTCACTACCAAAGTTAGGCTTTTTATTTTTTTTAACTGGATTTAATTGGACTATCAGCCATGGAGAATTTGATAAAATCCTCTCACTGAAGCATTCTTAATGTGTCCAAAGGACATAAAAGGATAATTTTGTTATACCAGGTTCTTTTGACAGCATATGTCATTATAGGATTTTTATATTTAAAAAGTATTATGACACATTTAAGGGATATACTTTAAGTATACAGACCCAGGCCGGTGCTGCGGCTCACTAGGCTAATCCTCCGCCTGCGGTGCTGGTACCCTGGGTTCTAGTCCTGGTTGGGGCGCCGGATTCTGTCCCGGTTGCTCCTCTTCCAGTCCAGCTCTCTGCTGTGGCCCAGGAAGGCAGTGGAGGATGGCCCAAGTCCTTGGGCCCTGCACCTGCATGGGAGACCAGGAGGAAGCACCTGGCTCCTGGCTTTGGTTTGGTGCAGTGTGCCAGCCGTAGCGGCCATTTAGGGGGTGAACCAATGGAAGGAAGACCTTTCTCTCTCTCTCTCTCTCTCTTTCTCTCTCACTCTGCCTGTATATATATATATATATATATATATATATACACACACACACACACACAAACCCATTTTCCAGTGCAGCCTGAAAGAGTGGTTCCAGTGTCATTGACATTTATATAAGTGAGAGAAAGAAATGTTATGAACTAAAAACTTAACGATTGATTTTTCTTCCAAATTACCGTGTTTTGCCATACTAATTCTGGTGCATTGGTTAAGTTGCCACTCACATGACCCATATTAGAGAGCTTGGTTCAAGCCCTGGCCACTCTACTTCCCATCCAGCTTCCTGCTAAAGCACTCCCCAAGAGGCTGTGGATGATGGCTCAAGTACTTAGCTCCCCGCCATCCACATGGGAGACCTGGAATGAGTCCCTGGCTCCTGGCTTCAGCTTGGCCCAGCCCTGGATGTTGCTAAGTTTTTGGGGGAGTGAACTAATAGATGCAAGATCTGTCTCTTGTCTCTCTGCCTTTCAAATAAAATGATAACAAATAAATAAAATTTTTAAAAAAAGTCATTCTAATGTTTACAGGAAGAGGCTACCAAAATTCACTCTCTGATAGCTGTCTTACTCTAAGTGCTGCTCTAGATTATTGTTAACATTTTTTCACCAAAGAGACCATGACAAATGGGGGGAAGCGGAGATGGTTGGTGGGATGGAATGAGTAGAAAAATTTCAAATAGTTTTCTCTTTCCATAATTAAAATGTAGTATAATTCTATTGAAAAAATTAGAAAGTTAATGGAGAAGGTTTAACGTTTAACAGCTCACCTCATTTCCGCTTCAACAAAGCCATTTCCCTTCTTGATTTACCATTATGGTGAGCCACATGAGAAAGCTTAGTCTTCGGTTTTCACATGAATGTTTTGTAGTAATCAACTGTAATTAAAGTAGAACAAAAGGCATGTGCAAAATAGCAGTATCCATCTTAAGGGAATGACTGGCATAGGTAATATTTAGATTTCTAATTTTCTACTGACTTGTCACTTGCTAGCAATATATTTAGGCTTTTTTTTTAAATTTCTGTATACTTAATAATTTAAATTCATGTTCTTATAACCTTTTTTTCAAAATGAACTCCGTATTGATTTTTTTGTAAATGAAGCTAGGTTTCATGTTTTGCTTTAGCTTTCTAAAAGGGCAGATGGCACTAGATTTTACTAACGTGGAAAATTATATTGGCTATCTGTAAGGATTTTATTCATATTAAATATCGATTTGCAAACAATCAATTGTAAAAAGTAGTTTGGACTTCAGTACAGTACAAATCATTGTCAATTTCCAAAGTGCATCACAC
Source organism: Oryctolagus cuniculus (assembly GCF_964237555.1). Classification (NCBI taxonomy): domain Eukaryota; kingdom Metazoa; phylum Chordata; class Mammalia; order Lagomorpha; family Leporidae; genus Oryctolagus; species Oryctolagus cuniculus. Next base: position 14,301,607 of record NC_091439.1, read on the forward strand.
ATACTACACAGGCAGTAAACGAAGGAGTGAAGGAAGGAATGAGTGAGCAAGCAGGAAATGATAAATGTCCTGGCCCAGGAGTCAGCTAACTAAACACAAGTGCGAAGAAATAATTTTATCTTTACAAAACTATGAATTGGAAAATATTGAACCCCACTTCATTTTTGTAATAGATGGTCTTTAAAAATGGTGAATGATTAAGGAGATTCATTCTACTAATAACGACATATTTAAACTACTCCTGAGAATTTTATCGCATGTTTTAAAGTGATTTAATTATCAAAGGACTGAGGAGATGATGCCAAAAAATACCAAAAACTTCATTCATTTCTTAAAAAGTAACTAAAAGTTTTCCAGAAATACATGTCAGGGCTATCTTTACCTGGATTAGGACCCCCCCCCCCCCCGCCGCCTTAATGGAGACGGACCTTATGAACTGTTTTTCTCCTGGGATATTTATAAGCAGGATACTAGAGAAACTACTATTTCCTCTTCTCTTCTTTCACGTATAATTTTTAAGTGGTTCAGGATCCATTTGATGCAGAAATATGTCTATTTTATGCTGTGTGACCAAAGGAACACATTTAATAAAAACATTGGGTATTCTGCCCAATGGTGTTAAAATGTTTCACTTAATATTTTAAAACTCGGGGCCATTATAAACAGTAACTGGATAATAAGGGAGACTGTGTGCTCTTTCAGTGCAAGCGGGGTTGTTACAACAGCCTAAGTCAGTACTGATACTCAGTACTGTGTACTGAGAAAAGCACATGTGGAAAAGCCCTTGCGGTGTGGCAGCCGCGGCAGGCTTTGGGCTGCCCTTAATCTCATTTAACTTGTTCATCTTCCTTTAAGGCCATCCATGAAGATGCTCTGGGGATCCCTTTCAGCCTTAGCTTAGGCTCCGCATCAGTAGTCATAAACCTGCTCTCTGGACAAAGACAGCCTTCCCTTTGAAGTAACTGCTGAAGCTGTTCAAAGCAGGCCTAGGAGTCTGTCCCCTTTTTATTTTCCTGCAAGCAGGGTTTGAAGTGTTGCCCCTTAAACTAGCAGCAAGATAAGTGTTTTCTCTCAGCATTTGGAAAGCCACGACGATTTTTCAAGCAGGGAGACTTTGAAAGGTTCTTAAGGGAATCTGCTCTGCCGTATCATATCACAGACTGTTATCAAAAGAATTAACCTGGTATTTTCTCAGAATGCGCCGCCCCCCCGCCCCCGCCCTGTCATTTGGCTTAGGGACTTCAGTGAGAGAGCCGTGATAGCTTTGCAGTCTGAGAAGCGAACGTGGCCAGAATCACCTTTCTCGAGGTAGTAGTTTCCCCCTAGGCCGACAAGGCGCAGGGAGAGCCGAGGGGCAGCGGATGCCCGCGCCGTCATGTGGCGTCGGCTGTGAGCCACGGTGCTGTATAGCAGTGAGCTACAGAGAAACAGAGCTGGGCCCTGGGAACCCACGGAGAACTTGCGCTCTGCCGCTGATTCTCTCCACTCCACGCCGGGGAATTCCATTCCAAGGAGCTTCGGATGGTGTCCACTGCACTTAACCTAGACTTGCTTGATTTACATCCCATATCGTATGGGTGTGTTTGCTGTAGTGAAATGGTAATATTCAGAGCTCTGTGGCTTATTGGAACTTATCAACAGGTATTTATGTTCTCTAATGAGAAAATGTAAGGAATGCTCTATCCGCGGAGCAGATAATACCGCGAGCACAAAGTTCAGGCCTCAAACAGGACTGGATACAGCTTTTCTTAAAGGAAATAATCTTTTACATTGTTGCATGTGGGTTTTTAGAGGCTATTAATGTACATTTCCTATAGATGAGTAAGCTTAACTAGCACAGTCTTTTTACTGGAAATCCACTGAGTGATTGTGAAACCAGTTACCTGAGAAGAACCTAATGATCCTAAGTCTGTCCTTATGCTTTTAATTTGTTGTTTCTCTCCCTCTCCCTCTCGTTCTTTTCTGTATTTCCTGAACTGTCTAACCTGCTTCCTGGATTAGGAAACATTTTGCCAAACCTTGAAGTCCTTGCATGGAACAGTTCCTTATTTAGAGATCAGGCCCTTGGAAAAGAAAAACCCTTTTCAGTTTCAAAATTACCCTGTTACATGCATGCATCTTCTGATTTCTGGAGTGAAAAACCATTGATAGAGTTTGGATTCTTGGATACTAAATTTTGTAAGAAAATTTACTTAGAAAACCCTTAGTTACAAGTTTACATGAAACAATGCTTATCTGTGAGGATGCTTCAAAAAGTTCTTGGAAAAGTGGAATTAAAAGAAAAGTTTACTATGGTGCAAAGACATTTTGAAATCCACACATAGTTTCTTCGTAATACACATTTGCATGACCTTTTTGAAGCCCGCTTTTCTGGGGTTCATCATAGGCCTCCTAAAACTCCATAGCCATGGAAAGCTCTCAACATTTCAACTTCGATGCTCAGGAAAGAAATGTACTGGACGGCAGTCTCCCTTCCTCTACCATGCTCCTGAGAAAACGGTCTTAGATCTAGGGAAGTCAGACTGACATGCGTCACGTTGATGCCCACTGGGTCCGCCAGTACCCACCTGCCTTTTGTTTACCTTGGCTTACGCATAAATTGCTTTCATTCGCTGTCAGCTTCCCTTCAACCCCTCACTTAGCAGAGGAATTCCAAGACCATCCAATTTGAAGTGAAATCTCACTCCCTGTAAAAACGGTAATTTAGGAAAACAAAACAAAAAAAGGAACAGTCACACCAAAAATGTATTCTTTGATCTTAATGATTTTAATTGTTGATTTTTTAAAAGTTGCCTAAAGAAAGGTATAAGAAGGCAGTAATTTCAAAAATAACATTGTGTGGTATTTCTGTGGAATGTAGTAGACCTTCTTGGGAAAGGGGGAAATCCTGAATCAGGACTTGAGTATTGCTTACTTTTTAGAGTATAACATGTTTATTTCTAAATTTGATGGCAAGAATTATCTTTAACAAAAAGTTAAGCAGTTCATATTGGCTCACTTGATTTGCTTCTTTTAAAATCTCCCAAATTTGTGGACTTTTTAAGAAAAAAATATGTTCCTGTGACAAATTCTTTCTGGTTTGGGAAATGTCAAGAAAACTTTCTAATTAAGGTGGGTTTGCCTCTCCAAACAAATTTTAAATGTGGCATCAAATAAAACCAAACCAGTTGTTCCATGTATTTCCTTATCTTTATTTCATGTAGTATGTAGGATGGTTCCCCCTTCTAGCTGCCTGCAGCCCAGCGCGTGTGGGGCACAGTTTGATACGAGGGCCCTTTGACCAAGTCTTCTCCTTAAGTACCTGTAGTCACCGAGCCTCGTGGGGACACAGCACTGCAACTACGCGCTGCAGTGCCAGACCTGGAAAGGTGGGACTGGAGGCACAGAAAGCACACTGCTGCCTTCTTGATCCTGGATCTCCGTGCATTCAGTGAAACCTGTTTTTCTCCCCTGCCACCCAGAAAAACAAGCATTTACATATATTTTGCACAAAATTTCAGAGAACGCATTGGCCTATTGTAAAAGAACCCTACTGTGGAGGCTAGATTAGTCTTTAAAAAAAGAAAAAAGAAAAAGATTTATTTATTTGAAAAGCAGAATTACAGAGAGAGAGAGAGACAGACAGACGGACAGAGATCTTCCATCCACCGGTTCATTCCCCAAATGGCCACAATAGCCGGAGCTGGGTCAGTTCGAAGTCAGGAGCCTGGAGCTTCTTCCAGGTCTCCCATGCAGCTTCAGGGACCTAAGGACTTGGGCCATCTTCTACTGCTTTCCCAGGCCATAGCAGAGAGCTGGATGGGAAGTGGAGAAGCCGGGACTCAAACAAGCACCCATATAGGATGCCGGCACTGCAGGCAGCGGCTTTATCTGCTCCACCACAGCATTGGCCCCTAGATTAGCCTTTTTAACAGCAACATTGCCTTTCTAAGGACAGTGAGTTTCCAATGGGCTCTCCCTGAGCTACCAGAGTTTCTTCCTTACCGTGGGTGGGCTCCAAGCACAGCCAAGTGTCCAGGTTTAGGGTAACAAGTTACTCTTTTTTTTAATATTTATTTATTTTTCACTTGAGAGTCAGAATTACACAGAGAGAGGAGAGGCAGAGAGAGAGTCTTCCTTCTGATGGTTCACTCCCCATTTGGCCACAAAGGCCAGAACTGTGCCGATCTGAAGCCAGGAGCCAGGGGCCTCCTCCAGGTCTCCCATGTAGGTGCAGGGGCCAAGGACTTGGGCCATCCTCCACTGCTATCCCAGGCCACAGCAGAGAGCTGGACCGGAAGTGGAGCAGCTGGGACTAGAACTGGTGCCCGTATGGGATACCAGCCCTTCAGGCCAGGGCGTTAACCCGCTGCGCCACAGTGCCAGCCCAAGTTGCTCTTTTCCACAGAGTTCTAAAGCTGGTACTAGTGACCTACCTTCTGGGCACATTGGCCCCTTTTGAATTACACAGTATCAGTTATCAACCACACTATAAAACCAGTTGTAATCAGGGAAATCGAGGAGTGCTGATAGAATCCTGCTCTCTAGTTCTGTTTAGAAAGCTTTTTTGTCTTTGTCCTTAGAGACTACAGGGGTGGAGGGCTAGTTTAGTCTTAGAGTCCAGTTTTCCTATGGCTTGGCACCGATCAAGCTCATTGTTATTTCAGTTCCCTATGCAGGGCCGCTCACGGTGTACATTCCCCGTCAGCCCACCACAGTTTTGTCTTTAGTTTGAGACAGAGATGGAGGCTGACTTGTTCTTTCTCTTATGGAGATGTTTTGAAATATCTCCCACGTTCTGGACACTCCCATGATCTGCACCCCCGACTCTATCCCCTTGCCCTAATGTCCATTCACTACCAGTAGAATTGCATGTAAGGGTATGGTGTTTTCCTCTGTTCTTTAAGTGAACCATTGAAAAATATACTCTGAGACTTACATATCAGGAAAATACATAAGTTCAGTAAAAAAATAGAAGGTATTTAAGAGAGGGCTGCTTGGAGATGCCATGAGCTGAGACTGTTTTCACTGTACCACAGAAGAGAAAGAGAAGAGGAAGCTTTTCTTTGAAATGTAAATTAAGCCCAAGTTCCTACTTTTATAATCATCAATCCATAAATCATCTCATCACAGGGCTGATTTTATGTTTGGAATCATCTGAGGCATTTCAGAATGCACATTTTATCATATGTAACCCTGAATTTTCAACCATTGTTTTCATTCATCAAATACTTAAAATCTAGCCATGTATAGTCCTCAACTTCAAAATATGAGTACATAATTTGGATCTTGTCATAAAATAGGAATTTGAAAGTGTTTATTTATTTGAAAGGAGAGAGAGACATGGAGATCTCCCATCCACTGTTCACTTCCTAAATGCCCATAACAGCCATGACTGGGCTAGGCCAAAGCCAAGAGACAAGAACTCAGTCTAGGTCTCCCATGTAGGTGGAAGGCACTGAACGACTTGAGCCATCCCAGGCTGTCTCTCAGGGTGCACATTAGCAGGACAGCTGGCATGGAGAGCTTGGCCAGGACTCCAACCTAGGCACTACAATATAGGATGGTGGTGCCCCAAACGGTGTCTTAATCACCAGACCAAATGCCTGCTCCTTAAAGAGGATCTTTTTTTTAACAACATTCTCAAACTGTAAATTAAAGATTGAGGCACAATGGGAATTGGGAATAATTCATTGGTTATTTAACCTGCGTGAACTTGAATTGACTTGTTCTTCTTGTCTGTTTTTTTTTTTTTTTTCCCTGAAGGTGAGACCACAACTCCTCGGGCCATCTTGACAGGCCACGACTATGAGGTCACATGTGCAGCGGTGTGTGCAGAGCTGGGCCTGGTGTTGAGCGGCTCTCAAGGTAACCCTGTGGCACCTGCATAAAAGGGGTGCCTTTCTTGACGTCTTCTCGTAACGTACTAGCAAAGATGAATTGGACACCTTTCCTCTCAAGCGTCTGTTGGTTATGGCAGCCCCTAGCCACCCGGGGCATCTAAATTTGGTAAAATGAAGTCACTTTGGTAGCACCGACCTAATATGCAGTGGTCAGCCAGTGGCTGCCATATTGGACAGCACAGATGTAGGACATCTCCATCACTGTGGAAAGTTCTGCTTCACAAATCACAAGGACCAGGGACATGTTTGTGTGTTTGTTTCTTCTTCTCATTTCTGATGTGGACAGGTTCCATCGGACTCCTGAATGGATGTGTTAACGTCTAGATCTAAGGACGAGGTAGGGGCCCGAATGCACTGAGAACGGAGTGGAACGAGACTTCCGCTGGCTTTCCCGAGGGTTTGTGCCGGTTGCATCATCCTGTATTTAGCCCAAAGATATTAAGCTAGCATTCCAAGGGCACATGCAACCAGTCAGCTTCTGAGCAGGAGCAGAGCTGCTTTTAATCCATCGCTTAGTCCACTGTAATAGTTATTCATCTATCTCTGCTCTGAACACACGGAAAAATCACACTGCAGTGTCATGACGCTAAGGCTTATCTCTCACTTCAGGGACCTTATCTGTGTCCTGAACTAGGCCTAGCAAACAAGGCATGCTAGATATTAAAGGATTGCACTTAAAAATTTAGCTGGTCAAAACAGTGATATAGTAATAATGACAGTAAGAATTCTGTAAGCCGGTGCCGCGGCTCACTAGGCTAATCCTCCGCCTAGCGGCGCCGGCACACCGGGTTCTAGTCCCGGTTGGGGCGCCGGATTCTGTCCCGGTTGCCCCTCTTCCAGGCCAGCTCTCTGCTGTGGCCCGGAAGTGTAGTGGAGGATGGCCCAGGTGCTTGGGCCCTGCACCCCATGGGAGACCAGGAAAAGCACCTGGCTCCTGACTCCTGCCATCGGATCAGCGCGGTGCGCCGGCCGTAGCGCGCCAGCCGCGGCGGCCACTGGAGGGTGAACCAACGGCAAAGGAAGACCTTTCTCTCTGTCTCTCTCTCTCTCACTGTCCACTCTGCCTGTCAAAAAAAAAAAAAAAAAAAGAATTCTGTAACTACTGGAGCGCCCCCCCCCCCCACTTCTTCTGTCTAATAATTTCACACATGCTGAGCTGACATGAGTTTCTGGTGTGTATGTAACCTAAATTGGGCACGGACAGTAAAGCTATCCTATGATAGCCACACTCGCTTTGCACAGTAGTGCTAGCACTGTGAAAGGGACCACGGAAGCTGAAACCATGCAAGATAATCTTAACAATCAATGTGAAATGTTATGATTGTTCCGTGGCCTTTGACATTTTTTTGTCAAAACATTAAAAACTCTCTTAGTTTTAAATATGAAGATACTTCAAAAGGTTTGTGGAAAATGGAATTTAAAAATGTTTTATACCAAAAAAAGGTAATCCTTACATATAAGGGTCTTCAAAGTGATCAATGAAAATACATATAATGAAAAAGCTATGTATGAATTTTAAAAATTTCGTATCAAAATAAATTTGTCTTTAATTCCATTTTTCCATGAACTTTCTGAAGTAGCCTGTACATAAGGAACATGAAAAAAATCGTGGGACTCATATCTACTCAATGTTTTATAATTTAAAACACTGAAAGACATTAAGAATTAAAGTAGTTTATGTCTCTGTGAAAGACTTTTCAAGAGTAGTTTGAATAACATTTATCACTTTCTCAACAGATACGCTTCGGGAGTGAGTATCTTTTCTATGCCTCGGGTGGGGGGGGGTATTGCTATACTCCTTAATACATTTGGGCCAGCTTCCAACATTTTGTGCTTTCAGTGTCATGAAATAAGCACCAAGGTTCCCTTGATGCCAGGCTTTTGCTGGTGTCTCTCCTTCTCAGACGTAATTTTTGTGACAACCAGTTTCTCCGTTTCTGTTAAAAGTGTCACATAGCATGAGTGTAACTCTTCCTTCTGTAACTCTACGTCTATTCCATTCAGGTTCCACTTTAGCTCTATCACTTGTCATTTCTTTCCTGACGTTTCACCTTTGGTGTCCGGTGCCCTTTACATTTGATTATGCATTTTTGTAAGATATCACATGGGCTTTATCACTGGGAGACAGGGAGCCAGCCCAGCTGCACTGTTTGTTGTCTGGGCCCGACTGGGTAGCCGACACTGACCAGTCCCCAGCATAATTTGAAAGAAGGACGTGTTAGTCACCAGTCAAGATACACATCTGTCATTAACATGGTGATTTTTGGACCAAGGCACTGGCCACAGAACTGTGTACCTTCTGCAATTACTGTGATAACTGAAATGTGAACCGTGTTGTGGGTGGCTGATGTTATTTCAGGAGAGATAGCTGAAGTTCATGCACTCCAGAATTGTGCAAAACAAAGACTGCTTGTTTCTGTTTTCGTTGGAGAGCTCTAAAAATTTATAAGCTCCCTGAGGGCCGAGAGCCTTATTTTCCAAAGAGCCCATTTTCAGTAGTGCTGTGGGGAGCAGGCGATGATTCCATGTGGCCATAAGTGACTTAGCTGGCAGAGTAGTAGGGCATGTCTCCAGTTACCCACCTTGTCTTACTCAGGTATCGCTTAGATCTTACTCATCATACAGATAATGTTTCGTTCCCTGCTCCTTGCTGTCCTGGAGCAGGTACTCAGTAGGTGCCACACGTGCGCCTTCAGCAGTATCCTGGTATCCTGGTCCGTGCCCAGCTTCTCAGCGTGGGGATCACCTGGGTTGTTGAGAGTGGCAGAAGCTGCTGCCTGCTTTGGGGCAGCAGAGGAAGTGGGCTCACCCGGTTGCCAAGGAGAAATGGCAGGAGGATCCCTGTGTTAACTTTGAGGGGATCGGGATCTAGTTCCAGGGACCCACCCCCCACTTCAGCGTAAAGGGAAGAAGGGTCAGGCCTGCAGAAGCCGCACAGGCCCCATGCCATGGCCGTTGGCTCTGGGAGACGCAGGGAGAGGTCACGGTGCGTCTGCAGCAGCCAACGATGGTTTGCAGCCCAGCCTTCCTTGAAGCAAGCTGCTGTAGGATCTGAGATTGGTCCTCTTCCTTTCCGAGTCTGTCCCGTTTATAGATTGCCTCTCGGCGTAAGGAATGTCGTAAGGTAACTTCCTGTCTCTTGAGGAAAAGTGAGTGTGACTGTGTCTGGCTTGGCTTCGCTCCTCTCCCGGGTGGAAGGTGAGAGCGGCAAACCTGAAGAGGCGCGCTTTAGCAAAGGAACGCTCCTCTAAGAGACTCGGGTTTAGTTTTGTTTTGTTCCGAAGGCTTCTCCAGCCGTGGTGTGGCACTGTGGTCCTGCGCAGTGTGCTCTCAACCTTCAGATCACACGTGTCTGCTTGCATCAACTAACTGAGCTGCTCTCTGTCTCTCTCTTTTCAGAAGGGCCGTGCCTCATACATTCCATGAATGGAGACCTGTTAAGGACCTTGGAGGGCCCTGAAAACTGCCTGAAACCGAAGCTCATCCACGCCTCCAGGGAGGGTCACTGCGTCATCTTCTATGAAAACGGCCTCTTCTGCACCTTCAGCGTGAACGGAAAACTCCAGGCCACCACGGAAACCGATGACAACATAAGAGTGAGTGCCCTCCAGACTCTCCAGCATTGTGGAGTTTTATCCCAAAACGGGGCAAGTGAGGAGGGAGTGGCTCTGCTACCCCAGGCCCGCGGCAGATCAGTAGGCGGCACTTGCCCAAGGCTGAAGCACCTCCCGGGCCACACGGGTGCCAGCAGTGCTGACAGCATCGCTCAGCGCCCGGTGCATGGGTGCATGTGCTCCCTGGGCCAGCTGTCCAGCAGAAGTGTTTCCCCTAAGGCCTGTGAAGCCATCTGGGCCGGTCTGCAATGGCACTGCCCAGGTTTGGCTTTTTAATCCAAGAAAGCTCACAGCCCGCTGTTGTTTTGTGAGTGTCCAAGCTAAGAGTACAGCAGATGACACCCCAAAGTGGCCTCTCTTTGCAGTCAAACAGGTGGGCAAAACAGGGATTCTGACTACTTAGAACTAGCATCTAGTTGCAGATCTGACTGCTTGGCGAGTAGCAAGACCAAACCATGCCCCGTCAGGGGAGCTGGGCTTCAGAGTGTGACATGCATCCGGCAGACATGTGTGGCCTGTTGGTCCACTGCAGTGGGTCGCCTGTGGAGCTTCTGCTGCCCTTCTGTGTTGTAGGACAGGACCCTGCAGATACTAGAGGCAGGCAGAGCTCTGAGGGGCTACTTTGTAAAGGCCCTGTCTCCTCACCTCCAAACGCGCAGGCCCGGGTGACCAATGCAGCTGTGCTGTTCCCGTCCTTCTCCAGAATGGGGTGGGGCCGCATGTGAGCCGAATGCTGTGAGGGGAGCCAGGGGAGCCAGAGGGGCCGTGGGGACCTCTGCCCTCCGCGTGTGGCCCTAGGGTAGCTCAGGACCTTTTAGGCATGCTGTTCCAGATGCTGCTATGACATCAGTTCTCCCAGGGTCTCAAATCCAGTCTGGTCACCTCCTCCTCCTGACTGGGTCAGGAAGTAATAAAAAATAAACAAACAAAAACACTGCGTGAGAGGAAACTTGAAAAAGTTCGTGCAAAACTGAGATTAAAAGATGGCGCAGTTTCCACGAACTTTGCGAACCGCCCCGATCCTGGCCACAAGGGTCAAAGGGCGGGCCCTGTCGGCGTGCACCCCCTGGCGTCTGGTCGGCGCTGCCCGCGCTCCGTGCCGCTGCCGCGCGGGCACGCACTCGCCCGCGCTCATGCCCCGTGTTGATTCTCCCTGCCTTCCCATAATACTTCATTTAAACCAAGTGCACATCAGAGGGTTCTCCTTTCCTCGTTTCTTTACAACAATAATGTTGACAATCCGTCACTTCGAGCCGCGATTACATTGTCAGCTGCGCTAATAAATCTAAAATAATTTGCAATCCCGGGCCGGCGGCAACCGTGCTGGCAGCCCCAGCAGCTGCGGGAAAGGCCTGGGGGCCGAGCCGGGCAGGCGGCTCGCTCACGCGCAGCGCCGTTCCCTTCCGCCCTGCAGCCCTTGTCATTCCCCTCTGGATTTTAGGCTTCAGCCGTCCAGCCGCGTTTTCTCCAGCACCCCTGCTGTGTTAGGCCGAGTAGGCCCCAGCCTTGGCCTGCTGGTCCCTTCTCTGAAAACAGAGTGGCCACGTTGCAGGCCCCAGCACTGAGGGTTTCGGAGAATGGGGTGAGCTGCTCCCTTGGGTCCTCTTACACCTGCAGTCACAGCCACCCCAAAGGTGAAGGCAGAGAAGGTGATAAGCACTCGGACCCCCTGAGGGTGGTTTGGGGGATAACTGGCCCCAGGGTTAGGTAAGGAGAGGCCAACAAAATGTTTTGAATGCTCACGAATGCCTAGTCCTAAAAGTCCAGGGTTTCCTTAATTCCAGACAGAAGTGGGATTAGAGATTCTCTATTAGCACAAAGCCTTCAACATGAATGGTTTTAATATAGCACTTATCCTTGTAAAGAGCCTCAAGTCTAACATCCAAGTGAACCACAACGCTAAGGTTAATGGATTTTCATCAGCTGAATTTTTTAAGTGTAGCAAACAGTTATTTGCCCTGGTCTTCATTGCAGGTCCCAGACACCGCTAGAGGTTGCCATTTGTGAACTGAATGGGGGGAGAGGATATTGATTCTTACTCATGTTGAAAAATCCTAACATTTGCATTTAGTTAGTAAGACTTAGAGGATCACATCTTATATGTAACTGTCTTCAACACATAGGTTTGTATTTCTCGGGTTTTTTTTTTCTTAGAGAATAAGATATATTGAAGACACAACTAAAAGTTGGCACTTATGCAAATATGAATTGAATGAATACGAAACAGCCCTTTTAAAAAAATATTTAGTGGCTGACACTGTGGCTTAGTAGGCTAGGCCTCTGCCTGTGGTGCCAACGTCCCATATGGTTGCCCGTCCGAGTTCTAGCTGTTCTTCTTCTGATCCAGCTCTCTGCTTATGGCCTGGGAAAACAGTGGAAGATGGCCCTAGAGTTTGGGCTCCTGCTACCACATGAGTGACCTGGAGGAGGCTCCTGGCTTCAGATCGGCTCTGGCCATTGCCACCATTTGGGGAGTGAACCAGCAGATGGAAGACCTCTGCCTCTCAAATAAATAAAGTCTCAAAAATATGTATTTGAAAGGCAGAGAGAGCAAGCGAGCAGGCATTATCTTCCACCCACTGTTTTATTCCTCAGGTGGCTGCAAGGGCCAGGGCTGGGCCAAGCAAAGCCAGTAGCTAAGAATTTCATCTGGTGTCCCCCATGGGAGCAGGGGTCCAAGTAGTTGGGCCATCTTCCGCTGCTTTCCTAGGCACATTAACAGGGAATGGATCAGGTGCAGAGCAGCCAAACTCAAATTGGCACTCATCTGGGGTGCTGGCTTTGCAGGTAGCACTTAACCTGCTGCACCACAAGCTGGCCCTAACCCTCTTCTATGATTAAAAAAAATTATCAAAGGGTAAACTGAAGACTTAAGGTAACCATGCTAAATCTCAGTGCAGAATAGTGTATTTTTCAGGAATTAAAGTGTTTTCTTTCCTGCCGGCACAATCTGTATTCCCATTTTGCTGTGCCCAGCTATACCCCAAATGGCAGGTGTTTGCAGCGACTGATAGAACTCCTGATGCCAGCCAGCCAAAGAAAGGAAATGCGTATCTCAGTAAGCTGGGAAGAGAAGGCTTGCAGGGACAGCTCAGGGAGTCGCTGAGTGGCCTTCGGTGTAGAGGAGACGGTTCACGGCAGGGGGCAGCACTCTTCCTGTGAAGGGACAGTAAAGCGCGCAGGCTCTGGGAGCTCTGTGTCAGCCCTGGCACCTGCCTGTGGAAGCAGCCGCAACAAACAGCTGTGGCCATGTTCTGAGAAAGTCTCCTTGACGGCATGCACGTTGGAAGTCATAGCTTACTCGTGTGTCATGAAAAATTCTTTCTGAAACCATTAAAAAACGTGGAAATGGTCTTAGACAGACAGGTGAGGGTCTGCATTTTGTCCCCAGACTTTCCCTTGTGGATGCCGGCTTTACAGAGAGCAGATTCCGAGTGTGCCCCATCTGCTCATCACTGCCAGGGATGGACGAGGCAGTGGGTGTGCGTGGCCTAGACTCGCGTGGACTGCCTGTCCCTTGGAGCACTGTCAGTCTTAGAGTGAAACACTTCCCCTGTGGGTCAGTCACCCTGGAAGGCGCAGCTGTCTCCAGAGTCGCCTTCCCCAGTGCCGCCAGAACCCAGCTGGCCTGCTGAGGGCGCTGAGACTGCTGGCTGGCCACCTCACTGGCAGTCACCACCGTGCGGGCGTGCGGGCGTGTGGGCAGCTAGCCCTGGCCTCTGAGCTCTGGTACATAGTGGGACTGCACATCCACGGGAGATGCCAGGAGGTTCCATCCAGGTGCTGGCCCCGGGCCACGGCATGCAGCAGTCCAGAAACTTCTGTAGAACCGAAGAATTTGCCACGTCATCCATAAAAAAACAAAAGATCCGCAAGCACGGCCTCACTTTTTGGTTTTTGAAAAACGCCATGTCTCCTACAACACGTGGTTTCCTAAAAACCCTGAAGATTTCTTGTGCCAGTCGTCCTTTCTGCCCTGCAGTAGCTGGCGGAGTGTCAGAATTAAGCAGACAGAGCGGTGCCACGTGTCCCTAGAACCACTTCTCTACTGAGTGCCGCTGTGTCTTCCAGGCCGTCCAGCTGAGCCGCGACGGGCAGTACCTGCTCACAGGGGGAGACCACGGCGTGGTGATGGTCTGGCAAGTGTCTGACCTCAAGAAGCTCTTTGCCTATCCAGGCTGCGACGCCGGAATCCGGGCCATGGCTCTGTCCCACGACCAGAGGTAACACGGGACTCATGGGGTACTGTTGGGGACTTAAAAATCTGCAGGGGGAATTTCTATAAAGGGCGGGGCTGTGCTGGATGAGTTGGGTTGTGGGGGTCACCTGTGCAATCAGAGCATTCTGTAGTCAGTGTGTATCACCTCTCTTGGACAAAACCAACCAGGTTCTCAAGGAATAGAAAGCATTTCAGTAGCAAAGGCTCCAAATACATTGCTACAAAGCCTTTTGTACTTCCTTAAAGTGTCTGTCTTCCTAAGTAAGATGTAGAGAGCAGTACACGTGTTCAGTGTAAAATGCCTCATCTGTGTCCATGCGGATGCCACGGAGATTTGGCTTGTGGCAATCTTTATTTTTTTTATTTTATTTTATATTTTTATTTTATTTTCCATCTTATTTCCACTTATTATGTAGTGACATGTTTTGCTTTTTTAACTGTGGCAACTCAGTTTACCATTTAAGCCTTTATTTAAAGGCTGTCCGTTCAGTGGCAGTGAGTACGTTTACCACGTCGCACGATCACGGCTGTCCACTTACAGAATGTCTGCCCCTCACCAGTCTCTCCTCGTAGCTCTCCTCCACTCCCCTGCCTCCATGTTTGCCTCTTCCAGGCCTCTCCTGTGCGTGGAGTCACATAATATTTACCCTTTCGTGCCTGGCTCATTTCACTTAGCATAATGTTTTCAGGTTAATCCATGCTTTCCCACGTATCAGCTTCTCATTACTTTGGAAGACTAAGCAGTGTGCAGTAGTGTGGCTAGACTGTGTATTCACTCATCTCTCAGTGGATGCTTGAGTTGTTTTCACCTTTTGGTCATTGTGAATAATGCTGCTGTGAACACAAGTGTACAGTTCCTGGGGGTACACACTCAAGAGTGACAATGCTGGATCATACTGTAATTCTAAGTTTAATTTTTCAAGGACTCCAGAACTGTTTCCTGTGGTAGCTGCACCATTTCAAATTCCTCCCAGCAATACAAAGGGTTCTGACTTCTGCAAATCACCGCTAACACTTGCTGTAGTCTGGGTTTTTTGAAGATAGCTACCTTAATCTGTATCATGTGGTCTTGCACTGGTTTGGTACATTCCCCTACTGATGTTCTCTTTTCACTGTCCTCGTAGTGTCCTTAGGATGCACACAAACTTAATTTTTAAGAATTCCAACTTGCTTTCTTCTGTTGCCTGTTTTTAGTGTCATGAAGCTTTTCCTCCATGTTTTCTCCTTAGAGTTTTATGGTTTAGTGTTCAGGTTTTGACCCTCCTGTGTTTCATTTTGGTATGTAGTGGTAGGCAAGGGCCCACTGTTTTACATGTGGCTACTCAGTTTTCCAAGCCCCATTTGTTAAAAATGCAGTCCTTTCACCCATTGAGTGGTCTCAGCACACTGTCTAAAGTTATTTGACCAAATGTCTGAGGACTTTTTTTTTTTAAAGATTTATTTATTTATTTGAAAGCCAGAGTTACACAGAGACAGAGAGAGGCAGAGAGAGAGAGAGGCCTTCCATCCACTGGTTCACTCCAGTTGGCCACAATGGCCAGAGCTGTGCCGAATCTGGAGCCAGGAGCCTCCTCTGGGTCTCCCATGCGCGTGCAGGGGCCCAAGGACTTAGGCCATCTTCTAGTGCTTTCCCAGGCCACAGCAGAGAGCTGGATTAGAAGAGGAGCAGCTGGGACTAGAACCAGCACCCATATGGGATGCCGGTGCTTCAGGCCAGGACATTGACCTACTGTGCCACAGCGCCAGCTCCTGAGGGCTTATTTCTAAATTGCCTATTCTGGTGTTCTCTGTGTACATTTTTATGGCAATGCAACACTATTTTGATTACCTTAGCTTTGTAATAGGTTTCAAAATTGGCTACTGTGAGACTTCCAAGCTCGCTCTTCCCTCTCCAGATTGTTCTAGCTGTTTGCAGTCTCCTGAGATTCCATATAAACCTTAGGCTGGGCTTTCCAGGTCTGATGGAACTTCACTGAGACTTTCAGAGAGACTGCCTTGCACCTGCAGATCCCTCCGGACAGTACTGGCATCTTAACTGTATTGTCTTCTAATTCATGAGCGTGGGCGATTTTTGCATTGATTTATGTCTCTTTTTCTTTTAGCAGTGTTGGCAGTTTTTGGTATGCCAGTGTTCTCTTTGGTTACATTTATTCCTAAGTATTTTATTCTTTTGGATGCCATTATAAATGGAACTGTTCTTAATATTATTGAGGTATAAAAATGCAGTTGATTGTGTGTCCTGCAGATTTACAGAATTTGCTTGTTAGCGCTAAGTTTTGTTTTGGTGGCATCACTAGGAGTTCCTACTTGTGAGATCATGTGATCAGGGAACAGCGGTAACTGCTCTCCAGGATGATTGCCTCGTAGTCTTCCTGCCTAACGGCTCTGTCTAGGACTTCAGGGCTACCCTGCATGCAAGTGGCGACAGTCGACTTCCTCATTTTGTTCCCGATCTCAGGACACGGTTTTCAGTTCCTCACCATTCAGCATGAGGTTAGCTCTGGGTGTTCCATACATGTTCTTTATCATTCGAGGTAGTTTCCTTCGGGTCCTGTGTATTGGGTGTTTTTTCTTCTTTATAATGAAAGAAGGTTGAATTTTGTCAAATGCCTTTTCTGAATGACTTGAGATGGTCATGTGGTCCCTTCTTCATTCTGTTAATATAGTGTATGGTACTGAATTATGCATGTAAAACCATCTTTGCATTCTAGAAAGAGATACCATTTGGTCACGGTATGGAAGAGTGAACTCAGTTTGCTGGGATTTCGAGTCCGTGCTCCTATGGGAAGCTGGTCTATAATGTTCTGTTCTCGTGGTGTCATTTTTCCCTGGTTTTTATGTTGAGGAAGTGCTGGCCTAGTTGAGTGAGTTAGGCAGCATTCCCGTTCCCCTCCTTCAATTTTACGGAAGGATTTGAGAGAATTGCTTTTATTCCTTTACATAGTAGGTAGAATTCACCAGTGAAGCTTGATTCAGATTTCTGTATTTCTTCAGGATTTAGTATATTGTTTCTGAAAATGTGTGCACCTCATTGAGGTGTCCAGTTTGTGGGTGTTATTAAAATTCTCGTTTGTCATTTCTGCAAAATTGGTAGTAATATCCCAACTTTGAGTTTAGTAATTCAAGTTATCTTTCTTAGAAAATTTAGCAAAAGATTTCTCAGTTTTGTTGCTATTCCCAAAGAACAAACATTGACTTTTCTGTATTGTTTTTCATTCATCTCTGCCATAGTCTTTATTTTCTTCCCTTTGCAAGCTTTGGGTTTAGTTTGCTTTATTTTTTTCTCATTCCTTAAGGACAGTGTAAAGTTAGGTTACTGATCTGTTATTTTTCAGTGCTTTTGCTGCATCCCATAAAATTCAGCATGTTGTCATTTTCACTTTATCAGGGTATTTTCTAATTTCTCTTGATTTCCTTGACCCATTATTTAATTTCTGCATATTTGTGCATTTTCCAATTTTCCTTCTGTTAATGATCAGGAAAGATGTTTTGTAGCCTAACAAATGGTTTATCCTAGGGACTGTTTCATATACACTTAAGAAAAATGTATAATTCTGTTGGATGGGTGTTGTATATGTGTATGTTAGGTTGAACCAGCTTATAGGTTGTTCATGTCCTTTACATCCCTACTTCTCTTCTCTCTGGTTCTTCTACCTGACCTTAAAAACTGGGTATTGAAGTCTGCATTAGTGTAGAACTGGGTTTTCCTTTAATTCTATTAATCTTTGCTGCATATATCTAGGGGCTCTAATATTTAATACAATTATATTTTCTTGATAATTTTTAAAAATGTTTATTTATTTGCGAGGCAGTGTTAGAGAGAGGGAGAGGCAGAAGAGAAAGGTCTTCTATCCGCTGGTTCACCCCCGAGTTGGCTGCAATGGCCGGAGCTGAGCTGACGTGAAGCCAGGAGCTTCTTCCTGGTCTCCCACATGAGTGCAGGGTCTAAGCACTTGGGCCATCTTCTGCTGCTTTCCCAGGCCATAGTAGAGAGCTGGATTGGAAGTGGAGCAGCTGAGACTTGAACCAGCACCCATATGGCAAGCTGGCACTGCAGGCAGCAGCTTTACTCGCTATGCCACAGCACTGCCCCTTATTTTCTTCATAAATTGACCTTTATCAATATATATGGTGTCCTTGTCTCCTGCAACAGTTTTGACTTAAAGCATGTTTTCTCTAATATCGGTATAGTCACCTCAACTCTCTTTGATTACTATTTGCTTGGAATATATTTTTCCACCCTTTAACTTTTTATTTATTTATTTTTCATTCATTTATTGATATGAAAGGCAGAGTGACAGAGATGTTCTAACTGCTGTTTCATGCCCCAAATGGCTGCCAACAGCCAGGTCTGGTCCAGGTACATTAGCAGGAAGCTGGATCAGAAGCAGAGCAGCTGGGACTTGAATCAGCACTCCAATATCGGTTTTCAGCTTCGCAGGCGGCAGCTTAACTCGCTGTGCCACAATGCTAGACCCTAAAGTGCATCTCTTATACGCAGCATTTAATTGGATGTTTTTTAATCCACTCTGCCACTCTCTGGCATCTGGCTGAAGTTTAATCTCATTACATTTAAAGAAATTGCCAGTAAGATTAATTTTTGCCACTTCTCTATTTGTTTTCTGTATGCTTTAAGGTTTTCTAAAAAATAAATTTGTGTTTATTCATTTTCATTTTTTTTTTATTTTTCATTTTTGAAAGGCAGAGACATAGAGTGAATGATTCTATCCATTGGTTCATTCCCCAAATGCCTGCAACACTCAAGGCTGGACCAGGCCAAAGCCAAGAGCCCAGACCCAATCCAAGTCTTCCACATGGATGGCAGGAACCCAAGCACTTGAGCCATCATCTGCTGCCTCCGGGGTGCACCAGCAGGAAGCTGGGTCAAAGCCAAATAGCCAGGATTGAACCAGGTGGTCAGATATGGCATCAGGCATCCCAGGCAGCTACCTAATCACTGTTCCAAATGCCTGCCTCACCTTAATTTCCTCATTACCACTGTTTTGTGTTTAGTTGACTTTTGATAGTGATGTTTTTAGTTTCTAGTTTTGATATGAGATACTAGGAAAGATACTGAATATGACTATCCCAACTACTCAGAGCAAAGTCTAAGGTACTGGGCTTGGGGCCAGCGCCGTGGTGTAGTAGGCTAAGCCTTCGCCCATAGCACTGGCATCCCCTATGGGCACTGATTCTAGTCCCAGCTGCTCCTCTTCTGATCCAACTCCCTGCTGATGGCCTAGGAAAGCATGGAGGATGGCCCAAGTGCTTGGGCCCCTGCACCCACGTCCACGTGGGGACCCGAAAGAAGCTCCTGGCTTTGGATGGCCAAGCTCTGGCCATTTAGGAATGAACCAGCAGATGGCAGACCTCTCTCTCTCTTTCTCTAACTCTCCCTTTCAAATAAATACATAAACCTTTAAAAAAAAAAATTGAGCATCAATGTAAACATTAAAAAAAAAAAGATACTGGGCTCTGCCTTAGAGCCGCAAGGCCACTACTGCCCTCCATGTCTCCTTGCACGTGCTCGGGGCCAGGAATGGCCAGCAGCAGCTGCTGTCCTTAGTGATCCCGTCACTGAGTCACCGTGTCAGGACGACTCACCGGAGCGGACACAGAAGCTCCTGGCGGAGCACCCAGCCAGAGTTACACTCAGCACCTTTCTGGTCACCACTGATTCCGAACCTGTTAAGACGCCGCCTCTGTCACTGTGTGCCGCCTCCTCCATCCATGACTCCTTTGAGTTGTGAGGATTGTCTTTTGATCTGATCCTGTGTAAAGGCCAGGTCTCACCAGCCCAGCCCCTTAGAAATTATCAGATATGTTCGGGTTAGAGGAACTTACCCTGTACATAGTTGCTCTTTCGATAAGAAAACGTAAGTGTGGCTTGGCTCCTCGTGCCTACTCGGGCTCACCTTCGTCATGAGAAAGTGGGACGCACAGGAGGCAGAGCAAGGGTAGCAGAGCAAGAGCCCCCGGCGCTGCCTCTGCGCAGACACCAGTTCGAACAGCTGTGCGGCCACCAGTCCTTCCTGACGAGAGCTGGGGGAGCCGCTGAGGGATACTGGTTCTTGGATTTGAGTAACAATAAGATGCATTGCGAGGGCTGGAAACAGAGTTGCCAAGCAGCCAGCCTGGAGAGCCACGTCTGTAGGGAGCAGAGAGGAAGTGAAGTTGGCCCAGCACAGTGAAAGCCCACGCTGGGCAGAGCCCATGGCCCCTGACCCTAAGCCGGTACCTTGAACTGAGACTCCGGAGCCGCAGCGGTCCGTTGGCCAAGGGGCTGCTGCCAGCATCCCTGCCCCACCTGAGGGGCACAGCAGAGAGGGAACCCCACCCACTGGGGAGCAGGCAGGACAGCAACACGGTCTACACCGTGCAGAGCACGAAGATGCGCAACGCCTTGTAAGGAAGGGAACGAAGCACACAGCGTCTGCTGTTCTTTCAAGAAGGATTTGGTGGGGCCGGTGCCATGGTGCAGTAGGTTAATCCTCTGCCTGAGGCACCAGCATCTCATGGGTGCTGGTTCTAGTCCCGGTTGCTCCTGTTCCAATCCAGCTCTCTGCTGTGGCCTGGGATAGCGGTATTCGGATCGCGCAGCTCCAGCCGTTGCGGCCAATTGGGGAGCGAACCAGCAGAAGGAAGACCTGTCTCTTCCTCTCACTGTCTGTGACTCTACCTCTCAAATAAATAAATATTTTTTTTAAAAAAGAGGGACCTGGCTCAGCAGGAAAGGGGCAAGCAGAGGCTCCCCGCAGTGTCCACTGGACCACAGACACGTGATGCAGTTACTGCCCGAGAACCCTGGTGAGCCCAGGTTAGCCAACTGCTGGGCTACTGCAGTGCTGACCTGCCCTAGAGAAAGAGCCAGCCGGGCTCTCTCCACACAGCCATCTTCAGATGCCACCCACCTGGGGTCCTGTGAGGCAGCCAGGAGTCCTCATCCATCCTCCCATGGCCCCAGAAAGAACTCGGGCAGCGTGCCTTGAGCAGCTTGGGTGGTGGAGGACCTAGAAAACAGTTGGGCAACCCTGCCCGTCCCCCCGCTACCCCAGAAGTAGCCCGACGGCCTTGCCCATATGTCCTCAGCCCAGGGAAACAACCAGGTTACAAACCTTGAGTTGCTTGGCACACAGAGAGGAACAGAATCAGACAAGCAACCTTGCCCGCCCACCCAAGACCCTGAAAAGCAGCTGAGCAGCCTGCCTCGAGTGGGTTGACCACCAGACCCCCAGAAAGCAACAGGTGGCCCCCAAACCTCCTGGGGCCCCATGAAGCAATTGAGCAACTCATTCTCAAAATCCCAGTCCACTGAGACCCTGACAAACAGATGCACATTCTCACCGACCCTAAGCCCTAGGAAGCAGCTAGGCAGGCCTCCCTGAGCAGGTCAGACCTCAGAGACCCCATGGATGTAGCCCTTAAACACTGCCAGCTGCCCTTAGACACAGGCTCCCCACCCTACGCTGCTACGGAGCATACTGCATCACACCGCATCACACCCACCTGGCCCCACACTCACACAACCTGCAGAAACTGACCAGAGTATCCCCATTCCCACCCTCCCGCCAGGAACACCACTCACAGAATAGCCGGTGTACCTGCCCCACCTGAGGGAGCTGCGTCCCAACTGATGGTGTTGCCCCACACCCACTGCCAGCTAGGCCACTGAAATACCCACAGATATCACCAATGTTGATGAATGGTAGAGAAGCTATGCAGATACCACACTAGAGCCCATACCTAGAACCACAGCCAATACAGCATTATCTGGCCAACACCCTGGGACACATCCCCAGCAGACCCACCAGATGCACAAAAACCAACACGGGGGCCCAAGAAGCATGAACAAACAAGGTAACATGACAAAGGAACACAGTCAGTCTAGCTACAGACCACAAAAAATGAAAAAGAAAAACTAGTTGCCTGACCAAAAAATTAATAATTTTCAGGAAACTTAATGTGATAAGAGAATACAGATATTTCAGCATTAGTACAATTCATGATGTGAATGAAAAATAGAAAGATCATAAGAAATCTTAGAGGTAAAGAATTTAGTATATGAAGTATAAAATACAGTTGAGAGCCTCAGTAGCAAAATTGAACAGGCAGAAGAAAGAATAAGCTTGAAGACAAGGTCTTTTGAAATAACCTAGTCAGACCAAATCAAAAAGCAGTAACAACAATAAAGAAGAAGGATTTTAAGAACAAAGGAAACCTTTGAGACCTACAGAACACCATTAAGCAAGCAAACATTCGCAGTTACGTATTTCAGAAGGAGGAGAGAAAGGAAAAGGTGTAGAAAAACCATGAAATAACTGCTAAAAATGTTCAAAATTCAGGTCCAGGAAGCCCAAAGGACCTCTAATTTAAAGTCAAACTGTCCAAAGGACAGGACAGAGAATTTTAAACACAGCAAGGGCAAAGTGTCAAGTCACTTACAAGGGAATCCCCACTAGATTATGGATGGACTTCCTGGCTGAAAACTTACAGGAACAAAGGATGCAACACTGAAAGGAAGAAAAATGAAAAAAGAAAAAAGAAAGGAAGAAAAAATGCCAGCCAGGAATTCTATACCCAGCAAAGTTATCCACCCAACATGAAGGAGAGATACAGACTTCCCCTGACAAGCCAAAACTGAAGGAATTCAATATAAACAAAGCAACCCTACAAGATATGCTTAGGGAGTCCTACATTAGAGGTGAGGGGTGGTAACCACCATCATGAAAATACCCAGAACAACAAATTCAGCAGGAGAGGAGGTACACAGAAGGAGAAGTATCTAAAAATTCATGTTTTATTTCCTGTATTTGATTTGCTATATGCGTAGTTAAGGGTTTTCCACCTCTTAAGTAGACTATAGTTATGATTTTTGCTTCCCGTACTCTATTAGGTTTTGTTGGTCTCTTGAAATGAATGAGAAAAGCATTTTATCCTTTTTTCTGAAAGAACTTACTGCTACTATTTCTCTTTCAAATGCTTAAAATTCACCAGTGAAACTACTTAAGCCTTTAGTTATCTCAGCGGGGTGTGTGTGTGTGTGTGTGATTTTTTAAATACATATGTGGTATTGAAATTTTTTCTTTTGGCCAGCGCCACGGCTCACTGGGCTAATCCTTCTGCTTGCGGCGCCGGCATCTCGGTTCTAGTCCTGGTTGGGGCACTGGATTCTGTGCCGGTGCTCCTCTTCCAGTCCAGCTCTCTGCTGTGGCCTGGGAAGGCAGTGGAGGATGGCCCAAGTGCTTGGGCCCTGCACCTGCATGGGAGACCAGGAGGAAGCACCTGGCTCCTGGCTTCGGATCAGTGCAGCGTGCCGGCGTAGCAGCCATTTGGGGGGTGAACCAACAGAAGGAAGACCTTTCGCTCTCTCTCGCTAACTCTGCCTGTCAAAAAATTTTTTTTTCTTTTCATGTAAGTTTTCTGAATTTGTGTTTTTGAAAAAATACATGCATTTCATATAAGTTGCCAAAATTGTTGGCATTAATTTCCTTGCCACCCTTTAGAAGAGAGTGAAAATAGAGCAGCCACATGATGCGGGAATCCCATGGTGGGATCTAGCACAGCAGATGCAGTCTGGCTGCCCCGAGACTTCTGCACTCCCACTGTTATTGCAGCACTGCTCACGGTAGCCAGAAGAGGGCCTCCACCTAAGTGTCCATCAACAACTGAAGACGATGTGGCGTGTGTGTGTGTGTGTGTAATGTAATACTGTTTCTCCACCAAAAAGGCTGAACTCCTGTCATTTGCAATAACGTGGATGAACCTAGAGGACATTATATTCGGAGAAATAAGCCAGGCACAGAAAGACAAATTCCACATAATCTTATATGTGGGCTCTCAACAAGTTGATCTCCCAGAAGTGGAGAGGAGAACAGCGATTGGCGGAGGTTGGAGATGGAAGGAGGGTGGGGGTGGGGGGAGGTGGATAGGTGTGATGTTACAGTTAGGAGAAACAGAGTCTGGTTTTCAAGACACAGTAGGGTGCAGTTCACAATAATGTGTATTTCAGAATAGCTGAGAGAGGATTTTTTTAATGTTCTCAGCAGAAAGAAATGGTAAGTATGTGAAGTGATGGTTGTCCTAATTTGATCACTGCACAGCGTATGCACGTATTGCAACACCACACTGTTGCTGTAAATATGTCCGTGAAATCATGCCTTGACCCAAGCAAAAGCTCGCGTTAGTTCTCAGTGCAGATTGACTGCCATGGTGCGTGTTTGCTGGAGGACGTGGAGCGGGCTGTTCCCCAGGAGCCGACTCCTAGGAACTACAGCCTTGGAAACCCCTCCCCTTCTCTCTGTGCCCCCCCCCCCCCCAGGTGCATCATTGCCGGCATGGCTTCAGGCAGCATCGTTCTGTTTTACAACGACTTCAACCGGTGGCATCACGAATACCAAACCCGCTACTGACGGTGACGACTGCACAGCAGCCCTGCCCCCGGCTGGGCAGGGGCGTCCCCAAGCATCGTTCTGTTAGAAATAGCTGTCACATCTGAATGTAACTGAAATTTGCTCGAAGAAGCAAAATATTTTTTAAAGTCAATTGCTATTTTTGTAGACTTTGCTTGACACTTGGGGTGGGGGGAGGATAGCAAAGCAGAAAACTGGCCGCTGGGTTCTGTAGTTTAAAAAAAAATCTATATTTTTAGTCATAATAAGAAATCTATTTTCACCAATTATGGAAACATACAGTGGAGCGGGCAAACCCACGGATTCTAGCTCTATTATGAAAACGTTTCCCATTTAGGTGTAATCTTGAGAAACACGTGATTTGAACATGGGAAATGGGTTGTAATACTGGGGCAGGGGGATTTCATTGCTGTACTTCGGGTCCTGTATTTTTCCAAATTGTGCTTCTTCAGTACTGAATTCCTGGGATTTAAACAGGAAGGGTAAATTATGGTAAATGTAATTTAAGACATCTCAATGAATTATTTCTATCAATATTATTCTTTAAGCATGTTTTAGTCATAGAAAATTATGATTTGGGGAAGGCTCTTTTATTTTATTGTGTGGTTAACATAAAGGATCTTAAGTTATAGCAAGTGTGAAATATTTACCTTTTTTTCCCTGATCTGTCGTCTTCATAGCACAACACAGTGAAATTATGGAAAGGCTCTTGGGCTCACAACCTTCATTTTTCTGTTGAAGTAAATGCAAGTACCAAAGCTCACCTGAGGTCTGACTGTGCGGCTCCCCCTCCCCCCGGCATTCCAGAACGGAGGGCCACCAGGTGCTGTGTGAAGCAACACCTGTTTTATCTTCTATTTGTTATTGAACTCTCTCCACCTTCCTTTTGATTAGCAATTTGTACTAAGAAACAATGTTATTTTGGTGTTGTATAATTCTACTTTTCTAGTAGACTGCTGTATGGAATTCTGTGATAAACATTTGAGAAAAGGTCTGTATTGCATAAATAAATTCTTTGTATGTTGTGAACTTCTGAGTTGAAACTGACCCTTTCTCTTTCTCCCATGCAACTTCTATGCATTTAGTTCTTCTCTAAAGGCGAAGATTTGGAGTGAACAATTGCGTTTGACACAAAAATTGAAATACCAGAAATATCTTTTTCATTCCTAATTTTTAAACATTGATTAAGAACAGTTATTTACACTCACACACACACAAATGCTGAACTCTGGTTCAGTCACAGTTTTTGATCGATAATCAACAAGGTTCTCCTGACTGACAGCAGGTTCGCCCTAGCCAGATGTTACCCTTTTGTTGGGACGGACACAAATGATGTAGACCTGAATCTTACAAGTGATTGAACTCAGGGCTCCATGCACCGTTCCATGTAAGACCCATTATTATTTTATAAACCATTAAGAAAGAACAATAGAGTAGAACATGAGGAAAGCAAAGTACATTCCAGAATCAAAGAAATGGCCATGTTCTCTGTAATTAACTGATTAAATGCCTCCTGGTAGTAACAAAGATTTTGTAAAAGATTTATTTATCCAAATTTGAAAGGAAGAGTTAGAGAGAGAGAGAGAGCTCTGAGTCCACTGGTTCTCTCCCCAAATAGCCGCAACAGCCAGGGCTGGGCCAGGCTGAGGCCAGGAGCTTCTTCCAGGTCCCCCGTGCGGGCGGCAGGGGCCACACATGTGGACCATCCTCTGCCGCTCTCCCAGGTGCTGGATAGGAAGTGCAGCAACCGAGACAGGAAATGGCACCATGTGGGATGTTGGTGGTGGCAGCTTAACCTGCTGCTCCACAACACTAGACCCAACTTGCAAGTATTATACTTTGGAAGTTTAAGGGGTGAAAGGTAGGAGAAGAAAATAGGAACACCTAAGTCATATGCCAGACATAGGCTACACCTGCTGCCCTGTCTGAAGCCTAAAACAAGGCCAAGAAAGCAGCTTCCTCTTGGAGCCTTAAAAGAAAAAGAGTTAGTGTCCTCACTGCCTTGTTTGTAAGATTACAACTCCAGCCAGTTAACTGAACATCCATAATGTCTTCCTGCACAGAACAAGCCCAGCTGGCATCAACACCAGGGCTGCAGTAATTGTAAGGAAAGATGCAATATTCACCTTTTCTATCCAATTCTAACACCTTAAAAAATTCCATGACATCAAATGAATGTCAGCCAATTAGGAAATAAAAAGAATTAGAGGTGGTTGAGGATAAAACTGAATGGCCTGCGGGGCCGGCGCTGTGGCGCAGTGGGTTAACGCCCTGGCCTGAAATGCCGCCATCCCATATGGGCACCGATTCGAGACCTGGCTGCTCCACTTCCCATCCAGCTCTCTGCTATGGCCTGGGAAAGCAGTAGAAGATGGCCCAAGTGCTTAGATCCTGCACTCACGTGGGAGACCTGGAAGAAGCTGCTGGCCCCAGATCGGCACAGCTCTGGCCATTGTGGTCAATTGGGGAGTGAACCAGCAGATGAAAGACCTTTCTCTCTCCCTCTCTCTCTCCTCAACCTCTCCTCCTCTCTCTGTGTAACTCTTTCAAATAAATAAATAAATCTTGTAAAAAGAAAAAAAACTAAATGGCTCATGCCAGGGGGCAAGGGAGGCTGCACATCAGTGAGTGGACGTGGCTCTAGGGGCCGGCTGTGTGGTTTACAGGCTGCAGTTTAAGGCTGGTTTTGAAATGCATTGCTTCAAGAAATCATGTTCCTCCTCGACAGACCAATTTTCAGTAAAATATAACGAGTCAAGTGCTTAGAATTCTGTCATTTAAAAACTACCTCTACATCTCTGCAGGAAAACAAGAGGGCACAGGAAGCAGAGAGCATGGACATTTGAAACACTGGTAAAACTGGTAGACCGTTCACTCTTAAATGAGCAGCTTATTCCCAAAGAACACATACTCACAAATAAGTGGTTTTATAAATTAATTCACTAAAAGTCTGTTTTGCCCATTGAAGAACTCTCACACCTCAGTTTTTAATTCAGCAGACAAAAACAAGAAATCGCAGAATACCCTGCCCGAGAACCACGAGCGGGCTGAGGGCAGCGACGTACGGCCCAGGGCTGCCCTTCATCCAGCTCCAAGAGCAGAGCTGGGCCGTCGAGGGTCAGCGGGCTGAGCACACACACTTGGTGCCGGGTGCCTTCCCGCCTACCCTGCTGTTGGCCGGGCAGATGGCAGTGCTCCCGAGTCAGGTGACCAGGGACGCCTGGGACGCAGCTACACCAGACCCATCCTGCCCTTCTCAGCCACTGTAAGTAGATTAAAACAGCACGCAACACTTCACCTCCTCCAACACAAGAGTTTGGGGTAGATTTTCATTATGCGTCTTTGATACTTTTTTCCACTGGCTGTCTTACCAAGAGCTCCTGGCCATGCAAATCATGGTTTGGCCCTTCCCACTCCGTCTGTCCTACCCCATTCCCATCGCCGCAGAAGAGCTCAGCAGACCAGTGATACAGCATATTCCTTCCAGAACGAGACGCAGGCATGTCTTTCGCCTAAACGCTTGCAAGATCCCTGCAGCTCTGCCAGTTCCAGTGCGTGTTAGGCCGCAGGGTAGCAGTCAGCCCCACAGCCTCGTGACAGCATGTCCACAGCATAGAAAGAACATACTCGCCACCTCAAAATCTGAGTAAATGCACAGGAACAAGCCAGTGCCTGCCGTTGGCCATTTCTTCCCTCCCACAATCCTTTGCTGCTTCAACCCAGAAAGCAGCCGGCCTGGACTACCCACCTTTTTTGTGGCATAAAGTCCAATCCTGTAGGCATCACAGGTTACCATGGCAGGGACACAACAGGCTGGGAAGTTTTCAAAACTTGCTCCTTGTAAGCAAGAAGGCACTGGCAAACAGCAAATGAACAACAAGAGAAGACAGAAGTCCTCCTGTGTTTGCTCTCCGAGGAGTGGAAGGAACGGCTTTGGGATTTCTCCCGAAGACATACTGGGAAGCGTGAGTCTGTGACAACTGTGTGACCAGATCGCTGTGGCCACAGACGCCGCCCAGCACTCCTGCCTGGCTCCCACGAGCCTGACCATCACACTAAGATGCAGTGTGCTTGGCTAACTTGGACCGGGCAGGGGGCGTGGCTTCAGGCAAGCGCTCTCTTCCCCAAAGTGAGACGGCACGGGTTGGGCAGGCTGTGTGTCCCCCGCCCCCATACCCGGCAGCAAGGAGCCAGCCTCTTTGTGGCTTTAGTCTCGGGGCATTTGAAGGATGTCCCCAGACCCGACTTGGGACACTCTGGGCGTGACACCTACATGTGGCGCAGGTGTATGGGAAGGGGCAATACCTTGTGAATGAGCAGCTCCGCTTCAAACCTACCCTTTTCTCCCTCTCGGCCTTTCCGTGCCGGCGAGACCTCCTCCCAGCTGTCTCCCGGTCCAGGGCTTTGGCTTGTATACAGCTAAGCCCCTTAACGCCTCCTGGTCAAGACCACCGACGTCGCACGTAGCAGCTGTCCTGCTGCTGAACGGCCAGTCTGAACGGCCATGAACTTGCCCCTTACTGCTCAGCCTCCTTGGCTTTCTGCCACTTTGTCCTAGAAAATCTCCCCACCCCACCTCCACCTTGTTACAGCGCAGCACAAGGACAGCCCCGTGACAGCGTCCCCTGCCCTAGAAGCCACAGGCATCAAGTCTCAGCTCCAACAAGCGCGGATGAGGCCCCATCCCGAGATCCTCAGGGCCATGGGGCTCCAATGACACAGGAGGAAGTGCCCCGTGGACCGTGAGCTTTGTGACTGTTCTTACCCGACATCCGGGAGTTTCTAAGAAGGCAGTGGTTCTGCCCCTGGACCGCTCTGCCACTGGAATATCACTCTGGCCCTGCACATCGCCCATGTGTGCTTCCTGCCCACTGCCCTGAGGCTTCAAGGGAAGTCGCACCCCCTTCCACGAAACAGTTCTTTCTGCAGGGAAACTTCATGGGAAAATGGAATTAAAAGGCTTATTTTGGTGCAAAGAAAATTTTCAGTGAATTTTTTGAAGACCTTGCATATGCCTGGGTTTCACGATTTTTGCACCGAAGTAAAATCTCTTAATCCCTCTCTGCATGGACTTTGGAAGGTTTGGTAGCTTTTCCTACCAGTCTGTGGTGACCCTTGCCAGGGAGTCCGATTCCCTCGCCTCTGTCCTGAGTGTCCTCTTTGGAGGTCACTGCCATCTGCACCATATGCACCAAGGCCTCGGACAGAACTCCACACCTGTGAGGGCTCTGTGCAACCCTGGCTTCTAATGACTCAGTGAGCACTGAGGTGCCCCGCTCCCAGATCTCTGACATGAAGCAGGGTTATCCATCAAGGCCTCGGTTAGTTACCCGCAGAATCCGCATGTCCAAGCACTGACTTCACACCCCAAGTGTGAATGCATCAGCATTCCCACCTGCTGAAGTCATTTTAAGCGAGTCCAAGCCATTCAAAACAAGCATTTTTTAAACATTCACATTGAATGTAGCAACACAAACCAAAGACAGACTGCACTGTGGCCTCATCTTTAGGGCCCCACTGGTAAGGCAGCAGCTCCGGCAGGTCTGAGTGATCTCGGACCCTGGCACCGTTCCCGGACCCAGGGCTGGCGTGCCAGGAGGGCAGATCCACGCTGTGTCCCCAAGTCGCAGGATGGAAGGAAACGGTAAGGTGTCCTAGTGGTTTTTCACGTTGACTGCGCGCTGAAATAACGCTTGGGATGTATTTAGCCATGTTGAACTTTCCCAGTCCAAAAACCTGGAATCCACAATGCACCAAAATCCAAAACTTTGAGCACTGCCATGATTCCACAAGGGGAAATTTCCACATTTGACCTCACATACAGGCAACAGTCAAAATGCAAGTGGACTAAAAATGGGCTATAAAATTACCTTAGGCCATGCGGTATAAGGTACGTATGAAACATGAGTGAATTTTAAGACTTGGGTCTCATCCTCAAGACTGATTATGTATATGCAAATATTCCAGAATCGGGAAACAACCAAAACCTGGAATACTTCCTGTCCCAAGCATTTTAGGTAATGGACACACGGTCTGTATTAGGTTAAATAGGATATACTATAAAAAATGAACG
This sequence comes from Oryctolagus cuniculus, assembly GCF_964237555.1. Classification (NCBI taxonomy): domain Eukaryota; kingdom Metazoa; phylum Chordata; class Mammalia; order Lagomorpha; family Leporidae; genus Oryctolagus; species Oryctolagus cuniculus. The sequence continues at coordinate 14,331,804 of NC_091439.1, forward strand.
TCACCTGTTCCTTTTACATTTCTTTAGTGTGGTCTAGAAAATGTTAACTTAGCCAGCTTGTCTGCATCTCTAAGGCACAGCGTGTGGCTCAGGAGCTCTTGGCCCAAGGCCACGTTCATCAGCACTCTTCCCACGAGGACACAGCCGCACTCACGGTCCCCCAACTTCACCACTTTGACCACAGAGCTACCTGGGGAAGCTTTGCCAGAAGCCTTTAATCCATGTTTCCAGTATATTTCAGGTGCAACAGCCTTTGTGGAGAGAGATGAAGACCGATAGAATGAGACTCAGCTCCACAGGTCACCACTACCCCTTTTCCACCTCTCCTCCAAGGCCCATTTCCTTGGACATCAATCCCCAGCCCAAACCAGGGACTGTAAAACAGGCATGTGCCAGTCTCTGTCTAGGATGCAAGGAACGCAGCAATTAAGCACCGGTAATTAATCTGATCCAGGGAACAGAATTAGAGCTTAATACACGAGGGCTAAGCAGATGGGTAAACAAACAGCTTTGCTCCTAGATGTCGAACTTCCGCTGAGGCTTGCTATTTAGATGGCCCCTCCCCTCCAGCCTGGGATACACAGTACCTCCAAAAGTAGGAAGGAAAACTTGGAAGTGCCCTGGGTCTCCATTGTCTGCTAATTCCGGGACCTGGGATGTAGAACTTCTCGGATTGTTCCTTTGACACCGTGTATTTCTCTGGGAAGGTGGGCACCTGGCCTAGCGGCTAACTTGCCGGGTAAGACACCTGCTCCCCCCCCCCCCCCCCGCCATGTTCGAGTACCTGGGTTTGATACCCAAGCCCAGCTCCTGACTGCCACCCATGCCGGGCACCTGAGCTCCAGCCCCCAGCTTCAGCCTGGCCCAGCCGCAGCCACTGCAGGCGTCTGTGGAGTCAAGGAGCAGATGGAAGATCTGGCCTACGAAATGAAAAAGACAGCTTGGCACTGCTGCCACAGCTGGTCCCTGCTACCTCCTGTCTTCATCGAATTCCCACAGCGGGTGGGAGCATGACAAGAAGGGGTCCCCCTGTCCCCACCAGAGACTGCCATGGCCCTCACCACTTACTGAGTCTTCAGCAAATGTCACAGTCCGAGGGAGGGAGTCAGGTTTTAGGTTCTAATCAGAGCCAAAGCCCGCGTTCCACTGTTCTCTTCCCATTAGCTCTTCCCTCCCCCACCAGAAATACTCGCACTGAAAGCAAGGTAGAGGCTGGCTCTGCCACCAGTGAGAAGACACCAGCGGAGTCCCCGCCACAGCGTCGGGCCCACGGAGCCCACCTGCTCCAGGCCAGGCGTCGCCAGGGCTGGCCTGGCCTTCAGCCAGGTGAATGAAGAGGTCTGGGAGCACAGTGGCTGGTTTTAGGCCTGGGAAAGTGGGGGCCAGAGCTGGCACCAGGCAGCCTGAGCCGCAGGCGGGCAGTGAGGGAAGCAGACAGGAGCCCCACCACCCCAGGGAGACACACAGACACGCAAGGCAGGAGCTGCGGCCTCCTCACTGCCTACTGGCCTGGGCTTCCTGCTGCCGTCGAGATCCCACAGGTGCCTCCCGGGAATCCGTACATGCACCCGGAGCTCTTTCTGTACCTGGAACCGCACTGAAACCAAGGCACGTTCGTGGGTTCTTCTCGAGCCCTCTCTGTCCCCACGGTAGCCCAGACGCGGGCACCTGCCAGGGCCTGGGCCCCGCGTCCTTTGCAGACGCACCGCACAGAAACGCTGACCATCCTTGACTGCTTTTTTTCTCAAGAGGGAGGAGTTTATTGCAGGTCGGGTACACTCAGAGAAGGCAAAAATCTAACAAAGAGAATGAACGCGGGGGCCCCCGGGTTTAAAGGGTGAGCAGGAAAAACAAATACAGGGATTATGTACACGTAATTATTAAAAAGAGCAGGGTGGCGGGAACAAGGAAAAACTGCCAGCAGCCTTCCACGGGGTTAGTGACAGAGGCCATGGGCGCAGCACCTTGGGGGCGGCCCTCACCGTGCCTGGGGGGGGGGGGGGGCTTCCTGCGGCCCCTGCCCCAGGTGAAAAGCGGTGGACAGCAGCCCCGGCGGCCGCGGGAGGGAGGCGGGGGTCACTGGAGGGGAAGCCGCGCCCGGCCCGCCCACCGAGCCTTTCCTCACGGCCCCAAGGGCGGCTCCATCAGCGGCTCCTAACACGCGTGTGGGGAGGGGCGGGGGCGGGGGCAACACATGGCGTCTGGGGAAGAGGCGGCCTTGTCCCGTGTCTGTGTACAAATAAATACCCAGTGCGGCGCAGTAGTGGGCGCTGGGAGCGCTTCTCCAGGGTCGGGCCTCGGGACCAGCCTGTCCTCGTACGCGCCCATTTCTCCGACCGGCAAGCCAAGCCCCGCGTCACCTCTCAGGGGACGAACGAACGCAGGCAGGTCCAAGGCCCTTGTGGCGGAGCGGGGCGCACGCTGAGTTCTCCGTGGTAAAGGAGAGGTCCGGGCTCTTCCCGAATGTTCAGTAAAAACGCGTCTAGCGCGGGAGCAAAGCGGCTCGGTCTCCTGGTGAGGCTGCAAAATGTCCATCGGTGACTGACAACGAGTCCCTCCGGGTGTCTGTCACCGAACGTGGCAGGGCTCAGGAGACGTCCGGGTAGAGAGGGAGACGAGGCCAAGCCGCCCGCGCTGGCTCCAGAGGCGGCCCCAGCCCCCGCGCTGCGGACCGGGCCGCAAACCCGCAAAGCGGCTGCCGGGAGGGAGCGCACGGCTCCCGCGGTGAGGGCCGAGGCTCAGTCTCGGTGGCGGCGCCAGGTCCCTGCCCGCTCGCCGCCCGCAGCAGCAGGGGGAGAAGAGGGCGCGGGGGGCTGCGGAGGGGCAGGGGCCGGGGCCTCCGCTCCGGACACAGAGGGCTCCTCGGCCGGGGCGGGGATCGGAGAGGCCTGCTCCGTCCCGGGTCTGCTGCCGTCTTCACAGAAGTGCTTGCTGCCGAAAATCTGCCCCTCCTTATCTAGAGCCGTGTTCTGGGGAGAGACCGAGAGAGGACCCGGTTACCCCGGCCCACGCTCAGGTCCCAGCCACCACGAGCAGAGAGCACGACAGAGCATGCACGGGACTCAGAAACAGAAGAGGAGAAATAACACGGTCCTACAGGAAAAGCAACAGTTTCCAGGGCCCTGTGCCCCTGCCCCTGCCACCGCCTAGCTGCTGGCGCCGGTGCCCACTGCCTCCTCCAGCGTGAGCCGCACCGGATTGAGTGCTTCTGCTCCCAGCCAGACCTTCAGCGCTAGCCAATTGTAAGTCACCATCAGCAGGTGCGAGGAGGGTGCCCAGTCTCCCATGGACTTCTTAAGATTTCTTTATTTATGCAGAGAGAAAAGGAAAAGACAGAGGGAGAGAGAGAGAGAGACAGAATCTTCCATCTGCCGATTCACCCCCCAAATACCCACAACAGCCACATCCGGGCCAGGCCAAAACCAGGAGCCCAGAACTTTATCCAGCTCTCCAGCATGGGTGGCCCAGGTCCGAGTACTCGGCCATTCTCTGCTGCTTTCCCAGGGGGTATTAGCAGGGAGCTGGATTGGAAGCGGAGCAGGTGGGGCTCAAACTGGTGCTCCCATACGCGACGCTGGCATCGCGAACTGTGTCTTAACCCACTGGCCGCCACACCAGCCCGCAGGGTATAGTTTTCTAAACAAAGTTCTCCCCAACACTGAAAAGGAATGCTTATGTCATATGAATAAGCAGTCCCCTCGGGCCTTGCCACCCAAGGGGCTGTGGAACTTACAGAAGGCCCTGGAAGCTGACAGAGCAGCCTTCCAGGCCCTCCCTCATCTCCTCCTTGCTCTCCTCTTTGTGCGGAGATTTTATCTTGGCACCCACACACGTCATCTGTTTCACTCTTCCAGGAGCACAGAAACAGCCACAAACATGTGGGCGAGGGGCCGGCGTTGTGGCACAGCTGTGGCTTGCAGTGACCACGTCCCAAGAGGGAGCGCCTGGGATTGAGTCCTGGCTGCTCCACGTCTGATCCAGCTCCCTGCTAATGCATCTGGGAAAGCAGCTGATGATGGATCAAGTGCTTGGGCCCCTGCCACCCACGTGGGGGGCCTGGATGGAGCTCCTGGCTTCGACCTGGCCCAGTCCTGGCTGTTGTGGATATCTGGGGATTGAACCAGTGGATAGAAGTTCTGTTTCTCTCTCTCTCTCTCTCTCTGTGTGTGTGTGTGTGTGCCTGTGTGCGCACACTCTGCCTTTCAAATAAACCTTTTTTTTAAGTGTGGGGAAATCACCTTGCTTTGACCCTAAAATGGGAAGGGAGACCTGGTCTTTCCCGGTCCTCTGACCCAGTTTGGGTACTGGAGTGTTTGCAGAGTGGGCTCTCGGGGGCTCCGGGCACCGTCAGCTGCCAGATCCACAAGCACCGCCGGCTGTGACCTAGGCAGCCTGGCGGAAGGCAGCACTTGAACAAGCCAAGTCCTGGAGCAGGCGGGAACAGGCAGAGCCTTCTAGGTTAGGCCCATGGGGCTCCATTCAAAGCACCGGCTGCCAACTGCAAAACGGGCCCCGCCAGATTCAGGCTGAGCAGTTGGCAGTGCCCTGGTTCAACTGCCCCGAGAAGCGGGAATGACGGAAAAGCCTTGTTGGAAACCCGGCTTCCCCGCTCCCGGGGGCAGAGGCGGCCGAACCCCGGCGCGGTGACAGGAGCCAGCGGCCCTCGTTCCCTCCACGTCCCCAACCACCCCGCATCCGTTATTTCTCCTTTTCTCCTCCCGTCAGTGCGGCCCAGGGAGCAGCGCGGTGCAGCGAGTACATACCATGGCCTTGGCCCTAGTCAGGGGAGGCAATGCAGGCGGCGGGAGAGGCGAGAGAGGGGGGAGAGAAGCAGGGACAGAAACTCGACTTACTTTCAACAGAAGCAACACCGTTCAAACAGTTTTGTCTCAAACCAATGAAGAGACCCCGCTCAGCCCCGTCTGCCCCGCAGTTCCCCAAGAGCGGCGGGCTCGCCTTTGGCCTATGCCTCGGCCCTTCCCTCCGCGGCCGCGCGGCTGCGGGATGCCCGCGCCAGCCCCTTCTCGGCCACGGGAGGCCCGCCCTCAGCACGGCCAGGGACGCTCAGCTTCACGCCAGGCTGCTTCTCCGCGCCCTGGCGGAACTACGCTTTGGGCCTAGGAGGGGGGTGTGGAGCGCAGTGGAGTGAGCGGCAAGTTCCAGGGATGCGTGGCGGCTGAGTGGGCGCCAGGAGGAAGCGCACTGCGGGGCGAGTACCAGCTGCTGCTGCGGGGGCTGCCAATGTCTCAACAGGGCAAAGAACGGGCGCTGAGGCGGCGCTCACACTGCCAAATCAAACTGTCAAACAGAACGCAGACAACAGCGTCAACTTTACTGTGGTTCACCCTCATTTACCACTTCCTCTCCTAAGCCTTATCTCAGCGTTGCCCCCAGGCACGGGCTCCAGGTCCAGGGGCCTAGGGCAGCGACCCAGGGGCTGATTGGCCATTACACACGGCCTGGCCAAGCAGAGTGGGCCTCAGGCTATTTCCACTGTCGTCTGCGTCTGCAGGAACCGATTAGCCTCACGTAACCACTGACAAGGACTGTGGACATCAGGGATTGGCATCCTGGTTATCTTCAGTACAACACTGGAAGCCGTCCCCAAGGGCAGGCCACACAGACACAAGCTAATGGTGATGAGGATGAAGACACAGAGCGTCCCAAGCTTCCCCCACACAACCATGCCCTGGACCAGGTCCAGAGTAGGATGCCCCTGAGCAGGAGGCCTTCTCCTCCCACCGCTTTGGGGGACAGGCCAGATTTGGGGGACAGGACAGTTCTTGGCCATGGGGAATGAATGGGTCTTGACCAGGGCCGGCTGAACAGATTTTTCCCACGGGTTCCCAATGTGATGAGGTCATCCAGCAGCTCCTCAGAGGCAACCACTGCAGAGCTGTGTAGGGAACACAAGGGGAGCGGGGACCCTGTGAACATGCGCAGCGTGACAGCCTGGGAACACATGGACACGCACACACGTGTTCACAAAGAACAGAGGGGTGTGCGCTCACACAAGCACTCACGTAGAGCTCAGGGTTTTGACATCTGACAGTGGACCCATGTCACCCGGAAACCATCCACACAGGTTCTGTCTACACCTCATCAGTCAGGACAGGAACTACGCTGGCCACTTGTCACAAGAGGCTGGCTGCAGGCCTCTAGCCACTGATTCCTATGCAGCCCCCAAGGCAAGGATTCCCTTGAGAGTCACAGTGCACTCTCCTTAGCCCTGAGGCTTAATTGCCATGGTTATTAGAGTTTGATTCCAACTCAGCTCTCTTACAGCTTTTCATGATGTGCTGAGCACACCAAATTTTACTGTTTTTCTACATGTTCCCGGAAAGTGGCTTACGCCCTAGTGCACAACAGGCTACACACTACTGTCCCATCCATCAGTGCTGCCTCTCCCACGGGAATCACTCGCGGATGTTCGCGTGCTGTGGGCCCAGTCGCGATGGCTGCCCTCGGTCTTCCTCAGACTCTCAGCACAACGCCACTAAAACGCTCAGAAAAACCACAACTCAAGAAAACCTTCCCATCGTCCTGGCACAGGGACCCCAGCGTCCAGGAGAGTACACTTCCTGGCAGGGGACACAGGGCTGTTGCAAGGATATACAGAGGTGTCAAATAGATGCAGCTCCTGGGAGGAGAATGAAGGCCCCTGCGAGCTGCCCACAGTGGATGTGCCGTGGGTGCAGCCCAGAGCACCTCGCACACAAGGGGTGTGCAGGGGTGTGGCCTCCTGTGTCCACCTGGCCCCAGCTCCCAGAGAGACACATGCCACAACCACGACCAGCAGCTGTCCCTCTGGCTGGCCAGGAAACAGACCCTTCCTGGAGAAAGAGGAGCCTGTTGTGAGGCGGGAGAGGCTGCCCTGGAATGGGCCCCCACAGCCGCCAGAACCCGGTGAAATCAGGGTGATGGTAGACATGCGGACACCCACTGCCTTGGAAAGTCTCACTCTGAAGCTGCCCCAGCTGCCTCTCTGGCAGAGGGAAAAACAGCCCCACTCCTGTAGTGGGCTGCAGCAGGCAGAGCTGTCTACGTGCAGTGCTGGCCGGTCTGTACCCGGGCAACAAGCAGGTGGGGGATACTCAACAGTGTCTTCATGTCCCACTTGACGAGCTGGGGTAGGGTGTGCTGGCCTCCCTTTCGGCCCAGTTTATTTCTTCTGCTCTTTTTTTTTCCTTCATTTACTTCCATGTTACTTTTCCTTTTAATTTATGGTGTTAAGTATATAAGTAAGCTGTCTTAAAAAATACTTTTGGAGCAGGTGATTGGCACAGCAGCTATCCCATGTTTGAGCACCTGGGTTCCAGTGCTGGCTCCCCTCTCCATTCCAGCTTCCTCTAATGTGCACCCTGGGAGGCATCACTGATGGTTCAAGTATCTGGCTTCCTGCTACCCAGGGGAGACTTGGAGCATTCCAGGCTTCTGGCATCAGCCCAGCCCTGGGGAGTAAACCAAAAGATGGAAGACCTCTCTTTCAAATAATTTTTAAAGAAAAATGAAGTATAAAAACCTACGGTGATCAACATTACAGGCTTCTCATACCATTTTACCAATCCTGAGAACTTTTTTTAAAAAACATTGTTCACTTTTAAAAGCTTCCAAACTGTCTTTTGTAATTTTTACTTAAATTATATTTGTTTAACTATGGGCATCTCTTAACCCAAGTGCCAAAGAATACTTCATGCCTCAATAATCTTTGTTTTTAAATTTTTTATTTAATTTCATTTTTTACTTGAAAGGTAGAGACAGAGAGATAGACTTTCCATCCATTGGTTCACTCCTCAGATGCCCCTCACAGCCAGGCCAAAGCCAGGAACCCAGAACTCATTCCAGGTCTCACGGGTAGATGGCAGGAACCCAAGTTCTTGAGCCATCACTGCTGCCTCCCAGTGTGCACATTAGCAGGAAACTGGATCAGAAGCAGAGGATCCTGGCCTTGAACTAGCCCAGAATCCAGACTATGGGAATTGGGCATCCCATACAGGGATTTAGCCACAACACCAAATGCCTGCCTGCCCCATAATCTCTTTTTGAAGCTCTGAATCGGCAGGGAGCTACTCTACTGTAAACAGCACCTGGGCTTGGGATGCTGTCTAAATGAGAAAGCAAAGACAAGAGCGGAAACAGCTACCTGGGAGGGCCAGAGCCTGGGAGCTCCTAGGCATCAAGACCCATGAGACCAGTCTTGTTGGTACCCACGCAACCCCTACCCCACAGTGGCCAAGGCCTGGGCGTCTTGCCATGTGAGTGCCCTGTACGTGCCATGCCAGTGTTTAAGTGAAAGGGAGAACATGGAAGGAAGCAGCTTCCATGGGAGAGAAGCTCTTGGCTATCTACTGCTCAACATTCAAGGCTGGCTCGGCAGCAGGCCAGACTCTGCCGCTTCCCCTGGCACCCACTTACCATGATAACTGAGACCCCGGGGGCGGTGCTGTTCTGTTTGGGAAGCGCATTATTAAAGTGCTGTTTTAGTTTACCTGTTACCTCAGCTTGCATGTTATTCTCCTGGGAGGCATCGTCCTACAGAAAAGAAGCAAATGCAATGATTTTTGATCATCATCTTTGTCATTTCCTTAACAGCCACTGCCCACCGCCTAACCACTTCCTTAATGGGCCCATCTTAGCCACAGAAACAGGGGGAAATGATCTTTCAAAAACAGTAATTATTGGAGGTGGTATTTAGCTTAGCCAACACCAGTTAAATTGTCTGGGTTCAATATCTGGCTCCAGCTCCTGACTCCAGCTTCCTGCTAATGCAGACCCTGGGGAGCAGTGGGGATGGCTCCTGTAGCTGGGTTCCTGCCACCCATGTGGGAGACCTGGATTGATTTCCCAGCTCCAGACTTTGGCTCCACCTGGGGGCCACTGTAGGCATTTGGGGGAGTGAACCAGCAAATGGGAGCTCACTTTCTCTCTGCCCCTTGTTGGTAGTCCCATGCCCCCAAAGAGACTCCATACCATTCACTCTGCTTCTGAGGCCCAGAGAAAACACCAGTCTCAAGTGGCACGAAGTGGTCCCTCTTTAGGCTTCTGTACTTTGGTGTGACCCCCTCCCCCAGAAACATCAAAATTCTATCATTTTAATCAAGAGTCATTTGGTTGGTAGTCTTTAGTGCTCATGCAGAATGCAGCATCCCAACTACTCGGTCTAAGAGCTAAGTCCCTTAGTCTAAGAGAGAAGTGAGTAGGATCCACTGAGGCTACACTTGGATATCAGGATATAGGGGGCTGTGGCGGTGCAAAGGGAACCCCTTAAATTCAAGTTAAGTAAATTCACTCTCCTGGAGCCTCCCAGAAATGAAGGAAACATAAGGTGTCCTGGGAACCACGCTGACCCTCAACCCAGAGGCACTACCAAAGCCCAGGGAGAACTCGATCAGCATCATGCCCACTCTTCCTGGGCCTTGGAGGCACTGGGTCTCAGCTCCCCCATTGACAGCAGAGCTCTCCCAGGACCATACACCAGGAAGACACAGGAGATCAGAGTCTGAAACTGCTGAGCTCCAGGCAAATCCTGGAAACTCAGACCCCAGAACTACGCAAGCTGCGAGTGAAAGGCTCCTTGCAGAGCACGGAGGCCAATCCTTTCTCTTTGCAGGTGGGAAACTGAAGCCTGGAGAGGGACCGGGTTACCTGCAGAGCAGGATCTAAGACTCAGGGACCCAGGTGCCAACTGCTTTCTCCCAGACAGCATTCCATGCTGCTTGCTCATTAGGAAAGACGTAACTTCATCTGCCACAGGGCTTGGATGCAGGCTTTGTGTGTGCAAAGCCCACAGTGAGGAAGCATGCTGCTGGCCACAGACATACAAACACTCATTCCCCATGGACGGGGGTACTTACTGACACCCAGGGGTGACTCAGGATTTGTCCCGCAGTACACCGAGCTTCAACATTTACCTGCAGCATTTGACTGATTAACTCCTAAAAATAAATAAACAAACAGATAAATACCACAGAGGAGGACAAAGACAATTCTACCACAAATACAGAAATCTGGGTTTTCAACCAAACACTTCAAAGTAAGAGCTAACACAGCTGCCCAGACATTTGACCCTAAAAGCTATGAACACTGACGCTCCCAGTGCTTACTGGGTATTTGCACAGCCATAGCCATGCAAAAGAAGAGAAGGACTCTTAGGAGTCCACAGGAAGCCAAGATGCTCTCTCCCAAGAGCTGTGGTCATTATCAATGTCCTGCAGCGTAAAACTACAGTGTTTCTCCTTTTGGCAACTCAGTCTGATGAGTTCAGGCAAATTCAATCTCCCAAGTTCACTTCCATTTTTTGATGGATGTCCAGTATACATTTTCTGAATAATTTAAGGAATTATTCAGAGGTGCATGGGAGAGGAAGATGGTAGGGCAAACTGGCAAGATAACTGGCCTGGCTTTCAGAATTAGATCATGAACTCCAGAGACTATATAGGATGAACTTAAAGCAGAATCACCTGTTAAAAGTCTAGGAAGCTTCTGGAATCAATACTGAGGGCTGCTACAGCCCCCCATGAGGGGTGAGGACTGCAACGTAACTTAACCCACAGGAACAGGGCCCAGGTGGGTACCTTTGCTGAGTCCGTGATGTTATCCCAGTAGGGGGCTGGAAATTCCAGCTTTCCAGCCAAGATCTGGTCAAAGAGATCTTCCTGGAGATTGTTCTCGCTAGGCAGTGACAAAGAAATGGAAGAAAAGGCACAGTCACTACACAGTTTTTCAACAAAGCACTCATGGGACGAGTAGGAGAGGAGTCCGGTCTCTGATTTGAGCATTTCAAACTGCAATTGCATTTGTGACGACACGCTTTTCTCCTAGACAATGAGCTACACAACATTTCCATGGGCCTAGGAATCAGACAGACAGAGAGACAATGATTCATGAAACTGAGTGGATGCAGAGCTTCAATACAGAACGCCGAGAAAGTTCTGTAGATGGCTAATGTGAATGCACTTAATGTTACTGAAGTACACACGTGCAAATGGTTAACACGGTCAATTTTATGGGCTGACCACAACAAAAAAGCACTCAAGAAAAAAAATGGAATCTGCAAATAACAACAATCCTCATTTTGGCAGGGGAGGGGGGGTGGGGGGTGGGGAATCAGCCTCTCCCTTCAATCTTTCATGGCAGTCCGGGTGGAAAAGCAGCAAACCTGAGTGCCATCGACTGCCCTTCCTCTTTCCACGTTTCCAATAAAATGGCCAAAGATCAGTGAAACAGCTGACAGGTGGAAGGGTCACAATAAGCATTTGAATAAAATATTCCTGATGTTGGGGCTGGTGTCATCACCCAGTAGGTTAATCCTCTGCCTGCAGTGCCAGCAATCCACATGGGCACCAGTTCTAGTCCCGGCTGTTCCTCTTCCAATCCAGCTCTCTGCTGTGACCTGGGAAAGCAGAAGATGGCCCAAGTGCTTGGGCCCCTGCACCCAGATGAGAAACCAGAAAGAAGCACCTGGCTCCTGGCTTTGGATCGGTGCAGCTCCAGCATGGTGGACATTTGGGGAGTGAACCAACAGACAGAAGACCTTTCTCTCTGTCTCTCCCTCTCACTGGCTGTAACTCTACCTCTAAAATAAATAAAATCTTAAAAAAATTCCTGATGTAACCATCTCAACATTACAGAGTGACCCTCTTGTAAGCTCACTCTGAGAAAGAGCCCAACTAGATTGCACAGGTTGAGGCAAACCCGCCTTGGCTGCTCCCCCAGGGCATTCCTCCGCAACCTGGGCCTGACTGTCCCAGGCGAAAGGTGCACCCGAAGCACAGTTGGTGCCTAGTGAACTAATCATCTCTAGGCTTTGGTGAAAGGTGCAGTGGATATGTGAAACCACCACTGAGAGAAAAATCAGCGTACTGAATGGCCCCAATCTCTCCTAAAACTTTACCTCTTGCAGCCATAGATCTTGCCTCACGTGATGGGTACATCCATGGCCAGAGCAAGAAACAAAGTCAGCAGCTTTCTAGGCCATTACAATGCTCCAGGAGAAAACTCAGAATGGACTGTTAGAGTCAATGTCAAAATCCAGAAGTGGATTGGAGATTATATATATATATATATTATATAAGTATATATTACTATATATTATATAATATATAGTTATCATATATAAAATATAAGTATTACATAAGGTATTATATAATATATATAATATATATTCAAAAGAAATGAAATCAGTATGTAAAAAGAAGCATCTGTACTTGCATGCTTAATGCGGCTGTATTCATAATGGCCAAGGTACAGAATCGATCTAAATGTCTATCAACAGATGAAGACAATATAGAGTATATATAACGTAAATATACATTTATATTAATTGTGTAATTATATATTATAAACAGGTTAGAGATTATATAATTTATATTTTATAATATATTGTATAGATATTATTTTACTATACTGTTTTATTATATATAATGGAGTGCTCTTCAGCCATTAAAAAAAAAGAGTGACATTCTGCCATTTGCAGCAACATGGATGGAACTGGAGGACATTACAATTAACTGAAAGAAGTCAGGTACTGAAAGACAAATGCCATTTCCAATGTCTGGGGTAACAGAAATGCCACTTGCCCTAATCTGATGGCTACACACTATAGACCTATGTTGAATTCCCACTCTGTACCCCATACAATTATTATGTATCAATTAAAAATATTTTTTTGACAGGCAGAGCGGACAGTGAAAGAGAGAGACAGAGAGAAAGGTCTTCCTTTGCCATCGGTTCACCCTCCAATGGCCACCGCGGCTGGCGCGCTGCAGCCGGTGCATCACGCTGATCTGAAGCCTGGAGCCAGGTGCTTCTCCTGGTCTCCCATGGGGTGCAGGGCCCAAGCACTTGGGCCATCCTCCACTGCACTCCTGGGCCACAGCAGAGAGCTGGCCTGGAAGAGGGGCAACCGGGACAGAATCTGGCGCCCCAACCGGGACTAGAACCCAGAGTGCTGGCGCCACAAGCTAGTGAGCCACGGCGCCGGCCAAAAGTTTTTAGAAAAATCTCCAAAGTGGAAGTATTACCTGGCAAGCGTGAAAACTTACTTAGAATTTCTGTCCCAGTCTTCAGGGTTTTGTACCAAACCTCTCAAAGAAGGACACAAGCCAGCATGGTGTCCCCAGAAGGAGGTCATTTTAAGCAGTGTCCAGAGACAGATTCTAGGTCTGTGTATGATCTGGCAGCCTCATTTCTCCTCTGGTAAAGAGTAGCGTTTGTGAGGTTGGTGAATATCCAGGACAGTTAACCAAGCTCAGCTGGAAGGGCGTGGGCCGGCCCTTGGGGTCTGGTCAAGGGCACACTGAGAAGCAAAGTCCAGGCCAGAAAACCAGGCAAGGCAGGAGAGCCCCTCTGCTCTCCAAAATGGTGATGTTCTTTGAGGCACACAAAACTTTTTCAATATGCCAAAACATTTTCTTTAAGATGGATTTATTTATGTGAAAGACATGTTGACAGACAAGGGGCAGGTGTGGGAGGAAGAGGAGGAAGAGGAGAGAGAACACACACGAGTGAGCATACGTCCATCCACTGGTTCACTCCCCTCATGCATGCAACAGCCAGGGGCTGCGTCAGGCCAAAGGAAGAAGCTAGCAACCCCATCCGGGTCTCCCACATGGGTCGCAGGAGCCCAAGTACTTGGGCCATCATCCGCTTCTTTCCCAGGTGGGTTAGCAGGGAGTTGGGTTGGAATCAGACCAGCCAGGATTAACCAGGACTCTGATACAGGATCTCAGCATTGCAAGCACCGGCTCAGCACACTGTGCCACAATGCCAGCCCCAACATGTTGTATTCTCACTGGTATTACCTGCTGACTGAAAAAAAACACACCTCAGACCAGATGGAGAGTCTAGAGAAACCTTTAGAGAATGAGAGAACTCAACAGACATTAGAAGAAAACATTAAAAAATTACCTGTTTCCAGAACTTTTCCCTTTTTGCCATCCCTCTCTATCAGTCCTCTTATTTCCCCTTTGGCTTTCTAGAATCTCAAAGCTCACATTTTCTTAGTCATTGTATCTTTTGTTAATTAAAAAAAAAAAAAACAGCAAAAATGCTGGTAGTATACCTGCCGTCTGTCATTTATAGAAGTCAGCTCTTGGCAAAACATCCTCAACCAATAAACAAAACCCTGAGTTGTCCCTGCAATGAGAATGGGACCCCAAAGGACCAAGGCTGTGAACTTGACACTCACTAGAAGAACAAAAGCTAAAGCTGATTTGTCCATCTTGCTAGTTACATAAGAACAGCTACTCTGATCAAGTCTACACTGGACTTATTATCACACTAACACTCTACAATTGGCTTCACATGGTTCAGGGCCCTTTGTTATTCTGAAACAATAAAGCCCTTAGGTCAAGGTGCCAAAGGCTATCCTGTCCCTTATGAAAAGCCTGAAAAACAACATAAGTGTTTGTGTGTACTCTCTCTGTTCAATGTCAAGTCACTGAAGGTCAACCAAGGTAACCTAAAAATGTTGTAAGCTACCCCACAAATGATGTGGAAACGTTTCACTCACAGAGTATATGTGTGTGTGTGCACACACGCACTAGTGTGTTAAAGAGAAACGTCCAGGGGCCGGCACTGTGGTGTAGCGAGTAGAGCCTCAGGCTGCAGTGCCAGCATCCCTTATGGGCACTGGTTCGAGTCCTGGCTGCTCCACTTCCAATTCTGCTCTCTGCTATGGCCTGGGAAAGCAGTGGAATATGGTCCGAGTCCTTGGGCCTCTGCACACACATGGGAGACCTGGAAGAAGCTCCTGGCTTCTGGCTTCAGATCAGCGTAGTTCTGGCCATAATGGCCATCTGGGGAGTCAACCAACTCTGTCTCTTTCTCTGTCTCCCTATAACTCTGCCTTTCAAATAAATAAATACATTTTTTAAAAAGAGAAATGTCCAAAAATGGTTTTAAAAATAAATTCAAATTATAAATGCAAAAAAGGGAAATATCAAAAATCTAAGTAGAGTCATACAAATAATACTTTTTGTTGGTGGCCCTAAGAACAGACTTGCTTAGGCAACAACTAAAACATGAGATGTCCCTGAAAAATGAACTCTGAGTAAGGGTGGAGTTGATGTTTAAAAAGACGGGGCGGGGGGGCGGAGAACACATGTTAAGCTAAAACTAAAACCTGAAAATCCTGGAAGAAGAAAGACACTGCAGCCAGAGAAGCTGAAACAGTAAATTCCAAAAAATAATTTTAGTTTAAAAACTTTGAGTTCATTATAGGTATCTGCTGTATAAAAGAATGACAACATGTATTTGAAAGGCTTTCATTTTAAGTACAAATTTATATATTTATTTTAGACTATCATCACTTGTCATTATTTAAAATACTGCTACCGGGCTGGCGCCGCGGCTCACTAGGCTAATCCTCCGCCTTGCGGCACCGGCACACCAGATTCTAGTCCCAGTTGGGGCGCCAGATTCTGTCCCGGTTGCCCCTCTTCCAGGCCAGCTCTCTGCTGTGGCCCGGGAGTGCAGTGGAGGATGGCTCAAGTGCTTGGGCCCTGCACCCCATGGGAGACCAGGAGAAGCACCTGGCTCCTGCCATCGGATAGGCGCGGTGCACCAGCTGCAGCGCACCGGCCGCGGCGGCCATTGGAGGGTGAACCAACGGCAAAGGAAGACCTTTCTCTTTGTCTCTCTCACCGTCCACTCTGCCTGTCAAAAAATAAAAATAAAAATAAAAAAATACTGCTACCACAGGATACCCACGTCCCATGTCAGAGGACCTGGGTTTGGTTCCCAGCTCGGCCTCCAACTTCCTGCTAATGCACATCCTGGAAGGCGGTGGGTGACGACTCAAGTACATGGGTCTGTACCACCCAAGTGGGAGACAAGAATTGAGTTCCAGACTCCTGGCTTTGGCCTAGCCCAGCTTTGGCTGTTGTGTGCATTTGGAAAGTAAACCAGCAGATGTCTGCCTGTCTGTCTGTCTCCATCTCTGTTTGTCCAATACATACAAACATACCATTTCATGGTTTGTTGCATGCATTTTTATATTGCCAGTTGTCAGATCACACAGAATATCCCTATATGCTGTGAAGATGCTTCTGTAACTGATATTTAGCATTACAAATTCTCTTTTTTTTTTTTTTTGACAGGCAGAGTTAGACAGTGAGAGAGAGACAGAGGGAAAGGTCTTTCTTCCATTGGTTCACTGCCCAAATGGCTGCTACAGCTGGCGCGCTGCGCTGATCCAAAGCCAGGAGCCAGGTGCTTCTCCTGGTCTCCCACGCGGGTGCAGGGCCCAAGCACTTGGGCCATCCTCCACCACCTTCCCGGGCCACAGCAGAGAGCTGGACTGGAAGAGGAGCAACCGGGACAGAATCCGACGCCCCAACCAGGACTAGAATCCGGAGTACCGGCGCCACAGGTGGAGGATTAGCCTAGTGAGTCATGGCGCTGGCACAGATTCTCTCTCGTTACAATATGATGTAAAAGAGGGAAAGCATATTCTTAACATTTTTAGAGAAAGCTACCTGGAGTCATAAAACCCACTTCTGAATATAACATAAAACAGCATCAGCCTCAAGAAGATATCTTTGCTGCTTCTGATTAGCCAATCTTATCCTCACATTCCACCAAACCCTGCTTCACACTGGGTCCGACCATGACGAATAACATACTACTCCATCTGTGCCTCACTGACGTTAACAGGCACACACTCCCAGGCTGCACTGGCACCTGGAAACACTAGAGGGAGTTGTGAGCACACAGTCCTCAAAACCCGATCCCCAGAGCTCATCTTCTGATCCAGCTCATCTTCGCTGTGCTGAACCAGAGGTCAACCAGGATGCACCGGCTCCAGGACCACCTGCCGTCCACACATACTACTCATCGGCACTTGACTAGTTTCCCAAACAGGCCACCTCTGAATCCAACAGAGCCCAGAGTGTAAACCGCCACAAGTCACTTCGTTCCCTCTACGCCTAGCACTCAGTTCATTTTCTCACGGCTTAGCTATTTGGCTTGAATTGGCCAATGGGGCATGCTTAAGTGGGAGGCAAACAGAATCTGAGGCAGTGCTCAGGCAGGTGAAACTTGCTCTGCACTTCCCCGCCCCGGCTGCGTTGGGAATCCCGCATCCGCCATCACCGGAAGCCCAGGCTAGCTCACTGGGTGAGGAAAGAAATACGGCTGAGGAATCTCTGCTGTCCCAGGTGACATGAAGCCCACTACTGGACGTGAGGGAGGCCAGACTTGCCCATCAAACTTCCACCAAGGCAGCCCAAAAGACCACCTAATGGATCCATAAAATCATTGTATTCCCCTACCTTTTGGAGCCACCTGTTAGCAGAGCTAACTGATGTGTGCAATGATCCTGCAGTCGGTGCAGCTCACCTAGGGAGTGACCTTGCTGGAAGACCCCGATGCTGACAGGTAGGTGGAGAAAGCTTTCTACCTACAAAAACCTTGCTCCCACTCCAGCGTCCCACGCAAACGCTACAGCTTTTATTGGACCATCTGTGACTTCCAGCCCTCAAATAAGCTTGCCTTCGGTAATATTCTTGGGTTGTGTGTCTTTACACCACAAGGCCCTCAAGAGTAGATAGAAACACTGTGTCACTCTTGTGTTTGTCAAAAAAAAAAAAAAAAAAAAAAAAGAGAGAGAGAGAGACAGAGAGAATTGTTCAGTTAGGAAACATAATTTTAAAAAGATAAACCTTTGGGGCCAGCGCTATGGTGCAGCAGGTTAAAGCCGTGGCCTGAGGCACCGGCATCCCATATGGGCACCGGGTTTTAGTCCTGGCTGCTCCTCTTCTGATCCAGCTCTCTGCTATGGCCTGGGAAAGCAGTGGAAGATATCCCAAGTGCTTGGGCCCCTGCACTCTCATGGGAGACCTGGAAGAAACTCCTGGCTCCTGGCTTCAGATTGGCGCAGCTCCAGCCATTGCGGCCAATTGGGGAGTGAACCAGCAGATGGAAGACCTCTCTTTCTGTCTCTACCTCTCTCTGCAATTATTTCAAATAAATAAAATAAATCTTTTTTAAAAGAAAAGATAAACCTTTTGACTTTTCTGTTTAAAAGTTTTCTTAATAAAATGTTGGTGGGAGAGAGATGAACCTATTTTTCATTACCTGACCCAGTGTACTACCATAAACAAATACCGTGGACTCAATATTTGTGTATCCCCGCCCCCACCAAATTCCTATATTGAAACCTAATTCCCAATGTGGCAGCATTAGCAGGTGCCACCTTTGGGGTAAATGATTGATCAGGTCCTGCTGGTGCCTTGAAACTGGACCTCCCAGGCTGCACACTGTGAGAATTAAATCTGTTGCTTACAAGCCACATGGTTAAAACAGCTCAAACAGACTAAGACAAATCACGACCTCAGGGATTATGCTTTTTCACCACTTTATTCCTGGCCCTCAAAATAGTGCCTGGGAAACAACAGCTTTTCCACAAATAGCTGGAAGAGGAACACAAAACGGCATTAAAACGTCAAGAGAGCTCAGCAGAACTCAGAACATCACACCTGCATCCTCACCCTCACTGCTGCTTCACAGCCTTTCGTCTGCTCCAGAGGAAGAGATGAAACTGATCACACGGAAGGCCACGACTGAGGGCGTCACTCCCCTCGGGGTCCACACTGGGAGGCAGGCTGGGGCCCACACTGGTAGGTGTTCCAAACACCATAACTACTGTCTGCATTGCATCTCCCAAACCCCCATTTAAAGTGTACCCAGGTCTTACCCAGGCCTGCGTGTGCCAAAAGTGTTTGTAATTCTACTTCCTCATTAAGTATTATGTGCGCTGATAAAATGAATGTAGAAAGAGCTTGTGTTCCTATGAATTGTTTAAATAAGTGCTCTTAGGGATAGGCCTAGTTAGCCTAGTGTCACATTGGGGTGCCTGGGCTCCAACTGTGGCTCTAGCTCCTGACTCCAGCTCCCTGCTCATGTAGACTTGGGAGGCATCAGTGACGGCTCAAGTAACTGGGTTTTAGCCAACCATGCAGGAGGCCTGGATGGAGTTTCCAGTTCCCTAGCTCACCTGGCCACTTCATGCATTAGAGGACTAAACCAGCAGATGTGAGTCTTCTCTCCTTCTCTCTGCCTCTTAAATAACAATAATAATAATGATGACAATAATAATAATGATGACAATAATAATCTGCAGTCACATCAAGCCAGGGAGACAAGTATCAGACACCGAAAAAAAGTACACCTGGAAAGATTCACATCGTTTCACACGGATCTTTAAATCTTAAAGAAAAAAAGTTATTCATTTATTTGAAAAGCAGTGTTATAGGGGTTGGCACTGTGGCATAGTGGGTAAAGCTGCTGCCAGCAGTGCCATATGGATGCCAATTCGAGTCCCAGCAGCACCACTTTCGATCCAGCTCTCTGCTATGGCCTGGAAAAGCAGTGGAAGATGGCCCAAGTCCTTGGGCCCCTGTACCTGCATGGGAGACCTGGAAGAAGCCCCTGGCTCCTGGCTTTGGATTGGCCTAGCTTTGGCTGTTGCAACCATTTAGGGAGGGAATCAGTGGATGGAAGACTTCTCTCTCTCTCTGCCTCCCTGTAACTCTGCCTTTCAAATCAATTAATTTTTTTAAGAAAATCTTTTTTTAAAAAAGCAGAGTTACACACACACACACATATATACACGGGGGTGAGGGAGAGAAAGAAAGATCTTCTACTCAGTGGTTCACTCCCCAAATCGCTGCTATAGCTGGGGCCAGGCTGAAGCCAGGAGCTTCGTCCAGGTCTCCCACGGGAGTACAGGAGCCCAGGTACTTGGGCCGTCTTCTGCTGCTTTCCCAGACACATCAGCAGGGAGCTGGATTAGAAGTGGAGCAGCTGGGACCATAGCCCAAATGGGATGTCAGCATTGCAAACAGTGGCTCTATCCACTAAACCACAATGCCGGGCCCTAAATCTTACTCTTGTTTGAAAAGCTAGAAGCTGGAAATTGAGCCAAGTGTTACAGGTCTATTTTATGAAAGAAACGCTGAGGACCATACACAGTGTCAATGCCTCGATGAATGAATGTACATTTGGACATTCTTAGATAAAAAAAGAAGTGTGCCCTTGTGTAAATTCTAAGTGACATTTTTTATACTGACCATTTCCTGGTCCTGACTGCCAGGAGTGAAGTGTGTGCTTCCGGGCCCACAGGAGAGAACTTACAATTCAAACACAGTGACTCCACGGCACTGACCTTCGGAATGGCGGGAACCCACAGAGAAGTATGTAGGTGATCACGCCGGCTGCCCAAATGTCCACCTTCAGGCCATAGCTGGAAAACAAAAGTAGGGGCGGGACAGGAGCATTTATACAACTTCCAAGAACCTTCCACCTTACTGCAGCATTACCTGCTAGGACAAGGGATATTGCTGGTGTAAAATTGTTCATTTCACTATCCTCTGGACAAATTCATCTATTTTTCGCTCAACCTAACCACAGCATTAGTGATTTTACATTTCCAAGACCATCCTTGGGCCCAAAGCCCAGGGCCAGGGCTCTTGCTTATGTAAGCACAGACGCTACTTGCTGGGTAGAAGTCCTGTGTGGCCACCGGTCTCTCTGCTCCTCCTCCCCTCTACCATCGCAGCATAGCCACAAGAATATACCTTTCCCTACCGCAGTTAAAAGCACTAGCCAACATCTCCAGGACTCTCACCCAGTTTCAGCAATGATTTCTGGAGCCACGTAGGTTGGTGTGCCACAGACTGTGTACAAAGGGCCTTCCACCACAGTGGCCAGCCCAAAGTCGCCCAGCTTCAAAGACTTGGTTCCATCAGGATACTCACACACCTGAGACAGAGACCAGAGGAAAAGCACAGGTTGTTTTTTCTCAGTGAATACAGGAGGGCCCTTGGAATTAGGCAGAGAGAGACATATTTACTAACAAACTCAGGAACTCATGATTTCTATTTGCTGCTTTAAAGTGTTTATTTTTCTCTTCAGAGATTTTGCAAAATTGTGTGAAATTTGGAAAAGATCTATTTTCCATCTTTGCAGAAAGCACCTTACCCAGGAATACAATGGACACAGGTGCTTGCTTCCACAGCAGGTGAGGGTGCAGGTGGCAGGAAACTGACTGTAACTTAGCATTCACTGTGTGCGAGGTACTCAGGAGTCCAAGAAATGGTCTTTACTCAGTGCCCATGAGAAAATGAAATTAGGAGTGGGGATGGCAGCCTTGTTTTCTGGACAGTTAATGGTGAAATACAAATATCAAATGAGGAGAATCTTGAAAGTTCAGGAAGAAAAAGAACTTTGAGATCTAGCAGCCTGAACTTGAAAACAACTCTACTCATTTCCTGGCTGTGTGGCCTGTGAAAGTCCTTTAAGCCCCCTGAGCAAGCGTCTTCATCTCTGACATGGGATGGCTCTGGGCTACTCAGAACTGTCTGCGAGGGCCTTGAAATCCTCGCCACACTCCTGCAGCACTATTTTTTAAAAATCTGTTTATTTAAAAGGCAGAGTGAGGGGGGATGTGGGAGTGGGGAGAGGGGGAGAGAGAGAGGGAGAGGGGGAGAGGGGGAGAGGGGGAGAGGAAGAGAGGGAGAGAGGGAGAGAGGGAGAGAGGGAGAGAGGGAGAGAGGGAGAGAGGGAGAGAGGGAGAGAGGGAGAGAGGGAGAGAAGGAGAGAAGGAGAGAAGGAGAGAGGGGAGGGGGAGGGGGAGGGGGAGGGGAAGAGGGGAAGAGGGGAAGAGGGAGAGAGGGAGAGAAGGAGAGAAGGAGAGAGGGAGGAGGGAGAGAGGGAGAGAGGGGAAGAGGGGGAGAGGGAGAGAGGGAGAGAAGGAGAGAGGGAGGAGGGAGAGGGAGAGAGGGGAAGAGGGGGAGAGGGAGAGAGGGAGAGAAGGAGAGAAGGAGAGAGGGAGGAGGGAGAGGGAGAGAGGGGAAGAGGGGGAGAGGGAGAGAGGGAGAGAGGGAGAGGAGGAGAGAAGGAGAGAGGGAGGAGGGAGAGGGGGAGAGAGAGAGGGGGAGGGGGAGGGGGAGGGGGAATGAATGAATCTTCTATCCACAGGGTCATTCCCCAGATGGCCACAGCAGGTGGGGCTGAGGGAATAGGCAGAGGGAAGCCAGGAGCCAGGAATTCTATCTGAGGCTCCCACACGGGAGGCAGAATTCAAGCACTTGAGTCATCTTCTGCCGCCTCCCAGGCACATTAGTCAGGGGGCTGGATCAGAAGCCGTCACTGTGATATGGGATGTGGGTGTCCTCAGCAGCGGCTTAACCAGCTACCCCACAATGCCTGCCCCACCCCGTGACACTTTGAAGTCATGAAGAAGTGTGCTGGGTATGTGTACAGAGCTTATAAGCCTAGAAGTTATAAAAATACTAAGAAGAAAAATGATATTATTAAACAGATGAGGCATCCCAGGTAAGGGATGTATTTCATGTTGTATTTTTCAAATGCTGTAAAGCTTGGTCAAATGAGACAGAGCCAAAAAACAGGGACAAATACTCCTTCTCTTTTCTGGAACGAGTGGTTGATTAGATAATTTTAATACTGGAAATGGATTTAAAACGCTGATGAAGATGTGAATATTTATGCTTAAACCAAAGAACCTTTCTAGGAAGAATTTAAGCAATATGTATCAAATTTCTTAACATCTTCATAACACTTCTAGTAATCTACTGAAAGAGAATAGAGATGGACCCAGAGGTTATATATGAGATGTCAATCTCAGAATTTATCTTTGTTTTTTTTCAGACCGGATACAACATATGGCTAATAGGGCAGTTACTAAATCACGGCACATCTCTATAATAAAATATTACACAGCTGCCAAAAAGTGCTTTTCGAATAAATAATCATCATATGGGAAATACTCTATTATTTAAAGTAAAAAATAATCTATTATCTAATGTAAAAAATTACACAGAAAATATAATACCAAAATGTTAAAAAGTTGATCTCTAGGTGGTACCATTTATAAATCACTTATTTTCTTCTTTTTACTTTTCAGTTTCCAAAATGTTTACAATAAACATGTATTGGTTCCATAATTAGTGAAAGCTAAATTTACATATAAGCAAACTCTTCCCACAGTAGTGGTGAGAATCTTTTCTCTGCCAAGAGCCATGTGGATATTCATAACCTCACTGGTGGGCCATACAAAATGATCAACTTAATTCAAATGATTGAATGTTGAGTCCTGCCTATGGTTGGCAGGGCCAGACCAGATGATTTTCTGGATGCTGGACGTTCCCCACCACTGCCCTACAGGACATAGCTGATCATAAATGGATAGGGTTGGAAACAACCAGCATATATGCTAGCATCATCTGGATTTGACTCCAATCCTAACTTGCTTGTACAGTCTATCTGTCTCTTGGCTGGCTGCTTCGAAAGCACTACATTTCTGATAAAAGTAACTGTAGAGACTTAAAATATACTCATATAATGTCTTTCACTATTTTTATACCTTAAGCATATTTAGTTTTCTTTTTCTCATATTTTACTATGAAATGAACCAGATTTTCATCTCAACTACTGAGGAGGAGAAAAATTTAGAAAACAATGTTTGCTCAAGATAAGCATGTGAACAGCATGATCCATCAGTCTGACACCAGACTGGGCAGAGGGTTACACAGTCATCACTAAAATGTATCCGGACCCTCAGGGCTCCCCACGCCAATCATTCCCCAAGTTTACAGCATTTAAAAAAGAATGGCATGAAATACATCCCTTACCGGTGATGTTCTTGTCTGTTTAACAAGGTAATTTTTCATCTTGGTATTTTCATAACTTCTTTTAGGCTTATGTACTCTGCACATATACCCAGAACACATCTTCATGACATGAAAATGTCACAGGAGTGGGGCTGGTGTGGGACCCCACATTCCATACTGCAGCAGCAGTTTGGGTCTCAGCTGCTCCACTTCCAAAGCAGTTCCTTGCTAACACACCTGGGAAGCATTGGAAGATGGCCACGTACTTGAGTTTCTGCCACCCATGTGGGAGACTCAGATGAAGTTCTAGGCTCGTGGCCTCAGCCCAGCACAGGCCTGGCTGTTGTGGCCATTTGGGGAGTGACCCCACAGACAGATCTCCTCTCTCCCCTCTCCTTCTCTTCCTCTCTCCTTCATCCTCTCCTCCCCTCCCTGTCACTCTGCTTTTCATATAAATAAATACATCTAAAAAAATTAAAGTGTTGAAGGAGCGATGGTGAAGATTTCATGGCCTCACAAACATTTACAATTCTGAGTAGTGCATAAATCAGCAGAAATTTAACCAGCGCTATCAGTGATGTCATCTGGGGGAACAGAATCCACATTCTTAGTCAGGCCATGGTCTCAGGACAACTCTTCATCCATTACGTTTAATGTAAACATCATCAAGAGTAACTGGATAAAATTAGAATTTATGATGCATTTACTAAAACCTAGACGTTAGAAACTCCCCAAGTAATTACAACAATAACAATATCTGAAGCACAATTCTCTAGATGTCTGTTTCACGAGATTCAAAAAAGACTTATTAATGACACTGGTATTTTGTTTTCACAACTTTAAAATATATTCACTGGATATAATTTTTGAAAAATAGTGTTTATTTTAAGCACCCAATTTAGAGACTCCTGGGGTATGAGGGATTGTCCATACCCAGAAGCCCTGTGTTTCACATCCCCTCTAAAGAATTCACAGTCAGATGCAGAAGCATTAAGAGAAAGGGACTCCACAGTCTAAAGTCACCGAGTTATTTCTGGGTATGTGGTACTTCTTGGCAAATCATCAAAAGGGATCATCAAAAGGGAAGTGTCACAAGGGGCAGGCTGGCCTGAAACAACAGTACTTTATCTGACTCATCTCTCCCCAGGGCTAGCCAGACACAGAAGCAAATGTGTAAAAGACAGGGGCCGGTGCTGTGGCGCTGCCTCCAGTGCAAGCATCCCAAATGGGTGCCAGTTCGAGTCTCGGTTGCTCCACTTCCTCTCCAGCTCTTTGCTATGGCCTGGGAAAGCAGTGGAAGATGGCCCAAGTCCTTGGGCCCCTGCACCCATGTGGGAGACCCAGAAGCAGCTCCTGGCTCCTGACTTCAGATCAGTGCAGCTCCGGCAATTCCGGCCAATTGGAGAGTGAACCAGAGGATGGAAGACCTCTCTCACTCTTTGTGTCTCCTTTTCTCTTTGTGTAACTCTTTCAAATAAATAAGTAAATCTTTCAAAAAAAAAAAAAAACGTGTAAAAGACAATATGAGAAAACCTCCAAATCTCAGGGAAAACTGTGTATGTATACGGGTGGAGCTACACACATGGCACTGCTTTAATCAACCGATTTTTCTAAAAGTTAATAAATGATTAGGAATGTCAGAGGCTCTCCGCCTCTCCGCGGAGTGTGGCCCTCCCTAGTAACAGACAGTCGGGGGGAATTTGCAGACTCCAATATTCTATCCCCTACCATCTCCATGGATGTTTGCAGTCACCCCACCAGACAGCAGGAAGAGAGATGGAAACTGATGTTCCCCAAACCCCAGTTCCCAGGAAGAGCCCTGGGAAGGCTCCTGCAGTAGATGCTGTCTCTGATCCACAGCTGTTGGAGCCCGCGCTTTTACAGAGCTCTGACTGGATGTAAACAGTCACAAGGCGCCTGCTCCAGCCCTGCAGTGCGCAAATGCCCACCCCTCACAAGCTGAGTGATGCTTCTGTCCAAGCGGCTCTCAGAAGGCAAAAATAAGAAATGTGAGGAATGCACCCCCCACACCAAGTGAACACTGCATGTTCTCTAAATAAAATGTCAACATAATGATTTAGAAGGACTTCAAATATGAGAAACCAACCCTCCTCTCTCCCCTGTCCCCAGAACTCTGGGCAGAGCTGAATTTATCACTGGTCTCTGACAGGGCACCACCAGGCTGTAACTCACGGCATTAACGGCCACCCCGTGCTCCCTGACACGGCCACCCATCCATCTCCACTGGCAGCGCTTTAAGTTATGACCCTGCGACCAGACAAGGGGATGCAAATCAGATGTCTGAACACTGCTGTGTAAAAACTGAATCAGTTCTTTGGACAGGAGGAGGCCGACAGACCCTCTGGGTGTTTACTTTTTAGGCCAATTCCAACCTGCAGGCACTTCTCAATCTAGAAACTGAGTGACCTTGCTACATTTTCAAGGGCACACACGGTACTTAGCTAAGTGCGGCTAAGCTGCTTCTGAGGCCTGGCCCCCTGGCCTTTCTACCTCACACACTATCCCCGTGCAGGTCTCAGTTTCATCACCATCTTCCTGCTCCCCAACTTTGCGTTGCAGAACGGCATGGGGGCAGGTTTAGGAGAACAGGAGAACGCTCATCCTGGGCAGGGAACCTAATTCCGACTCCCTAGCTATATCCTACAACATGCAGTGTTGGAGATGTCAAGCCCTGCCATGTTATCCACCCTTGACTTGGGCAAGAGAAAAGGAGGAGGTGTCCGACTCCAAGGAGAATTCACACACGTTAAAAAACCGTAAGCGGAAAAGAGAAGAAATGGGAGGTGAGAGGGGCGAAATGGACCCATCCTGGTTGACAGTGACGGTCACTCATGCTTCAGTCTTCCTCTGGGCTGGGTCTTTGACAATCAGAGCTGCAGGAGAGGCTGACTGCAGAGTAACCTTGTGACACCTACATTCACAGAGAATATCAGCAACTTGAGCTATAGGGGTGAGGTGGGCTGTGGAGAGCAAGGAGTTAAGGGGGCACCTGGAGAAAGCCCTGGCCAAACTCGGATGCAGCAGGAGCCTGCGACCTCTGCACGGTCACGATGGATGAGAGGCTCTTTGAGGTAGGAAGGCTGTGCATAGCCCTCCTTTCATCCTGAGGCTGCTTTACGACTCTGTCTCCACTCCTCTTTGGAGTTCATAAAACAGCTCTCCTTTCTGTGTCCAGAGAAGAGAGATTTTTCTAACAGGAATTTACAGAATTGAAATGCAGGTTGAGAACTCCTCACCAAAAATGCTCAGGACCATAAGTGTTTGCATATTTTGGGATTTTGGAATATTTTTAATATACATATGAGATGTCACAGATGAGATATCTAAATATGATATTCATTTATATTTCATATACATATGACCTGAGAGTAATTTTTAATAAAAGTATTTCTAATAATTTTGTACATGAAGCAAAGGTTCACGGCATGGAATTTTGCACTTGTGATGTCATTTCAGTGATCAAAAAGTGTAGGATTTTGGAGTATATTGGATTTTGGATTTGGGGATTAGGGAGGTTCAATTTGTATAATTCTTTAAGACAGGACATACTAAAAAAAAAAGTTCAAAACTTTTAAGTAGACACCCAGAAATCCTCACATGATGTTACCAAAAAGGAAAAACACACACTCTGGATCAGAAAAAAAAAAAAAAAAAGGTCCCTGGGATGGCCTCAAAAGCCTGTACTCTGATGCATATGAGGATACTTCAAAAAGCTCATAAAAAATGGAATTAAAAGAGAAGTCTCTTTTGGTGTAAATCATTTGAAATCTATGCCTAGTTTCTTCACACTACACATTTTCCATGAACTTTGGAAGGAACCTTCCATTCAGTGATTACTTATGTAGTACAAGCACAAAGTAGGCTGCAAAGACTTAAGTTTGAGTGCCAGCTGCTAGCTAGCCGAGTGACTGTCAGTGTCAACTGCCAAGCACTGACTCCGTATATCTGCACACTCCATATATTGCTTACCTGGCACTGTCCAAGGCATTGAAGATACAGACAATTGAGACATGAACCTTACCCTGCTGTGGTATTTATGACCTAAAGGAGGACCTAGACAAGTCAATGACGAATTCAAAACACTACGGCAAGCATAGCAGAAACCAGAGAAGGCTGTGACAGAACTCGGCCCAGAGAATCTGGGTGATGTCAAAGAAGACCTAACTCGTGCTTAATGGCTTATAGAACGAGTAAGTTTTTCACATTGTTGGGAGACAGGTCACTGCAAATGAAGACCAGAAGAGACAGAAGCAATGGAGGTGAAAGGCTGTTAATAAAGTCAAGTCTTAACTACGAGGATGGGTAGTGACAAGCTCACCTCCCAAGAAGTCATTAAGATGGCACCCAACCCTGAAAGATGCAAATAGAGAAGCCAACTGTCTCGTGTGTGTGTTTAGAGTGTCTGTGCATGCAAAACTCCCCAACCAGCTTTTCTAAAATTCCTCTACTGCATAGTCACAGGGGTTGGCTTCCGTTAACTAGCTGTGTCTAGTTATGAAGGCTCACCAGGAGGGTGAGTTAAACATGGCACGCAGGTGAGTGACATGCTGTGTAAGGAAGGGTGCTGACAGGAAGCTGGAATGAGATTACAAAGGTCTCTGAGTGCCATCACCAAAAAGGTTTCTTCTTCTGTAGAACAACAGAATAAATGAGCCTTATACTCAACAAAGATTAGCATCTTGGGGCCGGTGCTGTGGCACAGCGGGTTAAGGCCCTGGCCTGAAGTGCTGGCATCCCATATGGGCACCGGTTCTAGTCCCAGCTGCCCCTCTTCCAGTCCAGCTCTCTGCTGTGGCATGGGCGGCAGTGGAAGATGGCCCAAGTGCTCGGGACCCTGCACCTGCGTGGGAGACCCAGAGGAAGCTTCTGGCTCCTGGCTTCTGAGCGGAGCAGTTCCGGCCATCTGGGGAGTGAACCATCAGATGGAAGACCTCTCTCTCTGTCTCTACCTCTCTCTGTAACTCTGTCATTCAAATAAATATAATAAATCTTTTATAAAAAAAGATGAGCATCTTTCCATCTCCATTTCCATATCTGTAAAGCTTAGAAGAATGAACTAGACTATTTCCAAAATTCTGCCCCACACATAAATGAACCCTCATGTTCTACTTCTGTCTCCTACAATCCAGTAGTTCTCTCTCCAATTTATTCTTCAGAATTTTTTGCCCCATAAAATAATTTTCCAGCTCATCTTTGCTCAGTCAATGCCATCAATTAAAACACAAACTAAAATATATTTTCTAACATCTGGTAAACAGTAAATGTAGATGAATTCAAGAAATCCATTAGCATTTTATTATCATTGACTTGAATCTTAATGGCTTTCTAAATTTTAAATCTCTTACTGCAGGATTGATACAACTATAAAATGTCACAGTTTGTATCTAGCTTTGATCATTTTATAGAGAGGGAGGCAGGAAGTGGAACAGGAAAAGCAGAGGTGACGTACCAAGAGGTTTTCTGGCTTGATGTCTCTGTGCACAATGCTGAGGCCGTGGAGATACCTGAGGGCGTTGGCCAGGTTGTACACCATGGCGCTGCCGTCTCTCTCGGTGTACTTGGTTGAAGAAGTAATTGCATCAAAGAGATCTCCGCCCTAAAGGATACCAAACGGAGCCTATCAACACACCAACAGTCCAGTGCTGTGAAGGTGAGAATGATGACTCATTGGCTTGGCGGACATGAAGAAGATGACATGTGTGCTGCTAAAGTTGATGATTATAGATAAAATTACAAGGCAGAAAAGCATTTTTCTGGTTATACAATATCCAGGATTATTACATCTTGGGATTGGGCACCAGTAAATCCCTCCACCCTCTTACTTTCACCAATTCCATCACCAGGAACAGCTCAGTTGCCGTTTCCATCTCTTCCACCAGCATGATGATATTGGGGTGTTTCACACGGCGCAGAATTGACACCTCGTTCTCAATCAGATGTTCCTGTAAAATAAAGGAGTAGAGAGGGAATCAGAAACCACAGATTGTCCTGTGCTCTACAGACTGGAGGACTACAAGATAAACACAGTCTGCAGATCCAATGCTTAAGGGACGCCATCTCTCTTGGCTCATAGAGGCGGTTGCCATAGAGACAGCAGGTCGGGTGGACGTCTCATGGCCACTGTCAGACTTTGGAACATTCCCCCAAAGGGCCCAGTGGTGCTGTCATGGCACCTAAAACACGCCACCTATCTCATCACTACTCCCAGTACCCTCGCAGGCTGTGGTGCTGTAGAAGCACAGACACATGGCACATGCCAGTTAATTCTGCCAGAATGCTTGTTCAGTTCAGCATACACTCAGAAATAAAGGCTAGATACATAATAAAATTTTCCATGCATATCATACAACTTCTATCATTAAAACTTTCAGTTTTTAAATCTTTACCAGTGAATTTGAATTTCATGTTGAAAGCTATAAAATGGAAACTTTCTTTCTCTATGATTGGATATAAAATCATTCACCAGATGGGTGTTCCTTATCATCTTCTATCTCAGAAATCTGGAAACTTACTGTG
Source organism: Oryctolagus cuniculus (assembly GCF_964237555.1). Classification (NCBI taxonomy): domain Eukaryota; kingdom Metazoa; phylum Chordata; class Mammalia; order Lagomorpha; family Leporidae; genus Oryctolagus; species Oryctolagus cuniculus. The sequence continues at coordinate 14,361,974 of NC_091439.1, forward strand.
TTGGGGGATCACTGTTCTCACTTTAAGGATAATAACTTCTCCTCTGAGAAAGCACCACCTATCAGTCCCCTCGAGCGATGCAGTTGGGATCAGCACTGCAGCAAAGTGTCCTCTCACAGCATTGAGGACTTATTTTCCATACAGCAATCCATGGGCCATAAATGATGACTGCTCTAGTTCAAATGAGACATGGAAACCTCTCTGTAGCCAATTTGTTGATCCTCAATTACTTTAATAACAAATTAGTCTGCATTTAGAGAACACTGCAAAATCTACTGACTGACCTCTTGCACATTCTAGGTATTTAACAGTTTAGCTGTAATATAAAACCTACCACTTAAGAGAATACTTGCCACCTAAATATGCATATATGTACAAATCCACATAGATAGATGTGCTTGGATCCCTCAAATAGCCCTTTTGGCTTTTGCTATCATCACTTTCTGAGCTTGATTTACTGTCCCATTGCAGTAATAAAATAATTGTCTTATCCCTAATTCAGTATGCCTTTTATGGTTCTGTCTTATCTTCATGCATCCATGAGTATGAGTATTTATATTCTAAGTCATGTCAAATCCTTTTTGACAATAATGGGAGGAATAAGTTATAACAAATGAATAAATAGCATGCAGAGAAAGTCTGTAGGCTCGTGCACATGGCGAGTTGTATGTCTTGAGTGCTGATTGCACTGCATTTTCTCTACTCAATCAGTGTTGGCAAATGCTTAACTGAAGCAAGGGAAAGAAAGGAAGCAACATTTACCAGGAAGGGATTCACTACTGGTCAGTGGCAAGCACACTGCACAAGACCCTTGTGTAATATTTTAGCACTTTCTCCTTAGAACAGTCCTTGGAGGTAGGGATGTAAATGCAGGTTGCTGACACCCAAACCTGTACTCTGGGTTCTACATACATCGCCTTTCAAAGGGGTTGTATTTCAGCAAGAGTGAAGCTGGAATTTTTCAGAATAAACATGATAGCTGGAAAGCTAGAAATATTTAACTCCTTAAAACAAGCAGCAGCAGCATGCCGAGTTGGGGAGCAATAAGCAGACAGGGCTTTGTGCAAAGAGGTGAGTCTACGCTTCTTTTTAGGGTAGTGATGTCTCTGACTGGCTCTGGACTCTTCAAACACTTCCAGATCTCCTGAAAGAACAGAGGGTCTCAGGCCCTAACAAACCACAGCTGCAAGTCAGAAACAGGGCCTCTTGCCTGTTTCCAAGTCCCATCTGCCCAAGTGACGGAGCAGTAGCACAAAGCAGCAGGCAGCACCCTGCTCTCTCCCTTGGGAAGCAGCTCACAGCCAACCCTTGTGGTCACACAAAAGGAAGGCTTGGCAAGTGTCCCTATCTATTCACACATTCTCAAGCTTTTGGATGATTTGTGCCAAGCATGTCCTTAATCATACTAAAGGCAGAGTTAGATATATTTCTGTGAACACATAAAAGCACGCAAATGAATTTATCTCACTCTATGTGAAGCAAAGACAATGGTTATTACTACCACGGTCATAAATCAGGTTTTTTATGTTACCATGAAATGGATCTACCCCTTCAATTCTCCACCCACTCCTCATTTTCTCCAAAGTTGGAAGACTCTATAGATTTTCCTGTTTTCAGAGGCTCTGTCTGTGATGCTAACTTGGAGAAAAACATGTAAAATAATCCCTATCACCAGTGCCCCCAGAAGCTCTCTCAAATTGGAATTAAAATAAGATGACTATCACATAGGACTACACCTTCTGAAATTATTATCCTTTTCAATAAAACATACAACAGAAACTCTTCTGGGGGATATGCTGTGGAACTTCTCCCAGGACCACTGGCAGTGTCACATTTCAAATATCAAGCAAATATTGCAGCAACACTGTCTCCACCACTGTGTACCATCTCAGCCACCTGTCTTCTACTTGAAAATGGTTAGCCCAGGAATCTCCAAGACAGAGATGATGTTTTTGTTGGGATGTGGGAGCTCTCTTTGTTTCCCAGCCTCTTTCTATCTCTGGAAATTGTCTATGAAGGAACAATCCCCTTTTAAAACAATCCTCTTTTTAAACTAACATCACCAGGAGCATAGCCAAAGTACTGCATAAAAACCTTTAAGTGGTATATTTCTATTTCTTATGAAATCCATATGTAGTCTTTCCTTCTAATCTGCAAAAATATTCTCTAGATTTTCCAGAATATTTCTAAAGGTAATATGAATATCTCGAGCAATTCTGAACTTAGATTATTCAATCCTCTACCATTATTTATGTTAAGTGATTCACAAATTCTAACTCCAAACAATTTACATATGAATCAGTCCTTGGCAGTGTTCCATGGATCTGTGTAAGGGTAAATGACAAAGAGAGCTGCTGACTCCTTATCCCTGGCCATGGTGAGTTTTAACGTACAAAGAGAGACAGTGATCCCAGCAACAGATTCAGGGGTCACCTCTCTCCCAAACTGAACCGATCATCCGGTCTCCATTTCTCCCAGCCACACCAGCCTTACCTTCTCACTGAACAAACCTGGGTGCCCAAAGCAGAAATGGGAATTCCACCGGGATTCCTCCTTACTTCATCCTCCAATTCCCCCAATCCATCACCGTCCCTGGTCCCTCAGGCTTCTCAGTAGCCTCTAGGTCTATGCATTTACTGTTCTCTGTCCTTGCCAATTTCTCCCTGAGATTTCTGGGCATTTGCACAGGTCATTTCCCCCATCTGGGACATCCTTTACCACTTCTTGGTAAAGTCCTACTCATTCCTCAGGACCAGCATGTATTTCTTTTCCTTTTTTTTTTTTTTTCTTTTTTTGACAGGCAGAGTGGACAGTGAGAGAGAGAGACAGAGAGAAAGGTCTTCCTTTTGCCGTTGGTTCACCCTCCAATGGCCGCCACGGCTGGCGCACCGCGCTGATCCAATGGCAGGAGCCAGGAGCCAGGTGCTTTTCCTGGTCTCCCATAGGGTGCAGGGCCCAAGCACTTGGGCCATCCTCCACTGCACTCCCAGGCCACAGCAGAGAGCTGGCCTGGAAGAGGGGCAACCGGGACAGAATCCGGCGCCCCGACCGGGACTAGAACCCGGTGTGCCGGCGCCGCAAGGTGGAGGATTAGCCTAGTGAGCCGTGGCGCCAGCTCAGGACCAGCATGTATTTCACCTCCTCTCAGTAGTCTTCCTGCCACCCAAGCCCGGGTTAAGTGTCCCTCTTGTGTGCTCACACCACCCCAGTGCTTGCGATGATCACAGCTCTGGCCCTACTCTCTTAAGAATTTGTGTGCTGGTCCATTCATAGCCCTCTGGAACTGAGAGCTTGTGGAGGGTTTTGTTTACCGCACTTCTACCCAAGAGCTTAGTTAGTAACACATAGCAGGTACTCAAGTGTCCCTGAGAATGAAAACACACATCATGTATTGCTCTTCCCCACGAGTAGTCTCCAGTTGGCATCTAGGCTGCTTTGTCAATACTGCTGAGGACAAGGGTAGGCATTTAGCCTAGCGGTTAAAGACACTGCAACCCTCTCGGAGTACCTGAGTTCAATGCTCAGTTCCAACCTCACACCAGCTTCCTGCTAATCCTAACCCTGCGAGACAGCAGGTGTGGCTCAAGTAGTTGTGTTTCTGCCACCCACAAAGGAGACCTAGTTGGAGTTCCCAGTTCCCCGCTTCAGCCTGGCTGAGCCCTGGCTGTTGCAGGCATTTGGGGGACTGAACTAGCAGATGGGAGTTCCCTGAGCACCTGTTTGGCTTGCTTCCCCACTTCCCCCCAACCTCTCAAATAAATTAAGAAAATAATGCAGAGGACAATACAGTAAGAGATAAAGTTGTTTCAATCACTGTAAATGATTAGTGTGCTGCATGAATGTAGTAGTCTGACTGGCCACCCAAAGATACCAAGTTCTAATCCAGGGAGCTTGTAAATACTACCTTATCTGGAAAAAGGGTTTTGCAGATAGGACTAAGGATCTTGCAATGTAGAAATAACCCTGCACTGTCTGCCATCACAAGTATTTTTATAAGAAAAAGATAGAGGGAGACTTGGCACAGAGGTAAGAAGAGAGAACACACAGAAGAGAAAGCGATATGAAGATAGAGACGAGGCTGCCCTGACGTGGCCCCAAGCCCAAGAAGACAGCCAGTCACAGAGGCTGTTTGGAGACCACGAACTCTCCCCGTCGTCCCAGAGGGAGCAAGATTTATGACTCCTGGCCTCCAGAACTGTGACAGAATTAAGCCACCAGGTTTGAGGATATACATTCCAACAGCCTCAGCAAACCAGCACCTCACACTTTGGATTTATGTCCTGCCTGGACCTATAACAAGTTGATGATGAATGCTAAAGTATGGAGGCGGGAAGAAAAAGAAGGGCCACTTCCAAACACCTAACAGAAAGCCCAGGAATGAAATAAATAGTTATTTAGGATGAAAGTGAGTATCAGAACTGGAAGAATTTTTAAATCTATAAACACCACAGTCTTGTCAACAGGTTGCATCAATCTGGCCCCACAGCAGATCTTGCATTCTCCCCGACTTGGAAGAAGCCAGTGTGCTCTCTGTCCTCTGGGCCATGTGTCGGGCTGTTCTGCAATCTGCCCGTGGGCTCTGGGTCCCACGCCAGCACTTCCTGCTCTGTGGCAGGTTCACTGGTTCTCCACATCTCCCCCAAAAGTTTCCTCTGAACTCCATAACAGCCTTCACTGATATTAATTTATATATGAGGGCATTTCAAGAAGATAATGGAAAAATACAATGAAAGGATAGGTTATTTTGGTGCAAAAAAGCACTGAAGTCCTTGCATTCAAGAAGTCCCTAAAAGTTCGTGAAAAATGCATATTAGGGATGAACTAAGCATGTATTTCAACAGTTTTTTTGAACCAAAACACTTACATGCTAATTCCATCTTTCTACAAATGTTTTGAAACACAGTCATATTGGAAAGAATGGGTCATCAAAGAAGGAGGTACCTTTCTCTGAAGGGAGGAGAGAACTTCCACTTTGACTATGACCTTGTCTAAATATGATCAGTCGGTGAACTCAAAAGGCTTCCATAGCCTTGGAAACTCATGACAAGAGCCTAGGGAGATTACTGATGCCATAAACAAAAGTGTCAAATTGTTAAGTCAACAACAGGAGTCACTGTGCACTTACCCCTCATGTAGGATCTCTGTCCTTAGTATGCTGTACATTGAGATTTAATGCTATAACTAGTACTCAAACAGCATTTTTCACTTTGTGTTTCTATGTGGGTGCAAACTGTTGAAATCTTTACTTAATATATGCTAAACTGATCTTCTGTATATAAGAGAAATGAAAATGAATCTTGATGTGAATGGAAGGGTAGAGGGAGCGGGAAAGGGGAGGGTTGCAGCTGGGAGGGAAGTTATGGGGTGGGAGAAGCCATTGTAATCCATAACCTGTACTTTGGAAATTTATATTCATTAAATAAAAGTTTCAAAAAAATGTGGAAGCAGAAAAAAAAAAAAAAAGAGAGAGAGAACACTGCTGCTGACATCACAGAGCTGCCGCCACAGCTGCCCAGCCCTGAGATGCTGGAGAGCTCTTCAGTGACACACTAGAGCATCGCCTGCAGCAAAGTGAAACCCTTGATCTGTGAGTCAAGCCAACATCATTACAGCAGAACTCACTGGATGGACCTTCAGAACCTGAGTCCACTTGTTCCCAGGTGCACAACTTGATTTGTGCAAACAAACTCACATCGACTCTTGGTTGTTGGAATTCAACAGGTTATTTTTAAAAGAGCCAGGTATTTGATGCAATTCAAATTTCTTCTTTTCCCTTGAAGCATTTTGTTTGAAAAAATAATGTATTTTTTAAGACTCTTCAAAATGGAATAAAATAATACTTCACTCAAAAAAAAAAAAAAAAGAAACACAGTCATATTAAATTATCCAATTCCCAGAACAGTGTTTTGTATACAGAATATACTTGGTAAATATTAGGTGAATGAATAAATTGATCCAATAACGCTCATATATATTACAGAAGAACAAAGAGAAGGCAAAACAGATAAACAACTCTCCCAGGTTCTTACTACAAGAAGAAATGAATAAACTGAACAGGGGAGGAAGCTTGCTGGATTGGCCTATGCGGAGTCCATGAGACCAAGCAGCCCCCAATCCCAACCATTGCTGTGCCTCTGTGTGACTCAGGGAAGTTATTTAATCGCAGTCTATGCTTCCTTATCTGCAAAATGCTTAAATCTGGTTTGCAAGCCACTAAAGAGAACCTACTTGTAACAAACTTCCTACAGCTCTAAGCCTGGAGGGACACTATTCTGTAACAAATGGAAGCTATGTAACCCACAATGCAGAGGTGACTGACAACATCCCAGCATCGTGATTGAATACACTCCTAAACTTTAAAAACAAAACAAATTCTCTATACCTTTTTTTTTCCTAAAACTAAAATTCAGTGGAAAATAATCAACTAATTTGTAACAAACTGGGTTTTGAAACTGCAATGTTATGTAGTTTTACTGTGGAAATAGTTGCTCAAATAAGCAAAATGCAAGGACGGATATAAATATATGATCATTATTTATAAAAATAGAGTGACCCTCCATGACAAGGGAAAACCAGATCCAAATATTATAAATGGTATATCCACTTTGCCTCAGCACTGAGTGTACCAAATTGTTTTTGCATGCAAAGCTAATTAAATTTTAAGCAAATAAACAATATTCTTACTGTAGCAATTTTTACTTTTTTTGGAAACAAGTCTTAATATAGTCATATAGAACTTGGCTCCCCAAATTAGAACACTTTCTGCTTAAAACATACTACAGACAAAGAGCAACACTTACTTACACATGGGGAAAAGGCAATTAGAGTCAGAAAAAATGAGTAATACTGTTAGAAAAATAAACAAAAGCACACAGAATTAAAGAAAATTCAATATAAATTCCATAAATACATACAATTTTATATATCAACTAATAAAAAATAAATATAAAGAAAATCGTATTCAAAGAAAAGGGAGCATATTGCATAGTCTCTGCTTCTTTAATAATCAGAATATACAAAAAAAGTAACGAGTTTTTCTGCCCTGGGACTAAGACTTGTAAAGCTTCACCAGAATACTTTGTTTCCTGCTTAAAACAAAAACAAAAACAAAAACAAAAACACACAATTCTATAGCTGTCCAATGAAGACTAGCTCAGGAGTTCCATAAAGTTAAAAATTACTATTATATCAAAGCCAGCTAATTCCAAATTCTACACTCCTCTGACATCAACAGTGATAGTAGTTCACGTGCGCTGAATTCTTATTATATATTGGTCCTTTTCTTCATGGTGCCCATGACTTAATTCGGTCTTCACAATAACCCTGTCTTGGGTATTAAAAATGACCGCGTTCCAGAGCCGCGGTGGGAACGCCTGCCAGCTGTTTAAGGCCTGTGAAATCATTTGGTCTGGTCCTGACAAGGCAACCACACGTGGGACTCAAGATTCAGTGAATGCATAGCAGGCTAATCTCTAAGTTGATCATGTTGTACGGCTTTGAATGCTGTTATAAATATCTAAGTGGCCCTTGGGCAGAAAAAAGATTTTCCACCCGTGCTTTAGAGGAAGAAACAGAAACACAGAGGGGTTAAATAATCTTTCCAAGGTCACACAGCAAAAAGAGGCCCAGCCAGGACTAAACTTTATATAACCTCCTTCTAGAGTGGCATTGCCCAACACAAATACAATGTGATGCAAACATGTAATTCTCAATTTCCTGACAGCCACATTAAAAATGTAAAAAGCAGGTAAAATTAACTTAAAAGATACTTAACCCAATATATCCAAAACATCATCATTTCATCAGCAATCAGATATAACAATATTTTTATTTATTTATTTTTTGACGGGCAGAGTGGACAGTGAGAGAGAGACAGAGAGGAAGGTCTTCCTTTGCCATTGGTTCACCCTCCAATGGCCGCTGCGGCTGGCGCGCTACAGCCGGCGCACCGCGCTGATCCGATGGCAGGAGCCAGGTGCTTCTCCTGGTCTCCCATGGGGTGCAGGGCCCAAGCACTTGGGCCATCCTCCACTGCACTCCTGGGCCACAGCAGAGAGCTGGCCTGGAAGAGGGGCAACCGGGACAGAATCTGGCACCCCGACCGGGACTAGAACCCGGTGTGCCGGCGCCGCAAGGCGGAGGATTAGCCTAGTGAGCCGTGGCGCCGGCCCAAATATAACAATATTAACGAGAATTTTTTTTTTTTTAAGTATTGTCTTCAAAGCCTGGTGTGTATCTTACCCTTAGAGCATATTTCACTCCAGTTTGATCTCATGTGAGGTGCTCAGCTGCAGGACGTGGCCAGCAGCTGCAGTGTCAAACAGGGCAGCCCCAGGGCTGCTCTCCTAACTGATGTACTATCACTCAGGGCTCTGCAAAGGTATTTGTTGTTACTGGTAGACACCGTTTTTTTCAAGCGTAAAGCACCAATACTCCAGCGGCATTTCATCGGCTGGTGTTCTCCCAGCCCCAGTCTCAGAATGGGAAAGAAGAAAACAGTTTGGGGCCAGCACTGTGGCATAGCAGGTAAAGTCACAGCTTGCAGTGCTGGCATCCCATATGGGCGCTGGTTTGAGTCCCAGCAGCTCCACTTCTGATCCAGCTCTCTGCTATGGCCTGGGAGAGCAGTGGAAGATGGCCCAAGTGCTTGGGCTCCTGCACCCTCATGAGAGACATGGAAGAAGCTTCTGGCTCCTGGTTTCAGATTGGCACAGCTCTGGCCTTTGCAGCCAACTGGGGAGTGAATCCTTCTGGCTCCTGGTTTCAGATTGGCACAGCTCTGGCCTTTGCAGCCAACTGGGGAGTGAATCAGCGGATAGAAGATGTTTCTCTCTCTCTGCCTCTCCTTCTTTCTCTGTGTAACTCTGACTTTCAAATAAATAAATACATAAATAAATAAATAATTTTTTAAAGAAAAAGAAAACAGTTCATGTTGCTAAGGAGGCAATTCTTCACAATGTGGCTGCATGCTGTGCCTCAGCTGTGCTCTCAAACCCTTTCCAAGGAGGTCTGTATGGAAAACACCGCTGCATCACAGAGACAGGATCACCCCTCAGCAGAACGAAGGGTGAATTTGCTTCCTGGTCTGGATAATCAAAATATTCTCCGATGCAAAGGTAGGCAGGTTTGTGGCAGTGCCCTAGGGACTAAGGGTTCCCTAAGCACGGGTTCCTCAGCTGTGACACAATCCTACTGTGTGTACAGCAGCCAGCAGGCCCCCTGCATCACTGCCACAGGACTTGGGGGCCAGACGGACCAGTGCACACAGTGGGTCCATGCTGCCTGCTAAGTCTTTTGTCTCTGACCCACGAATCCCGAGTCATCTACCAGCCTCTGTGAAGCCAGGAGACTGGAAAGTGGGGTCAAGCCTCAGAGCCACGCATGCCCACAGTGCCCTGGAGTGCGCCTGCGCCTTGCTATAAGCATCTCTGGAGAAGAGAACACACGGCCGGCGCTGCAGCTCACTAGGCTAATCCTCCGCCTGTGGCAACGGCACCCCAGGTTCTAGTCCCGGTTGCTCCTCTTCCAGTCCAGCTCTCTGCTGTGGCCCGGGAAGGCAGTGGAGGATGGTTCAGGTGCTTGGGCCCTGCACCTGCATGGGAAACCAGGAGGAGGCACCTGGCTCCTGCCTTCGGATTGGCATAGTGCGCTGGCAGTAGCCGCCATTTGGGCGGTGAACTAACAGAAGGAAGACCTTTCTCTCTGTTTCTCTCTCACTGTCTAACTCTGCCTGTCCAAAAAATAAAAATAAAAAAATAAAAAATATAGAGAAGGGAACACTCGCTTTGGGTAGCTGGGACAAAGACCAAATTGCTTGTAGGTTTTAGGATTTTACAATTTCTGAAAATTAGCAAGGAAGAGAAAGCCTGGCTGTTTTCCCTGCTATCACAGGTGGTCCGGGCAGGCTGTGGTCTCTCTACTCCTTCCTCTCAGGAACCCTCTCACCACCTCATGTCAGCCTCACCTACAAAGCGGTTAATGACACCATACCTTGCCGCAGCACTTGGCTTTGTCTATAATCTTTAGGGCAAACTCCTTTCCAGTGGACCTAGGGAATAATGAGAGTAGACCAGTTACAGACGCAAATTACCCTGGATTTCTACCACAGCACAGGCTGCGGGGAGAAAGCCCTGGCCCCTCTTACTGTGCACCAAAGGCAGAGTTGAGAGGTCTCAGGGGAGAAAGGTAACCAAAATGGAACAAATCAAAACACCAAAGCCACCCTGTATATTAATCTCTTTTTACAAATAATATTATATTACTAAGTAATTCACATTTAAAATTTCTCCGAAATACTCTTTCCATATTTAAATGTCTTAGTTCTCTTGAGTTCTGTTAAGACTCAGAATTAGGAAAAATGGATCAAATTAAAAAATTTTTGATAAATGCATTTTTATAGCAACATAACATCAACATGAGCCCACAACTGAAAACCGAGAGGTCCACAGAATGTCATTATCTCTCAGCCCAAACCAGCTAGGACCTGGTGCCATGTTATTTATACCTTTAAATGCTCATATTGAGCACTGCAGAGATCATTTACTTGGATACAAGAATCTTGAAATTATTTTTACCACTTTAAGTTATTTTTGGCATGTTCAGATGAAATTATCTTTTACTACAGAAAAGCAATTTGGTAAAGAACGCTGGAGGGGCGGGCATGTGACACAGTGGTTAAGTCACTGCTTGGGATGCCCACATCCCATCCTGGAGTGCCTGGTTCCGCTCCAGCTACTCTGCTTCTAATCTAGCTTCCTGTTGCTGCAAACTCTGGGCAGCAACAGGTGAGGACTAAAGTCCCTTGATCCTCTGCCACTCATGTGGGAGACCCGGATGGAGTTCCAATTTCCCGGCTTCAGCCTGGCCCAGCCCTTTCTGTTGTGGACATTTGGAGAGTGAGCCAGTGGATGGAAGAGCTCTCTCCATCTGCCTTTCAAATGCAATGAAAATAAATTTAAAAAATTGAAAAAAAGAACATCACAGTATCCTTAGAAGCCATTCGTTCTCTCAAGTGCATATGGCTGCAAAAGTCAGACAGTCCCGGTACACACTGATGAGGTCTCTCTTGGAAGAATGACTTCAGATTCTGCCTGAGGTTTCTAATGAGTTCTTAGAAATCATACTTTAGATGCCTAATTTGTTACTTGGGTGGCAAGCTCTGTCCCAGAGCTAATTAAAAAAGGCGCAGAGAACTGTGCATTACCCTGTGTTATCAGTATAAGGAGCATTAACGCTTTAGTGGGGATGTGAACAAAATAGAAACACTGCAATTTCCAGGACTTTCTGGAAAATTCTCCACAAACAGTAGATATTACCACTTAGAACAGGAAAGAGAGTGGCCTATAAACAAGAAGATTCTAACCTGAGTCATTTCTGATCTTCATACTGCTTACAAAGGAACCAGAATAGGTAAACATGGGCTGATTTGGAGTGCATGCCCTCCCTCCAGACTACTGGTATACTCAAGTATTAACTCAGGGCTGGCACTGTGGCGTGGTTGGTTAAGCTGCTGGCTTCAGTGCCTACATCCCACATGGGTGCTGGTTTGAATCCTGGCTGCTTCATGTCCCATCCAGTTCCCTGCTAATGCTCGTGGGAAAATTTAAAACACAAGTACAGACTGGGAACAGGGCCTGGCACAGGTCACTATTATCAGAGTTTACTTTAAATCAATCTTATTCTTCCCACTTCTTCCATGGTTCGTGGACAGGTCCTGGCTATCTCTCAGCCTAAATGCATACAAATCAGCTTTATACTTTATGTGCATGCATACTCTTTTCCCCACCAAATTGCTTGTGGACTGGCAAAACAGATGGCCCCAGTGTAGACCCTATCAGAAAGGAGGAAAAAGACTTCCAAGAAAGGCCTTTTGCTCATTAAGAATAAACTCCAAGGAGAAATGTATATCTAGGTGAGGAGAGAGTGACCTCACCATCTACTCACCTGTCCATACACTCCTTGACTACGGCAAAATTGCCATCACCAATGACTTTCCCAATTTTGTATTTCTCAAGAAGAGTCGAGGTTTCAGAGCACCTGTTTCCATTCACACCTGCAAAGAGGATAAATGCAGAGTCTAAAGAAAGCATTTGTATTGATTTCTACATATTTATAATAACTTGCAGTGCATTCATTTCTAAATCTATATTAAACCTAAAGAAAAGCTCTCAGCATATTTCCTGAATAGAACATCTGAATCACCAATTTCCTTTTGCCCTTGTTGACTGGAATCAAAAACCAACATAATCAACGAATTTAACAATCCCTGAAACATCAATTGAAGTACCCTTGGGTTAAAAGAACTCCAATTAAAACTCTTCTAGACTTTTTTGCCAATGCTCAAGAAAAGGAGAGGGATCGGTGGTGAGGATTTAATCTTAGAAATGTTCCCAACGTTTCTCCCTAAGATTTTTTGCTAAGAAATTCTTCCCAGACAGGATACCTCATTAAAGTTAATCCCGGCTCAAAGCTCACTCAACAAGATGTATGCTGGGGGTTAGGGGAACCACTAAGATGAAGCCACTTTTCACAATGTGTCCCAGTGCCCAGCACACAGCAGACAGCAAATAAACAGACGTGTTTTTGTTATGTGAGAGAGAGGGAGCAGGCATTTGTCAGAATGGTGAAGATGCTGCTTGGGATCCCTGGCACCCATTTAGGAGTGCCTGGGTTCGAGTTCACTAATGCAATACCCTGGGAGGCAGCAGGTGATGATGGTTCAAGCACTTGTGTCACTATCACCATGTTGGAGACCTGGATTAAGTTACCAGATCCTGGTTGCAGCCTGGCTCAGTCCTGGGTATTGCAGGCATTTGGGGAGTGAACCAGTGGACAGAAGACATCTGTCTGTCTCCGTCTCTACTTTTCAGATAAATAAAAGGAAAATAAAGTTTAAAAGTGAAAACAGCAAAAGAAGTTGAGAGGAAGCAAATACATTTAGAAGTTGTGAGATCTCCAAGGGAAAATAAAGGAATCCTGGGTTTAAGACATGAAACTGTGACAGTCTAAATTACAACTGCAAGCTTTTATTCATCCTGAAGTCTCCTCCACCATCATCCAGTAGGGCTGACTGGGCTAAGAGCTGATATGACTACATCCCTGGTTAGGAAGATCATCAGTTAGCACCAGCAGGTTCTGAGTAGAAGCCAAGTTCACAAGCACAATTTCCATTATGAGAGAAATGGAATACCTTCAGGACTCACGCAACGAGCAAGTTCAGGTCCACCATTGACATTGGAAGAAGATCTGCCATGAGCAGAAATCTGCCGAGAGAGGACAGCAATCACTAGTCATCAGGACACGTTTGCAAATCTCATCCAGAAAATGCTCACAGAATATAAAAACATAATGACACAGAGATAGAGGACACATCCCCTTCTCCTCACACCTCTTCCCTAAATTCATCATACTCACCCTTAGGTACAAAACTTTTAACTTAGATAGCAGAAAAACTAAAATCATGGTTTTTTTTTTTTTTTTTTTTTTAAATTGTGTTACTCTTGGCTTCAGTGAAATAAAGGAGACTTGCTGGTTTCATAGCCTGAACTTGGTACTTAGGAGTGGTAAACGAGGCTTAGAACTATAGATACGTCACAGGTGCAAGCTAAACACCTGGCTCCTAGGAGCTCAATCATTTTTACTTCCTCACCACGAAAGATAACTAGTGTAATCAAAATTTTTTGAAATTTAACTTTTTGTTTTTCTCCTATTTTACTTCTGTATTTATTTGCCACTGAAGTTGAAGATAATTGCAGAATCAGTAGCGCTCTCTGCAAGAAAATTTAAAACCAAGCCCCAGAGATGGGACTTAGAGGAAAGCCTGGAAGAAAATCTCAAGTTTCTCTGTACCCTTTCTTACTCGCAGCCACCTGGTTCAGGTCCTCCTTTGGCTTGCTGCAGCCTTGTGAGCAGCCTCCTGGTCACTGGCAGTCTCTCCCATGCTGTGCATTTTTGCCGGCACAGTTAGGACATCACCCCTCGTATCCAAAAACCCAGTGTCTCATAACACCAAAATCTTCAGCATGCCTTTCAGGCTATGATCCGGGCCCTACTGACCCTTCTGTTGTGTCTCCTATAGCTTTTTCTCATGCGTTTCACATTATATCAACTCTAATAATATCCCCCACTTTTGTTTCTAAAAAAAGATACTTAAACTTTCCAAGTCTTAATTTTCTACACTAAAAGTGGAGATAGCACTACTGCCCAGTTAGAGATGTGCTAGAGAATAAAAATGAGTTCATACCTGTAGAATCACCTGGCACTGGCTGACACATAGGCTAACTCAGTTTTAGTTACTGGTAGTTCCCCATAAAACAGTTAGCATAGAATCTTGAAATGAATGAATCCTGATTCATTCATTCATTCATTCATTTTTATTCATTCTTGTTTTTGAATTGTTGAATGTAAAGAGCTATAAGATTTTTGGCTAAATAATTCCAAGACTACTCCTCCTATAATTCTAGAATGAAGATTTTCAGTCAAGAAAATAAGAGTTGATATTATACACAGTGGGTTAAACCATCTCTTCTAACACTAGCAACCCATATCAGAGTGCCAGTTCAAGTCCCAGCTACTTCACTTCTGATTCAGTTTCCTGCTAATGCACCTGAGAAATTAAGTACAAGTCCTTGGGCCCATGCTGCCTACTTAGAAGACCCAAATGGAGTTCCCAGCTCCTGGCTTCAACCTGGCCAGAACCTGGCTGTTGCAGCCATTTGTAGAGTGAACCAGGCGATGAAAGATCTCTTTTTCACTCACTCACTCTGTCATTCTGCCTTTCTAACACATAAATCTTTTCAAAAATCTAAATGAGAGAAAATAGTATCAAAATCAGTTAATATCTTCCCAACTCATATTGGAATAAAGAAGAATGCAGTTTTTCTGGAAAGTTCTATCTTAGAAAATTAACAGAAAGGTCCCGACGATCACTGCTTGCCCCCAGAACAAAGGGATGAGCAAGGTGACCTGTGACCATCTGACCTGCATGTTTAAAACCCACAGCCCAGAACAAGGCAGTGCCACAACCTCAGGCCACAGCTGGCTGGGATGTGCACAGGGCAGGAACTATGTCCTCTCACCGCACAGAGCCTCGGGACTGCAAGCTGTGCAGGTCCCAGCCCTGCCTGGGGCGCCCCCCTTCCTGAGGTCTGCTCACTCACAGTCTCAGAAGCAGGTGACATTCTTCCAACAAGGCCTTTTATGGAGCTAATTTGAGTCTAAGGCCTGGTTTACCATAAGCCGATGTGTCCTGTGTAACTCAAGGACTCCAAGCGGGAACTCTGAGGAGGGGCTGAAGTGCAGGCACTCTCACTGCCTATGTTTTCTGGGTAGGTCACTCTTCTGCTCACTGAGTTCCACAAAGCAGTGTGTCTTTTCCAATGTTTCTTTTTACTAACCCCCAGTCCTGCCCTGGAGATCCCAGCGATCGCAGATCTGGCTTATGGTGGGATTCAAGGGTGACAAGGAGCAGGGAAAGACCAGAAACAGGACAGGTGCTGGAATTGTGCTGGAAGCCGATTCTCACAGGGCTGCTGGGGCTGCAGCAGGAAGGGCCTGGGGGGAGCAGGTGAGGGCAGGGGTCCCAGGGAAGGCCACTTCCACACAGGCCTGACAAAGGTCACCCAATCACCATGAAATACAGCTTCCTTAGCAAATAATGGTGGTGAAAACATCTTTCAAGACTCCCAAATCAAGGGATTTTTCTAAAGTGTTTAACTTCAAGCAGGAAGAAAAAAAGTAAACCTATGTAGACTCAGCAGGAGTGACTTACCCAATTACTCATCCAAACATGTTAGAAGTGAAACTTTCACAAAGAAAACAAACAAAAAAATCCATGAAAACAAGAAGCGAGTGGTTTTACTGCAGCCCAGCTGGACAGAGCAGAGGCGTCAGGCAGAGACGATTTTCCTCCCTCCCTGCTCTGCAGCTACACCTACAGCAACATGCTGCCCTGGCTTTTCAAGGACACGACGCTGAAGAGACAGTCATTACTGCCTAAAAGTTCAGAGTCTTGGGAGAATGCATCTGTGCACACTTCATGGAAACCCTCTATAGTCTAGGAAGATACTGGCAGTTACAGTCTGAGGGGAACCGTTTTGCCAAGGCATGAATCTGCGCCTTTGCATCTGAGTCACTGGGCAAGGGATCAAGTCCATTTGGCTCCCGAGCGGTACAAGCCAAGCTGGGTGTTCACCAGTATCTCAGGACAGACTGCTGGCAACTGTGAAGTACTTATCATTAAAAATAAGGCAAAGCACTCCCGCTGCCCTGAGAGACGTGCAAAGAGCAATGAAAATGCAGGGGATGAAGCTATGACTTGACAAAATTCTCACCATTTCTGTTGGAAAATTTTATCTTTCCTCATAAGAGAAATTGCAGTCTTACTGAAAAAAGGATCAAATTAGCACCAGGATGATCAAATGTGGCGTTGGTGATTAAACCTGTCTCATCTCTATTGCTAAACTAACAATTTGTATTAAAACCTCTTGGTATGCTAATGAGGGTTCAGGCATCCATCAGCAGCTAGGATGCTGAGACAGCATAAAGCAGAGTGCCTTGGGGCTGATGCTGTGGTGTAGCAGGTAAAGCTGCTGCCTGCAGTGCTAGCATCCCACATGGGCTCCAGTTCGAGTCCTGGCTGCTCCACTTCCAATCCAGCTCTCTGCTGTGGTCTAGGAGTGCAGCAGAGGAAGGCCCAAGTCCTTGGGTCTCTGCACCCATGTGGGAGATCCCGTAGAAGCTCCTAACTCCTGGCTTTGGATTGGCCCAGCTCGGGCAGCTGGGGCCATTTGGGGAGTGAACCAGCAGACAGAGGATCTTGATTCATTCTCTCTCTCTCTCTCTCTCTCTCTCTCTCTCTCTCTCATTCTCTGCCTCTCTGTAGCTCTTTCAAATACATAAATAAATCTTTAAAAAAAATAAAAAGCAGAGTGCCCCACACCATATGCTGGCAAGGTCCTCAGAAAGGCATGACAGAGGGCAGCATCTAGGCTCTTTAAAGACATTGTCCATATCCACTACCAGGTTCAGATTACGTCCAGGATGGAAGAACAGGGGGTGTATGTCATGATGAGGTCCTGATTTGTCAGCAAAGACCTTGACGGTAATGCTGAGCATGTCCTCCGTGACCTGGTATTGCCACGTCACCACTGACTTCTCCGACAGCAACAGCACCCTTTTCATGAGTAAGCAGGGAAGGTAAATAGACAAGAATCCACTTCTGCTGAGAACTTCTTCAAAAAAGACTTGAAGACACAGAAGCAGCAGCCACCCAGTGCTCTCAACTGCTCGCAGCATCTTACAAAGCCTCTCATGGCTGACTATGTTTGACGATGACCACTTGATATAGGCCAGAAAGAGTAAGGGCAAAGAAGAGGAGCTGAGATCACCAGCCCTTCCCTACAACCCCACCTATTCTACCCCAAACCCTTCACCCCTTTCTGCACTGTGTAAAACCATTTCTGCCTAGAACTGGCACCAGATGAAAATAACCAACATGGCAGCTGACTGTACCCCGCAATGGTTTATAGCCTATCATAATATCACCATAATAAATGTGCCATAGGTAACACTTCTACTCCATTCATGCACCTGATGCCAAGACACTTCTGAGCCTTCCAAACAAGGCGAGAAAATGGACAGTGTTCAAACTTTGTCCCAAACCACACCCACTATGAATATCCAATTAAAACCCACTATAGACACTGCCTCTACACTTCCAGATCTCATAATGGGATGACCCCAAGCCCTGTGGAACACAGCTCACTCTCAAGCATAACCACACTCCCCCTAGAGTGTGTACTTCCACTCTGCAAGTAAACCTCAATTCTTCAATGTATCTTGCTTGTGTCTTATCCTTGTATCCTTTCCTGTATCAGAGATAAGGATCTAGACCTAGTCATCCTGTGATACCGGTGATGAGCCATCCAGGACTAAAATGCCCACCCAGAGTCTCCTTATTAATTATCACCTCTCTGTGCTTGAAAATCATGGCATTGTCTGGTCTTTCCTCTCTGGCAACCCACTGCAAATAACGCTTCCTAGTTCAGCCACATCTGCTCCCCACAGCGACCGTTGGAGGTGTGAAGGCTGAGAGCCTATACAGTACAGACTGGACACTGTTGAGTCTGTCCTGAGGAAGGCTTGTGGGGCCAGGTGGAATTTGCTTCCAAATGGGGCAATGACCAGAGGTCTCTTTCTTCTTAATACTATGATTACCTGGCATCTCCCACAGTCCCTATTGCTTGTACCCTCTCACACTTTGAGGGTAAGTGCTCTATGGATATTATTGCCCTTGCCAATGAGGTTTTTGGTCTTCAAACAGTAATATTCCATCTGTGAGGACCTCCATCTTCTCAAAAGAAGGGTGTCCCTCTCCTTCTTCAACTGATAGCTTTTACAGTCATTTTAGTGTTTTATCGTGATAGGCTGCACCTGAAGTGCTGAGTCGGCTACCACCTGGCTAACAATGAGGACTAAGATCTCTCATGATCAACCCCAAATACCCCTCATGGAAAGTCTCAGAAGCCGTGGTAACCTGGGAAAAATGAAGGATCCAAGGTTGCCCAGGTGCTAAGTATCATGTTTGAGCTTCTGGGAAACCAGGTCCAAATAGGTCCACAAGGGGCACCCGGGGATGCCTGGAGCACCCAATGACCCAGTTGAGATCCAGGACACCAGACTGCAGCCCGTCCACTAACAGGGCTACCACACAGCATGACCTACTCCTTTACCTGGTGTGAAGAGGCTTTTCAATCATGGAAATTCCCCAACTACCATCACAGACTCACTCCTGGGCTCCCTCTCTCAGAATTGAGAAATTTTAAACTAATGCTCTAAAAACTAAAAATTTTATTTTCTTTTGCAACACTGGCCAAGAGACAACAACAACAACAAAAAGGCCAGAAATTCTTTATATACAGGCCTCCATGGCACTGTGAAAATCCTGCTCTTATGGGAAACTATAGGCTCTGTTATGCCCAGGCCTTCCTAGGAATACCAAATTTAAGAGAACAGATAGACACGATGGATGACTCACTACTGAGTGGTCCTGCATACCTCAGGGCTCAACCACCTCAAGCTCAGCTCGTTCTATTGCCCAGCCCACCCCAAAGGGTGATGAGTCTTCCCCTCTCCCTCAAGCCCCAATTCTCTCTCACCTGCTACTAGCCCACTGACTCCAGGCTACCACAGGATCTAGCCCCCTGTACCAGAATCACTTGTACTGGGGCCTTCTACCATCCAGGTAACGGTAAGCTTTGTCCTCTGGGAAAGGTGGCTAACAGATGCTGGGACAATTACTGAGTACTTGTCCCTTTTTCCATGACTGACTTAAATCAGTGTAAACAAAATCTAGGGATGTTTCCAGAAGACCCCACCAAAGTTCCTGAGGAGTTGCAGGCCCTAATTTTGGTGTTCAGCTTGACCTCGGGTGACCTACACATTGTCCTGTCCATGTGCTGCAACCCTGAAGAAACAACAGATCTGAGCCTCAGCCCAGGCCCACGGTGAGTCCTTGGTAGCTCAGCAGCCTACTCAGTATGATGTGGACGCCACAACTGCACACAAGTGGAACCTAACTGAAATTACCAGCAGGGCCGAGAGGTCTTGAGGTGTCAAGATTACAGTGACTTGTCTAGCTGCTGGAATGAAAACACTATATTGTACAACCCGTAAATTATGACCAAATCATGTAAGTAATATAACATAAGGGAGAGAATCCAGCTTATTCCAAGGACACTTGGTAAAGGCCTTCAAGAGATCTTAACATAGGCCAAAACATCCCTGAAGGACAGGTCTTCCCCATCTCAGCAGTTGGTTAGCCCCAAATATTTAAAGGAAACTCCAGAAACTGGCAATAGGAGTCCAAATCCCCATGCACCAGATGCTGTGGTCAGCATTTGGAGTGTTTAATAATAGAGACTAAACTGAGAAGAGGGGACGTCAACGTGGGAAACAATGGCCCAGACAACAGGATCATATGACAGCAGTCATTGTAACCAGCACCCTGTCACCTTAAGGCCAACCCAGGAGGCAACCAACTGTGGCTGAAAAGCCCGAGAGAGAATGTGTCAGTGTGGAAAGCTGGGACACTGGGGCAAGGAACATCCGCACCTGAAAACCCTGCCAGCCCTGCCCCCAGTGCAAACAACAGGGGCACTGCAAGTGCGATTCCCCTTAGCTCCACAGGGAGGAGTGGACTCCTGGTTGTCTCAAGTCCTTTTCCAAGGACTGAAGGGGCTCAGGAATACATATGACTACCACACTCCTAGAGCACTGGGTGGCTCTGGATTCACAGGTTATAATACCAATTTTCTCACTGATAGGGAGATACTCAGTTCTGAATTCCCACATGGGATCCCTATTCTAAGACAGCTGTGTCATCATGAGAGTAGATGGCAAGCTTGCTCCTGATCCTTCAATTTGCCTATCAGGTGCTATTTAGCACTTCTCTTGCAATTCAATTACAAGGATTTCTAGGTGGGCACACCTGTCAAGAATTAAACCTCTACCTCTTGAATCTTCACAGGCACACCCAGAGGATAATCTGCCTAACTGGAGAGCGAATTGAGGATCGCAAATTGATTTTCAAAAGGGGCTGAAACCAAAATCTTTTGCCTTTACCCTAAACTCCCAGAGAGAGAGAGAGAGAGAGAGAGAGAGAGAGAGAGAGAGAAAGAGAAGGGAGAGGGGGAGGGGGAAGTGGGGAGAGAGGGAAGGAGGGAGAGAGAGATTAAGTTATTACACTTCCCAAAGACCTGCTCTTTTTAGTTCTACTGTTTTCAGACAACTGCCATTGACAGGTAAACCTTTCCACCATAATTGCAAGAGGAGAAAACCTCACTATATACTATGAAGTTGCTTTAAGAAATCTGTCTAATGCTTTGGGTAACTTATCCCAGACCACTGAGCAGACCCTACAGTGACTAAAGACTCTTTAGATTCCCTAGCTGAAGTGGTCATTGACAACTAACTAGCTCTATATTACCTACTGGCCGAACAGGGAAGAGTATGTGCAGTGATGAGTAAAAATCTGCTGCACTTACATTAACAACAGTGGGCTTATGGAAGAAGACAGCAAAAGGATTCACAATCAAGCCAAGTGGCTCTGTGATTTTGCAAGGGAAACCCCACAGCTTCCACCATCTGGGAGGCAGCAAGCTCTTCCTTTCCTGACAAGGTCTTACTCTCGTTCCTTTTTAGACCATATACACTCAGTCTAATTGTCAAATTTGTCTCTCCCAACAGCTTCACGTAAAGATGATGATCATACAAGGATCCGGCCATTACCAAAGACTTTCAGCAAACCTCTCACTCCTACCATGAACCTCCAGGTTACCAAGGGATTTTCATTCCCTGACACAACATGAAGAAGGTATAGAAAACAAACCTTCCTCCTTTGGCCTTCCATAAAGATTAAAGGATGGAAATCTCTGAGGGAGGAGGAGAGATGGGATAGGCACGCAGGCAGTTAAGGCAAAGAGGAACAGATGAGGTCACCAGCACCTCCCTAATACTCTGCCTACTGCACTGCAACCTCCCCTTTATGTGCTTTGGAAAACCATGGGTGGTGCAAAACTGCTGCCCAGAAATGGTGCCCGCTGGAAAAACGTGGCTGCTCACTCCCTGTGATGACCTACAGCCTACTGTAATATCATTATAATGAAATTACCATGGCCCACATGCATACTCCCATCATGAACCTGATGCCATGATACTTTGAGACTTCCAAAAAGTGCAAGAAAATGGATGGTACTCAAACCTCAAACTCCAGACACCACCCCTATAAGTATTCAGTTAAAGCCTGCTGCAACTACCACCCCGTATGTCTCCAATCATATAGAGAGATGACTGTGAGACCTGTGGGGCACTCGGCGTGTGGCTACCACTCCTTCCCAACTGTGTACTTTTGCTTCATAAATATTATTCCTCTGCTGTACTTTGTTGTGCCCTGTCCTTGAATTCCTTCCTGTATCAGAGACAAGAACTGAGACCAACCCATGCCAAGACAATACTTCAACTTCTACATTTTCAGCCAGGAAGTTATCACAGCATCCTATGCTAAATTTTTGATAAGCAGATTATTACAGTATCTGCAAGACAAAGTTTAAAGAGTAATTTCAAGAACTATATTAAAAATGTGGTGTTTAAAATTAGCCATCTCAAAAAAAAAAAGTATCGAGAATGGTTTTTCAATGCATTAAAGCATATCACTAACCTCAAGCTAATGTTGGCCATTTCTTTTTAGAAGTAGGAAGAGTTTGCAGAGTCTAAGAGATATTGGTGTGGTGGGTTAACTTTCTTGAATATATTTAGGAAAACAGCATCATAATTCAGTTGGCATGTGGTCTACAGCAGGAGTCAGAAACATTTTCTGTGCAGGGCCAAAATGTAACAGCTCAGGTTTTGTAGGACACCATGGTCTCAACCCTGCTGTTGGAGCAGGAAAGCCAACAGAGACCAACTATAAACAAATGGGCATGGCTGTGTTCCAACAAAATTTTATTTATAAGAAGAGGCAACAGGCTGAATTTGGCCAGCAGGCAAACTCTCGGTCTGCAAGAACCTTCTCAGGAAAGCATTCCATACAACTTAAGTCTTGTATCGTACTGTTACACTTGAGAGCAGAATAACCTTCAGCACACTGTCATTACTACAAAGCAGCAGTTCTCTGTCCTTGGCTGCACAGAATTGTGGAGGGAGCTTTGAAAAATTCTATTGTGGGCTGGCGCTGTGGCTCACTTGGTTAACCCTCCGCCTGCAGTGCTGGCATCCCATATGGGCGCTGGGTTCTAGTCCTGGTTGCTCCTCTTCCAGTCCAGCTCTCTGCTGTGGCCCGGGAGGACAGTGGAGGATGGCCCAAGTGCTTGGACTCCTGTACCCACGTGGGAGACCAGGAAGAAGCACCTGGCTCCTGGCTTCAGATCGGCAGGTAGCAGCCATTTGGGGAGTGAACCAACAGAAGGAAGACCTTTCTCTCTCTCTCTCTCTTACTGTCTATAACTCTACCTGTCAAATAAAAAAAAAAATTCTATTGCCAGGATGCACCCCAGATTAATAGAAGGACTCCTGGGGGCAGAGCCTAGGTATCAGCATTTTTTTAAGGCTCCACAGATAATCCAAAGTGCAGCCAATATTAAGAACACCTGTGCAGGACATTTTTGACAGCAATTGTAATTGTTCAGTTACCATAATTTAAGTTTCCTCTGTCACTCATCATTACCAGTCATCTATAGCCAAGAACTACCTTCTCTTTTTAAGAAAAGCAAAGATGACACCCACACAGCTTCCTGAATACCTACTCTGTGCCAACTCCTAATGAGTACTTTACATTGAATGTTTTCATTTCCAATGACCTGTAAGGAAACCAAAGTGTAGGAAGGCTGTATGACTTTTTCAAACACCTTTGCAAATTTAGGGGGTGGAGAGGAGATCAGAATCCAAACCCAGGTGTGACTGCAGCATCCAGGAGCTTTTAGACTATTCTCACACTGCTGTAGCCTGTAAGATCGCAACAAAAGTCCTACAAGGTTCTTAAGGTAAGGCAGGTCTGAGGCCGGCACTGTGGCGCAGTGGGTAAAGCTGCCGCCTGCAGTGCCAGCATCCTATATGGGTGCCGGTTTGAATCCTAGCTGCTCCACTTCTGATCCAGCTTTCTGCTATGAACTAGGAAAGCAGTAGAAGATGGCCCAAGTCCTTGGGCCCCTGCACCTGCGTGGGAGACCCAGAAGAAGTTCCCATCTCCTGGCTTTGGATCGGTGCAGCTCTAGCCATGCAACCAATTGGGGAGTGAAACAGCAGATGGAAGACCTCTCTCTCCCAGGCTTTCTCCCTGCCTCTCTTTCTCTTTGTAACTCTTTCAAATAAATAAATAAATCTTAAAAAAAAAAAAAAGAGTAAGGCACGTCACCCAATTTCAAACTCACTCATGAAAATACACATCAAGACAGTTAGAATGTTTTCAAATTATATAAGTAACAGTAATAGCTCTATAATTTTGTCACATAACTTCATAGCTTTTTAACCCAGAGTTTAAGAAATTTTTCTTTAAAAATCTGACTTGCATTGAAACACCATATTATACACCATAAATATGTACAACTATTGCTAATAAAATTTTTTAAATGTTTGAGATGAAAATGTTAACATAACTTGATCATTACTCATTGAATACCTGTTTCAAATTACCACATGCAAACATCATACATGTGAAATTAAAATAATAAAATAATGACTTCTGAAGTGTATTTAAGATTTTTTTTAAAAGTCGGGGCTAGCGCTGTGGCATAGCAGGTAAGCCTGCTGCCTGTAGTACCGGCATCCCATATGGGTACTGGTTTAAGTCCTGACTGCTCCACTTCCTATCCATCTCTCTGCTATGAACTGGGAAAGTAGTAGAGGACGACCCAAGTCCTTGGGCCCCTGCACCCCATGGGAGACTGGAAGGAAGCTCCTGGCTTCAGATTGGCACAGCTCTAGCCATTGTGGCCAATTGGAGAGTGAATCAGAGGATTGAAGACCTCTCTCTTTCTCTCTCTCTCTGCTTCTCCTCTCTCTGTGTAACTCTGCCTTTCAAATAAATAAATAAATAAATCTTTAAAAAATTGCATACTCTTAAAAAAAATAAAGCCCAAGTATTCTGGACAGTATTTTTGAACAGATTAGCTTCATTGTTATTTTATGAGGTTTTAAGACTTATTTATTTGAAAACTTTTTAAGACTTATTTATTTGAAAGCTAGAGTTATATATAGAGGGAAAGATGGAGAAATATAGAAAGATCTTCTATCCACTGGTTTACTCCCCAAATGGTTGTAATGGTCAGGGCTGGGCCAAGTTGAAGCCAGAAGCCAGGAGCTTCATCCAGGTCTCCTACATGGGCACAGGGGCCTAAGCACTTGGGCCATCAGCTGCTGCTTTCCCAGGGAGCAGAATCAGAAATGGAGCAGCAGTGACTCAAACCAGCACCCATATGTGTTGCTGGCATCACAGGTGGTGGCTTAATCCATTACGCCACAAGGCCAGTCCCCCATTTTTTTTTTTTTTAAATTTTAGAAACATCAAGTCCATTAACTAGAAGGAAAGCTGGTATTAATTACTGCCAATGCTGAACTAAGAATGCATTTAAGAACAGAAAGCTTTGCAACTTGTATATTACATTTCTGATAATTTGAAGTACTCTGCAATACTTCAGAATGAATAAAGAAATACAAAAACAGAGGCGGCACCTGGGGACTCTCACGTGCATTATTTTTACATAGTCATATCTTAAACTTGGCTTCATTTGGCAAAATGAGTGGCACTTGAGATTTATGTCTGGTGAACAGAACTCACTGCCTGTATGTGAACAGAGTTCAAGACAACAACCTGTTGACCTTTGGCTTGAAATCTCAGAAGACCATGCGGCCTGTTCTGCTAACACCAACACTGACCCCTATCCCATCCCTCTGAGTGCTCCTTTCAGTTAAGGATGTTGTGCAACAAACACACATTGTGACCATATCCACCTGCTAAACAAGCCCGCTTGCTTTCTCTGTGGGGTTTTACCAAGGTCCAGGATTCTGGGATGTGCATGTGTGTGTGTTGGTGGGGGGTGGGGTGGGCAGAGGCTGCCAGAGTCAGCCACTGCAACAACCTCCAAGACTTATTGCCATCTGATCACTTCTAATATATTATGAAGAATCTAATGACTCAAGGTGGGCATTTACTGTGAACACACATGCTCGGTATAATAAAATTAGTTCCTTGCAGTTGATTCAATGTACATAGTGATTTGCTTGGCACACCCACCCTCCACCCACACAAGGATAAGCTTTGGCCCAGATGAATCACTTATCCCCAAATGCACTAGATTCTCTGAGCAGCCTCACTGTGCAAATCACTGTCTGCAGAGTCCGAGATTCCACACACTAGGATTTATTTTGTTAGGGTTCTGAAGTCTTCAAAACCACCTAGAGTCCTTCCTTCTGTGCGTGCTTCTGTCCAACAAAATCAATTGCATTCCAGGATGAAGTCACTACTCAACATTTCTGGAGTAATGAAATGAGCACCCGCGTGGTCGGCCTCTTAGTGTTGGAGATTATTAACCAGTATTAAGAACAAAAGAAAAGACGAAGCTCCAGGGAAAAGCAGAAACGTCTAAGGTCGGCAGCTACTGTGGATCGACATTTCACAGCTACCAAAAGAAGTTTTCAAGTTCAGAAGGTCAAAGAGTTACATTTTAGCTCTGCCAGTCAGGATGAGATACTACCCGCACTTTCATCACACTTCACAAATCTGGGAAATCTTTCACCACCAGCAGGCCCAGGAGACGTCATCAGATAAAATATCAGCACATCAGACGGTTTATAATCTCAAGATGTCGGATAATGTTCCAAGCGTACTTTCTCCCCTTCCTTCGACCCACAAGACTGCGCAGAGCAGACAACCCCCAGGCAAATGCTCCAGCATCAAAACCTGAGACGCGTTACCCCTCAGTGTCCACAGACGTGCCCGTGGCTTGGAAGCCTTAACTTGCCACTGCCTTAAAAGTCTTCAGTTGTGACCTGCATGATGAATTAAAGTGCAGGGAAATGCTTTCTTCATCCATCTGGCAGCTGATGACACATTTAGTACTCTTTATTGCCTATCTGTCCCCAAGAAAACGCTGTGATTTAAGCCCAGTTAATATCCCGGCAGGGGAAGTTACCAGCTAGATCGAAGGGACTCTGAGGAGCCAGGCCAGAGGAAAAAGACCACAGGCTGAGGTCAAGGAGGACAGGGGGAATCAGCAGGCTGGGCTCCAACAGAAGAAAACAGCACGGCACAGTGGCGGCGGTTGTTTGGGATTTGACAAGGAGGGCTGACTCTAGAGAACAAAGGACAGGGAGGACAACAAAGCAATAAAACTGATTGGGAGACAGACTCCAGTGGCTCTCAAACGGAGAGGGGACAGAAGGCTTGGAGCACAGGATGCAAAGGCGGCACAGCCTAAGACAGAAACTTTGGGTGACTTCTCATCAACAACAAATGCAAATGGAGAAAAGACTGGTATGGATTCAGACTGCCAGCGGCTCTCCCTCGTTTCACCTACTACTCTTCACGCCCTCCTGCGGTCCCCTCCCATACCTAACTGGGCTGACATGTGACAACTAAGGCACTTGGGAAATGATGCAGTCCAGCGTCCAGGGCTCCATCACAAACAGGAGACGTTCTGTTCAGCCCTCTTGCTCTCTCTCCCTCATCACTTGGTTCTGGGGAAAGCCAGCTGCCACGTTCTGAGGAAACTCAGGCCAAATGACAAAGAGGTGCACATGGAGAGGAAGGAAGACCAGCACCAACAGCCAGCATCAACTTGCCGGAAGGTCTAACAGTCCCCTCAGCGTGGAGCCTCCATTCCCAGTCCAGCCTCGGGGGACTGTCGCCCTGGTCCTGCACCTTGACTGCAAACCCACGAAAGAGCTTGAGCCAGAATCACCCGGCAAAGTTGCTCCTGAACTCCTGACCTGTGAGAACCATGTAAAAAAACAGACTTTTTATTATTGCTTGAAGCTGCTGAGTTTTGGGATGACTTGTTGGCAGTACAGTCATCTATGGATTACTTGTAGGGTTGTGATATGTGGAGAGGGTACAACAATAGACACGAAGAACAGAACTGGGAAGAAAACTCAGTAATGGGAAGAAAAGTAGGGGAAGTGATGAGATCCGCAGTCTTTCTCTATTCTTCCATGCATAATATATTAATTTTTTGATAACATTTTCTTCATGTGAAAAACTGAACCTGGGAACCTCAAGGTTTACAAGTAAGAAAGAATAATTAAGCCATTCTCAGCACTTTTTCTAAACTTAATCTCCACTCGGCAGTGGGCCATACTCACAGGGTGATTATGCTATGTCCAAGCCAAGGTCAAATCTAGGCACTCTGACTTCATGCCCACGCTAAGAACCACCACCCTACCCTGAAAATGAGGAAGCAGCGGGGAGGAAGGGAGCTCCAGGCTTTGTACTTTGTGGCTCTCTGAGTACCTGCACACCAG
Source organism: Oryctolagus cuniculus (assembly GCF_964237555.1). Classification (NCBI taxonomy): domain Eukaryota; kingdom Metazoa; phylum Chordata; class Mammalia; order Lagomorpha; family Leporidae; genus Oryctolagus; species Oryctolagus cuniculus. Next base: position 14,389,985 of record NC_091439.1, read on the forward strand.
GGGTATAAGTTCTATCTTAATCTCTGGCCTACACGGGCCAAAAGTTTTCCTTTCAGTTGCCCTTATCTTTACTAGGACAGGCTGAGTTGTTCAGAGAACACCTTAATAATTAAAAGATGACAAAGACAAACAGAGTCCCAAGGAGCCATGCACGCTTGTCCCACAGGCCTTGTACCACCTGGCTCCCCATATGCATGACCATAGAAGGCAACCTGACGCTGCCATGATGGAAGAGGCTCATGTCTGGCTTGCCAAAGGCCTCCTCTCTAGGTAAGCATCACCGTGAGTGGCCCTGCTCTTCAGGACAGCCAGATCTCCTAAATGCAAACAAAAGCAGAGGCACGTTCTAATCCCATGGGAACCCATTCTGGGGTAAAGGCTCACTAAGGATTGACTTGGGGGCCCCAACCTTTAATGACTCATTTTACAAAGCTAACCGTTTTGTATCCAATTGTCATTCACCAGATTGGCCTTGCTTTCTCACTTCCTTCAGGCCGGTAGAAGACACATGGGCCCTGCATTCAAATCCCAGCTACTCCATTCTGCTCCTAAGGCGGCTGCCACAGGCCCAGCATATGACAATCTCTTATCTACGTAACTAACTCATGCATTTGCCAGCCCAGGACTATGCTGTTTCCAACCTATGCCTATTTTGGCAATACTCAATACTACTCTACTGTAGGCTTCCAAAGAAAACCAATAGCCTCCATCAATTGTGGACATGTGTCATTTCACTCATGTTTATGGGTTTGGTAGAAGTGCTGCACACACTGTATACTGTGTCACATTTCACACGTTTCTCGCTAGGTTCCTATTGGCAAGCTCTTCCCCAGGTTTCCCAGGAAGAGCTGCCAGCAGGCTTCTGCGCTTCCTTACGCCTCCTTACATCCAGCTTCTCCCCAGTGCCATCAATTTTATCCCCTTTCCCAACCCTGCCCACCTTCTCCCTTGCCCAGTCTCTCAGACCTCTCTACGTACAACACTTGTGCAAACCAAAACCCAGGAACTCAGTGGCAAACCCTGCACTTCTCCTAACACAAAAACAGCAGAGCTTTTCTGTAACAATGACACCAGCTTCCTCCTGGGCTGCCAGCAGAGCAGGCTTGCCAGTGCAGGGGGAAGGGTCAGAAGCACAGAGGCTAAAGACCCTGAAATGGTAAGCGGTTCAGCCAACGGGACCCTGAGCAAGTGACCTCACAGCTCTGAACCTCAGGGTCTCCCTCTGCAACATGAACCCTAGGCTGAAAGACCCGAGATCACTTGGAGCTTCCACATCCTATGTATGGTTTGCAGCAACTACTGACAAAGACTCTACAACCAAAGCTCCAGTCCAGCCCTTGATTTCTCAGCCGGGAGGCCTGATCTTGGGTTTCCCTCCCTGCCCTTGGGGATTCCTGTTTGAGTGAGAATCCTGCTAAATCAGTTCAGGGCTACATCCTTGGTAACTGACCCTGATATCTAATCTCTCCCCCACTGTGAGGCCTTCTGTAGGGCTCCATGTACCATCATTATGCCCCCACCCACAACTGAATAAAGTCAACCTTACTATCTAGAACAAAAGTCAGGAGTAGTTTTTTTCTTAACTATTACTTTGGCAAGCCAAAAAATTATAATTGAGGTGCAACCTATCAGTTATCCTAACCTCATTCAGTTTTCTGTTGAAGGAATCTTAAATACTTGGTCATCACCCTAATTTTTATACTTCCATTATGCAAAACTTACTCAATTTGAAGATAGCTTACCTCTTGTGCAAGCTTTGGTCTAGCCCCTCAAATAACATGAGTGTCATGAGGCAGAGCTGCCTTCCTCACAAGGGTATTACTAAGAAAGCTGCAGTGTGAACTGCAGACAGGAAGGGCTGCCTCCGTGCTCCCCATCTCACTCTCTTTTTTAAAAGAATTTATTTATTTACTTGAGAGGTAGAGTTACAGACAGCGAGAGGGACAGATAGAGAGAAAGGTCTTCCACCCACTGGTTCACTCCCCAGATGGCCACAATGGTCGGAGCTTCACCGATCCGAAGCCAGGAGCTTCCTCTGGGTCTGCCTCATGGGTGCAGGGTTCCAAGGACTTGGGCCATCTTCCACTGCCTTCCTAGGCCACAGTAAAGAGGTGCATGGGGAGTGGAGCAGCTGGGACTTGAACCAATGCCCATATGGGATGCCAGCACTATAGACAGAGGATTAACCTACAGCACCACAGCGCTGTTCCCCATCTTTTAAATGAGCAAATAAAAGTGCCCATCATCCGTGATCAGAGATTAAACATCACATGCACTATTTTATTTCCATTTTTAGTCCTTTCAACAGCCCTACCAAAATATAAAATAATTCCCAGAAATGGGCACAAATTGGGGGAAACAGTGCCAGACATCAAATTCTGCTCACCTTTGACTTAACTTTGCTTACCTCCTGGTGAGTAAAACCCAAATAACTAAAAAATACTCCACACCCAAAGCTGTGTCCTAGCAAACAGAGAAGCACGCACCAAGGCCTGCATGTGTCTTCCTGGCTTGACCTGCTCATTTTTATCATCCTGAGTCTTTGCAAAAAGATGGTCGACCACTAAGGCCATGAAAGTATCCAACTAGAATCAACAGTTCCGGCCCATGACAAGCAATCCTCCGCTGACACATAGTCCCTCTTAATAGATAATAAAGAGCTATTTTAAATGCACTAACACATGGTAATTATCTGTAATTCTCCATTTGTAATGTAACTAAATAGGAAAAAAAAATCATGCAAATGTGGACACATGCTGATGGAGCTTACACTGAGATTAACATTAGGATACTCACTACAGGAACCTAACTTGACCAAGTCGTGTTGTTTGAAAAGCAGGTCTTCATCCCAATGACAATGTATACCACAGACTGTTGGAAACGAGCAGCGTTTCCACAAGGCACAACCCACAAGAAGAGCAGTGGTTAGAGACATGTGGCTCATGGCTGAGAAGCTGACTCAGTGTGGTACTTGTTTGGCTGCTCAGACTTAAGTGGTTCTGTATCAGCTCTAAAGTGAGGGGAAGAGAAACACAGTCCGCAGCTTCTTACAGAGGTTTTTTGTTTTGTTTTGCAACTGCAGAGAACTATAATCTTAGCATTTTAGCGGTCAGTTATCCTCACTTAGCAGATGAGAACAAGAAAACCCAGAGGCTGTTCACAGCAGCAATTCACAAAGCCCAGACGGTGGAGGAGAATGGAAGCCACGGAGAGACCTCTGCTCGCCATCTGACTTAGCCACTCGTCTTCAATCTTGGCCAGACATCAGCACGTCCCTTCATATGCAGATGGTTTGTCTGAAAGTCTCAGTGTCAATCAGTAAACCTTGAACACTGTGTGCTGCACTCTGGGGTCATGATAGTAATTAAGGCACACCTAGCATAGAAAAGACAATGTCACCTAATGTAACACCATGGTAAGTTTTTCAAATTCCATGAATTTTCATTCCACAAATGCAAGTATATGGTGAGTATATGTGCATGTGTAAAGGAGCAGGTGTGTTCACACAGCATTAACATATATGCACTTGACATGGGCAGCTATCCAGGCCTGAAGCGAAAGTCTCAATTGCTAATAAGCAGCATGGACTGACCAGATGGCAACAAGAGAAAAGGATAATTTTGTACTTAGAGTTGAAGATGGACTAGGAAAAAAGATGGAAGCCCAAGTTAGCACTGGGTAACAAAAAAGGGGAAGTGACCAGGCCCCAGGACAAGCAGGGACAAAGGTGCCCACCAGATGACCACATACAGTCCTAGGGCAGACAGAATACCAGCCCCTGGTGAGCAACAGAAATGACCTTTGCATGTAGCTCACTGGACAGCTTATGCTGGGTTTGACCCAGATCAACAACCGCCAGCCCTGAGAGCTACTTGCTTTTGCCTTAACAAATGATGAGACAACTGAAACCAGAAATGAATTGATTTTAATTTCTTCTATAACTCTGGAAAGTTAGATGTATATTTTAGTAACAGAATGCTTCCAATCTACTGAGGAAGAAAATCTGAAAATAATTAGCTTATATATTGTGATTTTTAATTTAATTTTTATAGTGATTTTTAATTTTTGGGAGAAGTGACAACTAAGAATTCCATTGAAACTCTATTACTAACAGACAGACCTAAGCAAATTTATGGGAAAAATGCCTAGGGGCTGGTGTGGCACAGTGGATTAAGGCACCATTTGCAATGCTGGCATCCCACATCAGAGTCCCAACTGTTCCACTTCTGACCCAGTTTCCGGTTAATGTACCTGAGAAGACAGAGGAAGATGGCTCAAATAGTTAGGGCCCTGCCATCACATGGAAGATCCAGATAGAGTTCCTGGTTCCTGGCTTTGGCCTGGGCCAGATCGAGTGATGTGGCTATTTGGGGAGTGAACCAGTAGATAGAAGATGTCTCACCCCCAACCCCTCACCCCATCCCATCCCCGCTCTGTCAGCCTTCATCCATCACCATAGCTATGCCTTTCAAATAAACACATAAATCTTTTTTCTTTTTTCTTTTTTTTTTCTGATCCAGCTTTCTGTTGTGGCCTGGGAAAGCAGTAGAAGTTGGCCCAAGTCCTTGGGCCCCTGCACCCATGTGGGAGACCTAGAAGAAGCTCCTGGCTCCTGGCTTTGGATCAGCTCAGCTCTGGCTGTTGCAGCTACCCGGGGAGTGAGCCAACAGACAGAAGACCTCTCTCTGTGCCTCTGCCTCTGCCTCTCTGTAACTCTGCCTTTCAAATAAATAAATAAACCTAAAAAAAAAAAAAGATGTGGAATTCAAGTATCCCATATCAGAATGCCTGGGTTTGAGTCCTGGCTCCACTTCCCATTCCAGTTTCTTTTTAATGTGCACCCTGGGAGACAGCAAGGGATTGCTCAAGTACTTAGGTCCCTGCCACCCATCTGGGAGATATGGACTGAGTTCCTGGCTGCCAGATTTGGCCTAGCCCAGATCTGGTGGACGATCTCTATTTCTAGTATATAATATGTTGCTATGTGAAATAGATATATTTTCATATATATATTTATTATATATATATACTATATGGAAATACATATATATAAACAATTTATTTTTGTTCACAGGCATTTAAATGTATGAGGCACATACAACACACTCACAGCAGGACGAGTGACCACACAATCAGGTAGAGAACAGAACCTTGCAAGGAGTAAGAGAAACCAGACTTCATGCACTGCTATGTCTGCATCAAGAGGCTTGTCAGGTTCTCATTCCTCATTTATGCAAGGGTAGTGGGGCTCTTATAGTTTTAGTCTACCAATGAACAATACTCTGTAACATCCTAAAGTAAAGGAAACCTCTCAGACTGTAATTGAATACTTAGGTTACCTGATGGAACAAAGACATAAGCCTCAGCCATTCTTGCTCATTGCCCAAAAGACAGATAAACAGTGGAATTTATTCCTTGCCCTTGAATTTCAATTGGGTCTCACACCATATTGCCTTCACACCCCACCCCTGCATTCTTTCATAGGTTCCTAAGGCCCTGCATGGGCACCTGAAAGACCAGTTCCAGGAATTCACCTCTGCCTGCCACCCCCACCCTCACTCTCATCCCTAGCCTTCCTGAAATATATAAAGGCCCGGGCCTCTCGGGCCAGGGCCTTCTGTCAAGGACAGACATTGTGTTCCACTGGTGTGCATGTGGGCAGTTGGTCACCCACCTCTATGACTTCATTTTCTCTGAATAAATTCAGTCTGGCTGTAGATTCGTATACAGCCTCCTCTCTACTCTGCGCCTCTTTTCCTAAGATAACCAGCTTTGGAGAATGCGTTCCTAACGATGGTAAACATGATGTCAACCAAACACACCACACACTTTAATCCTGAAGTTAGCTGACATACACAGACATGGGATGAGACAAACTTCAATGTGGGTTACCATATAGCCAGTCTGGTTGTTTCCACAACGGAAACTTTCTTACGACCATTTTACTAGGCAAATTTCCTCTAAGAAGCTTACATTACTGAGAGCTACTGAACAAAATAAAACTTGTCAAAATTTTGCAAACTTGGTTTTACTCCCACTCTGTTAAGTGAACTGCCTATTAAGTAAACTACTAACCATTTTATTACTGTTCATGTTTTTAGGACGTCATAAACAGCATTAAGACTCATTTCTAAGTTCCTCACCAAAAATGAACATATTTTTCTTGTGTTACTACTTATGAATGTAAATATTTCATTAGTGTTTCATTCTATTTTAGACTTCATAAGGTTTTTAAAGAATCATGGTAGTCTCCAAGGCTTTAACATTACAAATCATTTAGATAATTGGAAAACTAACATTTATTACGCTTTATCACATTATGTCACCCTAACCACAAAACTGTATTGCCACTTTAGAGATGATAACACTTCAGCAGAGAGGAGTTAAGGGAACTGGTCAAAATTACAAAAGGGCACAGGATTCAAAAGCCAGGTCTGTCTGGCTTCAAATCCTAAACTCTTTCATTTTTATTTTGTTACTGTGCTCAAGCCCCTCAAGAAAGCCAACTGCTAAACTGTGCACCTTAACTTAACAAAATCACACAAACATGCCCCGATCCTACTTCATACCTTTAATCCCCTGAAACTTCCTGGGCTTGTCGGAGAGGAGCTGGAGGACTTCGTGGATTTAGGAGTGGAGAGTTGGCTGCTGGGAGTTCCATTAACTGATCATGAAACAACAAAGGAGAGAGAGGTCATCAAAACACAACACTACCAAGGTGCACAGAACACTAAGTGCATGCAAAACACAGCTCCAAGGAAGCTTCACTTAAAGCTCGAAGCAGATGACAAGTCAGCAAAAAGCAAAAATAATGCAATAGTTTTGCATAACAAACAAAAAGATCCGACAAGGAGTGAGACTAAATTTTCAATAATAGTTGTCTAACAGTGATATAAACACATATATAAGACATTGTGGAATTAGAGATGTAAACAAGAATGGGTCCATGTATCCTGCTTGGTAGCAAAGGTCAAGAAATGAACAGCTGTTACTCATAATGGTTTATTCTGCCGGCTGCTCGATCATCTCCAATAGCCAACATCCTGTTGTATACCAGCTCGAGCAACCAAGCAGCTCTTGTGCCTCTCCCAAATCAATTCACCACAATCCAGACACACTCCTAAGTGCAGTCTCAGCACCAAGGCAATACTGCTGGTGTTTTCCTTGCAGTATCTACATAGTTGCCTGAAGGCCAAAGACCTTTTTCAAGTTCCTTTTTAGACAAATTATCTTCAATTCCTCCCATTTTATTCACAGCTTAGGTTCCCATTATTTGGGAGATCTTGGTAGTTTTATATATATGCTCTCTAAATCTCCACGCACTTCCTTGGCTGAAAGTTCATTTTAGATCCTGTGTTAGGAGGAGAATGGACACCGTTGTTTAGAAAGGATGGTCAATTTGCCACTTCTGCATTGTAGAACACGGGTCAAACATTTCATCATATTCATTCCTAATGTATGTATATTCATTCCTAATTTTATCAACTGCTTCCACTCCCGCAGTAATTGCACAAAGGCAGTGGTTAACATCTGGCACTGTTTTTCTCCTTGAAAGTGTATTTGTAGTTCCTTTTATTACTTGTATTAATCCTCCAAACTTTTGCCCTAGAGTGATTAAAAACTACTATTCATATTGTATGGAAAGAAACGCAAACTCAACCTGCTCTTCTTTTCTTAACGTGAGAGAGTGAATAGATAGCTATGATTTTAAAGGATGTTAGTATGTACACAAAGCCAAATGCACAGGTAAAGGAACTGAATAGGTGACTCAAAAAATTGAGTTCTAGTCCTTCAGTGGAGGTAGAAATTCTGCATCAATACTTAGGATAAAACAAACCATCTGTAGACATGTATATGTGTGTGTTTGAAATGTGTTTATTGTATTATTTAAAAATTTGTCAAGATTTATAATTGTTTTAATGATTTATATATACATATAAAATATATATAAACATATATATAAAGATTTATTTATTTATTTGAAAGGCAGCATTACAAACAGAGGGAGGCAGAAAGAGGGAGGTCTTCCATGCACTGTTCACTCTTCAAATGACCACAAAGGCTGCTGGGTGGATTTGAAGCCAGGAGCTTCTTCTGGGTCTCCCATGTGGGTGCAGGGCCCAAGCATTTGGGCCATCCTCCACTGCTTTCCCAGGCCACAGCAGAGAGCTGGATCATAAGAGGAGCAACCAGGACAAAAACCAGAATGCCGGTGCAGCAGGCAGAGGCTTGGCCTATTATGCCACAATGTCAGCCACAGATTTTTTTATATTTCTAAACTTTGGTTTTTCTAATTCAAAACCACTCATTCAAAAAAGAAAAAAAAGTTGGAGGTTGGTCATCAGATTTTTCCATTCAAAAAAGTAACCATACAATTAATTCAAAACATTTGAGAGTAATCAACAACCCTGGTTATTTCCAATTAAGGTAAATTTCAACCAATGTTATTGATTTATTTGAAAGGTGGAGCACAGAGGATTTCTAAAGTAGGGTGACTAGTCACACACTATCTTGGTGGACACATGTCATCTTAAATTTCTCCAAACCCATGAGATGTGCAACACCAAGAGGGAATTCTGGAGTGCAGGGCTGGTAACAATGCATCAGTGTAGCTTCCTCAGTGTTAAACGTGAGCTACACTGTGGGGGACGGTGATCACCGAGAGACTGTGGATGTTTAGGGGTCAGGGATACACAGCAAACCTGTGCCTTCTGCTCAGTTTGGCTATGTACCTAAAACTGTTCTGAAAAAAATAAGATTCACAATAGGTAGAGGCTACTGCGGGTGATAACCTGGTGGCTTGCTGTGAGCTGAGGCCCTGCTTTTCTTCCCCCACCCTCACAGCAACCTGTACAGGTTACCAGAGAGCAGCAGCAGATGACCCAAGTTCTTCGGCTCCTGCTGCCCACGTGGGAGACCTGGATGGAGTCCCTGCCTCCTGGCTTCAGCCTGGCCCAGTCCTGGCCATTTGGGGAGTGAACCAATGAACGGGAGATCTGTCCCTCCTCCGTAACTCTGCTGCTCAAATAAATCAATCTTAAATAAGTCCTGTTAGCATTCACTGTAGTCAGCAGCCCCACTGATGGCAAAGGCTGCCTGAGAATGGTGACTGGAAAGTGGACAGAGGAGAAAGATGGGTTCTTGCAGATAACAGGCTCTGGGAGAGGCCAATCTCCCTCCATCCCCTGCCGAAGCACAGTTTCTGAACAAAACTCATTGCCAGAGCTTTAACTGATGTCAAATGTATGTCCATACTTTCCCCAGAATAACTGTGATCCCAAACAACCCTCCAAGTTTTCAAAGGTATTGGGAAAGTTCTGAAAAATGTTCTCTATTGAGTAGCCCTTAATTTCACATATGGGATGCTGACCAGTGCCAGGAGGGGCCCTCATCCCTCACTGTGCTGCCCACTGGAAGGTGTGCAATACCAGGCTGGCAGATGCTCCTACACTCCTATCCTACACCCTGTATTTCCTCTCTGAACTTTTTATCTCCTCCCCTCACAGTAAGGTAAGAACTATACTTGGGAGCTTTCCTGTATTTTTGTGCTAAATACTTTTTACTTTGTTAGACTATAAAAGAATTATAAACTAGAAAGGGGAGGGGTGGCATTCAATCTAGTGGTTAAACTGCTGGTTGGGAGACCCACATCCCATGTTATTGTGCCTGGGAGTTGAAGCCTCAGCTCCATCCCTGATCCTTGGGAAGAAGCAAGGGACAGGTTGGGTGCCCACCAGCCATGTGAGAGACCTGGATTGTTCCCGGCTCCTGGCTTTGTGCAGGCCTGTGAGGAGTGAACCAATAGTTGGCAGCTTTGCCTCTCTTCTTCTCAAATACAAATTTTAATAAGTTTTTAAAAAACCAACAAAGGGGCCAGTGTTGTGGCATAGGTTAAGCTGCCATCTGCAGCACTGACACCCAATATGGGTGCCAATTTGAGTCATGGCTGCTCCACTTCTGATCCAGCTCCCTGCTAATGGCCTGGAAAAAGCAGTCAAAGATGGCCCAAGAGCTTGGGCCCCTGCACCCACGTGGGAGACTTGGACAAAGCTCCTGGCTCCTGGCTTTGGCCTGGCCTAGCCAGGCCATTGCAGCCATTTGGGGAGTAAACCAGAAGATGGAAGACTCTGTCTCTCCCTATCTCTCCCTCTGTAACTCTACCTTTCAAGTAAATAATTTTTTTTTTTTTTGACAGGCAGAGTGGACAGTGAGAGAGACAGAGAGAAAGGTCTTCCTTTGCCGTTGGTTCACCCTCCAATGGCCGCTGCAGCTAGCGTGCTGCAGCCGGCACATTGAGCTGATCTGAAGCCAGGAGCCAGGTGCTTATCCTGGTCTCCTATGCAGGTGCAGGGCCCAAGGACTTGGGCCATCCTCCACTGCACTCCCGGGCCACAGCAGAGAGCTGGCCTGGAAGAGGGGCAACCGGGACAGAATCTGGTGCCCCGACTGGGACTAGAACCTGGTGTGCCGGTGCCGCAAGGCGGAGGATTAGCCTACTGAGCCACGGCACCGGCCTCAAGTAAATAAATCTTAAAAAAAAAAATAAATAAAACCTAAGCAAGAATTTTCTAAAATACCCAATTTATAATTATTTACCCATTTATGTTATCCAGATTAACATCTATGTATTTATTAATTCTGCTTAGCTCCTCTGGTTGAGTTTTGGTAAAGGTTTTGGTCAATCACTCAAAACACTACTTCTGTCCCAAGACTGAAGAAGTGCAATATTATACTACACAATGAACAGCTGTTTGTTTGAAATTCCAATTAGTCCCATGGAACTTTAAAAATGGCAACAGGTACACTGCAGCTACTCCTGGGTACTGGAGCTTCTACTTTTAAAACAAAACTGCCTCCCCCGTGGTGGTAGGTGGTGGTAAGATACCACGTAGATTAACAGAGTAGCTGTCTGCAGAATCTCACTCGAGTCACAGCACTTGCCTCAGGCTTTCAGCTTTCTGCAGTACAGCAAGTACTGAGCACCCCTGGACTTAATCTCATATAAAGAAGAGCATTTGCCCTCTGAAATTTGATTTTTAACATCTCACAACTTTTACTGATGAGTTTGAGGCCTATTAACTCAAAACCAAACATGGACTCGGTTGAAAATTTTGCACAGTGGAATGCTATCAATTTCCTAATCAGTTTCTAAGCATCCCAAATTCTCATTTTAAAGAATTATTGATACATTTTCTGGTCTGTTGGACAAAAATGGCTGTTAGTTCAGCTCACTCATTTTCCTCTGTGGACTAGGGTGTGGATGGGAAGGTAGACAGAGGTGAACTCATAACACCTGATTTTTAGACCATGCTTCCTAGTTGTGTTTAATTATCTTAGTGATGTAATAGACATTTATAAATATATCACCTGAAACAAAAGCTAGGAACCTGACAAAGACATACGTCTACCATTTGATAACACCAGGCCATGTATTTATGCAAATTTCATATTATACCAGCTTTCCCAGTTTTGAGACATCTTACAAAGTTTGTAATATAATTTAAATGAGGTTAATGGCAAAAAGATCTCTGCTTAAAAATGCTCGTATTGTCAGTCATATTTTTAGAGTATGTTAAGTCAAGAATTTTATGAAAATTATTGTTTGACAACTAGAAAGACTGCCTCCCTATCCCAGAACTCTACTCTGGCATATGCTATTATAAAGTCTGCTGAATTCTAAGACTTGGAACAATGAGGGTGGAAGAGTACAATGCTTCTATGGTCATTTTCAAATTATAAACCTTTTTCAGTTACAGAGAAAACTTGCCAAACTAATGGGAAGGGAGGCTTTTAAGGTGAGGCGCCTCCTGGCACCACACACAAGACAGGCACTTGGCCATCTCCCAACAGTAGCTGACTCAATGATAAACCAAGGCGACTGGTGCGTCCTGTGCATCGTGAAGCGTTTCGTACTGCACGAATGTACACTGGAATAAGCCAGATGCATTCATGGAAACGGAGCAAAAGGAAACAGAAATGTGGCAAAAGACACGGACAAAAACCCGGCAGAGCGACAAAGCCATACTAAGCATGGCTCACCTGGGGACTTGGCTGCAGAATAGGCACTGGAGTAGTGGCCAGCCCTCCTTACTGTGCACATGCAGAATGTACAGGGCGGGGGGAGACAGACAGTGGTTATTCGCAGGTCGACGTGTGGACACGAGAAGGTAGAAAAAAGAAAAAACCTGCCTTAAGGAACACGCTGCAGGGAAGCAGGCAAAGTGCAGTGTTTAAAATCTCAAAGTTTGACGCTCATGATGGTGTTTATTGATACTACTTTCAGATGTCCTAGGTTTCCCATGTGTAAAATCACAAGTGGTTTGTTTTTTCAATAGTTCTCCCCTTACTGGACAATGGTATCAGCAAAATTACTTCTTAATTACTATAAACAAACCCACAGAATCAATAGAATCAGATATTTATGCTATTTTTAATAACACAATAATTAAGCATGAAAAAATAAAATCTGAAGGCTTAGGATCTGAAAGAAACTTTAATCACAGGCAAGCCTGACCCTTAAATATGGAAAGTACCACATTCCAACAAAAATCAGTGCCATTATTGTGCTGTAAATGTAAGGCCAGTGTAAATTTATGAACATATTTCTGTGTGTTGCATAGAAGTGAGAGAGAGAGAGGGAAGTTGACTTATTAGTTTATAAGAGGTAATGTTAGGATAGTATCCACAATTATACAGCACACAATTAAAAATGCAGGAGTTATTAAAACGGGAGCCACATCTATGTAAATACCAGAAGACTCTAGATAATACGGCTATTCTCAGGAAAATGCATCAGAACAAAATCACACAAGTCCTTTCCGGAGCATATTATAACTGGGAAACAGACATTAACACTTTGGTTTTTGAAATCAAGTCATCTACAGGTTGACTAAGTATCTGGCTGCACACAGACTAATACTACTTAGTAGTTAAAACTAGTTAGTAATACTAATACTAATAAATAGGCTCATAAGGATGAAAAACAGGAGAGGGAGCTGCTTCTTCCAGGGCCACCCACCCCTTTTCCATGAACTACCTGAAGCTGGTGATTTGCTGCGACGCGAGGGCCCTGGGCTCTTGGATCCGGAATACTTAGCAGCTGAGGATCGTGAGTAAGATGACTTCAGGACCCGGCATTCTAGAAGGAAAAGGAAGAACCTTAAATCAATCTGGCTATCATACAGACCAGAGGCAGATTACACATGATTGCAAGTTACCACTGCAATAGAACCATTACCTCATCATCTTCAGCCACTCTAAAAGTACACCAGAGGTTATCTTTGGTTAGCACTTTAAAAAAATACATTATTAGAGAGGCAAAGACAGAGACAAACGACTATGAACCCACTGATTCACGCCCCAGATGCTGGCCAGGAGCCAGGTACTCAATCCAGGTGTCCCACATGGGTGGCAGGGACCCAGTACCTCAGCAGTCACTGCTCTATCCCGGGTCTGTGTTAGCAGGAAACTAGAATCGGGAACCCAGGCTCTCCGTCATGGAATTCCGTGGAATTCTGGCATTTTAACCCCTGGGCCAAACACCTGCCCCTTTAGTTAGCACTGACACACAACTGCTACAATTTCACTGTGCTCTCTTTAGAAAGGGAATGGCACTCTAATTTATGAAGTGCAAAACAAACAAGGAAACTAGCTTTAACAATACTTGCGATCCTCTCATAAACCACCAAATAAAACCGTATTTAGAGAACCGAAACTACAAGCAGCTAAAATAATCCTAATTTGAAGAGTTTTGGATGAATCGTGGATTTCACATTTGTTACCTGGAGGACCTGGGTTAGGTCCTAGGCCTCAGTTTTCTCCCCTATGAAATTGGGATACAAATAAAATATACTTCATAGACTTGCTATAGGGTCTAATTAGATAACGCATTGTCTATAATTTACTTTAAAATACTGCGATTTATGAAGGAAGATTAAAAGGTGGGTTACTTTTACCCTGTATCTCGGGGGCAGTAAATTAACATGTGAAGTGCACTAATCAGGAAAATACACACCAGGGGAGGCTGGTTAGCATTTGAGATACTAATCAAAGCAGCAGTAGCAAAGTTGGCTTACTTAATCAGCATTATAGATGTTAGAAAGTACTCAGTTGTTGAAAAGCGTGGGGTGTGGAGCTGGTTAGATACATTTTAAAGGCAAGGCCTCTGGCCTCTCTTTCAGGAGCTGGAGAACAGAGCCAATATCCAGAACTGCAGAACAACCCTCCCTGTCTCCTTCAAAACCAAGTGAGGAATCAGGATGGATGCCAGGCCTGCACCCAGTTCTTGACAGCATTTTGTTACTGGACTGAGATTAGGTTAGCCAAATTCTATAATTTTTGAATGGGTCTTTAATGATGTTGTCAGTAGCCTGAAAGCACAGAAAATTGGGATGTCAACAACATTACAACACAAATTTTTTTTTTTTTTTTAATATTTGGCTCCTGGTAATTGTACCTGTGGGAGAATCAGGTCTGGGATTTGGCTTTTATTGTAAAATTTACCACATAATGGTAGTGGTGTAATGACAACAAAAACAGTAGTAGACACATATTACTTATTATATGATGGGCACCCTTCTACTCATGTGACATTAATTAATGTAATTCACACAAAACCTTACAGAATAGCCATTATTATCCCCACTTTGCACAAGGTTAATTAAAACTAGGGAGTAGGGGGAAGAAGTGAATAGCTCTCACCTATCTCTATCACATGCCATCACAAAAAAACTACAAATGATCCAACTAAAAGTTACAACATACACATCTTAAAGTACAATGCTTGTGCACACATAGTAAGTGCTGAACAAAATTTTATGTATTTAAAAATTTTCATTTATTTATTGGAAAGGCAGAGCACCAAAGACAGACTGATCTCCCATTCACTGACTAACAAATGCCCCCAACAGCTGGGGCCGGTCCAGGCTTAAACCAGTTGCCTGAAACTTGACGGTCTCCTACATGGCAGCAGACACCCAAGTATTTCAGTCATTGCCTGCTGCCTCCCAGGGTGCACATTAGTAGGAAGCTGAATAGAAAGCAGAGTTGGAACCTGACCTGCCGTATGTGCAAGTAGCATCTCAAGTAGCATCTTAACCACTGTGTTTTATTATTGTTATTATCCAAATTAACCCAGTTCCTTAGAACACATTTACTTTCAATGTCTCAGCTTTCTTTTTTTAGTAGAGATTTGTTTGTTTATTTGACAGAGTTAGGGAGAGGGGAGAGGGGAGAGGGGAGAGGGAGAGATTAATCTTCCATCCCCTGGTTCACTCCCCAAATGGCTACAACTGCCAGGGCTGCACCAGGCTGAAGCCAGGAGCTTCTTATGGGTCTCCCACATGGGTGCAGTGGCCCAAGGACTCAGGCGATCTTTTGCTGCTTTCCCACGCACATTAGCAGGGAGCTGGATGAGATGTGGAGCAGCTGGCACTGCAGTTGGTGGCTTTACAGCTATGCCACAGTGCTGGCCCCCGTCTCAGCTCTCAGAATGACAACTGCAGACATTGTAGTAATATGTAGGCACTTTTAAAAAGTTGTGGAAAAAAACTATAAGATGTTTATTTTGGAATAAAAATTTGAAATTCAAGCATAGTTTTTTCATAATAGGCATTTTCTTTTGTAAATTTTACTTGAGAGGCAATTTCATGAAACTTTTGAAGATTTAAAGACCTCTCATATCAAGAAACTACAGCTGAAATTACAATGTAAGGGATGATATGTAAATGTAGTTCAGTCCACCTTAATCACACAGGAATGAGGAAGCTCATTAGCATAAATAACACAAAAGGAGGTTATCTACAATTAAAGACTTTCCAATGGTATTACCAGTCTATAGTAGGGCTATTGCAATCTAATGACAGAAACTCTCAAAGAAATGTGGCAGAAGTGAAAAATAAAGCACAAAACCAAACAAAAGGAACAGATATAAGGGTCCCAAGTACTTGGGTCACTGATACGGGGAAAGAGCAAAGAATTACACAAGGAAGTCTGTACCACAAAAATCTAACAATTTTAAAAGTCTGTATCACTGCAATTGTTTGGCAAAATACAGACTAATTTATTATATCCTGGACTCTCAGAATCACTAACATCAATATAACTTTTAAGAAAAAAATGAGGCAGAGAAATGGACAGAGAGTACTCATCCGTTGGTTCAATTGTCAAATGTCCACAATGGCTGGGGTTAGGTCAGGCCACAACAAAAAGCTGAGAACTCAATCCAGTTTTCCCATGTGGGTGGCAAGAGCCCCAACTACTTGAGCCATCACCTGCTGCCTCCCACAATCTGCCTTAACAGGTAGTTGGAATCAGTAGCAGATCAAACCCAGGTAGTTTGATATGGGACACAGCTGTCTTCCCCATTTTCTTTTTTAAATATTTATTTATTTTATTTGAAAGAGTTACACAGAGAGGAGAGGCAGAGAGAGAGGTCTTCCTTCCATCTGCTTGTTCACTCCCCAATTGGCTACAAAAGCCAGAGCTGCACTGATCCGAAGCCGGGAGCCAGGAGCTTCTTCCGGATCTCTCACACGGGTGCAAGGGCCCAAGGACTTGGGCCATTTTCTACTGCTTTCCCAGGCCACAGCAGAGAGCCAGATTGGAAGTGGAGCAGCTGGGACTTGAATCAGTGCCCATATGAGATGCCGGAGCTTCAGCCTAGGGCATTAACCCACTGCGCCACAGTGCCGGCCCCTCTCTTAACCATTTTCTTAATTGCTAGGCCAAATGCCTGCTCTCATCCAATTTCGTTAAATCCAACTTTTTTATACATATAAAGAGTGGGACTATATCGCTAAGATCTCTTTTCTTTGTAAAATGTTATGTCTGTATGGTTTTCACCTGATTTAAAGATGAAATTGGGGGCTGTCGTTGTGGCATAGAGGGTTAAGCCACTGCTCGCAGTGCTGGCATCCCATATGGGAGCCAGTACAAGTCCCAGCTGCTCCACTTCCAATGCAGCTCGCTGCTAATGTACCTGGGAAAGCAGCAGAGGATGGCCCAAGTACTTGTACCCCTGCACTCACGTGGGAGACCTGGAAGAAGCTCCTGATTTTGGCCTGGCCCAGCCTTGGCCATTGTGGCCATTTGGGGAAGTGAACCAGTGGATGGAAGACCTCTCTGTCCCTACATTTCTCTGTGTATCTCTGACTTTTAAATAAATAAATAAACAAACAAACAGATTTTACTATCAGCTATAGCACTGATTATTAGGGTAGCAAATCACTGAATACAGTAGGGTAAAGCAATAATCCCAGAATTAAAAAAAATTTTCAAACATTTAAGCTGCTAGTTTAAAACTTCAATTTATTGGCTAACATCAAGAAAAGAGGATTTTGTTAATCCCCCCATGAAGCAGCTTTTTAAAAACTATATAAGCATGTTATATTTTAAAAAAGTTACAAAATAAGATAAAAGGAAATCTCAGATAATCACCATAACAGTTTATTATCCTCCTATGTATCTGCACATATACATCAAGGAAATCGGACAACTAATTGCTGTATGTTCAACACTACCCAAGCATTTAACCTGGCAGGGCCAGCCACCATTCTGAATGTGAGCAGGAAATCCATTTCAGAGACAAACCAATGCAGTATGAGATGGAACTAAACTGCTAAAAATGGAAACAACTGGAATTAGGGGTTGGGTTTTTCTTTTTCTTCCCCCTACCCTTTTTTTTCTTAACAACTAGGCAAGCTTTCATTTTATTTATTCTGTATTTTAATTATTTCAAAAAGAGTACTTCTGGGGCAGCCATTTGGCCTAGTAGTTAAAAGGCCAGTTGGGGCACCTGCAACCCACATCACAGTGCTTGCATTCAAGTCCCAGCTCCACTCCCCATTCCAAATCCTGTTAATGTGATAGCTCAACTAGTCTGGCTCCTACCAATCACATGAGAGACCTGGATTGTGGTCCCAATGTTGTCGGCTTGATCCAAATGGGACACTGAGGACATTTGGAGAGTGAACCAATAATGGGACCTCTCTCTCTACTAAATAGAAAATTTTAAAAATAGAGACATGAAACAACAAAAACAAGAAAACTCTAGGGGTGACAGGGCTGTATAACCCAGAGTTGTAATAAGACATTAAAAACAAACAACAAATAGTACTGTCAAGGCCATCTTCCTTCAAAATGCAGAGCTCTTAACATGCATTGAGGGATGGAACCCCAAGCCACTGTGATAGGGGTGACACAGATGGGTCAATGAACTTACCACTGTGGTCCAGGACAAAGTCATCTTGGGCATAACGGAATTTTTCAGGTCCACATGCAATAAATACATCATCATCACCAAAAAAGTCTTGCAGACAAGTAACCTGGAAAAAAAATCATGCCCCAAAATAAATTAGAAACATTGCAAATGTAATAAAAATCAAAAGGAAGTACATGAAGCCTCCCCTACGATACTGAAGTGGAATAAGCAGCTGTTTAGTATCAAGATTTCCAAGCACTTTGCCTTCACCAAGCGCTCACACACTTTCTGTTGATTTCAGAACAACAGAATGAACAGTCCATGGCAGGCATCCAGAGTTTCTGTTTTGAAGGTGAAATCAAGAGGTGCACACAATGGGCCCTGCATTGTGGTGCAGTGGTTTAGGCTGCCAGCTGTGATGCCAGCTTGCCATGCTAGAGCACAAGTTCAAGTTCCAGCGGCTCTGCTGCTGATCCAGCTCCCTGATAAAGCACCTGGGAAAGCAGGGGAAGATGGGCCAAGTTCTTGGGCCCTTGCCATCCATGGATACCAGATGGGAGACCCAACCTCCTGGCTTCAGCCTGGCCCAGTCCTAGCTTTGCATCCATTTGGGGAGTAAATCACTGGATGGGCTCTCTCTTTCTCTCCCTCTCTGCCACTTCACCTTTCAAACAAACAAACAAACAAACAGGATGTACATTCAAGCTATGCAATTCTCCAGAGTTTTCCCATGGACAGGCGGCAAGGCTGGGGCTACTGGAAGTCTGAAGTTCAGAGTTCTCTGCCTCCCTTCCTCTCCTCACTTCTGCACTCCCCAGCTGAGAGTCCTGGTACCAGGCCCTGGGTTGTTTTGAGGACTGTTGCTTGGAATCGTGCCTGGCATACAAGTGTTCCACGTGTTAATTCTCATCTCCATCCCCTTAACCCCCACCATCTAGATCAGAAGATCTTCCATCAAGCTAATGAGGCCAAAGCGTCAGAGTTCTTCCAAGGCCCTGCTCCTAAAGATGTAGTTTTTATTATGCATTCTTTTTTCAATATCCCTCATAACACTGTGTCAGTTTCAACACCCCACAGAATCTACATTACTCTACCATGGTGACAAGAACCATCTTTCAGTAGCTTGGAGGTAGAAAGGCTACTCTCACCTGCTATCCAATGGCTATATAAGAGTTATTTTGTGAAAACTCCATTCCCAGTAACAAAGTTGAAACACATTGCTCTAGTACTTAAAAGGACTGAACAACCTCATAATCCCTTAATTCCCCTGATTACCATTTAGCTTTCTATGGGGTTGGGTGCTGAATAGATCTCACTACAAAATTAGAAAACCATATTCCAGAGAAAAGATAGTGAACCAGACATACTGCAGATGACTCAGGTTGTAGTAATTAAGTGACCCAAATTTTTGCAATGCCAAAATGTTGACTGTACAGATGAAAAGTGGAGCAGTTACAGATACTTGTTTTCCCCAATGTTCATTAAGACAGAACTCCCAAACACTGGTTCACTCCCCAAATGCCCACAGCAGTCAGGACTCATGCCAGGAGTTGGGAACACAATCCAAGTCTCCTACATGGGTGGCAGAAACTCCAATACTTGAGCTGCCATTGTTGACTCTCAATGTCTACATTAGCAGGAAACTGGAGTTGGGAATTGAACCCAAGAACTCAGATGTGAAGTATGGGCATCTTCAGCTGGCGCTGTGGCACAGCGGATAAAGCTGCCAACTGCAGTGCCAGCATCCCATATGGGCACCAGTTCGAGTCCCAGCTGCTCCACTTCTGGTCCAGCTCTCTGCTATGGCCTGGGAAAGCCGTAGAGGATGGCCCAAGTCCTTGGGCCCCTGCACCCTCATGAGAGACCCAGAAGAAGTTCCAAGCTCCTGGCTTCAGATGGACACAGCTCCCATCTTCAGATGGCTCCAGCCGTCGTGGCCAATTGGAGAATGAACTAGAGGATGGAAGACCTCTCTCTCTCTGACTCTTCTTCAGTGTATAACTCTGACTTTAAAATAACTAACTAAAAAAAAAAGAAATATAGGCATCTTAGCTGCTAGGCTAAATGCCTTCTTCAGTGAATTAATTTTTAATTGATCTTACTTGAAAATATTTTTTAAAATTTTATTATTTTTTGAAAGATTTATTTATTTGAAAGACAGTTACAGAGAGAGGTAGAGACAGAGAGAGAGGTCTTCCATCCGCTGGTTCACTCTACAGATGGCCGCAATGGCTGGAGCTGCACCGATCTGAAGCCTGGAGCCAGGTGCTTCTTCTAGGTCTCCCACGTGGGTGCAGGGGGCCATATGGGACGCCGGTGCTTCAGGCCAGGCATCCTGCACCACAACACCGGCCCCTTTAAAATTTAAATTTTAAATATTTTTTTAAAATATTAAAAAAATTTTACAAGGAAATAGGTCATACTAAGTTATTTGGCATTTCCCTGGAATAAATGACAATGTAAGTAAGTTATTTACCAAATGGAATAAAAGCATTTAAGAATTCTCCGGAATATAACAGATCAAAAAGGTATTTTTTTCCCTATAGTAGTTCTATTTAAGTCTTCCTAATCAATCTTTTAATGATTTATTCCATAAATTTCAGTTTGGATATCCAAACAGTTTGCATTAGATGTCGTCTGTTCTACTTTGACTCAAGCTATAGCCACTGGATGTGTATTTGTTTATGTAGGAATCCAAATTACATAATTTTCAATCCAGTTTGGATATGCCTCAAGTCATCACCACTCTCAAGAAATGACAGATCTGTGAATTAATGGTACAATTGGGATAAACACAACATGTCTTTTGACTATTTTTTAATTAATTTTTTTAAAGCTGTATTTATTTATTTGAAAGTCAGAGTTACACAGAGAGAGAAGAAGAGGCAGAGAGAGAAAGAGTAGTCTTCCATTTGTTGGTTCACTCTCCAACTGGTTGCAATGGCTGGAGCTGCGCTGATCTGAAGCCAGGAGCCAGGAGATTCCTCCAGGTCTCCCATGAGGGTGCAGGGGCCCAAGGACTTGGGCCATCTTCCCTTGATTTCCCAGGCTGTAGCAGAGAGCTGGACCGGAAATGGAGCAGCTGGGACTCAAACTGATGCCCATATGGGATGCTGGCACTGCAGGCAGCAGCTTTACCCGCTATGCCACAGCATCGGCACCTTGACTATTTTATAAAGGCACAGCCACAACAGAGGTTACCCACAAGATATGAAACAAGTCCCACTGCCATTCATAGAACAGAGTTTAACTGAGCATTTGTTATGTTCCAGACATTATTCCATATGCCACAGATACCTGGTGGTGAAGAGAGACAAATATTCTTTCCCTCATTGAGTAAGAATGGGGAGATACACAACAAACAAATGCATAACTAAATGTATGCTGAACTAGAAGGAGCCAGGTGTCACTGCTGACACTTGCATCGCATATGGGCACTGGTTCTTGTCCCAGCTCATCCATTTCCAACCCAGTTGGGCGAGTTACAGAGAGGCAGAGAGAGAGAGAGAGGGAAAGAGAGGGAGGGAGGGAGTGTGGGAGGGAGGGAAAATATTCCATCTATTTGGTTTACTCTTGAAATGGCCGCAATGGTTGGAGCTGGGCCAATCCAAAGCCAAGAGCCTTTTCCAGGTCTCCCACATGGGTGCAGGGTCCCGAGTACTTGGGCCATCTTCCATTGCTTTCCCAGGCCATAGCAGAGAGATAGATCAGAAATGGAGCAGCTGGGTCTCAAACCGGTGCCCATATGGGATACCAGCACTGCAGGCGGTCACTTTACTTGCTATGCCACAGCGCCGGCCCCTTAATTATTAATTTTAACTTAAACTGGGGTTTAACACTGAGATAGGGGGACAGGTCACTAAGCGTAGGAAAAACAAAATACCAGTACCATGGGTAATATCTCAAAATCATTCTTAACAAGGGTGAAGACAAGTACATCAGTTTAGAAAACCCCTTCCTGTTTGCCTCTAAATTCTCCCTTCAACACAAGGAAAAATGGACTCTTCCAGAGCTCTTTGGGAATAATGGATGTTACACAGCTTATGAAAGAAAGCCACATAAATAGGGGAAAGTAGTGCTTCTGCTAAGGTACAAAATTAAAGCAATCAGTAGGATCTAATGGCGAAACATCCAACTGAGAAATAACGTATCTACAGGAGCACATCTAAGCTCTCCCAGTGAATGGGGCCATTTAAAACTGCAATTTTCTAGCCTTCAGCAGACAGATTAATTAGGTCAGGGTGAATGTGTGCCAGCCATAATTTCAATGCTAGTTTCTAATAGCTCGCCACACTCACTTTTTTTGTGTGTGTTTTTTCTTTTTCTTTTTTCTTCCTTTATTTATTTTTACCATTCTCTCTTTGGTCTGTGTTAAAAGATAAACAAATAGGTGAGGCTTGATTTAAAAAAATACAATGCATATACAAGGTGCATAAGAAACCCTTTCCAGGGAACAAAAGGGAAGGGCACACAGGTATGCCACTTCTGAACCACCAGTGTTGTGTCAGGTCACCATTTCCTGGACTGCTGTCACCCTGGAAATCCTGTTTTTCATCCTGTCCAGAGTCACAAAGCACTTGGTGGCTAAGCAGGTTGCATTTCTCTTAAGAGCACTTCCTGCGGTAAAGCTCTCAAGTCTAAATATTTTAGTTTCTAAAAAGACCTTATTTTTATTTTAGGAGACTGCTTTCAAAAACGCTGAGCTCTTTATCTGCGAGAGAATAAAGGAGCACTATTTTAAGGGAGTAAATAGCAATGACATTTGGAATGTTTTTCTGTTCATGTTTCAGTTTCAAATTCCACAGAGATCATCAATGCCCCTCCAAACCCAGGTGTTCCCTTACTTCTCTGCAATTTGCCTGATACAGATGCTGTCACTGAGTTAAATACTTCTGACCAGACCGAGCTCCCTGCACACAGGGTGACTGTCTTGTTCAACACTGTGATTCCAGCACACGACACAGCACCTGACATACAGGGGTTTGCTCCACACACGTCCACTGCAATGCCTTAAGTCCTTCTCTCTCTCTAGAGGCTCCACCTCACCTTCTTCCAATGAATTCCTAGCATCACGTTGTCCTGGCTCTCAGATTTATGCTATATGTTTCCTATCCTATGCTAACTTGTGACATCCTTGAACAGACCAGTCAAACCCTATAGTTCCTTATAAAAGATATTCAGCAGATTCTTGATCCAATTTTGGCTCTAGACACCTTAGAATAAGCACTCATCCTATATCACTTAAGCTCTTTCACGAATTAAATCTCTTTGATAATCATTCCAGGGTGAATGGAGAAAAATTACTTGTGAAATCTACTACTGCACCACCTGACAGGAAGTTCAAGGAAATTGCAAATATTTGGTGCCATCCAGACTTGAGATTGCATTAAATGAGTGTCTCATGAGATATTTTCTAAGCCTATATTATTCAAAAATTTTCAAGACTTGATAAAAATGCCAAACAGACTACATCGGATCTCAGTGGAAACTAGTTTAAACTGGCAACAGCTCAACTAAACAGTGTAAGGGTGAACATCTTAGCACACTTGAAATGTCCATCTAGTGGGTCAAGGACCACATTTTATACAAAAGACAATGGGATGACAGACATGGAGTATAAAATGCATCATTTTTATGGATTTTATTTCATTTTAACACACACACACACACACAGAAGGAGAGAGGGAGAGGGAGAGAGAGAGAGACAAAAGTCCACATATCCCTGCTCACATTAAATGCTTTCATTTTCAGAGTTCAGCTAAAGGTTGTCTCTACTGAAGAGTAGTTTTACAAATAAATACAATATTTCTAGCTTACTGCTGGAAAGGATTTGAAGGCAATCAGTAAGGAAGTCCAATAAATGTCTCTTATTTGAAACTACAATTGCTGTATAGGCATTTAATGCAACTGAATCGATATCCACATCACAGTCATCAAATACCAACAAAGAAACTCCATTTCATTTTGAATCTCTCAAATAATATTCTACCATGTATAACATTTCTATCTATGAACACATAGGTATACAATCTTTTTAAGATGTAAAGAAAACACATAAAAATGACAATTTTAACATAGAAGGACAGACCGAAGAGGTGCCTGAGCCCTCATCTTTAGTTTTATTGCTAGCAGGGGACACTTCTTTTAAACAGCCTGCCCACCTAGATACTTGAAAGCTATAAAATCAGATTAACTTCACTATAACTAACATTATCCCTGACACTCTCAACCCCTGCCCCCTGCTTTTTTTAACCAGTTCTAGCTCTAGAATAAAGGTTCTGCTTAAAATTCAAAGGAAAACTACATCTGAAATTTTAAGACAAGAATCTGTTTGTTCCTTTCAAAATACTAGGAACAACCACCAGAAAAACCAATTCACAGGTCAGTAAGCAGGGGCTGGATTCTCGCCATTTCTTTACCCTCGATCCAGATCACAGTCAGCATAAACAGCCTGCTTTGTTCCTAGCCCGTGCTTGCTGGCCCTCAGCAAGGGAAGGACCTCTTCCCACAGCCAGAAGAAAGCCACTCAGAATAGCAATGTTCTTCAGCTTCCTGTAAATCTTTTCAGCCAGGCACTCACAGCCATGTTGCCATGGAAACAGAACTGAAGCTACGAGATGACAGTATTTACAGTAATAGGCTTCTCAATGGCATCGACAGACAACTCCCTATGCGTTCCAATAAAAAAATGTTGGACCTCATCTTCCTTTCTCATATGCATGACTATTCACCAAACAAGACTCATTGTGGAATCCTGAGACCAAAGACTCGGCTTCAGAAAATGTCTCTAACAATAGGATGGCAAGATCTTAAAAATTCAGAACATGTAGCTACATGTTTTTAAAAGACAAGTTTGTTTTGGTGCAAAAAAAAAAAAAAAATCTGAACTCCACATATAGGCTTTTAAAATTTTTTTAAAAGATTTATTTATTTATTTATTTTAAAGGCAGAGTTACGGAGAGGCAGAGGCAGAGAGTTCACTCTCCAAATGGCTGCAATGGCTGGAGCTGTGCCAATCTGAAGCCAGGAGCTTCTACCAGGTCTCCCACGCAGATGAAGGGGCCCAAGGACTTGGGCCATCTTCTACTGCTTTCCCAGGCTATGGCAGAGAGCTGAATCGGAAGTGAAGCAGTTGGGACTAGAACCAGTGCCCATATGGGACGCTGGCACTGCAGTGGTGGCTTTACCCACTATTCCACAGCCGACCCCTAGGCTTTTACAATTTGTGTTTTCCACGAACATTCTGAAGATCCCCTGTATACGTGGACTTCAAAATTCATTTGCACTGAAACAAACTTATCTTTTAATTCCACTTTTTGGGGCTGGTGCCGTGGCTCACTTGGTTAATCCTCCACCTGTGGTGCTGGCATCCCATATGGGCGCTGGGTTCTAGTCCTGGTTGCTCCTCTTCCAGTCCAGCTCTCTGCTGTGGACCGGGAAGGCAGTGGAGGATGGCCCAAGTGCTTGGGCTCCTGCACCCGCATGGGAGACCAGGGGGAAGCACCTGGCTCCTGGCTTCAGATTGGCGCAGTGCTGGCTGTGGCGGTCATTTGGGGGGTAACCAATGGAAAGAAGATCTTTCTCTCTGTCTCTCTCTCTCTCTGTCTATAACTCTACCTGTCAAATAAATCAAAAAAACAATTCCACTTTTTTGGAAGAAGAGACAATGACCATCTTTTTATGAAAGAGGCAATTTCTAAACTAATCTCCCAGTAAGAACTGCTCCTTAGTTTTCACTCCTACAGGAAAAGGGTTGAAACTTACTCCTGGGCTCTCCTTCAGGGGAGGGAGGCTGGGGCAAAGCTCTGAAAGAATGCAGGCGAGGAAGTCAGAAGACATCTAGCAAGACAACAATTCCACACGTTCCCATAATTCTGAAGACACTGGAGCTGAACCCGAGTAAATGCTCCCTAGGACTCAGTCATCTTCAAACAACGAAAAGGAAACCATTGGGTGTTACAGAAAAGACAAGTGAGAACCAAAGGAAAAGGTGAAGGTTTTCTAATCCAAATTTTTTCTATTCCAACAAAGAGAAAGAGAACAAACAGAAGAGCTAACAGTGCACTTGACACAATGCACCCTTCTCACTCAGCTCCCAGAACACGCTTCTGCAGTAACTGCTATAACTCCCATTTCACAGAGGCTCAAGGTTAAACAAGTCACCTGTTCAAGGTCACACAGCCAGTAAGGAGGAGCTGAGGTCCAAACGCTGACTGACTCATATTTAACCATACACTGTTTCCCTAAAGAAGTATTAGCTGTGTGATTTGCCATCTATGAAAAACACATAGGAAAACTTACTGAGGTAAGTCAGAGAGGTTTTCATACTTGTCTAAAACCCCCAAAGCAGGCCAGTTTTCTATGCCTTATTTCAGGAAGTAAATGAGTAGCAAGTATGTAAGCCTATATCTTTGTTGTTGTTGTTAAGTATCAACTTCTAAGTAATGTTATAAGATCAGCACAAGTTGGGCCAACTCTGTATACCTTAGGGAACACGGAATATGTTCTCAAACTGATAATCAAACAAAATGGCTGTCTCTTTAAAAACAAGTTACAAGCACAAGCTGCAGTCATACAGTTTGACAGAACTGTATTTGGGTCAGATTGGAAATTCTAGGAGTATGAATACATATGAAGAAATACTGTGACCTTTACATCTTAGAAACAAGGACAAAGCTTGCAACATTTTCCAGGAATTGATTCTCATAAAGATCAGATTAACCCACCCTACTGTGCCTGTTTAGCACATCCACGTAGTTAAGACGGCTGGAACTGTTGGGGCTCAGAACACAAGACCCTGAAGTAAAGTTTCTCTCTGAACTTCTCCTGTCCTTCTGTCTCCTACTGTATTCCCCTCCCAGCCTCACCAAATCATGGAAACTAGAACTTTTTCCCTAAAGCAAGCCATACAGCCTGACAACATTACTTTCATCTTCCCCCACATTTCTGTCTGAGAGCTGGCCGTAAAAGAAATGCTCCAACCTATTTGTTTGATGGGTCATTGGATCATCCTCACTCTAGAGAGGTGCTGCCCCCTACCCAGGAGGAAGGCAAACCTCTGAACAACCAGGTCTTTCTGGGTTTCCCACTCAGTCGCTGGCAGATGGGACTGTTCCGCCCAATCGTATTTCTACACCGTTGTCCGTAGGTCCTGAGAACTAACCATAAGAGCAAACAGTTCATGCTTGAGTCTTTGGGTCTTCAGACTGAAGATTCCCCTGCTGTCGCTCCCCCTCTTCGTGGAGGAACGACACTAAACCCTGCCTAGGCTTCCTATCCGAGTCACGGCACCATTATGTCCCCCTCTTCGTGGAGGAACGACACAGGACCCTGCGCTGTTCTTTTTGTCTGCTCGGCCCTCCCCGGGTTTGCTGCTGGTTCTTCCCGGGTTGGCTACCGACCCTTCCACCTCCGTGGAAGGGCGGCTCCCCCTGCCACTTTCCCCACTTCCGCAGGGGAGCGGCACACCGCCGGCCGGCTCTCTCGGGGGCTGCACAGGTGTTATTCGGATAGATGTTCCCGGTGCATGTTGTCTCTCTCCTCCTTTATAGTCCTCTTCCACCAATCCCAACTCTGCTACCCACATGCCGAGTATGCTGCTCTCCTCCAATCAGGAGCAGGTCCTGCTGTTTATTGGTTGAACTGGAGGCAGCTGTGTAGAAGCTGTTTTCTCCTCTCCCAGCGCCATATTGTGGGAGAGCAGATGCATAGAATAAGTCTTAATTTGAGTAACAGTCTAGTCCGAGTTGCTCCCCACACCCTGCAACGTAAAACTAACACCCAATAAATGCACTTTGTTGCTCCTTTGCGGACTTATTATTTTGTACAGGGGTGTTGGTTGTGGCTTCTTAGGAAGGGCAGGAGAGGGACCACCCTCGTTTCTGCCCTACAGATTCAAGACTGGGAGCATCGTCGGCAAAGGTGGTGTGGAACACTTGCTCAGTTATTTCTACACTTACTCCAGAAAGCACAACTCCTCCCTACTCTCTACATACAGCACTGTTACTGGGCTTTGCCACGGTGGGGCTATCTAGAATTCTAGGAGAATTATCCTTATTTTAAAAAGGCATCATGACCAGATTTTGTATTCCTTTTTCTCTTAATGAAAGTCTCTCCCCCCTCCTTTGATATCAAGCCCTGAACCTTTACTTCTTGATTAAAAGGCCATCCCCAGATCCCTTCTAGCAGCCCTTCTGCTACTTTTAATTCGTTGTACTTGATCTTCCATGGGTTTAGGGAGAGAGATTTCATGTTCAGGGAACTTAAGCGAAAAATAAGAGTAAACTGAGTGAGGGTGCAAGTCTTTGATTGGTAGGAAAGAAAATAAGCTTTGGCACCCAAATTTGACAGTGTCTGATGATGGTTTCCTGTGCTTATCTCCCAGTTTTATGATGTGGCCTAGCCAGGTGAGTAGGTTAGATCTGAATCTCAAATAAGTGGGGCAGCTCTGTGCTGCAGAAAACATCATCAGATTTTAGTTTCCATAGCAACTTCTATTTTCACAGGATTTTCATTTTCAAACCAACTAAAATCCCACAAGAGCAGTGATGAGAAAAAAATCTCCCAATGCTGCCTTCTTAGCAGAAGCAGAGTTCATTCTTACAGCTGGAAAAATCTTCTGAATAAGTTACATGCCTGTGGCAATTCAGAGATGGAAATCCCACTTAGCCACAGGAATCACTTATGGAACCATTTGAATAGCAAAATTTCTATTGGCTGATGCAAATACCACAATTACATTTTCCTATTTTAAAGACACCTGCTCCTGAAATACAGCCAAAATTTGCTACACTAACACATATACAACTGATTTACAAATTTTTAGAATACTTAGTTTAGGAGAATTCAAAGAAAAATAGTTCAACAGAATAACTGGTTATTATCAAGGTCCACTCTAAAAAATGCAAATACTGGGGTAGGCACTGTAGCACAGAGGGTGAAGCTGCTTGGAATACCTGAATTTCATATCAGAGTACTGGTTCAAGTCTTGGCTCCTCCACTTGATGACAAAGAACAACAAATAATGCCCAGTCCCCCCAAGTTAACCAATGGTACTTTACATTTGTTGCAGTTCCCTTTAATAGATGAGAACAAAACCGACTTTAAAATCTCTTTTGTTCCTGATCCCACCCCTGCCTCCTTCCTTCTCTACCATCCCAGGAACATACTATCAACTATTTGGCATGTGTCCTTCCAATCATGCTTTGAGGCTTCATTTTATAGAAGTACATGTCCACAAACAGCCAGGACTATTGTTTCGCATGTTTTTAAAATTTTGAGTAAGTTACATCATCTCAAATATATCATCTTGCAATTTGCTTTATTCAGTATTGACTTTGAAATCTAACCAGGCCTTAGTTTTTATTAGCAATTCCCTAGATCCATTCCTAAAGTTCTTGTTTTTAAGGAACTATTATTCTATCATTAACATTTTTACTTTTGATAAGCTGAAAATATAAATTCTTCATGTCCTCAATAATTCTAAATTCTTTCAAATAAATGTACATATCTCTAGGTTGTTCAATTTCATTTCTATATTACAGCCATTTTAGTTTTTAAATTTTTAAACTTATTATTTATTTAAAAGGCAGAGAGAGAGACGGATCTTCCATCAGCTGGTTCACTCCCCAAATGGCCAGGACAGCAGACTCTGGGCCAGGCAGAAGACAGTAGCCCAGAACCCAGTCAGGTCTCCTGAATGGGTGGCAGGGACCCAACTGATTGGGCCGTCACTCCCTCCCTCTTAAGGTGCACATTAGTAGAAAGCTGACAGTGGAGGCAGAGCCAGGACTGGAACCCAGGAACTCCTGGATGGGATGCAGACATCCATCTTAACCCTGTGCCAGATGTTCACTCCCTATATTAGAACCATGTTAGTGACCAAGTTCTAAGATACAAGAAAAGACATCTGAATCAATTCACGCTTTGCCCACAGAGTTTGTCTCCAATTATAAAAATGGAATGTGCAGCAAACGCTTGACACCCAGGTCTGGAGATTCAGGCATAATGATTACCCCCAGGAACAGGGCTCAAGATAGAAAGGAATAGTAACTCTGGAAAAAAAGAATTCTTAAATAACTAAAACTCAAAATGATTCATGATAGAGCTATATCTAAACTTAAGAAAAAAATTGTAAGATGATATAAAATAACTACAATAACTTTGTCTTTCCAAAGACAAAGCCAAGGAAGGAAAACAAAATCAGAGGAGATTTACTCTGCACTGTAATGCAAGACGGGTCTGAAAGGCACAGGAAACCTCTGTTTCATGGGGAATGCACAAGACGGAATCCCTCCCTGAAGACTTCCGTAGCTGGGAAACACTGACGAACTGTAGGCTTGCAGCATTTCTTATCTTTTTCTTGCATCCAGAGACACGATATTGTTTCAAAGAGACATCCTTTTTTTTTTTTTTTTTTTTTTTCAAATCTCCAGGGGTGTCAATTAAACCAGGACTGGGATCAGCAAGTAAGGGAAGTTGTCTGTTAACATTTATCATCAAGTTATATGCCTTGCATGAGGAGCCAGCTGTCTTAAATAACTGTCCCCTCCCTGGGGCCGCAAGTCTGGACAAGAATGCTACTCATGTCAGAAACTCATGTCAGAAGATTAGATGTGAATGGAAAAGCAAAGGCTACATGGCCTCTCTTCTCCAGCTGGGACTGATTATTCCTCCCAACAAGAAGGCTGTTATTTAGCCTGAAAAGAAGAGCTGCCTTCCTTCTTGGATATTTTCCAATCCATCTTGGCACCTGAATGACTCAGAGCACGCCCTTCCTCCCCACAGCTCTAAGGCCTCTCAGCCTCTCTGCAGGAAGATGTTTGTGGCTGCATTGTTTCGCTGTCATTTTGAACACAAGTCACCATTGGATGCCCATGGTGTGGCAAGGGAACCTGGGAACCGGGGCAGGTGGAGAGGGCCACCGGGACTATCAAGGGTGGAGGCGAGGGCTGCTCAGCGAAACCTTGCCACAGCCCCGGGAGGATGGGGAGGGCATCCAGCACCTGAGGACTGTGTTGATCTTCCTTGCTGTTCTCCCCAGAAAGCCCAGCTGTGGACCTGCACCACAGACACCCAGCGAATATGCACCGAACACACAAGTGGATGAGTAGCACACAGGCAGGGGCTCCAGGTTCAGGGCTCCTGGTATCAGATCCTCAGAGAGAGGAGGCAGCTTTTATGACCAGGATATGCATGGAGATGGCTGTAGAGAAGCACAGGGCTCCGGCAGAAAGCAGATGTGAAGAGACAGCGAAAGGGAGGCATGACAGCACAGTAGTAAGGATTTAAACACTCGAGGGATCCCAAATGTAAGTAAATGTTATTACTATGATAAACTCCATCCACCTCCCCTCTACCGCATGGCTGGCTGTCCCTAGCAACTTCAACAATTTAAACACCCCGACTTACAAGCAAGGGCGAAGACAGAGGGGACCCCAGGTGCCTCCACGCAGAGGAACACCATGCTATCCTTAGGGAAGGAGCAAGTTACAGCTGAGGAGGGAAAGGACTTTCCAGCACTGAGAGGCACAACTCCTTCCACCTTACTGAAACACAACAGAACACCAAGTTGGGCTATAGTAATTGTGAGATATTTTATACTAAGTGCCACACATTGTTTAAACACTCACACATTACAGCTACATAAACTCATCAGGTGATCACTTTGAAACACGGGAAGCCTGGGGCAACAGCCCACGATGCGCTCCCTGCCACTTCCACTGGCTGGGACAGACCCTGGCAGGGAAGCTGGCACAGCCACTTTCCATCCCCCACTGGTGGAGAAGGGCAGAGCGGCTCCTCCTCGTCTCCATCTCTCCTGGTGCCTGCTGCAGCCGGGCCCGAGGCCCAGTTCTCCAGGCAGAAATACTCACGGAATTCCCTGCAACCACAGGAGGAAGAGGAGATCCTAGAACAAGAAATTGGTTCCGCCTTCAATATGGAGACAGCAGTGTCTGCTGCTGTTGGGCACATGTGGGTGTTCTGCAGCACTTTCCTGGCCAGTGCTGGGAAGCCAGCCGGCGCCCTCACGGATAACCATCTTTACTGGGCTACATGCTCTCACCAACAGAGGCACTGCAGGAGCAAACCTGTCCTGTACTAAGCGCCATCTTCGTTTAAACAATGCATTATTTCCTGATGTATTCAGAAAAGTGCAATTCAGAAATGACTGTTCTCATTTAAGACCCAGGCCCCTTTCTAAAATAAAGTGTGGCTATATAGACATAAGAACAAAGCAGGTTGTCAGTGGCACTCATTCTCAAAGGGCAGCCCTAGCTTCCAATAAACATGGCTGGCCCAGGTGTGGCATGGCCAGAACACTTCGAAAGTAGTGGACAGGACTATGTCACACAAGAAGCGGCACTGCCTCTACGACAGGGTCTCCCCTAAAGTTCATTTTGCATAGTTTTTCATCATGTGCATTTTCCATGAGCTTTCTGAAGGCCTTACATTCTCACTTGGTGGACCAGCTTGGGAACATCCACTCCACCCAGCAGCCACTTCATGGGAGAGGGCTGGCAATGGGGACAGATTCCCGCACCTGCAGCCCAGGACAAACAGGACGCTGCTGTGAGGCTCCTGGAAGGGGGAGCGCTGCAACAGAGAGGAAGGCCGTCCTGAAGCTGGCTGGCCCCGCAGCTGCACGGGTGTGCACGTGTGTCCGCACCTGCCTGTGGCACTGCGCAGGAAGCACTTTTATCTGCCTAATGGTGACTGCGGCTCCCAGGGCTCATTTCCTGGGTATGGCTGAGGTGCGGCATGCGAGCACCTCCACTGCCCACAAGTCAGCCTGAGATATACCCACCTTCTTCTGGCTCCGGTACAGTGGGCTTAATCATCACGGAAGATTCATAAGCCTTCCCGCTGCAGGAGAGTTCAGCAGCCCTTCCCTCTTAAATCAGCAACATGGCTGTGGGATAAATAATTGGAATATTCCTCTCATCACGGCTGTGGGCTGCACATGTAACAAACGCCCTCTGCTCCTTTGTGTGAATTGGCTCGGCTCTCCCTCCTCTCCCAGCCTCATCCAGCAGCAGCTCTGCTATTAAAATTCATGATGCCTCCCTCAATGCAAGTGTCTGATTGCAGCTGTCAGTTTCCCAGTTCAAGGATTTTCATGCTGCCTGAGAGGACAATGCAAGGCACTCCCAGCTAAGGAAATAGGTCAAGCTCAGCCTTTCTATGTCAGGGCTGCCGCCCCAAGTGTAGACTTTTCCTTCTAGAAACACACACACACACACACACACATTCTTTTGGGGAGGCTCAGCACTTCAGAAGAGGTAAAGAGGGCACTTGTCTCTCTCTCTCCCCCCAGAGGGGCTACTGTGGCCTCATCACCAGCCTCCGCTCCACTGCTGGTGACACTCTTGAAGAGCTGGTCTCTCTGTGTTCCTACGCTACATGGACACTGAGATACCAAACAAACTGGACCACAACAAAAGAAGAACTGAAGACAGGGTACCCAACACCAAAAAGATTCTTGTGGAAATGTTTATGGGCTTCCTATTCAGTTGTTTTTGTTTTAACAGGCAGGTGGGGAAGCAATGGAGCAGGGTTGGAGGATCAGAAAGCCAGAGTTCCCATCTGCTGGATCACTCCCCCGATGCCTGCAAAGGCTTGGGCTGCAGCCAGGAGCCCAATCCAGGTTTCCCACTTGGGTGGCAGGAGCCCAATGACTTGAGCCATCACCACTGCTTCCCAGAGTCTACATTGGCAAGCAGCTGGAGTCAGGAGCCACAGCCAGGAATCAAACCCAAGCATCTAATGAGACTCAGGCATCTTTATCTCCAGGCTAACTACTGACTCCCAGGTTGGGTGCTTTTTGTGTCCGATGCTACCACTAGAGAATGAAGGCAGGAGAGCAGAAACCCCTGGGGCTGCACCACACTGCAGACCAGCTCCACCTCCTGAACCACCACCTTTGCCGCCTTCCTCACTCCCACTCACCCTCGCCCTTCTTCCTTCAGAAAAACACAGAAACATTTTTAAGAGGAGAATGGAACAATCTTGAATCCTAAAAACAGTAACGGAATTAAGAGCCACTGGATTGTTGAATACAATTTGAAGGGACCTGGGGCTTACGTGGTGCTAAATTCCATGCCCACACCATTTGCAGACATGGAAACAGACACTTAGAAAAATTAAGTGAATTTTCAGTGCAGGATTAGGACGCTGCCACATCCTCTGTTCCCTATGTGCTCCTTCTAATTGATTCCTATGCCAGAGAAGGGGAAAGGATGTCAGAGACAGGTAATCGAATGCCTTGGACCCAGGCAATGTCTCCTGTAGTGCCAAGCAAAAATAAGAATGAGATCCTAAAATCAAAAACCAAGAACACTCTCCAGAGTGAGAAGATGTGGGCTCTAAGGCCTAAAATCTGTTCATATCCACTGTGCATCTCATTCTCCCACTCACAAAACTAGGGGTTTGGCATGCATGACCTACAGATGGATTCTTCCAGCTATCCAGTCTACCGCTCCACATACACACTTGCTGAGAGCTGCTGTATGGTCCTTGCGATGCTGCACATGCAAGGGGGATTTTTAAAGAAGAAGACTAAAAGAAGGTCTCTTTCATCAAAGAGCATTTCCATTTCTTTCCCATCATCTTAATAGTCAAGCTCAACCTTCAAGCATATGGAACAAATAATTCAGAACAAACCATGTGACTAAACACCTCCTGTGTACGAGGCACAGAAGAACAACAGATAAAAGGAAAGATCTCAAATGAACTGAAAATCTCTATAAGACATGCATGGGAGAAGTGAAATGAATTTTTTCAGTTCATGAATTTTATTTATTTGAAAGGGAGAGAAAGAGAGAGATGGGGGAGGGGGAGGAGAGAAAGCAGGTAGGAGAGATTCATGTTCCTTCTGCTGGTTCATTCCCTAAATGCTGGCATAGATGGGGCTAGATCAGGCCAAAGTGAGGAGCCCAGAATTCCATCTGGGTCTTCCATGTGGATGGCAGGGACCCAAGCGTTTAAGCTACCATTGCTGCCTTGCAAGTATGCATTAGCAGGAAGCTGGATTGGAAGCAGATGTAGGACTTGATCCTTAGCATCCTGATATGGGATATAGGCATCCCAAGTGGTGGCTTAACTCTGCCAAATGCCTCTCTCCAACAACCTTATTTAGCCATATTCTGGCCATGTCACAAAATGGATGCCTTTGGCAACTTATCCTCTATCAAACAGCCTTTAAGGCTTTAAAAAGACTTCCTTAAGGGGGTGGCATTGTGGCTTAGCTGATTAAGGTGCTGCACAAAATGCCAGCACCCAATATGGGCGCTGGTTGGCACTGGTTAAAATTCTGGCTGCTCTACTTCTGATCCAGCTCCCTGATAACATGCCTGAGAAAGCAGTGGAAAACGGCTCAAATGCTAGGGCCCCTGCATCTATGTGGGAGATCCGGATGAAGCTTCTGGCTCCTGGCTTTGATCTGACCCTGCCCTGGCCATTGCTGCTATTTGGTGAGTGAATCAGTGGGTGGAAGATATCTCTCACTTTCTCTCTCTCTTTGTAACTCTGCCTTTCCAATAAACAAAACTTTTTTTTTTAAAGGCTTCCTTAGAAGAGAGAGGGAATAGACAAGCCAGTGTGAAGGATTCAACAACAATTACAGAAGAACCAGGGGCAGGTAAAAGGCAAGAAGATATAAATGGTAGTCATGCTACTTCACAATATTTCAAATCACAATTTTTAAACTATAGTCAATAGTTGGTTTCTAGAATGTTCCATGACATTAATATTGGTACCTTGTTCATGTTTTTCCTACCTCTGCTCTCTCCCCACGCAGAATCTAGACCTCACATTCTTCTGCCTTCTATAGGTTGAGTTCAATTTATGTTCTCTGGGCAGATTCACTGCAGTTAATATAACAGCACAATCCCTGTCCTTACTCCTGACATTTCCTGCATCAAACATATTAAATTTTATTTATTTATTTTTAAAGATTTTATTTATTTATTGGAGAGGTAGAGTTACAGACAGTGAGAGGGAGAGACAGAGAGAAAGGTCCTCCATCTGCTGGCCCACTCCCCAAATGGCTGCAACGGCTGGAGCTGAGCTTATCCAAAGTGAGGCACTTCTTCCATGTCTCTCCATGCAGGTGCAGGGCCCAAGCACTTGGGCCATCCTCCACTGCTTTCCCAGGCCACAGCAGAGAGCTGCATTGGAAGATGAGCAGCCGGGACTAGAACCAGCGCCCATATGGGATGCTGGTGCTACAGGCAGAGGATTATCTTACTGCACCACAGCACCAGCCCCAAACATATTAAATTTTAAATTAATTTTTACATTTTAACTTAGTCAACTAAACTTAATTTTTATAATAATCTCTAGTTTAAGTATAACTTGTATTAACAAGACTGAAAATTCCTTGAAAGAGACTTAAATAACAGATTTTAAGTCACAAACTTAGAAGTTACCATTGAAATCACTTAACTCAAATTCCCATAGTTTATAAGCAGACCAAATAAGAGCATGTTTGGAAGAGCATATTCGAGAAAAATATGGTTACTGAAATTGAGAGGGGTTTTTTGGTAATTGTGGTTTCAATTTCTGCACTAAACATTTCTACACAAGGAAGCCCTCTTTAGAAGTCTTCACTATCAAAAGTACTTGATTTTTATGTGTGTTGACTCTCAAGTCATGGTCTATCCAAGTGTTACTGTTCTGGTTTTCATAAATGAAGGGCCAGAGACCAAGGTTCTGGTCTCCCTTCTGCCCCTTACTGATAATACAAATGTGGCCAGGCAACTTAGCCTCTTGATACTTTAGTTCCAATTTCCTCTTAGTGCAAATGAAGACATCATACTAAGTAATCCATACAGATCTTTTCAGTTATAATAAACTATTTTTCATTTCCCAATGTCAGGAGGAATATGTTTGTCTCCTACATGCCTTGCTTTTACTATTGTCAATGTATTTTTATCCATTTGTCCCTGTTTCTAGCATAACTTTGGAATTTTTAGTTAATTGTGAACTGGACTGAGGTCAACTTTCCTCAGATGGAGTACTCTGAAACCACTGCAACTCATCCCTCACTCAACTAAATATCAGCCGGAGAGAAATCTCTCTTAACTTTAGAAAACTACCAAAACGTAGGATTGCCAGATAAACTACTGGACACCTACTTAAATTTGGATTTCAGATTTTCAGCAAATCATTTTTAAGTATTTGTTCTGTTAAATTAAACTAAATTTGGCCCAACATCGCTCAGTGTTTTGAGTCCCTATGTGATAAATTATAGCCCAATTTAGTGTGCTAACGAAAGCCTAACTTAGGTTTACATTTTTGGAACAGCCAATCACAGCAGCCGACCTCAACAAATCATGGTCTGCCAACTGATCCAATCACACAAGACAGATGCCCAGCTGTAACCAAGCAAGCTCCTTCTACACCTCAGTTCCTTTTTCCCATCTACAAATGAGGTCTGTCTGCACTGTGGAACGAAGTTCTCTGTGCCTCTTCTGCATTGAGGATTGCTCAACCTGGCAATCATTCTTTGTTCAAATAACTTCTGTTAAATTTGTCTTAAGTTTTGTTAACAGTCCGTTACAAGCTCTGTATTCTAAATGACAATCCCATGAGTAGCAGTCAGTTGAGTCCTATGCAGGGATTTTCAGAAATTCATTTTTATGTTGGACATATGGTGTTCCTTTTCCAGAAGGAAGGTCCCACTGTGTCAGGTGAGAGGTTTCTCTATTCAGGGTTACACTGTTGACTATGAAAGGCCACTATCTTCATGCAGAATTGCTGGAGAAGGGCCTGGATACAAGGGCAACCACAAGCCAAGCCAAGCCAAGCCAAGCCAGGAATCTTTGCTTTCAGCCAAGAATCAAAGAACAAAGATGTGTAAAATCTGAAAACACAGCAACTTACAGAGCTGGACCCTCTGGCTTCCCATGTGCAGTGATGACAAGGCTTGTAGCCTTGAAGAACAAGCTCTTTCTGAGCCCCAGGCAAGGGCTTCTCATAACTTCTATTAACTGCTACATTTCCAGATCAAGCCAAATCATGTCTTTGATTTTCAAATGCAAAATCATGTTGGTGACACTAAGATAGCTCAGTTTAGTAATCAGCTCAATCATCAGAATAAACTAAAACTCAGAGCCGATCAGCTAGAACTGTGGATTAGCCATTTCTCAAGTGTTGACTGTATGAAGAAAAAACCCATGCAACAGTGTCCACTGCCAATCCGTTGCAAAGTTATCAGCCAAAGAGTCTTAATGGAAGCCTATCACAATTTTAGGATTTCAATGCAGTTACACATGTGGAAGAATAGATCCTGTCCTGGCAGACTGATAGAGCAAGACTCAAAGCCCCTTTTCCATTTTGAGGAGGTGGGCTGGGGGATCCATATGACATAATGGCATTCCTAGCCTTCCCACTCAAACATTAGCTTTAGTCTGAAATGTTAAATTCTGCAAAGGCCTAAACTGAGGTCTGCAGTGTGATTTGGCTGGTAAGTAACTAGTAGATGGGGACAAGATCAGAGGGAAAACACAAACTACTTCCTTCTGCAACTTTACAGGAAATCTCCATGAATACATTTAAATCTAGGAAAAGAGTCTAGGGGCAGGCTGTGGTGCAGAAGTCTACAAAGCACTTAGGATGCCCACATCCATACTGGAGTGCCTGGCTGGAGTCCTGGCTCCACTTCCAATCCAGTTTCCTGCTAAGGCAGACCTTGTGAGACAGCAGATGATGGTCCAAGCATTTGGGTCCCCGGCACCCACATAGGAGACTTGGATTCAGATCTGGGCTCCTGGCTTCATCTTGATGCAATCCTGGCTGTTGTGGGCATTTTAGGGGAATGAAGCTACAGAAATAAAGTCTCTCTCCATCTATCTCTGCTTCTCTTTTTCTGTATTTCAAAGAAAATAAAAATACATAATTAAAAAATTTTTGAAATGAATCTCTTTTGCAGTCACTTGTGAAGACCCAAGGGGGGGTGGTGGTCCATCCTTCAAAAGTCAAGGGCATACCTACTGCCATAGCCCAAAGGGATGTTTGTCCACAGGCCTAATGCTGGGCTTCTGAGATGGTCAAGCTGACGTAGCGTTTTGTTTTGGTTTTGTTTTTCGGTTTTATTGCCATTTTTCCCCTTGAAATCAGAAAAGCACATTATAAATTGCCTTTAACTAACTGAAGGTGTTCTGATGAGTACAATTAATCTCCTGAATATGAAAGAGAATTCCCTCAACCTCACCCCAGTAATGTGCTTCCCTGAGAAAATAACGTACCCAGGCGGGCCCCACTGAGCTGCTCTCTAATCAGAGGCTATTTTACATGATCAGAGCCATCATTAGGCAGCACCCCGCCCACCACTTATTCCTGTGACTAAAAGAACTCTGAAAAGGAGGCAAGGCTCCCTGCCATTCACAGGGATCTGAAAAGAGGCAGAAGCACTGCTTTCAAGGGTTACTTCCCAACCAGAAAAGGAGCGGCAATCAAGCCAGCCAGAGCCACCTGTTCTCAACAGTGCACAAAGACTGCACAGGCAAAGAGGACCTCTAATCACCGCTCCGGAGCCAAGCTCTAATTACAAACGCAGATAAAATATGCATCAACATTAACATTTTAGGTAGTCGTCTGTCACACAAAGACAACAGGAAAATGTTTACTCATCACACAAGACGGCTCCCAGATGCTCATCCCTTTGGAGATAAAAATCCCAGGGAAACCTTCTCTATTTCACAAGCAGCCAGGAGTGCCAGGGACAAGAGGGACTCTGGGGGAAGATTTTCAAACACCGTATTAGTGTTAGAATCTAAATTCTAATTTGTGTACTCAGAGGAAATCACAGAGATTAGAACTCAGACCCATCTCTGGTGAGCCAGTTAAAATGAATGTAGGTAACACTGTGAATGTAACGAGGGAGACTTCAGTCAGGTCTAAGTGGGAGTTTCACAAAATCTCACATTGGGGCACCAGCATTGTGGCACAGCTGGCCTTAAGGGCACTGGTTCAAGTACCAGCTGCTCTACTTCTAATCCAGTTCTCTGCTAATGCATCTGGGAAAGCAGCAGAAGATGAGGCAAGTGCTTGGGCCCCTGCAACCATTTGGAGTTCCTAGCTCCTGGCTTTGGCCTGGCCCAGCCCCGGCCATTGTAGCTATCTGGGGAGTGAATCAGTGGATGGAAGGTCAGTGCCTCCCACTCCCTTCCTCCCTCTCTCCCTAATTCTGCCTTTCAAATAAAAAAAAGAAAAGAAAAGAAAATCTCATATCACGAGGTTTAAGGTTTGTGTTCATTTCTTTCCCAAATGGACAATTTATGCTCTCTTCAAAATAGGTTCTCTCCTCCCAGCAACATTCACTATTCCAACAATAAAATGCTTCCTGGGTGTTCAAGCTCACATAGCATGCCCAGCTGCTGGGGCAGCAACTGTGGCTAACATGCTGCACACTTACAAGTAATCTCTGGCAATTGGAGCAAACTCTCCAATCTACCCAACTTTATGTGGGAAGACTAATTTAAACTATACTCAACCCTGGGCAATCCAATCAGCAGTTATTGTACATGAAATTACCACCTACTTCTCAGCAAACATGCATGGTATTTCCAACAGCTGCTGGGTCTATAGGACAGAAACAGTGCCAGCGTACTCAGAGGCAGACAAAGATCAGAGGAAACCACAGAATTAA
The DNA here is from genome assembly GCF_964237555.1 of Oryctolagus cuniculus. Classification (NCBI taxonomy): domain Eukaryota; kingdom Metazoa; phylum Chordata; class Mammalia; order Lagomorpha; family Leporidae; genus Oryctolagus; species Oryctolagus cuniculus. The sequence goes on from NC_091439.1 coordinate 14,430,835, forward strand.
ACACACACAGCTCAGTGACCACTTCCTTTTAATCACAAAACCCACAATCCACAGTTGTTAAAAGTTAAGTGTCTTTAGAAAAGTTCCTTCCCTGAAGGTATATTTGATCATCTTCCACAAAGGTTATGAATGCACTTGTTCTATGATAGCCGCACCCCTGTCTTGAGTACAAAGTCAGACTGCTTACGTAAATAACACAAGTGTTTTCTTAAAACGATATGCTCAGTACATTTAAAGGAGAACAGTGAGAGACTTACAGAGGATAAGCATCAAAGATATTTTTTCTCTATGTGAAGTCATTACAACTCAAAACTAATCTTTTCTTTAAAAGAAAGGCTCTTTTAAAATAATTTTTATCTGATTCATTTGATTTATTTTAGACAAATACAGAGATCCTCCAAATACTTTACTCCACAACTGCCTGCAACAGCCAGGGCTACGCCAGGAACCTGGAACTCATCTGGATCTCCGGCATGGTTGGCAGGAACATAAGTACTTGAGCTATTACCAGCTGCCTCCCAGGATGTGCATTAGCAGGAAGCTGCAGCAGAAGCAGAGGAGCCAGAATTGGAAACAGACACTGTGACGTGAAATGCAGGCATCCCAAGTGGCAACCCAACCAGTGCATCAAACTCATGCCCCTAAAAATAAATCTGTAACATCCTTGGAGACATATTATGGTTAATACGCACTTTGAAAGATATTCCCAGATTTCAACTACTTTAAACAGTACACACTTAGCTGATGCACTTGTCTTTGAATTAACAACTGTAATTCTGTGGAACTTCTGGAATTGTTGGAATTTGCTGATTAGCTACAGGGTTTAATTTGAGGGCATTGTGTGCAGGAGGAAGGAGATTCAGCAATGGGTTCCACCATGACTACACAGTTTAAAAATGCTAATGTCAGGGCAGGCATTTGGTGCCACATCTCTGGAGGCCTGCATCTCAGATCAGAGTGCCTAAGTTTCACCCCAGCCCACTTCCAATAATAGTGTCCTGCTGAAGTGCACTCTGGGAGTAGCAGATGATGGTGCTAATATTTGGGTCTCTGCTACCCATGTGGTAGAGCCAGACTGAGTTCCAGGTTCCTGGCTTTGGCCTGACCCAAGCCCAACTGTTGTAGGCATTTAGGGAGTGAACTAACACAGGAGAGATCTTTCTACCCAGTTTTCTCTCTGGAGAAAACAAAAATTAAACAAACCAAAAAGCCCTGATGCCACAGGCCCCTCCCTTGACATTCAAACTCTCCTGGTCCTGGGCCCAGGCATCTGTATTTCATCAGAAATGGTCGAAATCTCTTCCAGGTGATCCTAATTTGCAGCTGGAGTCACGATACACACTGTATCAGAGAAACAGACATTTTACTCTAATTTCCAAAGCAACACTGAAGGTCACCTTCACATTGCTGTCATAAAAACATAAAGAAATGTGAGGAATACAGCAGATGTGGCATAAGGTGGGAAAGGCGGTTTAATGGTGCTAAATTGTAGGAGGCCATTGTTTTGGACTAAAGACCTATACAAGACCCCAACAGACCAGGCTAAAAACGAAAGTGGCGTCACTCATGCTCAAGTTCCGCATCACTAAGCTAGAACTGAGCTGCTCGTCTGACCCGAGACATCAGAACGCGAGAACAGCACACCAGGCAGATTTCCCCAACAGGCCAGCGCTCAGGTCACTGAAGTTCTCCATCTACCTGTCCTTAGGTACAAAAAGCAGTCTAAAGAAACTTGATGTTAACCAGTTGTTTTTCTATTGTTCTGTTTTCCTGTTCCCATTACTAGGAAATTAAAGTTGAAACGATCATTTTCCGATATTCATTCCTGCTTCTTCAGCCTTCTCTGTCTAAAACCAACCTTTATATTCACTTCACTGGAACAACTTGTTTTACAGAACAAAGTGTGCCCGATTCCAGAGTGGTAAATAAAGCCAGCTAAGATATTTAAATTGTAATTTTGTCCTTTCACACTTCAACTTTCAAAGTATTTAAAATAATAAAAACCAAAAAACCTGAAATCAATACACAGAAGGTGGTGACATGCAGAAAGTCCAGCAAGTGTCAAAAATGTTCACAAGTCTGCCAAGGCTTGACCACGCCTGGGAAGTTGCAAAACCATAATCCCCAGGCAGTAGGGAAGACGTGGCCCTGAAGCACACCCCACCACAGGTGCAAGCAGTCACAGACCTGAGACACAACGTCTTACTGTGTTCTTTTCAATTTGTGTTTCCTGGACAATCCAGTTCTAAAATAACAGCTCCACCCATTGCAATCTCTCTTCTTCCATTTCTCAGTCCTCTGTAATTTGCCAATGTAATCAAATGCCTACAAAGGGAAACACGTCTCTGTGGGTTCTGGGCGCATCTGTGCACACTTTTAAATGTATATGATCCGGCTTCCTTCCTTGCTTCACAAACTGTTAATACATTAGAAAACCAAACTGGTTCCAGAGATCTTTTGTGAGTTCCTGTATTGAATTATGGGGTGTCACACTGTCTTTTATCAGTTTCAGGTCTTATAAATTATTTGATACAATCTAAAGAAGTGGGAATGATCTTAGACCTCTGGGAACCAAAAAATTTGTATTTTGTTTCTTTGTAATGCACATCCTAGATATATTACCCTCTGAACACACAAACACAGACTTATATCTAGCTCTTGGGGGAAGACCTATGAAAGAGCTCTGCAGGCTTCAGATTCACCAGTATCCATTTATTTTTCTAATTTATAGAGGTTAGCTGAAACTGAAAATAGAAAGCACATTTATTACTGGTTTACAAGACCCTTCTGAGTTAAAAGATAGCCTACATCTAGGCAATTCTATACTGATTTACATCACAAAGAGGAAGCTTCCTCACTGGCCCTAAGTTTTCTATATCTTCATTGATTGATTTTTATAGTTCCTGTTCACCATCTCTGTAATTTAAAGTTCAAACAAAGTTATCAGATGTTTTACCTAAATTGTTTCACTCCTTTTTATCTTTCCCTTTTACTGCATGTGGTTTTAACTAGCTCATTAAGTGCTATATGTTTGCTTTTTAAGGACAGAGTGGTAGCTAATCTATTAATTGAGAAAATCCTGAATTTGGAGTCAGGATTCCGGCCAGCAGCCACCTTTCAGCTAAGTCGCAGCCTGTCTGGGGCTTACTTAACTCCCTCACCAATAAAATGAAGGTGCCAGAGTGAAGAATGTCTGAGACTTTCTCTACCTGTAACCCTAACACAAATGTTTCCAATACCCTAGGCAAACAGACTCTTCTATTTCCTTCTCTCAGAAGAGTACAGCAGGAACAAACTTTCAGGATGGTTGGGACAGTCAGTCCAATTAGCGTCTTGCTTGACCTCGAAGCTTTATGCAGAATGCACTAACAAATACCAGTCTAGGGCCCATCCCAACTCACCAAAACAAAATGGTCATTTAGCTCTTTCATTCAGTCATTTCCATAGTCATACGATACCCTGTAGGAGTGTGAGCATTGCTTCACCTTCTTGAGCTGTGGGCTTTTAACAGCCCAGGGACATCAAGAATCTTAAGATAGACTCATCTGGGTGAAGTTGGCTGACATTCTTGGGCCTGCACTCCCGAACAACATGGTGCTAAAATGTTGAATCTAAATAAAATCCCAAAGCTGCAAAATAACAAACATATGATTTTTGGGAGAAGCAGAGGGTATTATTGCTCTTAAAGTATCCCCCACTGTGAAAGTCATCAAGGAGGGTCTACAAACACAAGAGGAAGAGGAAAAGGAAAGGAAGCCATGCTTGTGAATGATCTTTCTGCACAGTGCACCGTGTATGTTTTACATGCTTCTCTCATTCCCAAGTCCCGTGCCCAGGGATCCCTTCTTCTTCCAGCAAAGTAGAAAACTACATTCTGCTTTCTTGGCCACCTCCATGATGTCCCAATTCCTGTATAATTTTGATTCCATTTGGCCCCTAGGATTATTTTTCTAAAGCAACTGCCTAACCATATCACTTTCACTGTCATGACCCATTAAATTTATTTTTGTGCAAACTGGGAAAAGGTTTCCTTTCTTCAATGAAAATTGTAGTTTATTATGTGTTGTACACCATGAAAGCTCTGCTGAAGGGAATGGACATGGGGTATAGCTTTACCAGCAGAAGCCCACACACTCTTCTTTCACAGCACCCCCACGGGCCAGGCCAAGTGTGCACATTCCACTGGCCCCTCCATGCCTTCTAGGTGAGGTTCTAAGTTTCATGAGAGATGGAGGATTAGGTAACTCAAGAGTGGCAGATGGGCAGAGAAGTCAGCTTTGGGACATTCTAAGGTGGAGAAGAGGTACAGCAGAAGCTGGGATGAGTATGTGCATTAAAAAGTGTGGGCAAGGTGTGTCTGTGCATAGAAGTGTGAACTGAGGTGGTTCATAGGGGAGGGAGCTGGCCTCTGCATCTCTACAAGCTACTCCCATGTTGGCCTCACATCTAAGATATGAATGGCCCTTCTGGAGGTCAAGGTCTGAGCACTGACATGGCCTCTTTGGGTGTCACATTCCTGCTCACTTTGCTATTTCCTCCATTGCTTAAAGAGAAAATTCAAGTCTCTTTGCCAAGCCATATTGAAGATCCTTCAGAGTCTGGTTCCACATCTCATTATTCTCCCATGATATTCCCTAAGGTTTTCACATACTGTGCTATTCACGAGTGTTCCAGTGAGTCATGCATTTTTCACTCCTTCATGCCTCTGATTCAGTTGTTCTTTTGCTTAGAACGCCCTCTGCGATGTTCAGAAAGCTGACTCATTCCACAAGAAGTCCCCCGAGCATCACCTTTCCTGTGAAGTTTTTTCTAACCTTCTTTCAACAAAATTAGTCACTTTAACACTTCAATTATTTATTCAACAAATGGTTATTCAACATCTCAATCTGTTGGGAATATATCTCTCACATACTATTACAGTACCGTAGTTTATGTTGTCTGAGAGTTCCTGAAAGACACAGCCATATTCCAAGAGCCTGGCTTGGTGCCCAATACACCCTAGGTGCTCAATAAAAGAATGCAGCTTTACAGCCCTGGTCCTCAATCCAGTATCACAAATACAAAGTAATCAATTTGCTTATACATTTGCAAAAGGACAGTAGTGACCCTAAGGGAACAAAAAGGAAGTTCCTGTGAGGGCTGTGGTCCATTGCCCCACAGAATTCTCATGGTAAAGCCCTAACACTCAGGACCTCAAAATATATGTGGAGATACAGCTTTTGCAGAGATGACGCTGGTGAAATAAAGTTTAACTCTGATCTCATCAGTGTCCTTCTGAGAGGGATGCAGAATCTGGACACAGAGACAATGAGATGGATGGGCACAGAGGAAAGACCGTGCGATGATACAAAGAGAGAGGTCTTAGGGGAGACCAAACCTGCTCACACTTGACTCTTACACTTCCCACCTCCAGAACTAGGAGAAAACAGATTTTGATGGTATAACTCCACCCAGTCTGTGGAATTTCACTTTGGGTGCCCTAGCCAACTAATGTACTGGACAAACTAGATAGTACAGTGATCTGAAGCCCTTCCAAGTTCAATGCTACCTGACAAAACTGTACTCTTACTAACTTATGTCATTGAAGTGAAATTTAAAGACCTTGTATTAATTAATAAATGCATATAGTTCATTTTCACTTTTCTCCTTAGAAGGCAGTAATAGGGTTAAAAAAAAAGTTGAATAAACACTGAAATAGCTATTGCAGGATTACAGCTTCTGCTGCAATGTTTGAGTTTGTACTGACACATACACTCTGGGAACAGAATCTGTATACAGATGCCCTCGGTATCTGGGGAGAGGGGTTCCAGACTGCTTTCAGACACCAAAATCTATGTGTGCTGCAGTGCCTTATATCTGTTTAGAACATGCACACATCCTCCTGCATACTCTGAATCATCTCTTTTAACATCTAACACAACCCAGAAGCTGTGTAAACAGTTACACTGTACTGTTAGGGAATAATGACATAGAAAATGAGTCTGCACATGTTCAGTACAACGCAACTGTTTTCCAAATATTTTTTTGTCCATGGCTTGTTGAATTCACAACTGTGGAACACACAGAGAGGGAAGGTCCTTCCCATGACCACAGGGGCCCCACTGTGGTGATCTGAAACCCGCTTCCTCCTGCCTCTTCGGAACTTTGTCGGTTTTTACTACATTATGCTATCATTTGCAAGAACATTTATGTCTTCCTACCAGGTCTTTTCCACACCATAAATGAAAAGTGTCCCCCAAACCCCACTGAATCATCCACATTCTCCATCCCCTTCACAGCCAACATTCTTGAAAGCCTGCTTTCACTTGCTTCTCCAATTCCTCCCTGAGGGCACTCAGCCCTGGCTTCTACTGCCAGCCCTCACAGTAGGCCCTTAATCACCAGCAGCCTCCACTCCGCCAACCCTCACCACAACAACCGCTTGGCAGAGGTGCCTATTTGCCTCCTCCCTGGAAGGCTTCTTCCCTTGGCTTCTCCCCCTCCCTCCTCCGTTTTCCCCCAATCTTCCCGAGGCCACTCCTCCTTCTCCTAGCCCCTCCCTCTGGCCTTGATGCAGGAAGCCTGCAGGGCTCAGCCCTGGGCCCCCTTCTTTCTTCCTGCTCTGCGCTCTGATTTCATGCATGACGTCAATGCCCGTGTGGAACCCTCCTGCAGGGCTCCCTGTTCTTCCAAATGCACCTCTGTCTACCCAGCAACCATCTTAGCACTTTGCTGATACCGGAACAAAGGTGCTCCATGGGGACCACCTTCTTTGCACAATCCTGACTGTGCCCTTTTGCTGTTGATCCCAGGGTAAAACAACACTTTGCTGCCCAAAGCCCACCATGACCTACACCTAAAGGTCTCTCAAGATTTGTTTCCCCTGATGCCCTGAAGCCTTTTCCAGCACCTGATGGCCATAACCACTGAGCCTCTCTGTCTCCCCCTCACTAATCCTAAGGCCCAGATGGCCATGGTCACCATGCAACACCGACAAATTGCAAGTCCATCAAGTATGCACTTCTCAAATATCAGTGACTTATTCTCTTCCTTTCATAAAGTAGTGCTTTACTGTATACTAAGATCAAATCTCTTGAAAAATATTCCAACCCTGAAGTTGAAATGGACTAATTATACACTTTAGCTACTGTATAGAAGGAAAATATATACTTTGATCCAGAAGAAAATTTTGCACCATACTCTTATCTGGATGTTGGTTATGCTGGTGAATCCATTTTCATGACCTATTACTATTTAAATGAGAATACACCCTCTCATTGTTCACTTCTTATAAAAACAGGCTTTCTAAGATGACAAACACAAAAATTAAAAAATGAAAACCAATCAGCCCCTCTTCCATTTTTTGCCCACTTGTATACTAGAGATTTCTACAATTAATTAATTAGCTTCATTTCCACATTTACAGGCACATGGTAACAGTTTTTAAACTTCTACAAAGTCAAAACAAGGACAACACACACCAACACTTCTCCTCAAATTTCAAATTAGATCTGAAATTCAAAAATCTTCTTAAAATGAAGATCTAGATGTAAAACCACTAGTCAACTGGCCTTTTCAAATCAATTCTGACCTGAGTGCCTCTTTAAAGTGTACACCTTAAAAACAGAGTCCAGACTGGTTCATCCTGGCAACTCTAACACAGAGAAAGATTTTTGACACAAAATAGATGTTAATGTTACGAGCCGAATGAACCCATTCTCGATTTCAAGGGTCTCACAGTCAGGGACAGTGCAGGCAGCAATAAAAGGATACTTTGATCCCTGTCCAAAGGCAAACGAAGGGCCGGCACCGCGGCTCACTAGGCTAATCCTCTGCCTTGCGGCGCCGGCACACCAGGTTCTAGTCCCGGTCGGGGAGCTGGATTCTGTCCCGGTTGCCCCTCTTCCAGGCCAGCTCTCTGCTGTGGCCAGGGAGTGCAGTGGAGGATGGCCCAGGTTCTTGGGCCCTGCACCCCATGGGAGACCAGGAGAAGCACCTGGCTCCTGCCATGGGATCAGCGCAGTGCGCCGGCTGCAGTGCGCCGGCTGCGGTGGCCATTGGAGGGTGAACCAACGGCAAAAGGAAGACCTTTCTCTGTCTCTCTCACTGTCCACTCTGCCTGTCAAAAAATATAAATAAATAAATAAAATAAAAATAAAAAAATAAAAATCAAAGGCAAACGAAGGAAGAGTGACAAATGTACCACTCGAAAGCCCACAGTTGAGACCTCCACCCCAGGCCTGTGCAGCAGGTTGGGTTTCTTCACCCTGCCTCCATCTCCCCACCTTCTTTTGGGAACCATCCCTCTGCACTCAGTCCAAGATGGCTTTTCATCAGGGCAGTGGAGCACGGGTGTCCAGTTACTAAATCTGATTCTGAAATCGGGTTGCGCTGCCAGCGTTCATTTAGAGATGCTTGTGGGAGGGATGGGCTGAGACCCGGAACCACGCGAGGACAGTCCTGATGCTGCCGGGCTCACAAGGAGCAGAGGAAGTCCGGAGACACACACCAGGGCCAGTTCTCCAGCACAGCTGGATCCAGTATCTGCCAGCAAACACCCACAGCTTCCCATCAAACAAGTTTGGTGCCTGACTTTGTCTTTCTAATGGGAAGGCTCCTAATGTGTGCAGGTGGAGGACTGTGCTATGTGAGCGCGACCCCGTGACTGAAGCTGTGAGTCAGACTTGACACTTCCCTTCAGCAGGACAGAGAGCTCCAGCTCTGGCCTCCTATACAAGGCTGCATCCCCTGGCAACCATTCTCGCCTCCTCTCCCACCCAGAGGCTCCAGAACAGATGGCTGCCAAGTACTCCCTGGACTTCACTCACCTGACTGCCTTGGCTTAGACCCCAAACTCCTCTTCACTGCTTCACCAGCTGAACTCTTCCTAACTCATTAAAACCCTACTCCATGCTGAGAGAAGAACCTCTCCGAATGAGTCATTCCTTTGTTCTCAGTGTTTTGTACAAGATCTCAGAGCATTTGCCAAGCTCACCATTCAGCTCTTACACTGACAAATGAATATTACTGGCCTTGGATTTGTTCTCTAAGCCTGTTCCATTTAAAGCACCTTTTTAGATATTCAAACATCAGCAAGACAATCTTTTTCTTTTATTCATTTTAAAGTAGAGAAGTGGTTTTTGTGGTTTTAATTCTTCTTTGAGTAGTTACAATGCCTATCTTTGGTTGTACTTTAAACATCAATTGTAGTCATTTTTGAAAATTCACTCAAAGGCAACAATCAGTTTCTTTCAGGGCAGTATATGGAGAATTCATTGTTTTGGAACAAGCATTGGACTTTCACTCTCTGTGTTCTGCAAATAGAGTTAAAAAAGCATTTTACCTCACAAGTGCATTTGAATCATGTATAGTTTTCTCACTTTTCTTTAGTTAATAAAGGTTGACATTCTAAAGATTTATGGGATCCAAATGTTGTGGCTGCTGTACTCACTGTTCCCTGCTTTTTCTCTGGTTCTTATAAAATCGGTCTGTTTGTGTGTGATTCATTTATATCACATGATCTACATGTCATATATATGTACCTTCTATACTTTGGTGAACAATTTGACACATTATCCAAATGAACAAAATATGAGCTGAGTTATATGACAATAATATTCATATTATGCATTATCTGTTCATTATCTACACATTTTTTTTTTTTTGACAGGCAGAGTGGACAGTGAGAGAGAGAGAGACAGAGAGAAAGGTCTTCCTTTGCCGTTGGTTCACTCTCCAATGGCCGCCGCAGCCGGCGCACTGCGCTGATCCGATGGCAGGAGCCAGGAGCCAGGTGCTTTTCCTGGTCTCCCATGGGGTGCAGAGCCCAAGCACTTGGGCCATCCTCCACTGCACTCCCTGGCCACAGCAGAGAGCTGGCCTGGAAGAGGGGCAACCGGGACAGAATCCGGCGCCCCGACCGGGACTAGAACCCGGTGTGCCGGTGCCGCTAGGCGGAGGATTAGCCTAGTGAGCCGCGGTGCCGGCCCATTATCTACACATTTTAACAAGACCCACATAGGAAAAAAATGCCTATCAGTAATTACTGGGTAAAGTTTGTTGATTTTTCAGATTGCGTCCAGAGATACATTTTCTATTGTAAGCTTCCTGAGGGATAAAATAAAGCACTAGCAATGCTATTTTCCTAGACTTCCAGATGAATTAACTCACTGGCCCATATCTGCATGATGCTCTGGGCATAGAGCAGGCAATAGACAAGGAGCTAGGGGCCTTCATTCCTTTCCTGGACATGTCACCTGTCCAACAGGTACATAAGCACCTCGATTCTTCCATGGTCTCAGATGAGTTTCCAGGATGCTTCCCCAGACCCTCTTATCATTCAGTCCTCTGCAAATTCTTAATGTTGGTTGGCCTTTCCAGAAATGAGGATTCAATAAATTTCTCTTTCCAATACAGTTAGGTGCGATGTGGGAGGGACAAGGAAGAGTCAGCAAACAGGGACCAATGTTGTGGCACAGTGAGTTAAGTGGCTGCCTGCAGGTTTGCATCCCCGCTGCTGAGCTTCCAATCCAGCTCTCTGTTACTGTGCCTGGGAGAGTAGCAGAAGATGGCTCTCATGTTTGGGCCCCTGACAGCTATGTGGGAGTCCCAAATGGAGTTCCAGGTTTCTGGCTTCAGCCTGGCTCAGCCCTGCCCCAGTCACTATGGCCATTTGGGGAGTGAACCAGCAGATGAAAAATAGATCTCTCTCTGTGTAGGTGTGTCCTTCTAACTCTCCCTTTCAAATAAATCTTTTTCTTTAAAAAAGAAAAGCTAGCAAACCATTTCTTTAGGAACAGTTTCTTCATGATATATCACACCAAAACCAGACTAAAATAAATTAATTAAATAACAGCCACCACCACCCCCCCCCCCCCCCCCCAAGAAGTTATGTTGGTCAGATGCAGAGGCTGAGTTGTAGACAGGCAGGGCAGCAGGCACCTAGGCATTGCCAACCCAGAGAGCCCCTCCCCAGAAGAGCAGGTGCTGGCTCCTGGAACCTGGACACGGTGCAGCCACCACCTCACCACTGGGAGGAGGAGGGAAGAAAGCAGGAAGAAGGCTGGTCAGCCTTTCCTGCTCTGCCCTCTATCTCAGCTGTGGAAAGTTCCCATACGGACAGTTCTCCAAAGGACACTCGGAGAAATCCAGAGCTCAGTCATGACCAGCAGTTCATCAGACAACAAAGGCCAAGAGGCAGGCAACTGGCTATTAGTTTCTTAGCTATAATTTTGTTTTATTGTAGGGCATTGGGCAGGAGATGGGAGAAGCTGAACAATGTGTCCAGAAGTGCTATTACTCAGCAAGAGGGCACGGAGGCCTATATAAACAGTCAAGCCAGACTCGAGGGGAACAGTCAGGAGCATTCACCTCTGTATTTTTAAAATGATAAATGCTAGACTTGCCAAGTGCTTGCTCTAGGACTGCTATGGTTTGAAAGTTCCCACCAAAACTCACCTAGAAATTTGATCCGCATTGTGAGGTAGAAAGAGGTGGGATGGGCGAGGCCTTTCAGAGGTCACCAGGGTTCTGCCCTCTTGAATGGATTCATTCACTCATGGATTCTCTGGAGAGCGGGTCTGTTACAAACACCAGTTTGGGCTCTCTCTTATACCCATCACCACTCTCACGAGATGCCCTGTGCCACGGCAGGACTCTGCAGAGTCTCCACCAGCAAGGAGCCCCTAACTTTGTGCGTCCCAGCCTTCAGAACTCTTATACAGATTACCCTATCTCTGCTGTTCCATTACAACAACTGAACATGGATGAAGACAGTGACAGTGATTTATCTCAATGACTCCTAACACCAGCTCCATCAGCAGGGACTGCCATTCCTATTTCACGAATGAAAAAAGTCAACTGTCATCATTTCAGAGGAAGAAACTGAGGTTCAGAGGGATTAACTGCCTTACCAGACATTACCCAGGTGTGGCTAGAAGTTTAGACTTTACGCCTCCAATTCATCGCACTTTCTGTCAAGGTACAGCACTTCCTCTTCATTAATAGAGAGACAGAGTATTCTATTGACCTTCCCGAAACAGCAAGGATATGCATTATTTTATTCAATTGTGGTTTTTGTGGGTTTTTTTTGTTTGTTTGTTCTTTTTTTTTTTTTTTTTTTTTTTTTTTTTTTTTTTTTTTTTTTTAGGATTTCATTTAGTTATTTGAGAGGCAGAGTTAGAGAGAGAGAGATCTTCCATCTGCTGGTTCACTCCCCAGATGGTTGCGACAGCTGCAGCTGAGCCAATCAGAAGCCAGGATCCAGGACCTTCTTTCAGGTCTTTCATGCAGGCACAGAGGCCCAAGCACCTGGCCATCTTCCACTGTTTTCCCAGGCCATAAGCGGAGAGCTGGATCAGAATAGGAACATCCAGGACACAAACCGGAACCCATATGGGATGCCGGCGCCACAGGTGGAGGCTTAGCCTACTAAGCCACAGTGCAGGCCCTGTTCACTCTCTTTTTTAAAAACTGATATCTAAGACATATTTAGTTAAACTCTAGGAGAGAGTAGGAACCTCTTGCCGTTATGAGAGGTAAGCACATTAGATATATGCTCACATATACCTCAGTTTGTAAAAATGCTCTTTGAACAAAAAAGCAAAACATTCTCTTAAACATATGAGAAAAATCTAAAAGATGAAGTTTTATTTGATCCGATACTTGAGTTCTTTTGGTTTTACAAGAAATGGCTACACATTACAGCAGCCTTTTAAAAAAATATTTACTTAAATGGCACAGTCTTATCTACGGCATAATCTACATCCTGGACACTATCCTGCTGGAAGCCAGGTGGCCACATGGCCCAATCACTGGTGTCAGCTCCACCCCACCCTAATGGGATTCACTGCTCCTACTTCCCTGCCCACGCCCCCATCGAAGATTTAGAGGATCTGTTCCTGAAGATGTGGCTCTCTTTATCTCTCTCTGTGTTTCTCCCTATCTCTCTCCCAATCTCTCTCTTACACTCTCTTTCTCCCTCTTTGCCTTCTTCGCCCCTTCCTTCTGGTCTGGCGGATTTCCCCCAAAAACCCTTTCCCTTACTCTGGGAAAAAATAAAAATAAAAAAATAAAAATTAACAAATACTTACTTATTTGAAAGGCAGAGTTAGAGACAGAGAGAGAATGAATCTTCCATCCACTAGTTCACTCCCCAAATGGCTGAGGTGGTTTGAAGCCAGGAGCTTCTTCCGAGTCTCCCACCACAGGTGCAGGGGCCCAACTACTTGGTCCATTTTTTACTGCTTTCCCAGGCACATTAGCAGGGAGCTGGATCAGAAGCAGAGCAGCCAGGACTTGAACTGGAGTCTACATGGGATGCTGGTGCCACATGCAAAGGCTCTACCCACTACACCACGGAGATGGCCCCTCAGCAGCCTTTTAAAAGTCACTGAACCCTGGGGTTAAGGCACCGCTTGGGTCCCCTGCATCCCCCATTGGAGAGCTGGTTTGAGTCTTGCCTGCTCTGCTTCTAATCCAGCTTCCTGCTAATGTATCCTGGAAGCAGTGAATGATGGCTCTAGTACTTGGGCCCCTGCCTCCCATGTAGGAGACCACAATGGAGTTTCAGGCTCCTGGTTTTGACTTGTCCCAGCTCTGGTTGCTAAAGGCACTTGAGGAATGAATCAGCAGATGAAAGATGTGTGTGTGTGTGTGTGTGTGTGTGTGCGCGCGCGCGTGTGTGACTCTGCCTTTTAAGTAGATGAAAAATAAATTTAAAAAATTTGGCCGGTGCCACGGCTCAACAGGCTAATCCTCCGCCTTGCGGCGCCAGCACACCGGGTTCTAGTCCCAGTTGGGGCACCGGATTCTGTCCCAGTTGCCCCTCTTTCAGGCCAGCTCTCTGCTGTGGCCAGGGAGTGCAGTGGAGGATGGCCCAAGTGCGTGGGCCCTGCACCCCATGGGAGACCAGGAGAAGCACCTGGCTCCTGCCATGGGATCAGCGCGGTGCGCCGGCCACAGCGTGCTGGCCGCAGCAGCCATTGGAGGGTGAACCAACGGCAAAGGAAGACCTTTCTCTCTGTCTCTCTCTCTCACTGTCTACTCTGCCTGTCAAAAAAAAAAAATTTTTTTTTTAATTTAAAATGTCATTGAACTACACCATTTCCATCCCCAGTCAACATTCCAGAATTTCTTCCACTAAAATCCAAAAATCAATGCAGATTTTATATATTAAACACAATTCCACAACTGAGAATGAGAGACATTCTCACAGTGACAAAGAAAACTGTGTTCTGGCTTCATGTCCCAGGGGAACAGATGCTCTTATGTTGTGAATAGCACATTTGCCAAATGACCTTAAGTTGGTCTTCACAAAACATTCAGCAGAAAATCTCCACAAACCAAAACCCAAATTACCTCACTCAATGCCAGGCTTCTTACAGCCAACTGCCAAAATGAATACTATGACAAAACCTTGCTCATTCCTGCACTGTGCTCACCATGCCTCTTGCAAAACTTACTGGCTTAAGAACACACACTGCCGGCGCCATGGCACTGGTTAATCCTCTGCCTACGGAGGCAGCATCCCGTACGGGCACCAGTTCGAGTCCAGGCTGCTCCTCTTCCAATCCAGCTCTCTGCTGTGGCCTGGGAAAGCAGAAGATGGTCCAAGTCCTTGGGCACCTGCACCCATATGGGAGACCAGAAAGAAGCACCTGGCTCTTGGCTTTGAATCCATGCAGCTCAGCCGTTGCGGCCACTTGGGGAGTGAACCAACAGAAGGAAGACCTTTCTCTCTGTCTCTCCCTCTCACTGTAACTCTACCTCTCCAATAAAAAATCTTAAAAAAAAAAAAAAAAAAAAAAAAAAAACAACAACAACAACAACAACACACACTGCCCTCACCATGTTAGCAGACTATGTCTCGTACCCAACTCATGGGCTTCCACCAACCCACAAGCAAGGGTCTATTCTATTTCTTCCTCTTTTTGTGCCAATTGCGGTTGCTAAAATTATAGAATTTAATTAACTAGGAAATAAATGGAAGAAATACAAGCAATAAAACAAAGCTCTTCAGCAGAAATTATTTGAATGACTTGAAAAAGCTTCATATATGTAAATAACTAAAATAAATTGCTATCAAATGCAATACTGTCAAGACATCCTCAGTTTTGGGGGAGAGGGCTTTGATAAGAATTCAAGTGGGTTTCTGTCCTCAGATAGGTTCACAGGTATATAACCTCTCTCCATTTTAAAAAACGGAAATTAGAAATAATGGAGTCTACATTGCAGATGTATCTTAACCTTTTATGTGAACCACAACTTTCTTCAACTAATCACACTGAAAAGGCTTTGAATACACAGCAAATATTTGATGAATCGAGATGTACTTATTGGGGTGGGCATTGTAGTGCGCTGGATTGAACTGCTGCTTCCAGCACTAGCATCCCAGTATCAGAGTGCCAGTTTCTTTCCTTCCTTCTTTGCTTTCTACCCAGCTTCCTGCTAGTGTGCCTGTGAAAACAGCAGGTGGTGGTCCAAGTACATAGGCCCCTACCAGTCATGTGGGAGACTAGGGTGATGTTCCCGGCTTCAGGGACTGACTGAAGTTCCTGGTCCAGCCCTGGCTGTGGAAGTCATTTGGGGAAGTGAATCAGCAGATGGAAGATTCTGTCTCTCTCCCTCTCTTGCTTTCCTTCTGCCTTTCAAATAAATAAATCTTTTTAAAAAATGTACTTACTATTTGAAGTTAAAATTTATTTAAAAAGGACAGAATATTTTTATTATCTCTTCAGTTAAGATCTTTGATCCATAACAAACTATTAAAAACAATATCATTAAAATAATAGGATTTTTTTTTCCTGTAGTCCTTATGTAAGTGACTAACTTTTTAATACTATTAAAGTTCACGCCCCCCAGGGCAAAGCTTACTTTAACATCAATCTTTTTCATCATTTCACAAAATATATTTTCAATACTTTGTTAATAAAGATTGCCTAGATTGGCGTTTCCCATAACCTGTTGTTACAACTCTCCATTAAACCTAAGAACATCACAGCTAAAAGGAAGGTTTATGCATATGTGATGGTCTTCCCAGACTGGACACACCATTGAGCATCCAATGGCTTGTACAACTGACTCTGCAGATTGTCATATCAGTTCCATGGGCAGGGCAACTCTCCATGCTGTACAGGCAAAGTTTCCTCTAAGCCCAGTTTTCACAACACAGGTCATACATTACAGGGTTGAATAGCAAAGGGAACACTATTTGCATCATGAAGAGTAATGCTGATAATAACTAGGATGGGGTCAGGAACTAGCAAGCACCAAGCACATCGGCTTCTCCAAAGTGACTTGACAATTTACTTTTGATGCTCTTTCTTCTTACCATCTTTTGTTTATAAACAATGGTATAAAAATAAGTGATTTTGGTCTGGTCTTCCACATACTCAGCTTTATGTAGGTAACTAAGCTCTAACTCTCCACATAAAAGGGGCTTCCAGGGCCCAGCATTATAGTGTAGCAGATTAATCCTCTGTCTGAGATGCCAGCATCCCATATGGGTGCTGGTTCAAGACCTGGCTGCTCCACTTCTAATCCAGCTCCCTGCTAATGTACTGGAAAGCAGTGGAGGATGGTACAAGTCCTTGGGCCCCTGCATCCACTTGGGAGACTCAGAAGAAGCTCCTGGCTCCTGGCTTTGGCTGGGGCATTCTGCCTTTCAAATAAAAAAAAGGGGGGGAGGGGAGTTCTGTATTTCAATTTCCATTTGCTGTCTTATAGTGTATTCATACAACACATTTTACATTTATTATTTCAACTGACTCCGAAAACTGTCATGTATACATGGTATGCACTACTACTCCATTTTACAGAAGAGATAGCTAAGTCTTAACTTTCCCAAAGTAATGTAGCCAGATCTAGAACCCAAGCCTTGAAGCCTTACTTTCCACTAGATTAGTATTCTTCCATGCCAAATGTGTTAAATCATGGCATATACTAAACCATTTTAACTCTAATGAAGTTACAGGGATTCTCTGCAAGTAAACAATCAATACCCATGGACGGCTCACTCTATGGCAGGCACCAACCATGTAGGATGGCTCATAATCCCCATTAAACCCACAGCCAGGGAGTCACCAAAGCCAACACAGTAATAGGAGAACTGACTCCAACAACCAAGCTCTTAAGTGCTAGACTACAGGGCTGGCCAACCAGCTTACAAAGTCATGGAAGGCAGAGGATTTTAACTTTTTCCCTTCTGAACATTTATAATTAGTACAGCTGTCCAGAATTGCTACAGATAACTTTTTCTTGTATTACTTTCTAAAGGGAGTCTGAAATTTGTGCATACAAATAATTCATGAAAATGCCGAGTGTGATTCAAGGGAGCTGAGGTTGAGTCTGAGTCTGAAGCATATGCTACTTCCCCCCCAACCAAATCTTTTCATAAATGAATGATTTTCTTGAGTTAGGTATTTCACCAGTTTTATTTCAGAATGGGTCCAGGGCCCATAACATCACTGAAGGCAGGAAATCAGATGATCCCAGCATTTGAAGATAAACAGAACATGAGGAAGTAGGGGTCTGTTTTGCTCTAAATTTTATCTACAAATATTATTTGAAGAAATTAATTTTGCTTGTGAAGTTGTACAAGCTCTTTGGGACCAGAAGTCTTTGAAACTTTTATTACTTTGAAATTTTTAGAGTAATTTCAAAAGTATTTATGTGAGGAATTAAAGAAGAAACATGAGCTTTGGGGTCAAAAAGATCAGGGGTAGCATGCCAGTTCTAACTACATAGTAGTTGCGTTTCCTCAGGGAAACTGATGTTCAAAGAGGTTAAGTTACTTTGTCATCAATCAAACTGGGCTTAGGCCACCTACCTCCTTAAATCTGTCACAAGAGTAAGTGAAATAATACATGCAAACCACCTAGATTCTCTGCCACGTGGTAGGTACTCTGCAACTGTTTATCATCCATTTAGCCTTTGTATTTAGAAAAAGTATTTCCCACAATGCCAGTCTGTCTCAACTGACAAAAGTAAATAACAAAGTAACAAACTATTGTTGCAAACACTAGTGCTTTAATTTTTTTTTGACAGAGTTAGATAAGAGAGAGACAGACAAAGAAAGGTCTTTCTTCTGTTGGTTCACCCCCTAAATGGCCAATATGTCCAGCGCACTGCGCCGATCTGAAGCCAGGAGCCAGGAGCCAGGAGCTTCCTCCTGGTCTCCCATGCGGGTGCAGGGCCCAAGCACTTGGGCCATCCTCCACTGCCTTCCTGGGCCACAGCAGAGAGCTGGACTGGAAGAGGAGCAACCGGGACAGAACCGGTGCCCCAATCGGGACTAGATCCCGGGGTGCTGGTGCCACAGGCGGAGGATTAGCCTAGTGAGCCGTGGCGCGGCCAACACTATTGCTTTAAAGAGAGAACAGCGTAAAAGTTAACAGTAGCCAAAATAGACTCAACACCTACTAGGGTACCAGGCATTTTCAGGGGATCTTTTATTATCCTTTTGTAAGCTTGTAAGGAAACAAGCTTAGAAAGATGTAACAATCAGCCCAAGAGCTCAGCCCCAGCACCCTGACTCCACAGCCGGCTTCCTGAACAGACTATCTGTTTCCCAGTGAACTACCCGGCTGGTGCTGGGTGAGGCAGAGGAAACCCAGGAACACAGTGAAAATCTGAGCCAGCACTCCTGACACAGCCCCTTGTGCTGTCTGCAACATTTCTGTCCAGAGCTCTCCTCAAGAAAAACCTTACAGAGGAGCCATTTTTCTTATGAGGCTGCCTCTTGATTTCAGCAACTCAAGCATGAGTTTGCTAGAGTACGAACTGCATCCCAAGGACTCTAGTGTCCGGTACACATCGAGTCTTGAACCCAGAGGTGCTCAAATACTTGGTTTGATGTATTATTTCCTCTGGAGTTTGGCTCATTGTTAACTCCAGCACAGATTCCATAAATAAAATGCTTGAAGTCAATTCTGATGTCAACAAATACCAGAGGAAGCTGACTCTAATTTGGAACATGAGTGAGGAAAATGAACGCTGTAGGAATTCAGCATGCTAAATAATAAGTAGAGGAAACAAAAGAAATGAAAACATCCAGGCAGACACTGTATTTTTTCTCTTTTTTAGTCCCACATTCTATCCATTGAAAGGGTGTCATAGTTTAAAAACCATTATGTTCTCTAATCCTTCAGAGAAGGAAGATCTGAGGTCAATCATGACATCTGAAATTACCCAATCATTATCCCCGCTCAGTAACGCCGAGGACACCACTGCCGGCCCGGCGCTAATTACACACATGATGATGACAGATGTGCTCCTGGAGACTGACTGCAGATCTAAGGAGGGAACCAGAAGGCGGCGATGAAAGAGACACACACAAAAGAATACTTGGCAATGCAAAAAGTAAAATGGGAACTGCGCTAAATAATTATTTCACTCACAATGACAGGTTCATAAACTTTTCATTACTAGCAGAAAAAAGCTCAGACATTTCACGTCACTCTGTCCACAAGAAATAGTCTAAAACAGTTTAATGTACAGAGAATGATTCCATCATCATAAAATTATTCCTGAAGAAGGTTGGAAGCATTTACTATGTCAAGCATTAAACCTCGAACTAGGATTGAAGCCAATGGTGTGTGAAAATTACTGCTGTGTGGTTCTCCACACTTACCATTCTCCAGGGCAGAAAATCATGCTTCCCTCTTGGGGGAAGATTCCTTGTCTTGGAAAGCAAAGCTAACAAACCACACAGACAAGAAGTCTTTCAGACCTTTGTAAAGTAGCTCCCATTGGCTCCGGAACTGCACTTTTCTCACACCTCTCTACCAAGAAATGGATGTGCACCTAAAGTCCATCATTGTTCAGTCCACTCTAATTCAGCGGGAAGTCCGAGATATCCAGAAGACTGGTCTTGTAAACGTGCTGCTAAAATGGTGAGAGCTCACGGCTTGGAAAGGAACAGACCTGCTCCCCAGGTACCCCTGAGTGGTGAGCACTGAAACTCTTCCGTTTCAGTCTTCCCTTCTAGCCCCCTATTTAGATCCATAAAATGAAAAACCAGCAGCAACACTTGAAAAATAAAACCTAAACCAGCCACCACAATTTCTGCTATAAGCAGAGGAACAGAAGAGCACACCGGGAAACGTCTAAGAGCCAAACTCTGAATATTTCACCTTAACTTACAGGGTTTTTCAAAATACAAGTCTGAAAATGACTCAGGATCTAGGCAAGGAAGATTAGCAAGAATCACCCTGGACCCTTTTCAAGATGAGATTCCAGAGGAATTTACTGAAACATTGCCTAATGTTAAGAGTTAAGAAACATAGAATTAAAAGTCTTAGACACCAAGGAGATGTCATGCCAACTTGTGGCACCCTAATGTCATACAATTCGGTTTCAAAATGATAAATGAAATAGCTGATTAGCTCAATTTGCATATTTGAAGGAGGACAGTGAGTTAGCATGAAGTGGCATTATTCCTTCCTCTAACTAGGAAGACAGGTTTACAGATAATGCTTTGAAAATATAGAAAACAAACACACTTCCCACCCAATTCCTTTATGTTCTGCAAAAGTTTTGAAAACCATGAGGTATACAAATATGACATTGCTAGTTATACTCTAGTGTATATTTATTAGAACCAATCACTTCATTGTTATTCTCAACAGATGATTTAACCTTTTTTTTTTTTTTTAAAGATTTATTTATTTGAAAGGCAGAGTTACAGAGAGGAAGAGGCAGAGAAAGAAAGGTCTTCCATCTGCTGATTCAATCCCCAAATGGCTACAATGGCAGGAGCTGGGCCGATCTGAAGCCAGGAGCCAGGAGCTCCTTCTGGGTTTCCCATACGGATGTAGGGGCCCAAGCAGCTCTTGGGCTATCTTCTACTGCTTTCCCAGGCCATAAGCAGGGAGCTGGATTGGAAGTGGGGCAGCCAGGACTTGAACTAATGCTCATATGGGATGCTGGCACTACAGGCAGCGGCTCTACTGCTCCGCTATAGCGCCAGCCCCTTAACCTCTTTTTAGTATTCTTCATCTTAATATCTAAAATAATACACTAAGGTGCAACAAAACTATTTTTTAAAATAAAGCAGCAATATCTTCATGGATTCCTGTTGAAGAACAAACCAGGCATTTGGAGAGTGAACCAGTTGATGGAAGTTCAGTTCTGTGTGTGTGTGTGTGTACACCTCAAATAAAAATTTTTTATTTTTTATTTATAGGAAAATAGTCAGAGAATAACCTGAGTGTAACTTCCCATTAGCCCTTCTGCTTGTCATCAACCCTTGGGTACGTGACCGTACATACTTTATGGACACAGCAAAGCCTTTTGTGGAAAAGCCCATTTCTCCCAAGCAGTGTGTTTGTGAACAACACTGCATCACCACCGGGACCCTCAACCATATGGACACCTCTGCTGGTATTGTCACAGTTCCCAAGTCCTACAGACTCATGGAGCCGAACTGCCGAACTGAGAGAGACCTAATACTTATTCATCTCATCTTCAGCCCCACTCAGCTACAGAAAACAAGGTAGCTAATTTCTTTAGCAGAAACTTAAATTCAATGAAATAAAGCTTTTTGAGGCTGGCATTGTGGTCCAGCAGGTAAAGCCACCACCTGGGATGCCAGCACTCATATGCACACTGGTTCAACTTCTGCATGCTCCACTTCTGACCCAGCTCCCTGCTAATGTGTGCCTGGGAAAGCAGCAGAGGACTTGAGACCCTACATTCATGTGGGAGACCTGGAAGAAGCTCCTGGCTTCAGACCAGCCCAGCTCCAGCCACTGTGGCATTTGGGGAAGGAACCAGTGGATGAAGACCTTTTTTCTGTGTGCATGTCTGTCTCTCTCTGTAACTGTCTGTCTGTCTCTCTAACTCTGCCTTTCAAATAAATAAATAAATTTTAACAAAAAAAGAAAGTGCCTCAATATTACAAATAGAGAAAATAACCTAACAAATCCTATTGCCTTTTGTTTGGTTTTAGACTTTCTGTTGTGCTACTCTAATAAGATTTTTGGAAAATAATCTGCTATGTTTATGGTCTGTATGAAGGGAAAACCTGATTCCACATTCCACCGACTTACCAGAGTCTTATGTTCTACAACACACATTGGTTCATTTAAAGCTTTGTTTTATGCAGTGCTGAGATACAAATCAACATCCACCTTTGGAGCCTCTATTAGGCTAAGCTATAACTAAGCAGTGACATTCTATCAAGAGGTGTTATTTGCTTGCAACATTTGCCAAAATGTAAAACCAACGTCACTTGGCTAGAATATAGGCAAATAAAATTCATTTCATAGACACTTTAAAATTACATATTTAAAAAGAGGTTGAGGGGCTGATGTAGTGGCCCAGTGAGTTAAGCCACTGCCTAAATGAACAGCTGCTCTATTTCTGATCCAGATCCCTGTTAATACACCTGGGAAATCAATGGAACATGATCTAGGTACTTGGGTCCTTGCCAACCATGTGGGAGACCCTGCTGAAGGTCCTGGGTCCTGGCTTCCACGTGGCCTAGCCCCAGCCACCATGGCCATTCGGGAATTAAACCAATGGATAGAAAATCTCTCTCCCTCTCTCCTTCCCTCCCTCCATCTCTCTGTACCTCTGCCTTTAATCTATTTGAAAGGCAGAGTTACACAGAGAATGAGAGTCAGAGAGAGAGAGGGGTCTTCCTTCTGCTAGTTCATTCCCCAATTGGCTGCAAAAGCCAGAGCAGAGCTGATCCCAAGCGAGGAGCCAGGAGATTCTTTGGGCCTCTGCACCAGTGTGGGAGACCCAGAAGACTTGGGCTATCTTCTACTGCTTTCCCAGGCCATAACAGAGAGCTGGATCAGAAGTGGAGCAGCCAGGACTTGAACCAACGCCCAATGGGATGCCAGCACCGCAAGTGGCAGCTTTACCTGTTACACCACAGCACTGGCACCATAAATAAATCTTTAAAAGATAGGTTGTAAAGACAGTGATGGCCAAATATATTGGAACACACTCTTGGCTCAAAATGGCATCAGCATTGGTATCACAGAGCCACAGTGCCCTGAATGAGCCAGTTTCTTCCCTTCCTGGTGGCGGCCAGCACCACTTCATCACTCCCAGTACAGGCCACAGTAGCACTGGAAGGAGAACCACAGCAAGAGCTGACTTTACTTTTTCCCACTGTCTCTGAAAGAAGAGGCCCTTTCACAGTATTCAGAAGCACTGGAACATCAACTACAGCCTCCCCTCTGCTGCTGCGGCTTCTCATTTCAATTGCCTGCATACTTTGTAAGAACACAACTTAAGTCTGCATCCTGTGTAGGCATGCACATAACACCACGCTGTTGCTAACCACTGCCCAGGCATCCAACTCCATGCTCCAAGTGCCTGACAGCATGTCACAGGCACTTGCTTGTACATTGGATGGAAGCTGCTCCTCCACACCTTGTCTGTGACCTATCACTTCACACTGGCGTCACTTTTGTGTGCACGTTCTGCTTTTCCCAGTTGCTTGCTAGCTTTTGAAAATGCACAGAGCAGGTCCTGAGTTGTTTGCTAGGTATACCATTATTGCATATGGCAGGTTCACAACAAATGCTTGCTTGCTTTTTGCAAAGCGATTCTTAAACAACTGAGAGCTGAAAAATCCAAAAGCGGATGCAACTCTTCAAACGTTTCCACGAAGATAACTAACTCCACAAAACATACCACAGTACTTCAGACTAACTTAAAGCTACCATTGAGCACTTAATGGGCCAAATACAAACTTTACCTAAATTTCACCTATTGTAGCAAAAAAAAAAAAAAAAAAAGTGATTTAAGCATTTACAATGAACCAGCTAAGAAGTTTATAAAGTCTACTACCACTTATCCTTACAACCACTTTATAGTGTAGACAGGGCTCATTCCTTTTTTAACATTGAGAAACTGAGGCACAGTGAGATTACCTACCCTGCCTAACTTTTCACAGATAGTTACCCAGCCAGGAATCTGATACAGGCAATTCATGTGCAGAACTGAAGAGCATCATATCATGTTTCTGGAAAAATTTTCTCTATTTATCATTGGTTTATGATACTCTACAGCCTTGAAGATACTTGCACAGCCTTAACTGTATCCTGTATCTTAACATCCAACCTCTGAGGAAAAGTAGACATTATTATAAATGTACAACAGGCAGAAGTAAAAATTTCATGTGCATAACCCTAATCAAAGTTTGAGATATAGTTTTTTCCCTATCTTAAAATCCAATGTGTTGGGGCTAGTGGTGTAGCACAGTGAGTAAGGCATTGTCTGTGATGCTGGCATCCCATTTGAGCACCAGTTCAAGTCCTAGTTGCTCCATTTCCAATCCAGCTCCCTGATAATGCACCTGAGGAGGAAGCAGAAGCTGGCCCAAGTGCACGGTCTCTTGACAATCATGTGGGAGACCTGGATGAAGTTCTAGGTTCCTGTTGGCCGAGCCCCAACAATTGCAGCCATTTGGAGAACGAACCAGTGGACAGAAGATTTTTATCTCTCTCCCCCACCCTCTTCTCTGTAACTCTGCTTTTCAAATAAATAAATAAATAAATAAATAAATCTTTAAAAAAAAATCCAATGTGTTAATGCTTCCCACAGCTTCCCATATATAACCATATGGTTGCTGAAAATGATGTGATTTTAGGATCCAATAACTTCATTTACAATACATTTTGTTATTAAGTGGTATTTTTAAGAAATATGGAAAATACAGGTAGTCACATTTTATGATAGTTAATTTTTCCATATCTCATTTGAAATCCTATATGAATTTTCTTACAGGGAGGGAAAAAGTTATATGAATAAATACAGATAAGTTTTTAAAATCTCAATTCCCTTGCCCCTCTCTCCCTCCCAAGCCTATTTAACTCCTGAGGTAACTCACACACAAGTGACTTCAGAAGGTTAATGGGAAAATGGAATTTAGGCTCTACCAGTATATCGCTAATCATTTATTATGGGAAGTTCCTATTTGATTTTCCTTGGCATTTTACCAACGGTCCTGACGCAGAGTAGGCATTTCATCAGCATGTGTACTCCTTTGCAGTCATTTAAGTTACATGTTAAACATTCCTGTTCTAGGCTTCTCTGATAGATTGCACTATTGGCCCCCATTCTTCACTCCTCCCTTTGTCCTGTACTTTGCATAGATTTATCTCTTGACATAGGAGCTTAGCTGAATGATTTACTTTGACCAACAGAAGGAGGGAGAGGCAACATCATGACAGGTTTGACCCAGGACTTCAAGTGGCCATATGTGTTCCTATGTGCTCCCTATACTGTTGCCAGCACCAGGAGAAGGCCTGGACTCACCTGATGATGGAAAGAGGAGATAAGACAGGGAGGAGCCGGCGCCTCAGCTCACTAGGCTAATCCTCCGCCTTGTGGCGCTGGCACACCGGGTTCTAGTCCTGGTTGCCCCTCTTCCAGGCCAGCTCTCTGCTGTGGCCAGGAGTGCAGTGGAGGATGGCCCAAGTGCTTGGGCCCTGCACCCCATGGAAGACCAGGAGAAGTACCTGGCTCCTGCCATCGGATCAGCGTAGTGCGCCGGCTGCGGCGGCCATTGGAGGGTGAACCAACGGCAAAAGGAAGACCTTTCTCTCTCTCTCTCTCATTGTCCACTCTGCCTGTCAAAAAAAAAAAAAAAAGACAGGGAGGAAAGTAGCCCCAACCAATCCTACCCAACTGCCTGCAATTTTGCAGCCCAGCTGAGAACTCCAGAGCTGCTACAGCCAACACTTAAAGAATAAGAAATTCATGCTTATTTCTGATTGCCATTGAGTCTGGGGATGCTTTATTATGTAACAAAAATGAGCTGATGCATTTTTTAATTGAAGTTATATGCTAGCCAATTTCACAAACTACCTTATTTAATCCTCACAATTCTTGGAAGTTGATATTAACAGTCCTACCTTCTAACTCTACTCGTTTCTACATTTTAAAATTATTTATACAGGCCTCACTTCAGGCCTATGGATGAGAATCTCCTAAGGAATGGGGTCCACGGACCTACATTTTTTAAAGCCTCACTGGAGTGTGGCTATGGTTAAGAACTCCTGGTTTACAATAATACACTAATAGGGTCAGCCTATTCATTGTCCAGATTTGATTCATATTCTCCTTTAGATTGCAGTGTACATTCATGATTGCATGTGTGCCCATGGTTCCCACCTCCCTGAGTCCTCCATGCTGCTTCCTCACTTAGAACTCCTCTCCAGCTACACAGCAGCTGTTTCAAGCCTTCTTAATTTCTTCCTAACAGTGGAAAAAACTTTATTACTTAATTTCAATGTACCTTTCTTATTATCTGCCTCACCTCAACCTGGAATTTAAGCTTAGAGCAGAGGCCTTGTGTTACTACTCACAATTCAAAGATGACACATTTACAAAACAAATGAAATGAGCCCTAGGCTTCTCTGACAAGGACAAGCTACATGTCCTCCTTATATCTGTTATAGCTGCACTTTGTTCTTAATTGTCCACGGTTCCCATCTCACTGTATTACATCATCCTTCACTGCTCTCTTCTTCACAATATTGACCAATGATACTCCTTGTTCTTAGCTCAGTGCCTGGAAGGTGGCTGGGCAGTGCTCATTGTATGTGAATAAGCAGCATTGAAGAGTTTGTTTGTCAACTGTGCAGTATTTTATTAAACATAAGTCTGAGGGAATTAAGTTTTCCCCAAATATAACCTGAAAACTGTTTGTGTGTGTATGTGTGTGTGTGTGTGTGTGTGTGAGAGAGAGAGAGAGAGAGAAAGAGAGAGAGAATACAGAAATAATAAAAACATTTTTTGGAACCACTATCAGATTAGAGAAATAATTTAGAAAAATGATCTAAAATTTAGTCCATAAAATGTTCAAAAACATATTAAGTAGCCTTTTCATTATAAAATGAATAGATCAAAATTTTCTTTTGATTAGGTGAGTCAGTGAACAATTACTTACATGATGCCCTCATGACCTGACTTATAAAGACCATCCATTTACTCTCTGTGCCACTCAATTTTAAGCAAAAGTATTCATTTCTTATGCTGCTTGGAAATACATTTGTATTTGAGTCTCTTTATTGCCATAGGTTTTTTTTTTTTTAAAGATTTACTTATATATTTAAAAAGCTGAGAGAGAAAGAAAGAGAGAGAGAGAGACAGAATGAATCTTTAGACCACCGATTCACTCCACAGATGGCTGCAACAGCTGGCTGAGCAGGGCCCAAGCACTTTGGTCATCTTCCACTGCTTTCCCAGGTGTATCAGCAGGAAGCTGGATCAGAAGTGCAGCACCCAGGACTTAAATCAGCACCCAGTGAAAGGATGGCATTGCAGGTGGTGACTTAACCTGCTGTGCCATGATGCTGGGCCCATACCATCATAGTTTTTATATTTTAAGTCATTCACTTAAAAATATGCCACTGGAGGTAGATAGAATATTGCAGTGTTTCTTGTTTGGTACTGGCAGATTCCCCGACATAACTTTGCCTCAGTCACAGATGTGACTTGTCAGGTATGAAAAGGAAAGGAAAAGCAAGCACGGCCCAGCAGCACATGGCAAAAGGTTGTGGTGTTTACCTACACTGCCAGTACTACTTCTGAATTGTAATCTGGTTATCTATTCTGCCCACAAACATTCCAAATAGTCTGATAACAAGGAACACAAGGAGCATTAATGTTGCTTAACACTAAAATTGGAAATAATTTGATACTACTTCCCATCACTCTTAAGAGACTCCTGACCCAAGTTTTAACTGTTTCATTTCCTGCTAAAACCAGATTTTTGCACTCTGAAGCTATCAGCATTTCTCTAGAAATGTCTGTTTCCTATCAGAAATATAGTTTGGAAGCTATCTTCCATAAGCACGTAGGAAACTTAAAAACAGACCAAAACCTTTGAAATTATATTATCTGAGAGAGGATCCAAGATGGCTGAATAGGGAAAAGATGTGTTGATTTTGACCATGGGAAGACAGTGGAAGAAAGAGAAAGAATGGCATTCCCAGGGAACAGCTGGAGAGAAATTTGCCACGGAAATTCTACAGAAAAAAGAACGATGCTTTGGAGCAACAGGGATGGTACAATCCTACAGCAGCAAGCAGGACACCGCTGGTGACTCCTGCAGCCGGAAGCTGGAAGGGACGCCATCTTCTTGCAGAGAGGTGAGAGGAACCTACAGCAGCCTGTGCCACAGCTGATACTGCCCAAGGGAGAACCTATGGTCCCCACTGACTTTGAGTCTGGCCTGAAGCACTAGCAGGGGCCACAGTGCCCAGCTAACCATGTGAAGAGAGAGCACATTGCTTTCCTCCTGTCCCCACCAAGGCACCAAGCAACTATCAGGGAGAAAGTGCCATCTTACTAAGGTCAGTAGAGGCTGCTGAGGCATGGATGTGGCTGAGAGATTTTCTTGGAGGGATAAATCCATGTTCCCCTCCGAGTCTGGACTGGAAGGTTGACAGGGGTGGGGTGCCAACTTTGGAAAGTGAAGGATTCCTCTCCTCTCATTCTGTCAAGGCATGCAGACTCAATTTGCCTACCTCTGTGGCAGGTAGCTGGCTCTGGGAACATCATGGCTCTCTCATGAACTGGGAAGGCTTATAGGGCTGAGGGTGGATCCCCTGTACCCTGTGACTGGGAATCCTGTGACTGTGAGATAGGGCACGGGGTGCGTCTGGGTCTTTGGACAATCACTGTGTTAAAGGCTCAGGGTTAACTGAG
Organism: Oryctolagus cuniculus; assembly: GCF_964237555.1. NCBI lineage: Eukaryota > Metazoa > Chordata > Mammalia > Lagomorpha > Leporidae > Oryctolagus > Oryctolagus cuniculus. Next base: position 14,459,491 of record NC_091439.1, read on the forward strand.
TGCAGGGGTGGGTCATTGGAGGGCTCCACACTATGAGGAGCGCACAGATCATTTGTGTTGTTCATTCACCTGAGCAGGTGAGTGGGGCATAGGTACTGTGGGCTCACTCTGAGCAGTTGGTTCACCTGGCAGAGAGGGGCTGAGATTGTGAATCAGCAAGATCACACCCCTACCCCCTACACACTGATGATAGAGGAGACCCAATACACCCAAGTTGGGTATCAATCTGGACCCTTGTTTCACCCTTGAGCAAGGCCTGGCCCCACCCAGTAGATGCCTCTGGACATCTGCTGAAGGAGCAGACACTCTGCTAAGCCATAGAGGCATATCTCAAAGATAAAAGCCCTCAGAGGAGAAAAACAAGTGTTTCTATGCTGCCTAAAAATAATTGTGCAAAGAAACAGGAACAATGAAGACAATATGACTCCCCAAAAGGAATACAACATCTCAATATTGGAATGTGAAGATGAAGATATTGATGAAATGCCTGAAAAGGAATTCAAGAGAATGATCATAAGATTACTCAAAAACACAGAGTAGCAAACAAAGGAGTTAAAGAAATCCATACATGACATGGATGAGAAATTCTGCTGGGAGATCCATATATTGAAGAGAAATCAAACTGAAATATTAGAAATGAAGAATTCAATATGTCAATTACAAAATACAGTGGAAAGCCTTAACCACAGACTTGGTGAGGCATAAGAAAGAATAGCCAGGCTAGAAGGCAAATCTCTGGAAATATCTCAGGCAGGTTATCACTGACATCATAGGTAAGAGTGCCAACTGTTAACAGGAGTCATTGTGAACTAACTTCCCATGCAGAACCTCTCTCCTCAAAGAGTTGTATTATAATTATGTCTAAGTGTTCACAAAAGATGTATCACTCTTGGGTGCTTCTTGAAAGTTAATTAAGTTTCTTTAAAAAAAAAAGTGAAATTAACTTCAAGATGCAATGACTTTGAACAGCACTTGTCTTGACTGTTGAGGAACAGTTTTTTCTGTGCAAATTGTTGAACTCTTAGTATAGAGTTGGTCTTCTGTGTATAAAGTTAATTGAAAATGGACCTTACTGTAGAATGTGACTGGGAATGGGAGAAGGAGGAGAAGGGGTGGGAGTGTGGTGGGGGTGTGGGTATGGTGGGAAGAATCACTATATTCCTAAAATTGTTCTTATGAAATGCATGAAGTTTGTATTCCTTAAATAAAAGGTTTCTTTGAAAAAAAAGTTGTCATTGTAAAAGTTAAAACAAAATAAAGAGGGAAAATGGAGGTACAATACAGAGAGAAGAGAGTAGGCTGAGAAGTATCATTATGATCTTAAAACTGTATATAAGAAATTTGTTTCACCTACATAAACAAAAGTTTTTAAAAATTACCTGAGACAGCTTTCTACATCCAAGGACATTCAATTTTTTATGGTTTTATCATCTTTCTGAACTCCTCATTTCATACTCTCCAGTATAAACTTCCCAAAATGAAAACCTGGGTCTCTTACAATTTTTCAACCATAGCCCAGTGAATGAGACTCAAATTCTTTGCTATTGCATTGTTTGCAGTATATAAACTTGCCCTTGCCTAAGTTTTTAATTTCAGAAATAGTATTCCTGACCTCGTCCCATTACATGCCAGGAGCACTACACCCTACTTCTCTCATAACATCCAACAGTGTATCCAGAAACTCCCAGATGTCCCCTCATGGACAAAAATTGCCTCTAGCAGAGATCCATTGAATCACAAAGTCACTAAGTCACTCAATGCCTGCAATACCCACAGAGCCTGCCTTCTGAGCCATGTTCACTGCATTTCAGTAGATTTCAGGGTCACACACTCAAACCACAGCAACTCTGCTTGTAACAAATCATGAGTGTTCACCTAGAAGCAGACATCTGTGGACAAATGTACGGATGCTAGTAACCTGTTATTGTGCTCTTGTTTTGGATAAAAATCTGTCAACTCAATTATGCATACTCTAGGCCCTAGTTTCTATGGGCTTAATGCCCCCCTCCCACACACAGTTATGCATAAACCTGGAAATGTATACAATAAATATGAGTAGATAGTAGGTGTCTACTACTACGTCTACGTGGAAAGAAGGTGCGGCATTAAGAAAGCTGGAAACTGTGGACCAAGAGCCACTGTGGTAAAGAGAACTGTTACCTATTTTTATTTGTCACAAGGTATAATTATGAATCTAACAAGGTTCCCTGCAATCCTTGCTTTCTCATATATCTTTAAGTGTTAAAAGAATACAGAATTCAACTTGAAGAGGCTCCCACGGATCATATCCAAGAAATTTTGAAGCACAAAATAAGTCTTAGTAAGGAATTATAGCCTATAGAATAGGAATTCTTTGGTTCATAATGATGTAAATAAATAACCAAATAAGTCACTCAATAGGAAGGAAGAGACTGCTCTTCTTTAGAGCAGAATTCCAATTAAGAAATGTGGAAACAGAAAATTACTACTTGGCAAACACCGTGTAATAACTGGTGTGGGCAAACATTAGTGGATGATCACATTGTATGATGGTAGGTAAGATATCTGCACATTCTCAAAGTATATCTCTGCAAGATATTTATTTCTAGGTGAAAAATAGCAAATTTACAGTGGAGAAACCCAGCGGACACTCTCTTCACTAAGGGTCAATGTTACCCTCACCAATAATGAGACATATTGAGATCATGCACCTTCTGATATGATGCACTGAGAAGGGAACAGAATACTTTCTCTAACATAACCACAATGTATTCACAAGAGAAAAGAAGAAAGTCCCAAAGTGAAGGGGACTGAACAAAATAACGGGACAGAACTCTTCAAAAGCATCAAACTCGTGAATAAAACTAAGGAATGATCACAAATTAGAGAAGACTACAGCAATTTAACAAGAAATGCAATGTAGCACACTGAACTAGACAAAATTCAGTAATGTCTGATATTAGTTCATAGAGATGCTTCTTAAATGATCCAGTTTAGGTAACTGCACTGTTCATGGAAGGTATTAACATTAGGAGAAGCTGGATGAATGGTATATGGAATCTTTATGCACAATTTATGTAATTTTTCTTGTAAGTCCCTCTCTTTCAATGTCTTTGAAACAAAAAATTTAAAATAAAAAAGGAGATTTTCACTGAGTTGATATTGTATATATGTATGGAGATGTGGCGCTGGACCCCATAAAATGTATAAAATGTTAATTATAATTTTTAACTAAAAACATAAAAAGTTATACAAGTACTACAAAATATATTTAAAACAAAAACAATCTTAGTGATGGGATTGTACATGACTCTTTCTAAAAACTTCCTTTCTTATTATGGTTGTATCATAAGTTAGTCAGCATTTTAGGCAATATCAACATGATTGGATGAGAGAGGACTCATGAAGAAACCAGCTAATTTTCAGAACCTACCTGATCTAGTTGTTCCACTCAGAAGTCATTCTTAGGCGATTTTTTTGTTTTGTCATTGGAGAGGCAGAGATTCCATCTGCAACTCTACTCTTAAGAGCCAGAGCTATTCCTCAAGTCAAGTCTCCCCCATGGGTGTCAGACTCAACATCTGAGATATCACCTGCTGCCTCTCAGGGGTTGCATTAGCAGGAAGCTGGAATAAGGAGCCAAGCAGAGGCTCAAAAGCAGGCACTCCAATACGGTATATGGGTATCTCAAACAGCAGCTTAAGTGTTACACCAAATGCCCATCTCAGCATTTCCATTCCCTGATCTTTTATACGTGGAGCCTACCAGCTTCTGTCTTTCTGTTCTTCATACAGTATATGTTATTGTGAATGACAGCCACTCCACTGTGCTGTGGAACACAGAATGTATTATTTCTGACTGTCTTTTAGTACCTACTATCCAATCCCCTTCAGTCCCCTCACTCCTATCCTTCCCAGCCTCTATTAATCACTACTGTTAAATTCATATCGATTTTTAAAAATTTCTACATGGCAAAGAACATGTGGTATTTCCCTTTTGGTGTCTGGTTTATTTACCTCAGTATGACTTCCAGTAGCATCTATTTTACAGCAAATGTCAGGATTTAAATTTTTCATGGTTGAATAATATGTCATTTTGTATTTATAGCACTTTATTTTTATCTTTTTATTTTATTTATTTTTTTGACAGGCAGAATGAGAGAGAGAGAGAGAGAGAGAGAGAGAGAGAGAGAGAGAGAGAGAAAGGTCTTCCCTCTGTTGGTTCATCCCCCAAATGGCCGCTACAGCCAGCACTGCACCGATCTGAAGCCAAGAGCCAGGTGCTTCCTCCTGGTCTCCCATGTGGGTGCAGGGCCCAACCACTTGGGCCATCCTCTACTGCAGTCCCGGACCACAGCAGAGAGCTGGACTGGAAGAGGAGCAACCGGGACAGAACCAGCACCCAAACTGGGACTAGAACCTGGAGTACTGGCACAGCAGGTGGAGGAATAGCCTAGTGAGCTGTGCCACCAGCCAATATCACTTTTTTAAACAAGAAAATTATACCACTTAATTTACTTTTTTTCAAAATTTGAAGGTACCATCACAAACAGCAAATGAATAAATTACAGTATCTAGAAAATTACGTTGATATGGCTTATTAATCTAATTAACTAGGCAGTGAAAGGACTTTGTTGTTATTTGGAGAGAAATAGCTTCAAATTATAAATGTTAAGTTGTATACAACTTTATTTAAAATCTTTTTCAGTTATACCTAAATTTGTACAGTATATCATGCAGAAATGACACTTAGATACCTTAAGAAAAATAAAAACAGATGATAAAAATAACAGCTTTTATTTATTATATATTAGATGGCATTTCCAACATTTTATGTTTTCAGGGAAAAACAGGATAGCTCCTATTATTCTAACTTTAAAAAAAAATGAACTGAAGCCTAAACAAGCTAAGTAATTGGCTTCCCAAGGACATTAAATCATGAAATGGCAAAGTTGTGGACTAGGCATGATCTGAATGAAAGCTGTTTATTTTCCAAATTCAATGTTCTGTGTATTTCCTATAATCCATTAAAAGGATCCTAATATCCAACTATACTTTGATAAAACCTGCGCAACTGCTGCAGAAGAGCACTGCCCCAAGCCAAATATTCTATTACCCTCTAGAATAGAGTTTGATGAGACCAAGTTGATTTAAGTGTACTGAAAATATGAAGGCTAGGAACCTATGTTAGTGGATATTCTATCCTCTACCTCTAGTGGGGCTCTTAATAAATTGACAGTCAAAAAAAGTAAGTGATTGAAATTTCAGTATTTTGTTCACAGCACATAATATAAAAATTCATTTATGTCTAAATTTTACACAAAAAGGGAATGGCACAAAATGTAAATGACAGATAATGATTTAGATTGTGTTCAGTAATACTTCTTCATTTCTGAGAAAATATTACAATTCAGATTATTCTACAATTCTTTCAGCTTAGATTTACTGAGTCATCAATTTTATTCTCTTTTATAAATACTAATGAAGATTAAAACTCAAGAAAGGGGCCATTGTTATGGTATAATAGGTTAAACTGCCACCTACAATGCCAGCATCCCAAATAGGTGCTGGTTCACATCCCGTTTCTTCCACATCCAATGCAGCTCCCTGCTAGTATGCCTGGGAAAGCAGCTGATGACCCAAATGCTTGGACCCCTGCATTTACATGGGAGACCTGGTTAGGGGTCTTAGCTCCTGGCTTCAGCCTGGCCTAGTGCTGGCATCTGTGGCCATTTGCAGAGGGAACCAGTGGATGGAGGACCTGTCTCTTTCTCCCTCTGTAAATTTGACTTTCAAACACATAAATCTTTTAAAAACTCAAGAAAATATTCTGGGCTTGCATTGTGTCAAAGCAGGTAAAGCCACAGTCTGCTATGCCAGCACCCAACATGGGTGCAGGTTCAGGTCCCAGTAGCTCCACTTCTGATCCAGCTCCCTGCTAATGGCCTGGGAAAGCTGCAGAGGATAACACATTTCTTTACTTACTCATCCACAGATACCCAAGTTAATCCCTTATTTTGGTTATTGTGAATAGTGCTACAATGAACATTGTCGCTCCCCCTCTTCGTGGAGGAACGACACAAGACCCTGAGCTGTTCTTTTGTCTGCTCGGCCCTCCCCGGGTTTGCTGCTGGTTCTTCCCGGGTTGGCTGCCATCCCTTCCACCTCCATGGAAGGGCGGTTCCCCCTGGCCACTTTCCCCACTTCCGCAGGGGAGTGGCACACCGCCGGCCGGCTCTCTCGGGGGCTGCACAGGTGTTCCCCTTAGATGTTCCTGGTGCATGCCGTCTCTCTCCTCCTTTATAGTCCTCTTCCACCAATCCCAACTCGGCCGCCCACACGCCGAGCACGCTGCTCTCCTCCAATCAGGAGCAAGTCCCACAGTCTATTGGCTGAACTGGAGGCAGCTGTGCAGAAGCTGTTCTCTTCTCTCCCAGCGCCATATCGTGGGAGAGCAGATGCATAGAATAAGTCTTAATTCCAGTAACAGTATAGTCCGAGTTGCTCCCCACAAACATGACTGAAATTACCTCTTTGATAGGATTTCATTTCCTTTAGATATATACTCAAAGGTGGGATAACTGGGTTACATGGTAGATCTATTTTTAGTCTTCTTGAGGAACCTCCATGCTGTTCTCCAAAATAGCTGTACTAATTTACATTCCCACCATCTGTGTGTAAGGATTCCCTTTCCTTCACATTCCCTCCAGTAATTTTATTTGAGAGGTAGAGGTAGAGGGAGAGACAAAGTTCTTCCATCCACTGGTTCACTCCCCAAAGGGCCACAATGGCTGGAATTGGACCAACTCAAAGCCAGGAGCTTCCTCTGGATATCCCACGTGGGCGCAGAAGGGGGCCCAAACACTTGGGCCATCTTCCACTGCTTTTCCAGGCCATAGCAGAGAGCTGGATTAGAAGAGCAGCAGCTAGGACACAAAACAGTGCCCACATGGGATGCCAGCACTGCAACAGGAAGCTTAGCCTACTGTGTCACAATGCCAGTCCTACCAGCAATTTTTTTAAAATCTTTTTCATAATAGTCGTTCTAACTGGAGTAAGATCATATCTCACTGTGTTGACTTGCATTTCCCTGATAGTTAATGATACTGAGAATTGTGTGTGTGCTGGCCATCTGTATCTCTCATTCAGAGGAATTTCTATTTAGATCTTTCCCCATTTATTAACTGGATTATTTGTTGTTGAGTTTTTACATTCCTGTATATTCTGGATACGAATCTTTGTCGGATGAACAGTTTGAAAATATTTTCTCCAGTTCTGTTTTTGTTGATTGCCTCATTTGGAGTACATATAATCCCATTTGTCTTGTTTTGCTTTAGTTGCCTGTGCTTTTGGGATCTTAATCAAAAAACTATCGCCTATACCGATATCTTAAGGTGTTTCACTTATGTTTCCTCCTAGCATTTTCACTGTTTCAGATCTTACATATATATCTTTGATCCATTTTGATTTTTGTAACGGGTGAGTGTGAGGGAAGGGGTCAAATTTCTTTTTCTTTTTTTTGACAGGCAGAGTGGACAGTGAGAGAGAGAGACAGAGAGAAAGGTCTTCCTTTGCCGTTGGTTCACCCTCCAATGGCTGCTACGGCCGGCGCGCTGCGTCCGGCGCACCACACTGATCCGATGGCAGGAGCCAGGTGCTTCTTCTGGTCTCCCATGGGGTGCAGGGCCCAAGCACCTGGGCCATCCTCCACTGCACCCCCGGGCCACAGCAGAGAGCTGGCCTGGAAGAGGGGCAACCGGGACAGAATCCGGTGCCCCGACCGGGACTAGAACACAGTGTGCCGGCGCTGCAAGGCGGAGGATTAGCCTAGTGAGCCGCGGCGCCAGCTCAAATTTCAATCTATATGGATACCCAGCTTTCCCAGAACAACTTACTGAAGAGATCACTCTTTTCCAGTGCTTATTTTTGGTGCCTTTGTGAAGAATCGCTTGGCTGCAGATGTGTGGATTCATTTCTGAGGTCTCTGACCTATTGGTCTATGTATCTGATTTTATGTCAGTACCATGCCATTTTTGTTACAACAGCTTTTATGTCTTGACATCAGGTATTGTGGTATCTCCAGCATTGTTCTTCTTGAAAAAGATTGCTTTGGCTTTTGGGGTCTTTTGTGTCTATACGAGATTATGCTTTGTCTAGTTCTGTGAAGAATGTCACTGGTATTTTGATGGCAATTTCTTTGAAAATGGCAAATTGCTGTTTATAGTTATTTATGGATTCTTCCAATCCCTGAATACAAGTCTTCCTTTTTGTTTATGCCTTCAATTTCTTTCATTAGTGTTGTGTTTCCTTCATTACAGAGATCTTTTACAACCTTAAATTTATTCCAAGGCATTGTATTTTATGTTCCACTATTACAAATAGGATTGCTCTTATAATTTTAGTAAATTTATTCTTGGTATATAAAATGCTGATTTGTGTGATTCTGCATTATGCAACTTTACTGAATTTCAGTTCTAGTGGCCTTTTGGTGGAGTCTATAGGTTTCTATATATAGAATCATGACTTTTGAAAACAAGGATAATTTTACTTCTTCCTATCCTACTTATATACCTTTTCTAATTTTTCTGGATAAAATTTCCAGTATTGTAATGAGTAACAGTTGTAAGAGTAGACATTTGGTTACAGAACTGAGAGGAAATGCTTTCAGCTTTTCCCTATTTAATATGATACTACCTGTGAGATTATCATATATAGCCTTTTATGTTTATGCATGCTACTTATCTAATTTGTTCAGTTTTTTTAATCATGAATGGATGTTGGATTTTATACATTTTATATATGACTATTAACATGATCATGCACTGTAGCCTTCTGTTGATGTATTAGGTTTACTGATTTATGTTAAATCATCTTTATAACCCTGGGCTAAATTCCATTTGATTATGGTGAATGATCTTTCTAATGTGCTGTTGACCTCATTTTGATAGAATTTTATTGAGGGCTTTGGCATCTAACTTCATCAAAGACACTAGCCTATAGTTTTTTGTTGTTGTTGTTGTGTTCCTGTTTTTGTGCTAGTCTTACAGAATGATATTGGAAGAGTTAACCCCATTTTTTTAAAAATAATTTGAGAAGAACTAGCATTCAGCAGTTAGGCCATCTGGTTCTGGGATTTTCTTCAGAGACTTTATTACTGATTCAACCTCATTATTATTATTGGTTTCTCCTGGTTTTCTATCTTCATGGTTCAATCATAGTTAAGATGTCTATGTTCATAAAGTAATCAAGTTTCCTAGGTTTTCCAGTTTATTGGCATATAGTTGTTCCTAGTAGTCCCTATTTGTCCTGAGTATCTCTGTGGTTATCAGCTGTAGTATCTTCCTTTTCATTTCTTATTTCATAGTCTAGCCAAAGGTTTATGAACACTTCAAAAAAAATCAACTCTTCATTTTGTTGAAAAGTTTTTGTCTCCATTTATTTCTGCTCTGATCTTTTTTTTTTCCTTTTAGTATCTTTAGATTTGGTTTGTTCTTGCTTTTCTAGGTCCGTGAGATTTACTATTAAATTAATCATATCTAAGTGTTAATTGCTATAAACTTTTCATTCAATACTGCTTTAGCTGTATCCTGTAAGTTTTAGAATGTTGTGCTTCAATCTTCATTTGTTTCAAGGAATTTGTAAATCTTTTGATTCCTTCCATTCAGAAGATTTCTTCATTCAGAATCCTGTTTTTCCGTCTCCATCTTATTTATATAATTCTTAAAGTTTCTTCTGCTATTGATTTCTAGCTTTGGTCTGCTGTTGTCATAAAAGATACATGTTATGACTGCAAATTTTTAATTTGTTGAGACGTGACCTACTATATCATCTATCCTAAAGGATCTTCCACATGCTGTTGAAAATAAGTACTCTAAAAAAAAAAAAAAAAAAAAAAAAGAAAATAAGTACTCTACAGCTGTTGAATGAACTGTTGTTAAATGTTAGGACCATTTGTTCTGCAGCACAGTTTAACTCTGAAGTTTGTTGATTTTTTTGTTGTTGGTTTTTAAAGATTTATTTGAAAGTGTTGTTGGTTTTTAAAGATTTATTTGAAAGTAAGAGTTTCAGAGAGGAACAGACTGTCCATCTGCAGATGGCCACAATGGCCAAGGTTGGGCCTGGCCAAAGCCAGGAGCCTCATCCAGGTCTCTCACGTAGGTGGCAAGAGCCCAAACACTTGAACCACTTTCCACTGCTTTTTCAAGTCATTAGCAGGAAATTGGATAGAAAGTGGAGCAGTTGCCCATAAGGGTTGCTGGCATCATACGTGGCGGCTTTACCTGCTACATCATGACATTGGCCCCCTTCATTGATTTCCTCTCTGCATGATCTGTGCATTGATGAAAATGAAGTTTTCTTCTATTACTGTATTGGAACTTCTCTCTCCCTTTAGATCTAATGTTTACTTTATAAGACTGAGCTGTGCCATTAGGTGCATACATATTATATATTCCTGTTGAATTTATCCCTTGATTCTATGGTGACCCAGTGTCTTTGTACAGTTTATCTGCTAAAAGCGTAACTCCTATTTGCTCACTTTTAGGTTCCCTTGCATGGAATATTTTTTTCCATCTTTAACCTTCAGTCTGTCTCTTTACTGGTGAAGTGAATTTCTTTAAGGCACCCTATCATTGGGAATCTTGTTTTTATACATTCAATAATCTTTCAATTGGGAAAATTTAGTTCATTTGCATTCATGGTTATTATTCATCAGTGGTATTGACTAATTCTGTCCTTTAAAAAATTCTTATATTTTGAATAGCCTTTGTGCTTTTTGCTATTCATCTTTGTGCTTTAGTGGTCTGCTATATTGATAAGGCGTGATTCTTCTGTTTCTTTTATTTCTGCTCTTCTAATTGGTTGTATCATGTTGCATTTTTTTCATGATGGTAATTATCTTTCTTTTGCATTTGTATGCAGGACTCTCCTAATCATCTTTTATAAAGTTGATATATAGTAATGAATCCCCTCAGTTTTTGCTTGTCTGAGAAAGCCTTTATTTCTCCTTCATTTAAGGATAGCTTTGCTAGGTATAGTATTCCTGACTGGGCAAATAACTTTTTAGATCATAATAAACAGTGTTGCTATAATTTTGAATTCTGTTTCTCACTTTTTAAACCATTTTTTAAAGGATTTTTATTTATTTGTTTGAAAGGCAGAGTTACAAAGAGGGAGGAAGGGGGGGAGAGAGAGAGAGGAGAAGAGTGGAGAGAGAGAGGTCTTCCATCCACTGGTTCACTCCCCAAATGGCCGCAACAGCTGGAGCTGACCTGATCCAAAGCCAGGAGCTTCTTCTGGATCTCCCATGGGGGTGCAGGGACCCAAAGACTTGGGCCATCTTTTACTGTTTTCCCAGGCCATAGCAGAGAGCTGGATCAGAGGTGAACAGCCAGGACTTAAATTGGTGCCTATATGGGATACTGGCACTGCAGGCAGTAGCTTTACACACTACACCATAGCGCCAGTCCCTGTTTTCTTACTTTTCAATCACTAGTTCAAAACATTATGTACAACTTAAGAGCTGTTTTATATCCTATATTATATTGTTTCAATATCCTTGATGGTATCACTCTTGATCACTTGAGGGGGTGACTATAGGTTTTGGGAAAAGTTTAGGAAACTACTCAGAGCAAAGTCTAATAATCAAACTACATATTAGATTCTGATATTATCATGAATAATTAAGTAATTAAACTTATCTGAGATTTGGGAACCAGCTCTTGGACCAAGTGGAAAAAAATGGGGACAGGCATTTGGCAGTGTGATTAAGATGTAGCTTGCAATGCCTGTATTCCATATCAGAGTGTCTGGTTCAAGTCCTACCTACACTTTCGAACCAGCTTCCTGTTAACATACACACTGGGGAGTAAGCAGACCATGGCTTAAGTGTGTGGGTCCCTGCAACTCACATGGAGAGGAGACCCATATGGAGTTCCTGGTCCTGGCTTTGGCCTGGACCAACCCTGGCTGTTGTGGGCATTTGGGGAGTAAATCAGCAGATGGAAGACATTTGTTTGTCTCTTTACCTTTCAAATAAAATGACAATAATTAAATTTTAAAAAATATCTGGACACTCTGAGAAACAGTGACTTGATCAGCTCTTGTCCTGACCGTTGATGCACAATGTAATACTTTATCCATTTTAGTATTTTCTTTGTTTTGTTCTATTACTATTGGTTAAACTCTGTGATTAACACACAGTTATTCTTAGGTGTTTAAATTTTAACTGAAAACTGATCCCTGTTAAATATAACAGTGGGAATAAGAGGGAGGAGATGTACAATTTGGGACATGCTTAATCGGACTTGCCCCAAATGGTGGACTTAGAATCGTGCCAGGGGATCCCAATACAATCCCATCAAGGTGGCATGTACCAATGCCATCTCACTAGTCCAAGTGATCAATTTCAGTTCACAATTGATCACACTGATAGGTCTAAGAGTTAAAAGGATCACACAAACAAGTCTAGTGTCTGCTAATACTAGCTGACAGAATCAAAAAGGGAGAGAACAATCCATCATGGGAAGTGGGATACACAGTAGACTCATAGAATGGCAGATGTCCTAAACAGCACTCTGGCCTCAGAATCAGCCCTTAAGGCATGCGGATCTGGCTGAAGAGCCCATGAGAGTATTTTAGGCATGGAAAGCCAAGACACCCTGGAAAAAAAAAAAAAAAAAAAATGGAAGATCTCTGCAAGTGAGATCCCAGTGAAAAGAACGGGGCCATCAAAGGAGGTGGTACCTTTCTCTGAAGGGAGGAGAGAACTTCCACTTTGACTATGACCCTGTCAGAATAAGATCGAAGTCGGCGAACTCAAAAGGCTTCCATAGCCTTGGCAACTCATGACTAGAGCCTAGGGAAATTACTGACGCCATAAACAAGAGTGTCAAATTGTTAACAACAGGAGTCACTGTGTACTTACTTCTCATGTGGGATCTGTCCTTAGTGTGTTGTCCAATGTGAAGTAATGCTATAACTAGTACTGAAATAGTATTTTATACTTTGTGTTTCTGTGTGGGTGCAAACTGATGAAATCTTTACTTAGTATATACTGAATTGATCTTCTGTATATAAAGATAATTGAAAATGAATCTTGATGTGAATGGAATGGGAGAGGGAGCGGGAGATGGGAGGGGTGTGAGTGGGAGGGAAATTATGGGGGGGGGGAGCCATTGTAATCTATTAACTGTACTTTGAAAATTTATATTTACTAAATAAAAAAAATATCTGGAGCCTCATGAGATAACATGCACTGTTATATCTGAGACAGCAAACTGAAACTGAAGAACTGAAGCTCTCTGAATATATGTAACATTTCTAACATAGGGATATGACCACAAACACCACAGAGTGGTCTGCAGAATAAAATGACAACATGCGTGAACAGTCTGGCACTGCATACAAGTGTCTTTACTTTCTCATACTTAAAAATCTTTAATGCCATTCCTCATTGCATAAGCATAAGCCTTTGTCATTATAATGAGATTATGTGTTTACAAAACGAATATATTTAAGTCAAATTTCAATTTGTATCTTCTAGACTCCCACACATATGATTAGCTATTTAGGGCACAGATCACACTGATCAGCCTTCTCAACTCCATGATGTTCAAGAAGTGATTAAGATATTGCCTGGGGTTGTGTAGGTATGAGTGATCATGAAGTGAAAAATCACTGTTAGTTTCTAGGAAACTTCAATTTTTATCTCGTCTTTATGTACAGTCTGGGCTACTGCATTAACTGAAGATGCATATAGAATGTTAAAATTTGGATTGTTACCTAAATGAGCTTTTACAACTTTCCATTTATACAACTTTTGTTTTTTATAAAGAAAAAAGTTTTTTCATTTGTATTATCAAAACGGCATGTGTCAACCTTACTATTTTCCACCAAAAAAAAAAAAAAGTACTACAGAAATACTAGTGAAGATTAAGTGATTTACTTATCATAATCCTTCATAAACCCAATCACATCACCACGGTCAGCTTAAGTACCCCTAAATGGATACCCAAATATCTTCTGTAACTCATACCGAAAGTTGCATTTCCATGTCTTAGCATGTGGGCAAACTAAAGGAACAGTATTTTCAAATACAATCAAATGTCTTTATGCTCACAATTAGAGAAGCCTGCATAAACAACAAAAAAGAAAATTTTAAATAAAATCTTGTAAGTCTGAAGTGGACCCTGAAGTGCATGCAGAAACATGAGTGTGCCTTCTGGGCAAGCACTGCTTCACGGCTAGCAGTCCTCAGGCTCAGAGAATTAAACTGGAGGCGAACATCTAATGACTGTGGAGCTTCCCAACACTTTGTGCCGCGAGTCTGGCAGCTGCATCACACTACAATTAACTGTCCTAAAAATACACAGGCAGAATATTCATGGAAGCTATCTTGCTGCTTCAAGTCCAACATTCTCATTTTTTTTTTAAAGTATTAGGTTAGTTTTTAAATATGGAAAACTGTCCAGAGTTACTGAAAAAATACAGACTCCAGCACTATTTATCGCCATGAAGCAATTTTTTAACTTAGGTTCAATTATTTCCTTTTTATGAGGCAGTATCCAAAGACATGGACATGCATGGCTAAGCCTGACCTTTGCTCTCCAGAAAAGAATCAGTGATGATAAAGCTCGAAATAGCCGGCGCCGCAGCTCACTAGGCCAATCCTCCACCTGTGGCGCCGGTACACCAGGTTCTAGTCCCGGTTGGGGCGCTGGATTCTGTCCCGGTTGCCCCTCTTCCAGGCCAGCTCTCTGCTGTGGCCCAGGAGTGCAGTGGAGGATGGCCCAAGTACTTGGGCCCTGCACCCCATGGGAGACCAGGAGGAAGCACCTGGCCCTGGCTTCGGATCAGCGCGGTGCGCTGGCCGCAGCGGCCATTGGAGGATGAACCAACGGCAAAGGAAGACCTTTCTCTCTGTCTCTCTGTCTCTCTCTCACTGTCCACTCTGCCCGTCAAAAAGAAAAAAAAAAAAGCTCAAAATAAGCACTTTCCCCAGCTACAGGGAACAGTAAAACAGGTCAAAGCACAGTCTCTTACTGACCATGATCTGCAAACTGGCTGATCAGATGCAAAATTCTGGGTTGGGTTTTACTTCAAAGAGAACTACAGATTGTAACAGGTTCTCAAAAGTTATTGTGGGTTTGCAAACATTTCTCAAAATTAAAAAGTTGGACTGAATAACTTCCTACAAATGTTACACATTCTAAATATTAAACTGACTTTGCATCTGCCCTTGTCTTTCCAGTAGGCACAAAGGGTAAGTGATGCTTTTATGAAACCTAATAAAATGTATAAGGTAATATTATCTATTACAAGTAGAAATTACTATCAGCAGGCATTCATAAGATGCAAAAATAATAGAAACACATCTAAAAGTTATCTATGACCCAAAGCAATTCATTAACTTTAAAAAGGATCTATTACAAGCAATCTCCCTGAACCAATTCTGAGAATGTCACAAAGTAGAAAGTCATTTGAACTCAATAAATACATGTAGTATACTCATGGGACTTCTACCATAGGGGCAAAGGTTAAAGCAAAACACCGAATGAATGCTAGGTTGTTCAGCTCAAGGTGACAAAGTACTGTAATGGAAACTACTCACTAAATTCTTTTCCCTACCAAGCACAACATTTTCAGGACTAGTTGGTCAGTTAACATTGCTCGGGGTAGAAAGCTGATGTATCCTTTTTTTCTTAAGCAAGCTTCCAGAATAAAGTGGCACTGATGGCAGTGCTAAGAGGAATGCAGCTGGGGGCTGGCACTGTGGTGTGGTGGGTAAAGCTGCCACCTCCAGTGCTGGCATCTCATGTGGGCGCCGGTTCAAGTCCCAGCTGCTCCACTTCCTATCCAGCTCTCTGCTATGGTCTGGGAAAGTGGGAGAAGATGGCCCAAGTCTTTGGGCCCCTGTACCCGCATGGGAGACCCAGAAGAAGCTCTTGGCTCCTGGCTTCAGATCAGCGCAGCTCCACCTGTTCTGGTCAATAGGGGAGTGAACTGGCAGATGGAAAATCTCTCTCTGCCTCTCCCCTCTGTAACTCTTACAAGTAAATAAAATCTTTATAAAAAAAAAAAAAAAAAGGCTGGGGCCGGTGCTGTGGCACAGCAGGTTAACACCAGGGCCTGAAGAACTGGCAACCCAAATGGGTGCCGGTTGAAGACCCGGCTGCTCCACTTCCCATCCAGCTCTCTGCTATGGCCTGGGATAGCAGTGGAAGATGGCTCAAGTCCTTGAGCCCCTGCACCTGCAGGAAGACCTGGAAGAAGCTCCTGGCTCCTGGCTTCGGATCGGCACAGCTCCAGCCACTGCGGCCAATTGGGGAGTGGACCATTGGATGGAAGACCTCTCTCTCTCTGCCTCTCTTCTGTGTAACTCTGACTTTCAAGTAAAAATAAGTAAATATTTAAAAAAAAAAAAAAAAGGAATGCAGGGGGCTTCACTTTAAACAGGGAATTTCACAGATGTGCATTCTTCCATACAAATCAAATGCATGCCCTGTACCTAGCTGTCACAGCTAATCCACTTTAAAGTCTCTCCCAACCAAAGAAACAACGGGGCACAGGCCCATGACTTTGCCAATTGGGACAACTTTTTGTCTATGATTCTGATAGCACCTCTCAAGCCTGAAAATACTTCTAGGAATCTACCTCTAAGGAATCATCTAACACATGTCAAAATCTACACACAGTAAGATGATCAGAGGATAAAAGGAAAAACTGGATGCAACTCAAATATCCACAGGTTAAATAAATTACACTATCTAGCACACACATTATTCAGCATTCAAGCGTGAAATATGATCAGTTAACATGGAAGAGTATAATTAATAAGCAAAAAAGGCAGGATATACAATTACACATAAAAGCCATGGAACATAAACTATTTGTACTTACATATTAAGTTGCATCAACAAAACTTTTAATAGTGATTTCCTTTGAGTGGAGTTGAGGAAAAATGGAAGATGAGAAAAGACTTACTCTTTGCATTTCTGAACTGTTTGAATTTTTCCAATGGAAATGCACTTGTTTACTTGGTAGTTTTCTCAAAAAAAGAAAAAGAAAACCTAAAAACATAGGTATGTAAATATGGACCAGAATACTCAATTATAAAAATAGCATTAAAGTGGAAGGATTATATAGCATTTCTATAATTTCTAAAGTTTTTGCAATGTAGTATTTCTTAATTTCTTAAACTATAACTAAACTATATCCAAGGGTCTTCTTTTTGTAAAGCGTGTAATCATTCTTTAACTTTATTTTTCAGAGCCTACTTAAGCTACAGTTTTACAACACAATCTATTGTTACACACATAAGAACTTTCTCGAAATTCCATATTTACCAGTTATTTGGGGCCAGTGCCATAGCAGAGAACCAGATCAGATGTGGAGCAACCAGGACTCGAACTGGTGCCCGAATGGGATGTTGGTGCCTCAGACACCTGTTAACCCAATGTAAAGCAGTGAAGGATGGCCCAAGCGCTTGGGCCCCTGCACCCACAAGGGAGACCCTAAAGAAGCTCCTGGCTTCAGACAGGCCTAGCTCCAGCCACTGTGGCCATTTAGGGAGTGACCCAGCAGATGGATTCTCTAACTCTGCCCTTCAAATAAAAAAATCTAAAAAAAATTTACTAGTGAGGCTGGCAGTGTGGTGTAGTGATAAGGCTGCCATCTGCAGTGCTGGCATCCCATGTGGGCACCAGTTCGAGTCCTAGCTGCTATATTTATGATGCAGCTCTCTGCTAATGGCCTGGGAAAACAGAAGATGGCTCAAGTCCTTGGGCCCCTACACCCATGTAAGAGACCCAGAGGAATGCAGCTCTGGCTGTTGCGGCCATCTGGGAAGCAACCAGTGGATGGAAGACTGTCTCCTCTGCCTTTCAAAAGAAAAAAATTAACTAGTTATTTGTCCTGTCCCTCACTGTTGTTTCTGAAGCCTCAGAGTCGCAAGGCTTCTTCCATGAGGAGAGCAGAGACCAGAATCTCACTTCTAAATATGCATTCTAACTTCATCACTGGCTGCCTGAATCTGAATGGGATACATGACCTCTCCTTGCATCAATTTCCAGGGAACTGTTAATACCTAACCCTGAAGGCTGTTTTGAGGATTAAGACTAGTGGTACAAAGTACTGATGTAATATCTGGTATGGTAAACTATTAGTTACCTATTAGTTAACCAAGCTGTAAGCTATTATTTTAACTACTGTAAAATATATATGTAGCAAACTATACATTTTAACATATTATGATCAACAAAAAGTACATTTGTAAGAAAAATGAAAATACACCTTATGTGTCAATTTGAAAGTGTGAGGCAGGCATTTAGACTGGTGGTTAAGATACTGGACAGGAAGCCCATATCTCACATCAGAGCCTGTGTCTGACTCCTGGCTCTAGCTTCCAACTCTGGCTTCCTGCTAATGGAGACCCTTATAGGCATCAGGAGATGGCTCAAGTAACTGAATTCCTGACATGCACATGGGAGACCTGGATTGGGTCCCTGGCTCCTGGCTTTGGCCCCGACATGGGGCTCTTGTGGCTGCTGGGGGAGTACAACATAGGACAGGAGCTTTCTCTCTTCCTCTTCCTCTTTCTCTACCTCTCACAAAAAATCATTGATAGCATGTGAATTTGTTTACATATTCATCCTAACCCAATCTTTATATTCCCTGAATCACTACAGTTTCAAGAGAATGGTAGAAAAGGAGTTCGCAGTGATGTCATTTTATCTCACCTACACTTGATATTGCACAATTCACTGTGAGCTAAAATAGTTTCTCTTGAACATCTTTTCTAATCTGAAACTGCAGTAACTAGTGAGAAGGTTTTACTGTTTTCCTCTGGTTTTCCATTTAAAGGGAGAACATAACATTGGAAGTTGGGATGTCCCCTTCTTTCTTCCCACATCTCAGATCACTCTTTGAAAAGAAAGGGTCACCAAATCAAAACCAAGGATCAAGCCCCTGCCTACCCTATTTATTAACTCAAGGTTCATCTTTTTGGATTAAGAATCAAAGAAACCAATATTTTCCCCCCCTTTCTATAGTTGTACTTCCTGCTGCATTGAATATTCTCACTGGTTGCTCTTAATTTGTTGATTCCCAGTTGGAATCAATTTTCCATTTTTTGAGGTAGATCAGGACTACCCACATTTCAGAGCTATGAATTCTCCAGTAAGACAAGATAGAGTTGCCTGGATTTTACTGCTGACAAAAAGAAACCTGTTTTGGCAACACTGAAAATTAACTCCTGATACCGCCCTTATCAGGGAAAAACTACTATTAGGATTAACTGAACAGTAGGAAGTATTTATGAATACTTATCTCCCATTTAATTTTTACATAGCAATTTTTGAGAGGAGGCTGGTTTACATAAGTGCATATACAGTTAGGTCATTTCATAGACATGAACCTTCACTAGACAATGTAATTCCAGGCAAGTACAAGATAAATATTGTTTATGTTGTGGCATCCGGGAGATAAACCTTTTAGAGAGTGAAGATGGAAACCTTCACACGCGCTGAGATGGATGATAAAGCAGAGGCTCTCACGAGGGGCTGCCAGGTCCCCCAGCAAGGACCCTGCATGTGGGCATCCCAAGCCTGGCAGTGGGCCCAAAGTCTGGAAGTGTTTTACCCCCAGTGCATCAACTGCAAGCAATTTGAGTCTGCTTTGCCTCTGCCCATGACAAGAATCAACTTGTTCCAAAATTCCACAAAATTGTTTCTTTTATGTTAAAACTCTGCTGTTTCTGGGAAAGCTAAAAGCTAGAATTTTTTACACATGTGGACAAATGCTATTTTGGGGCCTTTCAGTTCCTTTAAACAAAGACATTTTAAAGAAATCTTTCTGTAGTTTATTATAAAGAAAAGTCACCCTGATTTTCAAAAAATTTAAAGAGTATATCTTGGTTTCTATATGATCTCTTAAAAGCTCAAGAAGGATCAAGTTATACATTGAATTCAAATGAATTGCAAGTTAAAAGAAAATTACTGAAGAGGAAAAATGTCATGACTTCTCTTTACAGACCATTTTTCTAATCAATCCATCTATAAACAAAGTTTGTATATATATATATATATGTATTTTTAAATAACCATGATGTCACTTTTAAGTAGTAAGTATTGAAAACTGACAAGTGTAAGTAATGGCTCTTTATTTTTCACTTTAAATACATGTAAAGCCATCTGGGGTATCTTTAATACCACAGGAAGCAGTGCTACTCAACAATGAGGACAGAGAATGAAATCTGAAGCGAAGAATAACCATGGCAAAGAATAACCATGGCATCATCAATTAGGTAACAAGTGGACAGACAGGCTAGGAGAGCACCTGTAAGTTCTGAAGTAGTGCAGCATGCGGCCCAAAAACAAAGTTAGTATTCAAAGAAGCAGCCTCTCCTTTTGAATCATCTTGCTTACTCTCAACCAGGATTTCTGAATCTCATACTATTAACATTTTGGACCCCAAAGTATCCTGTTGTGGTTGTTCTGCACACTGTAGGATGGTGAGCAGCATCCTTGGCTTCTACCCACAAGATGCCAATAGAATTGCTACCCCTAATTCCAACATTCAAAAAATGATTTGGACATTGCCATATGTCCCCTAGGAGTAGAATCACTCCTGGTTGAGAACCATGGCTCTACACCAAAGAAAATCTGAGAGCTAGCATGAATAAAATCCTAAAATTATTTTATTTGAAGTGATTTTATAAACAGACACAAGAGTTAGCTGCACAAAGCAAGTCAGACCTTCTAAGTGAAGTCATCCATTTTTCAGGACACGAAAATCCAAGGAACACAGTTTTAACAACATCCTTGAAAATGCTGCTGGCACTTGACACACATCGTCTCTTCAAGCAGGAAAGCTATCATGCCAACATAAGGCGCCCTGGTTATCTTAAAACTCTAGAATAGGTATCATGAGGGGGTGAACTTCCAAACTGATTTAATCTCTAATCTGTATAAAATCAGATTAATTTAAAATGAAAACAACAAATCTGAGTAGGAAGTAACCAGAGAAAGCAACCTGGAATTTTGTGCAGAGACAACTCATTAATAGATTTTTTTTTTTTTTTGACAGGCAGAGTTAGAGAGAGAGACAAAGAGAAAGGTCTTCCTTCCATTGGTTCACCCCCAAAATGGCTGCCACAGCCAGAGCTACACCGATCCAAAGCCAGGAGCCAGGTGCTTCCTCCTGGTCTCCCATGCGGGTACAGGGCCCAAGGACCTGGGCTATCCTGCATTGCCTTCCCGGGCCACAGCACAGAGCTGGACTGGAAGAGGAGCAACTGATGGCAGGAGCCAGGTACTTATCCTGGTCTCCCATGTGGGTGCAGGGCCCAAGCACTTGGGCCATCCTCCACTGCACTCCCTGGCCACAGCAGAGAGCTGGCCTGGAAGAGGGGCAACCGGGACAGAATCTGGCGCCCCAACCGGGACTAGAACCCAGTGTGCCGGCGCCGCAAGGCGGATGATTAGCCTAGTGAGCAGCAGCGCAGGCCTCTTTACACTTGTAAAAGCTATCAACCAAAAACTGACTTGAAGTTTTGAATAGTAAGACCACACAGAGTACAAAGTTAAATCAGCTCCAAGAATTTTAAAGATACTTGCCACTCTGGAAAAGGCAGTATCCAAAGCTGTGCCTGTCAAAAGTAAAATAGGTAATTTTTCCAATAAATGTTATTTAAAATTTAAAACTTTTCTTTGCACCTGGAAAATGTTTGTTTATAAGGCATAAATAGTGACAGTGATACTTCTAACATTTTACCAAAATTTCAAGAATTAACTCATAATGTGTTTGAATTTCTAATATCACATCAAGTGAGATCAATCATGTTTTCTTAGTTTTTTGTTTTTGAACAAACAAGTAGTGGAAATCAGAAATCCTGTTTCCTTCTTAGTTTTTCAAAAACTTCTTATTCTACTAGATTTCATGCAAAATTGAAAACATACTACACTGTTTTTTTGCAAGTTTTATTTATTTATTTGAAAGTCAGAATTATACAGAGAGGCAGAGAGAGGTGGGGAAAGAGGCGGGGAGAGGCGGGGAGAGAGAGCGAGAGCGAGAGGTGGGGAGAGAGAGAGAGGCGGGGAGAGAGGGGGGAGAGAGGCGGAGAGAGCGAGAGCGAGAGCGAGAGCGAGAGCGAGAGCGAGAGAGAGAGAGAGAGGTGGGGAGAGAGAGAGGCGGGGAGAGAGAGAGGCGGGGAGAGAGAGAGAGAGGCGGGGAGAGAAAGAGGCGGAGAGAGCGAGAGTGAGAGAGAGGCGGAGAGAGAGAGAGGCGGAGGGAGGGAGGGAGGGAGGGGGAGGGAGAGAGAGGGAGGGGGAGGGTGAGGGCGAGATTGAGAGATTTTCTATCTGCTGTTTCACTCCCCAACTGGCTGCAACTGCAGGAGCTGCAATGATCCAAAGCCAGGAGCCAGGAGCTTCTTCTGGATCTCTTACATGGGTGCAGGGGCACAAGGACTTGGGCCACCTTCCACTGCTTTCCCAGGCCATACCAGAGAGCTGATCAGAAGTGGATCAGCTGGGACTTGAATCAGTGCCCAAATGGGATGCTGGCACTGCAGGCAGTGGCTTTACTGGCTACGCCACAGCGCCAGGCCGCCCCTTTTTTGCTTTTTCCATTTAATATTCTCTAATGCCTTTAAATATTCTCCCAAATGTAATTCTCAATGGCTAGTATATCATGTGAATACATGTTAGGGTTATTTAGCTGTTTTCTTATTTAGGAATTTTAAACTGTTTTTAATCTTTCTGCTTTTATGCAAAGAAGAAAATAAGTTTAATGTGTTTGCTTCTGAGGTTATTTGGGATCAATTCCTAAAGTTAACTTTCTGGTTTGAGTAACAGACACATATGTTTTGTTATATATATTAACAAATGGCTTTCTATTAAACTCAGGAACTTTACATTTGTAATATCATTTGAGAATGCCAATTCACAACATATTTAAAGAAGTGAACATTTTCTCTTTTAAAACTGTCATTTAATATTAAAAATATCACTGCTTAATTCACATTTTATTAGTGAGATTGAACACTTTCAAATGTGTACTATTTATAATTCTGCATTTCAGATTGTCTGTTTAGACATTTATCCATTTTTCTATTGTAGAGTTTCTTTTGTGTGAAATTCTAACTCACTGATAAATTATATAAATTATGTAAAATATAAATATTACAACTCACTACGCTCACTTAACATCCAGAAATGTTTCATTTTTACACTCAACCAACATTTCCCCTCTACTTGCTCCCTCAGAAAATCCTTTCCCAGTTCAATGTAACTACTGATATATTTACTTTTAGCTCTGTTGTTTCCTTTTGACATCCATATTTTCAAAACACATGGAATTTATTTTTGGTACAGCATAAGAATGATGATTTAATAGAGAACTCATTAATATTTCCAAAATTTCCCTTTTTTTTCCCCAATTAACTTTTAAAATCACTTTGTTAGGTCTTTAAAAAAATCACTGAGGTTTCCATTAAAACAATTAAACTATAAATAGAATCCAGGAAGAATATCCAGAAGCATGCCAAAGACTGGGGCTACAGGCACCCTAGTCCTTGGACCCAATCATCATAATACTCCCAGTGTCATCCATTTAGCAGTACACTGGCTTTCATTTAAGAAAATTTGGAGTATATTAAAAAATCTTCTTCCATTTTTATTACTAAATCTCCAATGGATTTCATTTTTATCAATGTCTTTGCAATATCTTTATGATCCACCATACATGAGCTATTCTTATGCTTTACTCTATGGATCTCACATTCAAAAGATGTTTAATACAAATTACTATATCCTTTAGTTATTGACATAAGTCCTCCTCATCACAGTGTATTATTCTGAAAATACTGATGACTTTGAGGTGCTTGTGCATTATCTGACATTTTTTATTTCTAGTCTTGAGCCTTTTTGAAGATAATTTTTTGGGAGATAACTACAAAAATTGAAATGGTTACTAAAATAAGCTTTTAAACATTTTCCTTGAATATCATTTATTTGGAGATTCTGAAATTTGTATTCTAATTTAAGATCTCATCTTCATTTACTGTTTATGTGCCTTTTTTTCTAATCTGGCATACTGAGATTTTCACTTTTCCTTTGGTTAGGCATCTATACTTCTGTCTTCCCTGTGTCTATCAAGAACAACTATTTGATGTATCAAATCTTTTTTCCTATGTCCTATTTTCCATTACTTGCACAGTGAATCTTAGGTGGTTTGTGTTCTTATGTGATTAACTCAGCTGGACCAAGTGTCTATTTCATGCATTCTGTGAACTTCTCTGGGGGCAGGCTGCTATGAAGCTTATACCTTCAAATCATTAACTTAGAAAAGTCACTCTAATCTCATATAAAATATATTTAATATATAAAAAATTACATATAAAATATAAAATAAAAATAATCTACCAGAAACTTTAGAATATATGTATAAAATTTTGCTAATGTTTCAGAAAACACACTAGTAACCAGATCTGATCTTAGAAAATTAGAAAGTACTTTGATTGTGCTTTTCTAGAAGTCACTGCCTCAGCACTTAGAGTTCTGAGAATGAATCATACTAAGAGTCAAACACTTCAAAATTAATTATGTTACAGGAGAGAAACAAAAAGCGATGGAGAAACAAATCCAATGTTAGAAACTATCATCTTTAATACAATGTAAATACAAACAATTTAACCTTATATGGAAACTGAAGAATGCACCTTAGAAACCAAATGTCTATCTTTAGGAATGATAACCTAATGTGGCAAAATGGAATATTTATGTAACTGCTATTCCTGTGCTCTTGCAATTTACTCATTTTTTCAAGTCCATCAGAGTCCCTGATATATTGTTACCATAATTCGACTTACATTTCCTAAGCAATTCATGTTCATTTTTAATAAATGACTAATTAGCTCTACTCTTCCCTATAACTTATATGGACCTTAAGTGTACTATTGTTTGAAATGCATTTTCCATATTTTGCATAAGTAGAGAGGAAAGGTGTTTCTGAAAATGTCAAACACCTTTAATTTTCACTCGTGAAACCCAACGCATAGTGACTTTACTAATCAAGTTATTCTTAAACAGACACTATCCCATTCAATAAAGGACAGACCATTCTTTGATTTACACTTTTCCTCTCGGCAATTTACATTTCTCCCTTCCAGTGACCAAAAGAAGACTAGGATGGACTTCTCTGTATTTGCCTTTAAGGTATTTGGAAAATGTAAGCCGGTTCCATTTTTCACAATGAAGGCCAATACATGCTCACACATGCACACACATCACGAGCAAGACTACTGGAACTACAGCCAGCAGACCACTCTATTTCTGTTGCTGAGGGTGCACCTGCTGAAATGGGGGCTAGAAGCCTCTTACCTGCTTCCCATCCAGGGTACAGAGCCTCTTGACCACTCCTGAGTCTAGTTTAATGGCTTCGGTGATATCTGTTAAGACTTGTTCAAAGGAATGAGCAGTCTTTTTATTCAGAAGGATCCGCACGGCTTTTCTCGGCTTCACTCCACTTCGAATCACAGTCACTAATTTAGGTTTGATGAAATCTTTACTTTCTTTCACTTCACTTTTCACAGAGGCAGCAGCGGCCAAGGTCCGAGTTGTCCCACCCTTGATGTTCACAGACCAGTTTGGGTTAACATTTTTGGTGTAATCAACTTTACGAAATGGCTCATTGGATGCACACACATAACTCTCACCTAAAAAGCAAAAATTGATTTTATTAGCATGACTATCCCACCACAGAAGTATTTTGTCTGCAGAACAGAAGTTGGAGACCCCTTAAGTGAACGCCTAAGTATAGCGGGTTCTCTGAAAAGGACGCGTACCCTTTTCCTTTGGAATTATCCCATGATCCTTTCTTTTAAATAGCATGCCACTTCATATTCACAGACTAACATGGGTTATAGGGTGAAAAGCAGTGGATCAAACATCAGAGTGAGGTTCAGGTTTTACCCTGACCCAGTGTATCACCCTTTGTTTTGTAGTATCACTGGCTATAAAGTGAAGCAGCCAGGTCAACTGAATTCTAAAGTACCTCCTAGTTTCAAAAGCCTCAACTAGTTTAGTAAAAACACCTAAGTCTGTTAAAAGTAATTATATCACAAAATGATATGCTTACATAAAGAAATGAAAATACTTTCTCCTAATGATAAATTTCAGTCCTAACAAGGAACAATCACTATATCCTTACACAGATAACTAAATCATACTCAAATGTAGGATCATTCAATTAATTCAAAAATGAGGGAAGAGTTTTAGCACTGAAAGAAACATACCTCAGGCATTCTTAACTAATGTAAAGTTAAAATGACTCCGAAGTTCAAATAGATAATTTTTTAAAATATCTACTTAAATGAGAAAGGATATGAAGTAGTTACAATTATTTGTTCATTACTCCTAAAGCCTTTTGCTTAATTTCTATTACATATAAAATAAAAGCCATCCTCTCCACCAACTGGTTTATCAATTCAGATTCCCTATTTTTTTTTTTTTTACTCAAGAAACTCAGAAGTCAATCCATTATATCAGTCTTGACTTTTTGACATACAAGATAAAGGGATTACACTCTAAGATTTTTAAGATATCTTTTCAAAAAGAATCCATTAGATTTCCACCAATTCAGTATGATATTCATTCTAATGTAGTAGTTATATGAACCTTAAATGTTATAAATGCTTAAAATAAACATAACCAAAATAGTGAAAAGGAATTCCTAAGACAAATCTATTATTATATTTAACTGTTATCTTAAAATCCTGGTTAATGGAGAAATTTAGCGACTCCCAAAGGCACATGAATAATTCAGTAACAGATCAGGCATACAAAAAGGAATTAAAAAAAAGAAAGAGCAATGTCTTCTATTTAAAGGTATAATTAGGGCACTGCCCAAGATAACCAGGGAACCAATCCCAGGCTTTCACGATTCTATAACACTACTCTGAAATACAATCCCAAGCAGCAGTTAGAGATTTTTCATCTTTGTAGGTTTATGTAAATAATATTTCACTCCATTGTCATCTAGGAAAAACAGTATGTAATTTCAGAAATAGATAAATAATAGAATTCATTATATGTATGTATTAATGGGCAAAACTAATCAATTATTTTTCCTATTAATTGTACAGAGAAGGGAATTCTCATATCAAAAAACTCTTCCTGTTTTATCTACAATAAAATGTAATTGTATATTCTATAATAGACAAAATCTTAGCAAGAAAAGTGATTTTTATTAAGGGCAGGAATAAGTCAGCTGGGAGAAAGCCTAATATAAAGAGGAAAAAAAGACAATGCATAAATAAGAGCAAATTGAAATAAAATATATTAGATTTCCTTGATCAATTAGTCCCTGCATAGCTGACACATTAACCAGGAGGTCTTTTTTTTTGCTCCTTGAGTTCAGATTTTAAGAATGAAAATCAGTAATGGAAGGCCCTTAATTTGCAGGCAATTATACTTAAATTCCCATCAGAAGGGGGGAGGTAGGTGTAGCAAAGTATCATTATATTCTTAGAATTGTATGAACTACATTAAATCTGCTCTTTATATTAAAAAGTTAAGACTCTCCATCTCTCTCCCCCTTCTTCCCTCAAAACATTTCTGTTAAAAACATGTCTACCAGTTACATAATAAATTTGTCAAGTAGTTTCAAAACAGGTTGGCAAATGATTAGAAGACAGAGCTTCATTCACTTCCTTGCACCCGTGGTAGACAAACAGTAGTTCTGTTAAGCCTGGACTCCTTAAAACATGCACTGAGTACCTCCCAAATACCAATTCTCATACAAGGTGCTGACATCCTATCAGACCTACTAGGGCATCTTTGGCATCCAACACTTCAGCACATAGGTTCAGGATATGGTTTTGGGATCAGACCACTGTTTCTAAGGGTACATAAAACTCTAAAGCTGTCACACACTGATGACAACAATCCCTACAATACCCATGCTAGCTCCTTCAAACAATCTTCTAATCATAATTTTGTCACTTACATAGATTTGCCTATGGGCAGAAAATACGCTGACAAAATAACTAAGGATGTCAGTTCCTGGGCAGTTACAGCTCTGGATGTCAAGAGTGACTACAGTTACCAATGAATTCTACTTCAAAGTTGCTAAAGGAGAGGATTTCAAATGCTCCCAACACATCAAAATGATGAATGTCTGAGGTGATGGAAATGCTAGTATCCTGATTTGATCATTTCCTATTGTGTGTCTGTATCAAAATATCACATAACAAATAACTCTAAGTTATTATGTCAATTAAAATTAAATAAAGTTGTATTTCTGGCAAAAAAAAAAATAGAAGATTTGTTACTTCCCTGCCCATTTGTAGCCTTCCCCTTGCTCCACGGTGCAGAGCAACATCTCCTCCCAAATGACTCAGCCAGACACCTCTGTTTTCATCCTTCACCCTTCCGGCTTCCCTCCCCACCACATCTGACTTGAAGTTCTGTCCACCCTGTCTTGTCAACAGTTCTGAAAATGTCCCTCCTCTCTGCCCCCACCACCACCCACACACCTCCTGGATCAACACAAGCATCTTCTGTTTTCTGCTCATTCCCCAGAAATTAGAGTTTTCCTAATGGCAAGACGTTTTATGCTACTAACAAGGCTGAAAAAGTACATCCTAATGGAATGAGTCCTGGCATGCCGATACTGATAAAGCACACACTGCATTAGGAGGACAAACACACACACACTGGAGGGGGAACAGGAGAAAAGGAAGGGGGAATAAAGAGATGGATCTCTCTCCTATCAGCTACTGTACTCCCCAGATGTCTACAACAGCCAGGGCTAGGCCAGACTGAAGCCAGGAGACAGGGACTCAATCTGGGTCTTCCATTTTGCCAAATACATGTTAAAAAATGCACTCAAGGGGGCTGGCACAGTGGTGCACTAGGTTAATCCTCCACCTGCGGTGCTGGCATCCCATATGGGCACCGGGTTCTAGTCCCAATTACTCCTCTTCCAGTCCAGCTCTCTGCTGTGGCCTGGGAAAGCAGTGGAGGATGGCCCAAGTGCCTGGGTCCCTGCACCCACATGGGAGACCAGGAAGAGGCACCCAGCTCCTGGCTTTGGATCAGCGTAGTTCCAGCTGTAGTGACCATTTGGCGGGTGAACCAACGGAAGGAAGACCTTTCTCTCTCTGTCTGTAACTATCTGTCAAATAAATAAATCTAAAAAAAAAAGCACAAAAAAAGGATAAAAGGATAAAAACTCATTACAAAACTAGAGTTAAATAGGATATAAATATGTGTATCATATTTGCCTATGTATTTTTTTCCACATATACAGTTGTATGAAAAATAAAGCAGTGTCTGAAGTCTGGAACTGCTGTGATTTTCAGTTAAACATAAATGTTGATACAAGCTGGTCTCACACTCAGACCACCTTCTTCTCCAATTGGGATAATCCATAGATTATCAAGTGAAGTCACTCAGACTAAGATAAAGTGACACTGAAACAAGGTGGCTGTGCAACCCACCATACCAAACATCCCTCTCTTGCACTAAATGGGTGATTGCCACTCTTTTTATTTAAACCTATTATAGCTTCCCTCTAGTCTCCCCTCCCTAAAATAAGATTCACAGAAATAATCACCTCATAGAATTGTCCTGCCATCTGATGGCACCCAGTACAAAGTGTGTCTCTGCTCCTTAGATCATCCCTGAAACCACCCTAACAAACTCGGATCCTATGAGAGGTTCTAACACCATCTTACTAAAATGTCCCATAGCACCCTATGATGAGCATTCTTCCTCACTGAAGTGAAAAAAAAAAAAGACCAGTTTGTTCAACTACAGGTCTGTGTGTGCCTGGTGGCTTTTGGTTCATTCACCTGCTCCCACACCTTCCTATGAGTGTGTGTGTGTGTGTGTCCCTATCTCCAATACTCTGATCATAACATTGAAAATGCTGATCACATGAATACTTACTACTACATTCATGCTTTGTATTGAAACAGGTTGGATATATGTGTACAATGGTTGTTTGACTTAACCGTTTTCGAGCATGATAGGGAACAGAAAGTCTTGCTCCAATTTCCTTGAAGACTCCCTTCAGTAGTATGGCTATGGCTTCTGATCCCTGACAGCTGTTCAAGGACACAGTCTTACTTCATATTTATCAGATCAACAAAATGTCTATAACTACGTAATACAACCTGGGTATTGCATAGGAGGCCATTAACTTGCATCCTTACTCAACCAAATGGCTGTCTCCCATTCAGGTGGCAAAAGAGGCTGTTCAAAGCTAGGAACTCCACAATTCCTTACTCTAGAAATCTTCACCCTTACAAACGTACTCCCTTTCATGCCAATCTCTCCCACCACCACCACCCCTTTCTCAGCAACTGAGGTGCTCCTCTTCTTTTCAGGGGTCAGACCCTCTACCAGAACTTGGGCCATTCCCTCCCGCTTCTTGGGGGCTTCAAAGACCTCTTCTTTGTCTCCTCCACATACCTAGGATGGGCTGTCTACCAGATTATACACAGAGTTTCACACCCTTAAACAAACCAGCCCTCCCCTCTCTTTTCTCTCCTCATTCCACTAACCTTATGTGCTTTTGGCTCCCATTCGTGGCCAAGTCAAAGAGCAGTCCTCATCGATCTTTTCTACTTCAGCACCCATTACTTGCTATTTTTTTTTTTTTTTTGACAGGCAGAGTGGACAGTGAGAGAGAGAGACAGAGAGAGAAAGGTCTTCCTTTGCCGTTGGTTCACCCTCCAATGGCCGCCGCTGCAGCCGGCGCACCGCGCTGATCCTGGCAGGAGCCAGGAGCCAGGTGCTTTTCCTGGTCTCCCATGGGGTGCAGGGCCCAAGCACCTGGGCCATCCTCCACTGCACTCCCTGGCCATAGCAGAGAGCTGGCCTGGAAGAGGGGCAACCGGGACAGAATCCGGCGCCCCAACCGGGACTAGAACCCGGTGTGCCGGCGCCGCAAGGTGGAGGATTAGCCTATTGAGCCACGGCGCCGGCTTCCCATTACTTGCTATTAAGCCAGTGTAGCACTGCTCCTGCTCCCTGAATTCCACTAGCTGAAACACTGCTCACCCTGGTTCCCACACACATCTTTCCAATTTCACTCAGCGTCTTCTTAGGGCACTGGACACCAGTCCTAATTCTCTTCCTGCAGACTTTTTCCTTTTTCATTATGATCTATTTGTTGTTGCTGTGGTCCAACTTCTTAATTCCTTGGTGGCCCTTTCTTGGTCTGCTTTTCAGATTCCTCCTCTTCCCTCCATGCAGGTGTCTTTCATTCTCTGGACACTTGCACCCATACCCATGGCTTTAAGCCACACTCTGAGGACACAAACACTAGATCTTTCTCTTGAGTTCAAGTCACCGAAAGAACATCTCTTTGAAGGTAAGCGATGGATATTGCACATGATCCATGTCTAAAGACAACTTTAATTTTCACGTTGCAACCCTAACCTCAAACTTTCCTCTTTCTGGATCCCCCAATTTATTGAACAAATCACCATCTCCACAGTCACCTTGGTAAAAAAAAAAAAAAAAAAAAAAAAAAAAAAAAAAAAAAAAAAAAAAAACCAAGACTCTTGCTTCTCTATCCCCTTTTCCCACACTCAATAGACTTGGTGAAACTATTGACTTTGGTCTAAACATCTCTGTAAAACAGCTCCTTCCACTCTGCCTTCTTTTCATTTCTCCTTATACGCAGGTTTTGCCCATCCTCCATGTAGCTATCCAGAAAGTCTTTTTCAAATATAGATCTGATGTTTAGTCTCTGCTATCCATAGAATAAAAGGCAAACTCCTCAAAACTTCACACACACCACACTCATTTTCCATAGGTTCCTACATTAGTGTCAGTCTTAGTTTGCTTTGTGTCACTTTAACAAAATAATCAAGGCTGGTTACATCATAAAAAGAGGATCATTTGGTACAGTTTGGGAAGCTGCAAGTGGTGAGGGGCTTCTCACTGTGTCACAACCTGATGGGCGGCACTACATGGAAGGACCATGTGCTGGAGAACTCACATGGTGAGACAGAAGCAAGAGATTGGGACCTTCAACAACAACCTGCTCTCCCAGGAGCCAACTTCTCCTACTAGAGCTTGCTTAGTCCCTCTGAGAGCAGTGCCCCTGCCACTTCAGCACCATTATAGTGGGGAGTGAAGTCTCAATGTGCCTTTTGTTGGAGACAAACCACATTCAAATCAAAGCAAATGACATGCCAGGATATTTGCCCTTTCCTTGCAAATGCTTCATACCCTCATTTCTTATAGCCTTCTTCTTTCTACTACTTCTTCTTCCCTTGCTTCTCTTTTACTGACCCATTAAGATCAAATGTCACTGAGGAAGAGGTAAAGAATAGGGATTATCATGTATGGAAAATATTTTACATTGGTTCACTTAAGAGAAAACAGATTGTCACTAAGTATTAAGTTAACACATACATATCCTATGACCCAGAAATCCACTTAAAGAAAACATCCTGAAGAAACTCATGCACACAGGTATAATAGACATGCATACATTCATAGAAGAATTGCTCAGTAGCTCCATGGGGGACAGTGCACCAGCAAAACTAGAGAAGGAAAAAAAAGACAAAAAGGCGGGATGAAGACATTTCTCTCTCCCCCATCACTTTACAAAGCCTCACTGTAACAAGCTGAAAGAGTAGGTGACATTTTGGACATATGTAACAGCTGTGCCAGCTTGTGTCTGTGTCCAGCAACCAGCCAAGTGGAGATTCCTGACTGGTGGGGAGAACTAACAGGGGGCTAGGAGCTTGTGACTGTGTGAAGCTTCTGAACTGGGACTGTGAAAAAAACTGAAGGTGTGTGGGAAGACTCACGGTGTGGCTGGGACTTTGAGTAGTCTTAATGGGAGACTCCGCAAGCTTGGAGGTTCCTGGTTACCTGGTGAGAGACACTGCTAGGGAATCTTAAATGACACTGAGGACTGAACAGATCTTTTGCGTGGTCCTTGGGACAGAGTGGACAAATATTATACCCACTGGGGCTAGCACTCAGGCACTGGTCACTATTGAGGAGAGAAGCTCAGCTGAGCTGAATATACATCTCTTCTGATTAAAAGAGAGAGAGATTGATTGGAGATTTACCATGCCAAACCTGGTGTGTCACCTTAGGCATGCCCTTAATCCTGGAGAACTCAACACAGCTCTCTGGCCACACCCAATAAAAGCCTCTAGAGATTTACTGAAAGCAGACATTCCATTTATCTACAGAGTCATAGCACAACAATTGAAGTGGCCACAGAAGGAAAAAAAAGCATAAACCAACAAGTATCTCTACAGATGCTGAACAAATGTACCAACCCAAGAAACAAGAATAAGGAAGACAACATAATGCTTCCAAAAGAACATGACACTTCAACACTAGATTGTGAACATGATGAGATAGAAGAAATGCGAGAAACAGAACTCAAAAAATTGATCATAAGATTATACAGAAGCAATCAAAAGCAAACGCACAAACTACTGAAATCCATGCAGTACATGAAAGAAAATTTCTCCCATAAAATTGAGATCTTAAAGAGGAATCAAAATGAAATGAAGAATTCAATAGAACTAATAAAAAAATGCAGTGGAGAGCCTTAAAAACAGAATCAGTCTAATATCCTCTTCTGTTTCACTAAGAGGACAAAGCACAGGAAAGTATACAGTCAAACCAAAGACAAGAAGAGGAAAGTAGAAAACTAAAAAACACTGTTGGGAATCTACAGGATACTACATAAAAAAACCCAACATACAGGGTCTAGGAATTCCTGAAGTCATGGAAAGAGAAAGGATTAGAAGGCCTTTTTAGTGAAATAATAGCAGAAAACTTCCCAGGTTTGGAGAAAGAAAGGGACATCCAAGTATAGGAAGCACACAGAACTCTCAAGAGACATGACCAGAAAATATCCTCACCATGACACATTGCAATCAAACTCACCACAGTGAAACATAAAGAGAAGATTCTAAAATGTGTAAGAGAAATGCCAGATTGCTTTCAGAGGGTCTCCAAGTACACTCACAGTGGACTTCTCATCAGAAACTCTATAGGCTAGGAGAAAGTGCAGAGATATAGTCCAAGTCTTCAGAAAAAAACTGTCATCCCAGAATATTATACCCTGCAAATCTCTCATTTGTGAATGAAGGTGAAATAAAGACTTTCCATAACAAACAGAAATTGACAGAATTTGTCACCACCATCCAACCCTGCAAAAGATGCTTAAGGATGTGTAACACACAGAAAAACAGGAACACAGTCATCACTACAAAGGATAAAGGAAGGAAATCTCTCAGTAAAAGATCAAAGGAAGTTCAAAGTATAAATTAGGAATATTTTTGCAAAAATGGCAGGGTAAAGTCATTACTTATCAATAGTCACCTTGAATGTAAATGGGCTCAACTCTGCAATTAAGAGACACAGACTGGCTGAATGGATTAAAAAACGAAACCCATCTATTTGCTGCCTACAAGAAACACATCTCACCAACAAAGACACACGCAGACTGAAAGGGAAAGGTTGGAAAAAGATATTCCATGCCAACAGAAACCAAAAAAGGTCTGGTGTAGCCATTCTAATATCAGACAAAATAGACTTTAACACAAAAAACTGTTAAGAGACAAAGAAGGGCACTATTTAATGATTAAAGGATCAATTCAAGAGGGAGATTAACTATTATAGACATATGCACCTAATTGCAGGGTACCTGGATATTTAAAAGAAATAAGGGATTTAAAGGGAGACTTAGACTCCAATACAACAGTATTGTGAGACTTCAATACTCCACTTTCAGCAATGGACAATCAACTAGACAGAAAATCAACAAGGAAACAGCAGATTTAATTGACACTATAGACCAAATGGATCTAACAGATATCTACAGAACTTTAGATCCTACAGTTGCAGAATACACATTCTTCTCAGCAGTGCATGGAACTTTCTCTAGGATTGACCACATCCTAGGCCATAAAGCAAGTCTCAAATTTTATTTATATAATTATATATATACATATATACATTATATATAATATACTATATATATACAAATATACATACACACACACACACACACACACACACACCATACAATGCACCTTCTCAGACCACAATGGAGTGAAGCTGGAAATCAGCAATTCAGGAATCTCTAGAGCATATGCAAACACATGCAGACTGAACAACATGCTCCTGAATGAACAGTGGGTTATAGAAGAGAAAAAAATTTCTGGAAACAAATGAAGATGAAAACATAACATAAAAACTTATGGAATACAGCAGAAGCAGCATTAAAAGGAAAGTTTATAGCAATAGGTGCCTACATGAAGAAATTGGAAAGGCACCAAATAAATGAGCTATCAATGCTTCAAGGATCTAGAAAAACAGCAAACCAAACCCAAAACTAAAGAAATCAACAAAATTGAATCCAAAGAATACAAAAGATCAGCAAAACAAAAAGCTGGTTTTTTGAAAAATAAAATTGACACACCATTGGCCTAACTAACCAAAAAGGAAAGAGAAGACCCAAATCAATAAAATCAGAGATGAAAAAGGAAATGTAACAGACACTACAGAAATAAAAAGTCATCAGAAATTACTATAAAGAGTTGTATACCAACAAACTGGGAAACATAGCAGAAATGAATAAATTCCTAGACACATACAACCTACTTAAAATGAAAAATGAAGACATAGACAACCTAAATAGACTCATAACCAAGATGGAAACTGAATAAGTAATAAAGGCCCTCCCAACAAAGAAATGACCAGGACCAGATGGATTCACTGCTGAATTCTACCAGACATTAAGAACTAACTCCAATTCTTCAAGTTATTCAAACAGTTGAAAGAGAATCCTCCTAAATTCTACAAAGCCAGCATCACCTTAATGCCTAAACATGAAAAAGATGCAACATAGAAAGAGACTTACAGACCAATTTCTCTGATGAACACAGATGTAAAAATCCTCAACAAAATTCTAGCCAATAGAATCCAACAATACATCAGAAAGATTATCCACCCAGACCAAGTGGGATGTATCCCTAGTAAGCAGGGATGGTTCAACATTGGCAAATCGATCAATGTGATGCACCACATTAACAAACTGCTGAACAAAAACAATGTGATTATCAGAGAAAGCATTTGATAAAATACAACATCCTTTCATGATGAAAACTCTATGCAAATTGGGTAGAGGAGGAACATTCCTCAACACAAAGCAATTTATGACAAACCCATAGCCAGCATCATATTGAATGGAGAAAAGTTGGAAACATTCCCACTGAGATCTGTTACCAGACAGGGATGTCCACTCTCACCATTGCTATTCAATATACTCCTTGAAGATTTAGCCGGAGCCATTAGGTAAGAAAAATAAATCAAAGGGATACATATAGGGAAGGAGGAAGTCAAACTATCCTATTTGCAGAAGACATGATTCTTTATGTAGGGGATCCAAAGAACTCCACTAAGACTATTGGAACTCACAGAAAAGTTTGGTTAAGTAGCAGGATATAAAATACACAGAGGCCAGTGCTGTGGTGCAGCAGGTTAATGCCCTGGCCTAAAGCAGAGGCATCCCATTTGATTACATCAAATTGAGAAGTTTCTGTACTGCAAAAGAAACAGGAAAGTGAAAAGTCAAATGAAAAAATGGGAGAAAATATCTTCAAATTATGCAAATGATAAAGGATTAAAAACCAGAATCTACAAAGAGATCAAGAAACTCCACAAAAACAAAACAAACAACCCACTTAAGAGATGGACCAAGAATTCAGACAGACATTTTTCAAAAGAGGAAATCCAAATGGCCAACAGATACATGAAAAAGTGTTCAGGATCACTAGAAATCAGGAAAATCCAAATCAAAACCACAATGAGGTTTCACCTCACCCCAGTTAGAATGGCTTTCATACAGAAATCAACAAACCACAAATGCTGGTGAGGATGTGGGGGAAAAGGTACACTAATCCACTGTTTGTGGGAACGTAAACTGGTAAAGCCACTGTGGAAGACAGTTTGAAGATACCTCAGAGATCTGAATATAGCCCTACCATATGACCCAGCCATCCCACTCCTTAGAATTTACCTAAGGGAAATTAAATAGGCAAATAAAAGAGCTATCTGCACCTCAATGCTTTTTTTGTTTGTTTGTTTGTTTTACAGGCAGAGTGGACAGTGAGAGAGAGAGACAGAGAGAAAGGTCTTCCTTTGTTGTTGGTTCACCCTCCAATGGCTGCCGCGCTGTGGCCGGCGCACCGTGCTGATCTGAAGCCAAGAGCCAGGTGCTTCTCCTGGACTCCCATGGGGTGCAGGGCCCAAGCACTTGGGCCATCCTCCACTGCACTCCTGGGCCATAGCAGAGAGCTGGCCTGGAAGAGGAGCAACCAGGACAGAATCCGGCACCCCGACCGGGACTAGAACCCAGTGTGCCAGCGCCGCTAGGTGGAGGATTAGCCTATTGAGCCGTGGCACTGGCCGCACTTCAATGTTTATTGCAGCTCAATTCATAATAGCTAAGACATGGAATCAATCTAAATGCCCATCAATGGAAGACTGAATAAAGAAATTATGGAATATATATTCTATGGAATACTATACAGCAGTAAACAAAAGATGAAATCTGGTCATTTGCAACAAAATGGAGGAATCTGAAAAACATCATATTCAGTGAAATAAGCCAGTCCCAAAGAGACAAATATCATATGTTCTCCCTTATCTGTGACAACTGACCACCTAAAAGGAACCCTGTAAAAGTGAAACTGACAGTATGAGAAGCAATGACTTGATCAGCCCTTGTCCTGACTGTCAAGGAACAATTTACTATTTTATTCTTTTCACTATTTTCTTTTTCTACATAATACCATTGGTTGAACAATACACTTAACACAGTTATTCTTAGGTGTTTAAATTCAACTGAAAATTGATCCCTGTATAAAATAAGAGTGGGAATTAGAGAGGGAAGAGATACAGTTCAGCACATGTTCCCATGGAAATACACCTAAGGATAAAGCTATAAACCTGGGACTCCAAATCCCATTAAATCGGCAGGTACCAATGCCATTTTACTAGTTAAAGTGATCATTTTAAGTGCATAACTGATTATAAAGATAGGATTAAGTGTCAAAGTGATCACAGAAATAAGACCAAGTCTCTGCTAATAGCAATAGAATTAAAAAGGAGAGAATGAGCCAACATGGGAAGCAGGCCACACAGCAGACTCATAGAATGACAAATGCCCTAAATAGCACTCTGGCTTCAGAATCAGCCCTTAAGTCATTCAGATCTGGCAGAAAAACCCAAGAGAGCATTTCATGCATAGAAAGCCCAGATACTGTGGGAAAAAATAGCCTACATGAAACATCTCTCAATGAGATCCCACTGGAAAGATGGGACCATCAAAGAAGGAGGTAACTTTCTCTGAAGGGAGTAGAGAACTTCCACTTCGATTATATGTCAGCTTGTTGACATTCTATACACATACACACACACACACACACACACACACACAATAATGTCAATTTGTTGACTCAAAGGCTTCCATAGCCTTGGCAGCTCATGAGAAGAGCCTCAGGTGATCAATGATGTCATAAATAAGTGTCAATTGTTAAATCAACAACAGGAGTCACTGTGCACTTGCTCCACATGTAGGACCTCTGTCCTAATGAGTTGTACTATGAGAATTAATGGTAAAACTAGTCTTCAAACATTACTTTACACTTTGTGTGTGTGCAAACTGTTGAAATCTTAGTATAGAGTTGACCTTCTGTATATAAAGATAATTAAAAGTGAATCTTAATGAAGAATGGGGTGGGAGAGGGAGTGGGAGGTTGGACAGGAGTGGGAATTGGAAGGCGGGTATGAGAAGAAATGCTATATTCCAAGTGCTGTACGTATGAAATTTATATTTATTAAATATAAGCTTACTAAAAAAATTGCTCAGTGGCCACAGATGAGAATCAATCCATGAGTCCAACAGGAGAATAGAAACGATTATAGTGTGGTCACATAATGGACTGCCATACAGTAAAGACAAGAGCTATATAAAGCAACTTGGATGAAATTTGGTGAGTAAAAGCTGACAGAAGAATACAAGCAGAATTCAACTTCTACACAGTTCAAAACAACTGGGACTGGTGTTGCAGTGTCATGGGTAAAGATGCTGCCCACAATGCTGTATCCCAAATGGGCACAGTCAAGTCCCGGCTGCTCCAGTTCTGATCTAGCTCCCTGCTAATAATCTGGGAGAGAAGTGAAAGATGGCCCAAGTACTTGGGCCTCTGCCACCCACTGGGGGACCCAGAAGAAGCCCTGGCTGACTTGGCCATTGCAGCCACTTAAGGAACAGATGGAAGACCTCTTTCAAATAAATTTTTTTTTGACAGAGTGGACAGTGAGAGAGACAGACAGAGAGGAAGGTCTTCCTTCCTTTGGTTCACCCCCCAAATGGCTGCTACAGCCTGCACGCTGCACAGCTCCGAAGCCAGGAGCCAGGTGCTCCCTCCTGGTCTCCCATGCGGGTGCAGAGCCCAAGCACTTGGGCCATCCTCCACTGCACTCCCTGGCCACAGCAGAGAGCTGGCCTGGAAGAGGGGCAACCGGGACAGAATCCACGCACCCTGACCAGGACTAGAACCTGGGGTGTCGGCGCCGCAGGCAGAGGATTAGCCTATTGAGCCGCGGCGCCGGCCTCAAATAAATCTTTAAAAACAAAATAAAAACTGTATTAATTAGGGACATATACAGATAATAAAATTATAAATAAAGCAAACTGTCACCTTAGAGGAGGGAAGAGTTATAACTGAAGGGACACAGGGAGAACTTCTCAGATGAGGGCAATATTCTATTTCTTAGCACAGCCAGTGGTCACACAGGTGTGGACTGAACAATTCACTGGGTTGTGTATGTGTTTTTATTTTTATTTATTTTTTTATTTTTTGACAGGCAGAGTGGACAGTGAGAGAGAGAAAGGTCTTCCTTTGCCGTTGGTTCACCCTCCAATGGCCGCCACGGCCGGTGCACCACGCTGATCCAAAGCCAGGAGCCAGGTGCTTCTCCTGGTCTCCCATGGGGTGCAGGGCCCTAGCACTTGGGCCATCCTCCACTGCACTCCTGGCCACAGCAGAGAGCTGGCCTGGAAGAGGGGCAACTGGGACAGAATCCGGCGCCCCGACCGGGACTAGAACCCGGTGTGCCAGCACCGCAAGGCGGAGGATTAGCCTAGTGAGCCACGGCGCTGGCTGGTTGTGTATGTTTTATGAACTTTGTATGTTTTTTGTTGTTGTTTTTTTTTTTTTTTTGACAGGCAGAGTGGACAGTGAGAGAGAGAGACAGAGAGAAAGGTCTTCCTTTGCCGTTGGTTCACCCTCCAATGGCCGCCGCTGCAGCCGGCGCACCGCGCTGATCCGATGGCAGGAGCCAGGAGCCAGGTGCTTTTCCTGGTCTCCCATGGGGTGCAGGGCCCAAGCACCTGGGCCATCCTCCACTGCACTCCCTGGCCACAGCAGAGGGCTGGCCTGGAAGAGGGGCAACCGGGACAGAATCCGGCGCCCCGACCGGGACTAGAACCCGGTGTGCCGGCGCCGCTAGGCGGAGGATTAGCCTAGTGAGCCGCGGCGCCGGCCGAACTTTGTATGTTTTATGAACTTTCAGTAGGTAGGTTATAGTTAGTAACTGAAAAATAAAAATGTCATTTGGGCTCTTGTACTCTAAGTTTATAATGTATTAATTTTTTATAATCATTTATTCTTTACTTGTCTCTTCTCTAGTTTTTTCCTAAAAGTTTCAAATTCACAAGTCAGCAAGGCCATGCTCCTTCCAAGACTTTTAAAAAAATTATTTTAGGGGAATGGAGACTGGTAGGCAGAAAAACAGAGCTCCCATCTGCTGGTTCACTCCCCAAATGCCATCAGTACTGAGACTGGGCCAGGCTGAAGCAGCTCAATCCAGGACTCCCATCGGGGTGGCAGGGACCCAATTACTTGGGCCATCATCTTCTGTCTCCCAGTGTATGCATCAGTCAGATGCTAAATTCAAGAGCAGAGCCAGAACTACAATGTAGGCACTCCACGTAGGATGCCAACACCACAAGCAGCATCTTAACTGCTGAACCACATACTCACTCCTCTTCCAGTTCTTAATGGAGAACTTCTTTAAAACTCAGGGAATTTTGCTGTACAAGTACAGATTCCCAAGCCTCACCACAGGGCAACTGAAACTGAATCACAGGAAGGTAGGAGCCAAACATATGGATACCAGTGTTTAGTTTTGTAAGTGACACTAAAAATAGTCCTCAGTTATAAACTTCAGCCTAGACCAGAAGTTCCTTCACAAATCTGACTACACCTTTTTCATACTGCCAGCATACAAGAGGCACTCAAACATGTTTGTCAAAGTAATGAAGAAAACTTCCAAAACAAATGGTTTGTATTTACACTGCTTCTAGATAATAAATACGCACAGGGTGGCCAGCTGCCACACTGGGGGACTCAGGGCCAGGCTTCTGCAGGACCTCATGCATGGTCCGAGACATTCTTAGGTAAGGCCAGTCCAACAGAAGACAATGGAAGTCATCTAGACAGACAAGCAGGAGATGAGGGGACCCTAGTGCCTACCAATATAGTATTTTCCACTTTCCATCATTCAAACCTCAACAGTTCAGGACACTTTGTAGTCCCAAAAATGTCATGTGGCTTTTAATCAATAGAATACGTATACATATATTTACATATTTGTTTTTGACAGCTACATCACAGTAGTCACTCAGCCTAAAAAAAAAAAAATCTCAATTTATCATTAGCTGTTAACCCATCATCAGACCTATGGTCAGTAAATACACATTTTCTCACATCCTGCAAGCTGCTTTGCTGTGCAGAAGCTTTTTAATTTGATGGAATGCCATTTGTCTATTTTTGCTTTTGTTGCTTGCAATTTAGGGATCATATCCTAGAAAACACTGCCTAAACCAGTGTCATGAAACTTTTCTCTTGGTTTCTTACAGGAGTTCTACAGTTTCAGGTCTTACATCAACATTTTTGATGCATTTTGAGTTGATTCCTCTGACTGGTGTAAGATAATGATTATTCTCTGCACATGGATATGCAGTTTTCCCAGCACCATTTGTTGAAGAACCCATCACTTCCCCATTTTGCATTCTTCACGTGTGTGTGGGTTTATTTCTGGGCTTTCTGTTCTGTTCCACTGATCTATATATTTGTTCTTATGCTAGCATAAAACTATTTTAATTACTGTATCTTCATAATATATTTTGAAATCAGTAAATGTGATGGTTGCAGCTTTGTTCTTTTCAAGCTTGACTTGGCTATTTGGGTCTTCTGTGTATCCATATGAATTTTATGATTTCTTTTCCTATGAGATTTAATAGGGATTGCCCTGAATCTGTAAGTCATTTAGGGAAATATGGAAGTTTTCACCATATTACATCTCCCAGTTCATGAATATGCAATGTTTTTCCATTGATTTAGGTTGTCTCTAATATCATTCATTAATGTTTTTCAGTTCAGTGTAAAAGTTTTTTTACTTTCTGCTTTAGTTCATTCCTAAGTATTCCATTTTTTTAATGTCATCATACATAAAACTGTTTTCTTCATTTCCTTTTTGGATAGTTGCTGTTAGTGCATAGAAATGCAAATGATTTTTTATGTTCATTTTCTATCTGGCAACTTTACCATTATTTCTTTATTACTTCCAGCAATTGTTGGGTTTTCTACATAGAACATCCTGTTGGGGCCTGCATTGTGGTGTGGTAGGTTAACCACTGCCTGCATTGCTGGCATCCTGTAAGTCCTGGCTGCTCCACTTTGGATCTAGCTCCATTAATGCTCCTGCGAAGGCAGTGGAAGATGGCCCATGTGCTTGGGCCCCTGCACCCATGTGGGAGATCTGGATGGAGTCCTGGCCCCTGGCTGCAGCCTGACACAGCCCCAGCTGTTGCAGCCATTTCAGGAGTGAACCATTGGAAGAAAGATCTGTCTCTCCCTCTCTTTTACTCTGCCTTTCAAATAAAATCTTAAGAACTGTCATCCATCTAAAAATACATATAATTTTATTTCTTCCTAATTTGGATGCCTTTTATTTCTTTTTCTCACTTAATTGCTCTTGCTAGGACTTCTATGTTGAACAGAAGTGGGAAGCAAAGGTGTCCTTGCCTTGTCTGTGGTGTTACAGGAAAAGCTTTCACGTTTTCACCAGCGAGTGTGAGACTGGCTCTGCACTGCACCTTTTTTTTTTTATATGATCATTATTATTGAGGCAAATTCCTTATACATCTACTTTATGGAGAGTTTTTTAACCACAGAAAGGTGTTGAATTTTCTCAAATCATAGTCACTCTGCATTTATCAAGATAATCATGTGATTTTTTATCCTTCACTATATAAGAATATGAGATATTAAAAACAACACAAGTCCAATCAATAAATGAGCAGAAGATTTGAATAGACTTTTCTTCAAAGATATCCAAATGGCCAACATGTATACAAAACAGTGCCCTACATTTCTTATCACCAGAGAAAATATAAATCAAAATCACAATGAGGTATCACCTCACTCTTACTAGGGTGGCTTTGTTAAACAAAAAATTTATTTGAAAGAGGTGGGGAGAGGAAGGAGGGAGGGAGAGAGGAAAGGGAGGGAGAGGAGAGAGGGAGGGGAGAGATATCTTCCATCTACTGGCTCACTCTCCAACTGGCCCCAACAGCTAGTCTGGGCCAGGCCAAATCCAGGAGCCTGGAACTCCACCCAGGTCTCCCATGTGGGTGGCAAGGGCACAAGCACTTGAGCTATCACCTGTTGCCTCCCAGGGTGTGCATTAGCAGGAAGCTGGAATCAGAAATAGAGTCAGGACTTGAACCAAACACTTAGCAGAGGATACCAGCATCCCAAGTGATATCTTAACCCCAGTGCCAAACACCCACCCTGCACATATCTTTTAATTCCATTTTTCATAAGTTTTTCACATGCCCTCAAATGAGATATCTACAATTGTTAAACTCACAGGAACAAAGAGTAAAACAGTAGTTTCCAGGGGCTAAGAGGAAAGGGGAATGAGGAGCTTCTGTTTAACTGGTA
Source organism: Oryctolagus cuniculus (assembly GCF_964237555.1). Taxonomy (NCBI): domain Eukaryota; kingdom Metazoa; phylum Chordata; class Mammalia; order Lagomorpha; family Leporidae; genus Oryctolagus; species Oryctolagus cuniculus. The sequence continues at coordinate 14,503,543 of NC_091439.1, forward strand.
TAAAATTTCAATTATGAAGAGGAATACATTCTAGAGATCTATAAAACACTATGCCTACAATTAACTCTGTATTGTATATACAACAATATTAAGAGGATATATATTAAGTCATTTTTTTCATAATTTCTAAAAGTTACTGTAAGAAATGACAATTAAGGATAGGCATTCTGATACAGTGGGTAAAACTGCTACTTGTGATGCCCACAGCCCAGAATTGAAGTGCCTGGGGTTACGTCCCAGTTACTCTACATTCTGATACAGCTTCCTGCTAGCACATCAGTTTGGGAGGCAGCAGATTATGGCCCAAGTACTTGTGTTTCTGTCTACCTGTGGGAGACATGGACGGAGTTCCTGGCTCCTGACTTCAGCCTGGCCTAGCCTTGGCTGCTGTGGGCATTTGGGGAATGAACCAGCAGATGGGAGACCTTTATCTCCCTCTTTGTCACTCAGCTTTTCAAATAAATTAAATTATTTATTTAATTTATTTGAAAAGCAGAGTTACAGAGAGGACGAGGCAGAGAGAGAAAGGTCTTCTACCTGCTGATTCATTCCCTATGTGGCCACAACGGCTGGAGTTGCGTAGGTCCAGAGCCAGAAGCTTTCTCCAGGTCCCCAACATGGGTGCAGGGGCCCAAGGATTTGGACCATCTTCTACTGCTTTCCCAGACTATAGCAGAGAGCCGGATCAGAAGTGGAGCAGCTGGGTCTTGAACAGTCACCCATGTGGGATGCTGGCACTGCAGGCGGTGGCTTGACCCACTATGCCACAGCACAGGCCCCTCAAATAAATAATCTTTAAAAAATGAGAGCTACATGCAGTCTTACGAATTTGGAAATTTCAACAATAGTAGTATTAACGTACTTTTCTCTCAGTTACTATAAAGGCTCGCATTCCCCCCTTCTGAAGTATGTTCATTAACTGCCTAATACCACTAAGCAGTTCGTAATTACAAACCATCTTGACATTTGTGGTTAAAATTCAGTTATGGCCGGTGCCGCGGCTCAATAGGCTAATCCTCTGCCTGCGGCACCGGCACACCAGGTGCTAGTTCCGGTCGGGGCGCCAGATTCTGTCCCGGTTGCCCCTCTTCCAGTCTAGCTCTCTGTTGTGGCCCGGGAGTGCAGTGGAGGATGGCCCAAGTGTTTGGGTCCTGCACCCGCATGGAAGACCAGGAGAAGCACCTGGCTCCTGGCTTTGGATCAGCGCGGTGCACTGGCTGCAGCAGCCATTGGAGGGTGAACCAACAGCAAAGGAAGACCTTTCTCTCTGTCTCTCTCTCTCACTGTCCACTCTGCCTTTCAAAAAGAAAACAAATTCAGTTATACAAAATTTGTTAAGTTTAGACTATAACTCCTTGGATAGGTGCAAGCAGTGAAATTTATGCTAAAAAGAAACATTTGTTTACAAGTCTAAAGTGTAAAGACTTCTAGCTTACAGAAAGGGCCACCCATATCCCCCCTTAACTGTGTTATAGAAAAATGAGAAGTCAAAGAAAAATAAAAACATGCTTGGACACTTTAGGTCTAATATCAGCCAAGTCTTAGGAGACTAAATTCTTTCCTATCTTTCAAAAATAAGGAAAAAACTGTTTCCAAAAGAATGTAACCAACAAAAATATATGTGGGTATGTTTTTATCTGCAAGATGGCTCAATGTCCCTCACCAAGCTCAACATTTGGGAAATGCTGGGGTGGGTAACAATCCAATGTGCCTATCTCCATCTGAAGAACATCAGAGACCAGTTCCCACGCCCAGCTGCTTAAGAAAAATACAGGGTGAGGAAAAGACTGACTTATTAGTCTAGTGTAGCAAACAACTTAATTGGACTTCCTAGCCAAATGATACAGTGGCCAGAATTTAAACTTCAGGAATGAGTAAGTTAAGACAAAGTGCATGGCTTTGGCCTGGACTGTCTGGACTATCTATCACTGTTACATTCACAAAATTAATATAAGCTCACTTCAAAAAGCTTGTGGAAAATGAAAAAAACATTAAAAGAAGTTTGTTTTGAGGCTGGTGTTCAGGTGCAGCAGGTTAAGTTGTGAAGTAAGCATCCCATATTGGAGTATCAGTTCCAATCTCAGGATGCTGTTTCCAATCCAGCTCTCTCTGAATATGTCTGGGAAGGCAGTGAATGATAGCCCAAGTGCTTGGGCCCCTGCCACTCCTGTGGGACACCTGGTTGGAGTTTCTGGCTCCTGGCACCTGGCCCAGATTTGGCTGTTATGACCATTTGGAGAGTGAACCAGTGGATGCAAGATCTCTCTCCTCTCTCCAATTGCCACTCTGCCTTTCAAATAAATATATCTTAAGAGGAAAACAGCTCATTTTGGTGCAAAAATTTTTGAAATCCACACATTGTTATTTCACAATATGCATATTACATGAACTTTTTGGAGTTCATATAACAAAATAAATGGGACACAAAATGAGATCATACGCCCCTCAGAGCAATGCTTTCAACGCACCTGAAGGCAGGCAGCTGAACAAGTCACTGCTGTAAGATTGAAACGTCCCATTACAGAGGAACAAGAGCTGAAGATCTATGAAGAAAGACGTATGTCCACAAATCCATGGTTTGGCACTGAAATTTGGGAGTTCAACCTAAACCTAAGGAAATTAGCTAAAAGTTGTTTTTTGTTTTGTTTTTTTTTGTTGTTGTTGTTGTTTTGTTTTTTTTGTTGTTGTTGTTTTGTTTTTTTTTTTTTTTTGACAGGCAGAGTGGACAGTGAGAGAGAGAGACAGAGAGAAAGGTCTTCCTTTGCCATTGGTTCACCCTCCAATGGCTGCCGCAGCTGGCGCGCTGCGACCGGCGCACCGTGCTGATCTGATGGCAGGAGCCAGGTGCTTCTCCTGGTCTCCCATGCGGTTGCAGGGCCCAAGCACTTGGGCCATCCTCCACTGCGCTCCCTGGCCACAGCAGAGAGCTGGCCTGGAAGAGGGGCAACCAGGACAGAATCCGGCGCCCCGACCGGGACTAGAACCCGGTGTGCCAGCGCCGCCAGGCGGAGGATTAGCCTAGTGAGCCGCGGCGCCGGCCAAAATTAGCTAAAAGTAAGAACAATCCTACTCACTAATCAAAAAGCTTACCCACTAAGAAATTGTATCTGATCTCACAGGATAGTACAGTGTGCTTGGATCTGGTCTGCAGATTCTATCTACAAGAGGTCAGTAAAGGAATTTTAATGCACTTACTTTGATAACTTAAAATATTCCTATTATCCTATTCTTGAACATCTATTTGAACCTCTAGATGAAGTATAGCCACACCTCTTGGCATCCATAGCCCTAAGTCTTTTGGCATGAAGATGTAGAACTTCATGAGTTAACAATGAAAAATAGAGGTGGACTTAGCATTTGTAAACGACATATTCACAGCAAGTCTAGCTTCTAGTTTCGATCAATAATCCAGTAAGAGACAAGTTACAATAGGCTTTTTTTTTTTTGACAGGCAGAGTTAGAGAGACAGAAAGGTCTTCCTTTTTCTGTTGGTTCACCCCTCAAGTGGCCGCTAGTCAGTGCGCTATGGCCGGTGCGCTGCACCGATCTGAAGCCAGGAGCCAAGTGCTTCCTCCCATGCGGGTGCAGGGCCCAAACACTTGGGCCATCCTCCACTGCCTTTATGGGCCACAGCAGAGAGCTGGACTGGAAGAGGAGCAACCGGGACAGAATCCGGCGCCCCGACCAGGACTAGAACCTGGTGTGCCAGCGCTGCAGGTGGAGGATTAGCCTAGTGAGCCACGGTGCCAGCCTAGGCTCGTTCTCAAGTTCTTTCTCCCATACAGATTTAATGAATGTATTAACAGTAATGTGAGGGGACTTCAAAGAGTTCATGGAAAATAGAATTAAAATCTCAGCTCATTTTGTGCAAAAAAGTTTTGAAGTTTGTGCATAGGTTTTATAAAATACATTCCCCATGAATGTTTTGAAGACCCCTCATAAGTTTCTATTACTCCCAGCCCCCCCCCCTTTTTTTTGATCTGCAGCAAAGAGACCAAGACTAAGTTAGGGTACTGGGGAGAGAACACTCATCAGCACATTTGAGACATGGTTACATTGTTACTATATATATATTTTTTTATCTTTTATTTAATGAATATAAATTTCCAAAGTACGACTCATGTGTTACAATGGCTTCCCCCCCATACCGTCCCTCCCACCCACAACCCTCCCCTTTCCCACTCCCTCTCCCCTTTCATTCACATCAAGATTCATTTTCGATTATCTTAATATACAGAAGATCAGCTTAGTATACCTTAAGTAAGTATTTCAACAGTTTGCTCCCACACAGAAACATAAAGTGAAAAATAATAGATGATTTTTTTTTAAATGATGATGAAATCAGATCAGACCTATTGTCATGTTTAATCCCAGTGAGAGTCAAGTTGGGAATTGATAATTTTTTTTTCTTTTTTTTTTTTTTTTACAGAAGATCAGTTTAGTGTACATTAAGTAAAGATTTCAATCGTTTGCACCCCCATAGAAACACAAAGTGAAATATACTGTTTGAGTACTCGTTATAGCATTAAGCCTCAGTGTACAGCACGTTAAGGACAGAGATCCTACATGAGGAGTAAGTGCACAGTGACTCCTGCTGTTGACTTTACAAATTGACACTCCTGTTTATGGCATCAGTAATCTCCCCATGCACCAGTTATGAGTTTCCAAGGCTATGGAAGCCCCTTGAGTTCTCCGACTCTTATCTTGTTTAGACACGGTCATAGTCAAAGTGGAGGTTCTCTCCTCCCTTCAGAGAAAGGCACCTCCCTCTTTGAAGACCTGTTCTTTCCACTGGGATCTCACTCACAGAGATCTTTTTGCCAGAGTGTCTTGGCTTTCCATGCCTGAAATACTCTCATGGGCTTTTCAGCCAGATCCGAGTGCCTTTAGGGCTGATTCTGAGGCCAGAGTGCTATTTAGGACATCCGGCATTCTATGAGTCTGCTGAGTGTCTCACTTCCCATGTTGGATCACTCTCCCCTTTATTTATTCTATCAGTTGGTGTTAGCAGATACATGAACAAAATAAAACACATACTGATGGAAATGGCAATGAAAATACTTTTCATTGTGCTACACTTGGTTAAATTATAATTGCTTGCAACCAAACATAAACAAAAGGTAACATACTAGGTCATAAATGTAGGTTCTTTTATTCACTTTAAGCTGTCAGCAAATGTTATAATGGAATTAAGAATACTTATGTTAGGGCCAGCACTGTGGCACAGCAGCTACTGCCTGCGATGCTGGCATCCCATATGGGCACCAGTTTGAATCCCCATTGCTCCACTTCCAATCCAGCTCTCTGCTAATGTGCTTAGGAAGACAGGAGAAGACAGTCCAAGTGTCTAGGACCCTCCACTCAAATGGTAGACCCAGAAGAAACTCCAGGCACCTGATTTCAGAATGGCCCAACTCTGGCTGTTGTGGCCATTTCAGGAGTGAACCAGTGAACAGATCTCTGTCTCTCCCTCCAACTCTGCCTTTCAAAAAAAAAATCTTTAAAAAAAGAAGAGTACTAATGTTGAACTCAACCCAATACTTTTCCATTTGTTCAGTCTATAAGGTAGTACCAACTGACAAACATGGCTAACCAGAAAAAATACTTGGTATCAGGATAAAAATTATTGAACATTTTAAGGAATGAAAAAGCATTCATCTAAATTCTAGCCTTAACATATTTCTGGCTCAGAATTTAAGTTAACAGATTGCATTAAAACTAAGTATGAGAAAATTTCTAAAATGTTTAAAATAAGAATAAATGCTAAAGATGAATAAAATTAAGCCTTAGCTGTGGCAGAGAATTCAAAGCAGACACTGAAAATATTAGGGGTTTTAGAATAATCCTACAATTTAAACATATACACAAGATACAAAGGTCCAAAAATTTTGTCATGAAAGCTATCCCAAGAGAAAATTCGTCAGACGCCTCAGACATGAGAGAAACCGATAAACTGTTAAAACATATGCATAGTTTTTCTTGAGGAAAAACACTAAGAACCAGAACATGACAGAACAAGGAATATTTGCCTTTATTTTATCTCTGCAAATCTGGTCAACTCTCTAGCTAGCTGTCTTAACTAAGATTTTCAAAAACCTCTACATCCATCTATTCCCATCCATTAAAATACCTTACACATGGCACAAAAATAAAAATCAACATCATGTGCATGAAGCATTTGTTGCATGGGATAAAAGGATCAACAAGACAACTGTGGTCCAGCCCCCACTACATTTAAAATTTTCCCTTTTATGAAGACAAATTTTGGAGAAGGTCCTCCTATGTATTACCAATGCAGAATAAGAAATTTACCTGAACCTGGATAGCTACCTCTGTTCACAATACCTAGCCAACTTTTTTTGACAGGCAGAGTTAGACAGTGAGAGAAAGAGAAAGGTCTTCCTTCTGTTGGTTCACTCCCCAAATGGCCGCTAATGTCCGCTCGCTGCGCTGATCTGAAGCCAGGAGCCAGGTGCTTCCTCCTGGTCTCCCATGCAGGTGCAGGGCCCAAGCACTTGGGCCATCCTCCACTGCCCTCCTAGGTCACAGCAGAGAGCTGGACTGGAAGAGGAGCAACCAGGACTAGAACCCGGTGCCCATATGGGATGCTGGCACCGCAGGCGGAGGATTAACCAAATGAGCCACGGCGCCTGCCCCAACTTTTTTTTTTTTTTAAAGATTTATTTTAAAGGTAGAGGAAGAGAAAGAGGTCTCCCATCCACTGGTTCACTCCCTAAATGGCTGCAACAGCTGGAGCTGGGTAGATCTGAAGCCATGAGCTTCTTCCAGGTCTCCCCGGAAGCAGGTGCAGGGGTCCAAGGGCTTGGGCCATCTACCACTGCTTTCCCAGGCCACAACAGAGACCTGAATCACATGTAGAGCAGCCAGGACTCAAACCTGAACCCTTATGGGATGCCAGCACCACAGGCGGTGGCCTTATCTGCTATGCCACAGCACCAGCCCCCCTGGCCAACTTTTAAAAAAGGGTATGGAACCAGACATAGCCAGGATCATTTCTTTCCCTGTTCCCCTGCCCCCAAAAGCATTTCCCAAGATCACTGAACTTCAAAGGTGAAAGAGGCTCATCTTCGTCCATTCAGGATGATATAACAAAATCCCATAAAGCCAGCAGCTTATAAATAATAAAAACTGATTTCTCACAGTTCTGGCAGCTATGAAGTTCCAGATCAAGGTGCTGACAGATTCTGTGTCTGGTGAGGACCCCTTTACCGGTTCACAGTCAGCACCTTCTCACTGTACCCTCGCACAGCAGAAGGACAAAGAAGCCCCTCTTGGGCTTCTTTTATAACAGTACAAATCCCATTCATGATCAACTCCTCAAAGCCCTCACCCAAAGGAATGGGCTCCATTTCCTCACAGGTGGTAGAACACAGCTGTCAAGCACACAGAAATTTGAAAGCCATGGAGAAAGGGCTCAAATGCCAGGCACATTCTCACCATTGGTGCAAGCTGGCAATTTCTTCACTCTGTGAGCCTCAACCTCCCCACCTGTAAAATGGGGAAGACACTGCAACTGTATTTCAAAGGGCATTACAAGGGTTAAATGAGAGGGAACAAGTACCTCACACAATGACTGCACATAGAACAGCTGGTAACTGGTGGCAGTGTTAGGGTCATGGTTTTATTTATTAGAAGAGAAACACAGAAGCAGGGGGAGCATGGGTGACTAGCCAGGTAGGACAGAGCCTACCTTAACCCTCTTTGCTCACGAGCAGTAATAAGTCAATGTGACAATCGCTGCCCTTGGGAATGTAGTTTTTTACTTCCTTTCACAGGACCATCAAATATCCATTTCCATAACTTAAAACCTCATCAGATATTGATCTTGTTCAATAACTTCCAGAGGATCACTGTTTTATACTGTAAACTCATAAAGGCTCCACCAAATACTCCCATCCTGCCACCAACCCTCCAGAACAATCTATTCTGCAAATGGGAATTCCTCTCCCCATTTCTTCTGGGAAGAGCTTCTCCTGCCCCTGTATTCCACCGAATCCAGGTGCCCCTGTCTCGGGAACTGAGGCGCACACTCAGCTTTCTAGAAGGGCTTATTGCAGAGTCACTCCTTCACAACAGTGAGTCAGCCAGGAGCTCCCCGCTATTAAATCTTGGATTTAGCTAAACTACAGTCCAATTTTCAAAAAGGGTACTTTCACAGATACCTAGGAATACCCCTATTCAAGCTTAATTCATACAAAATTTCCTTGACAACCAAGTGACTTAAAAGTAAAAATCATTTTCTGGGTCATTTAATCAATGAATTTAAATGCATTCAAGATCTCTCAGCTTAGACTGCTCTCAGTCTAGTGCAAAAGCCAGTCCCTATGTAACACTAATTATACTACAATCGAAGTAAAGAAAATAACTGTACGCAGAGCAAAGTTATAAACCCAGCCTCGGGTCTTAGCTCCAATGTCCATTCCTCTGGGAAGCCTTCTCCATGACTATGGCCAATGTGATCTTCCTGCCCCTGCTTAATTTCCATTTCACTTACAGCACTTTAGCTTAATTCAGTGTGTGTGTGTGTGTGTGTGTGTGTGTGTTTCTCTCAGAATGTGAGCTCTTTAGTGGAGAGAACATACCTCTAGCACTTGGAAAAATGCCTAGCATATAGCATGTCCACTGCCTACATATCTGTGAGAGTATTTATAAGAAAGTGATACTTGATTTAGGGTTAAGAAATCTAAGAATTTGTATCTTATAAAACCTTCTTTACCTGCCAAAGTTAAGCTGCCATTTATGCCTTTAATTTGTACTGCTTCTGATTTCTGGTTCTAATATCTTATAACTCAAGGGTGGAGGTTTCCTTCATCACCACAACAAATTCCAAAAGCTCAGTTTCTATTATAACCATAGCAGTCTACCTTTCAGGGGGAATAACAAAAACTAGGTATAATGTGGTAGAGGTGTAGGTTTACTGCATGCTCACTCAGTAACTGTATTTTGGTTTCTGAACAACTTCAAGAGACTGACCAGATACAGTGAACTAGGTTTAGCCTGAGAACTTCAAAACATCAAGTGTCGGCCGGCTCCATGGCTCACTAGGCTAATCTTCCACCTGTGGCACCAACACCCCGGGTTCTAGTCCCGGTTGGGGCACCGGATTCTGTCCCAGTTGCTCCTCTTCTGGTCCAGCTCTCTGCTGTGGCCCAAGAAGGTAGTGGGGGATAGCCCACATGCTTGGGCCCTGCACCCGCATGGGAGACTGGTGGGGGGGGCACCTGGCTCCTGGCTTCGCATCGGCGAAGTGGCCATTTGGAGGGTGAGCCAACAGAAAAGAAGACCTTTCTCTCTGTCTAAATCTGCCTGTCAAAAAAAATCAAGTGTCTGATTCCTTTACAACCTTATTTTTCTTAAATGCTCAATTAATGAGTAAAATAACCAAACAACCAAAACTTCAAAATAACAAAAATCCACATGCCAAAAGTCAAATCAGCTTATTTCCCATTTATTGAGATAAAAGGTAAAAATAATGAAACACCATTTTGCTTTTGAATGAGACACAGATAGGTAATTATCAATTTCTTTGACTCCTGGCAAACACTTCAGAGCCACACTTGGGTGGTGGTGGAACATTTTTTGTTTCACCAGTTTTCTAGAAGACAGGTCCTGGCCAGGGAGAGGACACCCCGGCCATCATACACTCTAAATAACCACTCAGGTAGAGGAGCGTAGAGATCAGAGGTGACCCGGTGTAGAGGGGCTACCTGCCAACAGTTCCTTCTACAGAAAAGGACACTGACAGCTGAGATGATTTTTTTCAAATCCTCTGTCAGAAGAATCCAGCAGCCCTCATTCTACTCTCCTTGATTTCATCTCTTCAGGACATAAAAACCTTACAAATACAGCCAAAATGTTCCTAAGGGCAGAAGACCTGTGGAACAGAACTAAGAAGGGAGTTCACCTTCCAAATCAGTCCTCAGACCTCCTTAGGTGTCTACAAGAGAGAGAGTCTGAGTTCAGCTGGCTCCTGGCTTCTGACAGCTCAACCCGATTTCTCCAGCTTGGATAGTCAGGAGTCACAGTGCAAGAGGAGGTCCCCTTCCAGGATTACAGGCACTCGCAGCTTCAATTCAGTGAAGTTAATCCAGCATGGGTGGGTAAACCAACAAACCAAAGGTGCCTACTGGTTTAGCATAGTGCTGGAGGAGTGCCAGCTAACATTTCAATAGCTTTTAGTCTCCAGAGAATCTCAAGGTCAAGGGCAGGGAGGGAATCTGGGTCACACAAATTTTTTGTCATCTGGGTACAATGGGACTGTGGCAATGAATGAACATTCCTGTCATTGTGGTGGTGAGTCATCATTTTTTATTTTATATTTGGGGGGGGGGGACAGCATCTCCTAAGCTATAATGTCATAGGATGAAAAAAAAATAGCCAAACACAAAGTTGCAATATAATGCCTGGGAGAATCTTTATTTAAAAATGGTAACCAAGGTCAAATAAAGCATTCAATTTTGACACTATGAACACTATTAGTTATTTTTATCTATGCAAATAACTTTAGATTTCTTGATGATAAATATCTGAGCACACGATTTTAACTAAAAGTTGGATCTACATACATTCTGGAATGATTGATATTGAGCACTGACAATTCCTTTCTGAAAAAAGTATCAGCATTTCACTAATTTTGTGGAAAACTCAAGAATTAGACAAAGATTCACCATCAAGAGAATTCTATGACCAAAAAAAGTGACTTCCCTAATTTTCAGTTTTCTTCTGTTGCAATATTTAAAAACTGCTTGAAACACATGGGCAATGCTATAGACGGTTGTACTAACTATATTATTTATCCTATTGTTATATAATTTGACCTCCAAAAATCAGTGAAACAATTTTTTGGAGGAAATTTGTCAACTGTCAATTTGTGGTTTAAATTGCACTTTGAGAGTTAGACCCAGTGGGCCATGTGTTTCCTGGGCAGTGACAGGCTCAATGTATAAGATGCACTCTAATTAATGAATGAGCCCAGTGGTCATCTTGATCATCTCCCCTATTATATTCACTTTTAAGTATGTTAGTGTTACGTATGTCGCAAATATTGTTAAAACTACTTTGGAGAAAAGATTTAAATTGTTGGCCATTCAGAGACCACACAGTATCCAAAGGGCATGTGAGTACCAAGTGCTTAAGCAATAGGCATTGCCTGAATCCTTGCTGGCTGCTAATTTGACCTTGGGTCAGTCAGAAACCTGGTTACTTTGTTTCAAATTATCTGGGCAAAGGTTGCTTTTTTGGTACTTAAGGTGATTAGGGTCCTTTAACATTGTGTCTTCCTTTTATTTACACTCCTTTAGATAACTTCATCTCTACCAGAAGTCTTTTAAACCCACACACACAACTGACCAAGAGATTTTGTGAAGCGACACGCTACACACTTCCTTTTGGCTTGGTTGTTATCTAGCCAGGGCTGGGGAAACAGGTGATAACTATCACTCTGGGGCTTTCTCAGGGTGGCTCCACTAACGTAGTGGAGGTGAACTGTAGCTGAAGGTGCTTAAAAATGCTGCAGGCACCGCGTGACAGGCACACTGCTTAAGTTTCCTCATCTGCACAACAGGGACGAAGCCTAACATAAGAACTTGGGAGAGTCAAGAGGCTGCATGTCCAGTTTCCTCCCCTTGCCTAGCCAATATTGTTGATGCCGGGTGTGCCATGCGCATTAAGAAGGAGGCATGGGGGCTAACTATATGCAAACACACACTCAATGCCTACTTGAGTCCCACCTACTCTTTCCAGGTGCTGCTTAACTGCTAGCCCTGTTTATTTTCCCTGAAAGCAAAGAGGAGTAAATATTCAAGAATTCAAGAATGATCTAACATGCAGCCAAATGACCCTTTGAGTCACATATGATTGACACCCCAGCATTACAAATTAACAGGCCCCAGCTGCTGAGTACAAGGGCCTCTAGCATTCTAATTGGCTACCCCAAAAGGAGAGGATGCAGTAGAGTCTGACCTTGCCCCACTTCATTTCCAACCCAAGCTGGACACTCCTTAGAGCACAGTGGTTCGCAATCTTGACTGCACATTAGAATCACCTGAGCTTTTAAAACTTCGGATATCCAAGCCACACCCCAAACCAATTACATCAGGATATCTGGGGGTGGTGGGTCAGGCAACCCTAATTTCTAAGGCTCCCATTATGACCCAAGATACAGCCAACTTTGACACCTGCTATCTAGGATCACTCTTCCTGACCTCATGTAGCTTCTGCAAGTGAGGCCCACACAGTACTCACCTCTGAGTGGAACAGGTGCGACAAGATCCCCAGTGTGGAAACCAGAGGTGCCTGCGCCGGGGTCCACAGCTAGAGCCTACTACCTAGGTGATTACCCAGATCCTCACAGGAGAGCCATTTTTCAAATAGTTTGCACTTGGCTAGAAATAAGTTTGCCAATCTAAAAAAAGGTGCCAACCAACGCCTAAATTTGCCTCTGACCTCAGGTCGCCATCCCACCCGCCTTTCTTAAAGGCACATCTCTTGGGAAGGAAAGTCAGAGTATGTGTGGGCGCTCGGTCCCACGCACAAAACCTACCGAGCAGCTGCAGATAGGAGCATGCAATTCCTGAGGTCGCACAGAAAGCACCCTTCTGGCTGGCCCCGGCGCGGGGCGGGCGAAGGCGCGCAGGCCCGCGGCCGCTGCACCTGCCGGCGCGCTCGGCCGCACCTGCCGCTCTGTGCCCGCCCCTCCCACCTCCCAGCGGCTCCTACCTTCCAGCAGCTCATCTAGGCTGGTGATTTTCCGGCTGCCGTCGATGGTGTAGATGGTGCGGACCCCCTGGGGCAGGTTCACGTTGTCTGACAGGGAGCGGGTGAGCTCCATGAGGAGCGCATCGAAGGACCGGAAGCGGTCGCTGGAGATGGCAAACACCAGGCCCTTGAAGTAGCGGTCCCCATTCCGGTAGAAACGCGCCTTCTTGGCCTTCTTCTCCGAGCTCAGGGCCTGCAGGGTCCGCGTGCGGTAGAAGCTGCAGTGGGCGCTGTGTGCCGGGCTAGGGATGAGCCCGTTCCCCTTGGGGCCCGAGCTGCTGCTGCCCCCGGAGGAGCTGGGCGCCCCTCTCCGGGACCCCGGCCGCGGCCTTTTGTCCCGCTCCTCGAAGTGCTCCAGCTCAATACTCCTGGTGCTGGCCATCGCCGCAGCTCGAGAGCCGCTCCCCTGCGGAAAGCGTTCCAGGCAGCCCAGCGGCAACGCGAGAGGCCGCGAGGGGCCGGCTGCCGGCGAGGGGCCTTACAGCGCCGGGACACCTGGCTCTGGCATCCCGCCCTCCGCTCGCAGGTGGAGCCGCTGCGCCGCCGACGCGCCCGCCCGCGCCCCCTCTAAAAGCGGCCGCCGCGCAGCGCCGCCCGCCTCATTGTCCAGCGCGCCTGGCTCCCGCCCGCTGGGGAGTCCCACGCCCCCCCAAGCGCCTCCCTCCCCCAGCCACGCCTCACAACTCCAGCTCCGGAGCCGGCCCGGAGCCTCAAAGTTGGGCCGCCAGAGGCTCGCCCCCGACCCGCGGGCGCACACAAAGCTCGGGCGCGCCCGCCGCCCGCTCCCGGGAACGCGGAGGGGCAGGAAGGAAGGGAGGGAGCGAGGGGGAAGGGCAGACAGCGTGGGCGAGGAGCGGCGGGCTGGGGGCTTCGCGCCCGCCAGGGTCCTGGGGGCCTCGCCGCAGGCTCACTCGAGCCTGGCCCTGGCCGGCTGAGCGCGCGCCTTCTGGGGCTGAGCCGGCCGCGCAGGGCCCTTCCCTCCCACAGAGCCCGGCCCTAGCGGAAAATAATGAATGCGCCCGCCTCCCACGCAGCCGGCCGCCTCAGCCCACCCAGCAGCGGTAGCGCGCTCGGGCCCCACGTCGCGGCCTGGCCGTTGTCAGGGCTGGAGGGGGGCTTCCTGGCCTGCCGCCCCCGCCGGGGGAGGGGGATGCCCAAACCTCGGAGGCAGGGCGGCGAGGTGGGCTAGGGGCAGTGCGCCGGCCGGCCGACCGGCGCGCCTGGAGAAGCTCCTCCCGCTGCTGGCGGCCCCGCCCGCCCGGCAGCCACTCCAGGCGCAGCGCGCGGGCGAGCGCAGCCGCGGCGCGCGCGCTCCTCCGCCGGGGAAACGGAACGCGCAGGCCAGAAAATTACAAAGGAAGGAGACTCAAGGGCAGCGAGCGCATCCCCGAGCCTGCCTGCCCCCCAGGAACCGAGGCCAGACCAGGGCAGGAACCCGAAACACAGCATGGAGTTTTGGGCAAGACATGAACCTCCTGTTTTTTACAAAGCCGATTGGGTGCTTTGTTTAAACATCCGCTGAGAAAGCTGTCTCCACGCTTTTCCCATTGCAGATTGGCCAGCATGGCGCTTTCAGGAACTTTGAATGAATGAGCGATCAGAAGTTACAGGGTTCTGAGGAATTAATTTAATCAACAATTATTTATTGAGAATGTGCCACGTGCCAGGCATTGTTTCCGTCACTGTGGATGCTGCAGGAAAGGAAAGCAAGCATTCCTGCACCTGTTCCCCCCAGCCGCTTGCATTCAGGTAGTATTTAATGCTTAAGTACTAACGTTTCTCAGCGGCCATTGAGTTTTATACTGTCTGCTCAATAATAAAAGCGTGTTTTCCAAAAACTTGTGAGAAACCGGTTGTTTCCATTTTTGCCACGCGAGAAAGATGAAGTCCACAGACATTTGATCCTAACCTGATACGTGACACTCCGGTTTAACAACAGCTGATTCTCCCAGTGGTCCTAGATAGCAATTCCAGGTTGGCCTTTAAAGTAGAAAGGCATAGACATTTTTCGTGAAATGATAGTGGTCCTGGAAGGCATGTATAAGGCAGAAACACCGTCTTCAGCCTCTGGAAGGTTGTCCCCTATCCCTCTCCCCTTCGCCTCTCCCTTCACCCCCAACAAAAACACCCCAGAAGTTCCCTGCCTCCTGCACAGTAGTTCTGGGGACACCTGGGCATGCTAGACTTCTAGAACCAGAACTGGAGCACGCTGGGAAGTAAGTCAGGGCTGATCTGAAGCTTCAGTGAAGTTTTTCCGAATTCTGCAGTATAATGATAAGCCTCAACCCAGACAAATTAGATCAGAATTTCAGGGGATGGGAAGTTTGGTTTGTTTGTTTTGTATCTGTGAGGTCAAATAAGTGCTTCTCAAAGGGTTGTCTACTTACCTGTCATTTCTTTAAAATGTAGATTCCAATTCTGTAGGTCTGGGGTGGAGTTTGAGATTCTGCACTTCTAACAACTCAGTGCTAGTGGTCTTGGTACAACACTGTGAGAAGGAAGGAACTAAATGGAACCCACGCTCCTTCTAAGTATTAATAACTGCAGAGCCCATCGACTTTGTAAATGGCTTAAGCTGGCCATGTCCATTTGTTTTGCTACTAGTACTCATTTATTGGAGGAATAAAGACTGTACTGTATTGCTGGACTAACAAATTATTCCAACCTTAGTGATTTAGAATAATAAACATGTATTATTTGGGAAGGAATCCACGAGCTGTTTGCTTCATAATCTCATGTGATTGCAAGTATCTGGGGCTTGGAGAACCACTTTCAAGATGGCCCTCTTGGCTGTGTGAAGGAGGCCCGGCTCCTTTTCTTGAGCACACTTTTGTAGGGTTGCTTGACTGTCACCATGACATGTCAACCGGTCCCCTTCAAAGCAAGCATCCAAGAGAAAACAAAGTGGAAGCCACAATGTTTTGCTTTTATGAGACAGCATAGGCAGTTATTCCCACAACATCCCACAGGTTACCTGAGTCACCCCTGTTCATTATGGTAGGAAACTATACAGGGTGTGACTCCCATGAGTCAGGGCTCCCTGGAGTCGCTCTGTATGCCGGTACCACAGGCTTCAGTCATTTGATCTTTAGGACACTGATGTACACACATTTGCTCATTTAGAGATTCTTGAAACAAGATTTGGCCCTTCTTAGTGTATACAATTATATAATAGGCCAGTATTTTAGCATTCCCTAGCATATCCCAAGTTAAACAAAGATGACTTCTTTTCAACAGGGATGGAGGAAGAAGAGAAAGTATTTTCCAAGATGTTACTTAGTTTGAAAAAAATTGACTCCACTCTGCATTTGTTTTTGAAGAACCTATTTGTGAATCTTATGTAAGAATTAAGCTGCAAACACTTTCTAGAATATATTTACTGAATGAATATGTATATAAAAGAACAGTTGATCAAAATTTGAAGATGCATTAGGACAGGAAAAGATCAGTGTCAGTATTCCAATTCTCATGCAAACAAAATTTGGAGGATCTAGGTGGGAAACTATTTTTTAATTTATTTATTTGAAAGAGTTACAGAGAGAGGTCTTCCATCCGCTGGTTCACTCCCGAAATGGCCACAATGGCCAGAGCTGCGCCGATCTGAAGCCAGGAGCCAGGAGATTCTTCCGGGTCTCCCATGTGGATGCAGAGGCCCAAGGTCTTGGGCCATCTTCTACTGCTTTCCCAGGCCATAGCAGAGAGCTGGATCAGAAGAGGAGCAGCCGGGACTAGAACTGGCGACCATATGGGAATCCAGCACTTCAGGTCAGGACTTTAACCCACTGTGCCACAGCGCCGGCCCCGGTAGGCAACTATTAATTTGGGTTACTTTATGATTTAAAAATTATAGAACTAAAGCATATTCTCCCCTTTTGTGCAGTTGAAGAATTTGTGAAGTAAAATATTTTAACTGGCATTTCCTTTGTTGAGGTACACCTGCTCTCCCCCGGCCTTTTTTCAAACCAAGAAACACCATCTGATTTGGTAATCATTCATTCTTCCAGAGATGATCTAATTCTCTGCTGTGGTTGTAAGGTCCACCAACTATGCCTGCCAGGTCCTGGTTTAAAGGGATTTCCTTAGAAGGGGTTAGCCACAGATGCCTCTTCACTTTCTGGAAGCCCGGCTGAAACTTAGCTTTCCCAAAGCTAACACATGTTTGAATATAAACTTTTACACAAAGTATTTTAAAAATGGTTTCATTTCTCAGCTACAATTCAAGCATTTCAATCACAAAATTCTCTCTCCTTTGCATCATAGAAAGCAACTTTCTGCTCTTGATATATGTACAATTTTAAATCACATAATGTCTAGTTCACGTGAAAATGTTGGCAGTGTGCAAGAGAGGGCTTTGAGAAACCACTTGGGGCTAAAAAGCTCAACAAGTCATGAAGGAAAACTAGCTGTCTGTTGTTCTCTACACTTCTGTTTGGATTGCATGCATTAGAGCTGCCTTTTACCACCTCCCAACTCTACTTTGACGAAGATATACAATGTAAATTTTTGTTTAGTATGGTTTGTTTAAATGAGACTTTTTATTTAATGCTTATATGGGAGCTTTCCATGAGACATCTGCCTTTGGGTATTTCTTGGTTTTGCTTCTTGCTGCTTCATTTCTCAAGTGCATGGCCAACCTTCACTTTTGGCCCAAAACTTCTGCTTTTAAAGGCAGTTTTCCAGTTAATCCATTACTTATTACATAAAGAATGCCTACAAACGTTTTAGACTGCACTGTACTGAGGCATTCTGCTGTCTCATGTTTTCATTCCAGTTCACTGTGTGCCAAGCATTTCTCCCAGAAATAAAAGTGATGAAACAACTATTTTCAGGGAAAAGGCCTGGTCATTGTAGATTTAGCTTTTTTGAAACTAAGCATGAAGTTTTTTTAAATTTCATAACCTGTTTTGAAATATTTATTTATTCATTTGGAAGTCAGAGTTACAGAGAGAAAGATGAAAGAATTACAAGGTGGGGGGAGGGCAAGAGAGAGACAGAGAGAGACAGAGATAGAGAGAGGTCTTCCAACCTCTGTTTCACTCCCCAGATGGCTGCAATGGCCAGGGCTGGGCCAGGCTGAAGCCAGGAGCCTAGAGCTTCTTCCAGGCCTCACATGTGGGTAGCAGGGGTCCAAACACTTGGGCTATCTTCTGCTGATTTCCCAGGTGTGTTATCAGGGAGCTGGATCAGAAATGAGGCAGCCAGGACATGACCTGGCACACATATGGGATACTGGTGCTGCTTTACCAGCTACGCCACAGTGCCAGCCCCTATTTCATAATCTTTTACAATGGTAAATTCTAGTTTAAAGTTTAAAGGGAAAGGGGATAAAGCAAAGTGGTGGAAAAGGAGCTCTCCAACCCTATTCCATAGCCTGTACCCAGATTGGGAAAAAAAGACTCAAATAAAAGTTTTTCACACTAGCTGTTGACATTTTCCATTTTCTTTCCTCCTTACCTATGAGTCTTACAGTATGTTCCAAATATATTAATGACTTAATCACAAATAGACATGAAGGAATGATTAAAAGTAGGTATTCTTGGGGCTGGCACTGTGGCATAGAGGGTAAAGCCACTGCCTGCAGCACCCGCATTCCATATGGTCACTGGTTCAAGTCCTGGCTGCTCCACTCCATCCAGCTCTCTGCTATGGCCTGGGAAAGCAGTGGAAGGTGACCCAAGTCCTTGGGCCCCTGAACCCTCATGGGAGACCTGGTTCCTGGCTTTGGATCAGCACATCTCCAGCCATTGCAGCCAAATGGGGAGTGAACCAACAGATAGAAGACCTTTCTCTCTCTTTCTGCCTCTCCTTCTCTGTGTAACTCTAACTTTGAAATAAATAAACAATTTTTTTTAAAGTAGCTATTCAAGAGTAGGCTTCAGTGCATCAGTTATGATGCCACTTTGGACACTTGCATCCCGTAGGGTTAAAGTCTCATCTCCATTTCCCGTCCAACTTTCTGCTAATGTGCACCCTGGAAGGCAGCAGGTAATGACTCACCTACCTGGGTCCCTGCCACCTACATGAAAGATTGGGATGGAGTTATAGCTTCCTTGCTGTGTATGTGTTTAAAAGATTTATTTGGAAGGGGGACACATAGACACATGGACACACACACACACACACACACAGAGAACACATCTATCCACTGGTTCATTCCCAAATGCCTGCAACTACTAGCACTGGACCAGTCCAAAGCCAGAAGCCAGGAACCCCATCAGGGTTGATAGGAACCCAAGCACTTGGGCCATCCTCCTGTGATTTCCCATACACATTAGAAGGGAGCTGGATTGGGAGCAGAAAAGCTGGGATGTGAACCACTGCTCTGCTAGGGGATCCTGACATCACAAGTGAAGAGGGCTTAACCAGCTGCCTCATAAGACACCGTGTACCTGGCTTCAGCCTGACCTGGCCCTGGCTGTTATGGACATTTAAGAGGTAAACTAGCAGATGGAAGGTCTCTCATTCAAATATGTAATTTTTAAAAATTTTACTAAAAAATGAAACTATCTTCTCAGGTTCACAGATTTCAAGCTTAATTCAATGGGTAAGTCTTTAAAAAATTCTATTTAACTTTTTAAACAAAAATATGGATCAAAGGAAAATTCAAGGATGCATGCTTTCAGTATATATAGCACTCAAATGACTTTTTATTCCATGAAAAAACTGCTCTTCCTATTGATACATTTAAGTCCCACCAAGTATCTAGGACAAAGACTTGTGTGTTTCATATACATTCCATATATTCAAAATTACATTCAGGTTTTTTTTTTGCTTTTATTAGGTTAGCTGTAATAACTTATGACAATAACATAAACATTAAAATCACATAGCAATTTTTTCTTAGGAATTTGATTTTTTTCTCTGAAATTTTCCTGAAAAGAGACTGCACAGCTCATTTTATCCCTGCTTTCTTAAGAGGGAATCCAGGCACAGCTGAGTGGGTTTCCACAATTATTTTAATAATACCAAAAGTGAAAGGCCATGGAAAATACTATGGTACTTTCATTTTTGAAGAATTGAGTTTTCTCAGTCCAATCTAAAATACACTCTTTGAGTCCAGGCTTTTGCTTCATTTAAAATTCAAAAGGAATCATTTATCTTAAAATTTATAATGATTTTGGTGGCTTCTTCCTTCCAGTAGCATATTCAATGTTTATACAAGTACCAAACATGACAAATTGTGTTTGTGTCATCCTGTATGTTCGACTAAAGTAATGATGGGCAGAGGTACTTAATAGATAATAAAGCTTTTATGATGATTAATAAGTAGTAATAACCTAGTTAGAGAAACAGATTATAGACCAGGAAATAAGAAAGGAAAGATTAAGCAGTAGAGAAATTGCCTCCGGGGTATGCTAACTGCAGAAAATGTTCATTTCAACCTTTCAAAATTCATTAATCACGAAGAGGACTGTCTCTTCAGGAATTTATAGATTATAATTAATGATTGCACACTTACAGTTGGTTTATAATGTAAATTAGCTGATTATTTTAGGATAAATGTTGTGTACCTTATGCACATACTTAAAATAGGCAGACATCAAAGTAATATTTTATCTTATTTATGAGAATAATGATACCACCCAGACTTGGTCAGTACCCATTAGCAAATCTATACGCATCTTGCTATGTTTTTAGGTTTAAAAAAATAGTTTGTCCCAGATACTTCCCAGGGGCTTGTCATCCTGTCTGAAATAACCAATACTGATCATGATCTACTGTTCGTGTGAAAGATTTGAATGAGATTAAACATTAAGGTAAAAAGGTATATGCATGTGATTACCTGATTGTTCTTATCCTAGTATAGCACATGCACCCATCTTTCATGGTTTGGTAGTAATGTAGTTATTTACAGTATTGAAATTAACTATTATTTATTAATATTTTATGATAATATCTTGTCCATAAGACTCCCCCCCCCCAATAATAGGCCCATGAACATCTGGAGTTTTACTTGGTTCAAAAGCTTAGTCCAATGTCCTCAGGGAGAGAAATCTGTAAAAATGAGTCCTTGGCATCCACCTGAGCTGCGCTTGCTGCAACAGGGACCCGCATGGACCGACTCTCTCAGATGGAATCATGACTGCAACTCTGCGACGCGACAGGCAGAAGTCTCTGGAGAGCTGGAGAAGGAAGAGTTTCCTGCCACTCCTGGCAAAATAAACAAATAAAGTTACCAACTAGCAAAGATCTATTCCAAGATGACTTATCTTCTCCACTGGTCGTAGAATGATTGGCTTAAACATGAAAGCCTGGCTCTTAGGACATTATATTGTGATCTTATACAAGCATATTTACAAATATGTAGAAAATGGGCTATTTTGAGGTCATTACAAATAATTCTCCTTCAAATTTTTACTTGCTAGAAGGACTGTCTTAACCTCTCTGCCTTTTCATATTCCTTTAATAGACCTGGCACAGTCAGAATATGTAAACAGTAGGTCTCCTAACGGCATAGAAATGGAAATAACGCAAAACCGCTATTAATAACTCATTTGTTGTCCTAACAGCACTCTGCCTCATAATCAGCCCTTAAGGCATGTGGATCCGGCTGAAAAGCCCATGAGAGTATTTCAGGCATGGAAAGCCAAGACACTCTGGGGGAAAAAAAAAACCTAAATTAAAGATCTCCACGAGTGAGATCCCAGTGGAAAGAATGGGTCATCAAAGAAGGAGGTACCTTTCTCTGAAGGGAGGAGAGAAACTCCACTTTGACCATGGCCTTGTCTAAATATGATCAGAGTCAGTGAACTCAGGGGGCTTCCATAGCCTTGGCAGCTCATGACAAGAGCCTAGGGTGATTACTGATGCCATAAACAAGAGTGTCAATTTGTTAAGTCAACAACAGGAGTCACTGTGCACTTACTCCTCATGTAGGATCTCTGTCCTTAGTGTGCTGTACATTGAGATTTAATGCTATAACTAGTACTCAAACAGTATTTTTCACTTTATGTTTCTGTGTGGGAGCAAACTGTTGAAATCTTTACTTAATGTATGCTAAACTGATCTTCTGTATATAAAGAGAATCGAAAATGAATCTTGATGTGAATGGAAGGGGAGGGAGTGGATAAGGGGAGGGTTGCAGGTTGGAGGGACGTTATGGGGGGGAAGCCATTGTAATCAATATTCTGTACTTTGGAAATTTATATTCATTAAATAAAAGTTAAAAAAAATAACTCATTTGTTTTTCTTGGAATGGTTATGAAATTAACTGACCTCATTTCATGTAGTTTACCAGCCTCATTTCATGTAGTTTACCAATTCAGCATGAAATTCCTCAAATAGCTTAGAATGGTATTTAAAGGAAACCAGCAGAGAAACATAATATGCTGGTCCCAATATGTCTCCACACAGAACTGCTTTTTTTTTTTTTTTTAATTAATCATAATCCAAAGTATCTGAGCTTTTCTGATGGTAGACTTGTTTGAATGGGTGAATGAGATTAGTGACCTTTTCTTTATTACAGTTGTAGTCAGACTTTCCCTGAAAGAAACGTTGACCCTGTGTAGGTTTTGTTAGGGGTGTGTTAATGTTGTTTGCTAAAGTTAAAGTCCTCCAAGAAGGAGCTTTGGCCAGTCCCCAGATCTCTCTCAGTCTATGATCCAATGTCAAGACTCAAAACTAGGAATGACGTATAAGTGGGGCCAGCATTGTGGCTTAGCAGGTAAAGCTGCCACTTGCAGTACAAGCATCCCACACGGGCCCTCATCCAGCTCTCTGCTGTGGCCTGGTAAAGCAGTGGAAGATGGCCCAAGACCTTGGGCCTCTGCACCCATGTAGGAGACCCAGAAGAAGCTCCTGGCTCCTGGCTTCAGATCGGCTCAGCTCCGGCTGTTGCAGCCACCTGGGGAGTGAACCAGCAGATGGAAGACCTCTCTCTCTCTTTCTCTCTCTGCCTCTGTCTCTCTGTAGCTCTGCCTTTCAAATAAATAAATAAGTCTTAAAAAATAAATTACATAAGTGAATGTATGCACATTCAGTATCAGGAAACTACTGTAATCATTGAAGAAAGGCTTCAAGAACTACTCTTAAGGTTGCTGTCGGTGTACTGGCTTTATTTGGAGCAAATGATTGATTTAAAAAGCCCTCTGAATTAGATTACAAACTAAATGGTATTAGTGTGAATTATATTTTCCTATCTTAGTTTAGTTTTAATCCTATGTGGTATACTCCAAGCCATTTTTATACTAAGTTTTCTTTTTTTAACAATCTCACACTGAGAGAAAAGATGCAAGTTTAGTACAAAGATGTTTTTGTCGTTTGAGGATAAATTGCCAACAACATCATGTCTCATTATCTCTAAATAATTTATTATGTATTTTCTATAAATAAAATTGTCCTATACAGCATGATACAACAAAGTCAGGAAATTGTCAGTGATAAAATACTACCATCCTCAGAGCCTATCTAAATTTTGCCAGATATCCTAAAAAAAAACCCAGTCCAGAATCGCACACTGTGCTTAGCTGTCAGGCCTTCTTAGTCTCCTTCAGCCTAGAACATTTCTTCAGACTTCCCTAGCTGTTCTTCACTATGATCCATTTGAAAAATTACAGATCAGTTATTTTGTGGAATCCTTCCACTTGGGCTTTGAATTATGCACATGTGACTGGAATATCACAGAAGCAATGGTGTGCTCTTGTTTTTTTTTTTTTTAATTATTTATTTATTCATTTGACAGGTAGAGTTACAGACACAGAGAGCGAGACAAAGAGAGAGGTCTTCCATCCACTGACTCACTCCCGAAGTGGCTATAATGGCCAGAGCTGGGTCAATCTGAGGCCAGGAGCTTCTGCTGAGTCTCTCACATAGGTGCAGGGGCCCAAGCACTTGGACCATCCTCTGCTGCTCTCCTAGGCCATAGCAGAGAGCTGGATCAGGAGAGGAGCAGCCAGGACATGAACCAGTGCTCATATGCCAGCACCTGTGGTACCAGCTTAGCCTACTATGTCACAGCGCTGGCCTCTCTTCTTCTTGTATCAGATGGACTCAGTTTCAATTTGGCTCATCACTGATGTTTCTCCTCCACCACTTCATTCCAGTGGTGCCTGCTAGGCTGTGCAGCACTCCCACGCATTGCCCCTCACTCTGCTTTGGCTTGATCTTCCCTCTCATCCCACCCAGGCTCCAACATCCCACCCAGGCTGCCTCCTGACCTGGATGCTCTCCTTGCCCAGCTCAGGGTCTGACACCCTTACTCCAGTGCACCATGGCTACCCCCACTGGAACAGCTACCTACCTGGTGGTTGGTCCAACCTGGTGGCTCTAGGACTTAATTGTTCAGATAGATAAAGAGGAAAAGGAAGAGATAAATGCTGTTCTTAATGTTTGTTTTATTCTTAAGCATGTTCTCTAGAATGACTAACAGATCCCTGTTGACCTACTGTTGCTGGTCATCCACTATTTTTCCTCCTACTATTGGTAACCTTCCAGGATTTTACTCTGGTGAAACATCCTCTGTCACTTTCCACACATGTGTTTCAGGCAAGACAGATTTCACTTCTTGCTCCTGGTTTGTATATGAATCAGTCCTGGCTGGTTGGCCCCTTTCTCTTTGCAATAGTAATCAGCATTTCTTTTTACCCTGGTGCTTAGACAAGAAAATCATGTACAAATGGTCCTTGACTTGTGATTGGACTACATCTCAATAAACCTATCATCAACTGAAAATAACATAAGTCAAAAATGCATGTAATACACCTAACCTGCCCAACATCATAGCTTAGCCTAGCCTACATTAAATGTACTCAAAACACTTACATTAGTCAACAGTTGTACAAAATCACAAGTCCTGTTTGATGATAAAGTGGTGACTAATGTAATTTATTGAATATTGTACTGAAAGTGAAAAACAGAGAATTGTATGATATGGATCATCATAAGGTCACATTCAAAGTCAATCTGTTACTGTCAGTTTTCATCTGACTTCCTTCACTCTCTCATGCCTCGCAATCCAGTTCGTCATTAAACTGTCTTCTTTGAAAACATGCCTCAGCTGTAACTGTTTTATCTCTACCTCTGTCAACTCTGAAATGCTCTATATCCCAAACCACCTCCATTTCTCACCTGACCTCTCCTGCTTTTAGTTCTCTTCCACGATGTTCTTAATGCAACAACTAGAATGAGTCTTAAAACTTGAAGACAGGCCTGTTCCCACCCCTGCTCCACAGGCTTTATCAACTTCCCCTTCTACTTCTAACAAAATCTAACGTCCTTACCCTATGGCCACAATCTTCAGCAGGACCTACATCATCTGAAAAATTTCTCAAACTACAGATGCCTGGATGCACCCCCAGAAAATCCAATTTAATTGACCTGGAGTGGAACCTGGATACAGGTTTCTTTTAAAAGCTCCCATGTGGTTCTAACATACAGCCCGAGCTGTGAGCCACTGCCTGCATGGTCTGGCCCAGGCTCCCTGGCAGGGCTCAGATGTTCTCACTCCTGCCATCACTCACTGCAGCCAACTGCGACTCCACGCTGTTCCTTGAGCACACAAAACATGATCCCACCTCAGGGTCTTTGTGTTTTCCGTGTGCAATGACTTCTGACTTTCGCTACCTGGAATTACGCCAAACCTCACAGGGTAAAGGCACAGTCCTCCATAGGCTGCCCTCATCTCAGACAGCGACTTCGACTTTAGGGGTGGCAAGGCCACTTACACTTCTGACCAACTGGCTCTAAATTCAGGGATTCAGACTTCCCCTTCTGGTTTGATAATTCACTAGGATGACTCACAGAATTGAGAAAAGTGCTATACCTATGTCTACAGTTTCACTGTAGCAAAACAGATGCAAATCAGGACCAACCCAAAGAAGCAGCAAATAGGGTCAGGGCTGGGGCCACCTCCAGCCTTCGTGTTTTGGTCATAGACACAGAACACGTGACTCTATACACACATTGATGTATGATACGCACAGAGTATCGTTAATTAGGGTCCCTCACTTGAACGTGACTGTCCTAAGTTTTCCCTGGAGTTTTGTTACACAGGCAGATTGATGGACTCCTTAGCCACATGGCTGAACTCAACATGCAGCCCCTTGCCCCACTCTGAAGATTGGGCTGGTATTATGTGGGTGTAACCACGCTGCTGGTCTTTCTGGTATGGCCAACCCTTAGAATGAATTGTCACAGTCATCTTATTAGCATAAAGTTTCAGGGCCCACCAGGAATAAAAATCCACTTCTGCTCCTCGGCAAGTTCAAGGATTTAAAGGTTATCTTCCAGGAGCCAGCCAAACTCATTATTATACTACATTGGATAAAGACATACTTGTCCAGCTCTACCCTGGACATTCTGGTCGCAATCTAATATAATGCGTAGTTGCTCAGGCCAGGTTGAGTTGCATTTTCTGTCACCATCAAAAATCCTTCGTGACACATGAGTCAATTGATTTTCCTGGTTCCTCTGTCTTCCTGCCCAAGTTCATCCTGTCTGTAATTGCAGATCTCCTCAAATCTTCCTAAATGACAGCTTTGATCTTGTCCTCCTTTATCAAGACACCTCTAGCAATGAGTTACTTGCAGTACGTTTTCTTTAATAGTCCAGGGTATTCAGTCTGACGTTGAAGGCCTGAGTCATATGCAACTAATTTTCTTAATCTCCTATAATTAATCCTTGTGTGAATATTTTACCAAGCATTCCTTTTCTAAGTGCCTTTTGTATTTTCTCACTCTGCCTTTGTTAGATCATCCTGGTTGCTTGGAATGCCAGATCCCTTCTCCCTACTTGTCAAATTGTACTCATCTACCTTATCCATGTCTTCTTTTCTTTCTCTTTTTCTTTCTTACAATTTTTTTTTAAAATTTGAGAGGTAGAGTTATAGACAGTGAGAGGGAGAGACAGAGAGGAAGGTCTTCCATCTGCTGGCTCACTCCCCAAATGGCTGCAACAGCCAGAGCTGAGCCAATCCAAAGCTAGGAGCCAGGAGCTTCTTTCAGGTCTCCCATGTGGTGCAGAGACCCAAGTGCTTGGGCCATCTTCTGTTGCTTTCCCAGACCATATCAGAGAGCTGGATTGGAAGAAGAGCAGCCAGGACTTGAACCGGCATCCATATGGGATGCCGGCACTGCAGGCAGAGGATTAATCTACTGCGCCACAGCGCCAGCCCCCTGTGTCTTCTTCTCTAATGATCCTACCAGGAAGTAACCTCTCACAAGGAACTCTTCAGTAGTGAGCCCTTTCTACTTCTCCAGTATCTGTCACCTCCTGTTTATTATTAATATTCATCTCTTATTGATTGCTATATACTTAAATTATACTAATTAAACCAATTTTAACCAGTTCTTACAGTGTCCTATGAGTATAAACATTAATAGTCTGTGGCTCAAAGGTGCCAATTATTTAGTAAAAATGGAAAATGTATCTTTTATCAAGCCATTAGCTTTCCAAATATTTAGTATCCCATATTCTGTGGCTCCTTTTGGAATTTCTGTTAGATGCAAGGTGAACCTTTTGATAGTCTCCATGCCTTTTTAGATATTTTTATTCATCTCTGACCTACATTTATTTTTTCAAATTTACTTTCAAGTTTGCTAATTCCTTCTTCAGCTGAGTCTAATCTTAACCTGTTCATTTAGTGGTGATTAAGAATGACTGTTCACTTCTAGATGTTCTAATTTTTAATTTTTGTCTTTTTTTCATAGTGAATTGCCATTTGTTTAGTATTTCAATGCCTTTCGTATATCTTCAGAACTTAAAACATACTTAGATTATGGTCTCTTGTAGATTGTGTTCTCTAATAGCAGGTGTGGAGATGGAGAGGCTTCCTGTGTATTATTATATCCTTGGCTCTTCCTATGCATGCTTTGTGAATTGTTATTATGAGCACCCGTCAGTGAAGCTCACTGCTGTCTACGGTCATCCCATGCTGTGTGGGAGGTGAAGCTTAATTCAAGAATAAGTGTCCTCCAGAGTACACCAGAACCACGGTCATCTCTTTGCTTGAGGTTTCCTGCAGGACCAGGTAGAGTGAATTCAGACTGTCCACCAACAAAAGCAGCAGGTTTGGAATTTGATTCCTAACCTTCCTAACCTTGTTAGCTGAGATTTTTAGTAGTTTTGGCTGGGCTTGAGGCTATGGAGGGGGCCTGGCTTCATGCTCAACTCCAAGAGCTTCTGCTCCAGGTGCACAGGAAAACCCTGCTTGTTACCAAATCAGTGCCACTGCTTCCACCACCTCCCACAAGGTCGTTGTAGCCTCAGCTCTTGTGTTTATCAGCCTGCTTTCATTTCTCCCTGTTTCTGGCACTTGAGGACTTCCCTTTTCTCCTGGTAAGATCAGCTAAAATTTAACTCTTTTTTGGATATTTTTTATTCCAGTGTTCCTAATGGCTTATAGTTTCCATGTTAACTTAGTCTGCTATATTTCAGGGGCCAGAAGGAAAAGTAGATATATATCCAACAACGTGGTGTGCAACCCACCAGGGGACAGTCTGAGGCATGCCATGGTAGAGAAGTGAAGGAATCCTATGGGAATTTAGAAAAGGTAGTCATTAATTGTGATGGCAGAGTTTGAGAAAGTTTTTTTTTTTTAAAGATTTATTTTATTTATTTGAAAGGCAGAGTTACAGGCAGAGAGAGAAAGAGAGATCTTCCATCTACTGGTTCACTACCAAATGGCCACAACAGCCAGGGTTGGGCCAAGAACCTGAAGCTTCTTCCAGGACTCCCACGTGGGTGCAGGGGCCCAAGCACTTGGGCCATCCTCTGCTGCTTTCCCAGGTGCATTAGCAGGGAGCTGGATCAGAAGTGGAGCAGCTGGGATTTGGACTGGTGCCCATATGGGATGCCAGTGCTATAAGTAACAATTGGTTGAGTTTTGAAGATTGGATTTGATTTTGATGGGATGAGAGAGAGGATTAGAGTCTGATAGAGTAAGTCCCAAGTAAGGAACGAGCCTCCATGGAAGTGCATGTCATTTTGCAAAGTAGATGATGGTCCTGTGTGGCTGAATTTGTGTTTAGTCTCATTGCAAGTCATCTAGGGGCATGTGGCCAACCACACTCTAGCATTTCCATACAAGCTCTCTGACAGGGCATTGTGGGTCATGCATGCTAGGTATTCACTGGGTGAGCAAATACATGGGAGAGAATGTTATCAAAGCAAGAAGCAGTGGCTGAATCTGCAGAATAGTACTCAATCTCATGCATTTCAGTTTCCTCTTCAAAAAGCCCATGGAAAATGAAAACTGTGAAAAAGCTATGCGTGGATTTCAGAAGTTATTTTGCACCAAAACAATTACCATTTCTTGGAAGAATGAGAAACAGACGGAGAGCTCCCATGTACCAATTCACTTTCCAAATGCCCAGAACAGCTGTTGGTGGGCCAGATGAAGCTGGTAGCTGGGAACTCAAAGTTAATAGGGACATAAGAACTTTAGTCATCACCTGATTTCTCCCAGAGGACACATCAGCAGGGAGTTGGAGTCAAGAGTGGAGTCAGGACTCAAACTCATACGCCCCAATATGGGATGTCAGTATATTTTCCATGAATTTTTTGAAGTACCCACCTACAAACGATAAGGTAAAATAAGATTCTTAAAATTATTTTTAGTTTTAATATTCTATTTACATACTTTAGTGCCAATCTTCATCAATTCCAACTGAGGCAAGGAAAACATGTGAATAACTTTTTGCGAAGGAGAAAACGAATTGGTTGTCTATTTGTCAAAGGGGAAGAGAGTGAAATGTAGTCTTGAAAAACACTGTTTGATGTGTTCATCTGAACAAAGAGAATCAGAGCAGGGCCATGCTTTTATAACCTAGTCAGCATTGCTGCTATTCTGAGCTAAACAGAGAGCGTTTCTTAGAAGTTCCCCTTTGAGACTCTGGTTTTCAAGAGCTTTCTCTGTGCAGCCTTCAGTTTCTAAAAATAAACAAAATAGGAAGACTTTTCCTTGGAGGAAACATTTAGCAACAGCAACCATAGACGTTTGAAAGGGAAATTCATTGTCTGACAAAAGGAAGGAGATAAATCTAGCTTCCTTCTATTTAAAAAAAAATGTTTTACTTGAATTTTCTAAAGGTTCCTTAGAAACAAAAGGGAAACAGGACAGAAAAGAGCATTACAGTGTGCATTTAAAATGAATGAATAACTGTCTCTGCATCAAGAATAATTTTTTAAAAGGGATGGGGGCCGACACTGTGGCATTGTGGGTAAAGCTGCCGCCTGCAGTGCCAGCATCCCATATGGGTGCCGGCGTGAGTCCTGGCTGCTCCACCCCGATCCAGCTCTCTGCTGTGGCCTGGGAAAGCAGTAGCCCTGTACCCACATGAGAGACCAGGAAGAAGCTCCTGGCTCCTGGCTTTAGACTGGCCCAGCTCTGGCCGTTGAGGCCATTTGGAGAGAGAACCAGTGGATGGAAGACCTCTCTTTCTCTCTCGCTCTGCCTCTCTGTAACTCTGCCTTTCAAATAAATAAATAAACAAATAAATCTTTAAAAAAAGAATAAAAGTGAAAAACAATTCTGTTCATTTGTATGATACCCACAATACAAGGATGCTTTTATATATTAAATATTTGTGTGGCATCCAATGTGTCCAGTGTGGTGCCAGGCTCGAGGCTGGAGATGTGACCAGACTAGTAGTTTCCTAGTGATCTGTTGACATGGTTACTCCAGCCCACCTTCCGTGTGGTGGACACTGTAGGTTGATAAATTCAATTTTTATTTAATTATTTTTCTAGTGTGTTTTTCTATACAGTAGAATTTTGAAAGTTGAAAATTTCACTCCCCAAAATAGATTCCTCCAACTTGGTGTACTTGTATGACATTTGGGAGGCAGAAGCGAACTGGTGGTCATTTTCCTGGTTTTTGCTTTATTCCAACACCCAATTGTTGATAAGAAAAAAAAGAAGCTGTACATATGGGTATTGAGACAGGACAGAAATAGGACTCACAGTCAAGCCTGTCCTGACCACACACTATGCACCTGCCATGGGAATATGCATGCATCTCCCACCACAAGTCTCTCTACCAAGCTCCAAACCAATCAGAAGTAAAGAGAATCCAACACCTTAACTATAGAAGCTGACTTCCTGCTTCTTTAAGGACCTCCTCATCCATGCACCTGTGCTTTGGATCCAGCTTTCTAGTAATGTGCCTGGGAGGCAACAGATGATGGCCCTTTCAAACTGTGTCCCTGTCCCCGTGGGAGAGACCTGGATGGAGTTCCTGGCTTCTGGCTTTGGCCTAGCCCAGTCCTAGTCCTGGTTGTTGTGGCCTTTTGGGCGGTGAGTCAGTGGATGGAAGATCTGTCTCTCTCTCTCTCTTGCCACCTCCCTCCTTCTCCCTCTGTTGCTCTGCCTTTCAAATAAATAAAAATGAGTAAATAAACATTAAAAAGTAAGGCCTCAAGGACAATGGCTCTCTTTAGAAGCAGTGATAAGCGGCAGCCCATTGACACATCCTGTTTATCTCACACTGGTCGCCTCTTTCCCTGGTGGCGTCAGGCAGTTCCCAGAAGGGAGCGTCAGCAGAACCACACTCTGGGGGCAGGCAGAGTGAGACATAGAGTTGCTTTTCCTATTTTTTTTTAAGATTTATTTATTTATTTGAAAGTCATAGTTACACAGAGAGAGGAGAGGCAGAGAGAGAGAGAGAGGTCTTCCATCCACTGGTTCACTCCCCAGTTGGTCGCAACAGCCAGAGCTGCGCTGAGCCGATCTGAAGCCGGGAGCCAGGAGCTTCTTCCAGGTCTCCCACATGGGTGCAGGGGCCCAAGCACTTGGGCTGTCTTCTACTGCTTTCCCAGGCCATAGCAGAGAGCTGGATCAGAAGAGGAGCAGCCGAGACTAGAACTGGCACCCATATGGGATTCCGGTGCTTCAGGCCAGGCGGTTAACCTGCTGCGCCACAATGCTAGCCCTGCTTTTCCTATTCTTAATATCTGTCACATTTTAAAAATTGTGGGTAAACTCCTCTCCTTCCATTTTCTGAAGAGCAGGGTAAAATTTTTAGTTTATTTAGCAAAAAATGTGTTGATAGAACACGTCTCTTAGTTACAGTTTCACCATCATGGTATCTTAATGGTTGCTCCAAGACCAAGCAATAATGGATTTTGAGGAGAATAATAGTCATGCCATATATACTCTAATTAGGATGCATCTTAGCTAGGTGTTCTTGCTCAAAATTAGAGGAACTGTGCTTCT
This sequence comes from Oryctolagus cuniculus, assembly GCF_964237555.1. Classification (NCBI taxonomy): domain Eukaryota; kingdom Metazoa; phylum Chordata; class Mammalia; order Lagomorpha; family Leporidae; genus Oryctolagus; species Oryctolagus cuniculus. The sequence goes on from NC_091439.1 coordinate 14,535,469, forward strand.
ATTTTTCCATCTGTTTATTCTCATAGGCATAAACATGCCCCCTCACAGCTGGCCTCTGTGGTTGATGTCACAAGCAGCAGCCATGCAAGGGTGACTGGGATATGCAAACTGAAAGCACAGTGGAAGTGCAACATTAAATTATTTGACATTTTTCCATGCAAGATCCCCCATCTTCAGAACCTTAACCCTGTGATTCTCTAGCAAAGAAACACCCTTCCCTCACCAAATCTGGAGATGTAGGATAATTTTTACCTTGATATTTCTGGGTTGTGAGTGGGGGAAGGTGGAGAAGAGGCTCATGGGCACCAAATTAAACTGACCATGATCCGTGCCCATTCCATTAGAATCAAGTCATTGAACTCATCGGCTAATGCTTCAAAAATTATGCAGTAGAAGTCTTATGTTATTTTTAAAATCTCATCTATATTTTAATGTTTGTCTCATGATAATTATAGGATTTACCCTAAAAAGCCTCATCTAATCTGGAAATATCCACAATCCCTAATGCTTCTGACTCCTTGAGCACTATTTTGGAATGTGAGGTAGATTAATTATATTTAGAGTCATTTTGTTTCAAGTCTTGAAAATAACAGGAACAGGAAAGACACAGAAGGGGTTACAAGTTGTTACTGTGATAAAAGGGAATCAGGAGTATGAAAAAAGAAGCGAGAATGTCCACGCAATGATGGATTGGAATTGGCGGTATCAGAATCTACCCATGACTTGAGGGTGGGAAGAATGAGAGATGAAAAGGGAGCGAGGAGAAGGGAGGAGGGAAGCTAGGGAGGCTGGTTCCAGGGTTGGCCTAAGAAAGGTACAAGATGTGCCTGGAATAATTTCATGTGCTGGAGGGATCACGTGGGAATCTGCAGAAACCCTGGGAGGAGATTGGGCCATGTGGGATGGGTGGCTTCTCTTCATTGTATCTGACTCTCAGAAGAGCAGGTTTAAACCTGGGTTAAACATAGGGAAGCCTAAGCAAAGCATTCTGATGACATTATTGTCTTTAGATGATAGTCTGCTGGGCCTGAGACCTTTTGATCTCTCTGTAAGTATGTATGCCTGATATCATGAAGTATAATGTAAGGCAAAAGAAAAAAGGGCCAGATTGTATCACTTTCTATGGTGTAGGTAATTGGAACTTGGAACCCAGTGGAGCTAACGTGACTCCATTTCTGCTCTGTCATCTCCCCCAGGTGTTTTTCAGATCCAGGCATGGTGTTTCACTGCTCTTAGAACAACCAGCAACAACTCCAGCTTGGCTCCAGCCTTGCTGCCTCTCACACCCAGCCCTATAATTTTGGCCACCCCACCCTGCCCTAACCTGTCCTTAGTGTCATCTACAGGTCAAGGTTTTGTTTTAATATTTATTTATTTGAAAGGTAGAATGACAGAGAGGAAGAGAGAGAAAGAGAGAGTTCTTCCATCCACTGTTTCATTCCCCAAATGGCCACACTGACCTGGGCTGGGCCAGGATCCTGGAACTCCATCCAGGTCTCGCATGTAGGTGTCAGAGATACAACTACTTGGGCTGCCATTCGCTGCCCTCCTAGGCACATTAGAAAGGATCTGGATTGGAAGCTGAGTAGCTGGGTCTCTGCATCACAACACCATCTCCCCTTCCCCTACCCCAGTGGAGGTTCTGATTCTCTCAGGTGCTCACCTATGCTCTTCCCCGTGCTTAGGATGCTGCTGTCTACTCTGTGTGTTGGCCTAACTCCTGCACTTACTGCCAACATCAATTTAAGAGTCACTTTCTACAAGTTACTGCTAAGTCTAGGTTCTCTGCTGTCTTTCGTGGCATTTACCAGAATTGACATTTAAATATTTTTGGCATAATTATTTGCTTTATTGCTGATTCTACACAAGACAGTACCAACTCCATAAGATCAGGGATGGGCTCAATTATGCACTTTTGGAAGCACGGAAAGGAGGAAAGAACAGAAAGGGAAGAGATCATTACTATTATTGTACTGAAAGCTTGCTTCTTTTGAAAAATGTTGAAGTTTCTAGAATGTTTGTTGTGTTTTTCCTTTTACAAATTTTTTTTATTTTTTCCTAAATCATCGCAAATGAGAATATTTGCTAATCTATTGTTTTAACTTACTAATTCCTTACAATCATGATTTGTAGTTTTATATGTACACAAAGTGTTGTGCTGTTAAATGTTTAATAATTGGCTCTAATGTGTGGTTCCTACATAGACATTGGTTGTTTTAATTCACGTTAAAGCTTAAGATGAAAGTGAGAGGGGCCAGTGCTGTGGCACAGTGGGTTAAAGCCATGGCCTGAAGCGCCAGCAATCCATATGGTCACCAGTTCTAGTCCTGGTTGATCCTCTTCCGATCCAGCTCTCTGCTATGGCCTGGGATATTAATATAAGATGGCCCAAGTCCTTGGGCCCCTGCACCCGCATGGGAGACCCTGAAGAAGCTCCTGGCACCTGGCTTCGGATCAGTGCAACTCTGGCCATTGTGACCATCTGGGGAGTGAACCAGCAGATGGAAGACCTCTATCTCTGTCTTTACCTCTATCTCTGTCTTTCAAATAAATAAAATAAAACTTAAAAAGATGAAAGTGAGAAAGTGAAAATGCACTGTAAGAATTCACTCATTTGTCAATGAGGGAGAAATTTCTTTTGCTCAATTGGTTAATATCTTTCCAGTACTGGAAGAATAGTCCATCAGTTTTTTATGGCTGAAATATAAAGACAGCAGATATGACACTTTAAATTTTAATCTGCAATATTATTCTCTATCACTTTCTTAAGTCTAGACAATCAACAAAACAAAACAAAAAAAATCAACCTTGATTTGTAGCCTTTTGAATTTCCTTGGTGTAAAGACTCCCACTGTGGCAAATTTCAGGCTATCAGAGATAGGAATCAAGGCAAAGCTGGGGGGAGACACGTGCAGCCATGTGCCGTGACACAGTAATGTACGTCCATGCAGAGCCAATGGAATTGTGTTTTCATGTAATTTGTGCTTGAACCAGTTGTTCAACACAGTTATTAATTTTTAATTATTTAATTTTTAATAATAACTGTGTTGAACAACTGGTTTGTGAAATTCCTGAAAAGTTTACAAGTGGTGCTCAAAACCAGTACAGGTTACTTCCAGCATACCAATGTGTGTGTATACACACACACATGCACACACACACACACACACGCACGCACAATGTGTACCTAGTCACAGTTTTAGTGTAGATTTCATTTATGTTCTATTTTTCCCCATTTTGTTTTACTTCATTTTTCCATCATTGAATTTAGCAACTTATTCATTGATATGCTGGAAATATAGTATTTAAACATGTCTCTTTTATTGGAAATTTAGTTTTGTCTTAAATTATTATAAAATCTACATGACACATATTTGTAGATTTTTATTTTTTCCTCTGTGGATATATTTATCAAGTATATACTTGTAGGAGTGGGATTATATATTAAAATATATTAAAATGAGGCCAGGTATTTTGCTTGGTGGTTAAGATGACCATGTCCTATCTTAAAGAGAATGAGTCCAGTGCCTGGCTCTGGCTCCTGACTCCAGCTTCCTGCTAATGCAGACTCTGGGAGGCAGCAGGTGCAGGCTCACGTAACTGGGTTCCTGGCACCCATGTGGGAGGCCTGGGTTGAGTTCACAGCTCCAAGCTTTGGCTCTGACCCAGGGCATCGTGGACATTTGAGGCGTAAACCAGGGGAATAAAGCACATTCTCTCTCTCTCTCTCTCTCTCTCTCTCTCTCTCTCTCAAATAAATAACAAATTTTAAACATAAATATTTTTATGACTTTACTCTTTTATTGACTTAGAAAGGTCCACCTTTTATTTGACTTATATATGAGAGTAAATACATACAGAAATATTTTCTAGCACCCAATAGAGAAAGCGAAATAACACTGCTACAATCCAGTAGCAATGCAAGGCTACACTAATGATTAGTACCCAATTTGCCTTAAGCAATAATGATTGCAGTGGTGCCCAAGGGCTGTTGTGTTCTTATTTGTAAATGTGAGAAACAGAGCATCTGGGGTGGTGCTGTGGCACGGAGAGTTGAGCCACCATCTGCAACACCAGCATCCCATATGGGCACCAGTTGGGGTCAGGCTGCTCCACTTCTGATTCAGTGCCCTGCTGATGTGCCTGGGAAAGCAGCAAAGGATGGCCCAAGTCCTCCCCTGCACCCATGTGGGAGATCTAGATGAAGTTTCTGGCTCCTGGCTTTGGCCTAGGCCAGCCTTAGCTGTTTTGGCAATTTGGGAAGTAAACCAGCAGATGGAAGATCTCTCTGTCTTTCCTTCTCTGTCGTTAATTCTGACTTTCAAATAAATAAGCAAATCTTTAAAAATAAAAAAGCCCACAGAGCATTCATGTTTTGGGGTGTGTGAGGAAGGCCTTTCACACACCTGTGGCAATAGATCTTCTACCCATTTCACTGCATCCATTGTCACAGACCTATGTTGGCTAAATGGCACCAAGTGCCCTACAGACAAGTGTCTCTTCTTCCTGGAATTTTCTTCCTGGGTTCTCATTAGTCCCTAGATTCCATAGGAAGCTAACCCCAATGTTGCCCCCTGTCCCAGAACTCTCCTCTCAGGGAGCCCTAGTATACTGGAGTTGTTCGTGGATAGATTCTGGACCATTTGCCACACTCCTTCCCCAGGAGCATACCCACCGTGTTCTGTACCTGCTTGGCTTCTTACCTAGCTGTTCATTTCTCCATTTTCAGCCTTTCCTGATGTCTGGAATTTTCATATGGGTTCCCCTGGAGATGGTTGGGTTTCTTATTTACTACGTCACCTTGGAGTGGCTTGGGTAAAAGTAACTCTGATCTGACCGAATGTTAGGACGCTGCTTGTCAGAGTCTCTGTCCGTCACCACCCGTTTGTTCATAGAGTGCTCCTGCCAGTTGTCACACAAGCATTCGTGTGTTCAGGTAACAAATTCTCACCCCAGACTCAGCTGAGGATCCAGTGAAAGCAGGGTGGACAAGCGTGGCATGTCCTGGAGCTTGCATTCTTGCATGGACAAAATCCACAAGCAAGCAAGTGCATAAATACTGCAGACTTGCAGATGTAACAGCAATTCATAGCATGTTCAGGGACCAGTGCTATGGCACAGTAATTAAGCTACAGCCTGGAACACCAGAATCCCAAATGGGCATAGGTTTGGGTCTCAGAAGCTCCACTTCCAATCCAGCTCCCTGTGAATGCACTTGGGAAAACAGCATAAGATGACTCAAATACGTGGGCCCCTGAAACCATGTGGGAGATCCAGATGGATTTCCTGGTCCTGGCTTCAGCCTGGCCCAGCCCCAACTATTACAGCCATTTAGGGGGTGAACCAGCAGATGGACGATTTCTCTCTCTCTCTCTCTCTCTCTCTCTTTTTTTTTTTACAGGCAGAGTGGACAGAGAGAGAGAGACAGAGAGAAAGGTCTTCCTTTGCCATTGGTTCACCCTCCAATGGCCGCCACGGCCGGCACACCGCGCTGATCCAAAGCCAGGAGCCAGGTGCTTCTCCTGGTCCCCCATGGGGTGCAGGGCCCAAGGACTTGGGCCATCCTCCACTGCCTTCCCGGGCCACAGCAGAGAGCTGGCCTGGAAGAGGGGCAACCGGGACAGAATCCGGCACCCCGACCGGAACTAGAACCTGGTGTGCCGGCGCCGCTAGGCGGAGGATTAGCCTGTTGAGCCGCGGTGCCGGCTTCTTTCTCTTTCTCTCTATTTCTCTCTGTAACTCTGCCTTTCAAATAAATAAATATATCTTTTTTTTTAAGGCATGTACATTGAAAGATTAAGTGAGCAGTGGAGTTCCACATCAGAGTGGGTAAGGGGTCACAGTCGATGGCTATCTGAGGCAGGGATGGAAAGGGGGCTACCAGGGACTGCTCTGGAAGAAATCAAAGGAGACCAGCAAATGCAAGCGATCTGGAATGAAAAGGAACCTGATGTGTTGAAGGCAGAGAAAGCAGCCCAGTGCAGCTGAGTGTCGCCAGCATAGGGAGGGAGGTATGAGCTGCAAACAGAGAGATAGAGCAGGGTCCACAACACATAGAGCCTTGCAGGCCTTAGTCAAACTGGAAGCCACTGAAGGCATTTCTGCAGGATTGTGTTTTAAAAACAGAGGTGGGGGAATGAAAGCACATAAATCCGCCAGGTTTTGTCTTGGGCTGTTGGGGCTGCTATAACCACAGAACAGTTTCTAAACAACAGAAGTTTGCTTCTCAGAGATCTGGAGGCCTTGCAGCCCAGGTCAAAGCACCACCAGGACCTGTGTCTGACGAGGACCCGTATCCTGGGTCACAGAGGGTGCCTTGCTGTGTCTGCATATCGTGGGAAGGGGCAAGTGAACCCTCTGGGTCCTCTCTTTTAAGGTCACTGATCCCATGCTTGGGGGCTCTGCCACGGTTATGGAATCACTTCCCACAGGCCCCCTGCCTAATGCTACCACTTTGTGGAGAGGGGGTAGGATTTCAATGGAAGAACTGTAGGGAGATATAAAAGTCCTATCAATTGCAGAAAGTTCTGTAGGCCTGGTGAGAGATGATGTTGGTTGGGAACTCTGCATTGTGCAGCTGTGGAGATGGAGAAGAGTGAGTAAATTTGTCATGTGTTCCAAAAGTGAAGCTTCCGGCACTCTACTGGGAAATCTAACGTTGGGGATGCAGGAGGGACCAGAGGCAAAACTACTGGCATTTGGCTTGATTGTGATTCATTTACAGGGCTAGGGAAATCTGAGTAGCAGTTGTTTAGGAGGGTATTTCAAAAAGTTCATGAAAAATGGAATTAAAAGATAAGCTTATGTGGTGCCAAGAAATTTTTGAAATCCATGTGACGTTTTCTCATAATATGGGTTTTCCATGAATTTTTTGAACATCCCTTACCTTTTAATATTTTTATTTGGAAACCAAAGGTGTCATTTGAACAGTGTGCATTGAGATGCAAAGCACAGGTGTGCAGTAGACATTTGCAAACATACCTGCAGAACACAGAGGGAAGATCGGGGCTGGGGATATACGTTCAGGAGTCATGAAAATGTAGATGGTATTCGAAGTCGTGGATCGTACATGTTTGCTGGGAGGGAATGTGTCGTCAAAGCAGATGGCAGAGAAGCAGCAATGAGCAAAGAAGAGTGAGACAGATGAGCTCACGGGGTGGCAGGGGAGGGGAGGCCCGGGGGAGACAGGGTCTCAGTAGGGAAGGGCTGCTGAACAGTCTCACATTTCTGATTCGAAGGCAAAAACATGAAGATGGAAACAACTCATTAGCTGGGGCGATTTGGATGTTGGATGTTTGACAAGAATGATTTTTAGGGGAATGAGGGCAGTGGAATACTAAATAGGTGTGAGAAGCATGAATATAAAGCAGATTTTTTGACAATTTTTCTGTGCACAGAGTATGACAGAGATGCTGCTTGCCTTCTGTAATACATTTAACAATTTTAACAGGCAAAAAAATTATACATATTTGTAGTTTACTATGTGATGTTTTGACTCTTGTATATATTGTGTAGTATCCAGCCAGGGTAAATGTATCTATCTTTTCAAACATTTCACATTTGGTTTTGGTGAACACATCCAAAATCCTACCTTCCAGTTTTTGGCATTTTTCTAAAATAGAGAAATACACAGTCCTACTGCTTTCCCAGGCCATAGCAGAGAGCTGAATCAGAAGTGGAGCAGCTGGGTCTTGAACTGGAGCCCGTATGGGATGCCGGCACTTTAGGCCAGGGAGTTAATGCGCTGCACCACGGTGCCTGTCCCAAAGGTAATTATTTGATAGTAAAGTCTTATTACTGCTGTTTTGATGCTTGTTTTATTTTTTGATTCTTTTATTTCTTCTTTGCTTTATTAGACTCTTCATTTATGGTTAAGTGATTTTTTTTTCTAGAAGTGTGATTTGATTCCTTGATTACAATTTTTAAAGTCTATTAGAAATTTTTGCTTTGTGGTTACCATAAGACTTACAAAAAACTTCTTTTGGCTATAATAAGTGATTTTAAAATTATAAACTTGATATTAACTATATAGATGAGGAAAGAGAGGAATAGGAAACAAAGAGATAAACACTAATAAAGAACTCTATACTTTCCTTCTATTCTTCCCCACAGTTTGTATCTTTGATGTTACATTTTACCTCTTTCTAAATTGCCTATCTCTTAATGATATAATGTTTCAATTATACATTTTTAGTCTTCACATTAAAGATATGGATAATCTATTCACCATGTTTACAATATTAGAACATTCTGAATTTGCTTAGTATAGTTTTACTTACCAGTAAGTTTTCTACCTTCTGATAATTTTTTACTCATTAGCATCTTTCTTTCAGTTTGAAGAACTTTCTTTAGCATTTTCTTGTCAGACAGATCTGGTGGCGATACCTTTGGCTAATGTTTGTTAGTCTTGAACTGTCTTTATCTTTGTCAAAGGACAGCTTTGCAGGGCACAGTATTCTTGCCTTTTTCCTCCAATATTGTGAAAGTCTCATCCCCTGCCCCTTCTGGCCTATAAGGTTTCTGCTAAGAAGTATGCAGCTAGGTGAATTGGGACCCCTTTATGTGTTAATGGCATTCCTTTCTCTCACAGCTTTAAGAATTCTCTGCACATCTTCGGGTTAGGCTTGATTGGGTTGAATCTGACTGGTGACTCTTGTCCTTCCAGTTCTTAGATATTTATATCTATCTGCAGGTTTGGAGAATTTTCTGTAATTATTCCTTTGAATATGCTTTGATCCCCTGGGCATTCTCAAGTCCCAATTGAACCCCAATAACTCAAATATTTGCTCTTTTCATGTTGTGCCAAAGTTCCCTTCAGCTGTCTTTTATCCTCTTGATTCTGTTTTCCTTTTTCTTCTCCAACGATTTATTTTTGAATAGCCTGTCTTTGAGTGCACTGATTCTTCCTTCTGCTTGATCCATTCTGTTACAGATGTCTTCTGTAACATTTTAAAGTTCTCTAATTGTACTTTCCATTTGAACAATTTCTGCTTGATTTTGCTTAATCACTTCCACCTCTATTATTTTTCCATCAGATTATTAAATTATTTCTCAGTGTTCTCTTGGTTTATTGAGTTTCTTTAAACAGCTATTTTGAGGGCTGGCGCCGTGGCTCACTAGGCTAATCCTCCACCTTGCGGCACCAGCACACCAGGTTGTAGTCCCGGTCGGGGCACCAGATCCTGTCCCAGTTGCCCCTCTTCCAGGCCAGCTCTCTGCTGTGGCCAGGGAGTGCAGTGGAGGATGGCCCAAGTCCTTGGGCCCTGCACCCCATGGGAGACCAGGAGAAGCACCTGGCTCCTGCCATTGGATCAGCGCGGTGCGCCAGCCGTGGCGGCCATTGGAGGGTGAACCAACGGCAAAGGAAGACCTTTCTCTCTGTCTCTCTCTCTCACTGTCCACTCTGCCTGTCAAAAAAAAAAAAAAAAAAAAAAAAAAAAAAAAAAAAAAGCAGCTATTTTGAAATCTTCATCTGAACATTTGAAAATTTCAGTCACTAGGTAGTTGATTTCTGAAATCTTATTTTGCTCCTTAGGTTAGGTCATGATTTCCAGAAAGTTCTGAATGATTATTGGTATAAAATATTGTTCACATTGAAGGTTTAGTTATAATCTGGCCTCATCTGTGGATGTCCTAAGTATTCTAAGCAGTCTGCTTATCTTTTTCTGAGCCTACAAATACTTCTGCTATTTCAGCACTAGATTATACCATAAGTTTGGGTTTTCCCCAGATGTTATGTGAACATTATTTTTTTCCTACTGTTTCAGTTCTGTAATACTCTCCAAGCTCAAATTTGTACCAAAATTCTCAGTTGGCGTATTGTTTAGTATGGACTGGCGCAGTACTTAAAAAGTAGTGGTCCAGCTCTTAAAGGCTCTTCCTGTGGCAGGTAGGCTCAGACTCCTTGTGCTGTGTCTCCCTATGCCACAACGTTAGATCAAAACCAGAACTCACAGCCTACTGGTCAAAACCAGTGCAGCCTGGGTGTTAAACCAAGGAGGTAGACTCTCTGCCCCATGCTGCTCCTACTAGCCCTAGTGATGCTGGCTGGGCTGTAAGACTGATGAGCTGGGGCCTTGGAAGCTCATTTGGCACAGACAGAGCCTGCAGTCACTAGCTTGGGGACAGGGACTATTATGATCTGTTCAGTGTTGGTCTTTTCTAATCTGGCACTGACTCCCGGAACTGTCCTGTGGTTCTTTGCTGTGCAAGATTGGAGGAGAGGTGATGGAGGGAGTCCCTCAGCTACCCAGGCAGGCAGTAGATGGATCACACCTGGGTCACACAGTCGTTAGGCCCTCTGTAATACTGGGGATGCACAGCAGGCCCATGCGGGGCTGGTGGTCATACACACTGAAATAAGTTTATCCCACCAGGGCCCAGGTCTCTGCAAGATACTGAGGCAGTCCAGAGATTCTGTCTACAAACATTTGCCCAGAGATACAGACCATTAGAATCTGCCTGGTATTGGGATTTAGCAGCTGGGAGATGACCCTTTCCACGATTTTCCTTGAAGCTAGGGAAGTTGTTAAGCCCATCCTCTCTGCTCTCTTCAGTGGGCCTTTTCTCATTACACTAAGAGACACTGTGGTCTTGCTCCTGTCTCCTGTAGCTCTGTGACCATGACTTGGCGTGTGAATAGCTGTTCAAATCGGTGTCTCTGTGGGAAGGTGGTTGCTGGAGTACCTCACTCAGCCACCATCTTGGTTCCCACCCTAGCTGCCTTCTTAACAGTCATCATCTCTTTTTACTTTAGAAGTAGAGCCTCACATTTGACGTAGATGTTGCTGTCAGGAATGAAGACTTTGTTTCCCAGGATTGCTTGCAGCTAGACACGTCTCTATGACAGGGTACTTGACATAGCATTTTCTGGGTGGGCTACTAAAAAAGAAGCAATTAGATGGCAAGAGCCCCACATATGCCCTTCCCCCCTTCCTTTTACCTGATGCTTGGAATGTGGAATATGATGACTGGCACCTCCAAAGCAGTCATCTGGTACCATGACAAAACATCTAATCAAAATCCAGTGCAGTGGGAAAAATGGTAGAAGCAGCGTGGTCTCTGATAACTCAAAGGATTGCCTACTTACACTTCCTTAATGTGAGGGAAGAAACACTTGCACATTTAAATCATTGCCCTCCCATCTTCCATTATGTTAATGAACTCTGTTCCTGAGTGACACAGAATTAAAGCAGAGAAACGGGCAATGAGTTGGAGATAGGCTTTGAAGTCAGTGTATGTTTTGTTGATTTGTTTGTAAGTTGAACGATTTGCTGAGTACAAATTAGATACTGCCACCATTTCTTTGGGGAAAAAATTCACCATTATCCTGCTATAAAATGTCACTCATGTTTCCATGTTTAAATTTGAAATTAATGCTTCAGGGCTCTTGTTTGCAAGGCATAGAAACAGACTGGTTGAGTTAAGAAGAAAAGAAATTGATTAAGAGCAATCTCTGCCTAACTGAATTGGGTGACTGGAAAGTTAGGCATCAGTAACAGGAACTAAAAGCAGCATGCAGGACCACAGATGCAATTATGTCGCTGAATCAGCCTGGCAAGGTCACCATCATGCTCCTTGATGAATTCTTGATGCTGCCTCTGCCTGGCCAGCCCTGGCGGCTGCATGTTGCTGCCAACTAGACCCGGCACCACTTCCTTCTTTGAGTCATAAATGCCTGACTCCAAACCTGCAGTGGGGTTTGTGATTGACTGAACCTTCCTCATGTGCTCCTCTCTTAGCTACAGGGGAGTTTGGGAACGCAACTATCCAGTGTCGCTCCCCCTCTTCGTGGAGGAACGACATAGGACCCTGCGTTGTTCTTTCGTCTGCTCGGCCCTTCCTGGGTTTGCTGCTGGTTCTTCCCGGGTTGGCTACCGTCCCTTCCACCTCCGTGGAAGGGCGGTTCCCCCTGCCACTTTCCCCACTTCCGCGGGGGAGCCGCACACCGCGGGCCGGCTCTCTCGGGGGCTGCACAGGTGTTCCTCAGGTGTTCCTGGTGCATGTTGTCTCTCTTCTCCTTTATAGTCCTCTTCCACCAATCCCAACTCTGCTACCCACACGCCGAGTACGCTGCTCTCCTCCAATCAGGAGCAGGTCCTACAGTTTATTGGTTGAACTGGAGGCAGCTGTGTAGAAGCTATTTCCTCCTCTCCCAGCGCCATATTGTGGGAGAGCAGATGCATAGAATAAGTCTTAATTCCAGTAACTTAGTCTAGTCCGAGTTGCTCCCCACAATCCAGCCTCTCTAGAATTCTAGAGTGAGAGGTCTCCCACTAAGGTCTATATGGGGGTTCCCAAGCCAGGTGGAAAAAATGGTAATTAGAATTGCTAGCAAATACCTACCATGTTTATTTTCTCACATATAATTTTGTTAGTCATTTGAAAGAATTGATAGATAAGTCACCCATAATAATAATTTTGATATGGATTTCTAAGAATATTTGAACTCTGTACAGAAAGATAACATATTTAAAACTATAATAAAGTTCTTTAATATATTACTAAAATAAGTAGAAAAATTCAGGAAGGTACATTTGGTTACAAAAATCAGCTAATCTGTCCTAAGTCATTGCTAAGATAAAGTAGGAAAATTTAAATGACCAATAGCTATTTTTCAGCATCATGCTTACATGTCTTTTTTTAATATTAATTTTTTTTTGACAGGCAGAGTGGACAGTGAGAGAGAGAGACAGAGAGAAAAGTCTTCCTTTGCCGTTGGTTCACCCTCCAATGGCCGCCGCGGCCGGCGCGCTGCGGCCGGCGCACCGCGCTGATCTGATGGCAGGAGCCAGGAGCCAGGTGCTTTTCCTGGTCTCCCATGGGGTGCAGGGCCCAAGCACTTGGGCCATCCTCCACTGCACTCCCTGGCCACAGCAGAGAGCTGGCCTGGAAGAGGGGCAACTGGGACAGAATCCAGCTCCCCGACAGGGACTAGAACCCGGTGTGCCGGCGCCGCTAGGTGGAGGATTAGCCTATTGAGCCGCGGCGCCGGCCTTTAATATTAATTTTTAAATTTTATAAAACTAGACTATCCTTTTGTGTGTCTTTTTAGTAGAGGGTGATGTCTACAGCAGGGAAGAACAATTGGAAAATGTGTCCTTTATCTTTTGTAAAGTCTTTTAGCAGCAACAATGTACCATTTATTGAGTACTTACTATGTTCTTTGCATTGCTTAGGGATTACACATCTTATATAGTCTTCACAACAACATTTCATGTCTACAGATAAGAAAATTGAGGCCCAGAGAAGCCAAGTGACTTGCTAAAGATCACACATCTGGCTAGTGAATACCATAATTAACATTTCAATTTTTATTTCTTTATTTTCATTGTATTTGAAAGGCAGAGAGAGTAAGAGCAAGAGCAAGAGAGAGAGAGAGAAAGAGAGAGAGAGTGTTTTTTTTTTTTTTTTTTAAATCATCTGACTTATTCTCCAAATGCCCACATTAGCCAGGGTTGGGTCAGACCAAAGCTAGGAGCTTGGAACTCTATCCAGGTCTCCCACATGGGTGGCAGGAACCTGACTACTTGAATCTTTACTTGCTGCCTCTCAAGGAGCAGGAAGTTGGAACTGGAGGCCGAGCCAGGAATCAAATTCAGGGACTCTGGAATGAGATGTAGTTGTCCCAGGAGAAGTCTTAACTGCTGTGCCGAATGTCTGTCTCTAGGATTTTAATTCCTATTTAATGAAGGCCATTTGAGATATAATTTAGCATATGGCTGCTATAGGGCATCTAAGAAAAGCCTTATACAGATTAATTCCCTTTCAGGATTCAATTGGGATATTTTATATGCTCGCTGGACTTCCGTGTGAATTAGGTGAATGTCCATGTGATTTAATATGTTAGAGGGCATATCATGCTCAGTACCAGATATGACCTGACAGTGTGTTCTTACCCACTGAAATATTTGCAGTTCCATGTTGGAAAATGTGAAAATTCCATGTAATCTAAACTAAAATTCTAATTTTGAGTTTTGTTGATGTTTTTTAGATTATGTGTTTGTAACAATGAAATTTATCCATGTACTGTATTAATGTATCAAACAATTTAATGGGTCAAATGGCCAAATTTCTAGTTTCATCAGAATACCATCTAAGCACTCGATTGACAAAAAAATCAGTCATATTTAAATGCAAGTTGAGTGGACATCTCATTTTGCATATGCATATCTCTGATTATAAATGTTATAAAACCTTCAAGTTCAGAGTTTTGTTTTCTCACAGAAGGAGTTGATAATGAGTCATCATTAGATAGAGTTACCATCATGAACTTAAAAATATTCTAATAAAGGAAATAAACAAGACAGAAGGACATTACTTCCCATTCAAGGGAGATAGCTCAGGTCTGATGAATTGAAAAGGAAATGCTCTTTGGAGAGATTATAAATGGAATTTGTAACCTTCTAAGAGGATGTAGTTTCTTTTTGCTTCTCTACTCGTGCCTCTGATTTTCTGCTTACTCATTTGTGACAGTGAAAGCTATTGAAAGTGACTGTTCCCTTTCTTCTCTTAATGGAGAGACAAGCCAGAGAATGAGAGAGTGTGCATGTGTGTGAGGCAGGGTTTTCAATTTCTGACTTCAGACTTCGCACCTGCCCTTGGGTCCCTGAGAGAGGCCTGCATCTGGGAGCGCTCCTGGAGCACGCGTTGAATAGAGAAAATACTTCTAATTTTTATTGGAATACAGTGCTGAAAATGAAGCAAAAGCTTTATTAAATATAGCTCTGTTGGATAGGCTTCTCAGTGTTCACAAGAATCATAAGACATACAAAAGGTAACTTAAAATGAATTCCATTCTTGGATCTCTTAAGTGCCAATTCACAACCCATAGGAATTTTTTAAAGCCATTTTCCTCTGATTCCTAGTTCCCCATGCCAATTTTGGAACTATTCACAGGGCAAATCCAGAAACTGTCCCTGTGCTCTAATGCATACAGATTTATGTCTCGTTGTTCTCAGTTTGTTTTTTTCTTGTCTTTCCTCTTTTGTTCATGTTTCTCATTATCTTCATCATTTATGGCAAAACCCTGGAAATTTGTCAGGGGAGTAGAGAAGGAAGTTTTGAAAGAAGATGGTAATATTTACATGTTAGGAGATAGCAACCCTACCACAAATATTTATAATAAATTTCTCCCTTTTGCCTAAACTGTCTGAGTTGGTTTCTATTCTTCAAAGAAATTTTAAATGAAGAACAATTGTATGTGTTTATGGGCCACAGTGCAACATCTCATTACATGTATGTGTATCAGGGTAAACAACATTTCCTCTTCCTGACGTTAGTTTATGCTTACAGCCTTGGAGTTCCTTTCTTCTATCTTCTCATAAAAAATATAATACTTGGGGCTGGTTCCGTGGCACAGTAGGTGAATCCTCTGCCTGTGGCAGCGGCATCCCATATGGGCGCCAATTCCAGTCCTGGCTGCCTCTCTTCCAATCCAGCTCTCTGCTATGGCCTGCGAAAGCAGTGTGAGATGACTCAAGTGCTTGGGTCCCTGCACCCGCACGGGAGACTGGGAAGAAGTACCTGGTTCCTGGCTTCGGATCGGCACAGCTCCGGCCATTGCAGCCATCTGGGGAGTGAACCAATGGAAAGAAGACCTTTCTCTCTGTCTCTCCCTCTCACTGTCTGTAACTCTACCTCTCAAATAAATAAAATATTAAATATATATATGTATATATATAATATCTGATTGTGAACTGTAGTCTCCCCACCTTACTGTGGGAACAGGAGGAACTTAGAACTTTGATCTAATTCTGATTGAGACTCATAATCTAAACTGGTTTCTATTGTTTCTGGTGGTTCTAAGAATGATGTTGGGGGTTAATGGAGATAATGGGGGAATTGAGGGGAGAATTCTGACTTTTTGACTTAAAATCTATTGCTCCTTTTACATACCCTGGCTCTATCTTCATAGACATCCACTGACAGAATTGAGGAGAAGAAACTGAGCACTTTTAGAGCACATTTAATTTTTTTTAGTAGTCTGTAGGTGGGGCCAGCACTATGGCATCATGGGTAAAACTGCCACCTGCAGTGCCATCATCCCATATGCACGCTGGTTTGAGTCCCAGCTGCTCTTCTTCTGATCCAGCTCCATGATGATGGCCTGAGAAAGCAGTAGAAGATGGCCCAAGTGCTTGGGCTCCTGCATCCATGTGGGAGATGTGGAAGAAACTCCTGGCTCCTGACTTCAGATTGGCCCAGCTTCAGTTGTTATGGCCACTTGGGGAGTGAACCAGCAGATAGAAGACCCCTCTCTCTCTCTCTCTCTCTCTCTCTGCCTTTGCCTCTCTGTAACTCTGCCTTTCAAATAAATGAATCAATCTTTAAAAAAAATGGTGAGGCAGGCTTTGTGTCTGTCTTGGTCACTTGTGTATTTATTGTGGCTAGCACATTGGGATATGAGAAAAACTGTTTATGCTAAAAAGGTCTTTTTTGATGAATGAATTAAAGAATGAATGAAACTGTCATCTTCAGTCATTTAAAAAGTTGATTGCAAGTCTATTTACATTTGTGGGATATTTTGACAGAAAATATGATGGGCAAATGTAAACTGTATAATTATCACTACTATTAAACTTATGCTGCCTTTCAGGGTAAAATATTAAAGTTCTGTATTTTTTTCATCATAGTGACCATTTTTCCCCTGTAGTTTATATCTCAGGGGAACTTTTCCAATTAACTGTGATTTCTGTTGAAAGCTCTTGACTCCGAAAGGGCCATCAGTCTTATCTTCAAGTGAAGACTCTGTGTTACATGTTAACCCAAACGGGAGGAAAGCTAATTTTGTTAATCAGAAACAGCTCTAGTTACATAGTGTAGGCCTGAAAAATGTGGCATGGAATACGGACATGGGAAAGGACTGATGAAACAATATTTCAAACCACGTTTTCCACATATGTTGCAATGAATCTGTATTTGTATTACGATGAATACAAAACCTAATGGACTTGAAAACCTGATGAGTGTGCTCTATCATGGTGAGACTAGCATTGGGCCAGGGAAAACCTTGACTTTCTACTCTTACAGCCCAACAACATTTGTAGCAGCGGCGCCTTCACCTTAATATTTCTGACCTATGCTCAGAAAGGACCTGAGTTTCTTTTCTTGAAGACTCAAGTCTTCTTGCTTCTCTCCCCTGAATTCTTAAGATCCTGGGCTCATGAAGGAGATGGACCTAATACTTCCAGGGCAAGAGGGTATCATGTTGAGCTTCATTTCCTTATTTATTTATTTTGTTTAGATTTGTCTTGTTTATTGGAGGGGCAGAGTTACAGAGAGAGGAAGATAAAGAGAGAGAAAGAGCTTCCATCCACTGGTTCACTCTGCAAATGCTCACAAGCATCAAGGCTGGGCCAGGCGGAAGCCAGGAGCCGGGAACTCCATTCAGGTCTCCACCTGGGTAGCAGGGGCCCCAGTACGTGGACCATCTTCTACTGCTTTTCCAGGCATATTAGTAGGGAGCTGAATGAGAAGCAGAGCAGCCAGGACTCAAACCAGTATGGGATGCCAGCTTTGTAAGCAGCAGCTTAACCTGATGTGCCGCAACACTGATTCTGGCCCCCTACCTTGTTTCCTTTTTGATCTTCAGCTGGACTGAAGTATTCATGTTGGTGTGCAGCAGAGTGTGCTTTGGGCTGAAAGTCTAGGGTTCAAACTTGACATTGGTACTTTAGGGTTTGTTACTTTCAGTAAGCTAATCAATTCTCTCTCTCGCTTTTTTTTTTTTTTTTTTTTTTTTTTTTTTTTTACAGGCAGAGTGGACAGTGAGAGAGAGAGAGAGAGGTCTTCCTTTTGCCGTTGGTTCACCCTCCAATGGCTGCCGCGGCCGGCGTGCTGCAGCTGGCACACCGCACTGATCCGATGGCAGGAGCCAGGTGCTTCTCCTGGTCTCCCATGGGGTGCAGGACCCTAGCATTTGGGCCATCCTCCACTGCACTCCCTGGCCACAGCAGAGAGCTGGCCTGGAAGAGGGGCAACCGGGACAGAATCCAGCGCCCTGACCGGGACTAGAACCCGGTGTGCCGGCGCCACTAGGCAGAGGATTAGCCTATTGAGCCATGGCGCGGCCAGTTCTTAAACATTTATTTTTTAATATCTATTTATCTACTTTATTTAAGGGGGGGGGAGAGAGAGAGACAGAGAGAATATGAATCTCCCATCTGCTGCTAGTTCAGTCCCCAAATACCCATAACATCCAGGATTTGGCCAGACCAAATCCAGGAGTCTAGAACTCAATCTGAGTTTCCCCCATGGGTGGTAGGGCCCCAATTACTTAAGCCTTCCTGGCTCCCTCCCAGGGTCTGCATTAGCAGGCAGCTGGAATTTGGAGTAGAACTAAACACCTGCTCCTGTTGAATACTTCTGAGCCCCAAATTCATCTGCAAAGTCAGAACAACTGTGTATTTGCAGGTTTGTCATGAAGTGAGGTCTGCTAAGTACCTGCTACGTAGTTGACCCCTCAAAAGCAGTGCTTCCGTTTCCTTCCCAGTCTCTTCCCTCCACCCAATTTTCTATCTCCATGAAGCAGAGCTGTGACTTTACTGACTCTTCTGAGATTTTCCTCTGGAAAAATATTTTCTTTCAACTCTTGGGAAGGATTTCAGGTGTTGTAGAGGCTTATGTCTCCCTGGCACCTGTGTCATCACTAGGCTTGGAACTCCACAGCCCGGTGAGCTTGCAGGTAAAAAATGTGGAACCCAGCGAATCTCTAACCACTTTGCTCAGTCCAGCCTTTGGATACCACGTTATAGGCAAATGGCCAACCATTTGGATAGCTGTCCTACTTTTCTTATAAAGGCAACTCATAAAGCACCTATCATAGATTATAGAAGGGGATGACACATTGAGTATAAAGATCATTTCTGAATTCTTAAATAATTTAGACTTGCATATCAAGTCAGTTTACTCAAAAACAGGATACTTTTTCAATAGAGAGTGGATATTGAACAAATACAAATTTTGTGTTGTATCAAAAATGTTTAGGTTATTTTCACATATTTGAAGATAACTTTATAGGTTTATAATATTCACTAAGATATAAGCAAAAGTTCTAACTTCTAATTTGAATTACAGATACTAATTCTTTCAGATTTTGTGATATATTTAAAATAAGATTCATTTATTTATTTGAAAGGCAGAATGATAGAGAGAGGGATAAGGTGGAGGTGGGGGTGAGGGAGAGATTTTTCCATCTGCTGGTTCATTCCACAAGTGATTGCAAACAGCCTGGGCTGGTCCACACTAAAGCCAGGAGCCTGGAATTCCATGCAGGCCTCCTGCTTGGCCATCATTCACAGCCTTCCACAACCACATCTGCAGGGAGCTGGATTGAAGACGGAGCAGCCACCCACGACTTGGGACTCAAGCTGGCACTCTTATGGGATGCCAGTGTCACAAGCAGTGGCTTGGCCCACTGTGCCAAAAGGCTGGCTCCTGTGACTCTTTGTAAAAGGGAAAGATTGAATCCTTGTCAGAATGAAGCCACCGTTGACGTGTATTATATATACTACACACACACACACACACACACACACATTTTCTCCCATTTTAATTTTCTTTCTCCCTTGGGTAGAATGGTCAAACATCTCAATTTACCCAGTGTGTTCTCATTTGGAGAACATTGTTCTGGCAGAATTACTAACATAGCACCTTGGCCTTCAAAAGTGGCTTGAAGGATGCAATTGTATAAGTACACTAAACTTGGGACATTGCATTTCATTTTTTCCTTTGAAATTTCAACTTATAGTCTCTGTTTTACCTTTGCAATAGGGCTTCTGTGGAGAGAAGTCAGGATTTGTGGGAGTTTATGAACTTGGATATAAAAATAACTATGGCTTTATCATGTCTAACTCTAATTGCCCTTTAATTTTGAATGTAGGTAACAAACCACAATTTTATTAGTATGTTTGTGACTTTGTCACTAATGAAAAAACTACAGATATTTTCCCCCTTTTATTTAAAACTTTTGATTAACATGTAATACGTATGCATTTTAATGGAGTATGGTACAATACTTCAATACATCTATACAGCATAAACCAATAAAGCCAGGCTATCAGCCTCTAAGTCTCCTTATCCCTTTGCTGTGTTTGGAGCCTACCATCCCCTCTCCTCCTCCCTCACAGTATATGGTGCATTACTGTGAACTATGGCTGTCCCCACTGTGCTGGGGAACTGAAGCACTTGCTACTTCTGTCTGACAGTGTTTTGGTATTTGTTATCTGACCTCCTTCTAGCTCCTCCCTTACCCTTCCCAACCTTCCCTTCCCATCACTATTCTAAGTTCAGTTCAACTATTTTTTTAACTTCCAAGTATGAGGGAGATCATACGGTATTTGTTTTCTGTATCTGGCTTATTTCACCTAACACAATCATCTCCAATCATATCCATTTAGCTGCAAATGCCAGGATTTTATTCCTTTTTTATGGCAGAATAATATCCACTGTGCATTTGTAGCACATTTGCTTTATTCGTCTGTGGACAGACACCCAGGTTGACTCCGTATCCTTGCTATTGGGAATAGTGCTGCACTCAACATGGGAGTGTCAGTATCTCTTTCATAAGTGTGTTTTGTTCCTTTGGCCCTGTACCCAGAAGAGGGACAGCTGGATCAAATGGCCAATCCATCTTAAATTTTTTGAGGACTCTCCATACAGATATTTTCATATCACTTTATAGCTGTTGCAGATATGAAATGTTACTCACATGCATGGTTATTTCTAAATTAGAAGGATCACACGGATTCACACTTGTTATAACTACCAATATTGTGTGTGGTTGTTGGCCCACTCTTGACCGACCAATGCCTTTACCAAATGTAGCATCATCTGTTTTCATGGAGGTATGCAAACATTCATGCTGCTTTGCAGTATCTCCTCTCTACCTTTATTTGTTGGTCACAAGGAGGAAGAGATGAGCCATTTCCACTGTTTTGTAAAATTTTGCAAAACTGGATTGTTTAAATAAGAATTCTTGATGTTTTGTAAGGCCCCAAGGCCTATTGAATGTGGTATATGGGCTTCATCGCGCCATAATGGATTCTTTTGGAAATGCACCAACTTTCTTACTTAAGCTGCTAATGTGGAATAAACTTTCCAACTGTCAATGCTGGAGGGGATATTTTATCCCACGGAGACACAAAATTCTCAATTTCTTTGGAAGAGAAATTTGCAAACATCTGGAAACATTTCAGAAAGCTTTACAAGTCTATTTTATCTTGATGGCATTAAAGTTGAACAAGTAATCACCATTTCTTTTCCTTTTTGATATAAAATTTATTTATTAAGATGATGATCTACTCAGAGAGGAATTTGTCAGTCTTAGGCTGAAAGACTGAACTACAATTGGAATTTAACTTAAAAAGTTTTGGAGAATTCAGGTATTTCTGGAGCATAGCCACCACTGTCTTAAAATGCAGCTGTGAAAGCCTCGATCCGTTTGCAAAAATTTATATTTTTAAATCAAGATTTTCAACACCTTTAACAAATAATATAAAAACAGTGAAATCAGTTTTCTAGCCAACATGACATGTTTATAGCTTTTTCAAAGGCCTTTCTACAGCTTAATGTTCTTACTCAATCTAAGCAAAAAATGTCTTCCTACAAAATCTTTAAAACAAATTTTGCCTATATTTTAAATGTATTCTTTTATTTAATGGATTGATGAAGAATTATATAGTATTACATTACACATTTATTTTTCAAAACTATTTTGATAAAAATATTTCAGTATCAATGGTTTCTGTTATAATTCTGTGAATTTCATTCTATGCATGTAAGAACATCATTCTAAAAAGGAGCCATCATTTTGCCAGATTGCCAACAAGGTACACTACACACACACACACACACACACACACACCACAGGTGAAGAACATTGGCTTTGGACCTATATCTCAGAGTAGAGACCTTGAGGAGGTATAGTATGTAAACTTCTATTTATTTACTGGACAGATTTTTAAGGCCTTAGCTATAAAAGAGATTTTAATGGAACACCTGCTCTACAGACTCTTGCATATCTTGTTTCAGTAAATGGTTAGAAATAGTAAGTACTGCAGAGAAATAGAGGTAAGGTTCTCCGATGGTCAGAAGAAAGAGGTCACTGTCTATTGGGAATTGCAGGGAACATGCACAAAAAAATTATGTTTCTGCTGGTTCTGGAAGGATAGAAGAAGGTTAGGCAGCGTTCTCCGTGGAAGCAGAATCAATAGGACACACACATGGTGGGCTGCAAGAAGTTCATGGAAAGATGGAGCTCACAGACATTTATTTTGGTGCAAAATGTTTTGAAATCCATACATAGTTTTGTCATAATATATAGTTTCTATGATATTTTTGAAGACTCCTCTCATATATGAAGAGATTTATTATGAGAAATTGGCTCACTTGAACATAAAGGTTGAGAAGTCCCAGAATCTGCTGTGCACTAGTTCGGAACCCAGAGAAGCTACCATTGCTTCGGAAGTGTCAGTCGGAGGGCCTCAGAGCCCGGGCGGAATGGTGTAAATCCCAGCTTAAGGGTGAGAGAAGACTCCGGTCCCAAGTCAAGCAAGTAGCAGGAAGCAACACGAAGAATCTCCCCCACCTCTACTTCTTGGTCTTTCCAGAGGCTAATGCCCACCCATACCGGAGACTGGATTCTCCTTTACTAAGACCGCCAATCAAAATGCCAGTCTCACCTGGATGCACTCTGCTGTGGTCTCAACAGTTTCTGAACCCTCCAAATGCCCATGTCAAACTGCAACCCCTCCCCAAGGTGATGAGATCAAGAGCTGGGGCCTTCCAGGGGGTGATTAGGGGGTGAAAGCCGAGCCCTGTGACCGGAATGAGTGCCCTTCCTGGGGAGTCCAGAGAGCTTGGCCACCCCTGCCAGCATGTGGGGACACAGCAACAGGCGTCCTGCCACAGACAGCCGGCCCTCATCAGATGTTCAACCTGCCAGCACCTTGACCTTGGTCAGCCTCCAGAATGTGAGAAGTTTCCATTGTTTGTAGGTTACCCAGTCAACAATATTTTATTACAGAAGCCTGAGCAGATTAATACGCACCCTCACAGACACACTCAGAACGTTTACTCTGGGTGCTCCATGGCTCCAGTCGACACATAAACGTACACATCACACTTGGGTAAGGCCTGGATACTTTTAGGTGGGAAAATCGATTCATCCGTAAAGTCACCCGAATCACTTCTGAGCAGACTTTGAGTTCTCCTTCTCCCTGCAACTGTGGTCAAGTCTTGTCAGCACGCCTCTTTACATTTCTCGCCTATGTGCTCTCCTGGCAGCCACCTCTGATAGTCTGCGGCTTCAGGCTTATTACCAGGACTCCTGGGATAGTCTTCTACCCTACCACGAGCTCCGACTCCTTTCTTCATCCTTCCCACAAAGGTCATCCCAACTACAGTGACAGTAATTGTCTGTGGATAGCACTAATGATAAGATCATGCTGTTTGAATGACAGCACTTTATACCTATATATGTCCCACGCCCAGATGTTGAGTAGTCACATATGTTTTTCATTTTCCCATCATATCTATCCATTTTTTTTAAACAGTTTGTCCTGGAGCTGGCATAGAGGCACAGTAGGTTAGACTGCTACTTGTGATGCTAGCACCCCATACAGAGTGCTGGTTCGAGTCCCGTCTGCTCCTCTTCCATTCCAGCTCCCTGCTAATACACCTGGGAAAGCAGTGGACAATGGCTCTAGAACCTGGGCCCCTGTCACCCAACTGGGAAACCTGGATGGAGTTGCTGGCTCCTGGCTTTGGCCTGACCAAGCCCTGGCTCTTGTGGCCATCTGGGGAGTGATCTGGTGGATGGAAGATCTCTTTCTTTTTCTGTCTGGCTCTTCCCCTCTCTCTGTCACTCTGCCTTTTGAATATATAGATAGATCTTAAAATAAATAAAGACTCTATCCTACTTTTCTAGGAAGAATTTTCAGTTAACTCCAGGCAAAGGTTTCCAGTCTTTTCTTTTTACCAGCCTCCCTGTCTTTAATCGTATATCCTTGTATCCTGGCAACTGTGGATTTTTTTTTTTTAACATGTGTTTCTCTCTTCTCCCACATGGATAATGACCTTGGAAATGAAGTCATTTTCCTCATGTCACTTTCATAATGATATCATCAGTGATCTGGGAGCCCTGCATTCACAGCTGCTATTCTGTGGAAATATCACACTTATTAAACTAGAATATGTTAGCTTTTTCCCTATATTTGCCCGTATGAGTACAGTACCTTATTCATCACTACCATTTTATACCAGTATAACTAATAAGATCCTATTTCTCTCTTCCAGGCATATTTGTGATAAAATGTGTATGCAAATTCAATTGGGAATGGTGAGAAATGCATCCTTCTCATTAATTATTTTAAAAGTCTGCCTTGGAATCATTACAGACATAGCATGAATAAGTTTTTATCATACAAAAATAGACACTGCAGTTGGGTAAGACCTGAATATTTTCAGGTGGGAAAATCAATGTATCTGTAAATTCATCCAAATCACTTCTGAGCAGCCTTTGATTTCTCCTTCTTCTCCCTGCAACTCTTATTTATCTAGAATTAAGCCAACTCTTATCTATCTAGAATTAAGCTAATCTTTTAATTTGCTTGAGAAATCCACAGTAACATGAATCAGAGAAATGGAGTTATGGCAGCTGCTAATTTTTTTTTTTTTTTTAAGAGGCAGAAGGAGGCAAGAGTTCCAGTCTACTAGTTCACTTCCCAAATGCCTTCAATGGAAACTCAATCCAGCTCTCCCACAAGGGTGGCAGGATCCCAGGTACTTGAGCCATCAGCATTGCCTTCCTGGGTCTACATTAGCAGGAAGCTGGAGCCAGGGGTGGAACCCAAACACTCCATTGTGAGACACTGGCTTCCTAACTGGCATTTTAATCACTAGGTCAAATGTCCACCCAGCAGCTTCTACTTTTACACAAGTGGTATAATCCCCTGCAAGATGGGCTAGTTTAGTCTTGGACTCTCTGAAGACTGTGGGAGTCCTGTATTCTGAACTTGTATTTGCAATTCTGGGCACACTTTACAAAGTGGCTTCTCTGCAAGGAGTTTATATGTGCATATCCAAACGAGATCACCACAAATACCAATGCCTGCAGCTTGGTTTCCATGTCTGATCATCATCCCCAGCCACAAGGAGCCATCCATCTTGATTATTTGTTACAACCTCAATCTTTGAGAATTTAACCTTAAATTTTTACTTCCCCTATAATTCAGGATTTTCAAGCCATTTATCACAGTCTAGAGAAAATTAAGTTCTCACAGTGTTCTCTTAAGTACCCGAGAGGATATGATCCCTCAAATAATTGAACTCTAGAGGAAACACTTTACAATAGATTTATTCCCTAAATAAAATTTTTGCTGAATCTTTCTTTATCTCAGTCTTATCCTGATTAGACGATGTACTAAAGTTGTAATGATAAATCAAAATTATGTAAGAATTCCTCCTTTCTCTGTGCTGCTTTAAAAATATGGCCAGAAGATCACCTGCATCAGAATCAAATGCAGATTCTTGTTCTATCCTGGGTGAGGAATTTGCACTTTTAACAAGCACTCCGGGCAATTTCTACGCACCATAAAGTCTGCGAACTACTGCTTTAAGTCATTTGAAAATTACACCCTCCAGATACAGCAGCTCTCTGAATCCTCCTTTTTCTTGGTCTACTGAGTACAACTGTAGTGTCCATGGGCATTTCCTTCTCATGCTGTGCCGGCCACATTTATCCCTCAAGGGGATAGTCAAGGAACTGGGTCTCCCATGCCTTGTCAGGATGCAGTTATTATAAAGCTCGTAATTGGCTGCTTTTCTTTTTGTCATTATTATTTCTTTTGCATTTGACATGTTTAACTTCAAACCTTGGGCTCGTAAATGTGGCTGTTCTCTTGCTTACCGAGCAACAAGGATTCTTTTCGGAACAGCAAGAACTCATTTTTGGAAAAAGTCCCTGTGAGCCTCTGCTTAGTGATTTAATGTCTGTTCAATCCCTCCCTAGATTCAGTTACAGAAACTTTGGGTAGTAAAGGTAAAGGCTTGCAAGAATTATGATGACTATTCAGAATAGAAACCTTTACTGCTCACATTTTCATTATTTTCATTAACTTCTCTCCTTAATTCCAAAGTATATGCATTATGTATTTATCAAAAGTTTCACTTATCATTATTGTCAAGTAGTTTGTAAGAACTGTCAAAAGCCTGTAGAATGTTTAGATGACCGCAACTTTATAAATATTTCTCACCTCCTTTCGTAGATGAACATGCCTGTAATTACACATTCGCATAAAAAAAGACTCTTCAGAGCCTTGTAATTACGAACACTCCATAACGATTTTAACGTTTCCTGCCAAATGCCCTCACTTGTGGTAATTTTCAAACATTGTATAAAATGACACACGTTCCATATATGAGGTGTGATAAAAACGTAAGACAAGTCACACATGAAAATGGTTCTCATTACTTTATAATCACACCTCATACATAATCTCAGTCAGTCAGTCATGCAATAGAATTTTTAAAACCCCCGCCCTATTGCCCACCTACCTCTAATCTGCTTCCCCTTTGGCCACCCCAAGGTGAGAGAACGGAGATTGCCATCCAAAGACATCTGGTGCAGAACAGAGGGGCGCCATCGAAATGCCGGGGCGGATTGTCGGCAGGGCTCTGCCACCACTGGAAACTCAGCACTTACGCGCTCTTGAAATTATTTCTGGCTGCTTCACGGAGGGCAGCTCCAGGCAAAACCATGCCGTAAGTGAAGTCTTGCTTCTGCACTTCGTCTCCGCGTGGTCTCCAGGGCCGCCCTCCATTCCCCACAGCGGGGAGTCTTCCGCTGTGTTTCACAGGCAGGTGAGTTCTCTCTGCTCCTCCTAATCAAGCCGTATTCATCATATGCTCTCCTGTATCCCTAATGCTAAATAATTAATAATTCTATTTTTTACCTGTTTGCTGGTCTACTCCATTAAGCTATTTGTCCTATCATGCTTCACAGGGATTATAGTAGCCATCCTTAACACAGTGCATATTCTACAAAAAAAGTTTAGGAAACCTATCAGTACAGTTCCACACTTGTTGTTGCTGGATTTTTTTCCGTACATGCATTCTAAACCCCACAATATACTGATGGTATTTTTGCTTTAAACAATTTCCTTCTTAGCAACCTAAACATTTTATATAAATACCTTTTTGAATGATATTTTGTGTTTCCCCACATAGTTAGCCTATTTCACGGCCTTCCACTCCACCCTCAGCTTTGATCTGTCATCACTTTCCTTCAACTTGAGCAACTGCTCTTAGCATTTCTTGTAGTACAACTGTGCTGGAGGTGAATTGTCTCAGCTATAGTTGGTCCAAAAGCATCTTTAAGGTAAAGGGTATTTTTACTGGGTATAGAATTCTAGGTTGATTAATATTTTATTATTGTCATCCAGCTTTCTCAGTTTCTGATGACAGTATATTCATTCTTAATGTTAATCCCCCTGAATGTGTGACATCCTTTTTTTTTCTGGTTGCTTACATATTTTCCCCTTTATGCTTGGTGTTCAGTATTTTGACTAGACTGTGTCTAGATTTGATTTTCTTTGTGTCTGGATTTATTTTTCTTGGTGTTGAACTTCTTGGCTATCACTCATCAACTTTTGGAAAATTATTACACATTTTTCTCTTTAGGTATTTCTCCTACCTCATTGGTTCTTTTCCTCCTCTTTGGAAACTCCACTTTTATGGGTGTTAGACCATTTAACACTGTCATACAGGTTTCTAATATTCTCTTCAGATTTTTGTTCATTCTTATTTTTCTCTTTTTCCTTCAATTTGGGTTTTTATTGATTCAACTTAGTATTTGTTATGCTTTGTCTAGTCTGCCATTAACTCCATGGAATAAATTTTTTATTTCTGATATTATAATTCACAGTTTTATACTTTCATCATGTTCTCTCTCATGGTTTTCATTTCTTTGCTGGGATACCATGTGTGCCAATTGCATTCATGCTTGTTCTTAACCTTCTTCTTGTATGCTTGACATAGCAACATATTCATTTTGGTCTTTTGTGTGAATTCCAAAATCATGTCCTCTCTAGGTCAGTGTCTAGGTACATCTTCTATCTTGAATTCTATCTTCAATTTGGGTTCTGGGCAGGGGAGACGCTCTCTGTCCTGAATTACTCTCTAAGGCTTTCTGTGCCCCTGACCATCTCCTAGCTGTCCTGCCCTCTTTCTTCAGCAGACCTCCTGGCTTGCACTCAGGGAAGGACTTATGCCCCATTGGGGTGCCCACCCCAGCCTCTAATGTACTCAGTGTGGTCTTTTTGCCACTCAGGGGAATTGCTCTGAGCTTTCTGACCTTGCCCTCTGTGTTCACCAGTTGTTCCCTTCTCCTTAGGTAATACTCAGTGCACCTCAAAAGTATCTCCCATAGCTGTCTTCTTCTACTCCTCACTTTCCCTGCTGTGCCATAGGTGAATATCTTACAGGAAAGAACTAGCAATTAAGGCAATGTAACTGTGTTACTAGGTTTTCCCAGGCTTCTCATCTATGATGCCAGCCCACACATCACCATTCAAAATGTGTTGAACACTGGGCTGCTTTCCCCTCACCCTTGTCAGTGACAAGTTCATTCCTGCTATTGCTCAACCAGGGGAAAAAGCAGACATGGGTCTTCTTTCTCTTAAGAAGAGTCCTTCCTATTTGGAATTTAGCTCATTTAAGTTCATTTAGGTTCACCCCTCAGCTGTTTGGTGGTGTCTAATAACTGTGGGGAGCAACTCGGACTAGACTAAGTTACTGGAATTAAGACTTATTTTATGCATCTGCTCTCCCACAATATGGCGCTGGGAGAGGAGGAAACAGCTTCTACACAGCTGCCTCCAGTTCAACCAATAAACAGCAGGACCTGCTCCTGATTGGAGGAGAGCAGCGTACTCGGCGTGTGGGCAGCCGAGTTGGGATTGGTGGAAGAGGACTATAAAGGAGGAGAGAGACAACATGCACCGGGAACATCTATCTGAAGGAACACCTGAGCAGCCCCCGAGAGAGCCGGCTGGCGGTGTGCCGCTCCCCCGCGGAAGTGGGGAAAGTGGCAGGGGGAACCGCCCTTCCACGGAGGTGGAAGGGTCGGTAGCCAACCCGGGAAGAACCAGCAGCAAACCCGGGAAGAGCCGAGCAGACAAAAGAACAGCGCAGGGTCCTGTGTTGTTCCTCCGCGAAGAGGGGGAGCGACATAATGGTGCTGTGACTCGGATATGAAGCCTAGGCAGGGCTTTGTGTCGTTCCTCCGCGAAGAGGGGGAGCGACAAATAACTATGATTTGTTTTAAGTTTTTAGTTTTTCCAGCTTGTTCTTGTTAGTGCGGGAGCAGTTATTTGAGACTTTCTACACCCTAACCAGAAGCAGAAGCCTCTTAATTTTTAATTTTAGCATCCTTATTATTGAAAACATATCTTTTCTCATTAAGCATTGGACATGTTTTGGAAAGTGTCTTGAGTCAGAGCTATTCTTTGAATTGGGAAGGTGGTTCTGCCAAGCCCAGGATTTCATAGGCATCTGGGAAAAAAAGAGCTAAGGAGATGGTACTACCAGCTCACACTGAAGAACAACCACGGTCATGTGTGTGTGTATGGAAACACTTCCTTTCAGACCACAACTGAATGAGTGTGTACTGTAGGCGGGATTTCCGGGGAGGGGGGGGAGCAGCTAGATTTTGCTGCCTCAGCTCTCGTTCTGTCCTCGTGGAGTTACCTGACAATCGCTGCTACCGCCATGATGCCTTAGAAGTTGCTCGCTCAATAATCTGGTACAAAAATGAATTGTGAGGGTTTGTGCTATGTCAGCCTTGCTACAGGGAAATTGCAATCCCTTCCTTGCATACTTCTGAGTTGGGGGCGGCCATAAAAGACTATTTGCCCGAGGAATGAAAGATGACGAGGCAGCCACATTCGTTTTATGTCTGGAAGGTCGATCCAGAGGCACCAGGTGCCTCACACACATCTGCCACTCACACACGTTATCATTTACCCTCGGGCCCGCTTAGTTGACTAGGCATCCTGCCAAGCCTGCAGCTCCCTTGCCTCCCAGCGAATCCTCTTTCCGTTTCTCTGGCTCCTGGGCCCTGAGAGTACCCAGCTCTGGGAGACAGGGCACCTGTTTCTTCTGCAGGACACCGAGTCATCAGACCTGGGATGCTTAGAGCAGTGAGGGACCAACACAGCTCTGGTCAGTCTCTGCGGGTTCTGCTGTGTGTTTGTTCTTCTTCATTTCCCACCCGTCTTCTTCCTGCTCTGCTGGCTTCAGGACCCAGCACCGACAGAAAGCAAACAGTGTCACAGAGATGGTTAACCAGGTTCTACGATTGCCGTTGGTGCAATCCCTGTGATAAATCCCTTGTGAAATACAGATGCTCTTCTCAACTCACAATGGGGTTCCACCTTTCAGTTGTTTCATTCCTCTGGTGGCAACTGACGGATGGTGGAAACTGATATACAAGCCTTCGCTTCCACCCTAGGGTCCAGCCAAGGCAAGGAAACAGTTAAGCAAAATTTTATCTCGTGCTGGAGAACATGAGGGAATAAGAGGGAAGCAAAGTTAGAGCTTAGAATCCAGATACTATGATTAATTGATGGATTATTTTTCCCCCAAAGGCAATTCTCCCTGCACAAACCCTTCCCTAATTCCCATTTCAAATGCTTTATTCCCTTCGACCTGAGAAGATCTTTGTTAGCTACTTCAATTTATCAAAGTGTAGGCATGAAAAGGAAGCGAGAAGCTAGAATCTTCTTTCTGTCTGTTTAAGGCCCATTCTCATGGTCCCATGTTCTCTTCAAGGCCTCTCGTCTTCCTGCATGACATCAGGAGTCCCAGCAGCCTCCCAGAGTGAAAGTGTGTGTGCCAGCCCTTAGACAAGGCAGCAGGTCACCAAGGCTGTGCAAAGCCACCACATTCAAGTACAAAACCTATACGTTCACGGGCAAATCTTCTTTACAAGCACACAATTACTATTAGATGCAGTCCTTCACTAAGGCTAATTATATGGACTGGCCCTTCTTCCTTCCGCAGGAGAGATGGCCTCTTCACTCGTCCTCAAGACACTCTTTCTGCCCTCGATGTTTGCTTTACCCTAGTTTCGCTGATATGAACTGGCTGGGAGCTGGGAAGTTCACGCTGTGCTCTCCCTGGTTCTAAGTCCCCTGCCTTGATCGGGGTCTGTAGGGGAGAGGTTTGGTGCTGGGATCACTTGGCTTTTCCAGTGACATCTACGTAGACAGTGACTTACCTCCTCAATGGCCTTAGCCCGCCTTCATGTTTTATGTTCCCTTCCTAGTTCAATTATAATTAGTTCTTGTACAATAAAGAAACTTTAAGAGCAGCCAGAATTGAGGCCGCTATCACCCTTGAGCTGGATTATAGAATACAGTTCAACCCAGCCATTCTACAGATGAGAAAAATGACCCCAAGGAAGTGAAGTCACGCCATACGGCTGGCTGTGGAATAGCAGCCATTAAGGGGGTTCACAGTGAGAGCTGAAGTCTGCTTCAAAGACCACGTTCATTCTGATACATCATTGGTTACATCCCAATGCATAACATGGGGCCTGGCTCACTGTTGATGCTCAAACCCCGAATGAATGAATTCATATGAGAAATGTACTGAGAAGTAACACGGCTAAAACCACAGCTCTAGGATAACTGAGCCAGGATGTAAATTGAGGCCTAACAGCTTACCCATTACAAAGGTGAGGAAATGAGAGGCTTGCTCCGCGCCGCAGAGCCGCTGGGATGTCCTGTCGAGGCAGGGTGACACAGGGACTGCCAGCAGGAAACCGCGGTGAAGCCCCCGTGCGTGGTGGTGAGGTTGAACTTCCTGTGCTGGTTCCACTGTTTCTCCTGGACTGGTTCTCCGGGTACTCCCTGGTGCGGGTTTTTCATGTTTGTGGCTAGTTAATAGTAGGTTCTCGCCTCCAGATTTATTACACTAGACCTGTGGTTCTAAATGGTTTTGACAGGAGGCAAGAAACTTAAAAAAAAAAAAAAAAATTGACTCCCGTCATGTGGTGTAAATGAACAGCTGTATTATTACAGCAGATATTTTTTCAGTGTCATGGATTTCGAAACATTATTGTTATGGATTCAAATTTAATCTCATTCAAACTTGGAAACATTGATGGTTGATGTTTGCTTTCAAAAAAACTGTGAAGGCCTGAATCACCTCCAAATAATAATCACAGTGCTTTGATTATCAGTGAGCACAAAGGAAATAATAATCACAGTGCTTTGATTATCAGTAAGCACAAAGGAAGTCATTTTCGGGTAAATCTTTTGTTTTAAGGATTTTCTCCCCCCCCCTTACAGATCTCCTTAATCTTGGGCCACTTTTGAATTTCTTCTTTAGCTGACTCTGATTTTCACACACTCTGTTTTTTCCCTCCAAGGGACAGTGAATCTCCCATCCATTGTGATTTTTAAACACACACACACACACAAGGAAAAAAGTAGCCTCTGAACAATTATTCTGCAGCCTTGGATGCAGTTTAAACAAAAAGGAAATTATTTTAAAAGCACTACCAACATTTTTGCTAGCTTCTGTAGTGAATGAAAAAAGAAAAGAAGACAGGGGCCCAGTCCTTTGAAAAAGATTTGTTTGTGCCAAGCTGCAGGGATGGGTTCGTGGACAGCTGTCTGGTTGAGTGATGTTGGAAGCCCCACATGATGAAGATGCCAGGGTCTAATTGTGATCTTTGAGAAAAGGCAGAAGTAGCAGGGAGACTGGGCCTTGTTGAAAATCATGATAATAAAAGTCATGCTTGCTAGTCCTGAGGATTCAGCTGTTTGTTCCGTACTGGGCTCCGTACTAAGGAGCTGCTGTTACTGTTGCACATGAGTGTGGGGAGGCTGGTGTCTGACCCTGAGTGACATGACTGCCCAGGACTCTCTGTCACAGAAGAGACTTAGTCCTGGTTGCAAAAAGGCAGACAAAATGGCAAAGGAAGTCACAACGGACAAGGGGTCCAGGGATTCAGAAACGGTGGGGAAGGGGACGAGGAGAAAACGGTGGCCAGAGTCTCTCAGCCCTTGGATCCTGGGTCAGTTAATGTTAGGCAGGACGATGCTGAGATCCGTGCGCTGGAAACTGGCAGGGCAGCACCAGCCAGAGCCCCACAGGACCTGCGTGTGAATGTTACTTTCTGCTTCAGAATCTCATGTGGATTTACGTCTACTTCTAAAATTAGGTCCTCTTGAATACTGGGCACAGGCAAAACAAATGACAAAACAGCATCCCGTGTGGGCGCCAGAGTGAGTCAGCTGCTCCACTTCCCATCCAGCTCCCCGCTGATACACCTGCGAAAGCAGTGGAAGACGGCTTAAGCACTTGGGCTCCTGCACCCATATGGGAGATCTGGATGGAGCTCCTTGCTTTGGCCTGGCCCAACCCTGACTGTTGTGGTCATTTGGGGGAGTGAACCAGCAGATGGGATGGAAGATTTCTCCTTCTCTCTCTGTAACTCTATCTTTCAAATAAATAAGTCTAAAAAAAAAAAAAAACAAAAAACAGGGCTGAAGGAAAAGTTTGGAGGGATTTTGTGTTCTGATCCAGTTGTTCCAGTGCAAATTCTCTCACCAGGAAAACCGTGATGTGTTTCTTCACTAAGGATCCATTTCCTCATCTCTAAAAGGCAACAGCTCACTTCATGGGTCAATGTTGGGAGGAAACACATTAGCGTGACTGGCACAGCTGGAGACCTCAGTAACATGTAATGAATGCTGGCTATTCGATTGTTGTTCAGTGGTGTCTTCCCCTGGCAATCTGCTTTGCAATGTGCTTTGGGGCACATCTTTGATTATGTTCAGAATAGTTGCTGGAGGGGGGTACTTTGGAGTAGATCTAAACTCTTGCTTCTTGCTGGCTATAAAGCCAAGAGACAGTTGTCAACTTCAGATGCACAAGACACAGCTCTTGCCTTTGGGTGTTGATAGTCTAATGCAGGAAACAAGAAAAGTGGCCTCGTGTGCACTCAGGATCACCGTTACCTCTGGGGAGGAATAAAGGTTGGGGTGGGGGGGCTGGGGAGGCTTCGGCTGTTCCCCACAGTGGGTGAAAAGAGAAAAGAGCTCTAAAGGAGATGGATCAAAATGTTAAGATTTGTGAAACCTGGGTAGATGATATAAGGTTATTCTTTATATTAGTCTAGATCTTTTTTTTAAAAAAATATTTTTTATTTATAGTTGAAAGGCAGAGTTACAGAGAGAGTGAGAGAGGGAGACAGTGAGGGGTCTTCCATCTGCTGGTTCATTCCGCAAGTGGCTGCAACAGCCGGGGCTGTGCCAGGCTGGAGCCAGGAGCCAGGAGCTTCTTCCAGGTCTCCCACATGGGGCAGGGGCCCAAGCACTTGGGCTACTTTCTGCTGCTTTCCCAGTGTATGAGCTGGATTGGAAGTGGAGCAGCCAGGACTCGAATCAGTGCCCATATGGGATGCTGGCCATCGCAGGTGGCAACTTAACCTGCTACGCCACGATGCTGGCCCCATTCTAGATCTTTTTATATGCTTGAAATAATTAAATTAGAAAACTCTCTTCTTCCATTTCCCTATTGTTGTTTTCTATGAATTCACAGAACCAGTGCTATGTTAGCCAATGATTTGTTTACTTTTTTGTTTATTTATTTTATTTTTTTTTTAATTTTTTTGACAGGCAGAGTGGACAGTGAGAGAGAGAGACAGAGAAAGGTCTTCATTTGCCGTTGGTTCACCCTCTGATGGCTGCCGCGGCTGGCGCACTGTGGCCAGTGCACCGCGCTGATCCGATGGCAGGAGCCAGGTACTTATCCTGGTCTCCCATGGGGTGCAGGATCCAAGCACTTGGGCCATCCTCCACTGTACTCCCGGGCCACAGCAGAGAGCTGGCCTGGAAGAGGGGCAACCGGGACAAAATCCGGCGCCCGGACCGGGACTAGAACCCGGTGTGCCGGCGCCGCAAGGCGGAGGATTAGCCTAGTGAGCCGTGGCACCAGCCTGTTTATTTATTTTCATTTTATTTGAAAAGGACAGAGAGAGAAGGGGAGAGAGAGATTGAGAGACAGATCTCCCATCTGCTGTTCACATCCTAAATGCCTGCAATAGTCGGGGCTGGGGCAGGCTGAAACCAGGAGCCAGGAACTCGGTCCTGCACACGTGTTGCAGGGACTCAACTACTTCAACTCTCAGCTGCTGCCTCCCATTAGCAGGAAGCTGTAGTTGAAAGCAGAGGAATGGGAATTCACACAGTCACTGCAGTATGGGATGGGGGCATCTAAAGTGGCAACCTCACTGCTGCGCCAAACAAAATAACCCATGTGTCAGGTGGGGGGCAGATGGCTCAGTGTCCTTGGGGAAGGGGCCTGTGCTGGGTCATCAAGAACAGACCAGGAAGGGCTGGGGGAAGAACAGTATCAAAGCCTCTTCTTCTTCCTTCTCCCTGCCCTGGAAAGTTACTTAAGACTTCCACAGGGAGGGGCCGGCGCTGTGGCGCTGTGGCGCTGTGGCGCAGCAGCGCAGCAGGATAATGCCCTGGCCTGAAGTACTGGCATTCCGTATGGGCACTGGTTCAAGACTCGGCTGCTACACTTCCAATTCAGCTCTGTGCTATGGCCTGGGAAAGCAGTGGAAGCTGATCCAAGTCCTTGGGCCCCTGCGCCCACGTGGGAAACCTGGAAGCTCCTGGCTTCAGATCAGCACAGCTCCGGCCGTTGCGTCCAACTGGGGAGTGAACCATCGGATGAAGACCTCTCCTCTGTGTAACTCTGACTTGCAAATAAAAAAAAAATCTTAAAAAAAAAAAAAAAGACTTTCAGAGGGAAGGAGTCATAAACATTCTCTCCACTTTAGAGACGCAGGAGAGGAGCATCTAGGAGCCTCATTTTTCCTGTTTGGGATATTTTTCTATTTTTTTTTTTAACCCAGAAAGGGTCAGTGCAGGGGACAGGGAAAAGCAAAGGCGTCAGCCACAGCCAATGGGTCCTGGGCTTGGAGGCTGGAGGTGGAGGTGGCCTCCCACCACAGAGCTCCATGGAGCTGGCAGAGCCTCAGGGCCCACACCCCGCAGCAGCACGGCAGGGCATGATGGGTTAGGGCACTCTGACACTTGGCTGAAGGGGGTCTAAGGCTTACAGTCCTGTCAGCTGCTACTCTGGCTTTCCTTTCTTAGAGATCTATTCATTTGTTTGAAAGGCAGAACAACTGTAAGCAAGAGAGAGAGAGAGAGAGAGAGAGAGAGATCGTCCATCTGCTGGTTCACTCCCCAGATGGCCCCAAGAGCCAGGTCTGATCCAGCCTCAAGCCAGGAGACAGGAACTGCATTCAGGTTTTCCATGTGGGTGACAGGGGCCCAAGTAACAGGACTGTTAGATGCATTAGCAGGGAGTTGAACTGGGAAATGGAAGAGCCGAGACTTGAACCAGCACTCTGATATGGGACGCCAGTGCTGCAAGCGGTGGCTTAGCCAACTGCACCACAACGCTGGGCCCTCACCCCTTAAGTTTTTCTATAGGAGCCCTATTGATATTGGTGAGGGCTGGGGCAACAGGAAGCATTCTATAGTCTTATGATTGGGTCTGTTTATTTTCTAATTAATACTATTGATTTATTTCCATTTTATATAAAAGGCAGAGAGACAGAAAGACAGCCAGACACAGAGAGATCTTCCATGTGCTGGTTCACTCCACAAATGCCTCCAGCAGCCGGAGCTGGGCCAGGCTGAAGCCGGGTGCCTGGAACTCAACCCAGCTCTCCCACATGTGTGGTGGGATCCAACCACTTGAGTTATCATCCACTGCCTCCCGGCGTATGCATTAGCAGGAAGCTGGAATCCAGAGCAGAACTGGGACTTGAACCCAGACACTACAATATGTGCTGCAGGTATCCCAAGCATTGTCTGCCCTGCTATGCCTAATGCCCGCCCCAGCTCTGTTTCTTAGGGAGCTGTATTCCCGGGCTGTGACCTTCACATGCGTGTCTCAGTTCCCGACTCCCCGTAGATGAGACAGGAAAAGCTGAGGGGCCTGGAGTTGGTTATTTTCCTTCCCTGAGGTCAGTGGGGCTTTGGTAAAACCCTAGTCTATGAGACTTGTAAAATAGCTTACCCTGAAGGCAATCCTTGTTAGGAGCAATAGAAATCCCCAGGCATATTTCAAAGTCGTTACTTTTCCCTTCCCCTGCGGGAAGTATGAGGGGGTTTTTCTCTGATCTTCACAGTGAGAACTTGGTGGGGTTCCTGGAGGCAAAGCTCATGAAAGACTGGGGGCCCCTCTAAGTCTGGGCACCCTTGGAGTTTTTAACTCTCAGGCGAGTCCACAGTGAGCCCCCAGCAATTCCTCAATTACAGTTTTGACTGCTCCGCCGATATTGGCTCCAGATGTGGATTTCATATTGGCTTCAGCTGCAGGCTTCTGCGTCTGCGCACAGAGGAAGCTGTGCTTCTCTGAGTTTGCCTGTCTGGGTCTCTAGTTCTGGGGACCACAGTTTGCCTGGGGACTTTAATTTTCTAAGGGATTGGAATAGAATTGTTGATTTGTGGTGCATTTAGCTCTTTCCTTATTGTGAGGATGGGGGCGATAACTTTCAAGTCCTTTACAAGTCAGTGTGGGAACCAGAAGTGCTCCCAGGAAAGAATATAATTCAAGAAATTAAGTGCTTGTGGAATTTTGGGAGAGGCTAGAAGAGTGGAAGTTTGGGGTACTACTGAATGTTTTTATTTTTGTTTATTTTCATCTACTTGAAAGGCAGAGAGAAAGAGAGAGAGAGAGAGAGAGAGAGAGAGAGAGAGAGAGAGAGAGACTGTCTCCCATCTGCTAATGCACTCCTCCAATTGCCTGTAACAGCCAGGGCTGGGCCAGGCCAAGTCCAGGAGCCCGGAATTCCATCTGGGTCTCTCATGTGTGTGGCAGAGGCCCAAGCACTTGGGCCATCATCTGCTGCCTCCAAGGATGCATTTAGTAGGAAGCAGGTTCAGAAGTGGAGTAGCTGGAACTCGAAAAAGCACTCTGATATGGGATGCAAGTATTCCAAACAGCAGCTTAACCCTCTGCGCCACAATGCCTGCCCCGACTACTGAAATTTTGGTTTCAAGTTCTCACCTCCAGAACTTGAATCTAGAAGTCAGGAAGATTCTGCATGAATCCAGTCACAGGGTGTGGAATTGGGTCTCAAAACCCACACCCGTCAGTCTGACCTTCCTTGACCACTACTGCAATAGCAGCTGCCATTCTAAACATCAGGCTCTCTCTCTCTCTCTCTCTTTTTTTTTTTTTTTTTTTTTGACAGGCAGAGTTAGACAGTGAGAGAGAGAGAGAGAGACAGAGAGAAAGGTCTTCCTTTTCCGTTGGTTCACCCCCCAAATGGCCGCCATGGCCGGCATGTTGTGGCTGGCGCATTGCGCCGATCCAAAACCAGGAACCAGGTGCTTCCTTCTGGTCTCCCATGCGGGTGCAGGGCCCAAGGACTTGGGCCATCCTCCACTGCCTTCCCGGGCCACAGCAGAGAGCTGGACTGGAAGAGGGGCAATGGGGACAGAATCCAGCGCCCCAACCGGGACTAGAACCTGGGGTGCCAGCGCCGCAGGTGAAGGATTAGCCAAGTGAGCCACAGCGCTGGCCTAAATATCAGGCTCTCTTATCACTGGTCCCAAGTCTAATAACTGAATTCTCTTTTGCTTGTTTTTGTTCTGATTTGCTAAGTCTCCATGTTGTATTCTACCTTCAGTTCCTGGGTCCTGTCTTATTTCGGGATATCCAATTCACTTTTGATCTTGCAGTTCTGACCTGCATCTCTCTGCTTACCTGACACAGGGTCCTGCCTTACTTTGCCCATTTTCTCAAGTCCCTTGAGAGGAGAGACCCACAATCTGTGGCTGGGTTGCCAGGATGTCCACCCAATGCATGCCCTGAAGATCGATCTGCTTATCATGACCACTCTGAGTAGGGAAAGAGTCAACATAGATTACGTGAAAAGACTACATGATGAAACAGTGTGCCATATGTAATTCAAATATTATTCATGTGTCTGTTCACGCATGTGTATGTGTATATATATATACATGAGAGTATGAAGACTGGAATTACATTCACACACATAAACTATGGGCATTTAGCCTAGAAGTTAAGACAAGAGTTAAAATGCCCATATCCCATGTTGGAGTACTTTGGTTTGATATCCAGCTCCAGCTCCTGATTCCAGCTTCCTGCCAATGCACACCACAATAGGCAGCAGTGATAGCTCAAGTCGTTGGGTCCCTGCCACCTACTGATAAACCTGGATTGAATTCCTGGCCTCTGACTTTGGCCTGACACAGCCCTAGCTGTTGCAGGCATTTGGGGACTCAGCCAGTAGATGGGACTTCTCACTCTCTGCTTGCCTGTCTGGCTGGCTATCTACCTCCCCCCAGCCCCTTTTTAATAAATAAATAAATAAATAAATGAACCATTAATATTAAACAAATTTGCATGGTCCAATTGAGACAATTTTATTTTCCTTTTAATATGGGAACTATTTTAAAATTTTCAT
This sequence comes from Oryctolagus cuniculus, assembly GCF_964237555.1. Taxonomy (NCBI): domain Eukaryota; kingdom Metazoa; phylum Chordata; class Mammalia; order Lagomorpha; family Leporidae; genus Oryctolagus; species Oryctolagus cuniculus. The sequence goes on from NC_091439.1 coordinate 14,575,004, forward strand.
AATGAATATGCATTACTTACCTATGTAAAGGACTATCCTGGGAACATATTACGAATTTGGGGGCTGATCAGTTTAACTCCTATGATAACCTAGAAGCTTTAACATTTTTCTTGAAATAAGCCAAATGGAGAGCCAAGGACAGAATTATACTGTGCCACTGGCACACTGTGTGTACAAATTTAAGGCATAATAAGATCCATCATTGCTGCTTTAGCTAAAATATGTAGAACAGAACTGTAGGCCTCACCTTGGAGATGATCAGAGGCATAGATCTTACAACTCCGTCAATCATTCTCGAAAGATTCAAATTTCTCAAAAGGAGTCATCAAACTGGTAAGGGCATCACTGTTTTGTTTTATAGAACTGCATTATTATCTTGTGTTTTCCAGTTTTGAGAACATCCTAAAAGACATGAAGTTGTTAGCAGATTGCCTAAGAATGAGAAGCTTAAAAGCAATTTCTCTCAATAACCAGAGAGACCCAATGAAATGATTTTTGGTGAACCATTCCCCTATTTGTTACTTGAAAGTCAGAAAAAATATGAAAAAAAGAAAGGCACACTTATTCTGAGCCAGGAACTCCTCCACATAGTTTGCAGGGATTAGTTAATTTCCTTCCCACAACAGCAGTAAATTGTGGTGCTATTAGTGTCCCTGCTTTTCTAGCGATAGCTGGAAATGGAGGTGCAGAACAGTTAGGGCTCGTGCACAAGGTAAGATCCTTAGCACGGGGGCCCGTGTTTCCAATCCGGTTTCACAAGCCTGCAGGGCTCTGTGTTCCAGCCCAAGTCACACAGGCCGAGACTGAAACTGCCTAAGGCACGTAGGTGGTTGAGTGTGTTCCTACTGAGCGCTACTCCCCGGGCAATTCTGACTCTTTGCAAAACTTCACCTGTGTAGCTGTCCAACTGCTGCCCCGCAACAGTGCCACCAAAGCGACCAGATTTTCCTCAAGGAGCTTTTCGAGTCAGATACCAGACATTTCCACTGTACTTGAAATATTTTATATTTTTTTAAAAAATAAGATGATTAGTTTCAAGAATTCTAAGAATTCCAGTGTTGTGTGTGATAAGCACATGAGTATCAGTAGAAGTTGTCATTTTAATAAAGTGATGAAATGAAATGTGCTTCTTAGGCAATTGGGAAAACGATCTTGGTCATCACACTACTCAGGACAGAACACGTAAAACCCGTGCTGTTCTTTCTCCAAAAAGAAAACCTTCCAAGTTTCTGGGATTATTTAGTTTATAACATCTTTTTTTTTTTTTCCTTCCCCTACTCATTTTGTCTCCTATTCTACAAAGTCCCTGTGTGGCACAGGCTTCTGGTACAAGGGCATTGTCTATAATCTCAGCTGTTATTGGTTTCTGAGTCAGAGACGGAACATTGTGATGAGCACAAGCCTGTTTCTTATTACAGATGCTCCCAACAGACTTAGAGCAGTGCTAAGGCTCAAAATATGAGAGGCATTGAGTTCTCAATTGCTTACTAATCAAAACCAGTGTCATCCACAGCACATGCGGCCAACAACGAAATCCTTGCTGTTATCAGCAGGGTCAAGAAGTTCTCCCATCACCTCTGCAGTCTGGATTTTTATTTTGCCTTGATCACATGCTTCCTTAGTGATCCTTTTATGAGGCTAATCCCATACTCTAAATTAGGTCGCTGTGTAAGGAGCTCTGGAGTCTTTTGTTGGGTTGCTCTGTCCTTGAGCTTCTCTGTGAGCTGCCTTAAGTGCTGACGCCCTGATCCTTTTGCCGCACTTGAACTTGGACTATGCTTTGCTGCACTAGCTGGAAATTCTGATTGTAAAAGTGTCCTGATTCACCTCTTCCAGGCAACTAAATAGAGATTTTGGAACATCTGCATCTTACACTGGGCATGGATGGAGGTTCTTAAGGAGCCTGAGATCTCTGCTCCTCAAGATGCCTTGTTTGGGACAATTGCATTGATCCTCGGGCCTATGCAAGTTCAGTAACAGTTGGCTGAGAGAGTGCTATGAGGGGATCATCACGTTACTTTAGCCGTATGATAAGATAAATATCAATAAATCGTTTCTCTGAGAGCTTTGGGTAGGACTTATATCTGGTAGCCTGGAATTGAGCCAGACTCTGAAATTAATGGTAAGTTAATGTTGCTTCTTTGTTCAATAAATATTTATTGAGTGCTCATTATATGTCAGCTTGCTTGACGTAAGTCATCAATGCTTTTATTTTAGGCAGTGGAAGACTAAGGCATCTGGATTGTTGCAAGGGAAGGGTTTCATTAAGTGTTGGTATAGAGTAAATTTAAAAGGCTTAAAAGATTGCTAGTTTCATCTTAAACCTGCACAATTAAATCATATAGCTTTAATCAAGGTAAATCATCTACTTTTATTTATTATAATTCTCTATTTTTTTATTTCAGTTCAATCATCTTCCAGCAAATAGTCACACAAAGGTGGCACAGATTCTTAAGGTGGGATTCACATTGAATTTGTCAAGTGTTTGTTGTTGTTCTGCATGTGCCCTCAAGTTCACCAACAGTACACTGTAGGACCATCCGCGGTTTGAATCCTGGCTCTGTCACCTAACCTAAGCTAAGCACTCAATCTCTCTGAGCTTTAGCTTCCTCAAGTATCAAATGGTTAAAATGATATCATCACATGTAGTGCTTACACGTTGTTGGGAATTCATTAAAATAATAAATAACTTTAAAAAAGAGAAAAAGAAAAAAAGAAAAATTAAATAAAAAAAAGAAAGCAGAAAAGGGGCCTGGAAAGACTTCAAAAGGACAACTAGGAGAGTATCGTAGGCCCAAAGAAAAGTTCCTTTTCTATTTTTTGTTTGTACATTTCAATTAATTAATTGTATAGGAGAGAGAGCGAGAGAGAGCGAGAGCGAGAGAGAGGGAGAATCCTATCCGTCGGTCCACTCCCCAGATGCTCTGAATGGCCCACCCAGCTGGGTCAGGCCAAAGAACTCAGTCTGGGTCTCCCATGTGGGCAGCAGGGCCCCCAAGAACTTGACTCTTTACCTGTTGCCCTCCAGGGTGCACCTTAGCAGGAAGCCGGAGTCAGGAGCTCGGTCAGAACTTGAACCCAGGCACTCTGCTGTGGGATGCCCGTGTCCCAGGCAGCGTCTACCCCATGTGTGTCCTCTTCTCTGACTCTTGATGGCTGGAATCTGAGTCTGAGGTCGGCCGACTGCTGCCTCTAGGATGGTGTCTCATCTGCCTCAGGGGATCCTGCAAGTCAGGCCCTGTGGACAAAAAGCTGAAGTTCAAGTGAAGTATGTTGCTTCATTCTTTTATGTTTGCTTGCTAATAGATGTCTGTTGCAGAAAAAAAAATTGGTATGAAACTTACTTTCCTTAGAACTAAATAGCCAGTTTGTAGAGAATAAATAACTTTCACCTACTTTGACTGCTTTCTGGGGCTATCATGAACTACCGAAAGCATTGAATTTGCATGCCCAAATTAGCCTGGGCTTAATGTGAGTTAGCATGGAGTCAGTGTGAAAGACAGGCAGGAGAACTCAAGATGCTCAGGGACCAGCAGGGAGTGTAGTCTCAGGGAGGGGTGGGTGGGACGGTGGGGCATGGGAACCTTGTGTTCCCGGAGAATGGCTGTGGGAAATGAATTTAGAAAATAAGTTTGGGGCCACCTGGTGGCCAACACTTGAGCTTCAGTTTCATACATGTACTGGCTATGGAGCCCAAAGAGGTGCACAACAGAGGAGTTACCTCCATTCAAATTTTCTCTCTGGCTACCATACAGAGGGAGACAGTGCAGTCAGACCAGGGGTCTGTGACTTGTGACCTGTGGGCCAACCATTGCCTGCTATCTGCTTTGGTATGGTCTAAGCCAAGAATGGCTTTTCCATTTTTCAGTAGGGAGTCAAAAAGAATAAGCCGTTTCCTAGCACGTGGAAAGTACGTGCAATTCAATCTCCAGGGTCCATATATGAAGTTTATTGGCTCACAGCCATGCCCTAGCATTGATGTACTACTTGTTGCTGTTTTTGTACCACAACGGTGGAGCTGAATAGTTGTTGCAGGGACAGGAGACCTCTCGAAGCCTAACATGCTTGCTATACAGTCCTGCGTGAGAGTTGTTGGATCTGGGGAGAAGGAGTAGGGAGAGGTGATCCCAAAGTATAATTATAAGGATTTAGAAATGGATTGAATTTTGGTGGTGGTGGAGGGCCTGATGACCCCTCCTCCTCCTTCATATGTGATGTTATAAAAGGGAGAGGGATATTTGGGAGATAGAATGGTGAGATTGGAGGGGTGGACATTGATTTGGGTTGGGCTTATCAGATCTGATCTACTTGAGAAAAACATAGATAGAGGAAACGTATAGGTATGTTTTAAAGATGTTGGACTTGGAGACTGGATATTTCTTCATTTAAGATCCTATCTGTAGCTGGCGCCGCAGCTCACTAGGCTAATCCTCCGCCTTGCGGCGCCGGCACACCGGGTTCTAGTCCCGGTCTGGGCACCAGATTCTTTCCCGGTTGCCCCTCTTCCAGGCCAGCCCTCTGCTGTGGCCAGGGAGTGCAGTGGAGGATGGCCCAGGTGCTTGGGCCCTGCACCCCATGGGAGACCAGGAGAAGCACCTGGCTCCTGCCATCGGATCAGCGCGGTACGCCGGCCGCAGCGCACCAGCCGCGGTGGCCATTGGAGGGTGAACCAACAGCAAAAGGAAGACCTTTCTCTCTCTGTCTCTCTCTCTCACTGTCCACTCCGCCTGTCAAAAAAAAAAAAAATCCTATCTGAGACTCAAACCTTTTAAGGTTAGGCTGATGAAGACAAGTTAGGGACAAGGAGACCAGAGAAAGACAGTATTTTAATTAGAAATCAAAGATGCAGATCTCTTTCCTCAAGCTAAGAATGACAAACAGTGCCAAATGCTAGGGAATGCAAATGAGCCAAATACTGAAATGATTGACCCTGTTTGCCAATTGCCTGGTTATTAGCAGTACCGATGATATCACTAATATTGAGGATTGCCTGCATACCATTTCTGCTTAGCCTCGTGAGTACCTGCCAGTCAATGTTTTCTCGTTTAAACCATCACATTCCTGACTCTGATGTTCCACCAGGAGAACCAGCGTTTCCTCACCCAGGAAGGACACCATGTTTGTAGCTATCAAGCCAGAAGCCCGAGAATCAGGATGAATGTGTCTATCTCTCACCCAGATAGCCAGCTAGTCACTAAGTCACACTGATTCTAGTTCCTTAATGTGTCTTCAACATGCACAGGGCTCTGTTTCCACTGTCATCACTGCAGTGCAGGCCGAGTCCCTGGAATCATGACTCTGATGTTCGTTCCCATTGTGTTCTTTTCCCCGGTTTTTCTTGACTTATAGCCAGAGTGGTCCTTCTAAATGTAAATGTGATCAGGTCTCCTCTCTGCTAAGCCCTTCTCCCATTGCCCTGAAAATAAAGTGAAAATCCTCAACATGGCCACAAACCCCCGTGTGTCCCACTGACATCATTTTGTATTATTTCCCCCTGAGTGGCTACAGTAAAGTCACACCAGCCCTCTTCTCCAGTGTCTTGAAAACACCACATTTCTACTTCAAGGGTTTCTGACCCATGAATCCCATGACCTTTCTTTCCTCCTCTTCCTCTCCACGTTGCTAATTCTTCTGAATTTGTCCCATATCAGTTGATGCTACTTCTTCAGGGAAATCTCCAATTTCTCAGACCAACCTGCGCTCCTTTTCTTGTACTCTCGCAGCTCTGAGAAGTGAAAGTATTAGCTAGCATCTGTTTTCTTCTCTTGAAATCAGGAACTCTGGCTGGCTGGCTCACTGCTGTGGCTGTTGAACCTGGGGCAGACAGTGCCTTTTTGTCCCAGACCCCCAGCAATTCCTTGTGGAATGAACACATGTGGTAGGGATGCAGATATGGGGAACTTCACAAGTGTTGGTTCCATAAATGTTCCATAAATTTGGATCCCAAAGAGGAGGAGGACAGTTTAGTAAAAGCTGATGTAGACTCAGGAGAGCAAATAGATTCAAAATAGAGGCTCCTTTTTTCCTTTTCCTTTTTTTTTTTTTTTAAGATGGGGAAGAGTTGGATATATTTACTGAGTAAAGCAAAAGAATTTAAAAAGACAAGTGAAGTTCTTAGCCAGAGATCAAGGGAGGGGATGATTGGTGGAGGAGGGAGAGCAGGGGAACTCGAGATTAGGCAGGAGGTTCTGCTGTGGACAGAAGGCAAGGTCTTCTGATACTGCAGGGGAGGGTGTGAGGTCTGGAGTCATAGTGAATAATTGTGGGAATATGGAGATATTCGAAAGCAACTGATGATTGAGGTCAGTTTTTTTTTTTTTCCTTAGAACTCGGCAGCTATTATGCATTGAATTATGTTCCCCAAAAGGATGTGTTAAAGTCTGAATGCCCTTACTTGGAAATAAGGTCTTTGTAGATGTAACTGTTTTAGGTCCCACTTATCCATTGTGACTGGTGTCCTAATAAGAGGAAAAGTCCATGCAATGCCAGAGCCAGAGATTGGAGTTGCAAGCGAAGGGATGCCATGATTGATGGCTGTCACCAGAAGGTAGGAAGAGACATCAAAGAGTGCCACCCAGAGTCTCACCGAAATCCGAGTCCTGCTGGCATCTTGGTCTCAGACTTTCAGCATCCAGAACTGTAAGAAAACAGCTTCGTGTTGGTTAAGGCCACCCAGTTTATACTACCTTGCTGTGGCAGCCCTGAGAATGATATACAGATTCAGGATCATTTTTTGAGGGTGGCAGAATATAGTGTTGGTTTAGGGATGGTGTTGGAAATATGGAAGAGTCACTGTGCAGAAAGATAAGGGAGCTGAGTAACACCTAGCAGAAGTCTAGGTGAATAGTCCCCAAATCTTCAAAACCATCAGAGTACGATTAAATACAAAACAAACAAAAATAGGTCACATAGATCAATGGAACCCATCTAGGTAAATATCATATTTTAAGCATTAAATTTAGGTAGGTGTAGTCTCGTTTGGATTCTCCCATGGTGGCTGGGGGTAAGACGGCGCAGAGTCACGATACAGACACAGGGAGTCAGCTGAAAGCAGGCTAGAGGCCAGCAGCTCGCAAACTCGTTTATTTCAGGACGTACGTGTGCTTATATAGGTGAGGCAGCCAATCTGGTCAAGGGGAGGTCTATGCTGTAACCAATTACTGCCTGTTGCTAGGCAGACTTCTTTATCAAGTGGGTCCCGCCGCCATTTCCTGTGTAGCTGAGCGCCTGGCTCATTCGCTTGCGTGGGCCCTCTTGGCGCGTCAACCACAGGTAGGGGTGGGCGACTGGCACATTGGTAGAGCTATTGCTTGGGAGACCTACCTCCTATATCAGAGTGCTTGGGCTCGAGCCCTGGTTCCACTTCCAAAGCCAGCTTTCTGTTAGTGTGTACCTTAGGAGGAAGCGGGTGATGGCCCAAGTAGTTGAGTCCCTGCCACTCAAGTGGGAGACTTTCTAGGTGTTGGTTTCTTATTTAAAAGACTGTGAGCAACATAATAGCAACAGGTTTCATGTACGATGCAGAATCAACTTATTTAAATATCTGCTTGTATCAAACCTTGATGTTTCTCATTTATTTTAATCATTACTTACTGTATTTTCTTCTTTGATTAGTATGAGAATCCTAACTTTTAAAGATATCACCCCAGCTAGCACGGGGCATCAAGGATTCTGAAATTAAAGTCTTTTAACACCTTCTAATGTTCAATACCTTTTCAAGATTTATTTATTTGGGGCCAGCATTGTGGCTTAGTGGATTAAGCTGCTGCCTGGGATGCCAACATCCCATATGGGCACCGGTTTGAGTCCAAGCTCTCTGCTAATGGCCTAGGAAAAGCAGAGGAAGATGGCCCAAGTAGTTGGGATCCTGCTCCCACGTGGGAGACCTGGATGAAGCTCCTGGCTCCTGGCTTTGGCTATTGAGACCATTTGGGGAGTGAATGAGAAGATGGAAGATTTCTCTCTCTCTCTCTCTCTGTCTCTCCTTCTCTCTGTAACTCTTTCAAATAAATAAATAAATAAATTTTTTCTTAGAGTTATTTATTATTATTATTAACTTATTTATTTGAAGGGCAGGGTGATGAGGTGGGAAGGCAGGAAAAGACAGAGATTGATCCAGATCTTCAGTCTGCTAGTTCACTTCCCAAATGCCTGTAACAGCCAAGCCTGGGTCAGGCTGAAACCAGGAGCCAGGAGCTCCATTCAGGTCTCCTGAGCAGGCAGCAGGGACCTAATTATTTGGGCCAACATTTGCTGCCCTCTGGGCACATTAGCAGGAAGCTGTGTTGGAAGCAGAATAGTCAGGACTCAAACCCACACACTCTGATATAAGTTGTGGGTATCCCAAGTGGTGGCTTAACCCTGTGTGCTACAACGCTGGCCTCCTTCGTCTTTCCACCATATTAAGTTGCTGGCTTTTTTTCAGGTAGGGAGTAAGGAAACAAATCTCTAAAAGAAGGATACTTCAAAAAGTTAATGGAAAAATGGAATTAAAAGATAAATTTATTTTGGTGCAAAAAGAGTTTTGAAATTCATGCACATATGGGATCTTCAAAAAGGTTGTGAAAAATGAATATTATCAAAAACTGTACTTGGGTTTCAATTTTTTTTGCACCGAGATAAACATCTTTTAATTTCACGTTTCCACAATCCTTTTGAAGTAGCCTTACATTTGCCAAGTGCATAACAATATCATGTAAATCCAATGAAGATAGTTTTCCAGTGATCCAAGTCTGTGCAGTCCAAGTCCATGGCTTTCTGCAGACCTGTTTTGCTAAAGAAGACTGTTAAGAATACCTAATGAGATAAATGTTTGAGCTATCTTGCTCTAATATCACTTCTCTCCATTGTCTTTTGACAGAATCTGTGAAGCAGTCTGTTCAAATTAAATTCTGGCAAAATTCCTAGAGTACAAATATCTGGCATTATTGTCTGAAAGAAGACTCACATGGTTTGGATATCAAAGTGCACTAGGGAAGTTTAGCATTCTATTGAAAGTTGGAAAACCTGATTTATGTTCTTGCTTGGATGGAGGGTCATGTCACCTCTATGTCCTAATTAAAATTTTATTGAGTGAATAAGTTAATTTAAAAGTTCTGTATTAGTAATAGTAGCTCACAAATCATGCAACGAATGCTATATTGGGGCTATTTAGAGCAGCATAAATGTTCCTAGCCTTACTGCTATTGAACATTCTAACTTCATTGCCTGATCTGAAGGTCAAGGCCATGAACTTCATGGAATAAACTCTCCCTTGGGGAATTGTTAGAGGAAGTGTGCCCCAGTTCAACAGCAGGCATCCCAGAGGAGGGGGTGCCAATGGTGCACAAAGCATACTTGCCCTCCAGTGACCCTCAGAGCTCCCCGTGGCTCCATGTGTCTTCGGCCAAGTTTATAGCCTTCCATTGCCCTTTGCAGCCATTGTGAAGAACCCAGGGGAGAAAGATGATCTCAGGTAGCCAGGACCCAAACTGTGTGAAATTGTCAAGACCCCAATCAACAGGGCTTGATTATTTACATGCAGCGCCAACCACATGATCTTTGTCTGTGGGATCAGGAACCACATTGCCATCTATCATCCAGTGCTGCTTTTTGTATCACATCTCCTGGGCTTTAAAATGGGAAGCGATAGGAACCCCATAGGGCCATGGATTGTATAGCAGCATATTTTCTTTGCAGAAGATCTGAAAAGAGCTTTTGGATAAGCTTAACATGTGATGAAGTCAGAATATCTAATGAATTATTAAAATGAACACAACATGCAGACTCCTGGGTGATTCTGAATCTTCTCAGTTGAAAAATAAATACCTCCCCCGTAGGTCCAGCACTTTCATAGCCAAATCACGTGACCAACTACTCTTTCACTTTTAACTCTTTTATAATAGCAGTAAATTATACTTGAATTCTCAAAGAAAGAGCTTTGACATTTATTTTACAAGTTCACCTAGCCTTTTTGGCTTCTCCCTTTTCTTGGTGCTGGCAGGGGGCACAAATTAATTGGAAGGAGACAGAAGAGTATGGGATACTCCAGTGGTGTGTTCTTCTCAAATGTCAAATGCATTCATTTAATTGTAAATGGAATGTCTGAGAGCAAATAAAGAATATTCTTGAAAATGTAAAAAAAAAGGTGATGAGAATATGTAAATTTCTATCTATCAAATAAAAGGATATGCCTATTTTAGGATGGGAATTTCATAAATGAAACAACACACTGAGTATCAACACTGTCTAAATGATCATTTCTAACAGCCATAAAGGATAGACTTACTCAAGCAGGAACATTGTGAATGAAATTACTAGAATCTTTCATAAAGGAAACGTAATAACAATTTGGAGGAAGTGAATTAGCTCTTCTGTTAGCAACATGAAAAAATTGGTCAAAGAGATGTAGCTCAAACAGTAGTAGTTTAAGGTAAATTTGTCACAATTTTTTCTGCAATAAGAAGTAATTAAAATCATTAAAGAAAAATATCAAAGGTAGACAAATGTTTTGGTATAACTTATTGTGAAAAAAATTTAATTCAGAGTACATAGCCTTTTGACCTTTATTCCCCTGACTGGGTTAAAAAAATATGAGTAGGCTAGACTGTGCAGCTGATGACTTGGGGAAGGAATGCTGTTATTTTTAACTAGGCAAATACTTACAGAGTCATCTGTTTTGAACCAAGAAGACTGATAATCCTGTTCTGCATTTTCCCTCTGTCTGGAGTCTGAACTTGGCTGCAAATTAGGAAGAAATACCCGTGACTTCAATACAACTTTAGAATCAGTCAGGAGTCCCTGCTGGCTGTGACACTGAAGTTTTTACTTAAATTACATTATTAAGGCATTGACACATTTTCTAATAATGTATGAAGGACTAAGACCCTAAAGAGTTGTCTGATGAAAGGGACTCATTCTCTGAATAAGTATTTTCAGTAAATCATTAGATGATGTCACAACTGACACATTCAGAATCTCAGAATGAGCAGACACCTCACCCTGCAGAAAGAACTGTCCAACATCAAATGCTGGCATTTATAAAAGGTTTTTGAAGAGAATCAATTGTCAGGAAAGTTTACTGCTCTCTCTCTTTTTTTTTTTTTTTTTTTTGATTATCCGTGTTTTACATTCAGCATCTATAGCTTGAGTTGTAGGTTCAAAAGAAAAGAAAAATACAAGTTTTTTTTTTTTGTTAGATAGTTCATATTTGTTGTCTAAATTCATATAATATAGGCTGCAACCTTTGGTGTAAAATTGCTGGGCGATTCCTATTTGTTTTCCCTTTCCACATTTAGGTCTGTTGAGGCTGGCTATGTTTGGGATCCTGGATGTTTCCATTTCAATCCCTTTTTTTTCTTTTTTAAGATTTATTTTGTTTATTTGAAAGACAGAGTTACAGAGAGAGGTAGAAATAGAGAGAAAAAGGTCTTCCATCTGCTGGTTCACTCCCCAAATGGCTACAATGTCTGGAGCTGTACCAATTTGAAGCCAGGAGCCAGGAGCCAGGAGCTTCTTCCGGGTCTCCCACGAGGGTGCAGGGAGGGGCCTAAGTACTTGGGCCATCCTCCACTGCTTTCCCAGGTCATCATCAGGGAGCTGGATCAGAAGTGGAGCAGCTGGGATTCAAATCGGCACCTATATGGGACGTTGACACTGCAGGCCAGGGCTTTAACTCACTGCGCCACAGTGCCGACCCACACTTCCCCTCCTTTTTAAAATTACTATAAAGAGAATAGATTTTCATGTATTTCGGAGGTACAGTTCCAAGAAGATGACCATACTTCCCTCTTCCAACCACCCTGGGGCACGTGCTGCAAGTTGCCATTTTCTCCGCCCCACAGCATCCACTCTGCTTGGGCAAATCCCAAATCCCAGTCTCCAGTTGGTAAAGGCCACAGTTGACAAGAGGCACAGATACTCAGCTCGCCTAGGAGGGATTTTCTCCTCTCCTGAATTTTAGTCCTTGAATTCTCCTTACTTCTGCAACTCTTGAAGCCTTAAGAAAATACGTGAGTTTTGAAGTTTTTCCAGTGTTACTGGGTGTAGGAGCATTGGACTGTTCTTTGCATCCATGCAATTCTTTTTCAATTTCATCTCACTCAGGATACAAAAAGTCTTGGAGTACAGGTCGTCCCTGGGCCCTGTTGTCCCCAGGCATGGACCAGAGTTAGCGGAGGCAGAGGTTAGGAGGAAGAGCATGAAGTTGGAAGTCATGTTGGTGTTCTCCTTCCTGGCTTTCGTCCTCATCTTCCAGGACCATGACTAATTGTCCTGGCCTGTTTGGGAGTCCCAGCTCTGGGTACTATGCTGGCTCCATTGCTAGGTGGGTGACATTGCAACATTTGCTTAACCTCTTTCACCCTCTGTTCCCACAGTCTGGAATATGAACAATTATAGTGTGTATAATCTAGGATTAAAAATATTATTTTTTAAATTTGAGAGACAAAGAGACAGATAAACAAATGAAGAGAGATCTCGTTTGCTAATTCACAACCCAGATGCCTCCAACAGCCAGAACTGGGCCAGGCTGAAGCCTGGAGCCAGGAATTCATTCCAGGTCTCCCATGTAAGTGGTAGGAACCCAATTATTGAGCCATCACTGCTGCCTTCTAGGGTTGCCAGTAGGGAGAAACTGGAATCAGGAGTTGGACTGGGTATCAAACCCCGGGCACTGCAATCCGGAATCCAGGCATCTTAAGTGCTGGGCTGAATGCCCAGCCCTCACCTAGGATTTTTATGAATATGAAGTAAAATTAATGCACAGTACTTGTGTCAATTAAAGCAAGCTGCTGCTAATATTGGTCTGGAAAAATGACATATTCTTACTAAGTTGATTCCCTCATGGACAATCAAAAAGAATATAATACCTGCCTTAGAGAGTGGGTATTAGGATTACATGAAAATGAATGTGAGTGTACGTGGCAATATATTTTATGATAGTACTGTGGGCAAGGTGGCTTCTCCACAACTAGTTTACATTCCATCTTACTAAGTTTCCCTGGGATAAAAGCTTGCTTGCATTTTAGATTCTGCTGGTTATTTCATATTGACTCAGACTCCTCATATTGTCTTATTCCTATTTGTAGCCATTGCACCTGGCCCAGAGCTCATCATGATAATGTATGTTTGCTGAATGAGTCACTGAATACGAACTTATAATTCTACAGTTTATTATTCACTCCTGCTCTCAGCACACCCCCAGAGTAAGAGCCAAGTAAATATTTGTTGAATAAATGAATTATTCAGAATCCTAGAAAAGCTTATAGTTTATTCACGGCTAATAATTCTTGAGGCCAAGAATATTTGCTCATCCAATACAAGGTCTTTATTTCCATTTGTGAGTTTGGCCACTAACTACATTTTCTGCTTCTGCCCGATTACAGAATGATGGGACAAGAAGGTAAATTCAGATGATGGGGTAGCACATAGCTGGATTCAGAGCGGAGGCCAGATGGCTTTAGTCCTGAAGAATTAAACACTAAAACAACAATTAACTTTTTTTTTTTTTTTTTTTTTGACAGGCAGAGTGGACAGTGAGAGAGAGAGACAGAGAGAAAGGTCTTCCTTTGCCGTTGGTTCACCCTCCAATGGCTGCCGTGGCCGGCGCGCTGCGGCCGGCGCACCGCGCTGATCCGATGGCAGGAGCCAGGAGCCAGGTGCTTTTCCTGGTCTCCCATGGGGTGCAGGGCCCAAGTACCTGGGCCATCCTCCACTGCACTCCCTGGCCACAGCAGAGGGCTGGCCTGGAAGAGGGGCAACCGGGACAGAATCCGGCGCCCCAACCGGGACTAGAACCCGGTGTGCCGGCGCCGCTAGGCGGAGGATTAGCCTAGTGAGCCGCGGCGCCGGCCAACAATTAACTTTTTAAAAGTGCACATGCCATATACACTCTCAATCAGAGAAGGGTCTAACACTGAGGGGAAAGACACAAGTATGCATTGCCTAACTAGGAAAATAATCTCTGAAACATTATCAGGTTGACAAAATAATACAATAATGCGAATAAGTTAGGATGGTACTCTTGGTCTTGTACTGCACATTTTGTGAAGATTATCTTCATTTATCCTCACAGACAGTACTTCCATGAGACAGGTCCTGCTGGTGTCACTTTGTACAGAAGACACTGAAATGACAGGAGTTTGAGAGCTTGCCCAGGGTCAAATGGTGGGGACTTCAAAAGTTTTGTGGAAAAACCAAGTTAACTTTGTGCAAAAATTTTTTCTTATACATACAAAGGCTCTTCAAAAAATTCATGGAAAACATACTTCACGCATGGATTTCATTTTTTTTCATCAAAATGATCTCATGTTTTAGTATCATTTTGACAAACTTTCTACAGTACTTTCTTTGTGGGGGCTGATACTTAACCAAGGCCTGGCTAGGCCCTGCTCAGGGAGTTCACCCCAAGCAGAAGTGATACCCTCTTTTAATTTTTCTTCATAATTTTTATTTGCATATTTTTTATTTGAGTGCCTATGACAACTGAGGCTGGGCCATGTTGAAGCCAGGAGCCTAGAACTCAGTCCAGGTCTCCATGTGAGTGGAAGGCTCCAATTGCCCAAGCCGTCACCTGCTGCCTCCCAAGGTCTGCATTAACAGAAAGCTGGAATTGGGAACAGAACTGGGCCTCAAACCCAGGTACTCTGATATGGGATACAGCATCCCAAGTGGTATCTTTCTTCGGTGGCGGGTGGTGGGGGGAGTGGTTAAAAATTTCATTTATTTGAGAGGTAGAATTACAGACACAGAGAGAAAGGTCTTCCATCTGTTGGTTCACTACCCAGATGGCTGCAACAGCTGGAGCTGGGCCAATCCGAAGTCAAGAGCTTCTCCCACGTGGGTGCAGGGGCCCAAGGAGTTGGGCCATTTTCTACTGCTTTCCCAGGAGCATTAGCAGGGAGCTGGATTAGAAGAAGAGCAGCCAGGTCACGAACCGGCGCCAGTATGGGATGACAGCACCGAAGGCAGAGGCTTAGCTTACTATGCCACAGCGCCAGCCTCTCCAAGCGGTATCTTAACCACTGTGCCAGATGCCAGCCTCCCAGTGCTCTCTTTTCAAAGCAAATATCATAGGGCGTCTTCTTTACTACTCTGAAACAAAACTCACAGATAATGTAACTCTCCCCACACATATAATTTAAAAAACAAAATCCACTGGCTCTAATATAAAGGAGATGCAAAGAATGCCATTCTAGTAACATATTTCTGAACCTCAGTACATTGACTTGATTCCACTACAAGACATCATGCAGTAGGCAGGTGCTTACACTTTCCTGTAGAATCTTCACGAATGGGCCAGCTGTGAGAGCAGAATGGTGCAAGGTGTGTCATATTACTGAGTCAAATACCAGGTGAAAGAATTTTCCCAAAATGGTCAACGGTTTTTGGTAAGGTTTCAAGCTAAGCAAAGCACAGTCTTCTTTTTACACTCTTGCTGAATTCCTGGTTAGTTTGCGTAAAAGCCATGAAAACGACTTTGTGTTTACGTGTAAACCATGAGGCCACTATGAGCAGGCTGTTCGAGGAGGCCAAAGACCTGTGGGTCTCAGCGAAGTCTTGCGGGATGAGGACTGTGTTTTCCCTGTGTAGGATGGTGCCCCCTGGCGGGCTGCCCAGGCTCCCTGGCCCTCACCCAGTAATCCCAGGAACACCCTTCAAATCATTGTGAAGCCACACAAACACCTCCACAGATTTCCAAACTGCCCACGAGGGTGGTCCTGCCCCAGGTAAGAACTATTGCTCTATGGATTACTCAAAGGCCCACCACTGCAAAAAAGAGGGAAATGACGTGCTTTTCAATGAGCTAATGGAATATGGGACAGGACCTTAATAATGTCATCAAGCATTGAGTAGTATTTAAGAGTAGAAATAGAAAAAAGGTCTAGAAATAATGACATATGAGGAATGAAACATAAGCACTTTCTACAAGAAAGGTAGACAACGTCTCTTTCCCTGCCTCTCTGAATTCCTGCAGAGCATCTGTGCCCCTGCCTCTACTACTCAGGACAGCCGCCATTAAATAGGGAACGCTGAGGATTTGCTTAATATCTCGAGGATCAGATGTAGCTTCTCCGTTACTCACTGAATATTGCTAACAGGGAGAGAGCCTTGTGCATAGCAAGGACTTGGTAAATATTTGAGGAAGAAATGTTTTGTGATGCTTCTTCGAAAGTTCTGCAGGAAGTTTGATTGATAGGGCTTTGACTCTGAAAGCTACATCTACATTCTACAGACTGCTGTATTATAATTCGTGTTCTAGCAAGCTCTTTGAAATCTGGCTAATTAGACAGGCTGGTCATTCAGCAGTGGTTTTGCAAGCATAACTCTAGCGCCACCTTCTGCCAGACATAGATCACACTCCTGTAAGTTGCATTTTGAAAATCTGGATTTGTTGCTCTTTAGGTCATAGAATGTACTAGATAAATTTTCAAATTCTAAATGAATAGGGGGATGTATAAATTCTCATCTAAAATGCTAATTTTGAGCCATCTATAAGTAATGCTTACAACATTTCTGTTTTCAGTAGTTGAAATACTGGAGTTGTCTTAGAGAAGATTTAGGACCTAGGCCATACTGATTCAGTGTTGTTGTGTATAGATTTAAAATCAACTATTAAAAATGACCCAATTGTTATGAAAGAACATATCCAGGTACTTGCCACAGGGAGCAGCTTTGTGTGGGGCATTCTCATTGAGTTGTCAAGCATAGCCACTGCACAGTTAACAGTTTGAATGCTAGTAGCTCTGAAAATATTTGATCAGAATATTTGCAAATCAGTGCAGTCTTTCACCTATCATCAAAATAAAGTTAATATTTTTATACATTTTCATGAGTAACCAGGTGGCCTGAAATGTCCACGTCTCTGGTATGACAATATCTTCTTTCTGCATAACACGTTTTCATATGCTATTGTGGATAACCGACTAAGCAATAGCATGCCAAGACACGAATGGGGTTCAGTAAACAACAAGGTTGTACAGCAGGTATCTTTGCACTGCAAGTATGAAAGAACAATTTGCAGATTTGAGTCTAAACAGGAAGAAAGAGTCTGCCAATGAAAGAGAGGTCAAACCCCTCTTCCAACAGCCATAGAGGCGTAGAGCAAAAGTCAGCAATTTTTTTCTGTAAAATACCACATAGTAAATATTTTAGACTTTACTGTTCCAAAGTGAACTCTGAATTGCAGCCTGAAGCCGCCAGAAACAGTGTGTAAATACATTTGCACGAATGCATTCCAATAAAACTTGAATGGCAAAAAAGAGAGCGGGCTGGGTTTGGCCTGTGGGCCATGGTCGCCAACTCCAAGCACAGAGCACTGGGAGTGCAGCTGCAGAATGGAACACTGCTCTCATCCGGGGAACCAGAGGGCTCGTTCCTGTAGGAAAGGCAGAGCTGCAGAACCTGGCATGGCACTGAGTGGGGAAAGGGGCTTTCAGAGACAGCGGGTCAGCAGTGACAGGACGCGCTGAGATAAAGTGAATAAGTGAAGACCAAGATTTTTTTTTTTTTTTAATTTCAAAACTGCAAATGACACAAATGAGCAAATATGGAAGGCAGTGCCCGAAGAGTCAGCAACAAAATACTAACGGAGAGCTAGTGTCAAAATAAATAAAAATAACCCCCATCGGCCTCCGTAGCAGCGAGGAGGCGCTGCCCTCCCTGTTATTGGCCTCTGGCGTCACCCTGCGACTGCCACGCCTCATAGCAAACCTTCATCAGAATAGCTTTCTGAGGTTTGGTTCGGAAAGCGAGGCCATCACTCATTTATTCATTTATTCATTTACCCTGCACGTACTGTGGGCCGGCCAGGTGTCAGACTGGGAGCGGGAGAGCAGCAAGTGCCCGTCTCCTCCCTGGAGTCCGGCAGCGGGAGCGAACGAGCAAGTGCATAAGCAAGGCAGCCACTCTCCAGCTGTCGATATGATGGACCCTGGAGGTATTTTTGTGTCTCAGGGAAACGTCATATAAAAATGTTTCTATCAGCAGCGCTCAGTGGCTGATGGTTAGCAAGGACGGTAACTAACAGATATGATGGTCCAAGAATGAGAGTCAATGACTCCTATTTCCCTGGGGTTCCTTTATTTTGGCCACGCCATTAACTGACTCATTTTGTTTGTTTCCCTTCCCCACCCAGCATATAAGCCCTGCAAAGCAATCAGTACTTGTGAGTAGAAGAAACTCAGTTTTTCTTTTCTATTAAAGAACAATTATCTATTTGGTTGTATGTGTGGCCTTATTAAATTAGGTCCATGTAGTAGTTTCCTATTGCTGCTGTATCAAATTAGCACTAACTTAATAATTTAAAATAACATAAATTTAACCTCTTTCTGTTCTTGAGAAAGACCACCAAAATGGGCCTCCCTTCTGGAGGCTCTGAGAAATCCCACTTCCTTGCCTTTGTCAGCTTCGAGAGGCTGCTACATTCCTTGGCCAGTGACCACTTCCTCCATCTCAAAGCTAACACCAGCTTAGCATCCTCAAACATGAAGGTACTTCGAAAAGTCCATGGGCCAGTGGAATTAAAAGACCAATTTATTTTGGTGAAAAAAATTGAAATCCATGCATAAATTTCTCACCATGCACATTTTCCATGCGCTTCTCAAAGTCCTTACTTTTCTTTTTCTGCCTTTGATTCTCCATCCCTGTTTCTGTCTCCCTGTCCCTCTGTCTTTCTCTCCAAAGGGCCCCTGTGGTTACATGGAGCCCATCTGGATAATCTAGGAGAAACACCCTATTTGAAGACTTTAAGTGTAATGAATTTGTTAAAGTCCTTTAGGTATTTAAAGTCATGTAATAACAGAGTAAAATGTTTGGGATGTGGACAATTTTGAGGGTCATTACTCAGCCTGCCACAGCCTGAGTCTTTATCAAATATTTTTATGAGACAAAATTCTAATGTGGTACGTGTAAGAGTGATTTTCCCTATCTAAAAAAAGTGACTTTTCAGCCAAACATTCTTGAAAAATATAGGCAGCTAAGCTTAGATTACTCTACTTAAAATTAATCACTTTCCTTCCCTTTCATAAATTACACTCAGGAGACATAGTAAATTTCTGTTAAATAACTATCTTTGGCCAAAATAGGATTTTATTTCCTAGAGGTAGGCTCTGTAGGTTTAATTTAAATAAGTTATAAAGTGATTTTTATAAAAGTGCTCAACATGAAAATTTATTGAAGATGTTGAACAGTAAAGCTATTAATAGCATAATCCCAAACAAAATGAATAAATATGTAGTCTAAAACAATTTTAGCCAAGATTTTTAAAAAATGATTTATTTATTTGTTTGAAAATCAGAGTTAGAGAGAGAGAGAGAGAGAGAGAGAGAGAGAGAAAGAGAGATCTTCTATCTGTTGGTTCATTCCCCAGTTGGCTGCAAAAGCCAGGGCTGGGCCATGCTGGAACCAGGAGCCAGGAGCCAGGAGCTTCATCCGGGTGACCCATGTGGGTGGCAGGGGCCCAAGCAGTTGGGCCATCTTCTGCTGATTTTCCAAGGCCATTAGCAGGGATTTGGATGAGAAGTGGAGCAGCCGGGACATGAACTGGTGTCCATGCTGGTATTGCAGGGATAGGCATTAACTGCTATGCCACAGAGCTGACTCCTTTAGTCAAGATTTTGAAGAAACAATTTCTGCTTGATGCAAACTCAAATATAGTTACAAAATTATTAACACATATAGTTCTACAAAAATATTGGTTTCTTTTATATACCTACATATGCATGAAGGCAAAAATAAGCAATGATATGCACACTGTAATGGGATTTTTTTTTTTTGACAGGCAGAGTTAAACAGTGAGAGAGAGAGACAGAGTTATAGACAGTGAGAGAGAGAGAAAGGTCTTCCTTCCGTTGGTTCACTCCCCTAATGGCCGCTACAGCCGGCGCTGCACCAATCCGCAGCCAGGAGCCAGGTGCTTCCTCCTGGTCTCCCATGCAGGTGCAGGGCCCAAGCACTTAGGCCATCCTCCACTGCCCTCCTGGGCCACAACAGAGAACTGAGCTGGAAGAGGAGTACCCGGGACTAGTACCTGGTGCCCCAACCAGGACTAGAACCCGGGGTGCTGGCACTGCAGGCGGAGGATTAGCCTATTGAGCCACGGCACTGGCCAATGGGATATCTATGTGTACATATATGTGCTCTTCTTGCTTCTTTTTTACTGCGTAAGTAATCAATTCTGTGCTATTTGAGATAAGCACACACATTTCATTTTCAACTGAAATGAGATGATTTCTGTTCTTGTTCTTGGTGGTTTTTTCTCCTTTTCTTTTACTTTCCTGTGGGATTAGTGGAGCTTGCTTCCTTCCCTTGGTACGTGCACGGGCTGATTGGGGTATGCAATTGGAAGAACCTCTGCTCCTTGCAGTTCTGTGCTCTACAATTCTCAGTGGCCCCCACATTTTCACATCAGAAGCTAAGGGAGAATCTAATCAGATGAGATGGCCCTATTGTACACTGTCACAATGGGCGAAAAGATAACAAAACTAACAGTGTTTTCCACCATTGGGAGTGTTAGAATTGTGTGACGTGCAAGACTCAGAAATCCGTGTTTACACTTCACTCACACTTCTTGCAGAATCCTTAGCAATATGGCACTGAGTGCTAGCATTCTGAGGAATCCAATGATGAAAGCTTAAGTGATGAAAAACATTGTGCTGGGTGTTGCTCTCGCTATCTAGACAAAAAATACATCATGAAGAGAAAAGTGGCGAGCAAGGAGAGAGAGTGCCTCTTGCTTCCTTCTATTGAGAAGGCATTACATTTGGAGACAGAAACACATCTTGCTTTTGCAGTGGAGGATTATATATATATCCACTCTTTCGTGAAATTCCACTAAAAGGGCATTACAGGAATAAAGAACACTGAGAAGAATGGGGCAGACTATGACACCCAATGAAAAGTGGCCCTGCAACTTGGCAAGATGGAACTTCTGGCAGAGCACTGAAGACCTGACACTATGCAAAGAGAGAAGTCAACAAGAGGAGTAATGGCGAACACTGTAGTTTCCAAGACAGCCGAGGCAGCAAATATCTTTGAAGAAGGTTGAGGGCGGGTTGAAACAAAAAGATCAGTTAAAATTTGTGTCAAGAGCTGTGTGTTATCTGGCTGTCGTTGCCCAACCAGCCACCTCAAAATCTCATCTTTTAACACAACAAGCCTTCGTTTAGCCCTGAGACGAGCTGTAGGCAGCCTTGCTTGTGCATCTGCAGCCGTTTAGGCCGGCGCCGCGGCTCACTAGGCTAATCCTCCGCCTAGCGGCGCCGGCACACCAGGTTCTAGCCCTGGTCGGGGCACCGGATTCTGTCCCGGTTGCCCCTCTTCCAGGCCAGCTCTCTGCTGTGGCCAGGGAGTGCAGTGGAGGATGGCCCAGGTGCTTGGGCCCTGCACCCCATGGGAGACCAGGAAAAGCACCTGGCTCCTGGCTCCTGCCATCGGATCAGCGCGGTGCGCCGGCCGCAGCGCGCTGGCCGCGGCAGCCATTGGAGGGTGAACCATCTGCAGCCGTTTACCAGGTCGGGGAAGAGACTTGGCTGGTCTTACTCTGCGCTACCACCTGCAGTGGAAAGACTTCCTACAACTTCTCTCAGGGCTCCTCGGCTGGCATCCATCACTCTGAGTGCTAGAACTGCTGACTTTCAGAATTTGAAAATCAATGTTTACATTTTTCATTCATGTATTTTGCACAATCCCTAGTAACATATTACTGAATCCCAGGCAGGCCTTGCCTGCACCTCTGGGCATCTGGCTGGCACAATGGGGACTGACCCAGCTCTGAGTTGTGTGGTTCTCACCCTTCAGCAGGCTTGCTCGTGAGGCTGAGGCAAGGGCTCAAGAAAATTAGTTGAAGCTTAAAACCTTCTCGAGGCCTGGGCTCTAATTGGCCCACCATCATTTTCTATTATGTTGTGGTGGCCAAAGTGAGTCATAAACCAAGGTTTGGTAACAAATCTACATCTTCATGAGAGGAGTTACAAAGTCATATTGCAAAGGGTATACAAATGAGGAGGAGAGAAGTAGGTGGCTGCTTTTATCTATTGCAAAGCAGGCCTCAGATGATTGATTATGTCCCTGTCTATCCATTTGTAACTAGAACTGTGTACCATTGGCATTTTAAAGCAAACAAAAATAACTATAGTAAAATTTTTAAACTTTTAATAAAATAACTGGAAAACATAGTTGAGGAACCAATCCATTGCATTCATTTATGTTCTACTGCTGCATAAGATTCCTGCAAGTCTAGTGACCTAAACAACACACATCTATGTCAGTCCCTGTGTGATGCAGTTCAGGCACAGTTTGGAACGTTTATCCACTTCAAGGTCACGCAAAGCTGCACTCTAGGTTCCAAATGGAGCTGCAGGCTCATCAGACGCTCCGGAAAGATGTGATTCCAAACACACGCAAGTTATCGGTAGAATTCATTTCCTTGTGGTTGTGTGTGACTGGGGGCCCCCACCTATCCTGGTGGCTGTGGGCTGGAAGCTGCATTCATGGTTTCTGGAGACCACCTGTGCTTTTTGACATACAGGCCGTGTGCTCTATCAAGCGAGCAAGGGCAGTCTCCCCTTTCGGGCCATGACAGAGTCACATATTACATAATGTAGCCACAAGGGTGGCTTCTTTCACATGTGATACAAGAGAAGAGAAGCTATATTTTTTAAAATATATATATATATTTGAAAGGAATAGCAACAGAGAGAGAGAGAGAGAGAGCGCGCTTCCATTTGCTTATCACTCACCCAGGAGATTTATTTATAAGGACTTGGCTCACACAGTTACAGAAGCAGAGAAACCCCAAGATCTGCAGTCAGCAAGCTGGAGACCCCAGGGTGTTGTTGGCGTAGTTCCAGTGTGAGTCCAAAAGCTGAGAACCAGGAGAACGGATGGTATAAATTGCAGTCCTTGACGTGACTGGCTGGAGCCCCAAGAAGAAAGAGGTCGGGTCAGTTGGAGTTTGATGGCGGGAGAAGGAGACAATGTCCCAGCTGAAGCAGAGAAGCAGGAAGAGTTCGTTCCTACTCAGGTCTTCAGCTGACTAGAAGAGACCCATCCACGTCAGTGAGGGTGATCAGCTTCATCCATTCTACCAAGCGGAATGTCAACTTCATCCAGAAACACCCTCAGCATAAGGCTTTTTTTTTTTTTAAAGATTTATTTATTTATTTGAAAGTCAGAGTTACACAGAGAGAGGAGAGGCAGAGAGAGAGAGAGAGAGAGAGAGAGAGAGAGGTTCTCCAACCAATGGTTCACTCCCCATTTGGCCGCAACAGCTGGAGCTGCGCTGATCTGGAGCCAGGAGCCAGCAGCCGCGAGCCTCCTTGGGTCTTCCATGTAGGTGCAGGGGCCCAAGGACCTGGGCCATCTTCCATTGCTTTCCCAGGCCATAGCAGAGAGCTGGATTGGAAGTGGAGCAGCCGGGTCTCGAACCGGCGCTCATATGAGATGCCGGTGCTCCAGGCTAGCGCGTTAACCCTCTCCGCCACAGTGCTGGCCCTCAGCGTAAGGTTTGACCAAGTATCTGGGCACCCTGTGGTCCGGTCAGACTGACACCAGTAGGGCTGGCATTGTGCAATAGTGTGTAAAGCCACTGCCGGCAGCGCCGGCCTAATGGTCTGGGAAAACAGCAGAAGATGGCCCAAGCACTTGGGCCCCTGCACTCACAAGAAGCTCCTGGCTCCTGGCTTCTGCCTGGCTCAGCCCTGACTGTTGTGGCCATCTAGGGAGTGAACCAGCAGATGGAAGATCTCTTTGTAATTTTTTGAGGGGGTTAAAAACCTTGGAGTACTACTTGATTTTTTTAAAAAATAGCTATTTTGAGATATAATTCCTTCAAGATATAATTCACCTATTTAAAGTGTGTAATTCAATGGCTTTCAGTGTAGTCACAGGGCTCTGCAAATAGCACCTCAATCTAATTCTATAACATTTTCATGTCCCTGTGAAGAAACCTTGGACATATTAGCAGCCACTATTTGACTTTCTTAAAATTTATTTTAAAATTTTAAGCTCAGCGGGTTAACGACCTGGCCTGAAGTGCTGGCATCCCATATGGGTGCCGGTTCTAGTCCCGGCTGCTCCTCTTGCAGTCTAGCTCTCTGCTATGACCTGGGAAAGCAGTAGAAGATGGCCCAAGTCCTTGGGCCCCTGCACCTGCATGGGAGACCTGGAAGAAGCTCCTGGCTCCTGGCTTTGGATCGGCGCAGCTCTGGCCATTGCAGCCATCTGGGGAGTGAACCATCGGATGGAAGACCTCTCTCTCTCTCTCTCTCTCTCTGTGTGTGTGTGTAACTCTGACTTTCAAATAAATAAATAAATCTTAAAAAAAAAAAACCCTTACTGTGGTAAGATAGACTTAGTGTGAAGTTCACCATCTGCTATGGTTTGAAAGTTTCATATTGAAACTTAATTACCAGTGTGGTAGAATCAAGAGGCGGTGCTTGTTTTTCTTTTTTCCAAAACAAACAAACAAAAAAACAAAACAACAATCTTTATTTTATTTATCTGAAAAGCAGAGTGACAGAGAGAGAGAAGGACACTTAAAGAGATCTTCCCTCTGCTGGTTCACTCTCCAAAAATGGCTGCAATGGTTGGGGCTGAGCCAGGCAGATGCCAGTAGCCTGGACTCCATCTGGGTCTTCCATGTGGGTGGCAGAGACTCAGCCACCTGGGCCATCCTCTGCTGCTGTCCCAGGCTCATTAGCAGGGAGCTGAATCAGAAGCAGAGCACCTAGGATTGGAACCAGCGCTCATATGGGATGCTGGCATTGCAGTTAACCAACTGTGCCACAACACCAGCCTCAAGAGGTGGTACCTTTAGGTGGTGATTCAGTCATGAGGGCAGAATCCCCATGGGTGGGAGTAGGGCCTTCACAAGAGGGGTTGGGGGAATTTCTTCCCTCTCTTCTGCTCTTTTACCAGGTGAGGATACAGTGTTCCCTCCAGAGAAAGCACTGCTCAAGGCACCATCTTGGAAACAGAGACCAGGCCCCCAGTAGACACTGAAACTGGTAGCACTTTGATTGGAACTTTTCAGTCTCCAGAACTGTGAGGAATACATGTCTGTTCCTTATAAATTACCCAAGCTCTTGTATTTGTGGTGGCACTAAAGGACCAAGGCACTATCTTACCTAATTTTTATTTGAGAGACACACAGAGCACTGAGTTGGGGGAGGGGAGATAGAAACAGAGAGAGAGAGAGAGAGAGAGAGAGAGGAAAAACAGAGTGAGCTTCCACCTGCTAGATTGCTCGCCAGATGCCTCTAATGGCTGGGATTGGGCTTGGCTAATGGTGGGAGCTGGGAACTCAGTCCAGGTTTCCCAACTGCTTGAGCCACTGTCTCCTAGGCTCTGCATTGGTGGGAAACTGGAATCAGGGGTCAGAACCAGGAATAAAATCCAGGCACCACAATACAGGATACCGGCATTCCAATGGGCATACTACCCATAAGACCAGATGTGGCCTCCCAACTTGTTAACCATTTTTAAGCACACAATTCAGAATTTTTTAAAGAAATTTATTTTATTTATTTGAAGTTAGAGTTACACAGAGAGAGAAGGAGAGGCAGAGAGAGAGAAAAAGAGAAAGAGAGAGAGAGAGAGGTCTTCCATCTGCCATTTTACTCACCAATTGGTAATGACAGCCAGAGCTGTGCCGATCCAAAGCCAGGAGCCAGGAGCTTCTTCCAGGTCTCCCACGTGGGTGCAGGGGCCCAAGGACTTGGGCCATCTTCTACTGCCTTCCCAGGCCATAACAGAGAGCTGGATTGGAAGTGGAGCAGCTGGGACTCGAACCGGTGCCCATATAGGATGCAGGCACTGCAGGTGGCGGCTTTACCCACTGCACCACAGCGCTGGCTACAGAATTCAGTATTTTTGATATGGGGGAGCCTCCAAATATTCATAGAAAAAGGAATTAAAAGATAATGCAGAATGGGCACGTGGCCTAGCGATTAAGATGCTGATTAGGATGCCCATGTCTCACACCAGAATGACTGGGGTTCATTTCCAGCTCCGACTCCCTATTCTAGCTCCCTGCTAATGACCTTGAGGGGGCAGCAGTGAGAGTACTTGGGTTCCTGCCGTCCACTTGGAAGGCCTGGATAGGATTCTGGGCTGGGCTCCTGCTTTGGCCTGGCCCAGTCTCAGCTGTTGCAGGCATTTGGGGGAGTAAATTAGTGGATGCAAGACTCTCCCTGTTTCTCTGTCTCTGTTTCCATCTTATAGAAAGAAATAAAGAAATAAATACAAGATAATGTACATGTCCAAGAACTTTTTGAAGCACCCTTGTATACTCTCCTTATTGTATCACCAGAACTTTTTTATCTTTTAAAACTGAAAGTCTAGATCTATTAAACAATAACTCTCCAGTTCTCCTCACTGACAACCACCTGACTACCACCTCTCTATTCTTTACAACTTTGAAGTGAAGTAAGTGGAATCATGAAGTATTATATATAATATATATATTATGAAGTATTATATATAATATATAGTATATATGAAGCTTTATATATAATAATGTTATTTTACATATAACATTAATATAATGTTCTCCAGATTTATCCGTGCTGTAGCTGTGTCAGAATTTCCTTCTTTTTAAAGGCTGAATGATATTTCATTGTGTGTATTTATCATGTTTTGTTCATGCACTCATGGGCATGTGGGCTGCTTCTACTTCTCGGCTACTGTGAATAATTCTATGAACGTGGTGTACAAATATCACTTTGAGAGTCTTGACTTTTATTTCTTTCTGATAAATTCCCAGAAGTGGAATTTCTGGATCATATGGTAATTCTATGGTTAATTTTTTGAGGACCTGCCCAAAGTGCTGTTTTAGTTCACATTCCCATCAAACATGTCCAATGGCTTCAGTTCCTCTGCCACCTAATACTTCCTATTTCCTGTGTCCTTTTTGTTTATGGAAGGCATCCTAATGGGTTTGAAGTAATATTTATTGTGGTTTTCATTGCATTTCCCTAACGATTCATGATGTTGAGCATCTTTTCACGTGCTTGTCGCTCTGTGTGTGTCTTCTGTGGAAAATGTGTCTTCAAGTTCTTTGCCCACTTTTTATCAGGTTATTTTTTTGTCTTTGAGTTGGTTCTTGGCATTGACTCCTCATCAGACACATGGTTAACACAGGTCCCCATCCCATAAGGTTGCCTTTTCACTCTCGACTGTGTCCTTTGATGCACGGCAGGTTTTTTTTTTTTTTTTTTCACTTTACTGTTGCCTAATTTATTTATTTTTCTTTTGTCTGGATTGTGCTTTTGGTGTCATATCCAGAAAACACTGTAAAATCCAATGTCATTAAGGTCTTTCCCTCTGTTTTCTTCTAAGAGTTTTACTGTTTTAAATCTTATATTTAGGCTCAGATAAATTTTGAGTTAATTGTTGTAAATCATGAAAAGTAAGGGTCTAACTGTATTTTTCACATGTACTATTTGATTTTAAAAGTTCATATATGTATTATTTTGACAGAAATTCTTAAAATTACACATTTTATTTTATTTATTTTAGAGGTACAGTTAGAGAGAGAGAGAGAGAGAGAGAGAGAGAGAGAGAGAGAAAGAGGCCTTCAAACTGCTGGCTCACTCACCAAATGGCCACAACTGCAGGAGCTGAGCCAGTCCAAAGCCAGATGCCAGGAGCTTCCTCCAGGTCTCCCATGCAGGTTCAGGGGCCCAAGCACTTGAGCAGTCTTCTACTGCTTTCCCAGGCCATCAGCTGGATCAGAAGTGGAGCAGGCGGGACTTGAACCAGTTCCCATATGGGATGTCAGCACTGCAGGTAGAAGCATCGCCCATTATACCACAGCACTGGTCCCCCAAATTACACACTTTAAACACTGAAGAATGATAAGTAATACATCCTTTTTAGTGACACAAATGTACCATGATTTGAAACTTTGTTATTTTATATGACTTCCTGTTGCACGATCCTTAGGTTATCGTGGACTTGTTTGTAACAAAGTTTCAAGTAAGGTATTCTGTATCTGATGAACTTATTGTAAAACCTTTTTTTTGTCATTAAAAATTGTGAATCTTAAACTTTTCTGTTCTGGAGGTAAAGGCTCTTTAGAAGAAAATTTTCCTACACCTCATTCTCAAAAAGTTTCTAGATTTTTCTTAAACCTTGGGCATTTAATTTAATCACTAGGAAAATAAAGAACAAAGGATTGAAAATAGATTATGCAATTTAAGTTATATGGGAAGGGGATAAGCACTATTCTAATTAGCATAATTTAATAAATTATTTTGTAAATTTTAATAGCTTCCTGCATGTAAGTATAGTTCTGGAATAAAAAGGTGGGATGAGAAATTGGGAAAGAGGAGGAAGAAGCAGAAAGTGGGAGAGAATGAGATTCCCTGAACTTGGAAATCACAATTCCCTATACTTTCAAGAGGGATTGAGTCCTTCTTCCTAAATGATTTTCCAGAGAGGGGATATCCTAAATATTATTTAAAATTTGTTTGCAAACGGAGTTCTGATTTTTCTGAATGTAATTTGCCCTGTAAAAAAGCCAATGTAATATGTTTCAAGCCAAAGGAAAAGAAAACTGGTGTAGTTTCCACTATGTTGGTGGCAGAGCTCAAGAGATTGAAAATAAATCTTTTTTTAATGCAAAATTTTATTGCAAAGTTTTATGCTTAAAATCTAGACAATTACACTCCAGGATTTCTGCTAATGAATACCACATGTTAGACTCAATAACTTCAGCTGCAGGGTGGAGAATGCTGTGTTAAAGCGATTCAGATAATAAATAGCTATCCAGGTCTATTTTAGCCTGAGCCAGTCAACTCTATTGGATGTGAGTGAAACATTAATTCTTTATAAGAACATACCCCATTGGCAGCCACTTTGACATGTAATATACATTAGTGCACCATGCTGCCCCCACGGAATGGTTTTTCCCTCTGCTCCAGTCTGCACTCACACGCGTGCCTATCTCCCATCTCCTCACTCTGTCTTTGGGGTATCGCTTACATGTACTTACCAAGCATGCATTTTTAAACAGACGCTGGTTTTTCAGAAGTGTTAGTTTGTCGCCGTTTCTGCTTGTTCTGCAAACATCCCCGGGCTCTCTTCCTCCCTCTGGGACCAGGCCTGTTCTCCTCTCTCCCGCAGACTCTCAGAACCTCCCCTTCTTTCTTTTCCGAAGTCTCAGAAAGCAGGGCAGCGACAATAGTACATGTTAGGATGGGACACACAGCACACCTGGGGCTTTTTTTTGGCTCCAGAACTTGAAAGAAAAAAAAAATTTCAAGAAATGGAAAGGGAGAGGCAGTTCTTTCTCAAGAGGGCCACGGAGCTGTGGAGGTGACTCTCAGCGGAGCCGGCCTCGCCTTGGGAAGCAGCAACAGGAAATGCAGAGGCATCAATCTGTCAGCCTCCTTTTCCTTTGTGTTTTACAGCCCAGTTGTTTTTGTTTTGTTCCCCCTGCTTTTGGATGGGAGCCAGGTTTCCTTGTGACAGGTACGAATCCCTTAACCAGAACCAGGGAGTGGGCTGGGGTGGGCGGAGCTGGAAGGCAGATTCTCCAGGTTCCTCCCAAGACTCCCTCTCCCCCATGATGCCGGGATGCCGGGACTTTCCGACTTACATATCAATTACTTCCTTAGCCAATCTTGCAATCGCACTTAAAACAGTGTTTATTTTCATTTTATTTGAAAGGCAGAGAAAGAAGAGAGAGAGAGAGAAAACCTTCCATCTGCTGGTTCATTCCCCAAATGTCTTCAAGAGCCAGGGATGGGTGGGGCTGAAGCCCAACTCAGTCCAGGTCTCCCACGTGGGTGGCAGGGACTCCGGTACTTGAGCCTTCACCTGCTGCTCCCCACGGTGCTTGTTAGCAGAAGCTGGGCTTGGAGCTCCCAGAGCCTGGGCTGGAACCAGGCAGTCAGATACAGACTGCAAGTGTCCCAACTGGCTTCTTTCTTTCCTTAAAAAAAAGCGGGGGAGAGATTTATTTGAAATGCAGAGTGACAGATCGGGTAGGGAGAGAGGGACAGAGAGCGAAGATTTTCCATCTGCCTATTTTCTCCTCAAATGTCTGCAACAGCCAGGACTGGGTCAGGCTGAAGCCAGGAGCCTGGAACTTCAGCCGGGTCTCCCACATGGGTGGCAGGAACCCAAGTACTCGGGCCATCTTCTGTTGCCTTCCCACACACATGAACAGGAAGCTGCATTGGAAGCTGAGTGGCCAAGACTTGAACTGGCCACTCATTTAGAATGCAAGTGTGGCAAGCTTAACCCACTGTACCGCAATGCCACCCTCCAAGTGGCTTCTTAAGTGCTGTGCCAAATTAATGCCTGCCCTGTGCTTTTTATCACATTACTGTAAATGAAATTAGTTTTCTTCAAATTCTGAAACACACACATGTGGAATGGGGCTGCCCTGGCAGGAAGAGAGGTGAGGTCACGTGGGGGCTGAGCTCACCTGGGTCCCAACCTCACCCCTCTGGACTGCACCAGGCTTACTCATTTGATCTGTTTATGCTGCTGTGTGACACTTTGGAGGACAACAGCTTCCAAGTCCTCTCCTTCCCCTGCTTGGAAACCTGCAAGCCACACACCACACACACATGCTTGGTAATTCTTCGGGTTGCTTCAGTACAGAGCCCATCTTTGCCTTCCACAGAATGAGTCTTTGCTTTGACGTTTCCCTCACTTGTTAGGGATCCCGTGGCCATTCGATATTTTACTGAGGCACACGTTTGAGATTCAAGTGCGGCGAGCCTGCTTGGGATCTAGTGGGAGAACATGCTGTAAAATACAGATCCTAGGGCAGTGCCATGATGAACATGCTGCTGGGAGCACCTGCATCGGGTATCAGAGTGCTTGGCTTGGAGTCCTGGCTCCGCCTCTGATTCCAGCTTCCAGATAATGTGCACCCTGGGAAGCAGCAGATGATGGCTCAAGTACTTGGGTTCCTGACAAATCTGTGGGAGACTTGGTTTGTGTTCCTACCCCTGGCTTTGGCCTGGCCCAATTCTGTCTGTTATGGGCATTTGAGGAGTACGGGGTGGGGTGAACCAGTGGAAGGAAGCTCTCTCTCTCTTTCTCTCTGCCTTTAAAATAAACAAACATGAAAATAAAAATGAGTAGAGATTCTGCATGAGATTCTAGGAAAATCTTGGTTTTAGGTTGAGGGTTGGCAAATTTCTTCCATAATGGATCAGATAATGAATATCTTACATGTTTAGGTCAGATACATCTCTGTGGCATAATCTTCCTGTTTTTAACAATCTTAAAAAAATGCAAAACTTCTTATCTAGAGGAGGGATTTAAATAATATTCTTGGGGGATGGATTTGGCTTGTGATTGTAGCTTGTCAACCCCTGTGTTAGCTAATATGACTCTTACTTTAAGATTAAGTTTCATTGTTCAGAGAGGGGAAGTAATTAATCCAGTTAACACAGCTCACAACCAAGGCCTGTTGAGTTCCAAGTCCATTTTTTTTTCTACTGTCACATAGATCACATTCCATTTCTTAAAGGATTTCCTTTCACATTGCTCAGAAAGCTGAGACACTAGTTTTTGGCTTTTATGATCATTTTCTTTGAACCTCTTACAACAAGAAACACATCCCAAAGAATGGTCCCATTTCTCAGAAACATGATGCAAAGCTAATGTGAAGCAGAATATACTTCAGTTAGGTATCACAATTCTCTCGAAGTTGTCAGCTGATAAAGACTAACAAACATCTCATACCTGGGAATAAAGTAAGTTTTTTAGTAAACTGCATCCAGTTGCCACATGTATTCATTTTGCAGAAAAATGAAATTAAAAGATATCTTAAGTAAACAGATGAATATAAGAGAAATTTAAATTAAAAGATAATTTTTTGGTGCAAAAAATTTTTGAAACCTATGTAGTGTTTTTTGTAATATTCATTTTCATGAGCTTTTTAAAGACTACTCATATTTTTAAAAAAGATTTATATATTTCTTTGAAAGACACAGAGACAGAGAAAGAGAGAGAAAAAGAGATCTTAATCCACTGGTTCACTCACCAAATGGCCACAACAGCAGAGGCTGGGCTTGTCCAAAGCCAGGAACCAGCAACTCCAATCTGGTCTCCAATGTGAGTTGCAGGAGCCCACGCACTTGAGCTATCATTTGCTGCTTTCCCAGGTGCATGAGCAGGGAGCTGGATCAGAAGTGGAGCAGCCAGGACTCTAATATGTCACTCAACAACATTAAGCAAAAATTCCTAATAAGCAGATCAAGGAAAAGACATCAGATGATAATTAGGGAGGGATCAGCATTGTGGCTTGGTAGGCCAAGCTTCTGTCTGAGGCGCCTGTATCCCATATAGGAGCTGGTTTGTGTCCTGGCTGCTTCTCTTCCGATTCAGCTCCCCTGCTTATGGCCTGGGAAAACAGTGGCAGATGGCCCAAGTGCCTGGGCTCTGTACCCACATGGGAGACCCAGAGGAAGCTCCTGGTTCCTGGCTTCAGACTGGCCCAGCGTGGATGGTCGCAGCCATTTAGGGGGTGAACCAGTGGAAGGAAGACCTTTCTTTCTATTTCTCCACCTCTCAAATGTGTAAATAAAATCTTTAAAAGAAAAAAAAAGATGATAATTAGGGAGTCTTCTTGAAGCAGCCTTTTCTGAGCTTGGACTTTCTGGAGGTCGTTCGTTCCCTCCCCTGGAAGCAGGGGATGAGATGATGAGAGAAGTGAGGCTCTTTCCTGGACCTGCGTGTTGGTACCCTTCCCTGCAAGCAGGAGGCAGCACTGTTCAGTAGTGTGGTGCCTGCCTCGCCGGGCCCTGCTCCCTGGTTCCGTATCGCTGCACAGTTGTGCGGCCCTGGGTGAGTGACTCACCCACCTCATTGACTATGGAGATTAAGCGAGATAATGGGTGGAGAGCACTGAGCAGGAAGTGTGCAAAGATGCCAGCTTATTGTTATTGCTCCGATCTTTCTTCCTAACAGGGATGTAAGTAAGCCTGTGGTCCAGCATGCTGTAGAAAGGCTTGTCTTGGGGCCAGCACTGTTGCGTAGCACGTAAAGCTGCCACCTGCAGTGCCAGCATCCCAGATCCCAGAATGGCGCCAGTTTGGATCTCAGATGCTCTACTTCTTCTTCTTCTTCTTCTTCTTCTTCTTCTTCTTCTTCTTCTTCTTCTTCTTTTTTTTTTTTACCGGCAGAGTGGACAGTGAGAGGGAGAGACAGAGAGAAAGGTCTTCCTTTTGCTGTTGGTTCACCCTCCAATGGCCACCGCACCGCGCTGATCTGAGGGCAGGAGCCAGGTACTTCTCCTGGTCTCCCATGGGGTGCAGGGCCCAAGTACTTGGGCCACCCTCCACTGCACTCCCGGGCCACAGCAGAGAGCTGGCCTGGAAGAGGGGCAACCGGGACAGAATCTGGCGCCCCGACCGGGACTAGAACCTGGTGTGCCATCGCCGCAAGGTGGAAGATTAGCCTATTGAGCCAAGGCGCCGGCCTATGCTCTACTTCTGATCCAGCTCTCTGCTATGGGCTGGGAAAGCAGTAGAAGATGGTCCAAGTCCCTGGGCCCCTGCACCCACATGAGAGACTCAGAAGAAGCTGCTGGCTCCTGGCTTCGGATTGGTGCAGCTCTGGCTATTGCGGCCAATTGTGGAGTGAACCATCAGATGAAAGACCTCTCTCTCTCTCTCTGCCTCTCTTTCTCTCTCTTTGTAACTCTGCCTTTCAAATAAATAAATCTTTAAAAAGAGAAAGGCTTTTGTCTTATAAATTATCTTTTATTGTGGTAACCCATGTATAACATAAACCTTACCATTTTAACCATTTTTTTGTGAATAGATCACTAGTATTTTTTTTTTCAGATCACTAGTATTGAATACATTTATACTGTTGACAAACCAGCACCACCATCTCTCTCCAGAACTTTTTTGTTATTCTGAAATGCAATGCTACTCATTAAGCACATTTTTTTTTAAATTTCAGTGATTTGATCAGTTTATTTTCAATCATGTGTTGAAGAATTGCACTGTGCTCTATAAAGGTACATGAGCATTACCACTCAACAGAAATTCTTTAAAATAAAGGAAAAATACAGTCAGACTTTAAAATGGTGCTGTCTGCTTTACTGTCAACTACAGCTTTATATCATTATTATTTTTGTTATTGTTTTTGGATTTTCCTTCCATTTTTCTGGGGTTTCAAGACCATAATGACTTCCTGTATGCCTAGTCCCAGTTTCTTTGCTTCCAGAGGGAAGGGAATTCAAGAAAGAATATACGCTAATTAATTAAACAACTTTAGAACCTTTCGCACGGCTGTGCTAGTGAGCAGAGAATGGCTCACTGGGTCTAAGGAATGGACAGATTGTCCTGGAAATGACATGAGTGATGGATCGAAGCTGGGTGAGCTTGTGACTGGCACTACAGGCCACTTGAGCAATTTGGACTCCAGAGCAGGGTTTACCAAACTTGCGAAGGCACCAGCATCCCCTGGGGTGCTTATTGAACAAATAGATTCCTTGGTTGCAGCCTAGACCTACAGGATAGAACCCAGAAGAGCCTGGTATCCAATCTGAAAGTGTCTCCCTGGGGGTCCTTTTCACTATGTGTTGGAAACAGCCTTTGGAAGCCTGTTTGAAAGTACTGTAACCAGAGAGAGAAAGGGATGAAAAGTGTTCCCCTTACCTTTTTTTTTTTTTGGACAGGCAGAGTGGACAGTGAGAGAGGGAGACAGAGAGAAAGGTCTTCCTTTTCCGTTGTCACCCTCCAATGGCCGCCGTGGCTGGCGCACCGAGCTGATCTGAAGCCAGGAGCCAGGTGCTTCTCCTGGTCTCCCATGAGGGTGCAGGGCCCAAGCACCTGGGCCATCCTCCACTGCACTCCCGGGCCACAGCAGAAAGAGGAGCAACCAGGACAGAATCCGGGGCCCTGACCGGGACTAGAACCCGGTGTGCCAGTGCCGCAGGCAGAGGATTAGCCTAGTGAGCCGCGGTGCCGGCCAGCTCCCCTTACCTTTTAGTAGTGACAGCTGCTGGGGCTGCCAGGTGAAGCTAGGTGGTCATTCAGGGTGTCTAGAAACTTCGAGGTCCTGGAAGACAGTTCCTGGTGCCTCTGCTCTCCAGGTGTGTGTGGTCCCTCTTTCTCTGCATGTTTATAATACTGGGGATATTAATCGCCACTGTGCATTTGACTCACCTGGGAAGCTTCGTAACTGCTGGTTCCCACGTGCCAATCCCGACCAATTAAATTCAGACTATCATTGGGTCCCTGATTTTTTTTTTTCTTTAAGCTCCCCAGTCATTCCAATGAGCAGCCAGGGTTGAGGGCAAGTGCATGGGCTACCCAATGCCTGCTACTGGTATTCCAGTTATTATTTTTATTGCAAAATGAGCTGTGTTGAAATAGTTTACCTACAATCTATTCTAGGTGCTGTATGCCCCACAGTGATCTTTCTGGGGTTCAAAGCATATGCTCCTGGTTCACACTGGCTTGGAGGATGGGTATAACTGAGAGGCTAACAGGTATTTGTTTCTGTGTCTCTCCACTGTAATTATACACGAAGTCTTTTGAATAAAAAAATTAAATATTTTTTATTTACTTGAAAGGCAGAGTTACAGGGAGAGGAATCTTCCATCTGCTGATTCACTCCCCATATGGCCACAACAGCCAGTCCGAAGCCAGGAGCCAAAAGCTTCATCCGAGTCTTCCATTTGGGAGCAGGGGCCCAATCGCTTGGCCCACCTTCTGCAGCTTTCCCAGGTGCATTAGCAGGGAGTGGTGCCCTTATGGGATGCTGACATTGCAGGAGGTAGCTTAACCCACTATGCCACAATGCCGGCCCCTCAAGAAGGCCTAAGTAGCGGTTTTATATGGTTTTTAGCATGAAATCCCTTCCTTCAGAACCACTGGGAGCCACAACTACAAACCGTTGCCCCGCTGTGTCCTCAGGAGGCCACTGCTGAAGGGGGAGGCAGGGCACAGTCCTGGCCAGTGTGCCCCCCGGGGCAACATGGCTGAGTGTGGGGGCAGCACCCCCTATATTTTGCCTTCCAAGGGGATCTGGCCAGGCTTCAGGGAGGGCTCTGAGGATGAAGAGTCACTGTTCACTGTTGTTGTTCCTGCTCTTATTTTTCACCATGTGGCTCCAGGAAACCCTTTGAGATGTTTGGAGTTTGAGTGATGAGTGACGATGTCCATAACAAATAAACCAGGAGGGCTTGTATGAAATTCAACTTTGAAAAATGTGTCCAAATTGGTTATATCATCTACAGTGAAAGACATTTGGAAATATCTAGATGGTTGGATGCCACTTTTCCCTTTTTCATTTTTTTTTAACTTGGGTACATTTAAGCTTACTTATTGATTTTCTAGGACCTGGGGTACTTTGTAGCATAAACTATAATTGTTCTCAAAGGTTAGGTGGCACCAGTGACCATGTCCCGAGGAGGGCTGGAAATATTAACATCGAATCCACATTAACTGAAGAAACAAGAGCTACTGGGTTTGTAAAACCCATGTCAAAGAGGTTAATACCTCCTCACCTAGCAGATTCACACACAGGCCTGCCTGCCTAATGGGCCAGGGCTAGCAGCTGTCACATTGAGAGAAAACAGGAACAACACGTACGTTTCAACTCAAATGCTTTGGTCATAAAACTTGCAGCTGAAGCAACTTGCTATTATCTGTCGCTACTAGTGTAGCTTCTCTTTGTCTTTCCCACCAAAAGTGGCCTCTACTGTGAGGGGTCAGCTACTGTCTGTGGTCCATTTTCTTTTACAGTATTTTGCATTAGCTGCCAGCTGTGGCTCCTGTAACACCCTGTATGCCTCATGCTGTCCCTTTTCTTCTGGGGTGAGGATGCAACTGATTTTATGGATGTTGATTTGGGGGAAAACAGAATGATTTCTTAAATACAACGTTCAGTAACCATCCAATCAACTCAGGAATACAAGAAACAGGAGGTTATAGGTTTCAGATGTTGAATCCGGCAATTGGCTGTCCCTCATAAACCCAACGCAAATTATACTCTGACTTCACACTTACCCCTTTCCCCATTCCTTCAGCATTTTATGCATGTGAAAATCCAACAGATGTTTGACTTTGCAACAGGAGTTTTTCCAAACATTTGTCCCAACGCAACAAAGTACTCCTTGTTTCTTTATCTCTGGTGTACCGGTTTTGCTTTCCATTTAGTCATAGTGTTGTTGACGATAATAGCTGTACTTATGGGCCAAGCTTATTTTAAACATTTCACATGTGGGGTTCTTAGCCCCCTAAAACAGATATTTTCAACATTTGAAAATGATTTGTACTCACTTGTCCTTAAACCCTCTTCCCCTTTCACCATCAATCCCAGGGCCAGGGAGAGGTAACAAAGTCATCTCTGAGAACAAAGACAGAACTGTACCTGTCTCGGCTGCTTCAGGCTTTTTGAGCACAGAGATGGAATTTCTGAAAAGTGCCAACTTTTACAAATCAAGTCAGAGCTAGGGGCAGGTGTTTGGCGTAGCAGTTAGGACGCCATTTGAGGTGCCTACGTCCTGGATTGGAGTACCTGGGTTCCACACTGTCTCTACTCCCAGTTCCAGCTACCTGCCAGGATACATGCTGGGGGCACCAGGTGATGGCTCAATTACTTGGGTCTCTGCCACCCGTGGGGGAGATCTGGTTTGAGTTCTTGGGCTTTGGCTTGGCCCAGCCCTGGCCATTGCAGCCATTTGGAGAGTGAACAAGCAGATGGAAGATTCTCTCTCTCTCTGCCTATCAAATAAAATAAATAGATAAATTTTTAGAAAGAGTTGAGTCTGGTTGAATGAGGTCCTGAAAGCGAGATCACCCCTAGTGGCTGGGCTGTGAGACTTCACGGCCCCCAGAAGAAGTGGAGATGAAACCAGGAAGCCCAAGGTGGGGGTGGGAGAGACGTGCAGTCAGTTCCTCCTGTCCACAGATTCCATGTGTTCTGATTT
Source organism: Oryctolagus cuniculus (assembly GCF_964237555.1). Lineage (NCBI taxonomy): Eukaryota > Metazoa > Chordata > Mammalia > Lagomorpha > Leporidae > Oryctolagus > Oryctolagus cuniculus. The sequence goes on from NC_091439.1 coordinate 14,612,901, forward strand.
CAACCAACTGTGGAAAATATGTGAGAGAATCAGTGGTTAGCCTGGTGGGTTGATGGTGGTTACAACATCCGTGTGCCATACTAGTGTGCTTGTGTTAGTTGACAACCTGCTCTGCTTCCTCCCTTGTTTCCTGCCTTTTCAGATCCTGAGAGGCATGAGGTGAAGCTCAGTTAGTTGTCTCCCTGCCACACACGTGGTAGATCAGGAGTATAACAACGAGTGACCTGGTGCTTACATTGTGTTAGGTGTTGTAACTAATGTAGAGATGGTTTAAAGTATACACAGATATGCATAGGCTATTTACAAACACTGCACCGTTTCACATAAGGGACTTGAGCACCCTGGGTTTGGGGGTGTCTGGAACCAATCCCCCCACTGATACCAAGGTATGCTCTATAAAAGCTCTTTTTATATGTGGCTGGGCAGCGAGGAGAAATAAGGCGAGAGGATAGCAGGAAGCAACCAGACATCCAAACTGTGTCATGGCTTCCCTGCCAGTCTCAGAATGTGTGTGTGAGGACTACAGGAGTTGAAGTCAAATGCACAGAGGGCCTTGTCTCCCTTCCCATTTGGCTCCCCGCCTCTCAACCAGCAGCCCTATCCTGATAAAATTCAGGCTACAACTTGGTTAGACACAGACAGGGGCTGACTTTGACCCTTCAGAGACTTCCTGACCTCTACTGTGGGTGCAAGGCACCAGAGGTCCTTGCTTATTCTGTGCAGGGCAAGGCAGGCTGGTAACCTCCCAAACACTGCGGTGATCTGGAGACTGAAAGTTGCAGGTGGACTGTTTGGATGGGGAATTGAAGCCTGAGCCCAGGGCGAAATGTTCAACTAGGAACCCTCTGGAGCCAGGGTTGCTGACTGAGCAGGGAGAAGCATAGGCCCCAAGGGACTGGAGAGAGACTTGTTGTCAGCAGGGTGGGCCTGCACAGAGGCGTGAGGTACCCCCTTGCCCCTGAGGCCCCCAGGGACTGGGGTACACCCAAGGTCTTCAGGCAGCACCCAGCTTTCTTTCCCGAATTTCAATACGTCCCCAGGGGGAAGAGAAGGGCACAGGAGATAATTACCCGAAAAGAACTTCTGCAACTGGAAGCAGGGGTTGGCATTATCTCTCAGCAAGTTGAACGTTTACTCTTACCCAAAAGGAGAGGCGGTGCTGGTATGCAAGATGCCGTCGATAACAGAAAAATAAAGACTCGCTTCCCTTTGCCTGTCTTCATGGACCGTGGCCAGCTACAGCTTTATAATCCAATAGAGCAAATGGAAAGACACAGCCTTAGAAATTTGTTAGTTTGTCCCAAGCGCAAAGATGGGTGTGACTCTTGCTGATGACTTAGAAAGCCGAGAGAGGTTGGAACTTGTTCAGATGCCGGATTTTTGGTCTCTTCCAATTGATCGATTCATTTGGAGGTTGTTACAGATGTTAAGACACAGGACATATGACCCAGCTCCTTCCTTCTGCTCCTAATATCCCGACAAGTGTTCTTCATCTTTGCCCCTGGCCGGGACAGGGGTGTCAGTGAGCATGGGAAACAGGCTTTCCACTGCCCTGACCGCTTCGTGGGGCCTCAAAGGGAAAAGTTCCTTTTGAACACACTTAATAAATGACTCTCCGAGGCAGGACGTCAGGAGAGATCCCACATATGTAACAGCAGATGATAAATTCTGGTAATTTACATCCACAGGTCACTCTAAGGACATTTCTGATTTATGACTTTGAACTGAGAAAAATCTAACTCAATTCAGAATCTTAGCAAGGCAGAAGCAGACTTAGCGCTCACGTCTGCCACCTGCTGCAAGCGAGAGGTAAACACAGCCGTGTCTTCAGGACTGAATGCAATGATTTTTTCACCTGGTTAAGTCTCTCTGATGTGTTCTGTTAAGATTCTTAAACCCACAGAAAATCGGTTATTGCAGCCAACGTTTTGTAATATAAGAATTGCCCATATGTTTTTGTGATTTTCAATCAGAACTTTAAAAAATCGTGTTTATAGCAGACATTTGAAGGCAGGAGGAGCTGTTTATAAAGTAAGAAGCAGGACAAAATAATCATGAGAGCCTGGTGTTGATATTTTCCTCTCAGTGGCTAATTTTGCATTTTTGGAACATCGTGAGAATGAAGGAAGAAGAAGGAGAGAAGCAGAAATGCTCTTGGGGTTTAGAATCAGTGTTTACAGCGCAACAAAATTTGGAGTCAAATAGGATGACCCCTGTTCTGGTCCTGCACAATGTGGGACTTGCAGTGCTAAAATGGGGAAAGTCCTGGGCAGTGGGGCACATTGGACACCCTCGGTGAGCGTCTCAGATGAGATACCCTTAGAAAAACCTTTCAAGACATGCATCAAAGAAGCCACAGGGAGGGGAAGGAGTGATTTCAGTCTGGTAAGGCAAATAGGAAAAGGATGTTTGTAAAGATCTGTCCCTCTTTTTGTTTTTATGATGATTTCTTTACTTGTTTGAAATGCAGAGTGGGAAGGGAGAGGGAGTGGGGGAAGGGAGAGAGAGAGAGAAAGAGAGAGAGAGAGAGAGAGTGTTTCCATCTGCTGGTTCACTCCAATTGGGTCTTCCATGTGGCTTGCAGGAGCCCAAGCACTTGGGCCATCTTCTGCTGCTAGCAGGAAGCTGGATGGGAAGTAGAGCAGCCAGGGCTTGAGCTAGTGCTCATATGAGACGCTGGTATCACAGTCAGTAGCTTAATCAGCTGCACCACTGTGCCAGCCCCAAGGCTTTCTACTTTTGGTTTTCACTTTGTGCTCCTGGTCAGCAAAGGTGCCCTTTAGTCAAGTGTGGGAGGGACAGTTTCTGAAACACTGGGAAGCTGTACTCTGGCTCCGGCTCCACATTCTTCTGCTGGATAAAGACAGGATGTTACTGAATGTGGTTCCAGACGCGGTGGATCCTGATATATCTTTACTGGAAATCAGTGATTCTAAGTATGAGTTCTTCCAGAATAGTGGGTTCTAAGTCTGAATGTGAAACAGCTGACATCAAGGAGGAGCACGGCTCTTCTTTGCGCTGGACAGAACCTGCTAAGGGCCGTGAGTCGTCAGCTGGGATCCCTGTCAGGGAAGCCAGGAGCCAGGGAAAAATTTAGCGAATGTTGTATCTGCCTTGTTCTTAGTAACCACCCATGGCGCTGCTTGAATGTGCAGTGTCTTCAGTTCAATAAGCAAACACTCAGGTTTGTGCAGGTGACGCATCTGGGTGGATGTCTGTGCTGGTGTCTCTGTTCTCTGGCTCCTCACCCGCGGACATCCATGTGACAGAGGTTGCAGTCACTTGCCTGCTTCCGCTGCTTAGCTCTGTTTCTACTTTCTAATGTAACTACTTTTCCTAAATAGGAAGATAAGAAATGAAAAGTAAAACCTTCTTTCATAACCGGCCCTGCCCCATTGAGATAATTCCTGTACCAACTTCTTGCATAACCTCAAAATTCTGATGCCTACAAAAGTAGATCTTTCAAACAACACACTGAAAACTATTCTCCAACTTTTTTTTTTCCTTAAAAAAGGGGCAGTGTATCCTGAGCATCTTTGTAACTATATTTGTCATCTTTTTAAAGGCTATACTATATTCCACTATATGAGTGTTCTTTAATTTTTTTGTCAATCTGTTGATGGAATTTAAGATAGTTGCCAATGTTTAATACAATTGAAACTGCCTTGAATAGCATTGTACACAGATCATGTATTATTAAATGTTTAATTAATTGTTGTCAATCATAGCCACCCCGTAGTGCTACTGAACTGTTCCCTTTTTCTTTCTTGACCAGTCTAACTAGCTTATTGATTTTGTATTGACGTTTACATTTGTTGTTCCATTAATTTTTCTTTCTTTTTTTTCTGTTTCAAACAGTTCACTTGTATCTTCATTATTTACTTCTACTTTGCTCTTCTTTTTCCAGTGCCTTCAGAAGGAATCCTATATTTAATTTTGGCTTTCCTGCTTTTCTCATTTCTAATACAACCATCCACAGCTGCAACCTTCCCTGTACACACGACTCTAGCTGCATGCCAGAAATTCTGACATGTTGTGTTTTCATTTATATTCAGGATAAAGTGACGTCTGATTTCCCCTTTGGCCCATGAGTGATTTACAAGTGTGTTGTTTAATTTACAAATATTTGAGAACTTTTCCAAACATCTCTTTGGTTTTGATTTCTAACTTACTTCATTTGTGGTCACAGGATATATTCTGTTCAGTTTCCTTTACAATTTATTGAGACTTGTTTAGTGGCCCAACATGTGGTCCATGTTTTGAATATTTGGGTGCTTTACCAAGAATTGTTCTGTGGGTTTTGAACTACAAATATCAATTAGGTCAAGTTGATTGAAAGTGTTGTTCGGGTCTAAATCTCACTGTCTACTGTTCTATCAAATTCTGGGATAAGTGTGTTGACCTCTTCCATTATAAATTCTGTATTTGTCTATTTCTCCTTTAGTTCTGTCAGTTTTTGCTTCACATTTTTGAAGACTCTTTGGTATACTTTTTTTTTTTTTTCTTACAGGCAGAGTGCGAGAGAGAGACAGAGAGAAAGGTCTTCCTTTACCGTTGGTTCACCCTCCAATGGCCGCTGCGACCGGCGCACCGCACTGATCCGAAGCCAGGAGCCAGCTGCTTCTTCTGGTCTCCCATGGGGTGCAGGGCCCAAGCACTTGGGCCATCCTCCACTGCACTCCCTGGCCACAGCAGAGAGCTGGCCTGGAAGAGGAGCAACTGGGACAGAATCCGGCGCCCCGACCGGGACTAGAACCCGGTGTGCCGGCGCCGCCAAGTGGAGGGTTAGCCTAGTGAGCCACGGCACTGGCCTTCTTTGGTATACTTTTAATACTTTTTTTTTTTTAAGATTTATTTATTTATTTGAAAGGCAGAGCTACAGAGAGGCAGAGGCACAGAGAGAGAGAGAGAGGTCTTCCATCTGCTGGTTCACTCCCCAAATGGCCGCAAAGGCCGGAGCTGAACCGCTCTGAAGCCAGGAGGCAGGAGCTTCTTCTGGGTCTCCCACGTGGGTGCAAGGGCCCAGCACTTGGACCATCTTCTGCTGCTTTCCCAGGCCACAGCAGACAGATGAATTGGAAGTGGAGGTGAACTGATGCCCATATGGGATACCAGCACTGCAGGTGGCTTTACCTGCTGTACCACAGTGCCAGCCCCTTTAATATTTTAAAAAATCATAATGTGTGAGGTTTTACATATAAAAAGTGCATTTAAAAATAATTTGTACTTCATTTTCTCTTAATTCTTTAGTTCTTTTTACATCTTTTTTCATATTCGTTGATGTTTTATATAAGAAAATTAAGCCTTTGGCTATGATGCTTGCTGGATGCTAGATTTGCTAGTCAACTTTTTTTATTTTTTAAAAAATATTTATTTATTTAGTTGAAAGGCAGAATGACAGAGAGAGGGAGAGGGAGGGATGGAGGGTAGGAGAGAGAGATCTTCCATCTGCTGGTTTATTCACCAAATGCCCACAATAGTCAAGTGTGGGTCAGGCTGAAGCCAGGAGCCGGGAACTCCATCCAAATTTCCCATGTGGGTGGCAGGGGCCAAGAAATTGAGCCGTCTGCTGCTGCTTTCACACGTGCATTACCCAGGAACTGGATCAAAAGCAGAACAGCCCCCTGGCAGTTACAGCCATCTGGGGAGTGAACCAGCAAGTGGAAGAGCTTTCTCTTCTCTCTCTCTCTCTCTCTCCTCCTCTCTCTGTAACTCTTTCAAATAAATAAATCTTAAAAAAGAAAAAATAAAAGCAAAATGGCTCAGACTCGAACCATTGCTCCAATGTGGGATGCTAGTGTTGCATCGGGCAAATTTACCCGCTGTGCCACAACACGAGCCCCGAGGTTTTGATTTTTTAAAAATACAATTTGTTTTTTAGAATACTTTTAGGCTCACAGCAAACTGAGTGGAAAGCACAGAGACTCCTGCTTCCTCCTTACTGCTCTAAGGCACAGCCTGTTCTGTTGCTGCTCATACCCCATGCCAGAGTGACAGTTTGGGTAAAGTTGATGAGCCTACATGGATACATTATCACACATCCCACAGTTTACATTACAGGTTACTTTCCATGTACGTCCTATGGATTTTGGCAAAGCTGTGTCTACCACACGGTATCCTACAGAACAGTTTCACTGCCCTAAAAATCCCGTGGTCTGCCTATTCTTTCCTCCTTTCTTTATGCATCTACCCTGCCCCTGGGAACCCGGTGATCTGGCCGTATCCACAGTTTTGCCTTTTCCAGAATGCTGCACAGTCAGAACCACATAATATGTTGCCTTTTTTTTTTTTTAAAGATTTATTTATTTATTTGAAAGAGTTACACAGAGTGAGAAGGGGAGGCAGAGAGAGAGTGAGAGAGGTCTTCATCCGCTGGTTCACTTTCCAGTTGGCCGCAACAGCTGGAGCTGCGCTGATCCGAAGCCAGGAGCCAGGAGCTTCCTCCAGGTCTCCAACACAGGTGCAGGGGCCCAAGCACTTGGACTGTCTTCCACTGCTTTCCCAGGCCATAGCAGAGAGCTGGATTGGAAGTAGAGCAGCTGGGACTCAAACCGGCGCCCCTAAGGGATGCCTGCACTGCAGGTGGCGGCTTTACCCACTACACCACAGCGCCAGCCCCAGTATATTGCCTTTTAAGATTGACTTCTTTCACTTAGAATTATACGTTTAGCATTCCTTCATGTCCTTTCATGGCTTAATAGCTCATTTCTTTTTAGCATTGAATAATATTTCGTTGTCTGTGTGTGCCATACTTTATCCATCTACTTAAGTACATCTTGGTTGTGTCCCAGATGAATAAAACAGCTATAAACGTCCATGTATAGACTTTATCTGGACATAAATTTGTTAATTTATTTGAGTAAATACCAAGGGGCATGGTTGCTGGAACACAAGGTGAGTGTATATTGAGTTTTGTAAGAAATTGCCAAACTGTCTTCCAAAGTGACTACCATTTTGCATTCCTGCCAGCAATGGGCAAAATTTCCTATAGTTCCACATCCTTGGCAGCATTTGGTGGTTTGGGTGTTTTGACATCCTAATAGATGTGTAGTAGTATCTTGTTTTATTTGTAATTTCTTAATGACATAATATTGAATATCTTCTCACATATTTATTTGTTACTTATCTATATTCTTTGATATAAGTTTTTGGTTCATTTTTTTCATTGATCTGTTTCTTTTTGTAGGGGTACTGACTGAATTTGGAATAAACATGAAAAATATATGTCATAGGAATTGCCAAAAACAAAGGTCTTTGTGATGAGCAAATAAGACAGGGTTGGTGGCTCCATGATAATAATGGCAACAAGAGTGAAGGCAGACGAGCTACAAGTTTAACACAGAGAGCCAAGGGGAAAATAGCAACAAAGAGGCCTCCTGGGGATGGAGCAAGCCTGAATGCCTGGCAAGACCTTGATCCTGTAAATGGAGCCTAATTTAATGGTAGACTGTGAGGTCATTCATAAGTAACTAAAATCACAGTCTTTGCCGAGGGTCAGAGAAAGTGTGCGCATGTCCATGACGTTCTCTGAGGAGCAGCATCAGAAAATGTATATTACAGATGAATGAAGCTTCACGGAACAACAGCAACCCCCAGAGATTTGTTTGTTTCTTATTGTTGGGCTTTAAGACTTCTTCTTTTGGATAATAGCCTCTTGTCAGACATGTCTTTTGTTAGATAAGTTGGCTTTCTGAAACTGCAGATTCTACATCTGCAAATTCAACCACTCCTGGAGCAAAAATATTTGGGCAAAAATGCAAATATGCTGAACATATAAAAATTTTCTTTTCATTGGTGCCTAAACAATAGAGAATATTGACTATTTACAGACCAGTTACATTATATTAGGTATTAAAGGTAATCTAGAGAGAATTTAAAGTACGAGGATATGCAAACACTATGCCATTTTATGAAAGGAACTTGAGCATCTGTGGATTTTAACATCTGCAGGATTTCCTGGAGCAAGTTCCCCATGGATACTGAGGGATGACTATCTTTTCTCCCATTCTGTGCCTTCTCTCCTCATTTTTTGGACGCTGTTTTTCACAAACAGAATGTTTGCATTTTGATGACATCCAGAGAATCTATCATTTCTTTCATGGATTATATATTTTGTTTGTCCTAAAAAGCCATTGCCCTACCCTAGGTCACTTATATATTTTTTTCTGTTATCTTCTAGAAGTTTTATAATTTTGCATTTAGTATTTAGATTTTTGATCTGTTGTGAATTAATACTTGTGAAACATTTAAGGTCTGTGTCTAGGTCCGTTTCTTTGCCTGTGGATATCCGGTTGTCTCAGGACCATTGGTTGAAAAGACTGTCTTTGCTCCCTTGTATTTCCTTTGCTTCTTGGTCAAAGATCAGTTAACTATATTGTGTCAGTCCATTTCTGGATTCTCTTCTGTTCCATTGATTTATTTATCTGTACATAAATACCACACTATCTTAATTATAGTTTTATAGTATGTTGAAACTGTAGTGTCAGTTCTCCAACTTTGTTCTTCTCCTTCAATATTATAGTGACTGTTACTGGTCTTTTGAATTTTCACAACAATCTTTGAAATTAATTTGTTGATATCTACAAAATAAATTTCTGAGAGTTTGTTCTGGATTGCATGGAATCTATAGATCATGTAGGAAAGAAATAATATTTTGACAATATTGAGTCTGTTAAGCCCTAAACATAGAATATTTCTCTATTTAGTTTTTCTTTTTCCTGTTGAGTGCTAATGTAAAGGATATTGTGTGTTTAATTTCACTTCATTTGTTCATGGATGCTACATAGGAAAGTGATTCACTTTTCTATACTAACCTTGTATCTTGTGATTTTTCTTTTAAAAATCACTTTTAAGGATTTAGAAATCGTTTTTGGTGATTTCTTCATATTTTCTGGATTAACAATCATATCATCTGAAAACAAAGACAGTTTTCTTTCTTCCTTCCCAGTAAGTATTCCTTGTATTTTATTCTTATTGCATTAGATAGGACTTCCAGTGTACTGTTGGAAGCTTCTTTTTTTATATAATTGAATTTTTCATATTTAAAAAATTACTGCTGGGGTTCTGTTTAGCCTAGCAGCTAGTTATGGATCTGGTCAAAATGCCTGTGTCCTACGTCAGAGTGTCTGAGTTGATGCCTACCTCTGGCTCTTGAATTCAGCTTCCTGATAATGCTGAACTCTCGGAGACAGTGGTGATAGCTCAAGTAATTGGGCCCTGCCACCCACATGGGAGATCTGGATGGAGTTCCTGGCTCCTGGCTTTGACCTGGCTCAGCCTTGGCTATTATGGGCATTTAGGGAGTAGACCAGAAGGTGGGAACTCTCTGTTTACCCGTCTGCCTCTATTTCTCTGCCTCTCAGATAATTAGCTAGTTAATTAAATTAAGAAATATTAATTATTTCTGGATTATACATCACACTTAAAAAGATTTTCTCATTCTCTTTCAAAAGCAAATTTGATATTTACATTTAGTGTTTCTTGGTATAAGTTCATTTGCATTAAATTTTTGCACTATATAGAATATATGATGTAAGATATAGTTCCAAAATTGTATTTTCCACTTAGTATCCAGTTTTTTCAATATTATATTTTCTCTGCCAATTTGAAATAATGCTTTTATTATATAATGAATCTTTGTATGTGTTTAGACTTCTTTCCAGAATTTCTTTTCTGTTCAGTGACTATGTTTAATTGTGCTTCAATTTCGATTACAGTTAATGTGCATACATTTAAATATCTTTAGGGATGATCTTCCCCTCTTTGCCTTCTTTTTCAGAGTTATCATGGCTCTTATATATATGTATATATATGTATAATATTTTTTTTGAAAATTTAAGTTGAAAAAATTATTTTTAGAGGAAGAAATAGAGGGAGCAAGAACAAGAGGGAACTCAAAATTTTGAGTGAGAGAAACAGCACACTGCCATCTGGTGGTTCACTCCCCAAATATCTGATAGAACTATCAGGAACCCAATTACTTGGGCTACCAGCGCTGTCTCCCAGGGTCTGCATTTACAGGAAGCTGGAGTCGCAAAGGCAGATACCAAACTCAGGTACCCTAATAGGGGCAGAAGGCATCATAACTAGCATCCTAATCAATAGGCTCAACAACCGCCCCTCGCTATTCTTGTGTAATGTTTCTCCTATCTGAAACTCAGAATAAGCCTGTCTAGCTAAAAAAGTGTTTTTGGTACTTTTAATGCTATTATGCTATATTGGTAGGCATGCCATCTTCATGAGATAGCTTCATCCTATTAAGAATTTATGACTTTCTGGTTGTTCTAGTTTTTTTTTTATGTATTATGTCATTTAAAACAATTATGTAGATCTTATACATTTAAAAATGGATTTCTAATGTAAAATGCCTACACTTTCTAATTGTTTTTATAAATTAGAGCCATTTATTTCTATACATTAGTATTTTGTTTATTCATCTTACTGAATTTTCCTTTTGTTCATTAGAAACTTTTGATTCTCCGTGGTTTTCTAGGCATATGATGCTACCATGTACAAATATGTTAGCCTTTTCCTTCCTAATTGATATTCTTTGTATATCTTACTCCTTTCCAATTGCCTTCACTAATGAACACAGAAAAATGTTGAAAACAGTGCTGACCATAGAACAGAAAAGGGTGTTGAATTTTATCAAGTACCTTGTAGCATATTAGGAGATGTCCTTAGATAACTTCGTAATGCTGACACTGCGGTCAAAATGCTGCTTGTGATGCCTGAGTCCCATATCAGAATGCCCAGGTTTGAGTCCCAGCTCTGCTGCGGAATCCAGCTTCCCGCTAATGTGCACCCCGAGAGAAGATGATGGCTCAGATAATTGGGTTCCTACTGCTCATGTAGCAGATGTGGCTTGAATTCCTGGCTCCTGGCTTCATCCTCACCCAGTCCTGGATGTTTCAGGTATTTGGGAAGTGAACCAGCAGATGGTGATTTCTTCTCTCTATTTAAAATTTTCCTTACGCTACATTTTCTTTTTTTTTTTTTAAAGATTTTATTTATTTATTTGAGAGGTAGAGTTACAGACAGTGAGAGGGAGAGACAGAGAGAAAGGTCCTCCTTCAGCTGGTTCACTCCCTAAATGGCCACAATGGCTGGAGCTGCACAGATCTGAAGCCAGGAGCCAGGAGCCTCTTCCAAGTCTCTCATGTAGGTGCAGGGGGCCCAGCACTTGGGCCATTTTCTACTGCTTTCCCAGGCCATAGCAGAGAGCTGGACTGGAAGAGGAGCAGTCAGGACTCGAACCAGTACCCATAAGGAATGTCTGTGCTGCAGGCAGAGGATTAACCTATTGTGCCACAATGCCAGCCCTATCTTATGCTACATTTTCAAAGTTCCTGAGATCAATTCAACATGTCCATTTCATATGCTCCAATTCTGCTTGCTGGTATTTTTATCAGGCATTATGCATTGACATTCTTGAGATGTTTACCCACACCTTGGAATATTTTGTTGTGTTCTCTCTTTCAGGCTTAGGTAGTACTGCAAAGTTTCATTCATATATGCTTTTTCCTATACATTGTGTAAAGAACATTAGAAATCTTTGTCTTGAAAAGTTTGGCAAATTTTGCCTCATAAAACAATCTGGATGATGGTTCTTTCATATGTGTTGTGTGTGTGTGTGTGTGTGTGTGAGAGAGAGAGAGAGAGAGAAAGAGAGAGAGAGAAGAGGGGGGAGATGAGGGGAGGTGAACTTTTTTTATTTCTTCTATCTCAATCTTCCTTTGGGTTTTCTAGAGTTGGTTTAAAAATTATATTTCTTTAAAAATTATTGAAGTGAAATTGACATTTTGAGCTTCAATGATTGTTTATAACCCTTGTCTCTACTGCTGAGGAACTGTGTTTTTTCTTCTTACTGTTTGTTGAACTCTTTACTTAGTGTAGTGTTAATCTTATGAGTATAAAGTAAACTGACAGTAGATCAGTGTAAAAACTAAGAGAGAGAATAGGAGAGGAAGGAGGAGGAAGGCTAGTGGTTGTGGGCAGGCAGGAGGGTGTGGTGGGAAGTATCACTGCATTCCTAAACCTGTATACATGAAATACATGAAATTTGTTTTCCTTAAAACATTTAAAAAATTACTCAATTTCTATATCTGCTTTCCTCTTAGATGCCATCTTCACTATCAATATTTGCTTCTGAATCGTCCCTCTGCTTTTCATGTCCTTCTCCACACTGATCCATCTCCTACAGTACACCCGAGTTACGTCTCGAAGGCACCCACAGATCCTTTCAGTGGCTCCTAATTGCTTACAGACAAATTAAGAACCACTGACCACTCTGTGCTTTTTTTTTTTTTTCTAATTTGAGAAGCAGAGAGAGAGTGCGCAAGCGAGTGAGTGTTCCTATCCTTTGGTTCATTTTCTGAGTGTCTACAACAGCTAGGGCTGGGCTAGGTCAAAGCAGGAGACGGGAACTTAATCTAGGCCTCCCTGGTGGGTGGCAGGGATTCAGCTACCTAAGTCGCCATCTGCTGCTTCCCAGGGAATATAATTGGCAGGAAGCTGGAACCAGGAGCCAGAGCTGGGACTTGAACCCAAGTACTTTGATGTGGGGAACAAGCATCTTAACACCTGGACCAAATGCCTGGCCTCGTGCTTTGCTAACGTCTGCCAGTTTTGTCTCCTTGACTCAGTGGTTTATTCCACCTGAAGAGTCTTTGCTGTCTTATTTCTTAGCTGTTGAACTATTTTAAAGCTTAGATTTATTGCAAGCTCCGCCTCAAGGTACAGCTTAAGTCCTATTCATCCGTCTATCTCCAGTGAGGATATCTGGGGTCAGAATGTTCATAGCACATCAGTGGTCCGTGCAGATGAGGATACTTTTAAAAGTTCACAGAAAGTGCATATTATGAAAAATCTATGCACAGATTTCAATTTTTGGCACTTAAACTTTTTTCTTTCTCCCCTACCTTTTTAGATTTAATTATTTATTTGAAAGCCAGAGATACAGAGAGAGAGAGAGGGAGGGAGAGAGAGAATCTCCCATTCGCTGATTCATTCCCCACATGGCCACAGCAGCTTCTTCTGGGACTCCCACATGGGTCAGGGGTCCAAGCACTTGGGCCATTCTCTGCTGCATTTCCAGGCCCATTAGCAGGGAGCTGGATGGGAAATGGAGCAGCCAGCCCGCATGGGATGCTGGCACTGCAGGCGATGGCTTAACCTTCTACACCACAGTGATGGCCCCAAGCTTATTTTCAATTCCACTTTTTTTTAAAACAAATTCTTGAAGTACTCTTGTATTTCTTGAGTCACATTGGTTTATATGTTTGTTCTTAGATTGTTTGGTTATGTGTGTGGGAGACCCTGAGGAAGCTCCTGGCTCCTGGCTTCGGATCAGCACAGCTCCAGCTGTTCTGCCCATTTGGGTAGTGAACAAGTGGATGGAAGACCTTTCCCTCTTTCTCTCTCTGCCTCTGCCTCTCTATAACTCTGCCTTTCAAATAAGCAATAAATCTTTATTTTTAAAATTATACTCACTAGGTTTTTTTTTAAAGATTTATTTATTTACTTGAAAGTCAGAGTTACACAGAGAGAGAAGGAGAGGCAGAGAGAGAGAGAGAGGTCTTCTATCTGCTGGTTCACTCCCCAGTTGGCTGCAATGGCTGGAGCTGTGCCAATCCGAAGCCAGGAACCAGGAGCTTCCTCAGAGTCTCCCATGCAGGTGCAGGGGCCCAAGCACTTGGACTGTCTTCCGCTGTTTTCCCAGGCCATAGCAGAGAGCTGGATTGGAAATGGAGCAGCCGGGACTTGAACCGGCGCCCATATGGGATGCCGACACTGCAGGCAGTGGCTTTACCTGCTATGCCTCAGCACCAGCCCCATAAATAAATCTTAAAAAAAAACCAAAAAAACAAATAGGTGTTGGCTGGAGGAGGTGGATACACATAATAGTTTATAGATATGGCCAGCCTCGGACTTCTTAGCCTGTCTACTCTTTGACCAAGTGTGACAAGATTTCTCCCCTACCTAAGTATCAAGGCAGACAGGTATGCACCCTTTAGAAGGCCAGGGTAGTAACTGGGTCGATTTTTCAGTTTGAGCCCACTTAAATCTTTGCCTGAAGCTGGTGTTCTCAGAAAAGGTCAAAGAGTTTTTCCTAAGAGCAGTTAGCAGCCTTTGCCCAAGTGATCTTCCTCTCCCAGAGTCCAGAGTGTCCCCTATGTCCCCTAGTCTAAACGCAGCATGGAACGAGCCATGCGAAGCATTGCTGGGAGTCAAGCTGATACTCCTGTTGGCAGCATTTTTCCTCTAAGGACACACACCAGCTTTAAGTGTAATACCCAGAGTTCAAAGCCAAATGCTACATAGGAAACCAACTGTTTTACTTCCCAGCAATGTCAGACTCTGCCAGCATTGCCAGGGAGCTACTGGGACAAAGGGGGCAGGCTTTCTCCTCCTCTTGCATTGAATCTTCAGGACTCCATTTGCCTGGGCAGTGATGACACCTCATTGCTGAGATTTGTAAAATGTTTACTTACTTGGAGTACAAAAAGAACAAAAAAGAAATTTAAAAAAGCATTCAAAATTAATCCACTGAAAACTAATGCTTGGGGCCGATGTTGTGGCACAGTGGGTTAAGCTACTGCCTATGTGGCCAGCATCCTGCATCAGAGGTGGGTTCAAGTGCTGGCCTCTTTGCTTCTGATCCAGCACACTGCTAATCAGCCTTGGGATGATGACCCAAGTACTTGGGCCCCTGCCATCTGTGTGGGAGACCAGGATGGAATTCCTGGCTATTGGCTTTGGTCTGGCTAAGCCTGGAATGTTATGGCCATCAGGGAGTGTCTCTCTGCATTTTGAATAAATATATAAATAAATATGTTTTTAAAAACTCTAATGCCTATTTGGTGCTTTGTTCCAAAGATAAGGAAAAAATACAAGAGCTTCACAGATTTAGAAAGATTCATTTCCATCAAATTCAACTACTTTATTCTGGGAACTGCGTTCATATGTTTTCACACTGATTCTACTCAACAGTGCCTGTTGCTGCCTGGATAAATTGTGGCGCACTCTCTCTCTCTCTCTCTCTCTCTCTCTCTCTGTGTGTGTGTGTGTGTCTAACAATTGATTAAAACCTAAAGTCACTATAAATGGGTTCATGAGGACTTAGAAAATATTATTATATGCCTTTTGTCCAGAGAAGAACAAACACTATATACAATGTTATTCCCACGTGAAATTATGTCCTGGCTTTTCAATTTTTATCTGTATTCTTTAGGAAATCGTTCCTGTATGAGTCCCAGCCCAGGTAACAGAAATAGAATAGCCACAGAAACTCTTGGCATCTTTTGGTGTTTTGTTCCCTTCTGCTCCCTCCACAGCCATCTCAATTCTTTTATTGCAGCTGCATAAATATGTTTCACAGATATCACATTCCCCTAAAGTCATATTTGAATCCAAATAAAATTGTACCAATACAGTAGCAATAAGATCTTGAAGCAGAGTGATATATCAGTAGCAGAGCTGCAAATGTTTCCTTTAGACCACTGCGTCCTGAGATTCTGTATACATCATCACGACAAAGGAAGTAGCATAATAGTTTTGAGCTTTCTTAGAGTGATATGCCTGGCTTGATGAATTCTCAACATCACACTTACGAAATAGACTCTCAGGCTTTGGGAAGAAAGTGCAGCTTTTTTTTTTTTTTTTAGATTTTATTTATTTATTTTGGGAGATAGAGTTACAGACAGTGAGAGGGAGAGACAGAGAGGTCTTCTGTTCATTGGTTCACCCCCCAAATGGCCGCAACGGCCTGAGCTGCGCTGATCCGAAACCAGGAGCCAAATGCTTCCTCCTGGTCTCCCACGCAGGTGCAGGGCCCAAGCACTTGGGCCATTCTCCACTGCCTTCCCAGGCCACAGCAGAGAGCTGGCCTGGAAGAGGAGCAGCTGGGACTAGAACCAGCACCCATGAAAATGCATCTTTGATTATTGAGTATTCCAGAAGGAGTTTTGGTGGCTGTGACAGGGAGAGTCAGAGAGGCTGACACCAGGGCTAAGGGTTGGAGTAAACCCAAGGACTGATCAGGTGTGTAGAAGAAATGACAATGAGAGGGGAATGTGATGGGAGCTGGTGTCCCTGCAATGGGTCCCAGATCCCAGGGTAGCAGCCCCAGTATAAAACTGCCTTGCTTGTTTTCACACAAAACTCTGCGTTCAGCTCTTGACTTGGCATTGACTATGTTCCACCTTGAGAAAACCACCTCACTTTACTAAGTCTTGTTTCCCTGCCTTAAAATGAGAGAGAACATGTCTGTTTCCTGGTGAACTGTGAAAATCAGGAGACATAAACACGGGTAATCTGCAGTACTCCGTCTAGTGCCTGGCACACGAAGCACTTGACAAACATTAACTTGCTTTCACATCTCTCGTTTTCTCCCCCAGTGCCTGCAGGTTAACAGAGGAAGGTCGCCAAATGCAGAATGCGGTTGCTTTACCATTTACCTTTTAAATATCCCTTCGTGGCCTTCATCAGAGTAGTAACCAAATTGTTGAATGTAGACCCAACACAATGCCGGAGTGAATGTTTAGAGCGTTCCTGGTTCTGTTCCCAGAACATAGTTGGGTTCAGTTAAGTGAGCCTGTTGTGATTTTCCAGGTGATCAGGCTCCTGGGCTTGGTGAGATGCAGTGGAGCAGGCTGGAAGCTGCGGTCTCCACATAGACCCATTCAGGTAATGGGCACTCCTTTCAGTTGCTACCATTACCTTGGGCTTTCTTGCTAGTACACCTTTACTTCTAGTCCCAGAGTAATGTCTAACTGTTTCTCTTAGTTCTTGGGAAATGCATTTTCCTTGATTTTTAATCACATTCTCTTCCTCTCCCCCATTCATTAGACCAAGTCTGATTCGTCCTTTAAATTTCAGATTACCTGTCAATCAGGAAAATCTTCCCTAATCTCCTTGAACCAGATTAGGCCTACTGTTATATGCTATTGTAGCACTCAATACATCTTTTTATTAATAGTTTATTTGAGAGACAGACAGACAGACACACACACACACAGAGAGAGAGAGAGAGAGAGTTTTCATCTGGTGATTCACTCCCCAAATGCCTGCAATGGCTGGGGCTGGGGCAGAGCCTAGGGCTGGGCTAGGGCCAAAGCAGGGAGATAGGAACTCTATCCATGTCTCCCATGTGATTGGCAGAAACCCAATTCCTTCAGCCATCACTGCTGCCTTCTAGGGTCTGTACTGAGGAGAAGGTGAAGTTAGAACTTGGAGTTGGGTGTTGAGACTCTCCAATATGGGTTAATTGCATCCTAAATCTAGACTAAACACCTGCCCCCTGCATATTATTGACAATACTTATTATAATGATGATTATAATAGTTATTTTCCTATATGATGAACTCTATTTTATTCTCTGCTCTATAGGAATAGCACCTGATGCAGACCTTGGGCTGTGAGAGAAGATTGGTAAATAGTCACTGACTAAATATCCATGTAAATAAAATGAACAGTTTCAAAAATAATAGGTTAAGGCATTAAATAGACCTCCACCTAAGTGTAAATTTTGGCTTTGAGTTTATTTAAAACTTAGATTTAGTTAAAACTCCAAAGCTTTCTGGTAAATACCACTCCTGTTCCTCCATGTGCAGTACGCTTGTCTCCATGGGAAGCAGTTGTGGGGCGACTGTTTCTTGTAGTTCCATATGGGAAAACAGGATGAGAGCTTCCCTCTGGTCCTACCTTTCTAGCTAGGAAAATCTTCTGTATTCACCAAACACAGTATCATGCTCATAAAAGAACAATCCTAATTTATAGTCTATGAAAAAATGAGTTACTATGCTCTGGGCCAGTGTTCTTAAACTTGAGGTACATCAGAATCACCTGGAGCTTTGCTAAAGCTCAGAATGCCTTTGCATGGTGCACCAGCACCCCCTCTCAGCAATGGATAGAACCTGACAGGATGTTAACAAGAATGTAGACCTGAGCAACACCATCAAACAATAGGATCAAATTGGAATTTATGGAAGACTCCCTCCCACAGAAACAGAATACACATTCCAGTAAAGTGCCAAGGAACATTCACCAAGACAGATCATATCCTGGGTCATGAAAGAAACATCTAGCAATTTAGAGAATGGAAATCACACAGAGTATGCTTTCTGATCATAACAGAATGGAGCTGGAAATCACTGGCAGAAGAATGGCAGGAAAATCTCTAAGTATTTTTAAATTAAACAATGTGCTTCTAAATAATCCATGAGTCAAAGAGAAAATCTCAAAGGAAATTTAAAAATACATAAAATTGAACAACAGTGAAAGGACAACATATCAAAACTTGTAGGATACAACACAAGCAGTGATGAGAGGGTTCAGTGTTTAGGTTTGAGAAAAGATCTTAAATCAGTAAGTTGATTTACTAAGCATATTAAGGTTCTAACTAATTAGTCCTTACTCTTAATTTTGCAATTAGCTCAAAATGGATCACAGACTTAAAGGCAAACCAAAACTATAAAAATTTTGAAAAACGTGAGAGAAAATCATTGAGATCTAGAACTAGGCGAAGAACTATTGACATCAAAAGCATAATACTTAAAAGGAAAAAGTGAATAAAATTCATTAAAAGTAAAAAAGTTTGCTCTGATTAAGACTCATTTAAAAGGATGATAAAATAAATTGCAGATAAAACTCAACAGTAAAAAAGTAAAAAATACAACTGAAAAATTAACCAATGGTATGCACAGACACTTCACTGAAGGGAGGCATACAAATGGCAAATAAACACATGAAAAGATCAACATCATTAACCATTAGAGAAATTCAAATTAATACCACCATGAGATATCCTTTCACATCTATCAGAATAGCTAAAAGGAAAAAAACAGTGATAACACCAAACACGGGTAAAGATGAGAGAAACTAGATCATGCATATGTTGCTAGTGGGATGACCAAATGGTAAAGCTACTCTAGCAGTTCCTTTCAGAATGAGAAATGAACCTATCATATGATCCAGCAATGGTACTCTTGGGCATACACGCCAGAGAAATGAAAGTTTTTGTAGGCAAAAAACTTGCTTGTGCATAGCATTAGGAGCTTTGCTCTTAATAGTTCCGAATTGGAAACTACCCAAATTATCCTTCCATCAACGAATGGTCAAACAACCTATTGAACAACCACTATGTGTCTTAGTATATTTGGACTGCCATAACAAAATACTTTAGAACGAGTAGTCTATACAGAGAGATGTTTATTGCTCAGTTATTGAAGCTGAGAAGTCCAACGTTAAGGCACTGGCAGACAGGGTGTCTGGTGCAGGCTGCTCTTTCTACCCAGATGGGAAACCTTCTCTCTGTGTCCTCGTGCTAGAAGGGATGAACAAGTTTCTTTGGGCATCCTTTATAGGGTCATTCCCATGAATTAATCACCTCCCAAAGCTTCTACTTCTTAATACCATTAGGAGGGAATAGGTTTCAATTTATGGATTATAGACTTTCAGACCATAGCATCATGAAACACTGCTAAGTAATAAAAATGATTGCAAAATGATGCACACAAATTGAGTGGGCCTCAAAGAAATTATACTGAGTCAAAAAGCACCAATCTCAAAAAGATAGATATGGCATGATTCCCTTTATGTAACATTTATGGAATAACCTAATTACAGAGAGTAGATTAGATGTTGCCAGGGGTTCAGGATGGAAGCAATGACGGGTGTGGCTGTAAAAACTTCCCATAAGGAGATCTTGTTATGATAGTGGTGGTGGTAACATGAAGCTACAATGTGATAAAATTGCATGTGTGGTACATGCATGCATGTGCACACACATACAGAGAGAGTGAAATCTGAATAAGTTTTATAGACTATACAGGTGTCAGTTTCCTGGTTTTAAAATTGTTTGAGTGATGCATAATGTTATCCCATTATGGTAAAGGTACAGGTGACCTCTTTGAACACTTTTTTGCACTTTTCCATGAATCCATAATTATTTCAAAATTAAAAAGTTGAACAAAAAAGATTGCTTAACTCTTCTACAGTTTTTAGCTCCATAGATCTGGGGTAGGGCCTGAAAATTCACATTTCTAAGAAATTCTTACATGATGTTGCTACATATGTTGAAAAATTCTGCTTTTGGCATGGTTGGAAATACATGTTTGAAGAAAAAACATGTTTCTATGGTAAATGTGTCCAAATTTTAGTTAGAATAAAACAAATGAATAACTATCATACAAGTAGACAATATAAGCAATGAAAAGGTATCATGCTAGTAAAATTCCAAGGATGGACAGATTGAAATTAAGGAATCAAGGAATTTTTGTAAAAGGGGTGACATTTGGGATGGGTATGAAAGGATGAGGCAAATTCTAAGGTAACCAAGACTGGGAGAAAGCATTTTTAGGCAGGAAAAACTGTGTAGGCTAAGATAATGGGTAGAGAAAAATCTTGTTGGATTACTTGGACTAAAGTTTGATGGAGTTTGAATGGAATGGGAAAGGTATAGGAGGTAATGAGCAACCAGATGAAAAAATCAGGCTGCAGTCTTATAAAATGGATTGCAGAATCTTGCATGCCAGGCTGAGAACTTAGGACCCAATGTTAAAAGCAATAGAGACCAGTTGGAATTTCCTAAAACTGTAACTGGAATTATGCTTTAAGGTATAAGGCAATTTTATTAATATAAGCTAAAAATGCAAACATTTGAGTTTATTGTATTTGGAATGCAGCATGGTGGATAAAGTCATAAAAATCAGTCCAAATTTACCGCCTCATTGGTGTCTGGTGTTGTGATGCAGCAGGTTTAGCTACTGCTTGTGACACCAGCATTTCATATAGGACTGCCAGTTCCAGTCCCAGCTGCTCTGCTTATGGTGCAGCTTCCTGTCAGTTCTCTTGGGAAGGCAGCAGATGATGGCCTAAGTGCCGGGGTCCCTGTCACCCATGTAGGTAGGAGTCCAGCATGGAGCTCCTGGATCCTGGCTTCAGCCTGGCCCAAAGCTGTCTGGTATAGCAGTGGAAGGGGCCCAAGCAATTGGGCCGTATTTCACTGCCTTTCCAGGCACATTAGCAGGGAGCTGGATTGGAAGTGGATCAGTTGGGACTCAAAGCTGTACTCATGGGATGGTAGCATCATACATGATGGCTTAACCTGCTGCATCATGACACTGGCCACATAAACTTATCTTTTAATTCCATATCCCATGAACTTTTTGAAGTACCCTTCGCTATACAGTGTTCATTTTTTTTGAAACTTACACATATGCAATATCAAAATTGTCCAGACTTCTGTCTCTGTCTCTCTGCCTCTCAAATATATGGAAATAAATAAATTAAACATTAAAAAATATAATTAAATGGTGCAGACATTTGGTGCAGCAGTTAGGATGCCTGTACCCATATTGAAGTGCCTGTGCTCAAGTCCTTGTTCTGCTTCCTCTTCCAGCTGCCTACTAATGCACACCACTAGAAGCAGTATATGGTGGCTTATCACCTGTGATGCCTCGCCTCAAGTACTTGGGTTTCTGCCATCCACACAGAAGACCCGAATTCAATTCCAAGTTCTTGGCTTCAGCCTGGCTCAGCCTCACTTATTTCAGGCATATGGGGAGTGAACTAGAATTTGGAGATTTTTGTCTGTCTCTGTCTCTCTCTGCCTTTCAAGTAAAAATAAATAAATAAATTTAAAACAATATAAGCTATTAACATACTCTTATTCAAACATTTGGATTCTAATATTGGACATAGCATAAATGTTTCCTCTAATTCAAAATTTGTTTTACTTAATATCAGGTAATAGTAATGACCTAAAAAATTATTTTTCTCCTAGTTCTTCCAGCAGATAAATTTTGATTGATATGCTTACATATGTAGTTTGCTAGTTTAATGTGACATAACACTGAGATAAGCAACTTAAAATGGCAAGGATAGCTTTCACGATGGATCTTTTCCCCAATAGTCTCCCTATTCTTCATTGTCCCAAATATGCTTCTCAAGGGTGTCGAAATCACTTTGGGAATTTCTAGAAATCCTGATGCTCAGTTCATGCCTTATTCAGATGTCAAAATTTCCAGTAGTGGGAGCTGTGCTCCATGATTTCAGGTGATCCCAGTGCAAGCAAGGCTGAAATGAAAATTTAATGTTAGTGGTACAGCTTTCATATCAATAGCCAGTGGAGAACTTAGAACCGATGCAGTGAAACTAGCAAAGACCTAAATAGGGGTAAGCCACTGATGCATTTCCCAATCACTGGGCACTGATCAAGCCTCTGTCCAAGCATGTTTACTGAATGCCATTCTACGGGGAGAAATATATACAAAAAGTGTAAGATGAACCCTTACGTATCTTTAAATTAATACAGGCTAGATTCAACCATAGATAAAGGAGAAATGAACAGTACCAGAGTTAAACAGTAAAAAAAATAGTAGCCGGAATCAAAATGCCAAGGTTTTGAGGTGGACTGTTGGAGTGTATTACTTTCTAGGCATATTTTTCTTGTCTCCAAGTCTACGCTCATTTCCATCTCTGGGCATTTACTTCTGTTGCCCTTGGCACCTATGCCGTGCCTTCCCTCCTCTGTTCTGCTCCCAAGACCCTCTGATCAATTAAGACCCCAAGTTTCCCTCTGCAGCTGGTATCACACAGACCACCAGCTGCTGGTTCTTGAAGTCTTTCACACAGTTCATTCTTGTCTTCCATGCTCTACGCACCCTGAGCTTGGTATCTTCCACGACCCTTCAGGCTACTGCTAGTGGATTAGTACAGAATTGACTTTTCTTTTGATAATCTGGTTTCTGTTAAATATATCAGTTACCTGGAGGGTGCGCTTGTCCTTGAACAGTGTAGGACGGTAAAGAATATATTTTTAAAAACTGTGCTAACCATTAGAGCTTAGTTTTTCCTCTCATCAATATGACCACCTCATCGGTCCGATTATAAACATAAGTACTTTGGAAATATCACCAGAGATGTGAACAGACATTACTTTTGTGCCCTCATTTAGTCTTTAAGTGTTGGTCCTTTTTAATATTTTTTTCACAATGTCTAGACCACATAGGAGAGATGACAACTTCATCTCCATTTACAATGGCCCAATGCTATTTTATCCTATGCGTAGAACTGCTTATAGTGAGTCGGTCCTTTCTGGGGTGGCTTCCAGTGGAGACAAGATGGATTTCCTGGCACCCCAGAGACTTGCAGGGTGAAGACATTAACACCCAGAGAAGGACAATGCTGCTTAAATTGACCTGAATCTCTGGTCTTAGAGAAACTCTCATGTTGAAAGAGAATATAGTTAATTCTCAGAGGACAGAAAATATTGCTTTTATGCTCCAGGCATTTCACAACCTATCTTACATTCATCAAAATATTGAAACATACAGCTCTGAAGCTCCACTCTCCCTAGGTCACTTTTGCTATTTCTTTGGAATTGGCTAATGAGATAGATGGATAAATCATTTTTCAATAAAACCAAACCAGGCTAAGGTGTTCCTTAGTAAAGGTTAAGATCCCAACCCTCACCCTGGCCTGAAGCGCCGGCATCCCATATGGGCACCGGTTCTAGTCTCGGCTGCTCCTCTTCCGATCCAGCTCTCTGCTATGGCCTGGGATAGCAGTAGAAGATGGCCCAAGTCCTTGGGCCCCTGCACCCACGTGGGAGACCCGGAAGAAGCTCTTGGCTCCTGGCTTCGGATAGGTGCAGCTCCAGCTGTTGCAACCATCTGGGGAGTGAACCAACGGGTGGTAGACCTCTCTTTCTCTGCCTCTCCTCTCTCTGTGTAACTCTGACTTAAAAAGATCCCAACCCTCTCCCCTTCCCCAATAAATCAAGGACACTTAGTTGTTGTCTTCTTGACTACCCCCTCAAAAGGGTGATTTTTTGTAATGAGACTTTCAAGTCAGAAAGAAGGACAGATAGTTGGCTTTGCACAGGAAAGGCAAAGTGAAAAGTTGAGAACTAGCATTCATTTCTTGACTGCTTACTCAGTGGTGCATTTTGTTACAAGGTCTATATGCATGATTTCATTAACTCCCTACACAATCAGCCATATAGGTCTCATTATTATCCTAATCTTATGTGTAAGGAAACTGTGACTCAAGGTAAGAGAGAGCAAATAAATAATGGAACTGCAGTCCACTGCCATGTCACCTGTTCTGTTGCTGGACCACTTGCCTGGCTGCAAAGTAAGGCCCAACTGGTAGTGGAAGAAACACAGACAAGACTTAGTCCTCCATCTTCCATAATCAAGATCTCCTAGTCACACACAGCTCTCCCCTGTGAGTCTTTAGCTGTCTTCCTGTACCACTCTCCTTCCCTGCTTGATAGATAGCTGTGTGTCATGGTGAAATGTGCCTCTATGTGGTGAAGATATAGGAGGCAAGCCCCACTGAGCTTCGTGATCTTTAGGATATAAAAGGGATGAGAAAGAGTCCTGTGGTACTTATTTTGGAGACTTTGCAGATCATTGGGGAAAAAAAGGCATTGGCTGGCTTTATTAGGAGGCCACCTTAGTTGATTAAGAGATTGCTTTCTATGGAAAAGGAGATGATGCAGTACCTGGTAGGGGTTCATTGGCTCTTGAGCCAAGACACAGGGAAAAGTTCATTAGGTTGCATCTTACAGACTCCATTAAAGAAAAGACCAGTTCTTTCTATTTCCCCTAATTCATCAGCGCTCAGAGGAGTGGACTTCTCCCCCTCTACCACCAACCCCTCATGCCTTAAATGGGTCATCAGTAGTGGAGGCACTTGGAATAGGTATCCAGGAAGACATTAGAGGGGAGAGAGATCAGGTGAGCCTTCTCTTCCAACCCCACGTTCCTCTCCAGCTTCCTGGAATGCTGCACAGGCTCAGGGAAGCACTGAGACAAGAGACTGAACATGATGGAAAGGTGCAGTGAGTATTCTACTTGCTCTCCCTCATCTTCCCCAAACAGGTGGGAGAGGCATGAACCTGAAGCACAACATGGGTCATACTATCAGAGCGGGAGCTAGAGCTAACGATATGCAAACTATCAAAGAGTGCTTCTAGGGTCAGATGTCAGCAAAGAGTAATGGAACCTTGAAGGCTAAAGGTCAAGGTGCTGTGGTGAATTGATCTAGATCCAGGAAATCCTGGGTACTGGTGTCTCCTCCTTACCCCCTTAGTACTGTGTCTTATTCTGCACCTCCTCCTAGGGAGCCCTCTCCTGGCTCTGCTCCCCGAACTTCATGAGTGATTGTCTAACTTCAGTTCATTGTCATCCCAGCTCTTATAGATCTTCCCCACACTCCTGTCCTCTCTGTCTCTGGCCTGTGCCCTCCTGCTTTGCTTGTCTCCTCATTGTCTGCACTGCAAATGTTCCAGGATTTGTTTTAAAAGTTGTTGACTCTCCAAGCTCTAGTTACACCAAATTATGGGTGAAGATCCCAAACCACACTGCCTAATTACTTGGAACTTTTCAAATTTTCTCTTTTGTGAAAATGAGGCTTCTTGGGGCTCTTGTGCTCACTCTCTATCAGTACTTTTGCTCTTCCTTCCGGGATGACCACCAGAGCCAGGCCTGATCAATTGGCTGTTGCTGAGGCCAGGTGTGTTTTCATCTGTGAGACTGTTGTCAACAGTGTGACATTTGCAGCTGGGA
Organism: Oryctolagus cuniculus; assembly: GCF_964237555.1. NCBI lineage: Eukaryota > Metazoa > Chordata > Mammalia > Lagomorpha > Leporidae > Oryctolagus > Oryctolagus cuniculus. The sequence continues at coordinate 14,638,478 of NC_091439.1, forward strand.
GGAGGGTGCTTCAGTCTAAGCTAGCAGATTGTCGAAGTGACAGATGAGTGTGGCAGGAAAATGAAGTCGGTTCTTCATTTATTGTGTGCCATCCCATTCCTCTGACTCCTCCCAAAGCGAGAAGCCAGCCTGTTTTCAAGCAGTAAGTGTCTGAAGTTTGTTTTTGTTGTTAAGATTAAAACTCACTGAAGATGCTATGTTGGGTGTTTGGGGAAGCAGAAAATGCTGTTCCGGTCCTGAGAGAGGGAAGATCCCTGTAAAGAGATTCCTGGGGGAAGAGTTGGGAAGCTGGCAGGGCCTGTGGCTCATTCCAAGGCATTGTCCTGGGAGAAGGATAGCACCCCATAAGTGAGGGGCTTCCAGCCAGAGGGGGCAGGGCCTTGGGGTGTGAGAAAGTTTTTGGGTTGGGAGCCTGGACATTTTTGATAACCAGAGTGGGCCCGCTACTGGGGAGAATAACCAGATACTTTCACATCATATAATAAGGATAATGATGATGATGCTGATGTTGAAAAATATTTAAGTACCTGACATTATTCTAAGAACCTTGTGTATATTAACTCCTCATACACTTGATGACCCTATGAAATACCTAATTTCCCTCACGATCTTGTTAATCCTCAGAAAGATTAAGTCAGTTACTCAATGTCTCCCAGGAGTACGTGTAAACCAGAATCCAATTCTGGGCAATCTGGTCTTACAGGCTTCAGAAAATGCCTTTTCTGGCTTCTCTACATGAGACCGGGAGACCTTTGTATGACCTTGAGTTGATGGTGGCAGCAAGTAGGAAGAAACAAAACCTTACAATGATTAAAATTGAATTTTCTACCACCTGGTGGGATGAAGATTGAGTTTTATTTAGGTTTATAGGAAGGAAATAAGTTTTTTTTTTTAAATTACTGGTTTGTGACCCAAGATTTAAACCTTTTTCATGTTCAGAATAACTTATCTTCTAAATATTAGCATTACCACCAACAAATACAAGGCAGAGCGGATTGCAGAGTGCAGGATTAATCTACTCTTGTGCAGCTTGGTCTCTCACCAAGTCAGAGTACTCACTGACTCCCTCTAGCTGTGGCTCTCTAAAGAGACTTCTCCCTACTGAGCCCTGGCAGGGCCCACATGGCTACATGGGGGGCAAGCTGGGTGCCACTCAATAGTATGAGCCAGGGCCAGTGACTCTAAGCTAGGGCGGAGCTTTTGTAGACACACATGCAAAGCCATATCCATTGATTACATGAATTCCTGGTGTGTTTCCTATTTGAAGTAGATCATTATGACTGAAACAAAGCAAAAAAAAAAAAAAAAAAAAAAACCCAACAACAACAACAAAATAAAGCTTGTGAAGACTTTCCTTCCAATTTCTCACTAGGTGGAGGCAAAGGTTTAGACAGAATTTCTCAAGCAATGAGAAACACAGACACTGTAGGAAGCCAGGCGTTCCAGACGGTGGTGAGCTGTGGCATGGGCCCCAGCGGGGAGCTGGAGCTATGTGAGAAGCACTGGTCTGAAGCCACATCTGTGGGTTTGCTTGCAGTTCTTTGGACAGGTTGAGTCTTTCTCACCTGTGGATCATTGCAAGTGCTGTGCCCTTTGTCTCGAGAGCCCTTCCTGGGCTCTCCCCTCAGCTGACTTCTCACTCCTCATTCTTCAAGCAGCCTCCACTGACTTCTCTTCTTCTGTAGAATGGGTCCTCTGCCTCCGATCACCTCTGCACCTCCTGTCTGTTTCCTCCCTGGTACTATAGTAACCTCCAATGTTTTCCTTCCATGCAGCTTAATTAGTTTGCTTATTTGTTTACTGGATCCACCACTGCATCCATGTCCCTCCCATAATATAAGCGCTATAAGGTTGGAGATGGTGTTTGTTCTGTTCATGCCAGTGCTCCACCTAGTGAAGTGTGTAGATTATGTCATCAATTGAAATGTGTTGGAAGATGAATGATGGGAATTCCTGGGAGTCAGGCTCAGGTGTACAAGTGGAGCTCCCTTTTCTTCCATGTGGCAGTGCTGCACTTGAATAAAACCCATGCTGCCAGTGTTCACTTCCTTTGTTCATATAATTCCTTTTTAAAAAATTAAAGCTGTATTTATTTGAGAGAGAAAGAGAGAAAGAGGGAGGGAGGGACAGAGACCTCCCCTCTGATGGTACCCCCTCCAAATGCATTTTTTGCATTACTATCATGATTTGGTTGAGTCCTAGACTTCTGGGTAGAAGATTACTCTGTTCTGTGTCAACTCAATTCTCTACCACAGCTTTTGCCTTTGCCTTTTGCTGTTGGACCTGATTTCTCCCAACTCTGACTATTTTCTTTTTTTTTTTTAAACTTTTATTTAATGAATATAAATTTCCAAAGTACGACTTATGGATTACAATGGCTTCCCCCCCATACTGTCCTTCCCACCCACAACCCTCCCCTTTCCCACTCCCTCTCCCCTTCCATTCACATCAAGATTCATTTTCGATTATCTTAATATACAGAAGATCAGCTTAGTATACACTAAGTATGGATTTCAACAGTTTGCTCCCACACAGAAACATAAAGTGAAAAATAATAGATGATTTTTTTTAAATGATGATGAAATCAGAGCAGACCTATTGTCTTGTTTAATCCCAGTAAGAGTCAAGTTGGGAATTGATAATTTCTTTTCTTTTTTTTTTTTTTTTTTTTTTTTTTACAGAGGATCAGTTTAGTATGCATTAAGTAAGGATTTCAACAGTTTGCACCCCCATAGAAACACAAAGTGAAATATATTGTTTGAGTACTCGTTATAGCATTAAATCTCAATGTACAGCACATTAAGGACAGAGATCCTACATGAGGAGTAAGTGCACAGTGACTCCTGTTGTTGACTTTACAAATTGACACTCCTGTCTATGGCATCAGTAATCTCCCTATGCTCCGGTCATGAGTTTCCAAGGCTATGGAAGCCCTCTGAGTTCTCCGATTCTTATCTTGTTTAGACAAGGTCATAGTCAAAGTGGAGGTTCTCTCCTCCCTTCAGAGAAAGGTACCTCCTTCTTTGATGACCTGTTCTTTCCACTGGGATCTCACTCACAGAGATATTTTGCCAGAGTGTCTTGGCTTTCCATGCCTGAAATACTCTCATGGGCTTTTCAGCCAGATACGAATGCCTTTAGGGCTGATTCTGAGGCCAGAGTGCTATTTAGGACATCTGCCATTCTATGAGTCTGCTGAGTATCTCACTTCCCATGTTGGATCACTCTCCCCTTTATTTACTCCATCGGTTAGCGTTAGCAGGTACTAGACTTGTCTATGTGCTCCCTTTGACTCCCAGTCTCTCCACCATGACCAACTGTGAACTGAAATTGATCACCTGGAACAGTGAGATGGCATTGGTACATGCCACCTCAATGGGATTGAATTGGAATCCCCTGGTATGCTTCCAACTCCACCACTTGGGGCAAGTCAGCCTGAGTATGTCCCAAATTATACATCTCTTCCCTCTCCCATTCCCACTCCCATGTTCAACAGGGATCACATTTCAGTTAATTTTCAACACTTAAGAATAACTGTGCATCAATTACAGAACTAAACCAGTCATATTAAGTAGAACAGATAAAAAAACTACTAAGAGGGATAATGTATTAAGTTGTTCATTAACAGTCAGGGCTATGCTGATCAAGCCACCGTTTCCCATAGTGTCCACCTCACTCCAACAGGTTTCCCTCTTGGTGTTCAGTCAGTCGTCACCGATCAGGGAGAACATATGGTATTTGTCCCTTTGGGACTGGCTTATTTCACTCAGCATGATGTGTTCCAGATTCCTCCATTTTGTTGCAAATGACTGGATTTCGTTGTTTCTTACTGCGGTATAGTATTCTAAAGAGTACATATCCCGTAATTTCTTTATCCAGTCTATCGTTGATGGGCATTTAGGTTGGTTCCAGGTCTTAGCTATTGTGAATTGAGCAGCAATAAACATTAGGCTGTAGACCGCTTTTTTGTTTGCCAATTTAAATTCCTTTGGGTAAATTCCAAGGAGTGGGATGGCTGGGTCGAACGGTAGGGTTATCTTCAGGTTTCTGAGGAATCTCCAGACTGACTTCCATAGTGGCTTGACCAGTTTGCATTCCCACCAACAGTGGGTTAGTGTCCCTTTTTCCCCACATCCTCGCCAGCATCTGTTGTTGGTAGATTTCTGAATGTGAGCCATTCTAACTGGGGTGAGGTGAAACCTCATTGTGGTTTTGATTTGCATTTCCCTGATTGCTAATGACCTTGAACATTTTTTCATGTGCCTGTTGGCCATTTGGATTTCCTCTTTTGAAAAATGTCTATTGAGGTCCTTGGCCCATCTCTTAAGTGGGTTGTTGGTTTTGTTTTTGTGGAGTTTCTTGATCTCTTTGTAGATTCTGGTTATTAACCCTTTATCTGTTGCATAGTTTGCAAATATTTTTTCCCATTCTGTCGGCTGTCTCTTCACTCTCCTGACTGTTTCTTTTGCAGTACAGAAACTTCTCAATTTGATGCAATCCCAATAGTTGATTTTGGCTTTGACTGCCTGTGCCTCCCGGGTCTTTTCCAGAAATTCTTTGCCTGTGCCAATATCTTGAAGGGTTTCTCCAAAGTTCTCTAGTAACTTGATGGTGTCAGGTCGTAGATTTAGGTCTTTAATCCATGTTGAGTGGATTTTTGTGTAAGGTGAAAGGTAGGGGTCTTGCTTCATGATTCTGCACGTGGAAATCCAATTTTGCCAGCACCATTTATTGAATAGACTGTCCTTGCTCCAGGAATTAGTTTTAGATCCTTGATCAAATATAAGTTGGCTGTAGATGTTTGGGTTGATTTCTGGTGTTTCAATTCTGTTCCATTGGTCTATCCATCTGTTTCTGTACCAGTACCATGCTGTTTTGATTACAACTGCCCTGTAGTATGTCCTGAAATCTGGTATTGTGATGCCTCCGGCTTTGTTTTTGTTGTACAAGATTGCTTTAGCTATTCGAGGTCTCTTGTGCCTCCATATAAATTTCAGCACCATTTTTTCCAGATCTGAGAAGAAGGTCTTCGGTATCTTGATTGGTATTGCATTGAATCTGTAAATTGCTTTTGGGAGAATGGACATTTTGATGATACTGATTCTTCCAATCCATGAGCATGGAAAATTTTTCCATTTCTTGGTATCCTCTTCTATTTCTCTCTTTAAGGTTTTGTAATTTTCATCGTAGAGATCTTTAACGTCTTTGGTTAAGTTTATTCCAAGGTATTTGATTGTTTTTGTAGCTATTGTGAATGGGATTGATCTTAGAAGTTCTTCCTCAGCCGTGGCATTGTCTGTGTATACAAAGGCTGTTGATTTTTGTGCATTGATTTTATACCCTGCTACTTTGCCAAAATCTTCTATGAGTTCCAATAGTCTCTTAGTAGAGTTCTTTGGGTCCCCTAAATACAGAATCATGTCATCTGCAAAGAGGGATAGTTTGAGTTCTTCCTTCCCAATTTGTATCCTTTTAATTTCTTTTTCTTGCCTAATAGCTCTGGCTAGAACCTCCAGAACTATATTGAATAGCAGTGGTGAGAGTGGGCATCCCTGTCTGGTTCCAGATCTCAGTGGAAATGCTTCCAACTTTTCCCCATTCAATAGGATGTTGGCTGTGGGTTTTTCATAGATTGCTTTGATTGTATTGAGGAATGTTCCTTCCAAACCCAGTTTGCTTAGAGTTTTCATCATGAACAGGTGTTGTATTTTATCAAATGCTTTCTCGGCATCTATTGAGATAATCATATGGTTTTTCTTCTGCAGTCTGTTAATGTGGTGTATCACATTGATTGTCTTGCGCACATTAAACCATCCCTGCATACCAGGGATAAATCCCACTTGGTCTGGGTGGATGATCTTTCTGATGTGTTGTTGCATTCTATTGGCGAGAATTTTATTGAGGATTTTTGCATCTATGTTCATCAGGGATATTGGTCTGTAATTCTCTTTCAGTGCTGCATCTTTCTCTGGCTTAGGAATTAAGGTGATGCTGGCTTCATAGAAAGAATTTGGGAGGATTCCCTCTTCTTTGATTGTTCTGAATAGTTTGAGAAGAATTGGAGTTAGTTCTTCTTTAAACGTCTGGTAGAATTCAGCAGTGAATTCATCTGGTCCTGGGCTTTTCTTTGTTGGGAGGGCCTTTATTACAGTTTCAATTTCTGTCTCAGTTATGGGTCTGTTTAGGTTTTTGATGTCTTCCTGGTTCAATTTAGGCAGGTTGCATGTGTCCAGGAATCTATCCATTTCTGATAGGTTTCCCTGTTTGCTGGCATACAAGTCCTTGTAGTAATTTCTGATGATTCTTTTTATTTCTGTGGTGTCTGTTGTTACATTTCCTTTTTCATCTCTGATTTTATTGATTTGGGTCTTTTCTCTTCTTTTTTTAGTTAGTTGGGCCAATGGGGTGTCAATTTTGTTTATTTTTTCAAAAAACCAGCTCTTCGTTTGGCTGATTTTTTGTAATGTTTTTCTTGATTCAATCCTGTTGATTTCTTCTCTGATTTTAATTATTTCTCTTCTCCTACTAGATTTGGGTCTGGTTTGCTGTAGGTTTTCTAGATCCTTGAGGTGAATTGAAAGCTCATCTATTTGGTGTCTTTCCAATTTCTTGATGTAGGCACCTATTGATATAAACTTTCCTCTTAACACTGCTTTTGCTGCGTCCCATAAGTTTTGGTATGTTGTGCTGTTATCCTCATTTACTTCCAGAAAGTTTTTGATTTCTCTTTTGATTTCTTCTATGACCCATTGTTCATTCAGGAGCATGTTGTTCAATCTCCATGTGTTTGCATATGCTCTAGGGATTCCTGAGTTGCTAATTTCCAACTTCATTCCTTTATGGTCTGAGAAGCTGCATGGTATGATTCTAATTCTTTTGAATTTGCTGAGACTTGCTTTATGGCCTAGTATGTGGTCAATCCTAGAGAAGGTTCCATGTACTGCTGAGAAGAATGTAAAATCTTTAGCTGTAGGATTGAAAGTTCTGTATATATCTGTTAGATCCATTTGGGCTATAGTGTCGTTTAAATCTACTGTATCCTTGTTGATCTTCTGACCGGATGATCTGTCTATTTCTGAGAGTGGAGTATTGAAGTCCCCCAGTACTATTGTATTGGGGTCTAAGTCTCCCTTTAAGTCCGTTAATAAATCTTTTAGATAAACTGGTGCCCTGTAGTTAGGTGCATATACATTGATAATTGTTATATCTTCCTGTTGAATTGATCCCTTAATCATGATCTAGTGTCTCTCTTTGTCTCTCTTAACAGTTTTTGTGGTAAAGTTTATGTTGTCCGATATTAAGATGGCTACGCCCACTCTTTTTTCATTTCTGTTGGCATGGTATATCTTTTTCCAGCCTTTCACTTTCAGTCTGTATGGATCTTTGTTGGAAAGATGTATTTCTTGTAAGCAGCAAATAGATGGGTTTTGTTCCTTAACCCAATCAGCCAATCGGTGTCTTTTAACTGGACAGTTCAGGCCATTCACGTTCAATGTGACTAATGATAAGTGGTAACTTTGCCCTGCCATTTGCCAAAGATAAGTTCTAATATATGCTTTGAATTCCCTGTGATCTTTTGCTATGAGGTTTCCTTCCTTGGTTTCCTTCCTTTACCTTCTTTCATATTGATGATTGTGTTTCTGTGTTTCTGTGTGTAACACATCTTTAAGCATCTTTTGCAGGGCTGGACGAGTGGCAACAAATTCTTTCAATTTCTGTTTGCAATGAAAAGTCTTTATTTCACCTTCATTCACAAATGATAGCTTTGCAGGATATAATATTCTGGGCTGGCAGTTTTTCTCTCTTAGTACCTGGGCTATATCTCACCATTCCCTCCTAGCTTTTAGAGTTTCTGATGAGAAGTCAGCTGTGAGTCTGATTGGAGATCCTCTGAGAGTAATCTGACATTTCTCTCTTGCACATTTTAGGATCTTTTCTTTATGTTTCACTGTGGAGAGTTTAATTACAACGTGTCGTGGTGAGGATCTCTTTTGGTCGTGTTTATTAGGGGTTCTGTGAGCTTCCTGTACTAGGATTTCTCTGTCCTTCTCCAAACCTGGGAAATTTTCTGCTAATATCTCACTAAAAAGGCCTTCTAATCCTTTCTCCCTCTCCATGCCTTCAGGAACTCCTAGAACCCGAATGTTGGGTTTTTTAATAGTATCCTGAAGATTCCCGACAATATGTTTTAGATTTCTAATTTCCTCTTCTTTTCTTTGGTCTGACTGTATCCTTTCCTGTTCTCTGTCTTCTAAGTCCGATATTCTCTCTTCTGCTTCACCCATTCTGTTTGTAAGGCTCTCTATCGTGTTTTTCATTTGATCTATTGAATTCTTCACTTCAGTCACTATCACAGTTTCCTGTTGTACTAGTTGTTTCGTTTCATTTTGATTCCTCCTTAATATTTCATTTTCACGAGAGAGATTTTCTATCTTGTCCATTAAGGATTTGTGTAGTTCAAGAATTTGTTTTTGAGAACTTCTTAATGTTCTTATCAATTTTTTGAGATCTGCTTCTTGCATTCTTCTATGTCATCTTCATAATATTGAATTGGGGTGTCTTTTTCATTTGAGGGCGTCATGGTGACTTCCTTGTTTTTATGACCTTGGTTTTTGCGTTTGTTACTTGGCATATTGGAGATATTTGGTTTCTTCACTGTGGTGCTTTTTCTTGTTATACTATGACTCTAGATTAAGTGGACTATCTGTTTTTGATGGAGCCTTAGGGCTTGAGATGGGTGTGGCCTGAGAGCTCTGTTTGGTGTGCCAAAGGTGACACTCCCAGGTTAGGCGTGGTAAATCTCTCTCTCTCTCTTTCTTTTTTTTTTTTTTTTTTGATTCAAAAGGGAAGTAATTCCGCACAGCTGAACGAAGTTGGAGGTAGTTAGCAGGCAAATGATATACCCACAGGAGCCAGAGATCGGAAGCTCTTTCCCAAGAACCCCACAGGGAATCTGTTCGGCCCTCAGAGTGGGCTCAAATTCTCCTTCAGCCTCCCACTGGGTTGCCAAAGTTATGGAATTGTAGCGTCTCTGGAGAGTGCTCACATGAATTCCGTGAGTTCTCTCCCCCACCGTCTCTTTTTTCACAGTCTCAGTTCAGTAGCACCACAAATTTACTAGGTCCTAATCTCCTGTTAATTCGCCCCACCCAGAGTCAGGTTTTTCTGCTAGGCTCAGGGCCGGTGCAGACCTGAGGTCGCTCTGCTTATGACGTATGTCCAAGATGGCACCTGCTCTTTGTCTTGCTCGCCCTTGAGAGGTGAGCGGAGAGAGAGAAACTCGTGTCCGTACTAGTCACCCCCCCCCTTTTTTTTTTCTCTCTCTCTCTCTTCCAGTTAGCCTTGTGAACTTCCCCCCCTGGGGGTCGTTCCCTCTAGTCTCCTCTCTCCGCTTGCCTGCCGGTGTCTCAGGCTATTGAGGTTCGGCTCACCTTGCGTTCCAGCGCTGGTGTGTTGAGTCTGCTGCTGGTGTCCCGAACTGTGGGCTCCCACGCTCTCCACGCAGGTCCGCTGTGAGTCACGCGTTCCGGAAGAGTTTCTTCTGCTGTTTCCTCCCCTACTCTTCCTTGAACCTGCAGTATCTCCACTTTTATTAAACTATCTCTCCCCAGACTATCAGTGTGCTCCCTTCCTATTCCGCCATCTTGCTGGAAACCAGCCAACTCTGACTATTTTCCTTAGCAATCAATGGCTCCTGTCATTGTCACAGGCTTGACTGGGTTAAAATCCCATAGAAGATGAATTCCAATGAAAATAAAATAAATTGAACAAAATAACATATTTCCATAAAATTAATAAATGGAACTCAGCATAAATTCATATCAGTAGCTAATCTTAATTAAACAAATATAAGATTGGTTTTCCAATTCTGTAGTCCAATCATAAGACTTAATGAACTACTTTACTATGAACAACTTTTGAAAGTTTATCTAGAAAAACATCTATAGTCACCTAATTTTCTCTGAGGAGCTCAGAGTACCCAAATTCCTTAAAGCAAATTTAATTAATGAGAAGTGTGCCTAGAATGACCTTTTTAAACCTCACTGCTGATTGATAAATAAGACACTAGAATTAGGGGACGAATACCCATCAGTCATTTCTTGACTTTCTCAGAAGAGATAAAGACTGCAACACTAAATGCCCTTTGTTCTCAGCAGGGGATTGTGGAATTTCAGCTCAAAGAAAATGGGATCATAATTTCCAATACTTTCTTTTTGATGCCAAAGAGTTCCTACTTTTCTGTCTAAAGTGAAGTTGTATTATCTGCCTGCTACCTAGTTTCTGAGCTCTTTCAACACCCTCTGCTTCAATTGAGAATAGAACATCCTCAGAAGTTTAGGCCTATCTGAGCTGGGATCCCTTCTGTGCATCAGATGGAGGCTTTGCATTATGTTTTGGTGGAGCAGGTGGGAGGAGCAGCTGGTATGAGAAGTGAGCAGCCCGGCAAACAGTGAAGTTGAGAAGAGTGTGAGTGTGCGTGTGTGCGTATGTGAGAAAGGAAAGTGCTACAATAGGAGAATCTGCCCAAGAAATCGCAAACCCTCCAGTCTGTTCTCTAGAACTAACAGTACAACAAATGTGCCAGGTTAAAAAAAAAAAAGGCAGTGAGACCCTCAGACACTGTGAAAATCAGAACAACAGAAATCGAGATTAATGTTTACTAAAGCAAAGGAATTTGGAGTGAATTTCAATGACACATTATAGCACTGCATTTGCAGTTGTTTCTTTTATTTATGATTCCACTTACAGCCTTAATTTATTCTGAGAATACCTGTGGGTGCCCTGTGGATCCCTGTTCTTGGTCAGGTAGTGTCAGAGGCTTGGGATGTCTGGGAATAAGACAAAGATTTTGTTCTCATGCAACTTACTGATTTTCTTTAAAGAACACAGATTATTTTGGAATTGCTATAACTATTGCTTTTATACAATGAAATAAATTCCTCCTTTTATTTATTTTTTTTATTTATTTATTTTTTTTTTGACAGGCAGAGTGGACAGTGAGAGAGAGAGACAGAGAGAGAAAGGTCTTCCTTTGCCGTTGGTTCACCCTCCAATGGCTGCCGCTGCAGCCGGCGCACCGTGCTGATCCGATGGCAGGAGCCAGGATCCAGGTGCTTTTCCTGGTCTCCCATGGGGTGCAGGGCCCAAGCACCTGGGCCATCCTCCACTGCACTCCCTGGCCATAGCAGAGAGCTGGCCTGGAAGAGGGGCAACCGGGACAGAATCCGACGCCCCAACCGGGACTAGAACCCGGTGTGCCGGCGCCGCAAGGTGGTTCCTCCTTTTATTTAAAGTTTCAATTGATAAAAAATGTTTTATTTACTTGAGATCAAAAGTCTACATATTTTCCCCATTTATATTGAACCAGAATGAGACATTTAATTGAAGACTATAAACTATAATTTTAATCTTTTTTGTTGTATTAGCCTTTCCTTTTCTTCTTAAACCTACTTAAGTACTTGATATGAACAGGTAATATATGAACATTCACATATGAATTCATAGGATTCACCATGCTGAATCCTAAGAGTTAGCCTCCTGTTTTAGCATTCTTTCTGCTGCTGTTGTAGAATACCTGAGGCTAGGTAATTTAAAGATTTATTTATTTTACTTGAAAGTCACAGTTATACAGAGAGAGAGGGAGAGACAGAGTGTGTGAGAGAGAGAGAGAGAGAGAGAGAAAGAGAGTAAGGTCTTGCATCTGATGGTTCACTCCCTAGATGGCTGCAATGGCTGGAGCTGCACCAATCTGAAGTCTGGAGCTAGGAGACTCCTCCAGGTCTCCCACACAGGTGCAGGGGCCCAAGGACTAGGGCCATCCTCTATTGGCCATCCTCTATGGCCATCCCAGGCCATAGCAGAGAGCAGGATTGAAAGTGGAGCAGCAGGGTCTTGAACCGGCGTCCATATGGGATGCCGGCACTGCAGGCAATGGTTTTACCGGTACACCACAGCGCTGGCCTCGAGGCTAGGTAATTTATAATGAAGAGAAATTCATTTGGCTGACAGTTCTAGAGGTGGGAAGGCCCTCTTCAGATGCTTTGTGTGTGTCATCCCATGGACAGGCAGGAGAGAGCACCAGCAAGAGGGTGCCAACCTTGCTTTTATCACAGTCCATTTCGGAGATGACACACTTCTGTGGTAATGACATTTATCCATTTATGAAGGCAGAGCCCTCAGGACTTCTTATTAGGTCCCATTTTCCAACATTGTGGTGTTGAGGACAAAGTTTCCAACACATGAGCATTGGAGAACACATTCAAACCAGAGCATCTCCCCCACTTCCTCTTTCCTGGCCAGTTTCTGCCCTCTAGAGGCAAATTATTAGCTGCTTGTTAGTGCTTCAAAATATATTCATTACATAAGCAAATATAAATGTGTATATGTATTTATGAGTATAAATCTATTTTTCTGCTTTTGCAAATACAAAATGAATTGTATGTATTTTTCTGCACTCCCTCAATCAACAACGTACCTCTTGGCACTCTGTATCGGGAGACAGAGAGCTCCTTTTAATAGATGTGTAGGATTCTAGTGGGTAATATATGTACTGTGTTTCACTTAACCATTTCCTACTCATGAAGGTTTAGGTCTTTCCCAACCTTTCTAAGTAATGTAGTGATTTGTGTTGTGCATACATCACTTGACAGGTGTTCATAAGCATTGTAGATTAGTTCCTAGAAGCAGAATTTGTGGGTCAAGGTCTAGGTATGCTTGTATTTTTTTTTAAGATTTTATTTACTTATTTGAGAGGTAGAGACACAGACAGTGAGAATAAGAGGCAGAGAGAAAGGTCTTCCTTCCGCTGGCTGACTCCTCAATTGGCAGCAATGGCTGGATCTGCACTGATATGAAGCCAGGAGTCAGGAGCTTCTTCTGGGTCTTCCATACAGGTGCAGGGGCCAAGCATTTGGGTCATTCTCCACTGCTTTCCCAGGCCACAGGAGAGAGCTGGATCAGAAGAGGAGCAGCTGGGACTAGAACTGGTGCCTGTATGGGATGCTGGCATGGCAAGCAGAGGATTAACACACTGCACCACAGTGCTGGCCCCATGCTTGTATATATATTGTCAAATTGTCCTCAATATAAATTGTATTAACTTAGTAATATGTAAACCCGTTTCCTTAAAATCTTGCTCAAAGGATGTATTATCACAATTTTTTATTTTTGTCATTCTAATACCTGAAAAAATGCTACTTAGTAGTTCGAATTTGTATTTCTCTTATTTTCAGTAATAATGAGGATCTTTTCAGATATTTGAGTTATTCATATCCATTTTTGAAATTATTTTTAGGTGGCTTAAAACAATTATTCAGTCTACTGTTGATGGGCATTTGGGTTGATTCCAGGTCTTAGCTATTGTGAATTGAGCTGCAATAAACATTAAGGTGCCGACAGCTTGTTTGTTTGACAATTTCTTTTCCTTTGGGTAAATTCCAAGGAGTGGGATGGCTGGGTTGAATGGTAGGGTTATATGCAGGTTTCTGAGGAATCTGAAGACTGACTTCCATAGTGGCTTAACCAATTTGCATTCCCACCAACAGTGGGTTAGTGTCCCTTTTTCCCCACATCCTCTCCAGCATCTATTGTTGGTAGATTTCTGAATGTGAGCCATTCTAACTGGGGTGAGGTGAAACCTCCTTGTGGTTTTGATTTGCATTTCCCTGATTGCTAGTGCTCTTGAACATTTTTTCATGTGTCTGTTGGCCATTAGGATTTCCTCTTTTGAAAAATGTCTACTGAGGTCCTTGGCCCATCTCTTAAGTGGGTTGTTTGTTTTGATGTTGTGGAGTTTCTTGATTTCTTTGTAGATTCTGGTTATCAACCCTTTATCAGTTGCATAGTTTGCAAATATATTTTCCCATTCTGTTGGTTGTCTCTTCACTCTCCTGACTGTTTCTTTTGCAGTACAGAAACTTCTCAATTTGATGCAATCCCAAATGTTAATTTTGGCTTTGACTGCCTGTGCTTCTGGGGTGTTTTCCAAGAAGTCATTGCCGGTACCTATATCTTGCAGGGTTTTTCCAGTGCTCTCTAATAATTTGATGGTGTCAGGTCGTAGATTTAGGTCTTTAATCCATGTTGAGTGGATTTTTGTGTAAGGTGAAAGGTAGGGGTCTTGCTTCATGATTCTGCACGTGGAAATCCAATTTTCCCAGCACCATTTATTGAAGAGACTGTCCTTACTCCAGGGATTGGTTTTGGATCCTTGATCAAATATGAGTTGGCTGTAGATGTTTGGATTGATTTCTGGTGTTTCAATTCTGTTCCATTGGTCTATCCATCTGTTTCTGTACCAGTACCATGCTGTTTTGATTACAACTGCCCTGTAGTATGTCCTGAAATCTGGTATTGTGATGCCTCCAGCTTTGTTTTTGTTGTACAAGATTGCTTTAGCTATTCGAGGTCTCCTGTGTCTCCATATGAATTTCAGCATCATTTTTTCCAGATCTGAGAAGAAGGTCGTCGGTATCTTGATTGGTATTGCACATCAAGAGTAGACTGGATAAAGAAATTATGGGACATGTACTCTATAGAATACTATACAGCAATCAAAAACAATGAAACCCGGTCATTTCCAACAAGATGGAGGAATTTGGAAAACATCATGCTGAGTGAATTAAGCCAGTCCCAAAGGGACAAATATCATATGTTCTCCCTGATCAGTGACAACGAACTGAGCACCAAAGGGGAAACTTGTTGAAGTGAAATGGACACTACGAGAAACAGTGACTAGATCAGTTCTTGTCCTGACAGTTGATGTACAATGTAATACTTTATCCATTTTAGTATTTTTTGTGTTCTAGTACCATTGGTTGAACTCTGTAATTAACACTCAATTATTCTTAGGTGTTTAAATTTTAACTGAAAAGTGATCCCTGTTAGGAATTTGGAAAACATTATGTTGAGTGAAATAAGCCAATCCCAAAGGGACAAATACCACTTGTTCTCTCTGATAGGTGACAATTACCTGAGCACCAAAAAGGAAACCTGTTAAAGTGAAATGAACACTATGAGAAACGGTGACTTGATCAGCCCTCACCCTGACTGTTGATGAGCAACTTGATATGTTATCCCTCTTAGTATTTTTTTTTGTTTGTTCTACTTAATACTTTTGGTTGAATACTGTAATCAATACACAATTCTTCTTAAGTGCTGAAACTTAACTGAAAAGTGATCACTGTTAAATATAAGAGTGGGAATAAAAGAGGGAGGATTGTGCAATTTTAGACATGCTCAAGCTGACTTACCTCAAACGGTAGAGTTAGAAACATACCAGGGGATTCCAATTCAATCCCATCGAGGTGGCATGTACCAATGCCATCTCATTTGTCCCAGTGATCAATTTCTGTTCACAATTGATCATAATGATAGGACTAAGAACCAAAGGGATCACATAAACAAGAATAGTGTCTGCAAATACTAGGTGATAGAATAAAAAAGGGAGAGAATGATCCAACATGGGAAGTGAGATACACAGCAGACCCATAGAATGGCAGATGTCCTAAACATCACTCTGGCCTCAGAATCAGCCCTTGAGGCATGCGGATCTGGCTGAAAAGCCCATGAGAGTATTTCAGGCATGGAAAGCCAAGACACTCTGGAAAAAAAAAAAAAAACCTAAATGAAAGATCTCCGCGAGTGAGATCCCAGTGGAAAGAATGGGTCATCAAAGAAGGAGGTACCTTTCTCTGAAGGGAGGAGAGAACTTCCACTTTGACCATGGCCTTGTCTAAATATGAGCAGAGTTGGTGAACTCAGGGGGCTTCCATAGCCTTGGCAGCTCATGACAAGCGCCTAGGGTGATTACTGATGCCATAAACAAGAGTGTCAATTTGTTAAGTCAACAACAGGAGTCACTGTGCACTTACTCCTCATGTAGGATCTCTGTCCTTAATGTGCTGTACATTGTGATTTAATGCTATAACTAGTACTCAAACAGTATTTTTCACTTTCTGTTTCTGTGTGGGAGCAAACTGTTGAAATCTTAATGTATGCTAAACTGATCTTCTGTATATAAAGAGAATCGAAAATGAATCATGATGTGAATGGAAGGGGAGAGGGAGTGGGAAAGGGGAGGGTTGTGGGTGGGAGGGACGTTATGGGGTGGGAAGCTATTGTAATCCATAAGCTGTACTTTGGAAATTTATATTCATTAAATAAAAGTTAACAACAAAACAAAACAAAACAAAACAAAAAAACAATTATGATACAGTTCTGGGGATCCAAAGTCCCTTTTCACATTTCCTTTTATATAAAATCTTCATAATCATTACCTGCTTTTCCACTGAGCTACTCTTTGATCCTATTGACCAACAATAACCCAACAGGGCTCATGGGATTTAGCTGTAGTCTAACACAAAATATGTTGCAAATATTTTACCCAGTTTTTTTTTTTCTGAAGATTTATTTATTTTATTTGAAAGATTTAGAGAGAGAGAAGGAGAGGCAGGAAGAGAGAGGGAGAAAGAGAGTGCTTCCATCCACTGGTTCACTCCTAATTGGCCGCAATGGCCAAAGCTGCGCTGATCCGAAGCCAGGAGCCAGGGGCTTCTTCCAGGTCTCCCATGTGGGTGCAGGGGCCTGAAGTCTTAGGCCATCTTCTACTTCTTTCCCAGGCCACAGCAGAGAGCTGGATCAGAAGTGGAGTAGCCAGGACTGGAACTGGAACTCATATAGGATGCTGGCACTGCAGGCGGCAGCTTTACATGCTACTCCACAGCGCTGGTCCCTTACCCAGTTTTTATTTTTCTTTTTGTCTTGTTTTTATTTTCTTCTTCTTCTTTTTTTTTTTTAATTTGACAGGTAGAGTCATAGACAATGAAAGAGAGACACACAGAGAAAGCTTTTCTTTCCGTTGGTTCACTCCTCAAATGGCCACCACGGCAGGCGATGCGTCGATCTGAATCCAGGAGCCAGGTGCCTACTCCTGGTCTCCCATGCGGGTGCAGGGCCCAAGCACTTGGACCATCCTCCAATGCCCTCCTGGGCCACAGCAGAGAGCTGGACTGGAAGAGGAGTACCCGGGACTAGAACCTGGAGCCCATATGGGATGCCGGTTCTGCAGGCGGAAGACCAACCAAGTGAGCCAGCCCTTTGTTTTTATTTTCGTGCAGAGCTTTTACAAAGGTAAATTTTATTAACCCTTCAGTTTACATTCTCTTGTTTTTGTGTTATTTTTATAAAGGTTTTCTTTATAAAAGTTGTTTTTTATTTTCTTTTCAGATTTTTATAGCTTTTATTTTGTTTGTTATATTTAACTATTTAAGATTTCTAGAGGCAATTTTGGTGTAAGATATATCAGGATAATGGGAACTTTCTTGGTTGGGTTAAATTCAGCTGAATATTAAATAAATGTAAGGATGCATTAGACAAAATTGAATTTTAGATCGCTCCAATGGAGGTCCAGAACTGGTATAATATACCATGATGAAGGATTCCGGTATTCTATGTCATTGCTTCCATTTCCAAGGTCACTTTATGGTCCAAGATACCTACTGCAGCTCCATCCAAAGCACTTGGATCCAGCCAACAGGAGCAAATGATGAAGAAAGGCAAATCCTTTCCATTTAAGGACACTTCTCGGCAGCTGTTCATAGTGATTCTCAAACATCCTGTTGGCTAGTCACATGACCACAGGAGCTGGAAGGGACCAGGGAAAGAAAATCATATACTCAGATAAATGCACATTTGAGTGGATGTTGAAAGATAATTGGTTGTCCATGCCACAGCATTCAATTTTATTTTCTAGATGGCTATCCACTTGTTGCAACAGTATTAAGGAACTGATTTTCATCCAGGCTTCTCTAAAGTCATTTTGTTAATTTTTGTATATATTTAATTAAGTTTTAGAAATAGTGCTCTATTTCATTTTCTGTTTTTCTCTTCATATGTCAGGACCACACTGCTGTGTTTTTAGTTTCTATTTTTGTCTCATATGACCGGACAATACTCTTTCTACTTATTTTTCCCTTTGAGATTTATTCTCTTTTTTCTCCCACACATATTATAGCATTTATTGTTATATTTAAAAAAACAAATATATGGTTTTCACATGTTTACTTCCTAAATTCTTAGTTATTTTTATATACTTGCGCTTTCATAATCTGGGAAAAATTAATTAAAAACTACTTCCTTTAGTATATTTCTGCATATTTCTTTTTTTTTTTAGCTTACAAATATGGTTGCAGAGACATCGCCATCTTGTTTAATTAGGGATGTGACAAATCTTTGATTTGTACACAGATAGTGCCATTTTCCCCCAAATTTTGCAGTTCAGTTGATTACTGCCCCCAGATAAATTTTGGATGTTCATAATTGTTCATTGGAGACTTCATTGGTGAAGTGGCATTTGTTGTGACCATTAATGAGTGCCACAGCACATGCACATGTGTCATGCCATGTAGGAGGCACACTGCGGAGGACTGTAAATGGACAATCAGCGTTCCAATGCAACCAAATC
The DNA here is from genome assembly GCF_964237555.1 of Oryctolagus cuniculus. Taxonomy (NCBI): domain Eukaryota; kingdom Metazoa; phylum Chordata; class Mammalia; order Lagomorpha; family Leporidae; genus Oryctolagus; species Oryctolagus cuniculus. Next base: position 14,656,941 of record NC_091439.1, read on the forward strand.
ACGAAGAGCTGGATGAGAGGCCTCTATGTGGAATTTGTGCAGGAAGGAATAAATATGAAAAAAAAAAAAGGCAGAGAACTGCCACACACACACACTCACACAAACACACACACTTTTAAGGTTAATTTATTTATTTGAAAGGTAGAGTTATATAGAGGAAGAGGCAGAGGCAGAGAGAGAACTCTTCCATCTGCTTGTTCATTCCCCAAATAGCCACAGAGGGCCAGGGTGAGGCCAGGCGGAAGCCAGGAGCCAGGAGCTTCTTCTAGGTCTCCCATGTGGGTGCAGGGACCCAAGCATTTGGGCCATCTTCCACTGCTTTCCCAGGTATATTAGCAGGAAGCTGGATGGGAAGTGGAGCAGCCAGGACTCAAACTCATGTCTACAAGGGATGCTGGCACTGCAGGCAGCGGTACAACATGCTATTCCACAGCACAGGCCCCACTGTCTTATATTTGTGCTTAATAAATATTGATGATTTGCTATTGGATGTGTGGTTATTCATTACTTTTAGATATTCATTGTGGATTGTGATAAAATGTCTTCTTTATTTGGTTAAATATGAATATTTTGGCTCTTGAATTCAACTAGGTCTGAATATTAAGATCATGACCACTTTTTCTTTTTTGTTTAAGGATTTATTTATTTGAAATGCAGTGTTAGAGAGAGGGAGAGACACAGAGGAAGAAATCTTCCACCTGCTGGTTCACTCCTCAAATGGCCTCAATGGCCAGGGCTGGGGCAGGCTGAACCCAGGAGCCAGGAGCTTCATCCAGGTCTCCATGCAAGGGCCGAAGCACTTTGGCCATCCTCTGCTACATTCCCAGGTGCATTAGCAAAGAGCTGGATTGGAAACAGAGCAGCTTGGACATTTACCGGTACCCATATAGGATACTGGCATCATAGGTGGCAGTTTTGCCCAGCACACCACAATGCCAGCCCCAATTTTTCTTCATGTTTACATATGTGTGGCACATTTTTGCCATTATTTCAATTTCAACTCTTTGAAATCACATTTAAAATTATTTCTCTTATGTTGCATATTGTTGAGTCTAATCAAACATTTATTTTTTAAAACAAATGAATTTCTTTATCTGAGTATTTGTTAATTTTGGTCATTTTTTTAAAGATTTATTTATTTATTTGAAAGTCAGAGTTACACAGAGAAGGAGAGGCAAAGAGAGAGAGAGGTCTTCCATCCACTGGTTCACTCCCCAGTTGGTTGCAATGGCTGGAGCTGTGCCAATCCAAAGCCAGGAGCCAGGAGCTTCCTCCGGGTCTCCCACACGGGTGCAGGGGCCCAAGGACCTAGGCCGTCCTCCCCTGCTTCCCAGGACACAGCAGAGAGCTGGATCAGAAGTGGAGCAGCTGGGACTCGAACCAGTGGCCATATGGGATGCCAGTGCTGCAGGCCAGGGCTTTAACCTGCTGCGCCACAGTGCTAGCCCCAGTACAGATTCAATGAAAGTATTTGTAAAATACACCTGGTAATGGTTTCATATTTAAAATCTATAAGGAACTCACATAACTCAATAGCAAAAAAATCAAATAACTTGATTTAAAGATGGGTATAGGACCTGAATAGATATTTTCCCAAACATGCAAATGGCCAACAGTTATATGAATCACTAATCATCGGAGAAATATAAATTAAAACTACAATGAGATGTCACCTCTTATTTTTAGGATTACAGTTATAGAAAAAGATGAAAGATGACAAGTATTGGAAAGGATGTGGAGACAAGGGAACCTTTGTACTTTGCTGATGGGAATGTGAATTTTTACAGCCATTCTGAAAAAAAAAAAAAAAACCAGTATGGAATTTCCACAAAAATTTAGAACTAGAACTATCAAATGCTCCAGCATCTCTCCTTTGGGTAGGTATGTATATCCAAAGAAAATTAAATCAGTATCTGTGCTACCATGCTCATTAATGATAACAGACATTCGTGACAACATGGATGAAGCCAAAGGACATTATGTTGAAAGAAATAAAGCAGACACAGAAAAAAAATAATACTGCATGGCCTCGTTTGTACATGGGCTCTGATAAATTCAAGTACAAAGCAGAGAGTAGAGCTGTGGTTACCGGGGACTGGGGTGTGGTAAAATGCAGAGATGTTGGCCAAAGGGCACAAAATTTCAGTTATTCGGGATGAATAAGCTCTGAACATCCAACATACCACACGGTGATGATAGTTAAAAATACTGTATTGCATACGTGGCATTTTCTAACAGAGCAGATCTTAAGCCTTCTTACCACACACCCAAAAGAGGCTGGGTATGTTCATTGGCTTGACTGCAGTAATCATTTCACTATATATTAAAAAATATGACATCGTACTCCTTGGTTGTATGCAATTTATATTTGTCAATTATACCTCAACAAGGCTGAAAATATAGAAAGTAATGTTCATGACATAAGGTTGTTGATAAATGAGACAGTATCTATAAAGCATTTAATGAAATGCCTGTGGTATATAATAGGTACTCAATGGATTAAAAATAATTCCAAACTGAAAACCTTTAAATCAGAGAAACTGCAGAGTGAGTTTGGTGAGTAGAGGAAGTTAATTGAAGGCAGACAGCAGCCTTCCTCTCTCTCTTCCATGTGCCAGGGATGCTTGTACTTAACACGTAGCACAGAAATAACTCTTGTGCCTGTCTCTCCTGTTCAGACTATGAAATTCTCAAGTCGGGGGAATGTCTTTATTTTATATACTCATAGCTAGGCAGCTGCTGACACATCACACATAATCAATATTTGTTGTACTGAACTGCACTGAACCCTACCATCATTATCTGTTTCTCCCTGTGTGCCATTATTTTGTGGTGAAATGGCTGGACAAATACCTCCTGCTGGGGAAGCTGTTGGTGGTTTTCTGAGCAAATAGGGAGTACCCAGCATTCCACAGCAGGGTGGGCTCTGGGGATACCTTAGAGAGATGGCCTGTGAGACTGAGAGCAGCAGCCCTGCTTTAAGGACAGAGATGTTATGTATTGAGAGAGCAGATATGGTGTGCAATAAGAATTCAAATGGAAAAAAATCCCAAGGATAAACAGCACTCTGATTTGTTCTAGTGCAGTGAAGCTGCTGTTCACATAGGCAAGTTCTATGTGAACATGTGCTCAGGGTGAGTAGTGGCAAGGGCTTCCCTCCTTCCCTCTCTTTATCCCTCCCTCCTGGTGTGGTAGGTGATAAGGATACAAAGGCAGGCATCCCGGCTTCTGTCCCTGTGAGCTGGTCTAGTAGCCGATCTGGACAGTTGGGGTGTGAAAATCCCATACAATGTTCTACCTAGTTTTCATCAAAATAATCCTTCAAGTTCATTGCTTTTTTATTTTTTTTTCCTCTCTTGCCCTGAGTATCATTGTTGTATTTTGGTCTCAGCCAAAGTTAACCCTTTGTCAAAGTCTCATCATCATAGTCCTGGTTCACGTTCCATGTTGCAAAATTCCCAATAAATTATTACAGTGGTCATTTCAGGATGGAGGGGACTCCGGGTGGACTTAATTTCTTTATTCTCTTTATTCATCTTCAAGTTCTACAGAAGAAATAGGCCTTGCTTTTGCAATTAAAGAAGATATTAAGAAAAGGACATAGCCATCTACTTGCTCTGAAAAATTCTCTTTAAACGTTTGAACTCATATATTCATATTAACATCTTAACACAGAAAACCTACACCTCCCAGCCCAGTGTCTACAGAGATGTGAATATGTGACAGCCCATCGTGTTCTGGGAAGAGGTGTCTGTGCAGAGAGTGAGGACGGGGGAGTTACCCATGGTCTGGCATGATTTATGCTCAGCAAGATCATTGCTCCATCTGAAAGCTCTTCACAGTCCAGGAAGCTAAAAGATGCAGGACCTGCTCCAAATGCCACGTGAATCTGTGGACCGTGATCCCCTTATCACATATCCCAAGAGGGGCTGTTAGATATTTTTTGAGAAGCCAGTTGGTATTAATTCATATTACCATCTTCTTGTCAGCTGCTTTTGACACTTTATAAAGTTATTCATCAGCTAGTTAGCTGTCTTTCCTATTTCTCTTTACTAGGTTTGTGCTAATTTAATTTGGAATTGTTACAACCATTACTACATTTTTCAGTGTGGCTAAATCAGCCGTTAAACCCAGGGACCTATCAAGATCCAAGTGATGGAACATCAGATGTGTGTTAAAACAAGTGATCCTCCTGTGTACAGCAGATACAGATTATTTCTTACTGGTGAGGCCCCACCTTTATCCTTTCTGCCAGCTTCTTAATCCTACAAGTACCCACCTACCTTATGATGGAGTCTTAGAGTCTTAAAATGAGTGGTGGTGGGTGCGATTTATTTTTTGATATAGGTAAAGGTTAAAGTTACTTCCTTAGGAACTACTATTTTCCATCTCTCATGGCTATGTAAAGAATAATTCTGAAAGTATGTATTTATTTATTTGCAAAGCAGAGAAAGAGAGAGAGAGAGAGAGAGAGAGAGAGAAAGCGATCTTCCATCTGCTTGTTCACACCCCAAATGCCTACAAAGGGCTGGGACTGGGCCAGGAAGAAGCCAGAAGCCAGAAGCCAGGAACTCCATCCATCCAGTTCTCCCACATTGGTGGTCAGGGCCCAAACACTTGGGCCATTTTCTGCTGCCTCCTGCATGCATTAGCAGGAAGCTAGATTGGAAGCAAATCCAGGACTCAATCCCAGGCACTCCAATATGGGTTGGAAGCATCTCAAACAGCAGCTTAATCTGCTATGCTGTAATATGTGCTTCAAGAAGTTTTAGATTTTCTTTTGAACACATAGAAAAGTTATAGACTTATCTGCTCATATACATGTTCCTAGGATAGACTTGAACAATCTAAAAATAACTAGGGATCCACAGGAATAGTCTGGTCAATGTCCAGTTAGTGAACATGTGAGACATGCTAATAGATTTATTGATTTTTTTTTCTTCTCTTCCTACATTGAGACCATTTTCTACAGAAAAAGTGTTGCAATAGGTCTTTATTTTACCAAGTTGATGTTTCCCATTCTTTCAGGAGAATGAATGCTTGAATAGAGAGTGAAAAATAGTGGGAAGATGATGTGAAATCGCAGAATCATCTCTGCACGTGAGAATTGAGAAGTATGGCAGACCATTAAAAATTCTCTGTAGAGTTGAATCAGAGACTTCCTTGAGGTCTATGTCAACCCTGTGTTTATTAAAGCCAAATCAGAAATTTGACATCCTATGCACAAGATGTCCAAAAGCATGTTTTATAAAATCTCACAGAATCCCCGTAGGTGGATAGATTGAACCCATTATAGAGAGAAAGAAAAGGAGGCATAGAGGCGTTTGGAGCACGTCCTAGGGTACAGAGATGAGCAGCAGAAGAACTGAGACCTGAGCCCCTGCTCTCTTCACTTGAAAGCACCTGTTTTCTCCATGGTCCCGTCAAGAGCCTGGGCACTGGGTTAGGGGAGACTTGGCTGTTGAGGTCAGTGACAAGACGTCTTTGAGGGCATCCAGACTTTACCTGCGTGGAAATTTTCTCCTTTCTAGTAGGTCTGTCTACTCTTCAAAGCCAAGTTTGTAATTGAGGGGCTATTCTTTGACTCTGGAATGGAGGAAGTCACTAGTTACAAGGGGCTACTGCATTTGCATGCTGCACACCAAGTTCTCCTCCCTGCACACAAACATCAGTGTGGGGACCTCAGGAAGCTTCTGACTTCTTGGGGCTCTGCTTTTTTATTTGTCAAACAAAGGCAGTGAGTTAAAAAATCTTGAAAGACCTGCTCCTTGGGGAGCATTCTTTGTTAATGATATACCTCATTCTACCAAGCAAGAGATTCATGAATTCATTATGAAAGGAATCGGTCATTACAAGTTGTTCCATCTTATTTTTGTTTCAGAAATATGCAACGCTGTATTGTTTTGATAGTGTTTTCTCCCTCTTGGTATGGATGTTGCATATGATGAAAGTTAAAAGAAGCCTGTGAAGAGAAGTGCGAAGAGTTGGGATAGTGAGTCAGGTGGCAGAATATCTGGAAGCCTCATGCAGACACAGATGGCGGATGGAAACTGTTGTGGTGGGGAATTTCTGCCAGACATCCCATGGAGTTTATTACTAAATGTGGGATCAGTAAACTTTTAAAAACATACTGTGCATGTAAAATCATTTAAAATACTGCAAGTACAAAATCTTTTTGTTTCAGCAATACCTACTCCTTCCCTTCTGCTTTCTAAATGACTTAAATGAAAATCACAGCTTGGAGGTTAAACAGTTTTATATTTCGTAAAATTTTGGAAGATTCATTAGGCAAAGTGAAGGTTCTGATTGTTTGGTGGTCATTGGTTCTAGGACATGCTTCATTTGACCTCCGCAATTTTTTTAGGACAGAAATAGTATAAAGGACAATACAGAAGCATCAAGCTAATGTGAAGCACTAGAATAAAATGAAAGGACATTATGCACAGTGTGTGGCCTGAGCCAGCTGTTAAACTCAGCACTAAAGCAGAGTAGTTAATTTTATAATGTTTTTTTTTATAATGTAGGAAACAACCCTAATTAGAGAATAGTTACATCTTTCAAATGTATCTCGTGTAGTGAAACCATATACCTTGCAAGTGGAAGTAGGGATTTTATGGGACATTGAAAATGTTTTGGAGAGTAGAGCAAGATTGTGGCTGAGTAAGAAGCTCCAACGATCATCTCCCGGTAGAGACACCAATTTGAGCAGGTGTTCACACACCAGCCACCTTCCCCAGAGCTAAGGAAGCCAAGTGGGAGATCACAGTGCCTGTTTTTAGTATAATAATAAGAAAAGACAAACTGAAGAGGGAGGAGGTAAAGAGTTGCCTTGCTACCCCTCCCTGAACTCCAAGCAGTGCAACAGGGAGAGAGATGGGTAAGAGAGAGGGTATTAAGTGTAGGGCTTAGACTTAGAAAACAGTACCAGGCCCACTATTGGGAAACCCAGTGCCAGCCAGGGCCCCACAGCCAGTACCTCCAGACCGAGTGTCTGGACCCTCCTTAGTCAGGCAACCAAGGCACTGCTTCCACTGCCCTTCTTCCAACTTCTGGCAGACATCCGGAAGCAACCAACCCTGGAGCAAGGTTCTTGACATTGAAGAATAAGGCAAGAAAGAGAGCACAGGTCTTTGTTTTGGAGCTCAGTATCTTCTGCAGTAGGATCCAGCATCAAATATAGCTCAAAAGTCCCTATCCCCAGGTCAATGCCCACAAATGGAGCCCTCAGACCCGCCTCAGCAGTGATCAGAGACCTGTGTCCTGGTGGGATAGATTCATGCTTTGGTCTGTAGCACTATCAGTGGCACATGGACTTGGTATGTACCTCTGAGTGCGTGCAGGTCCCTGAAAAACTCAGGTGTGATCCAGCTTACTGTTGGTGGCCTAGGGATTGCCTCCACTAGGCCTCCTCTGGCCTCAATCAGACAGTGAGGAGCAAGACTCCAGCTGGTAGGGAGTAGTTCAGGAAAGTGAGCACAGGGCTGTGTCTTAGAACTCATTGCCAGGCTGGTAAAATCTAACACTGGGTGGATCCTAATGGGACCTGTTCCTGGGCCAGCATCTATGGATAGAGCCTCTGGACTGGCCCCAGTGACAGGTAGAGATTTGTGGCCCTAGTAATCAACTTATATCTTCTCTAGCATCACTGTGGCTAGTTGCAGCAGCTAGTTGCAGTAGTCCATCTCAGGAGCAGGCAGCCCACCCTCATGCTGCACTGTTTTCAGCAGGCTGGGGTCTCCAGTATGATCCAGCACTGCAGCATTAGTGGCCTCTGGGCTTCTCCCACCATTCCTCCTTGAACTCCTGACAGCATAGCATGAATTGTATAATTGTCTACTTGCAGGAAGAAAAGAGAGGGGGACACCAGGTCATTTCCTAAGACCCAAGGCTGGTTCCCTCTATAGTGAGTTTCAGAACTGGACAGAATACTGTGACACCTGACCAAAGAATGGAACTTGTGGATGAGGCATCTAGGCCTATCCCAGCCCCAGGTAGAGGACTGAAGGGATGGACTACCCTTTTTAGATGCTTCCCAGTTTATTCTGAACAACACAGTAACTGCAAATTTGGGAACACACCTGGGCTTGGAGAGCCCTGTAGCATGGAAACAGCAACAATATACCAACAGTGCACTTGTGGCAAAGACAGACATAGAGCATCATCTAGTGCTGAAATAGCAGAAGTGTCTACAGACTCAGAAAATTGGCAGGCTGTTTAGAATTCCTGGAAGGACAGCACATGAAAACCCAGATAACGAAGATTGGAATAAATACCTAATTCTTCATTGAACAGATGATGCCAATAAGCATTAAGAACTTGCCTAACACACACAATAAGGTGCCAGAAACTGATCATTTAGCAACTGACATCTACAAACTCCTGGATGAAAGATTAAAAAAATAGCTGTTTTAAGGAAACTTAAACTTCTAGGAAACACAAAGAACCAAATATAACAGAAACTCTACAGAGAGATTGAAGTAATTCAAAAAGCAAATCCTTGAGCTGAAAAGTACATGTAGAATTTAAAACATGACAGAAGGTGTCAATGAGAGAGTAGGTCACATAGAAGAGTTAGTGAGCTCCAAGACAGGCTATTTGAAAATACACAGTTGGAAGAGAAAAATGAAATAAAAGATCAAAGGGAATGAATACAACTTATGGGAAATTTGAGACAGCCTGAAAAGAGCAGATATCTGAGTTATTGGAGCTCAAGAGGGACTTAAGAATGCCAAGGAGGCAAAAAGAATGTTCACAGAAGTAATAACAGAAAACTTCCCAAACCTAGAGAAAGATATAACTATTCAAATATAGGAAGTTCAGAATTCATCAGTCAGAATCAGCCCAACTAAGTCTACCCCAAGCCATATCAAGCTCTGCAAGGTTAAGAGTTTTCTCAAGACAGAAAAAGAAAAGAAATAACACATCAGAGTGTCCCAGTTTGCCTGACAGTGAGCTTCTCAGCAGGAACGTTATAGGCCAAGAGAGATTAGGATGAGATTTTTATAGTGTTGAAGAAAATCAACTGTCCACCAAAAATATTACATCTGGCAAAGCTGTCCTCTAAAAATGAAGCAGAGATAAAGACATTTCCAGACAAACAAACCTGGGAGAATTTATCACCACCAGACCCGTCATATAAGAAATGCTAAAAGAAGTTTTTCAAGGTGAAATATAGGAATATTACTGAGAAGAAAGAAAATATTGGAAAGTAGAAGACTCTGTAAAAGTAACTATACAGACAAATCTAGAATGCTCTAATATTGCAAACAGTAAGTGTGAATTATTTATATCTTTAGTATAAAAATCCAAAAATAAAATAATTAAAATAGTACCTACATTAATATGTTAAAGAAGCAGGCATTATATGTCGCTCCCCCACTTGCAGAGGAATGACACCGGACCCTGCGCTGTTCTCTTTGCCCGGCCCTTCCCGGCTTTGCTGCCGGCCCCCCCGCCTCCTGCACGGATGTTCCTGGTGCATGTTGTCTCTCTCCTCCTTTATAGTCCTCTTCCACCAATCCCAACTCTGCTGCCCACACGCTGAGCACGCTGCCCTCCTCCAATCAGAAGCAGGATCAGCTCCTGCAGCTTGTTAGTTGAATTGGTGAGGCAGCTGTGTAGAAGTTGCTTACCTCTCTCAGCGCCACATGATGGGAGATCAGATGCATAGAATTAGTCCTAGCAGTTCCAGTAATTTAGTCTAGTCTCAGTTGCTCCCACAATTATAGAAAGATGTAAAACAGGACATTAAAAATTCAAAATGTGGGGAGTCACAGAGTTTGAGTGTAGAACTTTTCACAGGTATTTTAAATCTATTTTCTTTGTTTTCCTGTGTTACGATCAATGTTAAATTGCAATAATTTCAAAACAGCTTTTTATAACATAATGATGTTCTAGGAAAAAAGCACAAAGCAAAAATCTTTAATAGATTCTAAAAATAGCAAGCAAGGAGTCAAAACACACTGCTAGAGAGAATCACTTAACCACAAAGGAAGATGGTAAGAGAGGGAGAAAGAAAGAAGAAAGTAGCTAAAAGATAACTAGAAACCAAGTATAAATGGTGATAGTAAGATCTTAGCTATGAACAATTACCTTAAATATAAATGGATTAATATTTTCAGTTAAAAGACATAGAGTTACTACCCATATAAAAAAGCAGAATGCAACTATATACTGCTTGCAAGAAACTCGCTTCACCTCAAGAACACACATAGACTGAAAGTGAAGGGATGAAATAAGATAATTCCATGCGAAGGGAGTACAGAAGAGAGCAGGAATACTCTACCTCTGTCAGATAAGATAGACTTTCACTCAAAAGCATTAAAAGGAGACAGAAAAGGTCATTATATAACAATAAAGGGGTCAATCTGACAAGAGAAAATCATGGTAGATAAATATGCACCCAATATATGAATACTTAAAGTCATAAAGCAAGTATTAATAAGACCTAAGGGGAGAGATAGACTGTAATACAGTAATAGGGGACTGACTTTAGCACCTTACTCTTTTTTAATAGAAAATTTTTATTTAATAAATATAAATTTTGAAAGTACAACTTTTGGATTATAATGGTTCTTCCCCTCATAACCACCCTCCCACCCTCAAACCACCCAAATTCCTACTCCCTCTCTCATCCCATTCTTCATTAAAATTCATTTTTAATTATCTTTATATACAGAAGATCAACTCTATACTAAGTAAAGGTTTCAACAGTTTGTACCCACACAGACACACAAAGTATAAAGTACTGTTTGAAGACTAGTTTTACCATTAATTTTCATAGCACAACACATTAAGGATAGAGGTCCTACATGGGGAGCAAGTTTACAGTGATTCCTGTTGTTGATTTAACAATAGCACCTTACTTTCACTAATGGACAGATCACCCAGAAAGAAATCAACAAAGAAAGAACAGAGTTCACCTGTACCCTAAAATAGCAGGTCCAATAGACATCTATAGAGCATTCCACCCAATAACTGCAGAATAATAAAAATTCATCTCATCCATACATGGAATATTCTCCAAGATAATCATATAGTAGGTTACAAAACAAGCATCAAAACACTTTTAAAAATTCAAATAATATGCATTTATTATCTTTCCTGACCACAATGCAATAAAACTAGAAATCAGTAACAAGAAAAACTTTCAAAACTACAAATATAAGAAAATCAAACAATTTACTACTGAAAAAGTAATCAGTCAAGGAAGAAACTTTGATGAAAATTTAAAAATTTCTTGAAAGGGGCCAGCATTGTGGTGCAGTAGGTTAAGCTGGCATCCAATATGAGCAACAGGTTGAGTTCTGGCTGCTCCACTTCCAATCCAGCTCCCTGATAATGTGCCTGGGAAAGCAGAAAAAGATGATCCAGGTACATGAGACCCTGCCACCCATGTGCAAGACCCAGATGGAGTTCCTGATTCTTGGTTTGGCCAGGTCCAATTATGACCATCCTAGCTATTTGGGGAGTGAATCCTCAGATAGAAGATTTGTTTCTCTCTCTCTCTCCCACTCCCTCTTTGTGAATCAGCATTTAAAATAAATAAATAAATTTAAAAAAAATTTGAAACAAATGAAAATGGAAACACAACCTATCATTTTACTTGATAGAATGAAATTTACTTATTGTATAATGAAAAAGTTATTTTTGGATGTAGGAAAGTATACTTAATAACATACTTGTTTAATCATTAATATCATCAGTACATGTTAAATAATTTACTAATTAATAAATTAGTAAAATTTTAAAACCTAGGATAAACATCCTGATGCTTATTTGTGGGTTTCATAGACTCAAAAATGACAATCATTGACACCAAGGTGGTTGTTATATATTAGTTTGGGCTATTGCAACAAAGTATCACAAAATGGAGCTTATAAACAATAGGAATTATTTTCTGGAAGCTGGAAGTTCAAGATCTGAGTGCCAGCATGGCTGGGTTCTAAAGAGGTTCTTGAGAGCTGCAGACAGCCAGCTTCTCCTTTAGCCTCACATGGTAGAATTAGAACAATCTAATTCTCTGGCCTCTTTTTAAAAGGGGTTCATGAATGAATCTCATTCATGAGGGCTCAGCCCTCATGATCTGATTACCTCCCACATCCCTACCTCCTAATGCTGTCACATTGTAAATAGAGTTTCAAAGCAGGACTTCTGGGGGGACATACACAGTCAATCCATTGCATGTTTATTTGTACTTCACTCAATATTTCTTCAGTGTCATTGGTCAGAATAAAGATCATACATTTTAAATATAAATCATTCAAACATTGAAAAACTAAAATGATTTACGTCAGCATTTTCATTGTATTTGACACGTTTATCTTCATTTTATACTCACTTGAGCTTGCAAAAATGTCATCAGAAAAGACCATTTAAGACATTCCAATATTTAACCTTTAGATATCAGGAAATAAACTTCAAGGAACATGTTATTTGAAAAGGAATTAATCAGTATTTTAGTATGAAAATGTATTTTAGCTCTATCTAGTTGCTGTGGTATACTCAAAGTATGCTTGATCTGACTTCACAATTTCTTCTTATTAAAGTACAATTTGGAGAACAGGGTTTGTAAAGGAGTGGTCATTGAGCCATGGATTTAAATTAACAACAAAATGTGAAGCAATTCCACTTTAACATCTAAACCACTTGGTTGTGGCTGAAACACTGCTCTACACATAGCTTTAGTATCGTTAATTCCTTGACCACCAGCCTACTCTTTGTCAATAGCTTTGATTAGGAATGCCTACATATCATGTATAAAATCAAATATCTGAAAGTCAAATGAAATGATGAACTGTATTTCTAGGCTTCATGTGACATTTTGAAGATGTTGATGGTATACTCTATTTGCTGGAATGCCAAATCAGTAACCAGGATCCTGTCACATGTGGGAAATGGACAAAGAAGATAGATATTAGCAGTGCTAGACTTACTTTTGTGGAAGCACAGGTACATTGTCAAGAAAACTACTAGATTAGTAGTTAGTAAGAGGCAGGTAGGAACAATTGTTAAATAACATCCAATGCCAAAATGGTTACATTGCAATTTGTTGGCTGAACTCTGAATAGAAATGTAGCACTTCTAGTAATTTTGCAAATATTGGAAACCAACAGACTGGAAAAATTGTCTTGGCATATTATGTGCGTGGGGGTAGATTCCTTGTCATTTGTTTAGGTTTCTCCACATATCTTATTACTGTGTTAGCTTATTATACATTGCTTGAATTCTAACATGATTGTGATATTAGATTTGAAAGTATAATTTTCAGTAATAGTACAAAAATGTTTACTTTTAAGTGTCTTAAAGATCCAAGAAATGGATTAGAAAATTCTGTTTGTCAGTAAAAGTGGAATTGTTAGACTTGATGGAGTGCAGAAAATAAGCAACCATTTGAATGAAGGGGAAAAGATCATCAACATTAGAGTAAAGGAAAAAAGTCGGTTAAATTCTTAGATTCAGAGTATTCATTTTCAGAAAAGCCCTTTAGAAAAATAAAAATAAAAATCATGCCTATTTCCCACCTTTCAATCAATAACCTTCATTTGATATAGTTTTTTGCCATATGGATTGGGTCTGTTCAGTTTTTTTCCATCCCCCATTCCTCAAATTGTTTCTTGTACTGAATTGCAGTGACATAATTTTCTAAGCTATTGGTGTTTTAATTTGACTTTATCTAAATTTATTTTGTATATCGTGTAATAGAGTAATGAGAAAGTGGTTAAAAGGTAAATGAGGGGCTTGTACTGTGGTGTAGTGGGTAAAGTCGTCACATGCAGTGCCAGCATCTCATATGGTGCCAGTTCGAGTCCTGGCTGCTCCATTTCCCATCCAGCTCTCTGCTATGGCCTGGGAAAGCAGTAAAAGATGGCCCAAGCACTTGGGCCCCTGCACGCGTGTGGGAGACCCAGAGGAAGCTCCTGGCTCCTGGTTTCAGATCAGCATAGCTCTGACCGTTGTGGCCATCTTGGGAGTGAACCAGCCGATGGAAGCTCGCTCGTTCTCTCTCTCTCTCTTTCTCTGCCTCTATGTAACTCTGCCTTTCAAATAAACAAAAATCTTAAAAAAAGGGTAAATGAGTCTGAAGTCAGATCACCCTTTCGGTACCTGGGTCATATATATCAGGAAAATCTACCTACATCCTTGGGTCAAACTATGAAGTTATTCTGATTGAAAGACATGAGGGTATTTCTAACATAAAAATTTGTAACCAATATTTTGTAAGATTTATGTATTTGAAAAGACAGGCTGATGGGAGAGACAAGGATGGGCAGGGGAAGAGAAATATTTTCCATCTACTGGTACACTCCCCAAATGCCCACAGCAGCTGGAGCTGGGCCAGGCTGCAGTCAGGAGCCAAGATCCAGGAACCCCATATGGTTCTCCCACATGAGTGGCAGGAATGCAAGTACTTGTTCCATTATCTGCTGCCTCCCAAGTGCATTAGCAGGAAGCTGGATAGGAAATGGAGTCAGGAAATGAGTCTAGATATTCCGAAATGAAATATGGGCGCCCCAAACAGCAGTTTAACTGCCTATGCTACAATTCCTGTCCTGTAACCCTTCTATACTGAAGCTTAAAAAATTATAGCAAACCTGTGCACTGCCTATTTTATTCTATCTCCTCATATGTGTTTGACCATTTATGTTCTCCATTAGCTTTTCCATTTAGTTATTCCTTAGTTACTTGAAATTTCACTTCCTAAACCAAGATTTCAATATTTTAGCACAGTTCCCCAGATACAAAAGTATCTTTGGATACATACTTGAAGTCATTAATAATGGTGGCTGTGCAGTAAACTCTAAGAGAGAAACTGAATGGCTTCATGTCTCAACGATTTCTAAATTTTAAAATATTTGGCTACAAAACTAAAAACATGGATGAAAGGTTAAAGCCTGCCAATTTTGTATAATGAGATGGAAGCCAGTAGACTTGGATTCTAGTCTTGACCATGCCTCTGGTAAAACTTGTTGCAAAAGTCAATTTTATCTCTTTGGGTCTGTTAACTTTGTTAGTAAAATAAAAGAATTGAGTCAGTGGATCTCAGCAATCTTATTCTATATTTGTATGCCTATAAAGCCTGTTTCTCAATGAACTGAGGCCTTTCTGATATCATTTATTTTGCCTGGGGATAGATTTTTCATTTTATTTTATTCTTGCTTTGGAGTTACCCAAGAGCAAAGAGAAGTGCAGAGTTTGGCTTGTTTTTGGAGATGGCAGATCTTGTTAAGGTGCCCAAAGGTGTGGCCCTAGGAAGCCAGAGGGCAGCATGAGATCTCTGGTATATGAGGCAAGGAAATGGTAAGAGCTGGAGGCTGCAGAGGACAAATTTTATGCAGTCCACAATTTTTCCCAGGGCTCCATAGGAGTGATTTATTTCCATGGGAGAGAAACGTAAAGAAGTGGAGTAATGGAACCAATGAGATGTTAAAGTGATTCTGCTTTTTGTCTGTTACAATGAAAACTTTTTTAGCAAGTGGGGCTGTGCTGAGCCAAATTGGAGCCAGAGGAGAAACAAAAAAAATCAAGGATATTTATCCTATATTTAATATTTTGATATATTGTGTCATGAATATTTTTGCATAAATTTATATTTTCAAAAAATTTCATTAAAATATTATTTATCTTGGTTACTGTGATTTTTGGCAGCTGTTAAATTTTGCATCCAATAAAAATACTTTGTAATTCCTGTCTTCCTAGTGGGTTTGCAGTAGAGAATGCGCCCTCTAGTGGTGTTACTGCTCTCTACGGACTAAGTTGTGCTGTTCGTGGTCTATTGTTGCAGTCACATAAGGTCCATATTCCTAGCAACCAATGAATTGTGTACTCGAGTTATTCCTGCAAGTTTAAGGCAAAGGATTCATGTATAACAAATTGTTTCTGTAGGCAAAGCAAAACCACACCACTAAATGAGACAATCAATGTGCCAGAAGCAGGAAAGCAGCCTACAATGGCTCTGGAGAAAACTCACTCAAGGAGCAAAAAGACCAAAGGGTACTCACAATCCGGTGAGGTGGAAGGATATGGATATTTCTGGATATTTAGAGGCGCAGAAAAATGATTCCCAGCGTACATGTAGAGTAATAAATAACAGACCTTGACACGTTGTCTTCCATTCAACCAAAATGAAGCTTTCCCACAGCCTTTCATGAAGAATGGAAACAATGTGGGCTGTTGAATTGCATGAAGAAATATGTGCTTAATTACACATGATTGTGTAATAGAAAAAAACAAAAACAACCACAAGTTACATCTGGGGCCTTTTACAGACCATTTATAGAAGCCGGGGGGACAGCATGACAAGATTAGAGATTATCCATGCTGGCTCCTTGAGATTAGAGGCTAATGACTTATTCCTTTCTTCCTTTCTTGGCTTAAAATTGATTGAAAAGAAAAAACAAAATGCTGGTGGGCATGTAAGATGAGGGAAACAGCTTGGAGCTTCTTCTTCTTCTTCTTCAAAAAATAAAGGTAGAATTACCAGCAATTCCACCCCTCAAAGTAAATCCAAAGGAATTCAAAACAGGGACTCAGATACTTGGGCAACATGTTTATTGCAGCATTATCTGTAATAGCTAAAGAATGGAAACAACCCAAGTGTCCATCAATAGATGAACAGATGAGGAAAATATGATAAACACCATAGAATATTATTCAGCTATAAGAAACACTGGAGTTCTCATACATCCTGTAACATGGATGAACTTTTAAAACATGCTAATTGAAGTGAAATAAGCTGTATACACAAGGACAAATATTTATGAGTCCACTTATATGAAATACCCAGAGTAGGCCACTTCATAGAGACAAAAGTAGATTGCAGGTACCAGTGGGGAGGGATTAGGGAATTGTTGCTTAAGGGAAATAGAGTTTCTGTCTGGGTTGAAAAAAAGTTTTGGAGGGGTGGGCATTTGGCATAGAAGTTAAGAGGCACCTTGGAATGTCTGCATCCTATATCAGAGTGCCGGCTTCTGAGTCCTGTCTGTTTCCAGTTTCCAGCTTTCTGCTAATGTGCATCCTGGGAGGCAGCAGGTGATAGCTCAAGGCTCCTGTCCCGATGTGGGAGACCTGGATTGAGTTCCTAACTCTGGTTTCAGTCTGGTCCAGTCTTGGCTTTTGCAGGCATTTGGGGAGTAAACCAGAAGATGTGAGGTCTACCTGTGTCTACCTTTCAAATGAATAAATATAAACAAAATATTATGGAAATATGTATGTTGATACATACAGTATTGTATATTTAATTATGTCACCAAGATATATACTTAAAATTATTAAAATAACTTTTATGTTATATATAAGCATTTTACCACCATAAAATAAAAATATATCAGAAAAAAAGAAAAAACTTAGGTCAACATAGGTGTGTGAAATATAATACTGTCTGTATCATATCCATGTAAAGTCAATTCCTGCATTTTGGATTGACCAAAATTGGATTGAGTTAATTGGATTTGACCATTGCAACCTAGCGTCAAATAACAGAAGACTGTCCTCCAGAATAAATTTGTAAAAGAGCTTCTAGAGAAATAAAGCTGAGTCTAAACTATTAAACAGGACTTTTTTTAAAAACTTTTATTTAATGAATATAAATTTCCAAAGTACAGCTTATGGATTACAACGGCTTCCCCCCCATAACGTCCCTCCCACCTGCAACCCTCCCCTTTCCCACTCCCTCTCCCCTTCCATTCACATCAAGATTCATTTTCGATTCTCTTTATATACAGAAGATCAGTTAAACAGGACTTTAACATGGATTAAAGCACACACTTGACAATTTTGGTTTCGCAAAATGCTCTCCTGAATTTGAGTGAAATTTTACCCTGATTGTAGCGATCATTCCATCTCCCCTTCTTCCTGTAGCTAATCTCCCGGGAAGGGAGGCATGATCCTGACCTCCCTCCTGTCCCTGTTCTAATGTTTTTTCAGTTTTATATATATATATACACACATATATATATATATAGGTTGCAGTCAAGGGGATGGTGGGGGAGGGGCGCTGCGCCTCCTGTCTCTTCCAAATAAAATAACTGATATCATTTTTGGCATAACTTTGAAATATTGTGACTCAAAATACCTGGATACATTGGGATGTAGAATTTATACTATAGATTTTTCTGTGATTAAGCTTAAAAATAAGCATAGCAGGTTTTACCTTTTTAAAAATCTACTTTGATTTTGATATGCATTTATATTCAGTAAGAATATTTGAGGGCTAGAAAAGAAATTCTGCTCAGCTATTCATTAAATCCAGGTCTCCATATTAACTATTTGCTGACCTTCTTCTATTGTTATTAATATTTAAAAGTATTAAAGTTTCATTTAAAACATCGATTTTCTTGTTCCAGCATAGACTTTCTAGCTGAGAGTTTGCACCTGTTTCACTGCATCCCCAGCTGCTATAAGCGGAGGATCTATGCTTCATGTTTGCTTAACAACGTGAGATACGGAAACCTAGGGAAGACATGTGACTCTCTTCTGGTTTTAGAAACTCTTATTCTCTCCGCGTCCCACTTTTCTAACTTTCTCTTCGAACAGTGTCCTTGCTATATTTTTTAGCTTTTTGCCAAGTTCTTGTGTGTGCCTTATGTTTTTCTCTTGTTCTTCTTCATGCTTTTTATGCTCAAAAAGGCATTTTATTGCTTAGTAAATGGTTTGAAGTATGTTCTGTGTGTAGAGTATCCACCTAATGTAACAGCTGAGTAAATGTGTAGGTGCCTGTAGATGTGTGTGTAGACCTCTGTCTCTATGCACTTCCTAGGAAGATATGGGAGCCACTTGCCCCTGCCTCAGAAAAGTTTTGACGTGTATTAGGTAGGTGCCGCTTGCATGCAAGAAGCTGCGTGTATAGAGCTGATGTATATACTGATATATAAATAATGATGTAATAATGCACCTTGTATAAAGATGTCTAATTTGGGGTACAATTTTTATTTTTAAATATTTATTTTAATTATTTGAAAGGCAGAATTAGAGAGAGAGAGAGAGGAATAGACAGAGACAGAGGGAAAGATCCTCTATCCGTTGGTTCACTCTCCAAATGGCTGCAACAGCCCAGTCCAGGCCAGGCTAAAGCCAGGAGCCAGGAACTCCATCCTGGTCTCCCCTGTGGGTGATAGGGGCGCAAGTGCTTTCTCAGGCTCATTAGCAGGGAGCTGGATTGGAAGCAGAGATTCAGGACTTGATCCCATATGGGGTGCCAGCATTACAGGTGCTGGCTTAATATGCTGTGCCATAACAGCAGCCCCTGGGGTACATTCTAAAGTACCATAAGCACATGTATTAATCTCTAGAGTTGTTATTTTCAAAAGTTTCCAGTGTTTTATTGTTGTGATGCCTTAGAACTCTGACTTCTGGTGTGATGCGTGGTTGGGTCTGGAATTGATGAGCTACCTGTAAGTGAACATGTTCCTCATGCCCATGTTTAATTTTAAAGTGTCTTGAGGAATAATTTTTTTAAACAGATTTATTTATTTATTTGAAAAGCAGAGTTACACAGAGAGAGGAGAGGCAGAGAGAGAGAGAGGTCTTCCATCCGATGGTTCACTCCCCAACTGGCCGCAACGGCTGGAGCTGTTTTGGTCCAAAGCCGGGAATCAGGAGCTTTTTCCGGGTCTCCCACATGGGTGCAGGGGCCCAAGGACTTGGACCATCTTCTACTGCTTTCCCAAGCCATAGTAGAGAGTGGGATTGGAAGTGGAGCATCTGGGTCTCGAACCAGCACCCATATGGTATGTCGGTGCTTCAGGCCAGGGCGTTAACCCACTGCACCACAGCGCCGGAATAATTTTGCATGAACATTTGCATGAACAGCTTATTTACCTGAGTTTGTCTGAAAGACAGAGTTGCTGATGATAAAGATACAAATGATTGCTCTTCTAAGCAGCATTTCCTGGCCAAAGGCAGTCACTGTTGGATCTCAGCTGGGAAAAGCTACTCTTTGTTGCAATTCCAGTTTGCACATGCTGTTGGTGACTTGTTCTTGTCCCTTTAAGAAACCAAGGGTCAGGACAGGTGTTTGGCACAGTGGTGGGTGAGACATTGCTTGGGACACACACATTCCATATTGGAGTGTCTGGGTTTGCATCCTGGCTCTGCTTCCAATTCCAGCTTCCTGCTGATGTGCACCCTGAGAGGCAGCAGGTAATGGCTCAAGGACTTGGGTCCCTGACTTCCATAGGGGAGACTAAGATTGAGTTCCAGGCTCCTGACTTTGACCTGGCCCAACCCAGCTGTTGCAGGCATTTGAGGAGTGAACCAGCAGATGCAAGCTCTATGTCCATCTCTCTAATAAATAAAATAAATAATAAGCATTAAAATGCAAAGAGAAAGCACAGCAGTCACGTTTCATTTATTTTAGGAATGCTCACATGTGCAATAGGCAAGCTCTTCAGAACTACCTACTTGTTTTTTTGTTTGGTGTAATTTCAACAACTGTGTAATATTATAAACATCAATTGAATAGCTTTGCTTTCCTGAGAGTAAGGTCCTGTTTTTATGCAAATATTAACAAAGTAGTTAAGAAAACACAAGGAAGTAACAAAGAAAATATGACTCGTGGGCAGATGGTTTCTGAAATTACGGAGTTTTTCTGTGAAGCATTAGTTGTTTTAAAAGCATTAAAGCTGATCTTTCTTTGAGAATGTGGGTGTATAATCTAAGATTAAACACCTTCATTGCACAATGCAATTTACTTTGTGAAATAATTTATAATGACATTTTTCTCAAGATATTTCTTCAAATAATTTCTAGTAACTTTTCATGGGAGGGGTTTCTGGGAAGACTGATCTGAAGGCTGAGAGAAATTTTAAGAGAATTATCTATAGCAGAAAAGAATGTATTTTACACAAAAATACTTCGCTAAAAGGAAACTCTATGATTTGTCACACAAACCTTTCTAAGATTTATCAGATGCTCAGTGTCACAAAAACTACTTAGAACTTTTGAATATATTATTTCATGTTGCACTTGTAAACTCTTTTCTCTATGATGAAGAACAGCTGGTGGGTGGGCATTTGTCCTAGCTGTTAAGAGGCCTGCATGTCCTGTACTGGAGGACCTGGGTTGTTGTCCTTGCTCTACTCCTGATTTCAACTTCCTGATAATGCTGACCCTGGGAGGCAGCAGGTGGTAGCTGAAGTGTTTGGGTCCTTATCGCTCATGTGGAAGACCTGGATCAAGTTTTTGGATCCCAGCTTTGGCCTGGACTGTTGTCAGCATCTGGGGAGTGAACAAGTGGATGGGAGCTCTCTGTCTCTGTCAGTCTCTCTTCTTTGCAAATGAAAAAAAAAAAAAAAGAAAAAAAAGAATGAAAGTAAAAGAAAGAAAAAAGACAGCTGCTCACAAAATTCTAGGTAAGGTTTATTATTTATGTTAAATCACTTACTAAAATTCTCTCATAATCTGAACTTTAAAATCATTTCCTACCAGACATAATTTTGTAACAGCTTGCTGATTTTGAAGAATCTTGCCACTCATTTTCATTTCCACATTTTTTTTCAAGGGTGGAGGTGGAAATGGATACATAACGGAGCCAAAGTGAACAATGGGGGGACCCTGGTCAACTTGGTGTTGGCTATTTCTGCATCTCATTATTGTAGTGGGTTTTCAGATCACATTGACATGATAATGCCTAAACACTAACTGGATGTTCTATCCGACTTCTAAATTAATTTATGCTCTCTACTGATCAGCACATGGGACTATCTGGGCATTTGCCCACAGGATTGGCCACTAGGGTGGTGGGTTTGTGGCATCTAAGAGTCTAGAGATGCAGCCGTGGAACCTGGTCCCTCTCTTACTATCTTATATGTCTTTTATCAAATTGTTTAAAATCGCCACTTTCTCAATCAAGGTTTTTTTTTTTTTTTTCTGTAAAGGACTATGATTGTGCTTCCTGGTTAGAATGAAAGTTATTTTTCACCTGTTTCTAGAAGATTATCTTCTCTTCTCAGGTGTACTACTCTTTTATCATCCTCTCTTTCTTTTTAAATTTTATTTAACGTATACAAATTTCATATACACAGGTTTAGAAGCAGTGATACTTCCCACCCCACTCTTCCACCTGCCCATGCTGCCTCCCTTCCACCTCCTTCCTCTCCTAATCTCTCTATTAATTTTTATAATGATCCACTTTTAGTTTATTTTATACTCATAAGATTAACCTTACACAAAGTAAAGAGTTCAACAAATAGTAAGAAGAAATAAAAACACGGCTCAGGCCTGTAAACAATCATGGAAGCTCAAAATGTCAACTTCACTCCTATACATTATATTTTTGATACTCTATGAGTTACCACCGATCAGGGAAAACATACGATATTTGTCTTTTTGGTACTGCCTTATTTCACTAAGTTTAATGGTTTCCAGTTGCATTCATTATGTTGCAAAAGACAGGATTTCATTCTTTTTATGACTGAGTAGTATTCCATAGTGTACTTATACCATGATTTCTTTATCCAGTCATCAGTTGATGGACATCTGGGTTGATTCCATACCTTAGCTGTTGTGAATTGTGCTGCAGTAAACATGGAGGTACATTCTTTCATATGCTGATTTCATTTTGTTTGGGTAAATTCCCAGGAGTGGAAAGGTTTGGGTCATATGGTAGACCTACTTTCAGCTTTCTGAGGTATCTTTTTTTTTTTTTAATTTAATGAGCATAAATTTCCAAAATACAGCTTATGAATTACAATAGCTTCCTCCCCCCCGTAACTTCCCTCCCACCCACAATGCTCCCCTCTCCCACTCCCTCTTCCCTTCCCTTCACATCAAGATTAATTTTCAATTATCTTTATATACAGAAGATCAATTTAGCATATATTAAGTAAAGATTTCCACATTTTGCTCCCACACAGAAACACAAAGTGTAAAATACTATTTGAGTACTAGTTATAGCATTAATTAAACACCTAAGAGTAATTGTGTGTTAATTACAGAGTTCAACCAATAGTTTTAAGTAGAATAAAAATGCAACTTTTGTATTGTTGTGGCTCCCCCCCACCTCCCTCCCTCCAGTGGCCCTCCCCTCTTCCATTCCCTCTTCCATCCGCCCTGCATCACGTTTCATTTTCAATTACCTTCATATACTGAAGATCAACTCTGAGGTATCTTCATACTGTCTTCCACAAAGGCTGTACTAGTTTACATACCCACCAACAGCGGATTAAGGTACCTTTTCCCCCACATCCTCACCAGCATTTATTGTTTGTTGGTTCCTGTATGAGTGTTATCCTCTCTTACAACATTGGATGGGTTATGACCACTTCCTTAATTTAACATCTCCATGGAACAGTCTTCTCACTCTCTCTTCATTGTGAACCACACATTTAAGGTTTTGATTTCATCACTGAGTCAAGAAACATGCTATTCCGTTTTCTTTCCTTTCCTTTTGTTGATGACAATACCCTTTGGTACAGTAGGAGGATTCTTGCTGAAGTTGGGACATTGCATTCATCTCTTCCTCTTGATCTACTAGATCTATTATTCTGTAGTTTTACAAAATTAGGTTATCTGAGGAGGCCTGTTCCTTACAGAGCATTCATTTTTATGTTTTTGAGGTGTTTATGAATTTACTAGTTTACTGTGTAAAACTTTCTCCAACCATTTTCAAGCATGGCTCAAAGACTAGAAATATTCAGAAGTATTTCTTTTTTTCAGATATACCTATACCCTACCCTCCCTGCTTACTTTTAAAAGGGAGATAATCTAACCATATAGAAGAGTATAAAGAATCATATAGAAAAATAATATCCCATACTTTTAACCACATAGCTTTAAAAAAATCTACTCCTGTTGATAGACATTTCTGTGCTGTCATAAATAGCGATGCCTGGAATATTGTGTTCAAGTCTCTTTGGTTACCCTTGTAAGAGTTTCTCTAAGGAAGTTCAAAAAGTTTATGGAAAAACCAGAATTAAAAGTTGTTTATTTTTGTGCAAAACATACTGAAATCCACGTATATAAGGGCTCTTAATTATAACACATATTGGGGCCGGTGCTGTGGCATAGCAGGTAAAGCTGCCGCCTGCAGTGCTGGCATCCCATGTGGGCACCAGTTTGAGTCCTTGATAATCCACTTCTGATCCAGCTCTCTGTTATTGCCTGGGAAAGCAGTAGAAGATGGCTCAAGTTCTTGGGCCCCTGTATCCACGTGGGAAGAGCCAGAGGATTCTCCTGGCCCCTGGCTTCGGATCAGCGCAGCTCCAGCAGTTGCAGCCATCTGGGGAGTGAACCAGCTGGTGAAAGCTCTCTCTCTCTCTGCCTCTCCCCCTCTGTAACTCTGCCTTTCAAATAAAATAAATAAATCTTAAAAAAACACAAAAAACAATACATATCATAAAATACATATTAATAAACATTTTACATATGTGTAATACATATTGTAAAAACCTATGCATGGATTTCAAAATATTTTTGTTCCAAAATAAATTTATAATTCCACTTTCCACCAACTTTTTTTGAACACTCATAATGCCTAAGAGTGAGATTACTGAGACAATAATGTGTCTATTTTCAATTATATTAAGTATTGCCAAATTTTTCTCCTGCATTGTACGAATTTATATCTCTGACAGTAGTTTGTGACTGTTTATTGCTCCATTTTCTTGCCAACACTTGGATCTGTTAGACTTTAAATTTACTGCTAACTTGACAAGTGTAAAATGGTATCACATTATGGTCTGTATTTGCATTTTCTAGTTAAAGAGTTACATCTTTTCATTTGTTCACTGTTCATCTTTCCTTCCCATTGGCTTTCTTCTTTATATCCTTTGTCTATTGTTACATTGCACTTTTGTCTTCTTATCTCTCAGAATTCTTGGTAAGTTCTGGATCTCATCCATTGATGGTTGTATTTGTTGTATCTTCTGTTCTGCAGCATGTCTTATATATATATATATATATATATTATAGTACTGAAATTTTATTTTTAAAATGTAGTCAGCAGTGTATTTTCTTTACTGTTTTTACTTTTTTTTTTACCATCTTTCAGAAATAGTTTTCTATCCTATAGACATAGTCTTCTTAGAAATGTTTCAAATCTGTTTTTTGTTTTTAGAACTACAAACATCTTTTGTGTATGCTAGCCCAATTTATTAAATATGTTTAAAAATAAACATCCACAGATTTAACCAATCATTTCTTAAATAGTCTTTTGCTGAGCAACTTGTTAATTTCCATTGGTTTAATCTGTCAAGACTCCATTGCCATAATTCCTGGAGTTCTGTGCTAAGTGTTGATTTCTAAATGTTCAATCAAGTTACCCTGGAATGTTTTTTGTCTCTAAAACTGCCTGAGCTTTTACTGTCCCATTGCTCTTCTTCTTCTTCTTTTTTTTTTTTTTTTTTCCATTGCTCTTCTAAATACATTTTAGGACCAAGCCTACGAGTTTCATATGAATCTGTTGGGTTTTTGGTTGGAATTATGTATGAATTTGAATAAAATGAAAATTCTTAGAGTTTGATTCAATGAACTTACATTTCTTCTATTATTTTGGCTATCCTTTTCTATCTTTATTTTTGTAAGTTTTTTCTGACTGAGTGCTACCCATGTTAAAAACATTTATTTCCATGTGTTTCATAGCTTATGTTGCTGTTGTAAATGGAATCTTTAAAAGATTGCATGTTCTAATTGTTGCTGATGTGGGAATACTACAGACTTAATATAGTATTCTTTGTTTCACCTGGCATTTTGGCCAAACTTTCTCATAATTTGTTAATAGATTTTTTTCAGGTTCTCTAGACTGAAAATCACGTTATATACGAAGTAATGCTAATTATAATATATATAGAATTTATGCAAAATACCCCTTTATATTCCTTAAATCATTGCTTTATTTTATTTTACTATATTGGTTAGGACTTTTAGGACAAGGATGAATAGAACCAATGACAGATGTGTCCTTACCTTATGCCTGACTTTAAAGGAAATACTTCAGACATGCCAGGCTTTGCATTAGTAAGTATAATACACGGTGCTTTTAGTACTTATCCTGTTTAGCTTAGTGAAGTTTGTATTCTAGTACTATTTTTCTAATAAAAATAATCATGGGTGGGACAAGGGTTGTTAAATGATTTTTTCATTATGTTTTAAGATGATCATATAATTTTTCTCTTCTAATTGATTAATATGACCAATCATGTAAATATATTTTATCACATATAATCATCCTTATATTTCTGTTATAAATAAAAGATGGTTATTTAAAAATATACTGCTGGATCTGAATTAATAATTTTTATTTACAATTTTGTGTCCATGATTATCACTGTTATTAGTCTACTATTTTCATTCCTAAAATATTTTGGTTTTGTATTAAAGTTATTTCTTGATAAGAAATGACCTGGGTAAAAATATGCGAAAAAGAAAAAAAATAAAAGAAAAGAAAGAAAGAGGGAGGGAGAGATGGAGGAAGGAAAGCATCATTATATTCTCAGAATTTTATCTATGAATGACATGAAATCAGTTCTCATTGTATTAACATCATATTAACATGAGAATTGAAAAAATACTAAAATGAGCTGGGTGCCAGCCTTCCCTTTTTTAAAAAATAGAATGATCTATTCTGAATGTTTGGTGGAACTTCTCTCTCCCTTGTAAATGCATCTGAGTCTAGAACTGTCTTTTTCATGGTTGAATAACACGATATTTATTGAGGTCCCTTCATTTCAATTAATCCTTGTTAAGGAGAATTATATGTGTAGCAAATATTTAAATCTGGGACTGGTGCTGTGGCATAGTGAGTAAAGCCACTGCCTGCAGTGCCAGCACACCATATGGGCACCAGTTTGGGTCTTGGCTGCTCCATTTCTGATTCAGCTCTCTGCTGTGGCCTGGGAAAGCAGTGGAAGAAGGCCCAAGTCTTTGGGTCCCTGCACCAGCATGGAAGACCCTGAGGAAGCTCCTGGCTCCTGGTTTCAGATCGGCACAGCTCTGGGCATTGTGGTCACCTGGGGAGTAAACCACTGATGGAAGACGCTCCCTCTCTCTTTGCCTCTCTGTACCTCTACCTTTCAAAAAAATAATCTTTTTAAAACATTTAAATCTACTCAGGGGGCTTCCATAGCCTTGGCAGCTCATGACAAGAGCCTAGGGTGATTACTGATGCCATAAACAAGAGTGTCAATTTGTTAAGTCAACAACAGGAGTCACTGTGCACTTACTCCTCATGTAGGATCGTTGTCCTTAGTGTGCTGTACATTGAAATTTAATGCTATAACTAGTACTCAACCAGTATTTTTCACTTTATGTTTCTGTGTGGGAGCAAACTGTTGAAATCTTTACTTAATGTATGCTAAACTGATCTTCTGTATATAAAGAGAAACGAAAATGAATCTTGATGTGAATGGAAGGGGAGAGGGAGTGGATAAGGGGAGGGTTGTGGGTTGGAGGGACGTTATGGGGGGGAAGCCATTGTAATCCATAAGCTGTACTTTGGAAATTTATATTCATTAAATAAAAGTTAAAAAAAGAAAAAAAGAAAAAAAAAGAAAAAAAAACATTTAAATCTGAGACAACTTATATTTATACATTTATTTAAATACAGAATGTCATGTAAATTGTTTATGACAATTATCTAATCAAGGGGCACAATTTTAAATTCTGAGCTCCTATGTAGATCATGAACCCCTTAACTTTTGGAGTTTTTAATGCAAATTTGTAAGATTGAGTATGTGGATGCTGTGATAACAGCAACTAATATTTATTGGATGCATATTCTGTGTCAGGAAGTTTATTTTTAACATTTACTGCTTGTGACAATCATATGAGATTTGGCTAATCATATTAGACATGACTAAATTGAGGTACAGGGGTCAGAAAATTTGTACAAAATTTCATGGGTAATGAATGGCAGATTTGAGATTTAAACTAAAGCTGGTGTTCTTTTTTTATAACATCTTACTGGGAAATAGATGACAAAGCCTGAAAATCAGTTTTGATAATAAGTAACAACAGATTTCTCTGCTGTTATTTTTTTATATTGAGGCACATGGTATAAGAATGTATGACAATTGACTATGATAAATATAAATATTGTAGGGTTTTTATGGCTGTCACATGGTCTATCCACTGCACAACTCTGGGGGGGGGGCACTGTTTATATGGGTCCCAAAGTGAATGGTCCCTGTCTGGATTTCTACAGTACCATGGCACTTGATCCTACAAATAGGTACATGTATTGCAAGGTTCTGAGGAAAGGAAGAAATTATTTCAATGGAAATATACTTAGTGTACAACCAGTGAAAGAATAACTGTATTATTGGGCTGAGTTTCCTGTTAGTTCAGGCAATGGGACTTGTTAAGATTGTGTTTGACAAACCTTATGTTTGACATTTGCTGTTCTTGGTTTGTTACCTCATGAAAAAAAGAAATA
The DNA here is from genome assembly GCF_964237555.1 of Oryctolagus cuniculus. Lineage (NCBI taxonomy): Eukaryota > Metazoa > Chordata > Mammalia > Lagomorpha > Leporidae > Oryctolagus > Oryctolagus cuniculus. Next base: position 14,685,310 of record NC_091439.1, read on the forward strand.
TATTTCAGATGAGGGAAGCTATTTAACCTTCAAATTTTTAGTGGGGCATTGGCTGTAATATTAAAGAAAGATGTTTAAAAAGGAAACTTGCAAGGTTTGATGAATACCTCATGGAGGAATTCTTGCAAGGCAATGGAAAAAGAAAGCAAGTATGTTCTCTTAGGGAAGTCCAGATTTTGTTTCTCATTTGGTTATTTTTCCTTAACTAAATGTAATTTGGAGTTTTAGTGACTAGGGATAAGGGATAAATATAGCAAATATGTATGATAATCTATTTAGTCATAATGCTAACTTTGGAAATAATGACTATATGGAGAGAATTTCATAGAGTGAGTATGTTTTATAGGCCCTAGAAGTAATGTAAGATTTCTTCTCAGGGTTTATTTCTGGCTAATGGTGTGTCCATTACATTTTATGTTTTGAATGCAAAACTTTTGTACTATTTCTCATTTCCCCTGACCCATCCATTTTCCACTACATTTTTACTTCCTTTCCCCAGGATGTATTTTTTCCTTCTAAGTCCTTTCTTCACAGCAGTATCCATTCTCCCTGCTGCCTGTCAGTTCCTTTTCTCCTCTCAAAGTCATTTCAGGCATTGTTCTTTATGCCTCTCAGAGGAATAAAAAAGGGCTGGTCTCTGAATTATTATTTCTCTTTGAAGCAAGGAGAATGCAGAGTGTGCTAAAAATCACTTTAATTTAATAGGCTCCCAAAAAGTGAATTCAGTTTTTCTCTCTATTGCCATTGAAAAATTTATTTACCCTGTCATTTAAACTTTATAATAGATTACAAAAACTTTTAACATTTAAAGTGACATGAACACTTGGCATTTTTCTTTTTGGACTCACCTTTAGGCAGCATATAAAAACAATACCTCTCTAACTATGCTAAAAATTCCGAGTCCTCTGGACAAATGTGATAATGAAAGGTTTCTTTTGAGTGAAGAAAAGCTAAAAAAGATAACTTTTTACTTCGTGTATGTTTTAAAAAGCTCTGCATGTATTCCCAACAAAAATCTTGAAATCATACACCTGCATCTGTACATAATTAGCACTCAATGTCCAAAAGTTGAAGTTGTTAGTTTATGAAGTAGGATCTAGGATAGATTTCCCACTAATGGCCATAGAGTGATTGGTGGTTGCGTTCCCTTACAGCTTATTCATTCCTATTGTCAGTACTCTATCCTTGAGTAACTTCCATTGATAAGGTGGCCTCTCTCAGCGCTGTATGCATGATCTGGTAGTAATGATGGTTATAGTGGTGGGATGGGGAACATCTGTCAGTGTCCTCTCCCTACGGAATGACCTTGAACTTCATTGCAAAGGGAGAGTAGTGAGGAATAGGCACAGCTCCGGCCGTTGCAGCCAATTGGGAGTGAACTAGCGGATAGAAGATCTCTCTCTCTCTCCCCCTCTCCTCTCTCTGTGTAACTCTGACTTTCAAATAAATAGATAAATATTTATTTAAAAAAAAAACCTCCAAGATTTCTCAGGGACTGGCACTGTGGCATAATAGGGAAAGCCTCTGCCTGCAGTGCTGGCATGAGCACTTGTTTGAGCCCCAGCTGCTTCGCTTCCAATCCAGCTCTCTATTATGGCCTGGAAAAGCAGTAGAAGATGGACTTGGTCCTTGGGCTCCTGCAACCCTCATGGGAGACCTGGAAGAAGCTCCTGGTTCCAGCCTGGCCCAGTATCTTTCTCTCTCTCTCTCTCCCTCTCTCTCTGCCTCTCTTTCTGTAACTCTTTCAAATCAATCAATAAATATTTTTTAAAAATAGAAAAAAATATAGTTTGGAGGAAACTATAAAAAACAAATTGATGAGTAAACCAAAATTATATATAAGCAGAAGACATGCGATAGACAAAAGATAAACTTGCATAAAGAACAGAGAGTTGGGAATACAGTGATTGGAGTGAGGAAAGTGGGGCAGACACACGAAAAGTAATTGAATCACAGCAATGGCAGAGCCCTTGTCTCAAAAGCAATAGACTCCTCCGGTTCAAATCTCTAGGTCTGCCTTGGATTCTGAGCTGACACCTAGTTCTGGTTTCCTTTGACTCTCATGTCTGTGTCTTCCCATCTCCCCAAAATTACTTGAGATATATATTGATTGAGTATGAAATCTTTCCAATCAAATCAGTGTCATGAGAATAAAAAGATTAAACTGTCTACTACTTCTATGGCATTTTCAATTATCTTGAATAAGCTTCTGACAATAGTATGTCACTGATCTTTCCCTCATAAAATATTAGTACAGAAACTACAGAAAAATTAAAAAGTTTATATTAATTACAAGTTCTTTGGATTTATTTTAAGTAGCAAGTAGATGCTCTGTGATGCAATTCCCAGGTGAAGGTCAGATTAAATCCAGAAAGATAATTTAGATTGAGAATCAAAACTAAATTCTTTTTTTTTTTTTTGACAGGCAGAGTGGACAGTGAGAGAGAGAGAGACAGAGAGAAAGGTCTTCCTTTGCCGTTGGTTCACCCTCCAATGGCCGCCACGGCCGGCGCGCTGCTGCAGGTGTACCGCGCTGATCTGAAAGCAGGAGCCAGGTGCTTCTCCTGGTCTCCCATGGGGTGCAGGGCCCAAGCACTTGGGCCATCCTCCACTGTACTCCCTGGCCACAGCAGAGAGCTGGCCTGGAAGAGGGGCAACCGGGACTGAATCTGGTGCCCCGACCAGTACTAGAATCCGGTGTGCCAGCGCCGCAAGGCAGAGGATTAGCCTAGTGAGCCGCGGCGCCGGCCCTGAATTCTTCATGTAGATCAAAGCCAGCTCCACACAGGGAGGAGGAGGCATTTTACTATCATAAATATTTTTGAAGAGAAAAATGTCATTGGTCTTCTATCCATGGAGAAAAAAAAAAACTATTCATCAAGATTTATACACAGCTGTTTGTTTGTTAAGGTTATAAGTCTCAAACTGAAATGCACAAAATAGAAACAGAGAAATCTAGTGAAGTTGTATTAAGCAAAATATTTAGATCACCAAATTTGAAAACTATGGAGGGTCTTCAGAAAGTTCATGGAAAATGCAGATGACAAAAACCTATGCTTGGATTTCAAAAAAACTTGTGCCAAAACTAAATTACTTTTAGTGCCATTTTTTTCATTAACCTTTTGAAGCCCTTATAGAAAAAATAAACTGAATAAAGCAGAAATGTTGAAGACAAGAGTGATGAGAGACAAGGACAACACCAAGAGAATATTCTGGATCTGAAGTCTATATACAAATACAGTCAATAGCTCATAAGGAAAATTGGATCAGGCTAGGGAGTTTGTCATCAGGCACAGAAAAATACTAGCCTAAAGGATGCATAAGATTAATATTCCATTCATCTTTCATAACCTCTCAGATCTCTTCATGAACAAGGCAATAAAAATTTCTGTTGTTTAGCTCAGTATTATAATTGATCTGGCTATGAAAATAAATTGAAGGAGCATTTGTGGTCAGTGTTGAAAATAGAAATGTGTGGCTCAGGGAACCCCAAATTCATTTTTTGTTCAATTATATCAATGCACTTATATATTTGTTTATGGTGTTTTGAAGAACTCTCATGCTTTTTTCTAATTTTCTCTACAATTGAAAGTTACCATATGGTTTTGATTTTTTTAAAGATTTATTTATTTATTTGAAAGTCAGAGTTACACAGAGAAAGAAGGAGAGGCAGAGAGAAAGAGAGAGATGTCCTCCATCCGCTGGTTCACTCCCCAATTAGCCACAAAGGCCAGAGCTGTGCTGATCCAAAGCCAGGAGCCAGGAGCTTCATCCGGGTCTTCCCATGCAGGTGCAGGGGCCCAAGGACTTGGGCCATCTTCTACTGCTTTCCCAGGCCATAGCAGAGAGCTGGATCAGAGGTGGAGGATCCACCGGTGCCCGTATGGGATGCTGCCATGCAGGCAGTGGCTTTACCCATTACGTCACAGCACCGGACCCGTGGCTTTGATTTTTTTCAGAAAATTATCCTATTTCTGCAAGATATGTAACATTGTGTGCTTTTTACAAACAACAATTGAAATCAACTCAAGGTTATATGTAGCTAATTGTGCCTAACTCAAGGACAGGTCTATCTGGAACAGGCGCCCATATGGGATGCCAGCAGGCGGTGGCTTTCCCTGCTATGCCACAGTGCGGGTCCCTGAGAAATACTGGAGTTCTAAAAACATGCCCTTTCCTACTTCCCCTTGTCTGTAAAATAATGGATGTCAGAGAGGTGCTGTTTGTTATATTGTGGATCCTGTGTGTGTGTGTGCGTTTTTTTTTCTTTAAGTTGCTGATAAGAGCCAATCACAATTTCTGTTGATTTATAGTTCACCGTCAAAGTCTGTTTTTCATGCAATATTAGGAGATAAAAGCTTCTCAGCAAACTGACCTAGTAAGCAATGATGAACTCTCCCTTAGGAAGAAAGTTATACAAGTCTGGGTGATCACACAGGAAGAATATCTGAAAATTCTTACACCTCAATTCATAATGACTCATTTAGGGTGCAAATTATTTAATTATAATGTGATTAGAGTCCTAAGAGTAAATACTTCCGAATTCTTACTACTGTGAAGCACACTTGGCTTGTTTAACCTTAATTAATATTTACTGATGACTATCACCTGTGATAACACAGGAAGTATAAATTGCACAATAACCAATATGATTGGCTGTTGAAAGAGCAATGGAAAATAAAGGCTTAGGACCTTTCAACTGTACAATTCAGATAGTTCTACTAAAAAACTGAATGCCTTTATATGCTGTGGGTTGGTTACAAAGCAAATCGTAAGTCTATTTGGGAAATACAGCTAACTCCCCTGACACTTATTTTCTTTTCTTTTTTTTTTAAGATTTATTTATTTGAAATTCAAAGTTACACAGAGAGAGAAGGAGAGGCAGAGAGAGAGAGAGAGAGAGAGAGAGAGAGAGGTCTTCCTTTCGCTGGTTCACTCCCCAATTGGCCGCATCAGCTGGAGCTGCACTGATCCGAAGCCAGGAGCCAGGAGCCAGGAGCCAGGAGCCAGGAGCCAGGAGCCAGGAGCCAGGAGCTTCTTTTGGGTCTCCCATGTCGGTGCAGGGGCAGAAGGACTTGGGCCATTTTGTACTGGCCTCCCAGGCCACAGCAGAGAGGTGGACTGGAAGTGGAGAAGCTGGGACTCGAACCGGTACCCACATGGGATGCTGGCAGTGCAGGCGATGGCCTCACCATCTATGCCCCCTGATACTTTCACAATCTGGCTGATGAGCTACATGGCAGAAATGTCCTTAATACAGCAACAAATTATATTCTATTAAGCTGGGTGGTGGTTAGAAGGGATTCACTATTAATCACCTACTGTGTACAATGCAGTGTACTATCTATATGTGTCTGTGAAACATTTATAATAATCATTTCACAGATGAGGAAACTGGCTTAAATACTGACCAATGTTACCTAATTCCTCAGTGAAACACCTAGCATTCCAAACCAGGAGTGATTCTTTTCGTCCTGTTCACAGTCTATCTTTTTACAACAGGATGTTGCTTATTTTGGCTCTTCTCTCTATTCTTCCCCTGCTCAGTGTTTCTCAACTAATGATGATAACTTAATGTATTTAATGATAGCTTTGGTATTCCAGCAAGTGCAGTCAGAACTGGTCAGAAAAGAAGAGTTAGAAAAGCAACTGAGGCTTCTAGACTGTTAAAGAACTCTCAAAGCTCTTGGCGTTGAAGGCAAGGACAGGCACCCGAGGAACTGCAGATACTGCTAGACTCTCCTGCCATAATTGCTGACTCAGAGACTGAGGGGATGGGAGAGCAAAGCATATCATCCTGGGACTGAGAGCTGAATCGTTCCTCTAGTGGGGTACCCAGCTCTAGATTACGTGCTATCCCAGAGCAACTCACTGCCTTCTGATTGAAGGAAGGAATACAGCTACACACTTTCGGAATAAGGAACTTTAGGAAATCATGTAGGCTCTAGCTTTTAAACTGTTGGTTGCCTTAGGCAATAACATTCAACAGTCATTTGGTAACATTCCACAAAGAATCCAAAAGTCTAAGAATTATTGAAATAAAATTCTAATTTGAAGGTAAGTATATGGTTTGAATAACGGATTAAACCACCTTGATCAGTGTGATTAATAGGGTACACATCTAAATAATGGCAGAATATGCATCCTATTCAAGTGCACATGGAACATTCTCTAAGGTAGACAATGTACTGGACTGTAAAACAATTCTGAACTACTTTCAAAGGGCTGATATTATGAAGATTTTATTTTATGGCCACAAATGAATTAATTAAGGCATTAATAGCAAATCTTGAGAACACTGAGATATTTGGAAATGAAACAACCCATTCCAAAAAAAGCTAATGAGCAACAGAAGAACTCAGAAGGGAGATTTGAAAACAGAACTCAACATTAATGAAAATACAATCAAAAGTTACAGAATGCAACTGGCTTCTAAGCCAGTCCAGATCCATTTACATCTTTAAATGCTTAAATTATAAAAGTAGCTTAAATTCAGTGATCTCAATCTACTGTAAGAAGCTTGAAAAAAAGAATCAAAGAATAAAGAAGTTAAGAAATGAAAATCAGATACGCATTAGATAAAATCAAATAAAAAGCTAATTCTTTTAAAATATCAATTAAATTGAAAAACCTTCTCATCTGCCAATGAGAAAGAGGATACATTAACCGTATCAAGATTGTAGGAAGGAATACTACTACAAATCCTACAAACCTTGAGAAGAGAACAGTAGACATTTATGAACAACTTTATGCCATATGATTATGACAACTGAGATGAATGGAGAAATAATTGAAATATTCCAGTTATCCAAATGAACTAACAAAGAAATGGAAAATCAGAAAAGGTCTGTATTTATTAGAGAACTTGAATCCATAAATAGGAACCTCAGTCAAGGAAACCCTAAGATAGTTAATTTTACTAGTGAATTCTATAAAAACATACAAGAAAGAAATATTTCCAACTTTACAAAAACCCCTGCCAGAAAATAGGGCCAAACTCCTTTTATGAGGCCAACTTTAATATCAAAACCAGGCATTACAAGAAAACTAGAGGTCATTATTCCTCATGAGATACACACAAAGATCCTTAACAAATATTAACGAATACATAATGTGTTAGGATGATGAATCATGACTAAGTGGGTTTCCAACAGAAATGTGAATATTATTTACAACCTAGATAAATGAGATATTTAAGTTGGTAAAAAACTGAAAAAAAGGAAATGTGATAAATGCAAGTTTATTAAGCTTAAAATTGCCTTCCTTTAAATATATCTGTAATGGCAGGCATTCGGTCTAGCAGTTAAGACACCTGCATCCCACACTGAAGTGTCTGGATTTGAGTCTGTGGCTGCATTTCCAATTCCAGCTTCCTGCTGATAGCCACCCTGGGAGGCAGCAGTGATGGCTGCCATAATTGGGTTCCTGATACCTGCGCAGAAGAACTGGATTGTTCCTGGCTCCTGGCTTCAGTCTGATCCAGCCTCAGTTGTCATTTCGGGCTGAACCAGTGAATAGGAGATCTTTCTCTCTACCTCTCAAATAAATAAGTAAGTAAATGAGTTTATTACAAAAAGTATATAGGGTTGGCATGTGGTTAAGTACTACTGGTGTGCCTGGTTCGAGTCCTGGCTTCCTGCTAATGTGCCTGAGAAGAAACAGGATGATTCAAGTATCTGGGCTCCTGCCAGCCACATTAGAGAGCTGGATGGATTTCCTGGCTCTTGCCTTCAGCCTTGCCCAGCCCCAGATGTTGCAGGCATTTGAGGAGTGGACTAGCAAATAAAAGCTCTGTTTGTGCCTCTACTTTTCCCTCTGTCACTCTGCCTTTTAAATAAATAAATCTTTAAAAAAAGTCTCTAGGTTTTGCTAAACATCCAAAGTTTGACAAATATAATTCTTGCTGTTGACGCATAAATAAATAAATAAATAAATAATATCCCTTGTCTGTATTTTTCTAAAACTTTCCCATTAGCATTGGGTATTGCACCTGAATTGACAGAAGTTTTTGCTAACTGAGAGGAAAATGGAGGAAGATGAGGGAAAAAAAATTATTTATCTTCTGTTTTTCCAGTCTAGCATAAACTGCCTATTTAAGGCTAGATGATGAACAAATCTAAATCTTTTAAATTAAAAGCATATTATTTTCCCATGCTGCAAAATTTATGTAATGAGACTAAGCAAAAAAATACCAACATAAAAATAGTCTAAAATCTTCTGATTTGGTAAATCATAATTAAGCTGTTCCTGCAACTTCTTCACTCTGTATGAATTAATAATAAACATGTTGATGGACAAAGCACTAAAGAGAATCATTAATTTGCGAGTTCTACACCGAGTAAAACGACTATAGGATACTGGGACTCCATGTACTTCTGTAACCTTGAGGAAGGGCAGTATCATTATAATCTTAGGACTGTACCTATAAACTACACGGAATCTGTTATCTTTGTATTAATGCTACATTAATATAAAAAATAAAAAAAATTATAAGAGAAAAACAAATAAAATATGAGAGCCTGGTGAGACATTCTTTGTGGTCCCTTCCAAGTTTACATAAACAGAAATCCAAAGTGAATCTCCCTAACTCTGCATGGCCCAGAAGTAAAATTCTCCACTAAGCAGAAGGTGGCAGTGTTGTTGAAGAAAAGGCCTAGATTTTAATGCGAGTAAATGCAGGTGGATTGCTACACATGGTGTTTGTACCTTGATAAAATTAGTGCTGTATCAAATTAGTGACAAACCACTAATTTAGCAGGATTAAGGTATCCTGTTACAACAGTTATGTTTTTCTGAGGTTGATAACATCATTACATATGACATTGCTTTGCTGTGAAATGAGACAGAATCAAATGTGATCACCTAAAGCTCACATAAATATAGAAGTCCTGCTAAGCTTAGAGCTTTCAAGTGAATAATAATTATTGTTATATTGGTTTCAGGTATTTTGAAAGACTTTGCTTGGCTATTATTAAGTGACAACTTCTCCGTACATATTTGCAATTTGGCATGGATATTTTTAGTGAGACAAAGTTTTTCATTTTTTTTTTTGTTTTCCAACTTTTTGAAATGAAGGAGCATTCAAGCATATATGTTTTAATGGGCTTTAGAAGCTTATCTTTAATACATGGTAATGGAATTTAATAATTTGGACTTTGTTCTCTATCTTAAAAAACATCTAGTAAGAGTTGAGTGTTTATAGTGGGGTTAAGATGTGATGTTTAAATTTATGATTATTGCCAAACATACTAGAAGAATACCATTTAATAAAGCAACTTATTTTAAGGGAAATTATTATATGAAGTTTTCATTTAGACTGGACAAAACATGCTAGTATATTTTGCTTGGGTCAGACACAACCTTCCCCAGTGTCCCTCAGGTTCCTAGATTATGGGTACCATTGTCTTAGTTCATCTAGGCTGCCACAAAAAATATATCATGAGCAGGGGGGCTTCTAAGCAACAGAAATTTATTTGGCATAGCTCTGGAGGTTGGGAAGTTCAAGAGGGAGGGACTGGCAGATTCTGTGTCTACTGAGGGCTCCCTTCTGAACAGAGGCAGCACTTGCATGCTGTGTTCTCACATGATAGAAGTGGAGAGGGTACCCTTGGACCTCTTTGGCAAGGGCCCTAAATCTCACTTGTCGCTCCCCCTCTTCATGGAGGAGCAACACTAAACCCTGCCTAGGCTTCATATCCGAGTCACGGCACCATTATGTCGCTCCCCGTCTTCGTGGGGGAACGACACAAGACCCTGCACTGTTCTTTCGTCTGCTCGGCCCTCCCCGGGTTTGCTGCTGGTTCTTCCCGGGTTGGCTACTATCCCTTCCACCTCCGTGGAAGGGCAGTTCCCCCTGGCCACATTCCCCACTTCCGCAGGGGAGCGGCACTCCGCCGGCCGGCTCTCTCGGGGGCTGCACAGGTGTTCCTTCAGCTAGATGTTCCTCTTAGATGTTCCTGGTGCATGCCATCTCTCTCCTCCTTTATAGTCCTCCTCCGCCAATCCTAACTCGGCTGCCCACACGCCGAGTACGCTGCTCTCCTCCAATCAGGAGTAGGTCCTACAGTTTATTGGTTGAACTGGAGGCAGCTGCGTAGAAGCTGTTTTCTCCTCTCCCAGCGCCATATTGTGGGAGAGCAGATGCATAGAATAAGTCTTAATTCCAGTAACAATATAGTCCGAGTTGCTCCCCACAGTGGGAGAGCAGATGCATAGAATAAGTCTTAATTCCAGTAACAGTATAGTACGAGTTGCTCCCCACAGATCCCCCTTTCTTTTTATTTTTTGGCGTTGATACGCGCCTGTCTTCGGTGTCCCGCAGCACACACTCTGCTCTGCTTGCTAGAGTTGCCACAGGTTCTTACAAGTCCTATCAATCAGGCAAACCGAATCCAGGTCCTCTCTTCACCATGTTGTGAGGAGGTTTTTAGGCGCTGATGCGTGCCTGTGTTCGGTGCCCCGCAGCGCATGCTCTGCTCTGCCTGCAGGGGCTTACAAGCCCTAACAATCAGGCAAACCGAATCCAAGCCTTCTCATTGCCATATTGTGGGGAGGCTTATTGGTGTTGATTCGTGCCTATCTTCGGTGACCTGCAGCTCATACTCTGGTCGAGCTGCTTGCTGGTGCTTACCGCCTTAATCAGGCAGACCGAATCCAAGCTCTCTCATTGCCATGTTGTGGGGTGACTTATTGGTGTTGATAATGTGCCTGTCTTTGGTGACCTGCGGCGCATAAGCTGCTAGCCGCCCGCAGGTGCTCACCACTTCCCTAATCAGGCAGACCGAATCCAAGCTCTCACATTGCAGTGTTGTAGGGAGGCCTCTCTATTTCTCTATTTCTCTATCTCCGGGCATTCCTATTTCTCCCATTTTACTTCTATCTTCCAGCATTCCTATTTCTCTCCTTTTACTTCTAAACTTCTGTTTCTCTTATCCCTGCGGCTTCCCGGCGGCGCTCGCCCCGAGGCTGCTTCTCAGCACCTCGCCCCGCGGCAGCTTCACGGCTCTGCGCGGCTTCCCGGCGCCTCGCCCCGCCGGCGGGTTCCCGGCTCTGCGTGCACGCTCCGCGGTCTCCATGCACTTCACGCCCGCACCACGGCCTCGCGCCAGCCCCGCGTTCCCCATCTATTCACGCCCCGTGCTCTCTCTGCACGCAGCGGCTTCCGTGAATGTTTCCGCCACCACCGGCATTCAGTCCAAGTTCCCCGGACTAACCTGGCGAATTTCAACCTGGCGGCCCACGTCTCTGCCTCTGGTTCCAGATCTTCGCCTCTTGCTCCCCGGGGTGACTTGAAGAATTCCAAGGTGGCTTAAGTCTTCGCCTCGGCCTGCACTCGCGGCTTCATCCTCCCTAACATTTTTCTCTACCCGGTATGTTTCCTTAAGTTTTCTTCCAACAATATTCCTCTCATTTCTCCTGGCTTCTCCCCACAGTCCGTATCCGAGTCCAAGCCTCCTCCAGGTTTCACTTTCGCTTTCAGTCTCCTAGCTTCCCCGCCATAGTCCGTATCCGAGTCTATGAAAGCTTTCACTTTCGCTGTCAATCCTAACTTCTTTCCCACAGTCCATATCCGAGTCTATGCCTAGGCTTTCAATAGCTTCTTCCGGCACCTAGGCTCTTTGCTAGTCTCTCTCTCCGGTATTTTCCCATTTCTTCCCGTTTCTTCCCTCCTAAGTTTGCTATCCGTCCTAAGTTTCCTATCCGAGTCACGGCACCATTATGTCGCTCCCCGTCTTCGTGGAGGAACGACACAAAACCCTGCGCTGTTCTTTCTGTCTGCTCGGCCCTCCCCGGGTTTGCTGCTGGTTCTTCCCGGGTTGGCTACTATCCCTTCCACCTCCGTGGAAGGGCAGTTCCCCCTGGCCGCATTCCCCACTTCCGCAGGGGAGCGGCACACCGCCGGCCGGCTTTCTCGGGGGCTGCACAGGTGTTCCCCTTAGATGTTCCTGGTGCATGCCGTCTCTCTCCTCCTTTATAGTCCTCCTCTGCCAATCCTAACTCGGCTGCCCACACGCCGAGTACGCTGCTCTCCTCCAATCAGGAGTAGGTCCTACAGTTTATTGGTTGAACTGGAGGCAGCTGCGTAGAAGCTGTTTTCTCCTCTCCCAGCGCCATATTGTGGGAGAGCAGATGCATAGAATAAGTCTTAATTCCAGTAACAATATAGTCCGAGTTGCTCCCCACAGTGGGAGAGCAGATGCATAGAATAAGTCTTAATTCCAGTAACAGTATAGTCCGAGTTGCTCCCCACATCACTCATTAGGGTCCTGCAAGGGCCTAAACCCCTCCCAAAGGCCTCACCTCCTTATACCATCATTTGGAGAGTGAAATTGCAACTTAGGAGTTTTGACACCATAGCAACCGGTTTTATTGGGCTATCCCCTCCCCTCTCAGTGTTTCTGGAAGTAACTGCTATGTAGAGGAAATCGACTTCCAGGTCAAATTGTCTTTCAGTAAAATTTGGGGAGAAAGAACAAGCTGTCAGTGATACCAGAGCAGCCATGTCCAAGATGAGACATGCAGACTCCACAGTAAAGCCAACACTTTTGCAAAACCTTTGGCTTGCTGGGATTTGTGCTCATAGGCAGTTGGCTGAAACCCAGGGAGGTGAGTGGTAGAGCCCTTTCAGTCGTGGAAATTGAGACCACCTCCTGTGGTTGTCAAGCTAGTCTTTCTCAGTGACTACGGCTCTTCCAGCTGGAATGCTGAGTTTCATTTTAGGTAATGCCCTCTTACCTCCTTCATGAAGCCGTCTCATCTCTTTGGCCATGATTTTATAGAAAGGGTCACTGTGCATATCTAAAGTATGTATCCCCCTCCCTGTGCTAACTTCCCATATTGTATCATGAGCATCTCTCCCTGCTGCCTCAAACAGCCATTGACAGCTCCTACAGAGTGACCTTCTTGCTTTTCCTTGATCAGGCCAGACCTACTCCCACTTTAGGAATAGTTGCTGTTCCCTTTGCCTGGAGCCTTTTTCCCTCTGATATGCATGTGACTAACTTGCTTAGTGTCTCCAAATCTTTTTATTCCAGTCCTACTTTCTCTGCGAGGACTTCCCTGCAAATGCTACTCCTATCACCCCCAATCTGGACTTGTCCCTAGCATTTCCACTTCTTTTCCCACTGTATGTTTTCTCCATAGCACTTACCACCTTCTGATCACTACGTAACCCCTTTACTGACTTTGTGGGCTGCTTGTTTCCTTCCCATTAAAATGTAAACCCTATGAGGGTAGGAAATTTTGTCTTTTTGTTTTTCATCGCTGCATTTTCAATGCCTAGAAAAGTACCTGTCAGAAAGAAAATACACAGTAACTATTCATTTATTGAATGCATATGGAAATGAATTCCATCAAAGGAATTTTCCAAGTGGCTAGAGTATTTTTCTTCATTTGGTTTCTTCAAAATGATAGAAAAAAACATAAATGCAGGGAAGGTAGCATATAGCTTTTAACAGCATGCTAGATGTTTTAAAAATATTTCTGAAGAATTTCTTGTTTTTGTAATGCGAACAAAGATAATTTACAGAAAATTATGTACCAGAAGAAGAATTGAATTCATATCTTGCTTTACAGAACAAAACATAATTAACAAAAATAATTTTCAGCTGTATGTTAAGGCTAACATATTTTTGAATTGTCTGCTTGATGTGTTTATTATTCTGACTCTGTATTTGTGCTGGTGGGATGCAGTGATGCTGTGGCTGCCAGATCACCAAGCAGTGGGGCTCAGAAGGTGCCGGCCATGCTTACTCCCTTCTTTCTCCTCCTCTGGCCAACCTTGAAAAGTGCAAGAAGCATAACACATTCTATAAATCACAAGCCAGAGTGTGTTTCCTCTGAGGTGATCATCTATGTTGTATGCTCAAGACCTAAATGAGCTAAAAATTTAACTGTATAGAAAATCACCCTGATGGTACTTTTCTACAATCTGGAAAGCAAAAAAAGCTAATCTTTAGACACTCTGAGCTCTAACCAAATAGAGGAACAGTCTTTCATTATAAATACCATTTGTAAATTAGCCTTGTCCCATGATTCTCCCTTTTCTTAAAAAATTCTTTTATTTATCTGAAAGGCACAAAGAGAGAGGCAGACAGAGATCTCCCATCCACTGGTTCACTCTGCAGATGCCTGCAACAGCTGGGGCTGAAGCAGGATGAAGCCTCCTTGAACCCAAACACTGCAGTAAGAGACACAGGTGTTTCAAGCAATATCTAGTCTGTTTCACAGAATGCTTGTCCTCCTTACATACAAATTTTCTTAATAACTTAAGACTCACTTCAAAGACTACCCCTTCTTCAATTTTGCCTCCCTGTTCCCCAGATGGAAATATTAACTTAACTCCCCCATTAAGCACTTTGACTCCATCTGCATGAAATGCTAGGTTTATATTTTAGGACAGCAGGAAAGATGAAACCTGTTCACTAATATCTCTGACACAAAATAAATAGAAACTGATTAATGTCTTTTTAGATGGTCAGATAAAGTCCTAGGAACATTTAGGGACAGAAGTTTTTTTTTGGATTTCTTTGTGGTGGAGGTGGTATTTGCCCTTGAAGTGTAAGTACAATATGGGTGTGCAGAGAAGAGGAGGAAGGAAGGTAAGGAAGGTCTTACCAGCTTAAGAGATAAGAGGAGACAAAGGCCTAGGGGCAGAAATTTTGATAAGAAAAAATTATTGCCTCCATGAACACTGTAACAAAATCTAACAAAGAGAGTATAATGAGAGCAGGGCTGCAAAAATAGGATGAAGCCAAACAGGAAGGACTTTGAGTTCCCTGCTAAGATATGTCAACTTCTATTGAAAATGGAGAACCAGTGACATTTTGAAGGGAAGTGGCATGGGCAGAGGTGTATTAAAGGAAGATTAATTTAATCAGCAAATACAAAGACTGGTTTGCAAGGGGTACTGTAGATAAGGAGAGGACTGAAACAGTCAAAGAAACAGGTGAGGAAAACATGAACAAAATAGTAACACTGAAAAAAGACTGAGTCAGAAAGACTGAGGTAGCTAGTTGACAGGGCTGGACACCATTGGCTAAGGGCAGAAGTGTTGAGTCTAGATTATTGGGAGAATAGTATTACTTTACCAAAGTAGGTAGGCAGGCTTTTGTGTATGGAGAAGGCTGGTTCATTTTTACTGGGAAAGGGAGAAAATGTTGAGTCTGAGGTGAGTATCTAACAGGTTATAGATGACAATTTTGTCTAACATCATGAATATTATATACTAGCAACTAAAGGTGAGGAATTGTGTCTGAAACTTTTCATTGTCACCTTTCATCGCTTCTGACCCTAGCATGGTGCTGAGCACACTGTATCTAGTCAAGAAACACTATTGATGGGCAATGTATTTTACTTTTAGAGCCATGTTTGATTTGAGAAGGGTCTTGTTTAATTCTAGAATGCTAATTAGAAATGCTGAAACCTCTAGAGTTCTATTCTTTTTTTTTCTTTAAAGATTTATTTATTTAAAAGGCAGCATGACAGAGAGATGGGGGGTAAGAGAGAGAGAGGGAGAGAGAGAGGAGGGGAGGGGAGAGGAGGAGAGGGAAGGGAAAGAGAGGAGAGAAGAGGAGAGGAGAGGAGAGGAGAGGGAAAGAGAGGAGAGGAGAGGAGAGGAGAGGGAAAGAGAGGAGAGGAGAGGAGAGGGAAAGAGAGGAGAGGAGAGGAGAGGGGAGGGGAGGGGAGCAGAGGGGAGAGGAGAGGAGAGGAGGGGAGGGGAGGGGAGGGGAGAAGAGGAGGAGAGGAGAGAACTTCCATTTGCTGATTGGCTCCCTAAAATGGCTGTAAGAGCCAGGTCCAGGCCAGGCTAAAGTCAGGAGCCAGGAGCTCCATCTTGGTCTTCCATATGCATGTCAGGAGCCCAAGTACTTGGGCCATCTTCCTCTGCTTCCCCAGGTACATTAGCAGGAAACTGGATTGGAAGCAGAGCAGCTGGGATTTCAACTGCTACTGCCAATGTGGGATGCTGATATTGCAAGCAGCCATTCTTCTCTTTAATTAGCCAGAGGCCTGAAATTTCCTATACTTGAACCCTTAGTATTATTACAATGTAGATGTTAACATGCAAATGATATCTTGGTAACACACTAAAACATTAGAACTTTATTAGTTAACGTATTCCATAAATCAATGAATTAATTCCTTAGAAGAGAGTAGGATACTAACCTCAAATCTTACCTCATATCTATGTATAATTATTTGAAAAATCATTAAAACATTGAAAACATTTAAAGTTTCATTTGAGAGGCAGAGAGATGTAGAGAGGCAGAGAAAGAGAGAGAGCACCCATCCACTAGTTCATTCCACAAATGCCCACAACAAGAGGGAGGGCTGAAACCTGAGACAGGAACTCAATCTGGTTCTCCCACCTGGCTGACAGGAACCCAAACATTTGGGCCATCATTGCTGCCTTGCAGGGTCCACATTAGCAGGAAACTGGAATCAGGAGCCAGAGCCAGTTATCGAACCCAGGCACTCTGATATTGGAGTGGGTGTCTTAACCCACTAGACTGAACACTTGTACTTATAGTTATTTTCTGAGGGAAGGAAAAGAGAAGAGAAACTTTGAAGTGAGGTCAGTGCATTGGTGAGATTTTTTTTTAAGATTTATTTATTTATTTATTTGAAAGAGTTACACAAACAGAGGAGAGGCAGAGAGGTTCTCCATCCGATGGTTCACTCCCCAATTGGCTGCAACGGCCAGAGCTGCGCTGATCTGAAGCCAGGAGCTTCCTCCAGGTCTCCCACGCAGGTGCAGGGGCCCAAGGACCTGGGCTATCTTCTACTGCTTTCCCAGGCCATAGCAGAGATCTGGATTGGAAGTGGAGCAGCCAGTTCTAGAACCTGCCCTCATATGGGATGCCGGCAAGTCAGGCCTTGGCATTAACCCGCTGTGCTACAGTGCCGGCCCAGCATTGGTGAATTCTGGGCACATGTGAGGCAGGGGCTAGAGGAAGGTGAGGAAGAACAGGGCTATGCAGGAAAAAACAACAGATGTTCACCACATTGAGTGGGATAATTTAACCCACAGTGTCATTTGTCTTAAGTTAAAAACAATTGAAATTGTGACATTATTTACATGGAAAGACTATGGGGTTGGGAGTTAAGAAGTCCAGCTTCCCTCTCTGAACTCTTGACTGGGGCAATCTTTTAAGCTTTCCATGCCTCGTGGGGAGGCAAGTTTTAGTGTGGTGGAAAGAGGCTCTAGATTAAGAAAATCTGGATTCAATCTTGGCTCTTTCATTTACTAAGCTTTGTGCTCCTAGAAAATTGCTGATCTTTAGTTTTCATCTTTGTTAAACTGGAGATAAACATACATCACACTTTTTTAAAGGATAAATACGTTGGCAAATTTGCAGTTGTTGGCAAATAGCGGGATCTCAGTGATTATCCTCCTTCCCCTTTCCTTTCCTTTTCCAAATCTATGAAATGATGGAACTGGTATAGATACATTGCCCCCACCATGCTTCTATTTAAAAATGATTCTATGAATTCTTAAAATATTTCCTCCCACTTTCCTGCCAAAATTTCCAAGAATCATAAATTAATATTGCCAGGAAAATGAGTCAAATAAATGACTTCCTTCTTTTGTCCTCCTTGGACATGTTTTTGGGCCCCTGTTACCCTTCCCTTTCTTGTTCTCTCTCATCCAAAGGATGTGTCTTAGTTTGGAGCCTGTTAAAGAAAAAATATATTTAATGATACTTGTTAAAGCACAGCTTGGAAGACTTTATTCAGGATTATCATGATAGGTGTAGGGACAATTGCAGTTGGCTGTGCACTGGGCAGGGTGATTGTACTCACCTCCAGATAACAGTATGGGTAAATGGGAATTTATATCTAAGGAACAGGATGGGGTTAGTGGGTAGGCAATTACTGAGAGGAAACAGGGATCAGAGAGATTATGGCTTAAATTGACCTAACAGGATTCTAGCTGAAGACAGGCTAGTGTGATTAGATATTGGTTGGGGCAGGTTGGGGCAGGTTGGGGCAGGGTAGGGTGTGGGGAGAAGGAAGGCAGAGGATGAGAAGGATGATCAGATATCAAAGGTTGGGGGCAGTTCTTGCTAAACTGACTTAGCAGGGCACTTTGCTAAAATGGGAGTTTACAAAGAGTTACAGGTGGCTTAGGAGGACGTTAGGGAACCTGACTATAAAGTTTGACCAAGCAAAGACTCTTTGTTGTTACTCTACCAAAGGTATATGGCAATTGTGCCTCTAAAAATAGTGCTAATGGACCATTGATGGAAAGAGGGCTACATTTTTTGTATTGTTTAGCAGGCTCATCCAGATGTTTGTAGGAGAGAAGAGAATGAAGACTTCTTGAGTGACAGTGACTTAAGATTCATGCACTCTTTGTTGGAAAAAAAAAATACCCTTGACATCCCCAGAGGAGGCAGGAAAATGGATTCTTTAGGTAATCCACACACAGCAGATGGCTGGGAGCTGCTGAGCCCATTTGTGGGGACAGTGCCAAGCACAGGTTCTCAGAGATTGCCTCGTGCAGTGAAGTACAAGCTCTTCAAAGAGCCTGAGGACACATAGGATCCTTCTGGGCAGCCTATCCACCAAAGGGGCAAGGACTTTCCACTGCCTGATTCTGGCTCATTAGTCCCAGCAACTGAGGCTTGGGTTGGACTGCACAGCTCTTACCATAGGTTTGCTTCTGGCTCTGATCTCAGGCTTTGTCCCTGAAGTGTTCTGAATTGGGTATTTGTTCTCTTTATCACTCCTTGTGCTTGCTCTGTGCCCTTTCCATTCTTACTTGAACAGAATCAGAGATGAACAATCTCTCTTTAACTAGTGGCCCCTCTCTAGGAGAATTCTAATTTGAACTCATTTTCTGGCTAAGAAGGATTTTTCACTGCCTTTTGCTCTAAGGGTTTGCTACTAGTGACATTCAGGAGCACTACGCATGGAATCCTGTGTTTTGGATCCAGTTGGTAATGGATCTTAACAAAAGTAAAATATGGTTCCAAACAAGAGAAGTAATCCAATTGTCTTTCTCCATGTGTTAATTTCACTATTTTACTCAAAGGACAATGCTTTCCAGATCCATATCAGAGAACCAAAAACATAAGATAATTCCCTTTATAATTTAATCACTCTCATATTTAATCTATCAGTCAGAAACCCATCTGAAAAGGCTAATAAATAGGATTCAATGTGATGAGAGTTGCATATAGCTTGGCTTGAAAGGTAGCCACAAAAGCATACTCCAACACCCCTACAACCTTGTTTCTGGGTTCAGACTTTCCATTGGTCAAAACAAAGCTTTTCTGTACAGAGCTATTATCTTTGCAAAAAGTTCTCCACCAAAAAATAAGTTCTAACTCCTGTGGCAGCATCAGAGACTGTTCTATCACCCATTTCATTAATTTCTCATGGAACACAATCATACCTACTGCTATTATAAGCTATTTTCATAAAATTTGATAGGCTTATTTCTGAGAGCAGAACTAATAAAGGTGATTACTCCCAGGGAATAGGAGTGAAGAATTCATATATTCAGAGCTGAGTTTTATAAGGATGAGTTAGAAGAACAGGAAGGCCAAGAGAGATGAGGAAATGTTGAGGACACAACTGAAGGAGTCTAGGAATGGACTGCTATCTCAAAAGGGAGCTAATGTTTTAGAAATAAATGAGGAGAAAGTACCAAGGAGAGAGCAGAGGTTTCAATGAGGTGAAAAACCAGAGACATTGTGCTTCAAACAGTGAGCCAGTCAGACAAATGGATATTCTGGCCAGTCAGTGAGGGGATTAATTTTTAGAGGAAATGAATGAGAAATCCCATGTGACTAGATGTAGTTACTGTATGAGCACGACTTCAGGAGTCAGGACTGGGGAAATCGGCTGGAGTCAGTCTGCAGTTTGCGTGCTGACTGAAAGAGCTGGAGCTTCATCCGGAGGCAGTTTTTGAGGTGGGACAATGGAGATATTTATGGTGCAGAACGGCAGGATAAATACTTGCAGTTAGGAGCATGAGTAGAATGGTTACCATGAGAGAGAGAAATTGTTGGCCGGAAGACCAGCAAGAGGTCATTTCATCAATCCATGTAACTGATAAGGAGTGCCTGATTTTAAGGCATAAGCAATGACTACAGGAGAGAGATTAGATTTCTGAAGCATTTCTGTGATAGCATTCAAGAGTTCTAGTGAGTCACTGGGGTGTCAGGGGTGAGAGAAAGAGAGGAAGAATAAAATATTCCCAGCATTTTACATTTGGGGTATCACCCTTAACTGAGAAAAAGAGAAGGGGCAAGTTTTGAAGTGGGATGGAGAGGGGAAAGGGCTAAAGCAAGTTTTGGTCATGCAGTATGAGAAGATGCTGTGAACCCAAAAGTGGACAAGCAAGTCTGGACCTCAGGAGGGACTGGTGCTGGAGATAGAGATTTGAAGCTCACTGGTGGCACGTAGTAGCTGAGATCATGAAGAGATAGGATATGGTGTGTATGGAGAAAAGGATTGAATATACATACAAACACGGGAAACAGAAGTGGAAGAACTGATGTTAGGTAGCATGAGAGAAAATGACCAGAGAAAAAGGAGGAAAAAGCAGGAGGTAAAGAGGCTTTGGAAGCAGAAGAGGCAGTCAACAGTAATACATGCTGCAGAGGGCCAGAAAGAGTGAATGCTGCCAAGAGAGAGCTGCATTTAGCAATGGAAAGGCAACTGGTTGTCATTACTGGAGTGGTTTCAGGTGAGGGTTTAGGCAATGGATGGAGGAATGTCCTTATATTGAGAAAAAAAAAAAAAACAAAACTAGATGGTGAGGTTAGATTTGCATTGAAATGTGTGGTGATAAAATTGGTGCACAGATATAAAAATAAAGGTTCTATAGTCCTTGCTGGATTCAAGTACTTGCAAAGCTTTTCACTTTGCAAGAAGCTGTGAGGCAATTTGGGAAACACAGTCAAAGTGAACTACCCTTCTACAAGTGCTGTGTCTTCTTGGACTTTAACTACACTTATGACTTAGGGAACATTTATTTGATCCTCAGAATATCTAGATCTGCTTACCAGCAAACTGAATTATAAAGTAACTCTGCTGCACATTATTTCAAACAATTAAAAACCCTTCTCCTCATTTTCCTATCCAATTGCAAACTTTTCCTGTTGTAAATGCAGGGCTGCTCTGCTCATGGCCTGTATCAGGCACAGGCTGTGAGGATCCAATTTCCAACTGGCTGTTTCTGCCCTGGCTCTTTGAGATCTCTCCTAGTGGGTTTCTCTGGGCGCAATTCCCTTGATTGCTCATCTCCCTGAGTTGCAGACAGATCCACAGCTCTCTGCGGACTTACTACCCTAATCTCTTCGATGAGCGACATGTTAGCAATGAACACTATTTTCAAGTTATTGTCTTAATAGACCTTTACCATAAGGCTCAAATAAATCATGACTACTTCACACTGGTTGGAAGACAGATTTAGACTTAATGGGAGAGCACAACTAAATCACTGAATAATACTTGGAAAATTTACCTCCTTTTAATGTCATATTTCTTTCTAAATGGCTGTGATGAGTGGTTTTTTAGAAGGCTCATGAAAGTAGTTGAGTATTTAATAAAGTTAAGACTTTATGACAGGTTTCAAAAATATCTGAAAGTCAGTATATATGTTCAAGTTTAATAGTTCCTTATCGTAATACCCCTAATAGACTTTAAAACCTTTCTTGACAATTAAAAAATTAACTAATGCTAAAGAAAGATTGAAAAAAAACTTAAAACAAAATGAAATGTGTCAAGATTATTCGGTAGAAGCTGAAAATGAATATGTGGGTTGGAGAATAAGGGCAGACTTTTTATTTAAAGCTATCTAGAGTTTAGACTATGTGAGGTTATTAATAAGGCTGATTCTCTTCTGCAACGAGAGGAAGTAACTCTTCTCCAATGGCTAGGAGTCGTCCTCCTTATAGTTAGGACAAGGTGACCTCTAAAACCGTGGAAGATGAGGGAACCCTAACTAAAATTTTGGACCAGGTGAGATTTGCTTTCAGTACTTTAGTCTTTCCATATATCCTTGCCTTAGGGCTCTCTCAGACTTTGTTTTCCTGGCGAGTTACCCTGCCCAGTCTGTTCTAAGAAAAGGCTCAGGTAAAGGGCAGTTTTTAGTTTACAGCAATTTTTTCATATTTTACCTCTTCTAGGAAAATTATATATTATTTTTATTTTTTTATTTTATTTTTTAAAGATTAATTTTATTTGAAAGACGGAGTTACACAGAGAGGTAGAGACAGATCTTCCATCTGCTGGTTCACTCCCCAGATGGCCGCAATGGCCAGAGCCGTGCCTATCCGAAGGCAGGAGCCAGGAGCTTCCTCCCACTTGGGTGCAGGTGCCCAAGGACTTGGGCCATCCTCCACTTCCCAAAATAGACCTCACCTTATAACACTGTGGCATTGGAGATTAAGTTTCTCACACATGAACTTTGGAAGACATTCAAATCATAGCAGCCTCTTCAGTTATCAAACCCAGTAGAGATTTTTTTTTTTCCTGTGCTTTTGTCTTTGTAGCACCATTTGATCTAGGCAACCATTCTCTTCTCTCTGTGGTCTCCATGACTTTGAGCCTCTCCTAAGGAATTCTGCTGCCTCTGCTCACCTTGCATATGTCAGACTTCCTCCTCTTGGTGCCTTCTCATCTCATCTCTATACTCTAGTTCAGCAAACTCATACATGCCCATTGTTTTGACTGCCTCTTCTGTTCTCTTCACATCTAAATCTCACAAACCTCCTCCGCCTGCCTGATTGTTTGTGTATGTTTTTCTGAAGACATAAACTTTGGCATATTCCTATTTCTTGCATCTTTCTTACACCTACATCCAATCAATTACTGAATTCTGTAAATTCATCCCATTATGTTCTTCTGCATCCCCTCAATTCTATTTGCTATGACTGCTGCCTTATTTCAGGCACTCATTGACTCCAGTTTATGGTTCAGACTCTGCTTCTCCTTCTGTTCAAGCTTGGTTCTGTGACTAGAGCAAACTTTCCAAACTTGAGATCAGTTTATGATGGTCTTTGTTACAGTTGTCTGCATACCACCTGTAGGATAAAATCTGAATTCCATGGCCAGGAATGATTGATTTGTTTTCTATCAACAAAACCAGTTTTCTTTCCTACCTTTGATTCTCCATCCACATTTCACCCGTTAGCAATTCCAATTTCTTGGCAGCTCGTCAAATAGGCAATGCTCTTTCATGCCTGCAGATGCTGCTCCTTTTGCCTGGAATGCTCTCTCATCCTTCCCTGGCTGAGAAAATCTCTTTTTCATTTTGTTTCCTTTGTGAAGCTTTTTGCCTGACATTTTAAGATAGACATTTGTCCTCTTTCTTTTTTTTCATGCTCCCATTGAAACTTGAACATATTCTTTTTTTAAATAGAAAACTTTTATTTAATAAATATAAATTTTGAAAGTACAACTATTGGATTACAGCAGTTCTTTCCCCCATTACCACCCTTCCACCCACAAACCAGCCCATCTCCTACTCCCTTTCCCATCCCTCCCATCCCATTCTTCATTAAGATTCATTTTTAATTAGCTTTATATACAGAAGTTCAACTCTATACTAAGTAAAGATTTCAACAGTTTGCACCCACACAGACACACAAAGTATAAAGTACTGTTTGAAGACTAGTTTTACCATTAATTCTCATAGTAGAACGCATTAAGAACAGAGGTCCTACATGAGGAGCAAGTGCACAGTGACTCCTGTTGTTGATTTAACAATTGACACTCTTATTTATGATGCCAATAAGCACCCGAGGCTCTTGACATGAACTGCCAAGGCTATGGAAGCCTCTTGAGTTCACAAACTCTGACTTTATTTAGACAGGGCCATAATCAAAGTAGAAGTTCTCTCCTCCCTTCAGAGAAAGTTACCTCCTTCTTTGATGGCCTGTTCTTTCCACCGGGATCTCACTCACAGAGATCTTTTATTTAGCTCATTTCTTGCCACAGTATCTTGGCTTTCTATGCCTGAGATACTCTCATGGGCTGATTCTGAGGCCAGAGTGCTATTTAGGGCATTTGTCATTCTATTAGTCTGCTGTATATCCTGCTTCCCATGTTGGATCATTCTCTCCTTTTTAATTCTATCAATATTTATTAGTAGACACTGGTGTTTTTTTTAAGATTTTTATTTATTTATTTGACAGAATTATAGACAGTGAGAGAGAGACAGACAGACAGAAAGGTCTTCCTTCTGTTGGTTCACTCCCCAAATGGCTACGATGGACAGAGCTGCGCCGATCCGAAGCCAGGAGTGCCAGGTGATTCTTCCTGGTCTCCCATGCAGGTGCAGGGGCCCAAGCACCTGGGCCATCCTGCACTGCTTTTGCAGGCCACAGCAGAGAGCTGGACTGGAAGAGGAGCAACTGGGACTAGAACTGGCGCCCACAGGGGATGCCAGTGCAGCAGGCAGAGGATTAGCTTACTGCACCACGGCGCTGGCCCCGACACTGGTGTTTTCTTATATTATCCTGAAATTGTTGGTTATACGACTGTCTTCCCACTGAACTACAAGCTCCTTGAGGGAAGAGACTATTTCCTTATGGATCTATGCTTTCTAGAGAACTATTTACTATTTTTGATTAATATATATTCAAGAAAGGAATGTATGAATAATAAAAATACAGAATACTGTTTTTTTTTTCTTTTTCTATAAAATTGTTGATGCTCTTAAAAGGGGATTTAGGGGGCTGGCATTCGGCCTACTGATTAAAATGCTGTTTGGTATTCTCATGTTTCATTTTTGAGTGCCTGGGTTCAATTCCTGGCTCTTCTCCCACTTTTAGCTTCCTACTAATATGCACCTAGGGAGGCATCAGGTGATGGTGTAGCTGGGTTTCTGCTACCTATGTGGGAGACCCAAACTGAATTCTCAGCTTCCAGCTTGGATCTGGCTCAGCTGCAGTAGGCTTGGGGGAATTATACCAGTGGATGGGAGTTCCCTCTGTCTGAGTCTGTCTGCTGTCTCTTTGTATCCCTCTTTCTCTCAAATTGAGAAAAAAAATTAAGATACTTGGCTATTAGGTTCTTCATCCCTGTTCCTTTATATGCATTCTTAATGGAGATCATTTCTTTAATGGTCATTTACAGGATTCACCTTTCATACTTTTTTGAATTATTCTTTAGTTCCACAGTTATAGATACTCAGCAAGGAGACATTTGAGAATTGGAAAACAGAGAGAAACCACAAAGCGTAGCCTGATAAGGAAAAAAAGCAAATTCCCTATATGGTACAAGCTATCTTGTTTTTCTTTTATTTTTTCTTTAAAGATTTATTTATTTTTATTTGAATGAAAATAAGGCAGAGTGATAGAGAGGGAGAGATAGAATGATCTTCCATCTGCTGGTTCACCCTGCAAGTGGCCCCAATGACTGGGACTGGGAATTCTACCTGAGTCCCCCACATGGGTGGTAGGGGCCCAAGCACTTGGGCTATCTTCTGCTGCTTTCCCAGGTGCAATAGCAAATAATTGGATCAGAAGTGGAACAGCTTGGAACAGCTGGAAACAGCACTCTGATATGGGATGCCTGTGTTGCAACAGGTACCGCACAATGCAAACCCCTACTTCATTTTTTTTTAAATGGAAACAGCATTAAATTTTATTTTACAGAAGAATTGGGATCCACAAATGTTAACTAAAATGTTATGAACACTCTAATTTATTTGGTCTCTCTGGATGATACCAATTTTTTTTTAATTTTACATTTTCTTTTTTTAGGTGACATAATAATTGTACAAACATACAAAAATTTATTGAGTACAGCATGACAATTCAAAACATGTATACAAAGTGTAATGGTCAGACACCCAAGATTTTGAAAGGAATAGTTCATGATAATTAGTCCCATTTTGGCTCTGATATTTAATTCTTAAGTCAGAGGAACATAGTATATTTGACATGTGATATGGGTGCAGGGAGTTGTTTCAGAAATATTCTCTTGATCACAATAGAGAGTGTTTACTGAGCAGTTACTATTAGGTGCTGTTTTGGCTGCTTGCATGCATTAATTCATTGCATGAGGCGCACACTGTATTCACACTCCCACAAACCGTCCCCCCACCCCCAATCTTACAGATGAAGAAACTGTTGCACAGTGAAGTTAATTAAAATCAAGACTATGGAAATTAAGTGGTTGTTCCAGGCTTTCAAACTGTCTAGTTCAATTCATTCACTTGAGAAACAGAACAACTAAGCGCACACATTTAACTACAAGGCTTCAGGTAGTACATTGGCACTTTCTGATTTGTTCAGGGAATGTGTTACAAACCAGTAACTGACCAGTGCTTTCCATAATCAGTGTCAGCCTTATCCAGTGGCTGTTCATAAGAAGATTTTTCTTTTGAGAATTCTCTTTAGTTCAGAATCAAAAAGAAAAAAAAAAGTGCCACAATAAACATACACACACACACACACACACACACTGATCATTCTTAATCAGCGAGTCCCTTTGATTATTCTGGGGATATAAAACAGGCCTGAAAATTCTAAGAACACCATGCAAATAGTATAAATAATGTAAGGATACACACACACACATATATGATTATCATATAGATTTGATTTTGGAATTTTAAAAAATTTAATGTTGATGCAAAAACTATTTCATGTCCATTTCCCTCTCTATATATCTGATGCAAGAACTTGAATTCTTGAGTTCCTGGCCTCATTTTAGGAAGCAGTCCATCCATATGTGGCTGCAAATGTTAAGTTGCTATGGTTGTGATTTGCAAGGCTCATGGAGAAAGCTATTTCACTGTTTTCTATGGGGATTACAGAAATAAGTGTTGCGCTGGTTTTTGTATCTTTAAATTAGAAGTTCTTTGTGGTGGTGGGCTATTCTTTTATCAGCATGTTTCTATTTATTGAAAAGCTTTGCTGAACACAATATACCCACTCTTCTATGTAAATAAAGACATTATTGTTGGAATAATGGAGTTCAGGGGATGCCTCTTCTTGTAGGCCTATCTGTCAATCTGTGTTTGGTTGGCTTTCTCAGCCCACCCATTCTAATTACTGCTTTTCAGTCTCCTAGAATAAGGAACTGGGAAGGGGATTTGTTACAACTGGGTTACTTAAATGGAATTTTCCAAATATATATATATCTCCTCTTCAGATCACAAGTTCACGCCCCCATCACTTCCTGCTTGCTTCTTCCTGCTTGCTTCCGAAACCCTATTATTATGAACTGAAGGGCAGGCTTCAAACACCCTCTATGTATAATAGAGAGGGCCAGTCAGTAAACTGTGTGTTTAGGATTGTTACTCTTTTTTCTAATTACTTTTTGACATTGGTTGAATTTGAGAACATGTGAATTCTTTCAGGGGACATATTCATAAATGCCGAATATTAGATATGTTGTCAATTGGTCATTTTTGTGCTAAAG
Source organism: Oryctolagus cuniculus (assembly GCF_964237555.1). Taxonomy (NCBI): domain Eukaryota; kingdom Metazoa; phylum Chordata; class Mammalia; order Lagomorpha; family Leporidae; genus Oryctolagus; species Oryctolagus cuniculus. Next base: position 14,712,703 of record NC_091439.1, read on the forward strand.
TTTTGCAGAGACACTGGACTTAATATAGGTAATTTGGTGCATGTCATATCCTAAATATTTTGTGTTTCATATAATTTTATATAAAATCTATTTTTTTGAAAAAGATGTTAGAATTCTACATTGGCTGTATGAATGAAACATTGCTCTGAACTATGGTAGACCTGTGACATTATTTGTATCATTTAGAAAGGTGATGAATATCTTTGTACTATCCTTACCCTTTTGCTCATGGCTAGTGGCTCAGAAACACGTACCCAAAAGCTACAAGTGATGGGGATATGGTCCACCTCACATCAGTGTGGAGTTCTTTACCTGCTTTCTTGGATATGGTATCCTACTGCGTCTCCTATTGCAACTGATTTATAAAGGAAACTCTGAAATATTGGAGGAAAAATTTCCTGCTTTATATAAAGAATGACTTTTTTCATTTTTTCCTAAAACTCTGCAAGCTTTGCATGGTTCATAATCCCTGGAAATAGCCATTCCATGCTATTATTTTTCTCTGTCAGCCTTTTCTATCTGTATCATACTTTGCAAAATCAATTGCTGCCTGCATTTCTGTTCCCTGATCTTATTGTCAGTTCCTTATAGACTGGCTTCCATTCCCATTCCTCAAAGCACACTGATGATCTTCTCATTGAGAAATCCAATGAACATTTCTCCAGATTAGTGTCTTTTTAATGTCTTTATCATCTCATGTTGTTGACCATTCTCCCAAGGCTTTTGTAATTCTTTGTAGGAACTGCTATAGTAATGATGATTAATAAATTATTCAATATAAATAAATTATAAATTATGTAATGTATAAGTTACAATAACAAGCATTGCCATTTTAATTCTTGGTGCTGGTTGTCCTTCTACTTTCAGGTTAAAATGCCCTTGAACTTATTTAAAGACTCTACTCTTTTTTACAATCTACTATCTGTAGGCATTTCCCAATTTACTTAGCTTGGAAATTTGTGACTCACTTTGACTCCTTGCTCTTTCTCCTCATGATCAACTGATTTGCAAATACTTTAAGGCTGTGTAGTATCTTCCCCTTTCCCCCTTTTCTCTGATCTAAGTCTCCATCACTGAATGTCTGGGATGCTGCCCCACTAGAGGCTCTTCCTCCTCACGCAGCCTACAATTCTAGAATGAACCCCCCCCCCCCCCAAATAACTTGTTTGTATTCCATCTTCGTTTTCAAAAGCCATCTTTTACTGATGGGTGAACTTCTGAGTTTTGTAGTCTGTATCTAATACTACTTCTGGTTACTCTCTTGTATCAAAGCTGTACTTTAGCCAGACTTCCATGGATGTTCTTTCAATGTTTAATTTCTTTTCTTCCTTCCCCAACATACTCTTCTATTCTCCATCTATTTCTTCTGTTTTAAAAAACTTTCTAAACTTTCTTTTGTGACCATTTTAAAATTTACTTTATAAGAATGAAATTGAATATCTTTTCATTATTGTTTATTGCCCTCACCTATTTTCCTGCTGGACTATGATCTAACTTTATTTGTTGAACTTTTACTTAGTGGAACCACTAAGCTTTTGATGATAATGTAAAACAAAATATGTTATTTAAAATGAACTCTTTTTCTCTTCTTTTCTATCCATGGATTCATATACAACCATGGATGAAGCTCCTACCATGGACAAGGTGTTGTGTGTAGCTCCCAGGGATACAAAGACAAGTAAATCACATCCCATCCAGACTCTAGACAAGTAAATGGGGTTAATGGGGGAAGATATTATGTTAATATGATAAATGAAATAATCAAGTTCTGCTTAAAGAATTTTTGGATTGTAGAGTGCTACCAACTAAAACTGATTGGTAGTATTGGAAAGAGTTCCACCAAAAACACGACCCTTCACCTAAGTGATGAAACTAAATTTCTCCAGGCAACTGAGAGAGCACCCTGCATTTAAGGGAAATCATAATAAAATTTGAAAAGTTTCCAAAATAAAAAAAATATTAAAAGCTGGATATACAGAGAGATGAGACAGGAAAGGCAGGCAGATTTGCAGATAAAACTTTTTGTATTCTTCCATCAACAGTAGATGAAGGGAATGCATGGAAGTATTTTCATAGGTAATGATATAATCTTATTTGTAGATGAGACGTGCTATTCTGGATTCAATGTGGAGGATGAAAGGGGACAGGTGAACTGGAGAAAGGGGACCAGTAGACTCCACCAAAAAGATATTTGAGGACTGAAGTAAAGCAGAGGAGGTGAAAAGGGAGTGGAGTAAAAGCTATTTAGGGTTCACAGGACTTTGTGACTGATTGGGTGCTGATGATGGTGCTATGAAGAACTTGAGACTAACAGTAGAGCATCCCTATATATGGGGTAGTTGATGGCTTGGAGGACACAGATTCTGTTGGAAAGAGGAAGCTGGGGACAGAAGCATCAGTGACTGGGGCTCCTGAGGCTCCACAGGGGGACCACTGTGTAGATGTGGTGGTGGAGGAGAGGGGGAGGGGATTGTATTTGCTGCATCTCCTGTGCTAGGCACTGGTCTAGGTACCTGTCATGATGACTTACGATTATGACTGATGATCCTAGGGAAGATAGCTCAAATCAGTAATTTCTGATTTCCAAAGTGCTAAAAACTATTGTCAGGGAATTCCTTCCAAAAGCATTTTAAAATCCTGCATGCCACGTGGAACTGGCCTATGTGCATTTCAAATCACAAACATAAACATCAAACCTGCTATATAACAGAAGCTAGTTGACTCCAGAAAATGTGCTTCTATTTATTCATGCTTTTCAAGAAATCTCTTCTGAAAATATGGATGTTGCAGGTAATTATCAGTAAAAATCTCTATGAGGAATTTTTTAGCCATGTTCTTTTAGCACATTTAGTAAATTCACTTTTTTTTCTTTTTTAAACATTAATGGGCCATAAGTGACATATCATAAATGATTCTGAGGTATATGTTACATGCCTACTTTTCAAAAAAACTCTCTAGGAATTTTTGAGAAGTAAACACCATAGAGAAATTTGTTAGGCAGCTTTCAGCACTTAAGTGTAATGTATTTTAAAATTGTTGCACTTGTATTAGTACATTCTGATAAAAAATCTGTATTACATTCCCTGGATTTGGAGGTTGTTTGGTTTTCCTTTGCTTTGCTTTATCAGAATCTGGTGACAAAGTTTTAAAATAAAAATTCCTTAAGGAATTGACACTGTGTGTTGTTTTAAATGAATTATAATTTTAAATCCACCCTTTAAATGCATTAGTTCACTTTATATTTTGTGTTTCCATTGTGAATATATGATTAAACTTTTATGGATTTCCTTATGAAAACTGTGTTTATAGTTTTTATCAGAACAATATATTGTGTCCTTGTAAGATCTTAGGATGTATGATGTATTAAGTCATGAACATAGCTTCTTTGTAAATGTACTTTGTGCTCACACATTGTAATGCATATAAATTGTTGTACATGAAGATTTACATTTTAAGTTTCTAAATGAACATTTTAAAAACACAGCTTTCATAATTTCCATATCTGAGGAAATGCCCTTCTATTATGAAGGCAAGGAGACTTTTTAAATGAAACATCCATACAGAAATCTAATTATTCACATTTTGATGAGATGATTTGTAAATCAAATACTTTTCATATAAAAAAGCACAAACAGGAAGCCCACAACAATGCATTAAAGGTTTGGGGCTATTTAATTTTTAAAAAGATTAATTTATTTATTTGAAAGGCAGAATTACAGAGAGAGGACACACACACACACACACACACACACACGTGGCAGGGGCCCAAGTACATGGGCCATCCTCCACTGCTTTTCCAGGCACATTAGCAGGGAGCTGGGTTGGAAGGGGAGCAGCCGGGACTCAAACTGATACCCATTTGGAATACAGGCAGTGGCTTAACCCACTATGCCACAGGACTGGCCTCAGGGCTGTTTAATTTGAGTGAGCGAGGGCCCAAGGGTTTTATGTGTATGTGTGTGGTGAGATAGTTAATGGACTGCCATTGCTCTCTTCATGGCTGGCACTATTGTGACATGGATTAGAAAGTCTTTGGTGCTTTTACCCTTTAATTTAATTAGATAATGATTTTGTGCTCAGGGGTTCCCTGGAGATGGCAAATTTATTGACCTTAAATCAACCTCTGGATATAATTTCATGCTGTTCATTTCACTGTTGGTGAATATGGAGGCTACAGTGACTACAGAACAAATGTTAATTCTGCCAAAGATTAAGTCCTTAGTGGTTTAGCCTAACTTGAAACAAATGGCAGAAAGATTGGGAGAGGACACAAAGTGAATTAAGTCCTACAGAGGATCAAAAATATGAAAATATTCCAGAAAATATTCCAAAATTGCCCTGCATTTTATGTAATTATGTAAAGATATGTGGTAGACAGAACTGGTACTATCAAAGGTTCTCCAACCAAAACTGCAGTTCTAGAGATAAGAATACCTGTACCTGAAAGATCAAAGCCGCAGCAGTTTTACCTTTTGGCACTGACATTTAGGGTTTCTCATCTATGTGGTCACCCGTGAACTTGGATCTGGCTTTGCTCTTTGTATCTTTGGAAATTTACAAAACAAAGCTAAGGGTGTTTCTGCGTAAATAGGGTTTTCAAACCTTTTTAAGTTCAAATTTTACAATGTTTACTCATAAAGGGATATAGTGAGAAAATTTAAAATTGAACATTATAAGGGCTGGTATTGTGGCTTAGCTGTAAAGCTGCTGCCTGCAATGCCAACATCCCATTTGGATGCCGGTTTGTGTTCTGGCTGTTTCATTTCTGATCCAGCTCCTTGCTAATAGCCTGGGAAAAGTTGCAGAGGATGGGCCCCTGCACCCATGTGGGATACCTGGAAGTAGCTCCTGGCTCCTGGCTTTGGCCTGGATCAGCCCTGGCTGTTGCAGCCACATGGGGAGTGAACCAGTGGATGGAAGATCTCTCTCTCTGTCTTTTCTTCTCTCTCTGTAACTCTAACTTCCAAATAAACAAATCTTTAAAAAATTGAACATTATAGATAAAAGTTGGAGTTTATCAGTAGCCAAATAATTTCCCCTTTTTGATTACCTAGTCTCAAGAAAATACTCTTTTTTTTTTTTTGACAGGCAGAGTGGACAGTGAGAGAGAGACAGAGAGAAAGGTCTTCCTTTTGCCGTTGGTTCACCCTCCAATGGCCGCCACGGCTGGCGCGCTGCTGCCGGTGTTCCGCGCTGATCCGAAAGCAGGAGCCAGGTGCTTCTCCTGGTCTCCCATGGGGTGCAGGGCCCAAGCACTTGGGCCATCCTCCACTGCACTCCCTGGCCACAGCAGAGAGCTGGCCTGGAAGAGGGGCAACCGGGACAGAATCCGGCACCCTGACCGAGACTAGAACCCGGTGTGCTGGCGCCGCAAGGTGGAGGATTAGCCTAGTGAGCCGCGGCGCCGGCCAAGAAAATACTCTTATACAGAGAAATAGTTACAAAGAGTAAAATGGTAACTCCTTTTTTATTCTTCAAAAGCTTACCTTATAATTATACAATATTCTTCAACTAAGGAGGACCAGAGATTTAAATAACGATTTCAAACTTGTAGCCAAGTGAAACAATCAGACAAAATAAATGAAACAATGGTTTTCAGGTAGTGGATCAGACAGGCCGTACAGTGAATCTTGAGTGATCAGCAACAGATGTGGTGAGCCTACCACATTAACCCAGTTATCTCTCTGGAGAGAATTTCTAGGCTGTAGTGCTGAGAGGGAGAGTCCAGAGGGAATTCTCGAGTTGAGAAGATGTGCTCAGAGTTTGAGAAGGCAGAGAAAGCTAGAGTTCATAAGACAGTGTACCTAGACACACCTGTCTATTTTAATTTTATTTGAAAGACACAGATAGAAAGAGAGATGTTCTATCTACTGGTTCAACCCCTAAATGCCCACATGTAGGACTGGGTCAGGCTGAAGCCAGGAACCCAATACCTCAATCTGGGTCTACCACATGGATGGAAGAGACTCAAGTACTCGGGTCGTCATCTGCTGCCTCCCACAGTGCACATTAGCAGGAAGCTCTAACAGAAAGTGGTGCCGATACTTGAACCCAGGCACTATAGTATGGGATGATGCCATCTCGAGTGGTTGTGCCAAATAAGTGCCACAGAGTACTTGGATGTAGACAGCAAGCCAGAGAGAGAGAACTTCTGAAGTGTGTAGTGTGTTCTTCTGAAGTCTTCAACTGATTACTAACAGGACATGCATGCATGTGAGAAAACCAGTCAAGGCCAGGGAAAGAACCAATAAAACGGAGCAGAGGAAGCAACCATCACATTTCATATAGGCCAAGCATAGCTCATGTGCCTATCACTCAGTGTAGAAAAACTCGTAATTCGGGCCGGCGCCGCGGCTCACTAGGCTAATCCTCCGCCTTGCGGCGCCGGCACACCGGGTTCTAATCCCGGTCGGGGCGCCGGATTCTGTCCCGGTTGCCCCTCTTCCAGGCCAGCTCTCTGCTGTGGCCAGGGAGTACAGTGGAGGATGGCCCAAGTGCTTGGGCCCTGCACCCCATGGGAGACCAGGAGAAGCACCTGGCTCCTGCTTTCGGATCAGCGCGGAACACCGGCAGCAGCGCGCCGGCCGTGGCGGCCATTGGAGGGTGAACCAACGGCAAAAGGAACACCTTTCTCTCTGTCTCTCTCTCTCTCACTGTCCACTCTGCCTGTCCCAAAAAAAATTATTAAAAAAAAAGAAAAACTCATAATTCTTGGAACATTGAATATTTACCAAGATATTACTTCAAGAATGGGGAATGATTGGCCCCAGGCCACGAGATGGCAAGCTTTTCCCATACTGGATGAGATAGTAAAGATTACAGACTTCACGTGTAACATGTGGCCTCTGCTGATCTTAGCTCTGTCCTCCTCCTCCCTTTTTTTCTTTCCCTTTAGACTCCTTTTAAAAATTAGAAACCATTCTTTTCTTAACTTAAGGGCTAGACAACAACAGACTGTGTGATGGCTTTGGCTTGTAGGACAGAGTTTGGTGATTCTTGCCTTGGAATGAAGGTCGTTCCAGTTCTACTTAATAAAAAAAAGCAAGCCTGGAAGACTAAAGCAGCTTCCTAGCAACGCTACTGCATTCTACAACAAAGCTCACACATATTTTAAAAATACAAAAATATACAGCTCCCAAGAAACTAAGATTCACATTATCTGTCATCCAGTCAAAAGTTTCCAGCCAGAAAATGGCCTTAGACTTAATCGTTAAGAGGCCATCTGGGGGACTGGTACTGTTGTGCTATAGGTTAATCTACTACATATGGCACTGGCATCCCATATGGGTGCTGGTTCTAGTCCCTGATGCTCCTCTTCCAATCCAGTTCTCTTCTGTGGCCTAGGAAAGCAGCAGAAGATGGCCCAAGTGCTTGGGCCCCTGAACCTGCATAGGAGACTGGGAAGAAGCTCCCGGCTCCTGGCTTTGGATTGCCTTAGCTCTGGCCTGTGCAGCCATCTGGGGAGTGAACCAGCGGATTGAAGACACTTCTCTCTGTCTTTCTCTCTCACTGTCTGTAACTCTACCTCTTAATCTTAAAAAAAAAGAGGCCATTTGGATGCCTACATTCCATATCAAAGGGCCTAGGTTTAAGTTCTGGCTCTACTCTTAATTCCAACCTCCTGATAATATGCCACCTGGGAGACCACAGTGATAGCTCAAGTACTTGAGTCCCTTCCACCTATGTGGGAGATCCAGATTGCGTTCCTAGCTCCCAGTTTTGTCCTAGTCCAACTCTAGCCATTGAGGACATTTGAGGAATGAACCGCATATGAGAGGTCTCTCCCTTTGTTGTATGTGTGTGTGTGTGTGAGAGAGAGAGAGAGAGAGCGTGAGAAACTTTCTGATAATTTAAAGAAATAAAAATTTAAAAAAATTATGTCATAGTAAAAAGCAGTAAAAAAATCATAAAAAAGCAGAAAAACCAGTTCATCAAAACTGACTCAGAAATGATCTAGATTTTAGAATCAGCAGACAAAGACCTTAAACACTGACTATAACACATTGTATATATCCAGGAAGTTACAGATTGATTGAGTATGCTAGTCAGAGATATGAAAGATTTTTTTATAAACTTGAATTTCCAGGCTAGTGCTTTGGCAGAGTGGGTAAAGCCACCACATGTGAAACTAGCTTCCCATAATGGTGCCCTGGCTCCAGTCTTAGCTGCTCCACTTCCAATCCAGCTTCCTGCTAATATGTCTGGGAATGCAGCCGAAGAAGGCCGAACTACTTGGTCCTCTGACACCCATGTGGGGGACTTGGATGGATTTCCAGGCCCCTGGCTTCATCCTGGCCCAGCCCTGGCCTTTGTGACTATTTGAGAAGTGAATCAGCAAATGGAAGACTTTCTCTTTCTTTCTGCTTTCAAATAAATAAAATGAAAGTTTAGAAAAATCAGTCCATGTAATTAATTATGTATGTAAACAGGACACACACACACACAAACCAAACTCCATATTATTATCTCAATGGATATTATAAAATTAATTTATAAAATCCAACATCTATTCCTAATAGAAACTCTTAGGAAATAACTCTGAGGAATACAATCAAACTTACTCAATCTGATAAAGGGCATCTATGAAAACAACTAATATCTTAATCATTGGTAAAAAGTGAACAGTTCCCCTAATATTGAGAACCAAACAAGGATTCCACTCTCACCACTTCTAATCAATACTTTCTTGCTATTTCTACTGAAGTACTAGAATATACCAGTTTAGCAAGGATGCAGGATTCAAGAACAATATACAACAATTAATCATTCTTCTCCCTACTAAGAACAATTGAAAAGAAAATAAACTACTGCTTCTGATGTCCGAAAAACATAAAATACTTAGGTATAAATCTGATAAAAATATGCAATAGCCAGAAAAAAAAAATATGCAATACTCATACAATTGGAATCCCTAAGACATTCCAATTAAAGTAGAATTAAATAAATGTAAATATATACTGTATTCATAAATGGAAATATATACTGTAATCAAACATCAAAACATTCAAAAAGATGCCACTTCTGCCCAACTTTATATAGATTCAACGTAATACCATTCAAAACCCAACAGTTTTTTTTTTTGTTTAATTGGTAACCAAATATATATGAAAATTTAACTTATAGTAGCCAAAGTATCTTTGAAGACATTCAGAGTTGGAGGGGACAGATCCACGGTAAATATTCAGTATTTAAGACAATGTATTAATGGTATAGAAACAGAGAAATAGATCTTTAGAGCAGAATGAAGCATTCAGAAATAGACCAAAATATTGATCAGTCAATTGATTTTCCACAAAATTTTCAAGGAGAATCAATGGGAGAATGGACATCCTTTCAGCAAATAGTAGTTGAACAACTGAATAGTCTTGTGCAAAATAATTGCATAAATAAAATGAGATAAACATTAACTTTGACTTTTAATTTACTCCATATTAAAAATTAGCTGCAGCAGTGGTTGTTGCTCTGGTTACGCCACTGTTTGGGATGCCTGTTTCCCACATCATGGTGCCTGGGTTTGGCTCTCCGTTCCAGTCTCCTAGTAATGTTTCCCGGGAAGCAGCGGGTATTGGCTCCTGTAGCTGAGTCCCTGACCCCCATAAGGGAGACATGGATTGAGCTTCTGGCATCTGGCTTTCACTTGGCCCAACCTTCGCTATTGCAGGCATTTGTGGAGTGAACCAGTGGATAGATCTCTGTCTCTCTCAGTCTGTTTTTCTGTGTCTGCCCCCCTCCACCTCTCTTTTTGCCTTTCAAATAAATAAATAATAATAAAGTAATAACTACTCTGGATGTAACAGATGTAAACTGTTACAGATGTAACAGATGAAACTCTTAAAACTTTTAGAAGATAAAAATATTTTCAAGGAAAAAATCAATAAATTGGACTTCATAAAGTGAAAACCTTTTAGTCTTTAGAAATATTGATAAAAATGAAAATAAAAGTCATAGAGAAGGAATAAACATTTGTATAAATTTTTTCTGACAAAGATCTTACTTCTAGAATATATAAAAATTCTTACAATGCATTAACAAGAAAAGATCAATACAATAAAAACAGGCAAAAATTTAAACAGATAACTTAGGAGGATAAACTAATACCAAATAAATGCATAAAAAGATGATTAACAGAACGTGGTAGGGAAAGGCCAATTAAGCTCACACTATACCCCTATTAGAAAGTCTGTAACTTAGAAGACTCTTCACATCAAGTGCTAGTGAGATGTGAACAATTATGGAACATGGTTAAAACCACTTATGAAATTTCAACACTTTCACAAAAGGTTGAATATAAACGTACTATGTGATCCAAATACTATGTGCTTTTAGGTGTTTATTAAATGAAAGCATACACCTATTCAAAGATTTGCTCACAAACTTTCATAGCAGCTTTATTTATGACAGTTAAAAATTAGACAAAAATATATCAGATGAATGCATACACAAAATGTTTTACAAACAATGGAATATTTCTGAGCAAATAAAGGAAAGTCATGTTGATATGTATAGAAATATGGATGGATTTCAAAATAATTATGTGATATGAAAGAATCCTGAGAAAAAGTATACATATGAATATCTCATTTCCATAAAACTCTACGAAATGCAAACTAACTTCTAGTGACCAAAAGCAAACCAGTAGATCCTTGGGTGGAGGAAATGTGTGGAGGAACCAGAGGAAGATTCTTCCAATCCACAAACATGGAATAATTTTTTCCATTTTTTGTGTCTTCTTCTATTTCTTTCTTTAATGTTTTGTAATTTTCATCATAGAGATCTTTCACCTCCTTGGTTAAATTTATTCCAAGATATTTACATTTTTTGGTAGCTATTGTGAATTGGATTGATCTTAGAAGTTCTTTCTCAGACATGGCACTGTCTGTGTATACAAAGGCTACTGATTTTTGTACATTAATTTTATAACCTGCAACTTTCCCAAACTCCTTTATGCATTCCAATGGTCTGTTAGTTGAGCCTCTTGATTCCTCCATATATAGAAGCATTTCATCTGCAAACAGGGATAATTTGACTTCCTCCTTTCCAATTTGTGACCCTTGATTTCTTTTTCTTACAAAATGGCTCTGGCTAAAACTATTTTGAATAGCAATGCTGAAAGTGGACATCCTTGTCAGCTTCTGGATCTTAATGTTTCTAACTTTTCCCTAATTCAATAAGATGCTATGGGTTTGTCATAAATGGTCTTCATTGTGTTGAGAAATGTTCCTTCTGTACCCAATTTGCTTAAGGTTTTTATCATGAAAGTATGTTGGATTTTATCAAATGCTTTCTCTGCATTTATTGAGATAATCATGTGGTTTTTATTCTTCAATTTGCTAGTGTAATGTATCACATTTATCGATTTGCATATGTTGAACCATCTCTGCATACCAAGGATAAATCCCACTTGTTCTGGATAAATGTTGTTGGATTCAATTAGCTAATATTTTGTTGAGGATTTTTATATCTATGTTCATCAGGAATATTAGTCTATAGTTCTCTTTCTTTGTTTTATTTTTTTCTGGTTTTGGAGTTAAGGTGATGCTGGCCTCCTAGAAAGAATTTGGGAGGATTCCCTCCCTTTCAATTATTTTGAATAGCATGAATAGAATTGGAATTAGTTCTTTAAATTTCTCATAGAATTCAGCAGTGAAGCTGTTCAGTCCTGGTCTTTTTTTTTTTGTTGGGAGGGTCTTTATTATTGATTCAATTTCCATCTTGGTTATTAGTCTGTTTAGGTTTTCTATGTCTTCATGACTCAATTTTTGTAGATTTTATATGTCCAGGAACCTATGTGTTTCTTGTAGAATTTTCAATTTTTCTGCATATAGCAATTTGTTGTCATTCCTGATAATTTCTAATTTTTTTGAAGATTCATTTATTTATTTGAAAGTCAGAGTTACACAGAGAGAGGAGAGGCAGAGAGAGAGAGAGAGAGAGAGAGAGAGAGAGAGAGAGGTCTTCCATCTGATGGTTTACTCCCCAGATGGCTGCAATGGCCACAGCTGCACCGATCCAAATCCAGGAGCCAGGAGCTTCTTCCGGGTCTCCCACATGGGTGCAGAGGCCCAAGGACTTGGGCCATCTTCTACTGCTATCCTGGGCCATAGCAGAGGGCTGGTCAAGAAGTGGAGCAGCTGGGTCTTGAACCTGCGCCCATATGGGATGCCGGCGCTTCAGGCCAGGGCATTAACCCACTGTGCCACAGCACTGGCCCCCCTGATAATTCTTTATATTTCTGCAGCTCACAGAAATTTTCCAAGTAGCCTTAGCAAGCTGGTGAGGGAAATTCTTCATATATTTGGAAAATGTGTCATCTAGCTGGCATTTTAGACATGTTTTTGATGAATCAAAAGCCTAGAATCTAGAAAGTTGATTAAGAAATTTATCTACTAACAGAATGAAGAGACCAAATATAGGTGTTTGCCCTCCAAGGTGGATAGGACTTTGAGGGAGAAGAAAGTTGTAGAGGGAGCCAAAGGAAGGAAGGTTAGGTGGTGTCATTAACATTTTCTCTGACCTTTCTGTGTCATTCCTGGGTCTCAATGTGGGGAAGTAGAGCAAACACTGGTAACATGATTGTTGGAATGGGAACAGGTAGGTGATCTAGGAATATGTTGGCTCTTAGAAGATCAATGGAGGAGACATAAAGGAGGAAAACACAGGTTCTGTTCTTATTCTACATTTCACTTGATCTTAGTCAAAAGGCTGGGAAGCGATTCTCTTACATTTCAAAACAACACATATTGTCTTACCAGCACAATGGCTAGTGAATCAGAGTCAGAGTTGAAAGTGATAAAAGATGAGTTTAGAAAGATAAACAGGGACTAGACTGCATAGGGCCTTTCAGGCTACATATGGAGTTTGATGGCAAGACAATATTTTTATTGTCTACTATCTGGAAACTTGAACAAAGGGGTTTCTATATTAAGAACGCATTTGCCTCAAAAATAACAATCAGAAAACTCCACAACAGTTCCTAAAACAACCAGAGTTTCATTTGCCTCAGGTGATAAGAAACTAAGAGTGGGCTGTACACTATTGTCAAGGACCTTCTTGCACTTTGCCACGTATCATCCTTAGCCTGTGACTTTCGTCTCTTGCTTGCAGTACGGCTGTTTCAGTTTTGGATACCATGATCACATTACAGGGAGGCAAAAAAGGAGCACAAAAGGCTGAAAAATGGGGATTAAGTCTGCTTTTTGAAAAGTTCCTTTTTGGAATTTCTATTCAGAATTATTTTGATTATTTCCTTTAGGCCAGGATTGGGTCTCATAGTCACCCTTTGTGACAACAGCAACTCAGGAGGTCAACACTGAGCCATTAAACTTGTGTCCTTGGGTAAGGTCAGGGTCCCATTAGAAGAATGGATATTGAATAGAAAACCAGCAGTGTTACCAGAGGTGGCAAAAATGGAAACAAACAGTCATGTTTGAAGGCTACTTCAGGAATTAAGGTGAGAGATGATGGAGCCTGGAGTGGGGTGATAGACGTGATGGTAAGGAAACTTGGTCAGATTCATGATATTTAAAAAAAAAGACCTGTCTGAAGACCTTAATGAGTTTGGTGATGATTTATGGGTATTTGTCCTTCTCTATAGGTAAAAAAGATATCATTTACTGAAATAGTGACTGTGGCAGGAGCAGATTTGGGAGAAAAATTTCTTGAATTCTAATGTTGGTAGAGATGTCACCATTGCTAATATCACAGGTGTACGTGCTTGGGGCTAGCTGTTTAGCAGACACATTGTGGCAGATATTTAGAGAGAAAACTGGCTTTGAATTTTACAAGCTCCTAATACATCATCTGCTGCTTGAATTTTTCAAACTCTTTTTTTTTTTTTTTTGACAGGCAGAGTGGACAGTGAGAGAGAGAGACAGAGAGAAAGGTCTTCCTTTTGCCGTTGGTTCACCCTCCAATGGCCACCGCGGGCGGCGCGCTGCGGCCGGCGCACCGCGATGATCCAATGGCAGGAGCCAGGAGCCAGGTGCTTTTCCTGGTCTCCCATGGGGTGCAGGGCCCAAGTACCTGGGCCATCCTCCACTGCACTCCCTGGCCACAGCAGAGAGCTGGCCTGGAAGAGGGGCAACCCGGACAGAATCCGGCGCCCCGACCGGGATTAGAACCCGGTGTGCCGGCGCCGCTAGGCGGAGGATTAGCCTGGTGAGCCGCGGCGCAGGCCTCAAACTCTTAATACATATACCCATTGCCAACTGTAGTACAGAGGTCTGTCCTTGACATTCTGAAGAAATTAAGCCAAATGAATTCTCTAGTATCATTTGGTATTACCAGGATATCGTTTTGGGCTTGAGAGAAGGGTGATTCTTCTCTCAGATGGGCCACTGTGTTTCTGAAGCCATACAGGACAAATATGAATAGTGTGGAGATTACACATGGGCACTGTAGTTTCAGGAATAGATATTGTCACTGTAAAGAAGATTTAAGAGTGAACAATTAGAAGGTGAAATATAATGAAACTCTGAATTTAAGCATGGTGGACACTATTGCCTTGAGGGTACTGCGATGCCACATAATGGTGCCTACTGATGCAACGCCTATGGGATGACTAACATGGCATGGAATCAATCCTGTATCAAGTCTCATCTTGGTTCACTTTCCAAATCCTTCAGGATGTGGCTCCATACAACCAAACATCTCACTTGGTGCTATTAATGCCTGTTCCTAGTTTCTCCTGCCTCTGTTCTCCAGCTCCTGAAGATGTATTCATCACATCTATTGCCAGAACTGATTTACATGCTGTGTAGGCCTGATGTGTCCAGGATATTTATCAGCTGGTTCAGCACCATGATCAGATAAGGATTCAAATTAAGTTCTGGCTCAGATTCCCCTGCAATGTCTCTCACCAGGTAGACAAGGCCAAGACCAAGGACATCAAAGATCTCTATGATGAGAATTACAAAATCTTAAAGAAAGTAATAGAGGATACCAAAAATGGAAAAATCTTCCATGCTCATGGATTGGAAGAATCAATATCATCAAAATGTCCATTCTCCCAAAAGCAATTTATGGATTCAACACGATACCAATCAAAATACCAAATACATTCTTCTCAGATCTGGAAAAAATGATGCTGAAATTCATATGGAGGCACTGAGACCTCGAATAGCTAAAGCAGTCTTGTACAACAAAAACAAAGCCGGAGGCATCACAATACCAGATTTCAGGACATACTACAGGGCAGCTGTAATCAAAACAGCATGGTACCGGTACAGAAACAGATGGATAGACCAATGGAACAGAATTGAAACAACAAAAATCAATCCAAACATCTACAGCCAACTCATATTTGATCAAGCATCTAAAACCAATTTCTGGAGCATGGACAGTCTATTCAATAAATGGTGCTGGGAAAACTGGATTTCCAAATGCAGAAGCATGAAGCAAGACCCCTACCTTACACAAAAATCCACTCAACATGGATTAAAGATCTAAATCTATGACCTGACACCATCAAATTATTAGAGAACATTGGAGAAACCATGTAAGATATAGGCACAGCCAAGACTTCTTGGAAAAGACCCTGGAGGCACAGGCAGTCAAAGCCAAAATTAACCATTGGGATTGCATCAAATTGAGAAATTTCTGTACTGCAAAAGAAACAGTCAGGAAAGTGAAGAGGCAACCGACAGAACGGGAAAAAATATTTGCAAACTATGCAACCGATAAAGGATTAATAACCAGAATCTACAAAGAGATCAAGAAACTCCACAAAAACGAAACAAACAACCCACTTGAGAGATGGGCCAAGTAACTCAATAGACGTTTTTCAAAAGAGGAAATCCAAATGGCCAACAGACACATGAAAAAAGGTTCAGGATCACTAGCAACCAGGGAAATGCAAATCAAAACCACAATCAGGTTTCACCTCACCCCGGTGAGAATGGCTCACATACAGAAATCTATGAACAACAGATGCTGGCGAGGATGTGGGGAGAATGGGACACTAATCCACTGTTGGTGGGAATGCAAACTGGTCAAGCCACTATGGAAGTCAGTCTGGAGATTCCTCACAAACCTGAATATAACCCTACCATTCAACCCAGCCATCTCACTCCTTGGAATTTACCCAAAGAAAATTAAATTGGCAAACAAACAAGCTGTCTGCACCTTAATGTTTATTGCAGCTCAATTCACAATAGCTAAGACCTGGAACCAACCCAAATGCCCATCAACAGTAGACTGGATAAAGAAATTATGGGACATGTACTCTATAGAATACTATACAGCAGTCAAAAACAACGAAACCCAGTCATTTGCAACAAGATGGAGGAATTTGGAAAACATCATGCTGAGTGAATTAAGCCAGTCCCAAAGGGACAAATATCATGTTCTCCCTGATTGAAGACAACTAACAGAGCACCAAAAAAGGTAACCTGTTGAAGTGAAATGGACACTATGAGAAACAATGACTTGATCAGCCCTTGTCCTGACTGTTGAGGAACAACTTACTATTTTATTCCTTTTAGTAGTTTTTTTTGTTCTACTTAATACTATTGGTTGAACTCTTTAATTAATACACAATTATTCTTAGGTATTTAAATTTAACTGAAAAGTGATTCCTGTTAAATATGAGTGGGAATAAGAGAGGGAGGAGATGTACAGTTTGGCATATGCTTACTCGGACTTACCCCTAATGGTAGAGTTAGAAATGTTCCAGGAATTCAATCATATCAAGGTGGCATGTACCAATGCCATCTCACTAGTCAAAGTGATCAGTTTCAGTTCATAATTGATCATAATGATAGGATTAAGTGTCAAAAGGATCACATAAACAAGACAAGTGTCTGCTAATACTAACTGACAGAATTAAAAAGGAGAGACAATCCAACATGGGAAGTGGGATACACAGCAGACTCATAGAATGGCAGATGTCCTAAACAGCACTCTGGCCTCAGAATCAGCCCTTAAGGCATTTGGATCTGGCTAAAAAGCCCATGAGCGTATTTCACGCATGGAAAGCCAAGACACTGTGGCAAAAAAACAAACAAACAAACAAACAAAAAAACCCTAAATGAAAGATCTCTGTGAGTGAGATCCCAGCGGAAAGAATGGGCCATCAAAGAAGGAGGTACCTTTCTCTGAAGGGAGGAGAGAACTTCCACTTTGACTATGGCCTTGTCTAAATAAGATCGGAGTTGGTGACCTCTACAGGCTTCCATAGCCTTGGCAGCTCATTTCAAGTGCCTCGGGTGATTACTGACATCATAAATAAGAGTGTCAGTTGTTAAATCAGGGTCAGTACTGTGGCGCAATGGGTTAACACCCTGGCTAGAAGCGCCGGCATCCCATATGGCTCCGGTTCAAGTCATGGCTACTCCACTTCCGATCCAGCTCTCTGCTATGGCCTGGGAAAGCAGTGGAAGATGGCCCAAGTCCTTGTGCTCCTACACCTGCATGGGAGACCTAGAAGAAACTCCCGGCTCCTTGCTTCGGATCAGTGCAGTTTCTGGCTGTTGCAGCCAACTGGGGAGTGAACCATCAGATGGAAGACCTCTCTCTCTGCCTCTCCTCTCTCTAACTCTGACTTTCAAATAAATAAATAATAAATCTTTAAAAGAACCAAAAAATTGTTAAATTAACAATAGGAGTCACTGTGCACTTACTCCCCATGTAAGATCTCTGTCTTTAAAGTGTTTTATGGCCGGCACCTCAGCTCAATAGGCTAATACTCTGCCTGCAGCACTGCCACACCAGGTTCTAGTCCTGGTCGGGGCGCTGGATTCTGCCTCAGTTGCCCCTCTCCCAGGCCAGCTCTCTGCTGTGGCCAGGGAGTGCAGTGGAGGATGGCCCAAGTCCTTGGGCCCTGCACCCCATGGGAGACCAGGAGAAGCACCTGGCTCCCGGCTTCCGATCAGCATGGTGCGCCAGCCGCAGCGCGCAGGCCGCGGCGGCCACTGGAGGGTGAACCAACGGCAAAGGAAGACCTTTCTCTCTGTCTCTGTCTGTCACTGTCCACTCTGTCTGTCAAAAAAAAAAAAAAATAAAGTGTTTTAGTATGTGAATTTACAGTATAACTAGTACTCAAACAGTACTTTATACTTTGTGTTTCTGTGTGGGTGCAAACTGTTGAAATCTTTACTTAGTAAATAGTAAGTTGATCTTCTGTATATAAAGATAGTTGAAAATGAATCTTGATGAAGAATGGTGTTGGAGAGGGGGTGGAAGATGGGATGGTTGTGGGTGGGAGGGAGGTTATGGGGGAAAAAGCCACTATGATCCAAAAGTTGTACTTTGGAAATTTATATTTATTATATAAAAGTTAAAAAAAACAAATTAAGTTCTGTTCACTAGCCTCCAATCTCGGGGGTACTGAGAAGCCCTAGTATTCCCTTGAAATAACTGCTGAGTTCCAGCACTGCACCTTGTATTTCGCTGCTCCCTGGAGGCCATGCACTATGTTAGCCAACTTTCACCCTCATAACATTGTTTCTTTGAGAGCTGGGGATACTACCCTGATCTCCAATCTATGTATCTCTTTCCATTCTTGTTACCTTGGAGAATTGTACTTCTTCCTTCATTCTTAGTTGTGGGTTTTTTCCCTGTTGTAAATGGACAGGTCTCTTAGAACCACACTACGGACTCTTTCATAAGCACCGAGAGATACTTGTCACTGCTGTCTGTGGATTAGTTCTAGTTGTGAAGTATGCCTGAGCCATCCTTAAGTATGTTTTACTCTTGGACTCTATCCTGCAAACTCTTTCTCAGGCTGTGTAGCCTCTCTCGTCTCTCACTTGGTTCAGTATTGCTCTTCCAGCTTGACTGAGCTCACTGTTCCTTGCTGTGCCATTCCCTTCTCTACAATTATTTTCTTCTTGCTATTCACCTAATCTGGAAAGGCTTCCATTTTCTTTATACAGTCTAGACCCTCCCTCCCAAACAATGTCCTGCTCAAGTTCTAGTTTTACAAATGCTTTATCAATTTCTAGCCCCAATATTCTGCCTCTTCCATCTGACCTCTTATAATAGTTGAGCACTTTAATCATGGACACATTTTTTAAACTAATTGATAGGTATATTAACTGTATTACTGAACAAAAAGCCCTTGTCATAAAATAAGATGTTTGCTTAAATGGATTTGAATTCAGGTAATGCTTGCCAAATGAATTTTGAGATTTTATCCATACAGAACTGCTTCTCCCCTACTACTTACACTTTCTCTCACTTTCCCTGTTTATCAATCTCTATTTCTGTTAAAAAGGTATCATCGAAATATTTGGGTTGGACAATTGTTTCTTAGATCTGATATCAAAGCATAACCTACAAAAGAAAAAAACAGGGGGCCAGTGCCGTGGCATAGTGGGTAAAGCCACTGCCTGCAATGCTGGCATCCTATATAGGCACCGGTTTGAGTCCTGGCTGCTCCACTTCCAGCTCTCTGCTATGGCCTGAGAAAGCAGTAGAAGATGGCCCAAGTTCTTGGGCTCCTGAACCCATATGGGAGACCTGGAAGAAGCTCCTGGCTCTTGGCTTTGGATCAGCCCAGCTTTGGCCATTGTAGCCATTTGGTGATTGAACTAGTGAATGGAAGACCTCCCTTTCTCCCTCTCTCTGCCTCTGCCTCTCTGCAACTCTGCCTTTCAAAGAAATAAACAAAAAAAAAGAAAAAAGAAAAAAAATAGATTGTTTGCATTTCATCAAAATTAAACACTCCTGTGCTCCAAAGAACTTCATAAAAGAAGTAAAAAGACAATGTATAAAATGAAGAAAATTTTTGCAAATTATATCTGATAAAGGACTTGTATGTTAAATACCCATATTTAAAAAAATCCTAGCTAGGGATATAGTGTAGGCTATAGTTTGGCTATAGAATATATAAAAAAACTCCTACAACTCAATAATTAAGACAACGCAATTTTTTTTTTTTGACAGGCAGAGTGGACAGTGAGAGAGAGAGACAGAGAGAAAGGTCTTCCTTTGCCGTTGGTTCACCCTCCAATGGCTACCACGGCCAGCGCGCTGCGGCCGGCACACTGCGCTGATCCGATGGCAGGAGCCAGGTACTTATCCTGGTCTCCCATGGGGTGCAGGGCCCAAAGCCTTGGGCCATCCTCCACTGCACTCCCTCGCCACAGCAGAGAGCTGGCCTGGAAGAGGGGCAACCGGGACAGAATCCGGCGCCCCGACCGGGACTAGAACCCGGTGTGCTGGCGCCGCAAGGCGGAGGATTAGCCTAGTGAGCTGTGGTGCCGGCCAAGACAATGCAATTTAAAAAGTGGGCAAATTGGGAATTGGGCATTTGGCCTAGAGGTAAGATGCTGGTTAGGAAGCCCATGCCACATGCCAGTGTGCCTAGGTTCTATTCTTGCTGTCACTCCCAATTCTAGTTTCCTGATAATGTAGATCCTGTGAGGCAGTAGGTCATGGCTCAAATAATTGGGCGCCTGCCACCCACATGGAAAACCTGGATCACATTCTTAGCTCTTGGCTTAAGCCTGGACTAGACTTGGCTGTTGTAGGCATTTGGGGGAATGAAACAGTAGATGGGAGCTTTCACTCTATTTCTCTGTCTCTGTCTCTCTGCCTCTCAAAACAAACAAACAAACAAAAGCAGTGGGCAAATGATCTGATCAAATATTTCTCCAAAAAGACAGAAAAATGGCCATTAAATACATGAAAATATGTTCTGTATTAAGAGCCATCAGTGAACTGCAAATAAAAATTATAATGAAATGCCACTTTATACTCATTTATCCACTAAAATGACTTTAATAGAAACAGAAAATAGCAACTGTTGGAAAAAACTGGAGTAACAGGAACCCTGAAACACTGATTATGGGAATGTAAAATGCTGCTGCTCTGGGTGTTGGCCTCTGGAGGCTCAGAGCTGAGTCTTTCAGGGGAACTTCCCCTAGTTGGTGAAACCGCAGTTGGAAGGTAATACCTCATCCCAACCACAGTCCACAGTCCAATATTGTGGTACAAAGGCCTGATTCCCCCTCCACCCAGAATATTACTTGAGGAGTCATCTCAGCTCCACAGTGCCCCAGGCAACCCATTTGCCACTGTATCATACTTTAATGTCTCCCTTGCTCTTTTGCAGGTGTTGTTCTTAATTGCACTTCCAATAAACTTTCCTCATACAAATCTCCACCTCAGAGTTGGTTTTCTAGGGCACTCAAATTAAAACACTGTGCACTGAGTGGCTGTGACTGAGTTACCATCTTTATACAAATAGTCTTCTTCAGTCACCTAGTAGGTGCTCAGCATGTTTGATGAGCTGAATTCTTCTCTAGACACTGACCTGTTTCCTTCTCTATGCAGAAGGCTTTTAGGTACAATGGCTGTTTTTCTTCCACTTGATCCCCCAAGGTGGTTGTTTCCTGAGGTTTAGTCTTCTGACCCCTCTTTTTTCTGTACTTTTGCAAACTTTAGCCTTTCTACAATTTTCAGTTACCAAATAAATCTGCTGCTGAATGTCAAGTCCTCACTGAAGTGCTAGGCACTGCACATGTCTGTTCTGGGTTTTCCTAATTAAGACTGAATGTAGTCTGTGCTTTGTCTATGGGTTGGCAGGATTAAGGGTATTAGTGAGGGGTGGAGATGAGGTCATCTGAGAGCCCCTGAGATCCTAAGGACAGTGCGGAATGCAAGTAGCATGTGAAAGCACTTGGAAGCCGCTGGAAAGGAGATTGAAGGAGAGAGGAAATGAAAGTACCCAGCACTAGTTGGGACCTGCAATAAAGGGCTGAGCAGTAGGCACATCAGAGCAGTTAGAAGTTGTGGCTTGAGGGATAGGCATTAGGCTTAATGGTTAAAACAATGGCTAAGAAATTTGTGTCCCCTATTGGAATGCCTGGATTCAATTCCTGGCTTTGGCTGTCAATGCAGATCTTTGGGAGCAGTGGTGATGGCTCAAGTGTTTGGGTTCCTGCCACTCTTTTGGAAAACCTGAATTGAGCTACTTGCCCCTGGCATTAGCTGGGCCCAGTCTTTGCTGATTTAGAATCTGAGGAGTGAACCAATGGATGGGAGCTCTCTATCTGTCTTTCAAATAACTAACTAACTAACTAAATAAATAGTGGTTTGAAGACTGAACAATTTCTGGGAAGCAGCCAGGAGTGCTTATCCCTGAAAGTGTCAATATGATATCATCACTGTCTCTAACTCGACAAATTAAGACAAAAGTCAGCCGGTGCCGTGGCTCACTAGGCTAATCCTCCACCTTGCGGCGCCGGCACACCAGGTTCTAGTCCTGGTTGGGGCACTGGATTCTGTCCCGGTTGCCCCTCTTCCAGGCCAGCTCTCTGCCATGGCCCAGGAAGGCAGTAGAGGATGGACCAAGTGCTTGGGCCCTGCATCCCATGGGAGACCAGGAGAAGCACCTGGCTCCTGCTTTCGGATCAGCACGGTGCACTGGCAGCAGCGCGCCGGCCGTGATGGTCACTGGAGGGTGAACCAACGGCAAAGGAAGACCTTTCTCTCTGTCTCTCTCTCACTGTCCACTCTGTCAAAAAAAAAAAAAAAAAAAAAAAGACAAAAGTCACCTTCCTATTTTGACTTGCTATCTTTAAATATCCAACTATCTAATTACTCGATCCATTCTTATCTAGTCACTCATTCTTGAAAATCCAAGAAATTTCTGGCCATTTCATAGACACTGCCACTCATATCTACAAAATCTCAACAATTTTGTGAGTCTCTTTCTTAGTTAGGTAGAAATGAAGTATAGCTAACACTACTTAATTGTATAGAATTGATTTTTGACATTCATTAGATAAATACTCATTGAGTACTTACTGTGTCCCAGGAAACATTCTTTGTGCTAGGGATGCAATGAAGAATGACACTATACATGGCCCTCAGATTATAGTCTAGTGGAGGAGACTTATTTTAGTAAAACCATAAAATAAATGTGAATTTGCAACTATGACAAGTACTAGCTAGGTAGCAGAAATAGTTCTATTTATTTATTTATTTTTGACAGGCAGAGTTAGACAGTGAGAGAGAGAGAGACAGAGAGAAAGGTCTTCCTTTTTCCGTTGGTTCACCCACCAAGTGGCCACTATGGCTGGTGTGTTGTGGCAGGCACGCTAGGCTGATCCGAAGCCAAGAGCCAGGTGCTTCCTCCTGGTCTCCCATGCGGGTGAAGGGCCCAAGGACCTGGGCCATCCTCTACTGCACTCCCGGGCCATAGCAGAGAGCTGGACTGGAAGAGGAGCAACGGGGACAGAATCTGGTGCCCTGACCATGACTAGAAGCCAGGGTGCTGGCGCTGCAGGTGGAGGATTAGCCTAGTGAGCCGTGGCGCAGGCCGCAGAAATAGTTCTATAAGTTTTTTAACAGTAAGATGTTGATAAGTGCTAATCAGACAAAGACAGGAGAGAGGGATGTTTTCAGTAGCACAGTTTGTGCAAAGACCTTCAAAGGGGAAGGAACATAGTAAAATGAAGGACTCAAAGGAGTGAGGCATAGGGAGTGCATAGAAAGTATGTGAGCTATTGCTAAACAGAGATCCAGGGACACATAAACTGTAGTAAGGCACTCTGTCTTTGTTCTAAGAGTACCACTAATGTCCCTAGCAGGATGTGGTATGGTCAGTGTTTATATTTACCAGATTACTAGTTTCTGTGCAAGACTGTATTGGGTGGCAGAAAGAGTAGGGAGGGGTAAAGCATTAGGAGACTGTTGTAGTTGTCCATATGAGACATTAGAGTATCATAGCAATTGATGACTGTGGTGGGATGGAAAGAAGTAGACACATTAAAATACACTTTAGAGATGAAATAGAATGATTTTATGATAGAGTCAAAGAAACGGGAGAATATTAAGGATAATTCTGAGGAACCTGGCTTTTGCTTTTTGGATTAATTTGGGTAACATTCAATGACATAGGGAACCTTAGACACTAAACTTGGATTTTTTTTTGGGGGGGAACATTATAAACTAGATTTGCACATACTGAGTTTGAGGTGCTTTTAAAATTTCTAAAATAAAATGGTCAAGTAGAGATGCTGGTCAAATAGGCAGTTGACTATGTGAGTATGGAACTCAGAGGTTTGGACTGGACATAAAAGCGAGTCATTAGGTTAGGGATGATAACTGACATGTTAAAGTATTTGAATTAAGGAAGAGAGCAGAGTGGGGAGGGGAGAGGGCCCAGGACTGCAACTTGAGAACTCTAAGGTTTAATGCAGGAGGAAGGAAATAAAAGGATTTCAAAACAGAAGGACAAACAGGAGCACCTTCTATCCCTGAAGCTAAGGAGCACTCACTGAGTGGTGAACCAGGGCAAGTAAGAAACACCAGTTGGAGAGAAACATGTCATTTATATTCAGTGACGTAAATAATATATGTTGAACTTCTTGGAATGATGGGAACAGGGACGGATGAGAGTGCTGAAGAACAGGTTGTGGCTGCGGAAGCAGATCAACTCTGGAGAAGTTTGTTCACCCAGGGAGAGAAATCTTGAGCTTCAGCAGAAGGCAGATGAGGTGTGAAGCAGGATTTTATTTATTTATTTATTATGCAGTGGAGGAGAGAGTTTGGATGTAGCACTATGGAACATCTCAAGAGATGCGGACAGAAAGAAGGGTGTCAGAAACATGAAGGATGTTTATGGAAAGGATAAAATGAATAAAGCAGATCTGTGTGTACTCAAAGGGAACAATCTCCAAGATATATTTTTAAGAAAAAAGCAATGTGCAGAACAGTATTATAGATGCTACCATCTGCATGTAAACTTGTATATGCATATTTCTGGGTGGGCAGACATTTAGATTGCTTCCAGACTCCCCTCCCCCGCCAATCCCTTTCGCAGTGAGAATTTATTTTCATATCTTTGTAAAATCTACGTGTACATATCTAGAAGATAGACTACTAGAAATAGGATTGGTCTGTGGATGGGCATTTAAAATTTCTATACAGGTGGTCCATTTGTCCTTCAGAGAAATTATTTCAGTTTACATACTTATGACAATATAAAGGAGAGTCTGCTTCTATACATACTAGTTGACACAAAATATTATCATATATTGCTGAACTAAGAAATAGGAAACAGTCTGCTCACTTAAAATTTATTTAATTTTGATTGAGATTAGGCATAATTTTTATGTGTATAAAAAGTTTTTATTTCTTTTTAAATGAACTATTTACTAATAACTTTAATTATTTTTGTCCCATTGAGTTAGTGATAATTTTTTGTAATGATATGTAAGAGTTTCTTACATACTGAAATTATGATACTGGCTGTCACATTTAGTTGCAAATTTCTTTTCTAATTGGTCACCTGTGGCTTGCCATGACTTGCAGGGAATTACTTTTGTTTTGTTGAAAGTTTTTAGTTTAAAAGTTTTGTGAAGTAATGTTTCTGAGTTTTATACTTTTCTTCCCTTTGAGTCTATTTTAATCATGTATTTTATTCTGATAACTTTATAGTTTTTAGTTTAATATTTGAACACAATATATTTTATCATATAGAGTGAGGTTAGGGATGTAACATTTTTCCTCTAGATTGTTAGTCATTTTTCTAATATGTTTATTGAATTATCCATCTTTCTTATTAATTTGAAATGCCACTTTATGAAACAATAAGCAACTGATGCATATGGACCTACTTTCTGGACTGTTTGTGCTTTCCCATTGTCAAACTACTTTAATTAATTTGCTTTATTATATACTTCAACATATTGTAGCTTTGAATTCTATGATTGTTTTTCTTTTTCATTTCTTTCCTGCTTTTTTTCCCTTGCCTAATAGGAGAAAAGAAAATAAAACTCCTTTAGTCTCCTGTTTTGTAAAAAAGATTTGATTGTTTGAAAGACCGAGACACAAAGAGGGAGAGACACAGAGAGGGAGATCCTTCATCTATGGGCTTGCAACTGCAACAACTGGGGCTAGGCCAGGCCAGAGTCAGGAGCCAGGTTAAGCCACTGCTTGAGACACTGCAATCCATATCAGAGTGCTCATTCGAGTGCTCTGGGAAAGCAACAGAAGATGGCCTAATTACTTGGTCCCCTGCCACCCACATGGGAAACTGTTTAAGTATATGTGTTTAAATAAATACAGTCCTATCTATCTGTTTCGTATTCATTTGTTGTTTTCAGATGGTTTCAGAGGGAGACGGTCGCTGATGTCATCATTCTGCTGTCTTAGAGTTCTCTGACTTTTATGTTTGGAGGCTCATTTTGGTTCTCTTGAATATTTCAGATTTAAAGGTCTAGCTGGAAGGTTTCCAGGAACTAATGCTGATCTCTTTTGCCCTTTTATGAGGCAAGTTTTGGAGTACTTACAGCTACATTATGGAGTAAGTCAGAGTTTGCTGGTTTACCTTCGGGGTCTAACATTAATAAATATCTTTAAGGGCTGGTGTAGTAGGTTGGCCTGCCATCTGCAGTGCATGGGTGCCAGTTGGAGACCTGGTTGCTCCCCTTCTAATCCTTCTCCCTGCTAGTGAGCCTGGGAAAGTAGCAGAGGATGGCTCAGGAGCTTCGGCCCCTATACTCATGGGGGAGGCCCAGAAAAGGCTCCTGACTCCTGACTTTAGCCTGGCTCATCCCTGGCTGTTGTGGCCATTTGGGGAGTAAACCAGTGGATGGAAGATCTCTTTCTCTCCCTCTCTCTCACTGATTCTTTCAAATAGGTAAATAAATAATTCTTAAAAAAATCCTTAAAAACTGTTTATTATCAAAGGTTCCTGCATTCAGTCCTGCATCATAAGTGTTATTTAGAATCCTCAATCAAATTCCAGGTCCTCTGTGAATAAATGTGGGTGTAGACATGGAATGTGTTTAGGATCTAGGGATATCTTTCTGGTAAGAATGACACAGAAAAATACTATATAATTTTAATCTACTTTTATATCTAATGTACCACTTTGGGAGGCTTATCAAAGAAAAAAGAATAGTTAGCATTTCTGTAAGTATAACTCTTTTGCAAATTATGTCCCCCAAGATCTATTTCTTATGCCCCAGAGTTTCAGTATTAGTTAATGAGACCCACATGGAGTGGACATTGAGGTTCTTTACCAGGAAAAGAAGATAAACCAAGAGTTTAACAGGTAACTTAGAAATGTAGCCATATATTTGGGATCTTTCATTAACAATTCATTTTAGGCATATAGTTATTTTTAGAAATCATCTTTTAAGGTTGATGTGAAAGTGATAAGAAAATAGTGTGGCTCTAGCTCAATCTGGTTGCCACAAGTTCAGAATTTATTTCCCATAATTTTATTTACATATATATGTCATTAGTAACCAAATAATTAAAATGTTAGCTAAAAGAAATAAAGACCTTTCCTAAATACATTAGTGAAAAAATAAAATGTAATATCATAAGAAAAAATGATTTTAGTAAGCTGGTGAAAGAATAAATATTTAATTTTTTCCCATGTGATTGGATATAGAATAAAATTATAAAAACGAAGGATATGCTGAGCATACTCACTGCTTATATTTTAAAAATTATAAAGTAGTTCACAAAAGCTACCGTTTTATTAACAGAAAAATAAATTAGTTTTAAATGCAAAGATTTACTTTAAAACATGTAGGAGTTATTTCTTATTGTCCAATTCAGTGTATTAAATATGATGGAACAATGACAATGACAATTTCTAGACTAAGAAAACATATGTATGTCAACATATGAGTAAATATAAGAATTTTTTCTTTTGAGAAATGCATTAAGCACCTGTTTTCTACACAGCATGTTTTATAGAACCAACAGTTTTTGCTTTAGATTTTCCTTCTACTTTATATGGTAACACATCCAAAAGAAGGTTAAAAGAGAGTTTTTTATGACTTTAAAAATATGCTGCTTATTTATCTTTCTTTCATTTTTGTTGAACAGTCACTATTGAGAGTAATTTTTTTGATGTTCACTTATAGTAACAGACACATTGCACAGTTGAACGGAAATGCTCCTTTCCCCCACTTTTTCCATGACTATTTTAATGTGTTTTCTTTAAAGTTCTCTGCAAAGCAGATCTAAGACATTTATGTCTGGGTTTCTTCTGGAGTTTCAGGTGTCCATATCTCTGTCTGATGGCTTTTCTAAGAGCAGAAGCTGCCTCTCCATTGAAAGATAACTCACTGCTATAACCTACCTGTCATTTCACCAGAAATGATGCTGTTGAACTTTTGGCCCCCATCAAAGTGCTAAAAAATAAGCAGTATTATAATTTGATTTTCTCTGATTCAGAACTGGTGATTCACAGTCGATCACTGTTTTTAACTTGACACACATTATATGCAATGGCTCTAAGTTTTAACCACCACATTGATTTCAATGTATTCTTCTTACAGTGATCATCCTGTATAGAGCATTAGGTCTAGTGTACAGGAGACCAGGGATACTTTATTATGTCATCTTCTTAAGATTTATTTATTTGAAAGAGTTACAAAAAGAAGAGGCAGAGGCAGCAAGAGAGAGAGAGAGAGAGAGAGAGAGAGAGAAACTTCTATTCGCTGGCTTACAAATGGTCACAATGGTCATGGCTGCGTCAGGTCAAAGCCAAGAGCTAGGAACTTTATCTGGGTCTCCCACGTGGGTGCAGGGGCCCAAGGACTTGGGCCATCCTCTGCTGCTTTCCCAGGCCACAGCAGAGGGCTGGATTGGGAGTGGAGCAGCTGAGATTGGAGCCAGGAGCTTCATCTGGGTCTCCTACTCAGGATTTTTTATTTAAAGATTTATTTATTTATTTGACAGAGTTACACAGAGAGAGAAAGAGAGGGGAGGGAGAGAGAGAGAGAGAGAGAGAGAGAGAGAGAGAGGTCTTCCATCCACTGATTCACTCTCAAATTCTACCAGGATTTTTATAAACCTTGCTTTGTGTATATCTACAACTGTTACCTCACCGAAGAGAACTATTTTGTTTATCTGGAGAATCCTTAAAGCTGACGACATAGGTTTTGTGGAGCACTTCCCCTCTATGTCCTTCCCCAGGGTGAGAAGGCTGTTGGTCTCTCAAATCCTGTGTCCTCCATCCTAAACAAATATATGGGTTAACCCTCTAACGCTTTGTCCCAATGGCCCAAAGCACACTTCCTGTTTTAGTATGGGCCTCTCCTCTTTGGCTCTTCTCCTATATACAGACTGTGCTACTGATGTTTGCTCTGGTAGGCCCAGGGTGTGGGGTGTGGTAGAAGGTTCACCATATGGGCTGAGGTGTGCATATACATGTGTTTGAGGCTCCATTCAGTGTAAGAAAGAGCTATGAATGTGGGAAGAAGGGCATGGGTCATGGGATCAGTCTCCAGATATAGTCTTAGCCCAGGTGCAGGAAATATTAGGACATTGCCCAAATTTGGGACAATTTCAGTATCTTTATTAGCGAATTGATGCATGGAATAAAAATGAGGATTTTCAGAGTTGTGTCCAGCTTGGTGGATAGCAGTAAGTTGAGATAAAACTTTATTTACAGAGATTTATCAGGTAGCCTTCAAGCTCCTAGAAAGAAACTGTTCATGAGTAATCATAGTAAGTTTGCAACTTTTTGAAAATTTAACCATCATATTATTTTCCTTATAACTCCCCAGGATATATGCATATTGGGAAGACAAATCTATATTAAAGTGATTTTAATGTTTATATTTGTCACTATAGATTTCTGAAAAGACTAACAATTCTTTTTGAGCATGTTGGGGGACTACATCAAACTCTTTGGTATTAGAGTACTTATAAAGCTCACAATACCCTTCCTTCTTAAGTGTGGGGGACAATATTGTTGCTCTGATAGATAAGCAAACATATTCTTGTGTATTAATATGTTTCAAAAATTTTGTTTTAATTTCTAATTTGATAAATATGCATAGATATAACCCACATGAACAAAAATCTTTATGCAATAATTTTTGAGAATATTAAGAGGTCTTAAAACCATAAAGTTTGAGAACTACTGGGTTAGACATTGCTGTTTCTCATGGTAATATGGACAAGAAAATCACTGCTGAAATACATGTTTTGCTAAGAGCTGTAAGAAGGGGACCAACTGCACTGTGATTTTTAGAACTGCCTGGCAAAATAAAGGGCTGTTTCCTTTTGTTTTTCATCAACACCTGCTATGATCTGAAAGTGGTTTGTCCCTCAGGGTTCACATGGTGGAATGTTGGTACCCAGTTCGGTGATATTAACAGATGGGGGGACATTTAAGAGGTGAGGTCGTAGTAATTAAGTCATAGGCAGAATCGACTTTGAAAAGGATAAATGGAAATTTTGTGGGACACTGAGTTTGTTCTTGAGATGGGGTTGTTAACAGAAGAGGAAGTCTGGTTCCCCCCCACTCTCCATTCTAGTTTCCTGTTTTACCATATGATTTTTCCCTCTTTACATAATGTTGCCACAATGCCACTGTCAAGCTGTGATGAGATCAAAAGGTCCTCACCAGAGCTAAGTGGTTGCTGATGCCATGCTCTTAAAACTTCAGAGCCATGAAAGTTAAATAAACCTCCTTTCTTTACAAATAATCTGGCCTCAGGTATTTCATTTTATTAGTGGAAAACAGCCTAATATATTGCCCACCATTAAAGACACTATCAAGAACAAACCAGATCAGGGCAGGCATTTAAGCTGCTGTTTGGTATGCCTACATCCCATAGGAGAGTATCTGGTTCAAGTCCTGGCTTTGCTCTTAATTCTAGCTTGCTGATAAGATGCACCCTGGGAGGCATCAGGCGATTGCTCAAGTGGTTGGGTCTCTGTCACCTGTGTGGGTGACTTGGACTGAGTTCTAAGCTCCTGGGTTTAGCATGGTCCAGCCTGACAATGAGAGCATTTCGGGAGTGAACCAGCAGACAAGAGTTCTCTGTCTCTCTGCTAAACAAAGTTTTTAAAAGTTTTTTAAAAAGGCAGAAAAAATCTCAAGGTGAGCCATTAAATAATTACTGGTAACTGTTGATGATTCAGTCCTGATTCTGGTTGACAGGACCTGCGAAGACCTTTATACAGGTGAGATTGGCTGGCTAGTACTTCTGAGCCCATGGGAAAGAGAGAAGACACTAATATAGTTCTTGATCCAACATCCGCATCATTCCAGGACACACATTAGTTAGGAAGCTGGATAGCAAAGTGGAGGCACTCCAGTATAGGATATAGGTGTCCCAAGCAATGACTTTGCTTTTTCTAAAAAATTTAATTAAGAAATTTATTTTCATTTTATTAGAAAGGCAGAATGACACAAAGAGGTCTTCCACATACTGGTTCACTCCCTAAATACCCATAACAGTCACAATAAGAATGTGGGCCAGGAGAAGGCCTGGAGCCTGAAACTCAATCTGGGCCTCCCACTTGGCAGGTACAGACCCAGCCGCTTGGGCCATCATCTGCTGCCTCTCAGGATGTGCCTTGACAGGAAGCTGGATCCTAAATGGAATAGCCAGAACCTGAACCAGGCACTCTGATTTGGGCTGCAGATGTCCCAGATGGTGATTTAATCACTGTAGGAAATGCCTGCCCTGGCTACTGACATCTTATCCTGGAAAGAAGGTCTGTGTATTCTCAGGCTTTTATCAAATGCCCTTTGATCCTGAAGATATGCAAGGAACTTCTCACCAGCAGGTCAAGAGGCTACCACCAATACACATGTAGATGACCCCTCTGTAAAGGATCTTGGTGAACAAGTGATATATTCTAGATGCGAATGAGAGTAGAAAGACTCTGGGAAGGAATAGGGCAAGATATGGATCTATTTTTCATTTCCTGTTATTCCTAGGTTGCCAGGGATGGATGCCAGGCATGAAAATTGGCTTCATGATAAGACTGTTTCTGTGCTCCTGCCTCTGGGTGCTGTTCCTCAGTCTCTATGGAGTAATTATTAGAGAAGAAATGATCTTTTAAAGGGAATATAAGGATATTTTCATGGGAAGGGCATGTAGCAAACAAATTTGTTTACTACATTATTCTAACAGGGATGTGCTTTTGAAGTAAGAAATTTCCCTTCCTCTTAATCTTTGTCATGTAAGCCTTTCAAGCACTGACGGGAGGCAGAACTCAGTCAACCACGAAGTTAATAAGCAGCAAGAGTCATGCACACTTATAGAACTCTGCTGATTACATGGAGAACAGTGTTCTCAGAACTTTACATAGGCAGGGAACCTTGCAGAAAGTCTCCCTGGTGAGCATTTTATAGACAGGACATCTCTCTCTCTTTCTCTCTTTTTAAATTTCTTTTTTGGTGTGTTTTGGTTCTGTATGTATACATTTCTCATTTTATTTCAGAAGGTAATGTTCTTGGGGACTTTTCCAATTTCATTTTACACTTCTGATACTAGATGTTAGAAATAAAATAGGATTGAGTTGAATACCTGTTTCCACTGCTTTATATAGCACAGTCTCTCAGAGGTGCCTGTAGTTCCTAACCAGTATGAGACAGACAAGTTCAACATGCAGACAGGTCAGGAGGCAAAAATATAAGCACCAACCCAAATCTCAAAGAGCTTAGAAGAGGTTGTCACGAGGAGGATCATATTAGTGTGAGGCGAACGTGATAACCACTGCACTACAGAAACTCGCTCAGGAGGATCATATTAGTAAAATGCCTTGATCTTCTATTAAATGCTTACAAATACAGAATTTATTGATGTCAGATTTCATAACTATTCAGTAGGACAAATTAAATCCTGCCACCTTTTTCTACACAAAGAAAAATGCTAATTATGTAGTTGGGTTATTTACTTATTCAAAGAACTAGTATCAGTGACCTAGTGTAATACTGGAGTATAAACAGATAAGCAATCATGTTCAAGTGAAATTATAAATATAGAATTTTTACTACGTCACTAACCAAATGCTTCAATTGACAATTCGAAGGCATGAGAAGAAATGTTAGTCTTCAGAATAGTTGTTTAAAGTCTTATTCATTAAATGCAGTTGTGATTGTTTGGGTCAACTCAGAGACAAGAAACAGATTCTCTCTGAGATACATATGACTTAGCTTTGTATTATTACAAATGATCTAGTCATAAAGTATACATGTTTAACTCATATATTTAGTGTTGCCACAAAGGAATAGTATTTGAGTATGCAAATGGCGACAGCATGAAGAACTATGCACGATATCCCTGGACAGCTTAAAATAAATATGATCTTTCCTTTTTATGCAAAGAACTTTTGATTTCACTAAATTGCACATGAATCAGGCATGTCTGTAATTCTGAATTAGTAATAATGTTAATATATTTATTCCAGTTTCATGATTCTCTAGAAAATAATTTGTATTAAAATTCTAAAATCAGCTTTGACATTGTAATATTGTTTTAATTTTATAGTTGAGATTGATTGGCATAAATGACAAAACAATCCCACATGCTAGTTACATGCAAGATCCTGTCATTAGTTACTAAATTCTGTATCTAGTAGTTAATAACATCATTTGTTGATATTCTTCTACTTAAGAAAACTGAGAGATTTAGGTAATGAAGCTAGGGACCTAGAAAAATGTGTCTTTCTAGAGAACAAGAAAGATACTTGATCTACAAATGGTATGGAGAAGTAAGATTTTTTGCTCAATTGTAGTGAAGTAATGGATATTTTATACAGAGAGTATCAGTTTACTGTGTGGAAGAACTTTTTGTGTAATCAACATAGCATCCAAAAGATATAAACATAAATGTTACTGTAAACACTCATGCCACAGATTTCCTTCAGACAAGTTTGTGGTAATTTCATGTTAGCGTGATTCATTTCATACAGTTTATCTTTAAAAATATTTTTAAAATATATTTTGAAATGCAGAGGGAAAGACACACATGCATATGTGCACATACACACACACACACACACACACAGAGAGAGAGAGAGAGAGAGGGAGAGAGAGAAGGAGGGAGAGAGAGAAGGAGGGAGAGAGAGCGAATCTGCTGGTTTGGTCCTCAAATGTCCACAACAGCTGGGTCTGGGTCAGAAAGAAGCCACTAGCTGAGAACACAATCCTGGATTTTTCCACTTGGGTGGCAGCAACCCAACTACTTCGGCCATCATCTGTTGCATTAGCAGGAAGTTGGGGTGAGGAGCAGAGGCACTCAGATATGGGATGTGAGCATCCCACACACAGCCTCTTCACCACTATGTCAGATGCCCACTCCATTACAAAGACTTAAACAGACTTATATTACAAAAACACTTGGGTTCTCAAACTGTGTGTTGATATACCCTGAGTCACTGGAATGAACTCACAAGGTTTAGATTTAACTACTTAATAAATGAAAGAGTTAGAAAATTTCTTTTGCAATAGATGTGCTAATAAAAGATCATAAGATGCTATGAACTGAGATAATTTGGGGATTTTTGGATTAAGCATTTATTTTAAGTAAGAGCAAGTTATTTTATGCTAAATTAAAAATTTCAGCGCTAACTATTGCCTGAAAAAGTCTCATTGTGAATGAAAATATACTTTGGTTACATGTCACTTACTTATTTATATAAAGGGAACAGATTTCATGTATTTGATGTATACTGTTTTAAGAACATGATGATACTTCCCACCCTCCATCTCTCCCTCCTCCTTCCTTTCTTAATTATCTTCTAATTTTTGTGATGACATACTTTCAATTTACTTTATAATTACAAGCTTAATTCTTCACAAAATAAAGAATTCAACAAGTAGTAAGTAGAAAAACCACTGTTCCTCAGGAGTTATAAACAATAATCAGATCTCAAGACGTCAATTTTACTGATACTTTTTTTTTGTACTCTATACATGTTTTCTCAGATCATTTTTACTTCCAATTTGGGGATGTTCTCAAAAATTGGTGAAAGATAATCCTGAGGCAAGAATAAGGTTAGGTAGTTTCTCAGCTTTTCCTATTTCTTCTCCTTTTTCCACCTGGGCACCTGGTATTTAGTGAAGTTTAGCACATCCCAGCCCTAAAGCCTGCAGGGCTAAAACTTAATCAATCATGTCCCACTTTCCTGCTCCTCCAAGTTTTGCAGGCATCTGCTCATGCATTACCTCAAGTGGATAGTAAATCTAGTCCTGTGTAGGGAGTTCAGAGTGGGGAAGCTGCCCCCTCGGGTGTAGCCAAAAGAGGGGGATGTGACAAAAGTTTTATGGTGCCAGGAATAGGGTTAAGATGCTTTCATTCGATTTGGGAATACCTGGGTTGGAGTTCTAGCTGTTTCTGATTCCGGCTTCCTGCTAGTGGGCACCCTGAAAGACATGAGATGATAGTTTAAGTGTTGGGTCCTTGACATCCACGTGGGAAAACTGCAGGGAATCTCCCTGAGCCCCCAGAGTGAGAAGTCACAGAATTCTGAAGACACCGAGCTTACCAGGCTACTAGTTAAGTCTGTGAAGCCCTCTCATAAACTTGGTATTAACAGTAGCCACAGTATCCATGTCTGAGGCCTAGCAATGGCCACTGGTTGTTCTGTTTGCTTTTAAAGAATTTTTAAAAATTTATTTTAAAATCAGAGTTAGAGAGAGGGAGTGGGGCGGGGAGAGAGAGAGAGAGAGAGAGAGAGAGAGGAGAAACCTTCCATCCACTGGTTCACTCCCCAGGTGGCGACAACAGCCAGGAGTAGGCAGGTCTGAAGCCAGGAGCCCAACTGGGGGCCGAGCACTTGGACCCTCCTTCGCTGCGGTCCTGGGCCGTAAGCAGGGGGCTGAATTGGAAGTGGAGCGGCTGTGCGTGGAACCAGCGCCCATACGGGATGCTGGCAACGCAGGCGCCGGCCTCACCCACTAAACCACAAGACTGGCCCTCTCCACAGCCATTGTTTTTTTCTGTTTCTGCTATTCTCTTTAAAGTCACTGTCAGACCACTCACCTTTGCGAAACTCATATCGAGAAGTATCCTCTCCAAGCTGCAGACGCTTTGGTGGTGGGGGGGAGGAGGGGAGGGCAGATGCTGCAGCCATGTCTGCCCCAGAGAACCAGCCAATGGCAGCTGAGGAGCTCGCAGTGGGCGGGCTTATGTGTGGGGTCACGTGATGGGCAGGGTCATGTGACAGGGCGGGGCGGTGCTTTGGAGGGGAGGTGAACACTATGGAGCCACTGAGTCTGAAGGCTCGAAGCAAAGCAGCGGGTGAGCTGTGGGACGCGGGGTTCTGGTCTGGGCAAGGCTTGAGAAGCGGTTTGGGGACTTATTTTTCGGTTTTGAACGCTCTGGCTTCGTAGAGAGCCGATACCTCTCAGGCAGCGTTTATACCGGGAAGTGTGTATCTTTGGTCCCTGAGCTCAGTACTAGATTTCAACAGAAGGCTGTGCAGTAGGAAGTGTGGAGTTATTTTTCAGTAACAGGATCAGAATCATAGCGAACACTTTAAAAAGCGAACATGTGGGGTGTCCTGAATGCTGCAGGCGCGAAGGAGCGGCGCCCCTGCCTGGCGCTCAGCATGACCCTCTCATGAGGGTGCTGGTCCAGAACTGATTTTCCGCAGTGCCTGTGCGTTTAGGTGTCATTTTACCTCAAACTGGACACTGAGATAATGCTGCAGAAAATAGTGAAGATGATAGTGAAATAACAAGGCAACCGAGAAAAAGCAATTAAGCGGAAAAGATATTAATACAAGACAGCGGAGTTTAAAAGACATATTAATGATTTTAGTGATCAAAAATGTTTTTGAACATTTTAATCCGAAAATGATTATTATAAGTAGGCACAGTTTTACTGCTTTGGTTTCTCTTTAGGAGGTGGACTGGGAATTTTTCTTATTGAAATAATGTAGTCTGTAAGCAGTTGTGCATGTAACATTCAGTTTTTAAGACTAGATGACTGGCTGGCGCCGCGGCTCACTAGGCTAATCCTCTGCCTTGAGGCGCCGGCACACCGGGTTCTAGCCCTGGTCGGGGCGCCGGATTCTGTCCCGGTTGCCCCTCTTCCAGGCCAGCTCTCTGCTGTGGCCCGGGAGTGCAGTGGAGGATGGCCCAAGTGCTTGGGCCCTGCACCCCATGGGAGACCAGGAGAAGCACCTGCCTCCTGCCATCGGATCAGCGCGGTGTGCCGGCCGCAGCGCGCCAGCCGCGGTGGCCATTGGAAGGTGAACCAACGGCAAAGGAAGACCTTTCTCTCTGTGTCTCTCTCTCACTGTCCACTCTGCCTGTCAAAAAAAAAAAAAAAAAAAAAAAAAAAAAAAAAAAAAAGACTAGATTACTGGTGGTAGGTATGAGATGCTGTTAAGTCATTTGTTTAATCCTTACTATCCCTGGGGATAGATTCTATTGTTTAATAGACTCGGAAACTGACGTTCAGAGAAATTAATTCACCAAGGTCTCTCAGCTAGTTAAAGGTGTAGTGAGGATTTGAGTCCAAGAGACCTGGCTCCAGTATTGTTGCACTTACCTACAACTCTGTATAGTCTGTCAAGAACACTATCAAAGAAAGTCTTGTTTTAAATCTCTATAACAGGCATCAGCCCTAACAGTGGCTTGCAGTTTTAAGATCCCAGTACTTGAAGAAGAAAAAAATTCTTATCCTAACAGGATATGCTTTTTCTTTCTCTCTCACCAATCTGCTTTACCACCTTTTGGAATCAGTACGCTTAGGAAGAATTCCCATAAAGCTTTGGGCACGTTTAAGCAGCAGGGACTTGGGTTCTTCTTCTGGAATATTATCAGTCTGTTTATTGACTTTTTTTTTTTTTTTTTCTGTGTGGCAGGCTCTTAGAAACAATGAAGGTCTAGATAGTAAATATTTTAGGCTGTGCATGCCATAGAGTCACCATCACAGAGACTCAACTTTGCTGTTGTAGCATGAAAGCAACCTGAAAAATACCTGTGCCCTACAAGGATGGGTGTGATTTTGTTCTAAGAAAACTCTTTACAAAAGCAAATGGCCTGTTGGATTTGGCTTCTGGAAATGGCAGAGGTTTCGCCATCTCCTGGTGTAGACACTAGAATGATTTTGAGACCACTTTTCTGGATAATAGTTGGTGTATATTAAATACTTGCTTTGTCTCAGGCACTGTGTAGATGCTTTTCACATGAGGAGTCATTTGAAAATCCCATTTTACAGGTGAGGAAATCCAAAAGCGAAGAGATTGTTATTCATGGATCTCATCAGCAGAGTTGGGACTGTAGAGACTTGGTTCTTAAATACTGCCTTCTACTCATTGGTCAAAACAAGATTACTTGTTTTGTAAATATGGCAGCATTGCTGTACTTTGATTACATTATTCATTCTGATATACTTGGAAGATTATCGGTTATTTTTCCAGTTATCCATGTTGCTCTTTGAGGTTTTATTTTTGATTTTTAAATCAATTTGCCTGTAGGCTTGAAATTTCTCTCTTGCATCTTTAAATGAAAATCTTGATTGCCCATTTTGCATCTGATGCTCAGCATGTAGTCATTAATATTTGTATAAGAACTATGACTTATAATATCATATCTGCTTATAGCTGCAGACATAAAAGATCTAATGACACTGAAGAACCTTTAAAGGGCCGTATCCAAGAAATCAGGAGTTAAGTGCTTTTGGAACCACTTGACTAAACTGTAGTGGAAGATGCGGAGACAAGATCGCTAATCTCTGACAGAGGACCAAAGACAAAAGACCACCCTGGGAATATGAGACAATTTCCTTTTTGTTCTTTCAAGTATGCACGTGTCAGCTGAGAAAGCTGGAACAGATTAAATAGAAGGGTGTAATTCCAAGGGCACCACTGACATTCTTTGTGAGAATCTTTTTTTTTCTTTTTCTTTTACCAAAGCTTGGTATCCCTAAATCTAACTCCAGTAAATCTTATAGGCATAATGATGTCATTAAGCAAGGGTTAGAAATCATAATAAAATAATTTTTATATTCAGTAAAGTTTATTTTCTTTTGAATTAATGTTTTAACCTAATAAAAAAAGAAGTTTGGGGGTAGGCATTTGGCCTAATGGTTAAGCCACTGGTTAAGATGCCTGCCTCCTACATTAGGGTGCCTGGGTTCTATGCCAGACCTCAACACCTGATTCCAGCTTCCTCCCTGGACCCTAGGAGGCAGCATGTGATAATTTCCGTACCTGGGTTCCTTCCACTCTCATGGGAGACCTCGATTCAGATTCCATATTCTGCCCAGCCTGGCCCTGGGGTCATTGTGAGAATCTGGGAATTGAAGCAGTAGATGGAAGCTCTTTATTTTCCTAGAAGCAAGATTTTCTCAATGAAGAAAGTAGTGTTATGATTACTAATACAAGCTCTTATATCCTCACTATCTTGTAACAGAGTTCACAGACAAGCATCTTTGGACCATTGTTTGTGCTAATTTAGAGAATGAACGCATTCTCCAAGGGGGCTCTCCAGCCAGGTCTGCATCTATGCCTAGTACTCTGCTTGGTCACGTCTCACTTTGGGGTTCTGTTTTCAGCCTGATATTTTCTTTCATTTTTTTATTTGACAGGGTTAGACAGTGAGAGAGAGAGAGAGAGAGAGAGAGAAAGAAAGAAAGAAAGGTCTTCCTTCCGTTGGTTCACCCGCCAAATGGCTGCTACGGCCAGAGCTATGCCGATCTGAAACCAGGAGCCAGGTGCTTCTTCTTGGTCTCCCATGCAGGTGCAGGGGCTCAAGCACTTGGGCCATTCTCCATTGCCTTCCCGGGCCAGAGCAGAGAGCTGGATTGGAAGAGGAGCAATCGGGACTAGAACCCAGTGCCCATATGGGAAGCTGGCGCCGCAGGCGGAGGATTAACCAAGTGAGCCACGGCATCGGCCCCTCAGCCTATTTTCACAGAGCAAATTGTATTAAGACCTTCACTAAGTTCATCACATGTCAATAATACTTTCAGTTCTGCTAAAATTTATATTTGCATCTTTACAAGAATTTCTTAGCAAAAAAGATGTTTTGAGACAGCTAGGTATTTTGAAGTGATGGTAAGTTTACCAGACATTGACAAGTTCCATTTATATAAATCGGAGGCACAGAGGGAGAGAAAGAATGAGAGTGAGAAGAAAAAAGAAGGGACGGGTGAGAGAAAGGATGACAAAGAGGTTAGCAGACAAATGAGGCAGGAATATATCCAGCAAGAGAGTTCAAGCAGAGGGAAGGAGGTGTGCAGACTCTAGAGCAAGAAAGAGCATGTGCCTTCCAGAATGGGCAGAATTGGACTAATCACTGAGGACAGAGTTCAAAGGAGAAATGGTGTCTTGGAAGAGTAAGCAGGAAGCAGATGGTGGAGAATTTGTAAGTCAGATTAGGTAGTTTTGATTTTATCACAAGGACAGTAGAAAGCCAGGGTGTAAAATAAACAAATTTAATAGAGAATACCAGAAAGTTATTTCCATGATTTCAGTCTTTTGCTTACCTTGGTCATAGAACTGGTTGTTTTTTTTTTTTTTTTTTTTTTTTTTTTGACAGGCAGAGTGGACAGTGAGAGAGACAGGGAGAAAGGTCTTCCTTTACTGTTGGTTCACCCTCCAATGGCCGCTGCTGCGGGCGCGCTGCGGCCGGTGCACCACTCTGATCCGAAGCCAGGAGCCAGGTGTTTCTCCTGGTCTCCCATGCGGGTGGGCCCAAGGACCTGGGCCATCCTCCACTGCACTCCTGGGCCACAGCAGAGAGCTGGCCTGGAAGAGGGGCAACCGGGACAGAATCCGGCGCCCCGACCGGGACTAGAACCCGGTGTGCCAGCGCCTCAGGCAGAGGATTAGCCTATTGAGTCACGGTGCCGGCCAGAATTGGTCTTAAGAAGTGGCTCAGGAGAGAACTAAACCTTTATTATAAGGATATGGAGGCAATGTTATTGTCTAAATATGTGAGTTCTTGTGGAGTGATCCCAAGCTAAATGGGGACCACTGTCAAGTCACAATTTCATACAAAAGGATATTTAGTTCTGATTCTAATATTTAGGAAAAAAAATCTAGGAGTAATGACTAGATCTTTTAGAAGAAATAGTTTCTAAATCCAACTTAGAAATCTAGTGACCACATTAATTCATATTAATATTTGAATAAATAACCTTAGCCCTAAGTAGAGCACATTTGGAGAACAGTCTGAGTTTTGGAGAATGCTGCTGCTGGTTCAATTTTTGTTCTGCTGATGGAACAATCTGTTCCTGTTATGGTGCCCTGCTACCTCGATGAAATAGAAAGATTGCAGGCTGTACAACTGAGAAACCAACAAAGTCAAGCTGTCCTGACTTTTCTAGTTTAGTCTTTGAATTGTCAACTTAGCCATAAACTGGGATGCTTAACACAGGAGGAGGTCTGCATTGCTACCCCCAAAATGTGGAATTCTTATTATTTTTTCCAGATTTAATTAAACATATGATTGTTCTATGCAGTATGAAGAGAGTGTGGCCAATGAATCAGAGGGTGACTAAAGTAATACCGCAGTGCTTTTTGATGTAAAACCATGGAGTTTATATTACAGAATAGAGTCTGGCAATTATAGCTTCTGTCATTTTTGACTGTTAAAGCAGAAGTCGTAAAATTTGATTCCTTCCTACTGTACTTCATGTCGATGACCAATACAATGAAAAATTATTGACAATAATTCTACTTAGTTCACCGTGAAGCTGTTGGACATAATTATTTTCATATCATGAACTAATAAAAAAGAACCTAGTATTTTATCCATGTTACTTCTCAGACTTTGAAAAACAAATGCTTTTATTATAAGTTAGAAAAAAAGCATCATTCTTTTCAGCTTTGTTTGGGCATGAATAGGGTAAATGTGCTATTCAAACTATTTAGAAATAAACGTTAAGTATTTGGCACAGTGTTTTGAGATGCTTAGTTAAACTCAAAGGACTTCTGTAAATTTTCATATTAAAATATCAAATTCTTTTCACACGAGGCTTTTCAGAAAAATTATGGTGGTTTGGCTTTGGTAGTATTTTCATTGATGCAGTGTGCTTTATTCTCTGTTTTTGAGGTTTATTTTTAATATATATTTGTATATATATTATTGGAGTTAGTGTAAGTGTGGCATGTGCTGTCTTCCACTGGTCCATTCCCCAAATGCCCACAGTAGCTGTGGCTGGGCCAGGTCAAAGGCAGGAGCTGGGAACCCAGTCCAGGTCTCAGACTTGTGTGGCAGTGAACTAACCACTGAGCCATCACCTGCTTGTTCCTAGGGTCTGAATTATCAGCGAGCTAGAATTGGAAGCAGAGTGGGGAATTGAACATAGGTACTCTGGTACAAGATCCTGGTGTCCCAACCAGTGCCTAATCTCTAGGCCAATCACTTACCCCACCACCTTGTTCTTTGAAACACTGAATTTGATTCTGAGAAAATTAAGAAAGTCAGTATGACAAAAGCAGTTTTCCTTTTATGCAAAAAATGAGTCTTATTAAGTTGTGACTTAGTTTTGCATTTTAATGGGATTTCATTAAATTTTTTTTCAAAAACCTGTATATTTTTTATTTTTTTTATTTCTTGGAGAGGAAGGACTAGTTATTAGGCCACCATTGGAACTTTCAGCAGTATCACAGTTCTTTTTTTTTTTTTTTTTAAGATTTATTTTATTTATTTGAAAGAGTTAGAGAGAAAGGTAGAGACAGAGAGATCTTCCATCCGCTGGTTCACTCCCCAGATGGCCACAATGGCTGGAGCTGCGCCTGAAGCCAGGAGCCAGGAGCTTCTTCTGGGTCTCCGATGTGGGTGCAGGGGCCCAAGGACTTGGGCCATCTTCTCCTGCTATCCCCGGCCATAGCAGAGAGCTGGATTGGAAGAGGAGCAGCTGGACTAGAATTGGCAGCCATATGGGATGCCGCCGCTTCAGGCCAGGGTGTTAATCCGCTGGGCCACAGCGCCGGCCCCCACAGTTCTTTTTATGATGTTCTTGAAAGTGATAGGAGAAATTCCTGAACTTGGTTCAGAACGATTTTATAAATATAAAAAATGAAGGGTAAAACTATCATAATACCAATCTTAAGAACTGTGTTTAAATAAGAGTAGAGGACTGGACCATGGATGAGATGTGCCTTCCATGATTGACAAGTAGTTAGGAAGAGAACAGAGAGAGGAAAGACTTTTGTGAGTGTTGAGGACTAGCTGCCTCTCCTGAAGAAAGAGAAATGAGTTTCAGATGAAGGGGATTTGATTTACTGTCATGCTTAATCTCGCTTCAGTGGATAATTTTTATATCCTACCAGCTGTTAACTTTTAAAAGGAAAATGATTATTTCCATCACCATGATAAACACTGAATGTGAATAGTTTAGGCAGATTGATAGAAGTTAGATAATTTAGTAAGTAGTTTTCCTCAAATTTCTGTAATTCTTCTGTTGATTTCCATGACTGTTGTGAACTTGTAATGCTGAATCTTGGTTTCCATCATTATTTAACATTTCTCCACATAGTATGTCTAAATGCTTTTTTGTTATTCTTACCACCCTGCCCCCCCCCCACATGTAGTTGTTTGAGGGAGGGAAACACATGCTCACACATGCTCACACATGCTCACACACACACACACACACACAGAGAGAGAGAGAGAGAGAGAGAGAGAGAGAGAGAATGAATGAGAATGCACGAATAAGAGCACCAGGGCTTGGCTGAAGTCAAATCCAGGAGCTTGGAACATGATCCAGGTCTTCCACATGAGTGAAAGGAACCCAGTTACTTGAACCATCATCACACCTCCCAGGGTTTGTGCTGGCAGGAAGCTGGAGTCAGGAGCCTGAGCTGGAAATCATTCCCAGGTATTCTGATGTAGGACATGGAGTCTCAACTGCTAGGTTAAACACCTATTCCACCCACAATAAATATTTTAACATTTTTTTCTCTTTCAGTTCTCTCTCCATTTCTAAATATTATCACAGCTTTTAATGCTTAGCATGTACAGTGAATACTGAAGTAACACAACCTTTGTATGTTGGACATGAGTGATCCTTATCCTCTTTATACCCTCCTGATGTATCTGGAATCTGAGAGCATGGACTAAAGCAGTGTATCTCTCATTAAGAACTATTATACATTGAGTTTTGTAAAAACAGACTCAGAGGAAGAGTGAAATACAAAGTTTTAATGGTGTGTGTTCATAGGAGGTACTGTTGAAATGAGGCTGTGGAGACAGGATGTTGCAGAGGGAAAAACTGGCCTGCAAAACAATAGCAAATGAAGCCTGTTACTCAACTTTTTGGGGGACTTTGGGATAGAAACATGTTGAAACAAAGGAGTCAGGCCTTTATGTCCTGTATCAACCTTATGTCATTAATGGGTGTCTTCTGGTAGGAGGAATAACTTTAGGCAAAGTTATTCTCTGTGGCAGTGCCCAGTGATGGGCATAGTCTAACAGTATTTCCAGAAATTTCGAGGGTGCATTGGACTTAAGGAGGGGATCTGGGCAGAGCACTGGTTTCTTCTACTGGTATTTTCTTTGTTGTGTGGACATAATCCAGGCATTGCAGGCATGTAGCATCCCTGGCCCCTGCCCACCAGGACCATCAAACATTCTCTCACATTTTCAGACAACCCTTGGGACCCCTGTTTAGAGTCTCTGGGAATCTTCAGGCTAAAGGATAGTTTGTGTTTACTGTGACTCTACCATTGTTGTTTTTCTGGACAAGT
This sequence comes from Oryctolagus cuniculus, assembly GCF_964237555.1. Taxonomy (NCBI): domain Eukaryota; kingdom Metazoa; phylum Chordata; class Mammalia; order Lagomorpha; family Leporidae; genus Oryctolagus; species Oryctolagus cuniculus. The sequence continues at coordinate 14,757,079 of NC_091439.1, forward strand.
GAGTATATTCTGAATTAGAGTGCTACCTGATCACAGCAAGAAAAGATCTGGCAAGTGAATGAATTTATGTGGCTCAGATAATGATGTGCTGAATCTAGTTGAATAGACCAGGGCATAATGATTTTCAGGAGAATTGCTATGAAAGTGACCAGTTGAACCAATTTATGATTTGCTGGCAATTTAGCAATTGTATGCATCTACTTTTTCTCTCTACTAACTTGAATCTCTGCAAATTTCAGTGATGTTATGAATGGGGTCCAGGAACATAGGTGAGGAAGTGGGGCTTATGGAACACAAGCTCTGTCGCTGTGACTACTTTAATCCAAATTTCACTAATGCTTTCAAGGACCACCATGACAGCACAGGAATAAGCCAGGCAGAAGGGAGCAGGAGAATTGCTAGGCTCTTTATCTACAACTTGCATTTAAGAAAAACCCAAGAATTTAAAAGAGATAAGCAATTATGGGAAAGAAAATGGAAATGCTTTAAATTTTGACTGTGTAATTCAGACTCTCTTGGAGGTAACCCCTCATTCTAACTTAACAGTTTTAGATTAATTCAACTCTATCCTTTAATATCTATTAACAGTTCATAAAGAAATATCTGCTGTTAGCTCAGAATTGTTCCCAAGGGGCCAGCTGGTGCTGGGTTTGGCAGCTTCCCTGGAGAAAGGCTCAATGAATGTGGAGACTAAAATAGCAAAGTTGTTTTGAGGCAGAGTGCTTCCAGAATATGACTGGAGGCTTTAAAAATTAATTGTAGAAATGTTCAGCTATCGTCTATGAAATGAACTTGCCTTTCACATTTACACAAAATTCTTGATGTGGTCAATTTCAGAATTTTTTATTTTCCCATTTTATTTTTCTAAATTATGATTCACCCAGTAAATAATTAATCTGTCATCATAATTTAGTGCCAGTAGACACAATGACATTTTTCTACATTGCTAGAAAATGAATCAGCCAATGGACAACATGTGTTGAAAACAACATTGAGTTACCCACATTACTTTAAGCACATATTGACTTGGAAAGAGACTTACGATTTTACTTTGGAAAAGCAATATTATAAGGGTTAAGGCATGAGTTTTATATTAGTTCTATCCCTTGAGCTCAGATGTTTAGAAGCACTTTGTTTTCCGAATATGAAAAATCCTAGGAATATTGGCATATTTTCTCTAATAGCAAAATATAGTATTATCCTGTGAAGCCAGACATTTATGGGTCTATTAAAAAGAAGGATATTTTGGGGCCAGCACTGTGGTGTAGTGGGTAAAGCCACTGCCTGCAGTGCAAGCATGCCATATGGGTGCTGGTTTGAGTCCTGGCTGCTCCACTTCCAATCCAGCTCTCTGCTATGGCCCAGGAAAGCAGTAGAAGATGGCCCAAGTCCTCGAGCCCCTGCACCTGTGTAGGACATCTAGAGGAGGCTCCTGGCTTCAGATTGGCATAGCTCTGGCCGTTGTGGCCATCTGGGGAGTGAACCAGTGAATGGAAGACCTCTCTCTCTCTCTCTCTCTCTGCCTCTCCTTCTCTCTCTGTGTAACTCTGACTTTCAAATAAATAAATAAATCTTTAAAAAAGAAGGATATTTTAATCCAAAGTCTGTCGTTATAAGAAGTTTAAATATTATAAAGGCAAAATACATTTACTAAAGAAAAATCAGGACTATAGAAATAAAGGAAGAAAACAAAAAAAGAGAAGAAAACACAAAAAATACTTAGAGCCAACTTTGTTAGTTTTATATTGCTTCATGTTCTTTTCTTTTTTGGTTATACCTTTCCAGTATATTCAGTTAAGTAAATTGTATTATTCCAAAGATGATTATTCCTTAACTTGTTTTAACCAAGCAACAATATTTCATGAACAGCTTTCTAAATATCAACCCACTTTATTTTTCTGAAGTACTGAATAGCATGACCAATAAATTGAGGGACATTTATGCTGTTTAAAGAGTGTCATTGTTTTAAATAATTTTTCCAAAACATCTTAGTATACAACTAATGGAGTGTTCATTAGATTAGTTCTTTAGAAACATTCCTGGTCTTAGAGTTGCTATGTTTGAAGGCACCCATATTTTGAGTTTGATACAGATTGCCAGGTTCCTTTCCAGTAAAGTTGTATCAGGTTATGTTCTCCTGAACAATGCAGCAAGTGCTCAACCCCTGTTCCCTAATATTGACCATCAGCAATCATACTAATTTTTGACATGTATGTGAAATAATTAGTTTGCTTTAATTGTTATTGTTTAATCTATTGTGAGATTACATATTATTTAAAGTCACTGATTGTTTGCATTTCTCCTTATATGTATCTTTTAATTGTTTAAAAGATTGTGATGCTCCTGTTTTTATATTGATTAAAGACTAACTTTATTTAACTTTGTTTCTTTTTTATTTTATTTATTTATTTATTTATTTGACAGGCAGAGTGGACAGTGAGAGAGAGAGAGACAGAGAGAAAGGTCTTCCTTTGCTGTTGGTTCACCCTCCAATGGCCGCCGCGGCCGGCGCACTGTGGCCGGCGCACCGCGCTGATCCGATGGCAGGAGGCAGGTGCTTATCCTGGTCTCCCATGGGGTGCAGGGCTCAAGTACTTGGGCCATCCTCCACTGCACTCCCGGGCCACAGCAGAGAGCTGGCCTGGAAGAGGGGCAACCGGGACAGAATCCGATGCCCCGACCGGGACTAGAACCCGGTGTGCCGGCGCCGCAAGGCGGAGGATTAGCCTAGTGAGTTGCGGCGCCGGCCCTAACTTTGTTTCTTTTAAGTTTGTGGTATATTTTCTTGAACAAAAATTCTAATTTGGACATCTTGCAGCTTGAATACTGTCTTTATCTATACTCTTGCAGAATAGTGCTCTTTCTACTTTCTACTTGTTGAATTCTTTATTTAGTGGAGGATTAAGCTTGTGATTATAAAATAAGCTGAAGGTATGTTATCACAAATAGAAAAAGAAAAAAAAAGGAAGGAGAAAGGAGAGAAGTATCATCATGTGCTTAAAATTTTATATATGAAATTTATTTCAAAAAGTTTTAATTTTACATGTGAAATCTTTTAATTTTGTCCTATTTGACTTCTGGGTTTTAAGTCATGTTTAGAACCCTCTTAAGGTAAAAGTACTCTAATTTTTAAAATATATTATTGGATTTTTATATATATAAATGTATTTTCTCTGGAGTTTTTTTTTTTTTTTTGTGTGTATGTGTTGTGTGAGGTAGGGGTTTTTTCTTTCCAAATGGAGGGTTATTGTTCCAATTATATTTATTTTACAATTCATTCTTTCCCATTCATTTATTATTATCCTTTTATCTTCTACTTAGTTCTCCACTGTCTGTAGATGTTTCTGCTTTTATTTCTCCATTAATATTTTGTTTGCAGTAGAATAAAGGAAGATTTGATAGTCTCTGTGAGAATAATTCTGTTACAAAATGAGGAAGGTTCATTCCTGAACACATAAAGAACAATTTTGACATTGGTTTTTTTGAGGAAAGAAAGACTTTGTTGACAACAGCAGTGGAGGCAGTAGAAAAGGCTCAAATCTGTCTCCCTGATTAGAAGTAAAGGATGAATCTGTGGATTGTGTTGGGTAATGGAGATAGATGTTCAGGGGATGTCAAGGGAGGCCTAAACTAATTAGTTGGTTGTGACCTTGGATAAGGTGGACATTGTTATGTTGAGAGGTTGGACTATAACACTTAGAGCACCTCTGTCTTCTTGTAATGCTGCATCTGCGAAAAACCACAACAAAACAGAAAAGAAAAACCCAATAAACAATCCATACCAAAACAAAGCAAAACAACAAAACCAAAATCCAAAACCACCACCACAACAAAACCAAAAAAGTCAACATGCTGTATCAACAGGGCAAAATATTTGAATATCCCATGTTACTTACAGAGCTGAACATATTTCATCTGGTACTATGGTTACACTTGTAGTTGTTCTTGCTAATCCAGCATCCAGTTTTCATTATGAGCAGAATCTTCGCTATGCCCATTGCTTCCTGCTCTTGAGATTTCTTTCGTTCTAGTACATCTCCAGGCTCTGCGTCTTCCAAAATTTGCTGCCTAAAACCTAGACAACCTTAATTTCTTTGCCTTTTCATTCCTGTAGCTTTAGAATGAAAATTCTGATAAATAATGATAGATAGTTTGGTGTTGTGGTAGCTTCTGTTGTTGCCAGAACTTTGAATTTTCCAACAGGCTCTTCCTGTTTAGCAGGTGGAAAAGTTCCACGGGGTTCCTCTCTGCACTATCTTCAGGACTCATGGCACACCTGCCCACTCCTTATCTGTGTTTTTTGTCTTCTGTCTTAGTGAACCATATAGCCTACCTATCCAGAAAGTTAATAATCAAGCTATAAGCATTCTTACATAAAATGTGTTTTAGGGTCCTTTTATATATTGTCCCACATAATCATCTGGGAGTTAGTTTATAATATCTACTTTATGGTTCAAAATCAAAACTAAAAACAAAACAGACAACAACAAGAATAAAACCAGAGGCTCTGAATAATTACATAAGTAGCCTAAAATACACACAACAAAGATTAGAAAGAATGATTTTAGTTTTACTTATTTAAATAGTAAAACTTTTAAAAATTTTATCCTTTGGGTACTTATCCCTTTTGTCTTATGATTTAAAAAATATTTAAATATTTAAAAAAATCTCATTGTTTCTATTCTCATTCTAAACTTAGGAGCCAAGGTGCAGTTTTGGTAAAAATACCTGACTTCTTGCCTGTTGTTGCAATGCTATTTCCTCTCTCCTGTGTTCTTTCCATTAATCTCTGAAAAGCATGAAAAGACATCAGCACCACTTTCCCTTTCATAGAAACAGTTGTGTCAGTGAGACTTTTCTGTACTTGTAAAGATCAAAATAAAACTATTTACAGAATGGAGTCTTGAAAATTTTCTTTGACTTTATTTCAACCTTGATGATATTATTGCTTGCTTTATTACCGGTTTGATATGGGGAATTCAAGTAAAAGAAATTACCAGATTTGGCCGGTGCCGCGGCTCACTAGGCTAATCCTCCGCCTGTGGCGCGGGCACCCCGGGTTCTAGGCTCGGTTGGGGCACTGGATTCTGTCCCAGTTGCCTCTCTTCCAGTCCAGCTCTCTGCTGTGCCTGGGAGTGCAGTGGAGGATGGCCCAAGTCCCTGAACCCACATGGGAGACCAGGAGAAGCACCTGGCTCCTGGCTTCGGATCAGCGTGGTGCGCTGTCCACAGCAGGCCGGCTGCAGCGGCCATTGGAGGGTGAACCAACGGTAAAGGAAGATTTTCTCTCTGTCTCTCTCTCTCTCACTGTCCACTCTGCCTGTCAAAAATTAAAAAAAAAAAGAAATTAGCAGATTTAAGAGATAGAGTAATTGTTGAAATGGTTAAATATGTGGAGGTTTCTGTATTTGGACTAATTCAATTTCTAGCCAGCTCTTCATTTTTCATACAATTCCCAAAGACATCACTTTTATTATACTCTGTGTGTATGAGAAGTTTGTAGTTTTCATACTAAGTTGTAAAGAAAATCACTAGATGAACACATGCATTACATTCAGAGGTCCAGAAATCCTGAAATCTTTTTTGAAGAATGTGCCTGGAGTGATACAATAGTGAAAAGTTACAAGTCAGTGTTGCTGATGAATTATGATCAAGGTCATGGAAAACACATTGCTTTTTCTAGTGGTTGCATGATTATCGGGCTTCTGATGATAAATCTGCACCCACTGAAAATGCAGTTAACTTACCTTGGCGATTTTGATTTATTAGCCTTGCAGTGGACAAGGTTGCCCATTTGTTAGTGCTTGTTTTGTATTTGAATAACTTGGAAGCATATAAATTTGAGGCATAGCTTAAAGTTGGTTTAAATGTTTCATATTTCATGGAAAGCATATGATCAGAAAACTTTGGCTTCTGATATTGCTGTTGTAAAATTGTACAGTTTTAATATAGTCGTGGCACTTGATTTGCATTTTGGAGCATCTCTTTTCGTGATTAGGGTTCTGGTTTCAAAGAACTATCAGAACTGTAATAAAAATATGAAAATTACTAGCGAACAATCAGCTTCATTTGGGGAGTAAAAGTTAAACAGTTTAAATAGAGAAGATTGAAGGAACTAGTGACTGATAAAATGTATTCTCTTTGAGTTTTCATTCAAAATAAATATATGATCCTGAGAGCTTTTATTAAAAATTGTGCATTAGTTTAATTATACAGAGAAATTTTCTAGCACTGGTGTGGAATGACATAAAGAAGATTCCTGAATGAAAGAATGTGACTAGAATGAGAGCTTAATGAATACCGGCTTTGAGTGCTACAATGTTGAATAAATTCCAGGGTTAAATTGACCATCAAAACAGATGTGTGTCAACTTAAATTCTCCCTTCTCCTTCCTTGCTGCAATATGCAATAGGTAAGTGGGAACTTTTGGATTCTGTCTTTGTAGCAGTGTTTCTTACCTTCCACAGTGTTTCATTTTGGGTTTGACAATTCTTTGTTGGCAGTGACTGTCCTGTGCATTCTAGTGTGTTTAGCATCACCCCTGGCCTCTATCTGTCATACAGTACTGCACCTAGTTATGACAAGCAGAAATGTCTTCTGATGTTGCTATGTGTATCCTAGCGGGCAAAATCATCCCTGACAGATTACTGTTCCTTATAGTGATGATGTAAGAAATAAGAGTGACCAACATCAAGGTGTTGAAGACATCACAGTAATTGTAATAAATAAGGTGTAAATTACATTGTTTTGTACATTTTCCACCAAGTACAGTCAAACTGAACTAACTTTTAGAAGTTTAAACCAGTTAGAGATGGCTATAATGTTACATCTGGCCCCGGTGGGACATTTGATGGTTTTTGAATTTGATATTACATTTAAATAAAACACTGAGAAAGAACAATCAAGTCTTTTGATATAATTTGATGCTTGGTAGTTTTAATCATCCACAGATAACTTTGGTCTTATACCATTCTGTGATGTTAACATGTTAAGAAATGATGAAAATACACAGTGACTTGTTTATGGCGTCAGTAATCTCCCTAGGCTCTAGTCATGAGTTGCCAAGGCTATGGAAGCCTTTTGAGTTTGCCAACTTCGATGTTATTTCGACAGGGTCATAGTCAAAGTGGAAGTTCTCTCCTTCCTTCAGAGAAAGGTACCTCCTTCTCTGATGGCCCTGTTCTTTCCACTGGGATCTCACTCACAGAGATCTTTCATTTAGGGTCTTTTTTTTTTTTCCAGAGTGTCTTGGCTTTCCATGCCTAAAATACTCTCATGGGCTCTTCAGCCAGATCCGAATGCCTTAAGGGCTGATTCTGAGGCCAGAGTGCTATTTAGAACATCTGCCATTCTATGAGTCTGCTGTGTATCCTGCTTCCCATGATGGATAGTTCTCTCCCTTTTTTATTCTATCAATATTAGCAGATACTAGTCTTGTTTGTGTGATCCCTTTGACTCTTAGACCTATCAGTGTGATCAATTGTAACTGGTACTGAAACAGTATTTTACACTTTGTGTTTCTGTGTGGGTGCAAACTGATGAAATCTTTACTTAATATATATACTAAATCGATCTTCTGTATATAAAAATAATTGAAAATGAATCTTGATGTGAATGGAATGGGAAAGGGAGCGGGAGATGGGAGGGGTGTGAGTGGGAGGGAAATTATGGGGGGGGGGAAGCCATTGTAATCCATTAACTGTACTTTGGAAATTTATATTTACTAAATAAAAAAAAGAAAAAAAACAAACAAAAAACAAAACAAAACAATAAGGAATGAGAAATATTCACCTTTCAGTCGACTTGGTTCTTATAGATTTTTTTGTTAAAAGTGGCCGCAGCTCAATAGGCTAATCCTTCACCTGTGGCGCCGGCACACTGGGTTCTAGACCCGGTCGGGGCACCGGATTCTGTCCTGGTTGCCCCTCTTCCAGGCCAGCTCTCTGCTGTGGCCCAGGAGTGCAGTGGAGGATGGCCCAAGTGCCTGGGCCCTGCACCCACATGGGAGACCGGGAGAAGCACCTGGCTCCTGGCTTCAGATCAGCGCGATGCGCTGGCTGCAGTGCGCCAGCCGCAGCGGCCATTGGAGGGTGAACCAACAGAAAAGGAAGACCTTTCTCTCTGTCTCTCTCTCTCTCACTGTCCACTCTGCCTCTCAAAAAAAAAAAAGTGGATTATTTCTACTATGAAGTATTTTACTGTTTTCTGTGGTCAAATTTGTTCTTCACAAAAGAGCTTAGCTATCCCCATGCTCTGCCTGTAATAAAAGTTCATCTTGATGTAGGCAGTATGGTAGTAACAGTCAGTTATCTATCATCAAGTACATTACATATTCTGATTCTAGAATTCTTTTGGTGCCCAATGAAGACACCATATGTGAAAAGAAATAATAACAAAATTGGCAGAATCTAGAAAACTATTTGAATTGCTCGTTATTTATGAAATTAGTATTAAAGTTTTAAAGCAATGTGAAGGTGTATAATTAAAGATTAAAAGGAGAATAAAATAAGAGTATAGGGTTTAGATACTATCAAGAAACTGAAATTATTATGATTTTGGGACACCATATTTGTTTTTAGAAGTCTCATTGTTGCTAAGACAGTAAGATCAGCGATTTACAAGTACTAATTGACTTAATCATATGAATCATATTATTTTTTAAGCCTCAAAAACGTTCTGCAAATATATTTTTTCTCCTAGACTTTTTCCCAAGAAATAAATTATCTTAGCATTTCATGAAATTGTTTTTTGCTTAGACATATTACAATATGGTTGACAGTGCTTTCTGTTTTACAAGATATGAGAGCATTTTCATTCAGCTCAAAGGGTTCTGTGCCTTATAGCAAAGAAACAAGATGACCTCAGTGAAAAATTTTAAGGTGAAGGTTACTAACATACTATACATTGTATAAAACAATTAAGGCTCCTTGGCCAATGTCTGATTTTAAGTAGTGTTGCATCCTTCTGTACCCTTATTTTTGAACTGTACTCTCAAGTAGTTTTGTGAGTTGACTAACGTATTTGGGATACTTAAGCTTTTCCTTTTGAAAGTTGAAGGATTTGCCAGATTAAATGCATTCAGTGTTATTGCAGACCTGTTATGACTGTTGCCAGCTAAACCCAGTGCTTCTTTGAGAGGCTTCTTACGAACAGCAATAAAACCATGCAATATTCAAAGATTAGGATAATTTATTTTCTTTTTAAAAATTAACCCCAACACTGTATTGTGTCACTTATATATATTTTAGAGCACTTCTGAACACAGACATATTTAATCTTTTTAAAGACTGAACTGGAAGACTATATGGCATTAGAAAAATCTTAGATTCCAAATGTTTGTTATTTGTATTCCAAAGTGGTAAGATGTAGGATTTTTGTTGACATTAAATTTTTTTTTTAATCTTAATCTCTGTTCACGGGGTGAAATGCTAATGTAGACCCAAGTAATATATAAAATAAATTATTCAGAGAAATTATTCTCAACTGTTTCATTCTTAACAGATGAAACAGAAGTGAATAGTCATTTTGAAGTAACCATTATTGACACCTGGGTGATGTTTGTCATTTGTTATGAAAAAGCTGGTGTGGAGTTATGAAAACCTACTAAAATTGTTTTCAGTCTTTTCTTTTGGAGTGATTAAGTACACTACATTGTCTATCTTAAATTAATTGTTTTTTATACTTGAGGTAACTTGTTTGATAAAGACTGAGTTGGTTTTTTTAGAATAGACTTTAAAAACAATTGTGAGTTTTTGTGAGTTTTCTGGAGCTGTTTCCAATATAATATGACTATATGTTCTGAAAGGGAGGAAACTGCAGGCTTCCAACATGATTTTTAGTATGGAACTATCAGTATGAGTTATTTGGAGTGAAAGTAAGTGACCAGTAGTCAATGGAAATTTACCCTTCAATGTTTCCTCTTGGAATGTCTTACAGTTTTATTTTTTAAAGATTTATTGATTTATTTGAAAGGCAAAGTGAGAAAGTGTAGGTCCCATCTGTTGATTAACTACTCAAATGGTCACAATAGCCAGGTCTAGGTCAGGCCCATCCAGGAGCCAGGAATTTCACCCAGGTCCCCTACCTGGGTGGGAGGACCTCAAGTGCTTCTGTTGCCATCCCAAGTGTATTAGCAGGAAGTTGGATCAGAAGTGGAATAGCTGGACTTGAACTGGTACTTTGATACAGGATATTTGAATCACAAGTGGTAGCTTAACCAGTTCCTTTACAATGCTATCTCCTACTTTTATTTTTAAAAATTATTTGTTTGTTTGTTTGTTTGTTTGAGAGAGAGAGAGAGAGAGAACAAACAGACTCCCAGCTGCTGGTTCCCTCCCCAAATTGTCCACAGAGGCTTGGTGTGGTCCACGTGAAGCTGGAAACTGGGACTACACTTGGGGTTTCCCACATGAGTGGCAGGAATCCAATTACATGAGCCATCACTGCTGCTTTGCTTCCCATGGTTTGCATTGACAGGAAGATCGAGTCAGGAGCTGGGAAACAAAGCTAAGTACTTTGAGGTGGGATAGAGGCATCTTAACCACTAGGCTAAAGGCCCACCCCACGTTGTACTTTTAAAGTGTAGTTCTCGATCTGAGATGTTTGATTAGAGTATAAAAGGTTTTATTCTGGTTATATTGAATAATTAGGACCTCACCTCATTTGTTTTTATGCATCTCAGCATATCAAGAGAGTGTCTTATTTATTTTTAGAAATGTAAAAGAATTCAGAATATTGTTAGCAACTGTTCCATTCAGGCAGTTCCTTCACGAAGCCCTAGATCCCTGCGTGACCCTAATGAATTGCAGTGTTCAATTCTTGGGAGGTTTGTAATGAAGCTTTGGGGTTCTCAATGGGTCAAACCAAGTTTTATACTTTATCAGGTTGTGAGAAAATCCAAGAGAAAATCTGCTGTAAAGATCCAAGAGTGATCATTTTTGCACTTGCTGGTCTCTGTTTTTAGCAAGAGAAGGATGTTATTGAGGACCAACCAATGAAAGATATCTTTAAGAATATTCTTTAATGGAAGAAGATTCATTTTTGTCCAGCTCAAACTAAAACTGCTTAGATTTCAAACAAGACTCTGGTAATTTAAATGATCAGTACACTAGGGGAAGATATCTAGACATCCATACAATTCTCACATAGTTTTTATCCAGCCCTCCTATTTTAGATTTCTGCCTACCTAACTTTAGTCCTCAGTTCTAGAGAAACTGGTAGTGTTCATTGCTGAGCATTTGGGGAACTTGTTGTTTACTGTAACTGATTAGTTCTTAGCCTTTCCCATAAGTTAAGATTGAGCTTTCTTGGGTCTAGTAATTCAACTATTACTTATACTCTTGCTCTCCAGCTTTCAAATTCAGTTGTAATTATCTCCTCTGTTATTCTTCTCTTTCTCATGGAATCGTAGATGTCTCTCTCTCTCTCCCTCCCTCCCTCCCTCTTCCTCTCTCTCTTCTTTCCTTCCTCTCTCTTTCTCTCTTTCCTTCCTCTCTCTCTTTCTCTCTTTCCTTCCTCTCTCTCTCTTTATTTCTCAATACTTTTACTTCATTTATTCAACAAATATTCATTGAGTGCTTTATATGTGCCAGTCCCTTCTACATGCTATTCCTTCTGTTTCATCCAGTGCTTAGCCTCTTACCTGTCATGTATTGTATGTATTTTCTTTCTTTCATTCATTTAGCAAGAACTCATTGAGTGCTTCCTGTGTTTTCTCCCCCCGCCACTGCCGAAGAAACCTTTTATTTAAGGAATACAAACTTCATGCATTTCATAAGTCCAACTTTATAGTGATTTTTTCCCACCATACCTGCCTTCCCACCCCCATTCCTACCCCTCTTCCTCCTCCCTCTCCCAGTCCCAGTCCCAGTCCCATTCTCCACTAAGATCCATTTTTAAGTGACTTTATATACAGACCACCAACTCTCTACTAAGTAAAGAGTTCAACAGTTTGTGCGTGTGCATACACACACACACACACACACACACATACAACTGTGTCCCTCAACAGTGGAGATAGGGTTTTTCAGAGTCATTGCATCTTGAAATTAATTTCACTTTTTTAGGAACTTAATTAACTTTAAAGAAGCACCCAAGAATTATACATCTTTTGTAAGCACTTAGACATAATTATAATGCAACTCTTTGAGGACAGAGGTCTTGCATGGGAAGTTAGTGCACAGTGATTCCTGTTGTTAATTTAACAGTTAACACTATTATGTATGACATCAGTGTTCACCCAAGGCTCTTGACATGAGCTGCCTAGGCTATGGAAGATTTTTAGATTCATAAACTCCTTCAGTATTTAAACAAGGCCATAAGAAAATGGAAGTTTTCTTCCCTGTGGGGAGCAACTCGGACTATACTGTTACTGGAATTAAGACTTATTCTATGCATCTGCTCTCCCACAATATGGCACTGGGAGAGGAGGAAACAGCTTCTACACAGCTGCCTCCAGTTCAGCCAATAAACTGTAGGACTTGCTCCTGATTGGAGGAGAGCAGCGTGCTCGGTGTGTGGGCAGCCGGGTTGGGATTGGTGGAAGAGGACTATATAGGAGGAGAGAGACGGCATGCACCAGGAACATCTAAGGGAAACATCTAAGGGGAACACCTGTGCAGCCCCCGAGAGAGCCGGCCGGCGGTGTGCCACTCCCCTGCGGAAGTGGGGAAAGTGGCCAGGGGGAACCGCCCTTCCACGGAGGTGGAAGGGACAGTAGCCAACCCGGGAAGAACCAGCAGCAAACCCGGGGAGGGCCGAGCAGACGAAAGAACAGCGCAGGGTCCTGTGTCGTTCCTCCACGAAGAGGGGGAGCGACACTTCCCCCTTCAGAGAAAAGTACCTCCTTCTTTGTTGACCACTTCTTTCCACTGGGGTCTCACCCACAGAGGTCTTTCATGTAGGACATTTTTTGCCACAGTCTTGGCTTTCCATCTCTGAAATGCTCTTCTGGGCCTTTCAGCCAGACCAGAATGCCTTAAGGGCCGATTCTGAGGTCAGAGTGCTTCTTTAAACTGTTGTCATTCTGAGTCAGCTGTGTGGACTGCTTCCCATGTTGGAACATTCACTCCTTTCTTTATCTATTATTATTACAGATCCTTAATCCTATCCATATGATTACTTTGACACTTAAGATGCTATTTTTACCATGCAGCTTAAGGGGGTTTGGGGTCATATATCAAGTTTTAAAACTGTACCCTTAAGAAGTCCATAGGAATATATACAGAACTATACAGCTTTACAGTTTTAAATTTCATATACTTCATAATTACAGCTTTAGGAACATGATGAGAATCATGTCTTTCAAAAAAGCCAAATTACATGTTTATGATTTAATATGCTGCATTTTCCTGGAATATTCTATTCAAGATATACTTTTAAATGAGAAACTGTCATCCTTGTGCAGAAAATGGATCTTAATGTAATAGTGCACCAAAGTATGGTTTAAAAAGTGTACTTAGGTAGGAAGAGGGATTTATTTTTTGAGATAAAAGGAAAACATGTCAATTAAAATTTTCTTGTTTGAGATATCTAGATACTATGACCAAGATGTTGTGTAAGATCCTGTTAAGCCTTTCATGTGAATTTTGAAAATTAATATAAAACCAATAGCTAAGCATGTATTTTAAGGAAGTGAAAAAGTTTACTGAGGTCTAAGTATAGTCCAACATATCTGCAAGAAGATGCCCAGAACTCTGAAGTATTAATGTAATTGACTGATAACCAACTGTTCAAACAGATTAAAGTGCTAGAGGCTTTTATCATGACCAGAGAGTTCTGGATTGGCACCTGGGTTAGCACTGTGCAAAATTTAAAATTAGACCAGAGGGTCAGCTTGATTTCATGTCAATCAAACTGGAGGCAAGGAGTAAACAATTCCTTCTCTCTGTATTTTATACCAGGAGTAAGGGAGAAAGAAAAGTACACTATCAATCAAAGCAAAAAAGTAGTTGTAATTACTTGAAATCTCTTTCCCAATGATAATTATGTGCCACTATTTTAATTGCCAGTGTTATTCCAAAATCTTTAGATGGTGTGCAGTTAAATTTTAAGACGATATTCTGTAAATACTGTTTGAGGAACAGAGATATTTACTCTCACTTGGTGGTGGTGGTGGTGGTGGTGGTGGGGTGTGTGTGTGTGTGTGTGAAATTTGATACGAAGCTTGTAGAAGTTTCCCATTATATTCTCATTTGCATCTTTGCAATGTGGATATATATTGTATATTTCTCGTGCTCATTTTCCTCTTCCAGTTAAGAGTTGAAAAATACTTAACTAATCTATAAAGGGCATCTGTAGGGTCACTTCCATATGACAGAGGATTTACCCTCTGTCATGGTGATATTTGGTAGATTAAGGGTGTCTCTTGGGAATTAGACTCCAAGTTAAAAGAAGCATTTGTATTTCTCAGTTCACCCAGAGGAGTAATAAACCATACTTTGACTTCTGAAGTCTGTTTCAAAGTCAAATGCCTTCCTTAGAGAGTACTTTGCTGCTCACTTATGAAACTGGAAAAGGGCATTTCAGTCAGTGCTTTGTTCTCCTAGTTAGGAATGGAGGCTGAGTAGGTGGCCACCAACAGGGATAATTTAAGGACCCTCAGAAGGCCCTTCTATCAAAACATATCTCCCTGAATGAAGTAATATATTTCTCTTTATTTTTTGAGCTGTTTGAAATTCTGCCTATTACGGATTCGCTTACACTGTCCTCTTTATAAAAAAAAAAAAAGTATCCCAGGGAGGGTTAAGTAGTCTATTAATCAGTCACTCACAGTCCAGTGTGGCTTGGTTTAATTAAATTGCTTTCATCTAGTTAATGGAAGTTTTCATGGGGATCAGGAAGGAGAGAAAAGGGAAGTAATTTAGTTCCTAGGGTTCTTCAGTGTAAGGTAAGCCTGAGCAGAGAACATTAAAATGAGCTCACACTTGATGTCCAAAGGGCAGTGTGAGGGCACTGGATACCTGGGGATGGGGAAGAGGAGACATAGGAGCTAGTGAAGGAGAAAGAGAAGTAGGAAAATGTCAAACATAAATGTTCAACTTTGAAATATTATGGGTTAGTCTTTTATCATAAAACCTTTAAGTTAATACTGGTGGGTAATATGAAATAATTTTGTATTTCTTTTGGGAATTTCTATTATGTTTTGTTTAGTAGGCATCAATATTTTACAGAAGAGAATATAGACTCTTAAAAACAATTTGTATTTGAAAGATGCCATATACATAGGTAGAGAAAACATATTTTATTCACTAAATAACGAATTTTTAGGATTATGTGATTAATTATAGTCAAAAGCAAGGAAGAAGGCTCAGAATTACTAAGATTACTAAGTAAAACAATGTGAATCTCTATTTATTGAAATTATTAGATTTCTTTCAGAGGTGTATTTTGTTTTCTTTGTGTTTCTGCTCCATGGCAGGGATACTAGAATGAATTTGTTTTGGAGAATATTTCAGGTTTTTAAGTTTTATCTAACTTGTAAAGCTTTTGAAATTTAATTTGTTTATTTTAGGATTTCTTAGGCTTGCTCTTCTCATAGAACAGCATATATGAGTAGAAAATCAAACTAATTTGTATTCTTGGTTAATCATACCAATGGGAAATGGGCAGCTATTCCAGTGTCCAGGCAGGCATCACCTACCACTTTGAATACCTATCTTGATTACATATATATTACCTAGGAGGAAAGAAATGGTTTCATTCACATGAACTTGGTAGAATGAAATCTAGAGGTTCAGAAGTTAGAAGTTCACATGCAGTAACTATGGGGATCATAAGATTTATCACCTAATCCTAATCCAGGAAACTTTGAGAGTTTTTGAAAGGTCACATTCAAAATGATTAACATTATATAAATTTTTGAAGTACCGATTAAGTTGATGTATACATTAATTTTTTTAATGTTGGAATGGGAACTCCAACATTCTGATAACAATGGGAAGAAAAGGTTAGTATAACAGAGAGGAGAAGGAGGGAGGGAAGGAGGTAGGAAGGGGGGGGGGAGAGAAGCAACAGGTGAATCAGATACTCGTTAGTTAATAGGGGAAAGAGATAAATGAGAGTCCTTATCTATGGGAATACTTTTGGTAGAGTACATCTGATCTGTCTGGGTTGCTCATGTTAAACAACTAAGAACTGAGAGATTTCTGGAGTCTGTCCTGCTGCAAAGTGTCAATGTCAGTGATGTGATTATCAGAATGTTAAATGGAGATTATGATGAAAAAAGCTCCCTCTGTAAGCGATAGTGCCCATGCATCACTGTAATATTATATGTGCTAGATCTGGACCAAAGTGCATCCTGATGTGACAGGAGGAATCAGGGAGTTGTGCTGATGCTCTCAGACTTCTTCAGGCTTTGCCTGTATATCAAGATTATTTTTATCTTTTAAATTAATGAAGATTGAGACTGCCGAGGTTCTTAGATGTTGTCATATTTTACAGGAGGGCTTTAAAAAGTTTATGAAAATGCATTTTATGGCAAATCTATGTGTGGATTTAAAAACTTTTCTTTTACACCGGAATAAACTTAATCCATTTCTGGGAACTTTTTGAAGTACCATTGTTTTTACAAATCAGTCTCATTTTGGTCTCAACCTATTACATAGTTCTATTCAAAAAGCTGTTCCAAACTAAAAATCTTTAAACAATTTAAATAATTATATTCAAAAGTACTAAAGCTAAACAAACAAAAACAAAACCCATGGTTATCTGACTATCAAAAAATTGTCATCAGCAGAATAATTACTTTTGGCAAGTTAGATATTCATGTACCATGATAACTTCTTTTTACCCTCTATGTTTTTATTGCAGTGATGTTAGTATTTATCTGAAAATTGTATTTTTCAATACATTATTTTAAAAATGATTTATTTATTTATTTGCAAGGCAGAGTTACAGAGAGGAGGGAGAGACATACAGAGAGAGGTTTTCTGTCTGCTAGTTTGCTTCCCAAGTGGCTGAAATAGCCAGGGCTGAGCCAGGTGTGACTACTTCACCCCAAACATTTTCCAAAAGTGTTTGCTACCTTTTTCGCCATTTAGAGTACTGTTCTTCAACAAGTGTTTTCATAAGAAAACTCATCAAATTTGTTTTTTATTTATAATTCCTTTGAATATTTATAAAAATTGGATGCTGCAAAGTTATAGCTTTCTAAATTTCATTGCGTTATGATAGAGTATATATATTTATTCATTTAAATATATGTTCCATCAAGGTTCTTCTTCTAAGTTGAGAAATCTGAAGCAAAAATATAAATTTTCAAAATTATATCTTGTATATTTTAAGCTCTTATCATTTAATTTGTTCATCTCCTCCTCTGCCTTTGTAGAGATACAAGTTTTTCCATTTGTAAGCTTTGTTTTCGAAAATTGCAATTTGCTAAAAGCTTCAAGGATTACATTTTTTAATTGTGCCAATTTTAAATAAGTTTTATTTAAAACATTGCATTTTCTACTTACAAAGTGCAATGTTATTTCTTTCTCTGTGCACATGTTCCATAGTCAAGTATTGGGAGTGCACAACAACTTAACTATAGCAGCTCAATTTAAAACTGCCACGGAATTTTCTAAAAATTTGGGTCCTTCAATCTGTGTGGAACAGTGCTACATCTATGCTTGCTGTGGCTTTATCAGTCTTTTCAATGGTGGTACTTGCAGAAGTACTACCGGAGGGAGGGGCTGCCCAAAGCATTGCTCCTGTCGTGCCTCCTGCACTCCCACAGGCTCCATAATGATGGGGTTGCAGAATTTCTCCAGCTCTTCCTGCTGATGTTCATGTTCTTCCTTCTCTGCAGTTGGATTGTTATCTTGCCAGTTGTTGATTTCATTACAGTTGTCAGGAATTTTCTGTATATCCTCATTGTTGATTTTGCCTTGAAGTTTGTCTTCTCCAACAGTTATTTTCATGCTGAATGCCTAGGATTCAAATAAATTCATGGATGAAACTCTGTTCATCTGCTTCTCATCCTCAGCCCTGTACTTCTCAACTTACTGGACCATAGGCTTAATGTTTTTCAAATAGCCTGATTATTAGTAACAGTAATTTTGTTTTCTTTTTGTATACCTTATCCACAGCAGAGATATTGAAGGTGTTTTGGCATAATATTGAGAGTCACTGGGGCCGGTGCTGTGGCACAGAGAGTTAACGCCCTGGCCTGAAGTGCTAGCATCCCATACGGGAGCTGGTTCTAGTCCCGGCTGCCCCACTTCCGATCCAGCTCTCTGCTATGGCCTGGGAAAGTAGTAGAAGATGGCCCAAGTTTTGGTTCCCTGAACCCATGTGGGAGACCCGGAAGCTTCTGGCTCCTGGCTTCAGATCGGCCCAGCTTTGGCCATTACGGCCAACTGGGGAGTGAACCATCGGATGGAAGACCTCTCTCTCTGCCTCTCCTCTCTCTGTGTAACTCTGACTTTCAAATAAACAAATAAAATAAATCTTTAAATAAAAAAGAAAGTGACTTTAATCTGAGGGACAGGTTGGGGTGTAAGAGACAAGTAAACAAAGTAGATCATTATAAAATTAAGAGAGGGATTAGGAGAGGAAGGGTAGGAGCGTGGGTGGGAAGGAGGGTGGGGTGGGAAGTATCACTATGTTCCCAAATCTGTATACATGAAATACATGAAATTTGTATACCTAAATAAAAGAAAAAAAATGGAACAAAACAAAAAGCAAATTTGCTAAGCAGCTTGTTATCCTTGGTCATGGCATGCTTACTTTCATAAACCTGCATGGGCACCCTAGAGTAGGTAGCAAATATCTGCATCTCCTTGATAGGAATTGTGGTATTTCACTTGTTGAGCACTGTGTGACTCTCCCAACATGGTCAGTATGGAGCGAAAGAGGAGAGACATCCAAGAGCAACAAATCTTGAATGTTTTCATATGTGCCTTCCAGATAGTACACATTGTCCCTGAAGTTTTTGAAGACTTTCTATATGTGTTCACCACTAAAACCTCAAGTACATTTCTCTAAGCTTTCTTACTTTAGCAAAGTCTCTCTCATTATGTTGCCAGTGTGCTCTACCACATTTTTAATCAAATAATCTAATCTTCAGCATTTAATTTTCAAACTGATGTTACATGCATATTTGCAATAATGTCAGACATTTCACCTTTGACAGAATGAACACACAGAGGCTTTAATTTCAGTCGCTAAATTTGATGAGAAATGAAATCAAACTATTACTAATGATATTGGTATAAATTTGGGAATATTTAGACATCTGCAAATTTTTATTTGGCTAGTGGAACCAACTCTTTAATAGCTATCACTACATGATCTTGACATCAGATAGAGTCTATTGTCATTGACAATAAAGTGTTGGCTCCACTGACTTAAAGAGAATTAGGAAATGATTACATAGTCCCAATTTTATACCAATCTCATCAGTTGCCTAGAATAGGCTCAGCTCTAGCTGTTGCAGCCATTTGCAGAACAAACCAAAAAATTAGTACATTTGGAAAATGGAGAATTAAAAGTAGTTTATTAATTTATTTGAAGGGCAGAATCAGAGAGAGGGAGAGAGAGAGCAAGCATCTGTCTGCTTATTCAGTTCCTAAATGCTTCCAATAGCCAAGACTGAACCAGGTGGAAGCCAGGGACTCCATAAAGGTCTACTATATGAGTGTCAGGGAATCGAGTACTTGAGCTATCAGATTATAAATTAGCAGAAGCTGGATTGGAAGTGTGGGTGGGACTAGATCCAAAGTCTTCTGATATGGAATATAGGCATTCCAAATGGCAGCTGAATCTGCTGCACCACAGTGTCCACCCCAATAAAATTACTTTTAAAATGTCATGTGATCTAAATGAAAAGTCATGTGTCCCAGAGTAGCTAGTAAAAATGCCTTCTGTGGCTATATGCAGATACTGACAATTTAGTGTATTTGTATATTCTGCTTTCATGTGGTTAAAAATGGCCAACCCTGAGCATGGCAATGTGGAAAAACCTTTTGTGTCACTTTGTGATATAAAATTTGTATATATGATCAGCATAGGATAATATATAATAGTATTCATTTATTATCAGTGTTTTAGATAGAAGAAAACTCACTGGTTAATTTTTTACTAAGCATCTGCTTTTCTTGAGCTAATTGCTCCTTAAAAGGCCTATTTCAAAACAAGCAAAAAGGCATTACCAAAAAAATAAGATGAATGAATGGCTCTGTACAATATGTGAAAAACAAACTGACATAGTAAGAGTGTTCCTACTATTCTGTTTGCTTTGAGTAGACATCAGTCTCTCACAGATTTTCATTTTCATATTTTCTGTTGCCTATACTGTTGTCCTGGCACCTTTATGAGTTATACAAACAAAAACATAGGGTACTTTACAATTGGCTGGTCCTCTAGTGGTCAACAGGATAGCAGTGTGGCTACTTCTATTGTCGCCCAGGACTGGAGGCAGCTGTTATATGTACCCAGCAGCTTGCATCTCAGTGCACTGAATTTTATTAGCAAATCTCTGGAGACAGTCCCTAAAAGGGAGGCGCTAGTTGTACTCTACATAGAAAGGCCAAGTGGAAAAGAGTCAAATTATTGCTAATCATCTCTCAACTTTTTTTTTTTTTAATCAGTGCTCCACCCCTTGCCTACCCTCCAGGCCAGACTTAAAGTCAATGGGATGTTTCCCTCAGGTAAAATCCTCTAGTCACAAGTGTGTGAGCCACTTCATCCTGTACTTGCCTTTTTTTTTTTTACTTTTTATTTAATGAATATAAATTTCCAAAGTACAGCTTATGAATTACAGTGGCTTCCCCACCCCCCATAACTTCCCTCCCACCCGAAACCCTCCCCTTTCCCACTCCCTCTCCCCTTCCATTCACATCAAGATTCATTTTCAATTCTCTTTATATACAGAATATCAGTTTAGCATACATTAAGTAAAGATTTCAACAGTTTGCACCCACATAGAAACACAAAGTGAAAAATACTGTTTGAGTACTAGTTATAGCATTAAATCACAATGTACAGCACATTAAGGACAGAGATCCTACATGAGGAGTAAGTGCACAGTGACTACTGTTGTTGACTTAACAAATTGACACTTCTGTTTATGGCAGGCATCAATAATCACCCTAGGCTCTTGTCATGAGTTGCCAAGGTTGTGGAAGCCTTTTGAGTTCACCGACTCTGATCATATTTAGACAAGGTCATAGTCAAGGTGGAAGTTCTCTTCTCCCTTCAGAGAAAGGTACCTCCTTCTTTGATGACCTGTTCTTTCCACTGGGATCTCACTCGTGGAGATCTTTTGTTTAGGTCATTTTTTTTTTGACAGAGTGTCATGGCTTTCCATGCCTGAAATACTCTCATGGGATTTTCAGCCAGATCCGAATGCCTTTAGGGTTGAATGTGAGGCCAGAGTGCTGTTTAGGACATCTGCCATTCTATGAGTCTGCTGTGTATCCTGCTTCCCATGTGGGATCATTCTCTCCCTTTTTTATTCTATAGGTTAGTATTTTCAGACACTAGTCTTGTTTATATGATCCCTTTGACTCTTAGTCCTATCATTATGATCAATTGTGAACAGAAATTGATAAGAGAAGGAAGAGATGTACAATTTGGGACATGCTCAAGCTGACATGCCCCAAACGGTAGAGTTAGAAACATACCAGGGGATTCCAATTCAATCCCATCCAGGTGGCATGTACCAATGCCATCTCACTAGTCCAAGTGATCAGTTTCTATTCACAATTGATCATAATCATCTCTCAACTTTAACCATTTTTTTTAGGATTTATTTATTATTTACTTGAAAGTCAGAGTTACACAGAGAGAGGAGGAGAGGCAGAGGGAGAGAGAGAGAGAGAGGTCTTCCATCTGCTGTTTCACTCCCCAGTTGGCCACAACGGCTGGTGCTAGGCCTATCCGAATCCAGGAGCCAGGAGCTTCTTCTGGTTCTCCCACGTGGGTGCAGGGGCCCAAGGACTTGGGCCATGTTCTATTGCTTTCCCAGGCCACAGCAGAGAGCTAGATTGGAAGTGGAGTAGATGGGACTTGAACTGGTGCACATATGGGATGCTGGCACTGCAGGCAATGGCTTTACCTGCTATGCCACGGCGCTGGCCCCCTCCTTTTTTTTTTTAAAGATTTATTTATTTATTTTAAAGGCAGAGTTACAGAAAGGCAGAGAGAGAGAGAGAGAGAGAGAGAGAGAGAGAGAGAAAGGTCTTCCATCCGCTGGTTCACTCCCCAAATGGCTGCAACAGCTGGAGCTGTGGTGATCTGAAGCCAGGAGCGAGGAGCTTCTACTGGATTTCTCACGCGAGTGCAGGGGCCCAGCACTTGGGCCTTCTTCTACAGCTTTCCCAGGCCATAGCAGAGAGCTGGATCAGAAGTAGAGCAGCCGGGTCTTGAACTGGCACCCATATGGGATGCCAGCACTGCAGGCGGTGGCTTTACTGGCTACACTACAGCACCAGACCCTTTAACCATGTTTTAAAGTGAGAAATCTGCCCACAATAAAGGTTCTTATTTCATGTCTTTTTTGAAAAGACTGTTATGGCTGTTAGAAGTAAAAAGCAGTGGTCTACCACCAAACTAGATTATTTTTGTGGGACTCTTAATAACTATATATATATATATTTGATAAATGCTTTTTGTTGTTATTTTTTTAAGATTTATTTTATTTATTTGAAAGAGAGTTACACAGAAAGGTAAAGACAGAGAGAGGGAGAGAGAAAGAGGTCTTCTGTCTGCTGGTTCATTCCACAAATGGCTGCGACAGCTGGAGCTGAGCCTATTCTAAGCAACTGACAAGATTAGTATAAACTTGGGAATATGTAATCATTTCCTAATTCTTGTTAAGCCAATGGAACCAATACTTTATTGTCAATGACAATAGATTCTATCTGATGTCAGGATGAAATTAGATAATAAAGATTCTTAGAAATTTCCTGTCCTATAGTAAGTTGCCACACATAAGAAAATGCTGGCTGTTGTTACTGTCATTGTTGTCACAACATTTCTTCAAGGGTGTTCTATAGAGCACTAGGTCCTAGAGACATTAAGAGTTACCAGAAACATATTCCATCACCAAATAACTTTTGGGAATATTAGACTACACAAGATTAAAGAGCTTTCTTTGAGCTTTCTTTGCTATATAACCTCTAAAGTATTGTTCATTTATTTTGTATTTTTTATTTTTTTGACAGGCAGAGTTAAACAGTGAGAGAGAGAGAGAGAGAGAGAAAGGTCTTCCTTCTGTTGGTTCACCCCACAAATGGCTGCCATGGCTGGTGGTGCGCCCATCCGAAGCCAGGAGCCAGGTGCTTCCTCCTGGTCTCCCTTGCAGGTGCAGGGCCCAAGCACTAGGGCCATCCTCCACTGCCTTCCCGGGCCAGAGCAGAGAGCTGGACTGGAAGAGGAGCAACCGGGACAAATGGGCACCCCGACCGGGACTAGAACCCGGAGGGCCGGCACCACAGGCAGAGAATTAGCCTAATGAGCCGCGCCGGCCAGTATTGTTCATTTTTAATAGGGAGCATGATATGAAGCATTTTTCAAAATATATTTTATCATAGAACCCTTAATATAAGGGTCATCCTGGGGTTTGCATAGAATATTCTTTAGGAAGTAACACATTTACATGACTGTATCCAAACTGCTTAGCTGCCATTCAGAGTTCTCTACAAATTGGCCTAAGTTACCAGACCATTCAAGACATGCGTTGCTTTTATGGTACTTATTAGAGACAGATTGGTCTTTTCACTGTGTATTAATATACTATGTTTATTCATCATTAGGTACATTTGTTCATCTCTATGTCAAATATTACTTCTCTATTCTGTTTGCTCAGTTTAATCTTTATCACTTTTATTGACCTCTCCAAGTGCACAGTATTCTTTTGTAATATGCAGTCTGAAGTTAAGTTCATGTAGAGAATTTTTCAAAAAATCCTACATATTGCATTTTTTAGTTACAGAATTTCCCTTTTGTTCTTTTTCAGCATTTCTATATATGTCCTGAATACCTTATGTTTTCAGCCTTTGTATCTTTCCCTGTAAATATGTTGAAACACATCTTAAAAATCTTTGTCTACTAATTTCACTAACTGGGTCTTCTATGATCTGCTTCTATTAAACATATACCCCTTTAGTTATGAGTTTTGTGCCTCTTTGCCGGTCTTTTAGTTTAAATATTGTATTCTGGACATTGTTTACTAAAGAACAAGCACTGAGATATGTATACCTATTTTAACTTTTAAATTTACCACTTTTATTTATAGTTTTCTTGACCTTATCCTTCAGTTCTTTCATGGAATGTTTTAGAAAATAATTTACTTATTTGAAAGGCAGAGTTAGGGAAATGGAGTAGGGAGAATGAGAGGAAGAGAGAGAGATCTTCCATCCATTGGTTCACTCCTCAACTGGCTGCAACAGCTGGAGCTAGGCTGATCTGAAGCCAGGAGCTTCTTCTGAGTCTGGCATGTGGGTGCAGGGTCCCAAGCACTTGGGTCATTTTCCACTGCTTTCCCAGGCGTATTTGCAGAGAGTTGGATTGTAGTGGAGTGCCTGGGGCTGAAATCAGCGCCCGTATAGGATGCTGGCACTGCAGATGGTTGCTTAACTGCTTTACCTTGGCTCTGGCACCTCTTTCATGGCATTGTAATTTTAGTGTTTATTTTTTAATATACTTTAAACTCTATTTTCTAATTACTCATTTTCCCCCAGGGAAGTACATTTTTATCATATGAATGCAGTATTTCATGGAATTTCTCTCATGCTATTTATTTCCCTCAAATATCTGGTAATCCTGGATTGTTCACTGTCTTATTAATGAGGAAGATGGAGCAACAGGACTTACCTTTGCCATTGTATACCTTTATTTTCCCTGAATGAGAGATTTGATTGTAAACTATGTGTCTCTTGGGTGGACATGTTGACTGGTAAATATATTTGAATTTAATATGTGCACTAGGCAACAGGCAAACAGGCTAGTAGTATAGCCCTTTGCAGAAAAATTATTCGAATTTTTAAGAGATGATCTATTTTTCAGCTTGTATTATAAGCATTTGCACCAGATGTCTGAGAATAAAGGTGTGGACAGGACTTATCCAGCTGTTAATAGTGAGTCCTTTGAGGAAATACTTTCAGTACTGCCCTCCAGCCTAACTCCTTACTCAGATCTATTCTGTGTTGCTAAAGTCTTTCCAGGCTCTCTCCTGGGCAAAAAGAGACCCATCTTCTCTGCAGCCCTCATCTGCCACTTCATTTTTTGTCTCCTTCATTACTGTGATAATCTCATCTGCATCCTGTGTTCTCCAAAGCTGTAAACATTGTAGACCACTCAAGGGTTCTTGGCCTCTCTCCTGTCCTACTTCATTTACTTTTTGTTATTGTATATTCGTTCTATACTTTTAGGTTCATTCTGGTGTGATTTGAAAGTGAGAGGTAAATATTTGTGTTTAGGCTGCCATTCTTCCATAGTAGTATCATTCATTTAAAATGTTAAATTCTTGTTCTTTTGCCTTTTTTTGGTTTTTAAAAAAATTTAGGATCATTGAAATCAGGTTTAAGTATTTGATAGGTTTGTTTCTATCTCTTTGTTCCCTGTGGATTCTGTCATGGACTGAATACTGGAAAGACTCAGTAAATACATGAGCGACTAATTCTTAAAATTACTAATATCAACCGTAACTGAAAGTGTTACAGTCGAACATGTGGAAGATTTGTTGTGGCAATTTTTTTCTGGGAAAACTAAAAAAACTAAAAGAAAATGCATCCATATTCACAACAATACATACTTTTAATGAGTTTTAGGCAAAACAATCTTTGTTTTGCTTTGTTCTATAGTTTTAAAAAAAAATTTTTGATTTATTTATTCGAAAGTCAGAGTTACACAGAGAGAAGAGAGGCAGAGAGAGAGAGAGAGGGCCTCCATCCAAGGGTTCACTCCCCAATTGCTGCAATGGCTGGAGGTGTGCTGATCTGAAGCCAAGAGCCAGGAACTTCCTCCAGGTCCCCGACTTGGGTGCAGGGGCCCAAAGACTCAGGCCATCCTCTACTGCTTTCCCAGGCCATAGCAGAGAGCTGGATCAGAAGAGGAACAGCCGGGACTAGAACTGGCACCCATATGGGAGGCTGGCGCCTCAAGCCAGGGCGTTAAACCGCTGTGCCACAGCGCCAGTCCCTGTTCTATAATTTTAAGCAGGAAATGATAGAAGGAACAGGTTTGATGCTGGGGAAATTACAGAAGAAAGGCACTAGGAAAGGTAAGAAAAAGGAATCACAAACAAAGGGGAAAGAGGTGCCAAAGGTAAAAAGTAAAATTAGAATCATAGAATCATTTTCTGCCACTTCCTTTAGGTATGGGAAGAATTTTGCAGTGGTTCTGATCTGGAACCCTTAGATCTTGACAGAAAAGCGTATCGGAGTTTCTCCAGAAGTTCTTAGGTATACTTGCTGTGGAGTCATTGGTTTTCCTCAGTCAGAAGCTGGTTGTCTAGTTTTTAAACCAGTGGAGTGTGTATGTGTATAAGCAAGGGTTACAAACTGCTGTTAACACTTCTTAATTAGGCTGAAATTCCATTGAGGGATTTGTGGTGACCTCATAAATAATGAATGTGAAATTTAATTTTCCAAAGTTACAGGTGCCCAGTCAAGGATATAGAAAATTTATGGATCTTTTCAGGTCATGGTAGCCTGCTGCATGTGAACATTAGTCCAGTGCTCAGGAGGATGGAGCAGAGTGTTAGAATCTCTCTCTCTCTCTCTTTTTTTTTTTTTTTTTAAATCGTGATTGAAAACTTCAAGTCTTTGTTTTCCTGAACAATTTGGAGATAAGTAAGGTGTATTACTACATGACTCATTATTATTTTACAGACTTATTTGTATTTTCTTTGACTTGATTTAATTGTTTGCTTTATTAATCTCTTAAAATAATCTAGTAAAATGAAAACAATATAGCAGGTAGATATGACTTCTGTTTATAAAACATTAGGTCCCAAAGAAGATAACTGAAGAAAATGCAAAGACAAAAGTGTAGATTACTTATATGTTACATTTTCCTATTGCTTGAAATTCACCTTTAATTCATTTTAGGAATAATTGGATAGAAAATATTTTTAAAAATCTTCTCCCCCTCCGGCTATCTAACTTTCCAATGATGAATTGGCCTAAACACATAACTTTATGAAAATTACAATGACTCTTTAAATGATGATACTTTGCAATTAGAATCACATAATATGAAATGCTCCTTCCTGAGAAATTTACATTTAATTTTAATCTTCAGAATTATACTCTAATTGTATAAATAGTCTTACACTATCAAAAGTAGGTTTTAAAATGCATATTTCATTTTTACAGATGGCAAAATTTTTCAAGTGAATGAAAATACTGTTAATCTTTTCATTGAATATAAATATAGGCTCTCCTCTAATGTAATTAATGTAGCCTATACTATTCAGTAGAGAAAAGAAATGTTAAATCATACATAAAAAAGTGGCTAAGAGTATTTCATTACCAAGCCAATTCTGCAATTTCCATAAACTTATGGAAAATGTTATTCACCTCTTGGGGAAAACCTTTGGCAGAAAGTTGAGTTTTGCTTGGCATCCTGTTTGCATCAATTTAATCTCTGGTTAGCCTGTTCTTGATGTCAATTGTGTATACACACTCTCTTCATGTATTTAAGAAAAGCACAATTTCAGTTCTCAGCCCATATTTATTTTTCTACTGGAATTTAATCTCTGTGTTGAGTTTAAGATTTAGGATTCCAGTGTGATAGTTTGTGTACTATTTGCCATGATGACTGTATCCAAGTGATCATATGAGGTTCTGAAATTTTGGTGCTTATTCTGTTACAGGCTCTTTGTCTAAACATTTGTGGTATAAAATAAGGACATCACATGAAGTATGGTTATGTTTGTGATGTATGGTGAGCCTTTTAGAAAATTCTCATGTCATTCAGTAGCATGGCTGCAGAACACATATTAAGAAAATTTCTAAGTGAATAAAGAGGGTTCTTAGAGTCAATAAATGTATGATGGAGAAAAGCAACAAAGTACAGTAATAAAATTTAGCCAATAAACAGTGTTATTGATAAAAATTATTTATATATAATAAAATATTAAGTGTAAATGTCAGTATTAATCCTTCTATGGGAGTTTTGAGTACCTGAACAAAATTATTTGTGCTTTATATTGGTTTGCTTTTTAGTTACTGAAGGTTGAGTTATCTAGAATAACCGTTGCTCTTTCTAAAACAAGTCAATGATCTAACATATAAGAGAGTATTAAGGTACATAAATTGAAAATATTTATATTCATATTAATATTGTGATGAAAATTTAAAAGATAAAGACCATTAAATTGAAGACTAAGTTACTTGCCCCAAGTCATCAGACTTCATTTCCATAAATAAACACTTGATTAGGTTCTATTAAATGATACCAGAGGGAAATGGACATGCACACAAGGGTATTTTTTTTTTTCTAGTGTGTGGCCTGACCCTTGAGTTATATCAGGTAGAACTGATAGTTAATGAACTATGCAGTTTCATTGTGACCTTTGGTATTATGATTTCAGTTTTTGTTCTAGGGAGAATTTCATCCTCAATTATGGAAGAATCCTCCTTTTAGCTTCTAATTTATCCTTTAATTTAAGGACAAAACCATCATTATCTAGTTACCACCTTCATGTTATCTCATATTAATTGTCCAATCCCACCAACACTTTAGGGTTTCTTCTGTCAGAGAATGTATGCTGATTTTATCCTTTCATCATACTGAATTCATAATAGAGGTTGTTCTTAAGTGATCTATTGACAGGACTCTTTGATTAAATTCAAAGCATTATTCATCTCTTTTATGGTTCGCTAGAGAAACAGGAACAATAATCTATTTATCTTTCTCAGAAAACCCTAATATATGGACATCTGTCATAGGAATTTGCTTTCATGATTATGGAAGCCAAGAAGTTCCATCATATGCTGTTTAAGCTGGAGATCTAAGAAAACCAGTGATATAATTCATTCTAAGTTCAAAGTCATGAAGACCAGAAGAGTGGTTGGTGTAACCCTTAGCCCAAAAGCCTGATAACAAGGATACTTTTGATTTAAAGGCCTGAGCCAAGGACTAGGATATTTGAGGGTAGTAAAAATGAATGCCCTAGTTCAAGATGTAAGAGCAATCCTGCCCTTTCTCCACCTTTTGTTCTAGTCCAGTCTCAATACATTGATGATACCAGCCTACTTTGATGAGGATGGGTCATCTTTACTCAGTCTACTGAATCAAATGATAATCTCTTCTGAAAATATTCTCAATGACTTACTTAGAAATCATGTTTGACTGCTTATCAGACCATCTCTTAGACCAGCCAGGTTGACACATATAATTAACTATCATACTTTCCTCCAAATATAAATTGTGCATTTCAGATAATGCTGGGTACTAGAAGGAAATGTATGTTTTTGCTTTTCTACTGTGTGATTTAGAAAATATTCACAAATAATCTGTGGTATTGTTAGGCTATTATTATTCTTACTGTTGAAGTAAGACCGTCCCAAAGGGACAAATGCCATATGTTCTCCTGACCTTTGACAAATAATAGAGCATCTAAAAGGCAGTCTGCAGAAATGAAACTGATACTTCGAGAAGCAATTACTTTGAAAGCTCTTGTCTTGACTGTTGAGGAACAGTTTGGCTTTTTTCTTTTTTTTTTTTTCCTTCTTTCTCATACTATCTGTTGAACTCTTACCCAAAATAGAGATAATCGTGTGTATAAACTTAACTCTAAATGTCTCTTAATAAAAAACAAGCATGGAAATAAGACAGAGGAGAGGAAGGGGGGTGGTGGGAGCAAGGGCATCGTGGAAAGATTTACCATGTTCCTAAAGATGTAGCTGTGAAATATATGAAGTTTGCTACTGCAAAACTTTATATTTCTTCATACATTCATATGGACTTACTTCCAAGGGTACAGTTTAAAAACTTATTATGGGACCCAAATCCCCTTAACCTGGATGATAAAAATAACATTTTTAATGTTAGAGTGAGCATAGGGATAAAATTAAGTGATAAAGTGATCATATAGATAGGACTATGTATTAAAGTGATCATATAAATAGGACTAAATGTTTGACTATAATAGAATCAAAAAAGAGTGAATGTTCCAATATGGGAAGCAGTCCATAGAGCAGACTCATAGAATGAAGATCACTTCAAATAACACTCTGACCTCAGAATCAGCCCTTAAGGCATTCTGGTCGGGCTAAAAAATCCATGAGAACAGGTCAGGCATGCAAAGCCAAACACTGTAGCAAAAAATGTCCCACATGAAGGACTTCTGTGGGTGAGACCTCAATAGAAAGAAGTGGTCATCAAAGAAGGATGTACTTTACTCTGAAGAGAAGAGAGAACTTCTACTTTGTCCATGGCCTTGTCTTAATACAGAAGGAGTCACGATTCAAAAGGCTTCCATGACCTAGCCTAGGCAGCTCATGTCAAGAGCCTCAGGTGTTCACTGATGCCATCCAGAAGAGTGTTAATTATTAACTTAACAACAGGAGTCACTGTGTACCAACTTCCCATGTGGGACCCCTCTCCTCAAATAGTTGGATTATGAGACTTAATAGTAAAACTTGATCACAAAGATTTAGCTCAATTTATTATGTGGAGGACATTTTCTATGTCTTATAAGCTATAGTGCTCACAAAAGACACACTATCCTTGGGTTCTTCTCCAAAGTTAACCTCTCAAAAAATATATGTATATATATATCAATATGTATATCAAACTATATCTATATAAACATATAATAAATCAAACCTCAGAATGATTTACTTTTATTTCATTAAAGAGTACTTTCTTTCCTTATAAAAAAGTCCTGTTGGTGTTCTATTGCACAGTAGCATAATAGTTAACAATAACATACTGTACTTTTCTAAATAGCTAGAAGAAAGACTTATGAATGTTCACACTACAAAGAAACCTTGAATATATGAAGCGATGGATGTTAATTATCCTAATATGATCATTAAAATATATGCATGTATCTAAATATTCTGTTGTACCCCTAAATATGTAGGGTCAGTGTTTGTTAATAAATAAAAAAATAAAACCAGAAAAAGAAAAAAGGAAAAAAGTGTATTTATCTAAAAGCATATATCATTTTAACTTTGTACTCTACATTTTATTTTCTACATCATGTAAGAGACTAATATATTTTAAGTAACTATTAGTTTATGTTTTTGAGCACACACTGTATAAAGATATAATTTTATGAAATCAACAATCACAAGATGTGGTGATGGCGGTGTAACAGAGCGGTTTACATATTGTATGGGAGTTAAACTGGTATATATTGAAATTAGAATGTTATAACTTAAGGGTATTAAATATAATCTTACTAGTAACCACAAAGAAAATAGAATACTTACACAGAAAAATTTTAAAGGGGTTCATTTATTTGAACGGCAGAACAAGACTCAGTCCTCCAAATGGCTGCAATCACCACGTTTGGGACATGCTGAAACTAGGATGTAGGATCTCCGTCTGAGTCTCCCACATGGATGAAAGTAGCCCAAGTACTTGTACCACCATCCCCTGCTTTCCCAATTGCATTAACAGGGAGCTGGACAGGAGCTGAACAACTGGGACTTGAACTGGATTACCAATAGGAGGGCAGCATTACCCTGATGCCAAAACTAGACAAGGATGCCACAAGGGAGAAAACTACAAATTAATATCCCTTAGGAATATTGATGTAAAAATACTCAATAAAATACTAGCAAACCAAGTTCTGCAACAAGTTAAAAAGATTATACACGTTACTAAGTGGGATTTATTCCTAGAATGTAAGGATGGTGCAACATATGAAAAGCAGTCAGTATAATACACCACATTAACAGAATTAGGGGGAAATATCCATGTAATCAGTTTCCTCAATTGATCCAGGAAAAATTTCCAAATATTCAGTATAGTTTTATATTGGTCATTTTTTTGTTTGTACTATTAAATACCTAAAAAGAAAAAAAATATTCCTACTGAGAAATATTTAGTATAGTTTTATAATGGTCATTTTTTTGTTTGTACTATTAAATAACTGAAAAGAAAAAAAAATTCCTATTGAGAAAGACTTAATAGTTAAGTAACCAGCCCAAAGTTATTTGGTGGTAAAATGTGGAGAATGAATTAGAAACTGGATCTTTCTGAGTCCACTAAGATATGTCACCTCTATGAAAAGACAATAGATTTGTCAGAGTTATTTCATTGGTGCTGTAGATTGAGTGGTGTGGAAATGTATATATAGTTTGCCTGCGCCACGGCTCACTTGGCTAATCCTCTGCCTGCGGCACTGGCACCCCAGGTTCTAGTCCCGGTTGGGACTTCGGATTCTGTCCCGGTTGCTCTGTGCTGTGGCCCGGGAAGGCAGTGGAGGATGGCCCAAGTGCTTGGGTCCCTGCACCCGCATGGGAGACCAGGAGGAAGAATCTGGCTCCTGGCTTCGGATCAGCACAGCATGCCAGCTGTGGCGGCCATTTTGGGGATGAACCAACAGAAAGGAAGACATTTCTCTGTCTCTCTCTCTCACATCTAACTCTGCCTGTCAAAAAAAAAAAAATTGTATCTTGTCACTCCCCCTCTTCGTGGAGGAACGATACAGGACCCTGCGCTGTTCTTTTGTCTGCTCGGCCCTTTCCGGGTTTGCTGCTGGTTCTTCCCGGGTTGGCTACCGTCCCTTCCACCTCAGTGGAAGGGCAGTTCCCCCTGCCACTTTCCCCACTTCCGCGGGGGAGCGGCACACCGCCGGCCGGCTCTCTCGGGGGCTGCACAGGTGTTCCTTCAGATAGATGTTCCTGGTGCATGTTGTCTCTCTCCTCCTTTATAGTCCTCTTCCACCAATCCCAACTCTGCTACCCACACGCCGAGTACGCTGCTCTCCTCCAATCAGGAGCAGGTCCTGCTGTTTATTGGTTGAACTGGAGGCAGCTGTGTAGAAGCTGTTTCCTCCTCTCCCAGTGCTATATTGTGGGAGAGCAGATGCATAAAATAAGTCTTAATTCGAGTAACAGTCTAGTCCCAGTTGCTCGCCACAGATCCCCCTTTCTTTTTATTTTTGGCATTGATACGCGCCTGTCTTCGGTGCCCCGTGGCACACACTCTGCTCTACTTGCTAGAGTTGCCCACAGGTGCTTACAAGCCCTACCAATCAGGCAAACCGAATCCGGGTCCTCTCTTCGCCATGTTGTGAGGAGGTTTTTAGGCGCTGATGGGTGCCTGTGTTCCGTGCCCTGCAGCGCATGCTCTGCTCTGCTAGAACTGCCTGCAGGTGCTTACAAGCCCTACCAATCAGGCAAACCGAATCCAAGCCCTCTCATTGCCATCTTGTGGGGAGACTTATTGGTGTTGATAACGTGCCTGTCTTCGGTGACCTGCAGCCGCCCACAGGTGCTTATCGTCATACTAATCAGGCAGACCGAATCCAAGCTCTCTCATTGCCATATTGTGGGGAGGCCTTATTTTTCTCTGTTTCTCTATCTCCGGGCATTCCTATTTCTCCTATTTTACTTCTATCTACCAGCATTCCTATTTCTCTCATTTTACTTCTAAACTTCTGTTTCTCTTATCCCCGCGGCTTCCTGGCACCCGCCCCGTGGCTGCTTCTCGGTGCCTCGCCCCGCAGCAGCTTCCTGGCTCTGGGCCGCTTCCTGGCGCCCGCCCTGCAGCGGCTTCCCGGCTTTGCACGCTCTGCGGTCTCCGCGCCCTTTGCGCCCGCACCATGGCCTTCGCGCTAGCCCCGTTTTCCTACTCGCACCCCGTGCGGTCTCCCCGTTTGTGCCCCACGCACTCTCTCTGCGCGCAGCGGCTTCCGCGAATCACACAGCCTAGCTTACGTTTCCGCTTCTCGGTTTTCAGTCTAAGTTCCCCGGGCTAACCTAACGAAATGCAACCTATAGCTTATGTCTCCGCTCCCGGTTTGGCTTCCCGTCTTTTGCTCCCCGGGCTAATCTGACGGATTCCAACCTGGCTTACGTCTCCGCCTCTGGTTTTAGCTTTTTGCCTTTTGCTCCCCTGGCTGACTTGAAGAATTCCAACCTGGCTTACGTTTCCACCTCGGCCTGCCCCCGTGGCTTCATCCTCCCTAACATATTTTTCTTTACCCGGTATGTTTCCTAACTTTTCTTCCAACAATATTCCTCCCTCATTTCTCCTGGCTTCTCCCCACAGTCCGTATCCAAGTCTGTTTGTTCTAGCTTTCACTTTCGCTTTTAATCTCCTAGCTTCCCCGCCATAGTCCGCATCCAAGTCTGTTTCCTCCAGCTTTCACTTTCGCTTTCAATCCTAACTTCTTCCGGCACTACTTCCGTCCGGCTTTTCCCTAGGCTCTTCCCTAGTCTCTCTCTCTGGTATTTTCCCGCTTCTTCCCGCTTCTTCCCTCCTAGGTTTCCTATCCGAGTCACTGCACCATTATGTCGCTCCCCCTCTTCGTGGAGGAACGACACAGGACCCTGCGCTGTTCTTTTGTCTGCTCGGCCCTTCCCGGGTTTGCTGCTGGTTCTTCCCGGGTTGGCTACCGACCCTTCCACCTCCGTGGAAGGGCGGTTCCCCCTGCCACTTTCCCCACTTCTGCGGGAGAGCGGCACACCGCCGGCCGGCTCTCTCGGGGGCTGCACAGGTGTTCCTTCAGATAGATGTTCCTGGTGCATGTTGTCTCTCTCCTCCTTTATAGTCCTCTTCCACCAATCCCAACTCTGCTACCCACACGCCGAGTACGCTGCTCTCCTCCAATCAGGAGCAGGTCCTACAGTTTATTGGTTGAACTGGAGGCAGCTGTGTAGAAGCTGTTTCCTCCTCTCCCAGTGCTATATTGTGGGAGAACAGATGCATAAAATAAGTCTTAATTCGAGTAACAGTCTAGTCCCAGTTGCTCCCCACAGTATCTATAGTTCCTACTGTCATTAAGTTTAAAGTCTCATTGGAGAAGATAATTTTCAAATATTCCTAATACTGAAAGTGTTATTACTGTGAAAAGTGTTTTGAAGGAAGAGAACACAGCTCTGTGGGAACAAGTAATGTTAGTTGAAGAAGACTGAGTTGAGAAGAGGCAAGGATGGAGGAGCATTCCAGAGAGAAGCGCAAGTGCAGAGATTCTCTGGAAGGAGAAAGCATCATGCTTGAGAGAGAAAAATATAAGACAGTAGAGGTAAAGAGGAAGTTAGAGAGGGTTATAGTTTGGGAGTCATTGGAAGATATGCAAGACAAAGCTGGGAAGGATGTGTTTTAGCTGAATAGTGCAGTCCTGATGTGTCCTTTGAAGTGTTTTGTTTTCTCTTTATATAAAAAATAATGGAAAGCCATGACAGTTTTCAATCATGTTATGGGATGATTGAATTTGTGGTTAATGAGGTGAGCATTTTTCAGATTATCGTGCAGTTAAGCTCTTTACTGACCTTCAAAGATATGGTAGACATTTTGATTATGAACTTTTGTTGAGTATGTTTACAAAAATCACCAGTTGAGTTTCTGTTCCCACTTTGCTTGCAATTTCTGGTATCTCAGCTTTTCTAGTAAAGACCACTGATGCCCTTCTTGGTGGCAGAACTGAACAATGAATGAGGGCCATAATTTTTACCAGGGGGAGTGATAGTTAATGTTAGAAACATTGACGGAAATAAGGAACAACCGTAGATCCTCAATAAGTTTTGTTCTCAAATTTGCTCTGGATTGTTAAGCAAAAAAGGAAAATAAAACAAAGCATGAATACATGGGGCCAAGGCTGTGGTGTAGAAGGTTAAGGCACCACCTGGGGTGCCCATATCCCACATGGATGCTGGTTTGTGTCCTGGCTGCTACTCGTCCTATGCAGCTCTCTGCTAATGGCCTGGGAAGGCAGTTGAAGATGGCCCAGGTGCTTGGGCTCCTGCACCCATGTGGGAGTTCCTGAGGAGGTTCCTGGCTCCTGGCTTCAAGTTGGCCCAGCTGAAGCTGGGACCTAAGATCTTCTTTCAGGTCTCTAACATGTGTGGCAGGGGCCCAAGCACTTGGATCACCTTCTGCTGTTTTTCCAAGGCTGTTGGCAGGCAGCTGAATCAGAAGTGGAGCATCCAGGACTTGAACTGGCGCCCACAAGGGATGCTGGCATTGCAGAAGGCACTTTTATCCACTAAGCCAAACACTGCCCCCAACCTGGGGTCATTAAGTTCTGAGAATTATAAGTCTTTCTTTGGATCTGAACTTGTAGTTGGGTGTTAAGAGGTCCCAGGTTTGAGAATGAGCAGGATGAAAGGAATGAGTCATTAGAGTGGCTAATCTCTCTAAAATGATTTTCTGTTTAAGTTTGCAAAGGTTGCTTTTGGTTTATTTGTGGTTTCTCATTGCATTGTTTTACTTTGGGCCCTTTTGAGATACTTTTATTTCTGCTATGAGCTCTATTCATTGTGTCTAATAAATGGATATGAGTTTAAACAATTTTTTTTTCTACCTCCTTCATGTAGCACAGAATGTTTTGGTTAGGAACATTATTTCTTTCTTTTGACAAGTTTTTTTTTAATTGACAGGTAGAGTTATAGACAGTGAGAAAGACAGAGAGAAAGGTCTTCCTTCCGTTGGTTCACTCCCCAAATGGCCACGATGGACGGAGCTGCGCCGATCTGAAGCCAGGAGCCAGGTACCTTTTCCTGGTCTCCCATGCAGGTGCAGGGACCCAAGCACTTGGGCCATCCTCCACTGCCCTCCCGGGCCACAGCAGAGAGCAACAGGGACTAGAACCCGGTACCCACATGGGATGCCGGCACTGCAGGTGGAGGATTAACCAAGTGAGCCATGGCTCTGGCCCTCTTTTGACAAGTTTTATCAGATAGTAACATGCTAGTTTCTGATGGGATCTATGTATATTTTAACATGTGAAATCCACACTGCCTGAATTAAAAGGATATTTATATCAGTGTTTTTGTAAAGGCTACAGTTTGATCTGTAACATGGATGTGGCTCTTAGCTTTGGATACTGAAAATTCAAGTTTCCAGTGTTAATTATTATTCCTGACCTCAGTGAGAGACATTACTTGTAATATTAGTGTTTGTTGAATGCTTTGTAGCTTACAAAATATATCTTCCATCATCTAACTTATATGTCTTTTTAAGAAACATGTGAAATAGATAATATTCACATTTGATAGTTGAGGAAATCAAGCTTAGGAAGACAGGAAACATCTTATAACCATGTAGAAGTTACCTGGAGTTTGAACTCAAGTTCTCTAGAATATTCTTTCCAGTATAGCACCTGACTTTATTACAATGTGTGCCTTTGGTTAGAAAGACTTGGCTAGACAGATTTTGTATATTATCCCTGAAGAGAAATGCAAAACTTATGTCCTACTGCAGTAGGAGTGTTTCATCATTGTAATGAACATTTGATGGTTTTGCTTGATCAGCATGCATTCCTTCTTTTATTATGATTTCTCTGATGTTCCTTGGAGAACTACATGCCATCCATTTTTAGTCCATGTGGTATCTCCAGCGGTAGGTATAATCCAGGCTTGACCAGGATAATCTTGTATCTCTTTTACCAACATGATTGATTCAGGGATGTGACCCAATTCAAGGCCATCTGAGCCAGTGATAATTGATTCAATGACCTTTGTTCAAATTATATCTATTAGGGTATTTTAAGTTCTGAGAAGACAAACCTATAGTTGTTGGAAGCTATCTTTAAATCACCTATAGGGATCTTGCTGAGGAAGGAGCCAACACAAAGGAGATAACGGCTGAGAAATGGAAAGAGAGAAATTGAGTCCTGACAAAAATCTTTAAACTCTTAGATCCATAAATGCCTGAAATAGGTTTTACTTTAGACTTTTTAATTGTATAAGCCTATTCAGTTCCCTTTTATTGAGCTCAAGTTTTACTGTTCTTTCTGAAATTTGCTAGGAAGAGACTGTAATTAATGCAGTTTTCTTTGTTTACAGAAGGAAGGTAGTTAAAATTACTAAATGGTAAGTATTAAACAGTAATGGAAGTTGAAATTAAAATCAACCCATCAAACCTAAATTAAGTATTTGCTAAATGATTAAAATGACACTGTATAAGTACAATTTGCCTTAGTAATATAGTGATATAGGAATAATTGGTATAATGGACTTTATTTATTTGATGAGGTTTTTCTTTTTAAATCAATGACTTTTTTTTACAGTAGCATATTCCACATTTTAGTTAAAAAAGAGCACTTTCCAGTAGTCATCTGAAATTAAGATATATATCTGTTGTTCTAAATTCTTGATGTTTTCTGTGGTACATGATAGATAAATGATTTGAGCACACATTTTTCTGAAAAGTGTCAATTTTCCAAAAGCCATGTATCATGATAGACAGAAAAAGTTCTGATAGTCACACCCAGCTTTTTAATTAAGAAATATAATCAACTTTCTAATGAAGAAATTTGGAGACTGATGCAATCCCCTATCTGTATTTTAAAACTGAATATATTAAGTATGAGGATTTTATTGCTGATTTGAACCCTGGGAACTTGCCCTATCTATAATGATGTATGTGGCCAATGAACTTGCACACAAGGAGATTGCACACAAGGAGATTTTAGTAAAATTTTATTGAAAAGGTAAAGAGATGGAAACTTCTACAGCTGGTCAACCAGGTGGGCATCACAGAAGACTGAGAGCTAAGTCTGCAGTTTTTATGGACTTGAGTATGGGTCCTCCACTTCTTCTTCCCTCTTCCCTCTTCTGTGAAAGTGTGGGTGAGGGGTTTCTGGATGTGGAATTCTCCTAAATAAACCTCTCTGGACAATACTGGCCATTAAAGTTCTTATCTGTTGGAGAGAAGCAAATGACTCCTTCTGATTAGACTCCACTGATTAGAACCTTGTGGGCCAGCTGGATCTTCCTCAAGTCAGTGAATTTCTTTTGATAAAGGACAGACAAGGACACCTTGGGCTAAGGGAGACAGGGAAGAGTCTGGGTCCTGCTTTCAGGACTTGTTTCCTTGTTCCAAGGCAAATAAATTTATTTTCTTTGGTCCCTCTTAGACATGTAGGCTAATATGTACCTATATGGATTGTGGAAAAATGGAATTAAAAGGTAAGTTTATTTCAGTGCAAAATTTTTTGAATTCTGTGCATAATTGAAAAAATTTCCCATGACTGTTTTAAGACCCCTTGTATGTGAACCAAGCTAAATGTGATAAGGACATATGCCAAGCTGAAACTTAAGAGAAGTTTAGGAATTATATAAAAACATTTGTTGGTCAAGAATTTGGAGTATAAAGAGAACTCAAAGAATTCACTGTGCTCTCTTCATTCTGTTTCTGCCGAAAAACCTAAGCAGACAACAGATATGCCTCATTTCTGATCAGCTATAGTGTATGGTTACATTGAAAAATTTCCTTAGGGAAAACGTGAATGGTAAATTCTGACTTATTCAACGAGATAAATAATATGCAGTGGACATTTTCATTGGGTAATTAATACACATTTACTACTCATTTATGACTTAAAAAAGAAGTCTAAATATAGGTTGGCAATTTAAGAGACATTCAAACTGTCTGTGGGATATGAATTTTAATATGATACACCTGAGGATTTTTCACATATACAGAAATCAGCTTACTGATTTTCTTGTTTAAAAAGTGAAGCCAGAAGATAATCATTCTTAAGTATGTGGTGAGGAGTGTGATTTCCATCACATCTAGAGTAACATATTTAAAGAACAATTTGAAATTCTATAGATAGATTTTCAAATGCAGATTTCAGTTATTTGGGTAATATATGCAAAGCACTCTTATAAAGAATATACAATCTTGATGATACAGTGAGGCTAATTTGATCACATTGTTCTTTACATTTAATTGACTGATTTTAAGATTTCTTTTTTTTTTTTTTTCTTGTAGCAATTTTATTTTGTAGGGAGAAAATAGTTCACCCTCTTTCAGAATAAGTGTAATCTTATTTGACTTTTTTGGAAACTAGGATCATCTTTTTTCTCAGATCATCTCAAATCTCTTACAAAAAGACAGAAACCTGTTGTTTCTTTTAGTGGATACTTGGCCTCATGTTACTCTCTCCATTTGTAGTTTCTTTTCTAAACATGTATTTATATATTTTATTTGAAAGACAGAGTTACAAAAAGAAGGAGGGAGGGAGGAAGGGAAGAAGGGAGGGAAGGGGGGTGGAGAGAGAGAGAGAGAGAGAGATAGAGAGAGAAATATCTTCCATCTGCTGGTTCACTCTCCAAATGGCTACAGTGGCTGTGGCTGGTCCAGGCTAAAGCCAGCCAGGATCCCACAACTCTGTCTGGTGCTTCAGATGGTTGGAAGGGGCCCAAGGGTCTTCTGCTGCTTTTCTGAACACATAAACAGGGAGCTGGATCAGAAGCAAAGCAGGTGGTACTTAAACCAAAACTCTGTATGGGATGTTGGTGTTGCAGGTGGCAGTTTAAACCCACGTGCCATAGTTCTGGC
This sequence comes from Oryctolagus cuniculus, assembly GCF_964237555.1. Taxonomy (NCBI): domain Eukaryota; kingdom Metazoa; phylum Chordata; class Mammalia; order Lagomorpha; family Leporidae; genus Oryctolagus; species Oryctolagus cuniculus. The sequence goes on from NC_091439.1 coordinate 14,797,486, forward strand.
CCCCTGATATTTTCTAATAAATATGGATTGAATAGATGGTTTCCCTTAAGCATCCCAGTTGTTTTTTATTTAGGAATGAAGTTGTAATAATTTTCTAATTCCTCTCATAGGTATACTAAGGTATAGATGCCATTCTGATGCCAGACAGCTAGGGCTGTGTGATACCAAAGTCCTTGATCTCCCTTCAAGAAAGAATCCCTGAGTGAGTCAGAGAATAATGAATAGTGAGCAGAAAGTGTTTTATTGAGAAAGCAGAGATACATACCTCACAGATAGGGTGGCGTCTACTTCAGGGCAGTGGCTCTGTCTCTGAACAATGTTTAACATTATATGGATTGTTTAATGAAAGCTATGTACATTCTAATAAAAATAGAGGTAGTCATGGTTTTCATGGGAAGTAGGTAGAGATTTTCCCCAAAATCGAGCTACTGCCCTTTATGCTTCTCATATGGTCTGTTGTTTCTATCATAGTGGCTGGTAGGTATGTCATTTAGCTTGCAAATGTACCACAATGAGTGTATAATGAGCTGTAGGTCAGTCTGTCAGTTCTGCTTACCAAACTTTCAGCTGAATTTATCACATATTTCCTTCTGGAATTAATGTTGTTCATTGACCTTTATTTCATTACATTTACTTGATTTCTCAATCTTTGCTGTTTTCTAAAATAATAATTATTCTAGTGGGATGTTTTGAAAAAATGCTATGCAATAATTCCATATAAGTTTACTAAGAATGCTGAAAAGTGCCTGAAATACTTACTCTAACATTACTTCCAGTGTTAAATAAACATTTTCTATATTATAGATGGGTGGATATATAGGTTAAGTAAGCGATATAATTTTATTAGCATTTGTTCATACTATATATCATTTGTCACAGATAGATTCTGAGATAATATCTAGCTATCGCTGCCTCACCAGTGAAACATTTGACCCAAGAGTTTTCATTCTGGGAGGGTTTAATGTGACCAATTCAATATCTTTTTTTAAAAAAATGATTAATATAAAGAGAACAGATTTTATATATTTTATAAGTACAATTCTAAGAAAATAACCATTATAACCTCCTTCCCTTTTTCCCTCCCTCAATTCCCCTCCTTCCTTCCTTTTTTTCTTTAATGTTTGCAAAAACATAATTTCATAGTACCATTCAGTTATTTTATTGAGTTTTGGTAGTTTGTGTTTTATAAAAAGCTTGAACATTTATCTGAATTATTTAATATATTGGCATAACAGTGTTGAGAATAGCTTCTTATATTTTTAAAAGATTATTTAGAAACTGATTTTGCCTTCCTAAATCCATATTAGTAAATTGTTTCTCTTTTTTCACTTGATCAGAATGGCTAGAAGTTTTATCATTTTTGTTAAAAATAAAACCAGAGCAACAACCAGGGCCCAGCCAGAATGAAGGCCAAGAGCCCAGAACTTCTTCTGAGTCTTCTGTGTGGATGGCAGGAACTCAAGTACTTGAACCATCATCTGTGGTCTCCCAGGATATGCATTAGCAGAAGCTGGATTATAAGTAGAGGAGTTGAACCAGGCATTGCAATATAGGATGTGGATGACTCAAATGGTGACTTAACTGTTGCATGAAACACCTGTCCCCATCTAATTTCTTCTTTGATCCCCTTGAGTTATTTGAAGAGTGTTAATTATTTCCATTTAGTTTGGAATTTCCAACTATATTTCTGTAATGCTTCTGTAATGGCTTTCTAATTTAGTACTATTTTTTGTCAGAAAATACACTTTATATGATTTATATTCTTTTATATTTATGGAGTCCGCTGATTGTGATCTATTTTGGTAATTGTTTTGAGCAGACTATGTATTAGAATTGCACTTGAATGAAATGTCTGATCACCTGTTGTTAGTTGGAATGTTCTATAAATAGCCATTAGATTAAGCTGGCAGATGGCATTGTTTATGTATTCTGTATCTTTACTGATTTGCTGCCAATTTTTGTATTAATTACTAAGATGGGTGTTGAAGTATTTAAGTGTAATTTTGGCTTGATTGATTTTTCCTTTTAGTTCGGTCAAGTTTTGCTTAATAGATTTTGAAGGTCATTGATTAGATATGTAAGTGCTAAGGACTGCTATAGCCTCTTGATAAACTGGCCTTTTTACCATTTTGAAATGATTCTGTTTATCTCTTACAATAATCTCTGTTATAAAGTCTGCTTTGTCTGCAATTAATACATATTCACTATTATTTTGATTATGTTTGCATAGTTATCATGGTATATCTTTTCTGTATTTTTTTCTTTTAGCCAATTATTCTTAATTATACCTAGTTTTCTTCTAGGTAGCATTTAATTGGTTCTTGCATTTTGCCTAATAAAATAGTCTCTGCCTTTAAGATGGGGATAGTTATGCCATTTATATTTAATGTTTTGGTATGTTTGTGTTTAAAGCTACCATCCTACTACTTGTTTTCTATTTTATCCATTATTGTTTTATTTTTGCTTTGTTTCTGCCATGTTTTGGATTAATTCTGTAATTTTTATTTCATTTAATCTCCTATATGTGTATATTGTAACTGTTGCATTATCCTAATTTCTTTCAATTTATAGCATACATTTTTAATTTAGCACATTATTTCTACAAATAATATTATGCCATTTAATGAATAATATAGGCAACTTACAAATTTACTTCTTTCTCTTTGCTTCTCCTTGTCTTCATGCTATTGTTACACATTTTATTTTTGTAATATTTATGTCAAAATACATGCCATTATATTTGCTTTAAATTTAAAATTATTTAATTATGATTTAAATTTCTTCAGTAGGTACCTGCATAATTAGCATTTTCTGTATTCTTCATTACTTTGTATTAATTCAGATTTCTGCCAACCCTGCCAACCATGGTATCATTTGTCATGTTTCCAAGGGATATCCTTTACCATTTTTTGTGGTGTAGGTCTGTTGGTGGTGAATTCTTTCTGTGTTTCTTATTCTGAAATGTGTTTTATTTTGCCTCTATATTTTTAAAACAGGTTTATTATAAAATTAATATGCCATAAAATTAACCCACTTTAGTATGTAATCCAATGATTTTTAGTATATTTACTGATCTGTGTAAACTCTAGCATGCTCTAATTTTTAGACCATTTTCATTACCCCAAAAAGAAATCTAATGCCAACTTGCAGTCACTTTCCATTCCTATCCCCAGATATATGTTATCATTGATTTATTTTATGAAGCTATATATTCATATATATATTTATATAGCTATATATTTCTAAATATATTTATATAGCTAGAATCATATTATATCTGTTTTTTGTGTTTGACTTCTTTTGCTGAACATAATGTTTTTGACATTCTTCCACGTTGTAGCAAGTATTGGTACTTTGTTCCTTTGTTTAGTTTCTAAGTAGGATTCCATTGTATGGATATAACCACATTTTGTTGATTAGCTTGTCTATTGAACATTTGGATGGTTTCTATTTGTTGGCTATTCAAAATAGTGCTATTATGAACATTTTGTTATATGTCTTTGTGTGAACATACGTTTTCACTGCTCCTGAGTAGATACCCAAGACTTGAATTGCCAGGTAATATGGTTATTCTGTTTTTAACATTTTGAGAAGCAAGCTATTTTCAAAGAAGGTGCTCTGTTTTACATTCTCAATAACAATGTATGAGAATTAATATGTACTTATTGGCTATTAGTAAATCTTTGTCTTGTGAGAGATATTTTACCTGGTTTAAAATTCTAGGTTGACAGTTCTGTCTTCGTATGTCGTATGGCCTGATAGTTTTTTTTTTTTTTTTTTTTTTGGACAGGCAGAGTGGACAGTGAGAGACAGACAGAAAGGTCTTTCTTTTTGCGTTGGTTCACCCTCAATGGCCACTGCTGCTGGCGCACCGCGCTGATCCAAAGCCAGGAGCCAGGTGCTTCTCCTGGTCTCCCATGCGGGTGCAGGGCCCAAGCACTTGGGCCATCCTCCACTGCACTCCCGGGCCACAGCAGAGAGTTGGACTGGAAGAGGAGCAACTGGGACTAGAACCCTGTGTGCCGGCACTGCAGGCGGAGGATTAGCCTATTGAGCCGCGGTGTCGGCCTTGTCTTCATATGTTTTAAAGATGTGACTCCACTTCCTTCTGGCTTTTCATTGCTTCAGTTTGTATGTTTGTTTCTGTGTATGTAATTTATTTTTTTCTTTGGCTGCTTTTAAGCTTTTCTTTTTGTTACTGGTTTTAAATAGTTTATTATGGTTCAATTTTCTTTTTTTAAAGGTTTATTTATTTATTTATTTGAAATTCAGAGTTACAAAGGAAGGGAGGCAGGGAAGGAGAGAGAAATAGAGGGAGCTAGAGAGATAACTTTAATCTGCTGATTCACTCTGCAAATGGCTGCAATGGCCAGGGTTGGGCCAGGCTGAAGCCAGGAGCCAGGAGCTTCATCCGGATCTCCCACATGGATGCAGGTGCCCAAGAACTTGGGCCATCATTCACTGCTTTCTGAGGCACATTATCAGGAGCTGGATCAGAAGTGGAACTTCCAGGGCTTGAACTGGTGCCCATATAGGGTGCCAGCATTGAAGATGGCATCATATCTTATTGTGCCACTTCGTCAACCCCTTGGTACATTTTTCTTCTGCTTGGGTTTATTTAGCATTTTAAATTTGTGATTATATAGATTTTTAAAAATTAGAAAAAAATTTGATCATTTTACCTTCAAATACTTTTCTGTCCTTTGTGTTTTTCTAAGAATTCAACTGAAGAAATCATTAACAGTCAATGAGTTATAGGAATGGTTTAAATAGCTCCATAACTCACTTAATGTTTATTCATTTTTCCAGTCCTTTTTTCTTTGTTTCATTTTAGACAATATCTGTGGATATACTTTCACGTTTCCTATCTTTCTTCTTTCAATGTTAATCTACAATAATATACTCAATGTATCTTTCATCTCATATACTCTAGCTTTCATCTCTAGCAGTGAGATTAGATATTTTGAATATTTCCTAAGTTTTGTTTCTCAAGCTGAATCTTTCCTTTAGTTACTTGAACATATGGAATGTAATTTTAATAGCTATTTTAATGTTCTTATCTACAAATTTTTTCACATATGTAATTTCTAGGTTAGTTTTGATTATGGTTTTTTTTTTTTGTTTTCTCCAGTAAGGATTGTATTGTCTTGGCTTCCTGTATGCTTGTTAATCTTTGTCTGAATGTCACACATGTGACTTATTTCTATTTGAGCTAGATATTTTTATATTTCTATAAATATTGAATATTTTGAATTCCTTTGTAAGTAATTTGATTCATTCAAGTCTTGCTTTTGAATATTATTTGGTGGGACCAGAGCAGTGTTTTACTCAAAGTGATTCGGCTCCATTATTGAGGCATAACAGTTTGATACCCCCATGAATTATGAAGTTTTCCTCTCATGTGATAGGACTAAGAACTATTTCCAACCTGGGATAATCTTTGATATTGGTTCCTCTCATTCTTTGAGGCATTTCTGTTCTTGGCCTTAAGAAATTTCCTTATACACTGCACTTAGAAATAGTTAGCTTGAGACTTGAGAGATATCTCTGGGTTCCTTTCTCTGTGAAATCCATCCATTCCAGGGTTCTGCTTCCTTATATCCTCATTCTTCCAGGTCTTTCCCAGCCCTGGGAGCTTTCCTGGCTCCTCCAAGCATACTTCACGGCCTGGACACTGGATGTTCTCTTAAGGCTGAAAACTGGGGAAATTATAAAGCAATTCTTATCTAGATCCTCTGTCTCAGGATCACTGACCCTTCTTGTGCGATTTCCAGTGTTTTGAAATATTTCTTATATTTGGCTTATTTATATAGTTGTTCCAGATGGAGGGGAAAATCCAGTCATTATTTCATGGCTGTAAGTGGAAGTCTTATATATAAACATAAAGTTTTGAAATAAAAAATGCCACACTTTGTTTTACTTAAATTTAACAGAATCAAAAGCTTCTAGAGTGAACAACAAAATGTGGTTCAGTGTTATTTCATTGAAAGCCAACACACTACCGCAAAAGCAGCTTGTGGCCTGTTTCTATACAGGAGAAGGACTAAGATTAGGTTTTACATTTTTAAAGAGTGCAAAGAAAACAAAAAATAATGACAACGATATATGTTTACTGTAAAGCTGAAAATAAAATAATTACTATGTGGCCACAGATAGTAAAACAAATTGCTGAAAGAGGTAAGATTAAGAAAATCATTATGAAGGGCAAATTAAATTGTTTAGCTCATTAAAAAAGCTTTATATTCAGATTGAGATGATTTTTCAGTGATGTGAATTAGAAAGAATAATTAATCTTACTTCCTCTAACTACCTGTATCTAATCTTTCAGTTTTATTGATTACATTATTTTTCTCTGTTAAAGATTCAAATTTTAACTTCTCTCCAATTATTAAGTAAATTTGTTTAAATTTTATTAATACCTACCAAAATTTATTTTATTTGTTGTTTTTCCATTCTGAGCTTTTTTTTTACTGAAAAAGTTTTATTTTTTATGAAACTATTGTAGAAATTATATTTCTTATGAATTTGTGTGCATTAAAAAGTTGGTTGCTTGAGTCTCAGAGGAAAAGTTGGATGAATTTAAAATTCTAAGGTCACATTCTCTTTTGCTTAGAACACTTTAGTCATTGCTTCACTATCTTCTGGCAGTTGCTATCAAGAATTTTGAAATCAGACCTATCCTTTTGAGTAACATATTTTTATAATAATTATTTTTTCTTGCCAGGATCATGAGGACTTGGAGAATTTATCATCTACAATAGACCTGAATGCTTTTTCTATTATGTTTGTTAGATAGTTTATCTCTATGTTAAGTAATTTTATTTGCTATTCATTTCTTCCACGTTCTCTTGAATTTTTTAATGCCTCAGTGCATCTGATTTGATCACTAATTTATTCATTAACTTTTCTGTCCATTTACATATTTATTCAACAATTGTTAACAAAAGAAAGTCTTTGCTCCATATATATTCCCTAAACATTGTAGTATAGAGACAAATACAGTAAGCCAATAAATGAATACATATCAGTTGGTAAAATCTGAATGCTAATAAGAAAATAAAGCAATCAGATATTAACTGCATACTGAGTGGAGATGAGTTACTTTTTTTCCCCGAGATGATGTCTCCAACAAAATACCTTAAGAAGGCCAGGGTTGTGAGATAAGCAGAATATGGGGGAACAGCACTAAGGTAGGATATTTAAAGCCTCTAATCCAGTGGCAAGTCTGTCATATTTCAGAAGCAGCAAAGAGAGCATTGTAAGTAGAGCAAAATGGGCAATGTAAAAAACGGAAAAATGTGAGTTCAGAAAGGAGAGGTGTAGGCCAAATTGTGAAAATGACTTGAGATTTTACTTTAAAACAGAAAGCCACTGGAGGGTTTATTCACTCGCTATCTCACAATTTCTGTGGATCTGGATCCTAGGCATGACTTGAATGTATTTTTTTGCCTGGAGGTTTCACAGGCTTCATTCAATGTATTAGCCAGGCTGCACTGGAGCCAGGAGACTGGGATGAATCCCTTCCTAGTTCATTCAGGTTGTTGGAAGAGTCCATTTCCTTACAGTTCTATCACTGAGGCACCTAATTTTTTATTGATTGTTGGCTAGAAGTTGCCTTAGGTCCTGGAGGCCACCTTAGGTCCTACATGTTATAGCAGTTCTTTGCATTGGGGGTTTCCCTACCTGGCTGCTCACCTCATCAAGCACACAGGAATTCCTCTTTCTAGTATGCTGAACAGCCTTAAATTATTAATGTAATATAATCATGGAAATAACGTTCCATCACTTTTGCCATTTTCTGTTGGTTACAAGCAAGTCACAGCACCACCTACTCAAAGGGAGGGAATTACATAACAACCTGAACACATAGCAGCAAGGATCACTCCACCACTTGTCCTGTGTGGACAGTGACTTGATTTGAATTTTAACATAAAATGGTCGTTCTTGCTGGTCTCTAAAGAATGTTTTGAAGGGAGTTTGATGGAAGCATGTTTTCTAGTTAGGAGGCTTATATGAAAATCAGATGATTGATGATGGTGGTTTGGAATATCGTGGTTAATAGAGGTGATAGTAAGAAATGTTCAGATTCTAGATGTACTTTTGAGATTATTTGATAATACTAAGGAATTATATGTGATGTGTGAGAAAAATAGAAGATTCACGAATTATGTTTTGGGGGCTGGTGCTGTGGTATGGTGGTTTAAGCCACCATCTGCAGCGCTAACATTCCATATGGGTGCCATTCAAATCCTGGCTGCTTCACTTCTGATCCAGCTGCCTGCTAATGCTCCTGGGAAAGCAGCAAGGGATGACCCAAATGCTTGTGACCCTGCACCCACGTGGGAGACACAGATGAAGCTCCTGGCTCCTGGCTTCAGTCTGACCCAGCCCTAGCCATTGTGGCCATTTGGGGAGTGACCCAGTGAATGGAAGCGCTCTCCCTCCCTCTCTCCCTCTTTCTCTCTCCCTCTTTCTCTCTCTTTGTAACTGTTTATATTTTTCCTTTTTTTTAAAAAAACTTTTATTTAGTAAATATAAATTTCCAAAGTACAGTTTATGGATTACAATGGCTCCCCCCCCCCCCCCATTAACTTCCCTCCCACCCACAACCATCCCATCTCCCGCTCCCTCTCCCATTCCATTCACATCAAGATTCATTTTCAATTCTCTTTATATACAGGAGATCAAGTTAGTATATATTAAGTAAAGGCTTCATCAGTTTGCACCCACACAGAATAAAGTATAAAATATTGTTTCAGTACTAGTTATAGCATTAATTCACGTTGAACAACACATTAAGGACAGAGATCCTACATGAGGAGTAAGTACACAGTGACTCCTGTTGTTGACTTAACAAATTGACACTCTCGTTTATGGCATCAGTAATCTCTCTTGTCATGAGTTGCCAAGGCTATGGAAGTCTCTTGAGTTCGCCCACTCTGATCTTATTTAGACAAGATCATAGTCAAAGTGGAAGTTCTCTCCTCCCTTCAGAGAAAGGTACCTCCTTCTTTGATGGCCCGTTCTTTCTACTGGGATCTCACTCACAGAGATCTTTCATTTAGGTTTTTTTTTTTTTTTTTTTTTTTTTTCCAGAGTATCTTGGCTTTCCATGCCTAAAATACTCTCATGGGCTCTGCAGCCAGATCCAAATGCCTTAAGGGCTGATTCTGAGGCCAGAGTGCTGTTTAGGACATCTGCCATTCTATGAGTCTGCTGTGTATCCTGCTTCCCATGTTGGATCATTCTCTCCCTTTTTAATTCTGTCAGTTAGTATTAGCAGACACTAGTCTTGTTTATGTGATCCCTTTGACTCTTAATCCTTTCATTATGATCAATTGTGAACTGAAATTGATCATTTGGACTAGTGAGATGGCATTGGTACATGCCGCCTTGATGGGATTGTATTGGAATCCCCTGGCACATTTCTAACTCCACCATTTGGGGAAAGTACGATTGAGCATGTCCCAGACTGTACATCTCCTCCCTCTCTTATTCCCACTCTTATATTTAACAGGGATCACTTTCAGTTAAATTTAAACACCTAAGAATAACTGTGCATTAATTAAAAGTTCAACCAATGGTATTAAGTAGAACAAAAAAATACTAAAAGGGATAAAGTATTAAGTTTTTCATCAACAGTCAGGGAAAGGGCTGATCAAGTCACTGTTTCTCATAGTGTTCATTTCACTTCAACAGGTTTCCTTTTTTTGTGCTTGGTTAGTTGTCACCGATCAGGGAGAACATATGATATTTGTCCCTTTGGGACTGACTTAATTCACTCAGCATAATGTTTCCTAGATTCCTCCATCTTGTTGCAAATGACCGGATTTCATTGTTTTTGACTGCTGTATAGTATTCTATAGAGTACATGTCCCATAATTTCTTTATCCAGTCTACTGTTGATGGACATTTGGATTGATTCCTGGTCTTAGCTATTGTGAATTGAGGTGCAATAAACATTAGGGTGCAGACTGCTTGTTTGTTTGCCAATTTAATTTCCTTTGGGTAAATTCCAAGGAGTGGTATGGGTGGGTTGTATGGTAGGGTTATATTCAGGTTACTGAGGAATCTCCAGACTGACTTCCATAGTGGCTTAAACAGTTTGCATTCCCACCAACAGTGGATTAGTGTCTCTTTTTCCCCACATCCTTGCCAGCATCTATTGTTGGTAGATTTCTGTATGTGAGCCATTCTAACCGGGGTGAGGTGAAACCTGATTGTGGTTTTGATTTGCATTTCCCTGATTGCTAGTGATCTTGAACATTTTTTCATGTGTCTGTTGGCCATTTGGATTTCCTCTTTTTGAAAAATGTCTACTGAGGTCCTTGGCCCCTGTCTTAAGTGGGTTGTTTGTTTTGTTTTTGTGGAGTTTCTTGATCTCTTTGTAGATTCTGGTTATTAACCCTTTATCTGTTGCATAGTTTACCTGCTAGTCCACAGTGGCGGCCCCTTCTTAGGTTTTAGACATTTTACTTTTTTTTCAAAAATAGTCTCAATGGGTACTCAGTTATCAGTTGTGTTGATGGTCCCTTGGAAAATTTTTGGAGCAGTTTTTTTTTTTTTTTTTTTGACAGGCAGAGTGGACAGAGCGAAAGGTCTTCCTTTACCATTGGTTCACCTTCCAATGGCTACTGCGGCTGGTGCGCTGCGGGCGGCGCACCGTACTGAACCAAAGCCAGGAGCCAGGTGCTTCTCCTGATCTCCCATGCGGGTGCAGGGCCCAAACACTTGGGCTATCCTCCGCTGCACTCCAGGGCCATAGCAGAGAGCTGAACTGGAAGAGGAGCAACTGGGACAGAATCCGGCCCTCCGACCGGGACTAGAACCCGGAGTGCCGGCACCACAGGTGGAGGATTAGCCTATTGAGCCAGGGTGCAGGCCTCAGTTTTTTTGTTTTAATGAAAATCTTACTTACTGATTTTTATTTGAGAGGCAGAGTTGGAGCAGCAAAGACAGAGTGAGCTAGTGCGTTTTCATCCATTGAGTCATTCCTTAAATGGCCATAATGGACAGGACTGGGTCAGCTGGGAACTCCATCCAGGTCATCCATGTGGGTGACCATGTGGGTGTTAGGGGTCCAAACACTTGGGTCTTCTTCTGCTGCTTTCCTAGGTACACTAGCAGGGAGCTGGATCGAAAATGGAGCAGCTGGGACTCCAGTCAGTGCTCAAATGGGATGCCAGCATCATAAGATGTTCCAACCTGCTGCAACACAATGCCAGCCTCTTTTTCAAGTGTTTTTGATGTATACACTTGCATCCTACTTCTTCTTCCAAGGCATTTTAAGATTCATTCTCCACAATCCTTGCCCTTCTGTCAGGAAATTTAGTAACCACTTTTCTTACTGAATGCTTTCTGGAAACACAGGATTCTCTTGTTTATTTCTAATGATAAATTTCAGTGTAGCTTCATTGGGTTTTCTTTTACAGAAATAATATGTTTAAGAGTTACTACATTAGAAAATATTTGTAAACTATACTTTTGACAGGGGTTAATAACCATAATATATAAGACATTCAAACAACTCAATAATCAAATAACAAATCAACGTAATAATGGGCTAAGGATCTGAATAAACATTTCTCAAAACATGACATTCAATTGACTAAAAGATACATGATACAGTGTTTCCCATCACTAGCCAATAGGAAATGCAAGTAAAAACTACAATGAGATAGTACTGACTGTTATTGAAATGGATGGCTGTTATCAAAAAACAAATAAAATGGTAAACATTGGTGAAGATGTGGAGAAAGGATCTAATACTACTTTTTATGGGAATGCACATTAGCATAGCCTTATGGAATTTCCTCCAAAAACTGAAGATGGAGCTACCATGCCATCCAAATATCCTACTACTGGGAAGATACCCAGAGGAAATGAAACTAGCATGTGGAAGGGACTTCTATACTCCTGTGTTTATTATGCAAGAGCCAGAATATGGAATCAATCTAAATGTCCGTTGACAAATGATTAGATAAAGAAAATGTGACACATATGCATGTTAGAATACTCTTCAGCCATAAACAAACATGAAATCCTATAATTTGCAGCAACAACATAATTGAACCCACAGGACATTATGTTAAGTAAAATAAGTTGGGCACAGAAGAATACTCACTGAATGATCTCACTCCTTTGTAGAACCAAAAAAGTTAATCTCATGGAAGTTGAAAGGATAGTGGAGAAGATTGAAGTGAATAGGAGGGAGGGAGAGGAGGAAGTTGGTCATTGGGTACAGTGTTGCTAGAGGTATAAGTTCTGCTCTTCTATGGCTCTGCAGGGAAAAAGTTAATAGTAGTGTATCGTATATGAAATTTAGATTGAAGTTCATTTTTTGGTTAACAAATATTTTTAAACAATTGTTTTAGCACAAAATGTTGAAAATGTTTTACTTTCACTGGATTCCATTAACATCTTTGTAAAAATTTAGTGTATATGTTTGTTTGGATTGGTTTCTGGATTCTCTATTCTGTTTCACTGACAAACATGTTTATCCCAATATCTCATGGTCTTAGTCACTGAAGCCATCTAAATCTTGAAGTCTTCCTGCTTTATTATTATTTTTCAAAATTATTTTAGCTAAGATACTTCCTTGCCTTCTCATATAAGCTTTTTAATCGTATTGTTCATATTTATAAGAAATCTTGCTAGAGGCCTAAACACTGGGGCCATCTTCTGCTGCTTTACCCAGGGCATTATCAGGGAGCTGGATCAGAAGTAGTGCAGTGGGGATAGGAGCCAGCACCAATATCAAATGCTGGTGTCCTAGGCAATGCCTTTGTCTACTATACAACACCACCAGCCTTGGGATGTTCTTTGTTGCCAGTCTCATCTGCATATAGTAACAATTTGATTTCTTCCTTTACAATCTGTATTTCTTTTAATTCCTTTTGTTCTTACTGTGATGGCTAGGCCTTTTAGTTATCTGTTTTTTTTTTTTTTCTTTTTTTCAATTATCTGTTGAAAAGAATAATGAGAATGGAAATTTTTGGCATGTTATTTATCTTATAGGAAAGAAAAACATCTAGTAATGGCTATTAAGTATAATATCAATTATATTATTTTGTAGATACTCTATAAAATTAAGAAAGTTCACTATTTCTATTTTTCTGTGAGGTTTTGTTGTGAATAGGTGTTAAATTTTGTCAGTGCTTTTTCTGCATCAATATGATCATATAATTTTTTCTTTTATAGTATGTTAATATTGTAGATTACATTGCTTATATTTGAATAGTGTTCCTGCTTTAGATCACTGGAATAAACTACTTGTTCATGGTGTATGATTTAAAAAATATTTGTTTAAGGGGCTGGCGCCATGGCTCACTGGGTTAATCCTTTGCCTGTGGTGCCAGCATCCCATATGGGCACTGGGTTCTAGTCCCGGTTGCTCCTCTTCCAGTCCAGCTCTCTGGTGTGGCCCGTGAAGGCAGTGGAGGATGGCCCAAGTGCTTGGGCCCCTGCACCAGCATGGGAGACCAGAAGGAGGCACCTGGTTCCTGGCTTCAGATCAGCGCAGCGCTGGCTGTAGTGGCCATTTCGGGGGTGAACCAATAGAAGGAAGACCTTTCTCTCTGTCTCTCTCACGATCTATAACTCTACCTGTCAGATAAATTAAAAAAAATTTGTTGAATTCCAATTATTGTCATTTTATTAGGAATTTTTGTGCCTAAATTCATGAAGAATTTGGGTCTGTATTTTTTTTTAATTCTGGTCTGGTGTTACTAATTTGGCAAAATGAATCAGAAGTGTTTCCTCCTCATCTGTATTCTAGAAAAGATTGTGTGGAATTTTTGTTAATTCTTTTTTTAAATATTTGGTAACATTTTCCATTGAAATTTGCCTAGCAAATTTTTTGAGGGGGCTATTTAATCTTTGTCATCATATTCATGTTTGTACAGTTGTTTTATTCATTTATCTGTAGGGTCTCTATGAATATCCTTTTATTTAATTTCTGATATTAATAATTGATATCTTCTGTCATTTTCTTTGTCAGTTTTGATAGACAGCTAGAGATTTGTAGGCTGTATAAATCTATTCAAAGAACTACTTTTTTGCTCTTATCTTTATTGCTATTTTTACTGTTTTTTTTTATTTAGTTAATTTATTTGGTGGGAGGAGAAAGAGAGAGGGAGAGAAAGAGCACACTTCCATCCATGGAGTCATTGTACACATGCCTACAACAGCTGGAGCTGGGTCAGAAAGAAGCCAGGCAACTGACAGAATGGAAGAAAATATTTTCAAACTGTATTACTGATAAAGGGTTAATAACCAGAATATATAAAGAGATCAAGAAACAAAACAAAAAATCTGGTTAAAAATGGGCAAAGGACTCAGACATTTTTCAAAAGAGGAAATCCAAATGGCCACTAGAAACATGAAAAAAATGCTCATGATCACTAGCCGTCAGAGAAATGCAAATCAGAACCACCATGAGGTTTCACCTCACCGTCCCATTAGAATGGCTTTCATATAGAAATCAACAAACAACAAATGTTGGTGAGGATGTGGGGAAAAAGGTACCCTAGTCCACTGTTGGTGAGAATGTAAAATGTTAAAGCCACTATGGAAGACAGTATGAATATACCTCAGAAATATGAATATAGACCTACCATATGACCTAGCCATCCCACTCCTAGAATCTACCCAAGGGAAATGAAATCAGCATGTGAAAGAGCTATCTGTACCTCCATGTTTATTGCAGCTCAATTCACAATAGCAAAGACATGGAATCAACCCAAATGACAATCAGCTGAAGACTGGATAAAAAATTATGGGATATGAACACCATGAAATACTACACAGCAGTAAAAAAAGAAAAAAAATCTGGTCACTTGAAACAAAGTGGATGAAACTGGAAAACATCATACTTATTGAAATAAGCCAGTCCCAATGGGACAAATTTTATATGTTCTCCCTGAACTATAATAACTAATAGAGTGCCTAAAAGGCAGCCAGTAGGAAACCAAAAAGGAAACCTGTTGAAGTGAAACAGTGACTTGATCAGCCCTTTCCCTGTCTGTGATGTACAACTTAATACTTTATCCCTTTTAGTATTTTTTTTTTTATTTTTTGACAGGCAGAGAGGACAGTGAGAGAGAGAGAGAGAGAGAGAAAGAAAGGTCTTCCTTTTTCTGTTGGTTCACCCCTCAATGGCCACTGCGGCTGGCGCGTTGCGGCCGGTACACTGCACTGATCTGAAGCCAGGAACCGGGTGTTTCTCCTGGTCTCCTATGTGGGTGCAGGGCCCAAGGACTTGGGCCATCCTCCACTGCCTCCCAGGACATAGCAGAGAGCTGTACTGGAAGAGGAGCAACTGGGACAGAATCTGGCGCCCTGACAAGGACTAGAACCCAGGGTGCCGGTGCCGCAGGCAGAGGATTAGCCTATTGAGCCGCGGCACCAGCCCCCTTTTAGTATTTTTTGGTTGTTGTTCTACTTAATACTATTGATTGAACTCTTTAATTAACACACAATTATTCTTAGGTGTTTAAATTTAACTGAAAAGTGATCTCTGTTAAATATAAGAGTGAGAATAAGAGAGGGAGGAGATGTACAGTTTGGGACATGCTCAATCGGGGTTGCCCCAAATGGTAGAGTTAGAAATGTGCCAGGGGATTCCAATTCTATCCCATCAAGGTGGCATGTACCAATGCCATCTCACTAGTTAAAGTGATCAGTTTCAGTTTACAGTTGATCATAATGAAAGGATTAAGAGTCAAAGGAATCACATAAACAGGACTAGTGTCTGCTAATGCTAACTGAAAGAACTTAAAAGGAGAGAATGATCCAACATGGGAAGCGGGATACACAGCAGACTCATAGAATGGCAGATGTCCTAAACAGCACTCTGGCCTCAGAATCAGCCCTTAAGGCATTTGGATCTGGCTGCAGAGCCCATGAGAGTATTTTAGGCATGGAAAGCCAAGACACTCTGGCAAAGAAAAAAAAAAAAGACCTAAATGAAAGATCTCCGCGAGTGAGATCCCAGTGGAAAGAATGCAGCCATCAAAGAAGGAGGTACCTTTCTCTGAAGGGAGGAGAGAACTTCCACTCTGACTATGACCTTGTCTAACTAAGATCGGAGTTGGTGAACTCAAAAGGCTTCCGTAGCCTTGGCTACCCATGACAAGAGCCTAGGGAGATTACTGACCCCATAAACAAGAGTGTCAATTGTTAAGTGAACAACAGGAGTCACTGTGTACTTACTCCTCATGTAGGATCTCTGTCAAATATACTCTCAAAAGTACTTTACACTTTGTGTTTCTGTGTGGGTGCAAACTGTTGAAATCTTTACTTAATAGATACTAAATTGTTCTGTATATATAGATAATTGAAAATGAATCTTGATGTGAATGGAATGGGAGAGGGAACACGAGATGGGAGGGTTGTGGGTTGGAGGGGAGTTATGGTGGGGGGAAAGCACTGTAATCCAAAACTGTACTTTGGGAATTTATATTTATTAAATAAAAGTTAAAAAAATTAAGAGAGGAAATAAGAGAAGGAGCAGGAGAAAGGGTGGGAGTATGGGTGGAAGAATCTATATATGGCATGTGAAATTTGTTCACCTTACAGAATTAAAAAAACAATTAGTTGGAATGGAAGAGGGAGACGGAAGGACGGCAGAGGGATGTATGGGGGAAGAAGCATCATGTTTCCAATTCTGTATATATTAAACACATGAAGTTGTATTCTTTAAGCAAAATTAAAGAAATAAATGAAAAGTATCTGTCACTGAGAAATGGTAAATGAAAAATATTTAATTTTTAAAACATTTACAAAAGAGTAAGAATAATCTGAAATGAAATACTTGAGGTGCTTCATTGCCCAAAGTTACTTCTTATATTTTTTCCTCCTTTCTTAAAAAAAAATTCAAAAAAAAATGTTGGCTTATTTCCAGGATCATTAAATGGCAATGAAGCAGTAAAACTCATGAAGCGGTCCAATAATGTGGAAGTGATTACTTGGTGGTGAGAAAAATGAATGTCTTCTAATTGCAGCAGCTTAACTTGATAAATTAAAAAGTTAAAAAATATTTTTCTAGCCTCTCTTTTACATATACTTTCTTCCTGGGAGAATCAGAAAATTGGAGGTATTTTACTTCATCTTTCAGAATGTGATTTTTTTGGAGGAAGTAGAGGTTTTTATTTTATTGCAAAGCTTGTCACTGCTGCAGGTTTGCAAGTTGAGTAGGTGACATTTATTACAGAGTTAGCCAACTTGTTCAACTAATTATATTCTTGCTATATTTGAACAAAAGTGAGAAGAAAAGTTACTTAAATGCCTTTTACATTATTTTTTAACAATCACTTTCTAGGTATTATAAGAAAAAATGTCCATTACTCTTCAAATTGCTTTTATGGTTGCAATAGCATTAAAATGATACATATTATGGCTCTCAGACAAATCTAATATTTGAATAATGAGTGATTCTTACAATAATAGATGTAAGCAGAAACATTAGTCTGCATTTGCTCCATTTTCACAAGCAAGAAGACAAATTGGAGAAAATATATAAAAAAAAGCAAAATCTTAAAATTAGAAATTAGAATGTTGGTTACCAGGGACAGGGGCCAAGGGGAAAGAGGAGCTGTTTAGTATGTGGTGTTTTCATTTGTGCATGATTAAAAAGTTCTGGAGATCTTTATCACAACAAGGTGAGTATACGTAACACTACTGAACTGTACATTTTAAAAAGAAGGTTAAGCTCCATCATGTTTATCATAGCAGTTTTCACAATAGCCAAAATATGGAATCAGTCATGGTGCCCATTGTCAGATGAATGGTAAAGAAAGTGTTGTCTATATATACAATGGAATACTATTTAGCCATAGAATGAAAAACTGTCACTTGCAGCAAAATAGATGGAACTGGAAGACATAATGTTGAATGAAATAATCCAGCCACAGAAAGATAAATATTGCATGTTTTCTCTAAAATGTTGGAGCTTTAAATAAACAAATGAACCAAAAACTCAAAATTCAATCTGCATGCAGAATATTGATTACTAGAGGCTGGGAAGGGTGGGAAAGAGATAATGAACTGATAAAAAGTAAGTTAAACTGGTAGTGGTTCATTAAATGTGATTAAGTTACTAATATGAGATGTTAATAATAGGGTCAGCAGGGTGTGAGGTGTTGGGAAACTGATACTAGTTCACAATTTTTGTTTTGTAAATTTAAAACTGTTCTGAAATAAATTCCTAAACATAATGGTAAATCTTTCATGTTATTTTTAACTACAACTCTAAAAAGCAATCTTTTAGATAGTCAGTGTAGCATATATTCCATAAGTAAACTCTCTGAATAAGGAACCTATCCGGAAATCTTGAGTAATGAAGCCTAGAAATAGTAATAGATGATGCTTTTAGAGTGAATGACATTTACCTTGGAAGTCATGATAGGGCAGAACAAAGGAGCAACCATTTGTATAAAGTGTATTCAATTGTGATGAAACCAGAACTGTGAGTAGGGCTAGCTGAGCTCAGTATTATCATGTTAATATTGTTACTTATTAGGCACTTCAAGGAAACTTGAGGTGATAAATGTCTTATAAATCTTTAATTGTAGGTTTAATCCACAAAAAATACCAACTACAAAGGTACACAGATAATAGGGACAAAGTGTTAAGTCAGCATACATACACATAATACTAATTAGCTCTTGTATGACATCATCACTGTAAATTTTAAAAGGTATAGTAGTCAACTCATTTGAATGAACCTGTCTTTGCCCCCTCCTCCTCCAGTGGTAGTACTAATGAACTGTCAAGAAGGCTGAGAAGAATCAATAATTGTCCATTAGTTGATGGAATATCAGCTGTACTTACAGTTTGACTTAAAAAGAAATGTGAGAAATATGGATTAAATCTCCATAATATTAACATCACTTTGTGGTAGGAGGATCATTAGAGAACAGTTAGTTTAAATACCCCTCTGATGCCTAGCTCCTCTCTCTAATACAAGGTTAAGAAGGATATATTTAAAAACAACAGCAGATTCTAAAGTAGTTTCCAGGTGAGTTCTTTTGCACAGTGACATTCCATATACTTGGTGGATAGCAATTCTGGAGTGAGGGAACTCATTGCCCAACAAGAGATCCCTTTTTCATCATTAGCTCTAACTGTGAGCTATTTCTTAACTAGGTACAAACCACCTGTCTGCTTTTATTTTCTCTTCCATAGGATTAGTGCTCCCAGGGTCTTTAGGTGTTCTCCATATAATGTGATTTTAAAAGGAATTTTTAAAATTTATTTTTCTTAATTTTAGTTGCGATCCTTTAAGCTTATTTTTAAGGGATATTTTTTAAGTGCCTACAATATAAGACTAAGTGACATCTGCTGTTCCACACTATATACTACTTCAAAAGTAGACACCTTTTCTCTGTAAATTACTTTTTGAGTTAGCAACATCTGAAAAAGAAGATGGTACATCTTTTTGCTACTGTTATTAATCAGTGTTCCCATGTAATTTTTAAAAATGCTTTTTGCTTTGTGCTTCACTTATTTATTCAAAACAATCTCTGCACTGCTGGAACTTGATTTCTCATTCTGATTCTTCCTTATGTTATTGTGGTAAATTTTTTTCCTGTTTATGAAAGTGACACATTATGATAGAAAATTTGAAAAATACAGTAAAGTTTGAAGAAAAAAATTACACATTATATTATCCAGAGTAACTCTTCATTATTTTGTATTTATATTTTTCTGAATAGTGAATATATGTGTCAAAGTTTGAAATATGTTATAAGTAACAGAAGAGGAATTATACCATCAACATATTTTGTGCTTTATTTTCCGGTCAAAATCATAATTTGAGTATATATTGGTCATAAGCATTTAAAACAATGTTTAAGCTCTATTTTTTTATAAACCATTACTATTTAACAGACCATCTATTGTGGACTTTACAGTTGACAATATTGATGGGAAATATGTTCCTAGTGGATGGATTGGCATACAAAAATATGTGTCTCTGCATCTTTGATTATTTCCTTGGTGTAGATTTCTTGTAGAATTAATGGATCAATAGATATGGACATCTCCCAACTCCCAGAGTAATCTCTATAAAGTTAGGAAGACCACACACAGTCATGTGACACATAACATTTCAGTCACTGATGGACAGCATGTATAACAGTGGCCATGTAAGATTATAATGCAGGTGAAAAATACCATTACTTAATGATAGTGTAGCTATCATAATGTTGAACAAAATGCCTTACTCCTGTTTGTGGTGTAAAATAACCCACTGTGCTACAAATTAGGGAAAAGCATAACACATACAATTATGTACAGGACATACTTCTTGAAAATGATGGTGAATGATTATATTTCTGGCTTAATATTTAATATTTTTATAAGTAGTATTGAATGTAATACTTCTATCTATTAAAAAAATTAACTGTAAAACAATCTCAATCCTTCTGGAGGTGTCTAGAAGAGGCATTCTTATTATAGGAGATGATGACTCCATGCTGATTTTTGCTCTTGAAGAATTTCTACTGGGATAGTATGTGGTGGTGGAAGACAGTAATGGTTGTTAATTCTGACCCTGTGTAGGTCTCAGCTAATGTGTGTATCTCTAACATTTTTAAAAACTTAGTTTTTAACAGAAAGTTTACAAAATAAAATAAAAGTATAGAAAAAGGTTGTAAAGAAAGAAACTACTTTTGTATAGCTTTACAATTTGTTGTATTTTAAGCCAAGTGTTACTACAAAAGAATTGAAAAGTGGGCTAGAATTGTGGCACAGCAAGTTAAGCTACCACCGGTAATGACAGCATCCCATATGGACACTAGTTCCAATCCTGGATATTCCACTTCTTTCTTTAAAAATTTTATTTAAGGCATACCAGTTTCATGTATTCCATACAAAAAGATTTAGGAACACAGTTATACTTCCCACCCTACCCTCCTTCCTGCCTATGTTCCCATCCCCTCTCCTCCATCCTATCTTATTCTTTCTTTTAATTTGTACAATAATCTACTTTCAGTTTATTTTGTACTCGTAAGTTAACCCTTCACTAAGTAGAAAGTTCAACAAATAGTATGAAGAAAAAAATACAGTTCCTCAACAGTCAAGAACAGGGCTACAAATAATCAGTAAATCTCAAAATATCATTTTCAGTCCTATACATTACATTTTGGTTACTCTGTTAATAACCATAAATGAGGGAAAAAATATGGTACTTGTCTTTTTGGGATTGGCTTATTTCACTAAGTATAATGGTTTCCAGTTGCATCCATTTTGTTGCAAAAGACAGGATTTTATTTATCACTGAGTAGTATTCCATAGTGTATATAAACCATAATTTCTTTAGCCATAAGCTGATGGAAATCTGGGTTGATTCCAAATCTTAGCTCCTGTGAAATGAACTGCAATGACCATGAGGGTACAGATAATTCTTTCATATGCTGATTTCAGTTCCTTTGGGTAAATTCCCATGAGTAGGATTGTTGGATCATATGGTAGATCTATTTTCAGCTTTCTGAGGTATCTCCATACTGTCTTCCACAATGGCTGCACCAGTTTGCATTCCAACCAGCAGTGGTTTAGGGTAGCTTTTCCCTCATATCCTCTCCAGCTTTTATTGTTTTTTGATTTCTGTATGAGAGCCATTCTAACTGGAGTGTGGTAAAACCTCATTGTAGTTTTCATTTTCATTTTCTTGATGGCTAGTGACCATGAACATTTCTTCGTTTGTCTGTTGGCCATTTGAAGTTCCTCTTTTGAAAAACACCTGCCTAAGATCTTTGCCCATTTCTTAACTGGATTGTTTTGTTGTCAAGTTTCTTGAGCTCTTTATAGATTTTGGATATTAATCCTTTATCAGTTGCAGAGTTTGCAAATATTTTCTCCCATTCTGTCTGTTGCCTCTTCACTTTGATGAGTATTTCTTTTGCAATGTGCTTCTCAGCTTGATGTAATCCCTTTTGTTATTTTTGTCATTGATTACCTGTGCTTCAGGGATCTTTTCCAAGAAATCTTTGCTGATGCCAATGTCTTTCAGAGTTTCCCCAGTGTTCTCTAGTAATTTGATGGTATTGGGCTTTAGATTTAGGTCTTTGATCCGTTTTCAGTGGATTTTTTGGTAAAGATAGGGATCTAGTCTCATATTTCTGCACATAGAGATCCTGTTTTCCCAGTACCATTAGTTGAAGAGACTGTCTTTGCTACTTGGATTGATTTTAGCTCCTTTGTTAAAGATTAGTTGGTTGTAGATGTGTGGATTGATTTTTCTGAGTTTCTATTCTGTTTCATTTTTCTAAACATCTATTTTTATGACAGTACCAGGCTGTTTTGATTATAACTGCCATGTAATATGTCTTGAAATCTGTTATTATGATGTCTCCAGCTTTCTTCTGTTGTTTAAGATTGCTTTAGGTATTTGGGATCTATCAGGTTTCCATGTGAATTTTAGCATTTTTTCTAGATATATGAAGAATGCCATTGATATGTTGATTGGGATTACATTGAATGTATAAATTGCTTTTGGTAATATGGACATTTTGATTATATTAATACTTCCAATTCATGAACATGGAAGATTTTTCCTTTTACTTGTGTCTTCTTTTATTTCTTTCTTTAATATTTTGTTAATTTGCAACATAGAGATTTTTGACATCCTTGAGTTAAATTTATTCCAAGGTTTTTAATTTTTTCCTATAGGTATTTTGAACGGGATTGATCTTAGGAGTTCTTTCTTAGTCATGGCTTTGTCTGTGTATACAAAGGTTATTGGTTTTCATGTTTTAATTTTATATCCTGCAACTTTATCAAACTCTTTTATGAGTTCCAGTTGTCTCTTAATGGAGTCTTTTATTCCCCTAAATATAAAATCATGTCATCTACAAATAGGGATTACTTGACTTCCTCCTTTCCAATTTGTATCCCTTTGATTTCTTTTTCTTACCTAATGGCTCTGGCTAAATCTTACAGGACTATATTGAATAGCAGTGGTGAATGAGTGTCCTTGTCTTGTTCTGAATCTTAGTGGGAATGTTTCCAACTTTTTCCTCATTCAATAAGATGCTGTGGGTTTGTCACAAATGGCTTCAAATGTGTTAGGAATGTTCCTTCTATACCCGGTTTCCCTATGGTTTTCATCATAAAAATATGTTGTATTTAGTGACATGCTTTCTCTGCATCTATTGAGATAATCATATGTTTTTTGTTTTTCAGTTTGTTTATGTGTTGTATTGCATTGATTTGTGAATATTGAATCATCCCTGCATACCAGGGTTAAATTCCACATGTTCTGGGGGCTTTATCTGTCTGATGTGTTGTTGGATTTGATTAGCTAGTATTTTGTTGAGGATTTTTACATGTATATTCATCAGGCATATTGCTCTACAGTTCTCTTTCTCTGTTGTATCTTTTTCTGGTTTAGGAATTAATGTGATGCTGGCCTCATAGAAGGAGTTCAGGAGGAGTCTTTCCCTTTAAATTGTTTTCAATAGCTTGACAATGGAATTAGTTGTTCTTTAAAAGTCTGGAATAATTCTACAGTGAATCCATTTGATCCTTAGCTTTTCTTTTTTGGGAGTGTCTTTATTACTTATTTAATATTCATTGTGGTTATTGGTCTCTGTAGGTTTTCTTTGTCTTCATGACTCAGTTTTGTTAGATTATATATGTCCAGCAATGTATCTGTTTCTTCTAGATTTTCCAAGTTGTTGGCATATAACATTTTGTAGTAATATCTTATGATTCTTTTTATTTCTGTGTTATATGTATGACATTTCCTTTTTCATCTCTGTTATTATTAATTTGGGTCTTCTCCTTTTTGTTAGATAATTGGGCCAATGGTGTATCAATTTTGTTTATTTTTTCAAAAAACCAGCTATTCATTTCACTGATCTTTTTGTATTTTTTTGGTCACAATTTTGTTTCTTCTCTATTTTTAATTATTTCCTTCTGCTGATTTTGGGTTTTGTTTTTCTTTTCTAGGTCTTGAGATACATTGATAGCTCATTTATTTGGTAACTTTTCAATTTTTTCATGTAGTCACCAATTGCTATAGACTTTTTTACCTACCTAATCTGTAGGGATGAGCATATGGGTTTCTATGGTGGATTTTGTTTATTCATATTTGATTGTTAAGCAAATTTTCATTATGTGATAAACTCCATTTTGTTATAATGTATTGTTTTTTAGATATCATTGAATTTTATTTACTAAAATTTTATAGGGAATATTTGCATCTATGTTCTTGAGGAGATTTCTTTAGACTTGTTTTTTCTTGTATCTGTCTTATTTTGCCTTAATTGTTGCTTCACAAGAGGAGTTGGGAAGTATTTTTGCCTGTGCTAATTCTCTATAAATTTCCATGTAGATTCAATGTAGAAGTCCATGTAGAATCAATACATTCCTCCTCAGGCATTTGGTAAAATCCACTACTGAATCCATCTGGGCCTGAAGCTTGTGAAAAAAAAATTTTTTTGACAGGCAGAGTGGACAGTGAGAGAGAGAAAGACAGAGAGAAAGGTCTTCCTTTGCCGTTGGTTCACCCTCCAATGGCCACCGCGGCTGGCGCGCTGCGGCCGGCACACCGCGCTGATCCAAAGGCAGGAGCCAGGTACTTCTCCTGGTCTCCCATGGGGTGCAGGGCCCAAGGACTTGGGCCATCCTCCACTGCACTCCCTGGCCACAGCAGAGAGCTGGCCTGGAAGAGGGGCAACCGGGACAGAATCCGGCGCCCCGACTGGGACTAGAACCCGGTGTGCCGGCGCCGCAAGGTGGAGGATTAGCCTGTTGAGCCATGGTGCTGGCCTGTGAAAATGTTTTAAATACTAAGTCAGTTTTTAAAAGAGTTAAAGGGATGCATACATTAAGTAAAGATTTCAACAGTTTGCTCCCACACAGAAACATAAAGTGAAAAATACTGTTTGAGTACTAGTTATAGCATTAAATCTCAATGTGCAGCACATTAAGGACAGAGATCCTACATGAGGAGTAAATGCACAGTGACTCCTGTTGTTGTCTTTACAAATTAACACTCCTGTTTATTGCATCAGTAATCTCCCTATGCTCCAGTCATGAGTTTACAAGGCTATGGAAGCCTTTTGAGTTCTCCGACTCTTATCTTATTTAGACAAGGTCATAATCAAAGTGGACGTTCTCTCCTCCCTTCAGAGAAAGGTACCTCTTCTTTAAAGACCCGTTCTTTCCACTGGGATCTCACTCACAGAGATCTTTCATTTAGTTTTTTTTTTTTTTGCCAGAGTGTCTTGGCTTTCCATGCCTGAAATACTCTCATGGGCTTTTCAGCTGGATCCGAATGCCTTTAGGGTTGATTCTGAAGCCAGAGTGCTATTTAGGACATCAGCCATTCTATGAGTCTGCTGTGTATCTCGCTTCCCATGTTAGATCGTTCTCCCCTTTATTTATTCTATCAGTTAGTATTAGCAGGCACTAGACTTGTTTATGTGATCCCTTTGACTCTTAGTCCTTTCATTATGATCAATTGTGAACTGAAATTGATCACTTGGACTAGTGAGATGGCATTGGTCCATGCCACCTTGATGGGATTGAATTGGAGTCCCCTGGTATGTTTCTAACTCTACCATTTGGGGCAAGTCAGCTTGAGCATGTCCCAAATTGTACATCTCTTCCCTCTCTTATTCCCACTCTTATATTTAATAGAGATCACATTTCAGTTAAATTTCTACACTTAAGAATAATTGTGTATTAATTATAGAATTAAACCAGTAGTATTAAGTAGAACAGACAAAAAACTACTAAGAGGGATAATGTATTAAGTTGTTCATTAACAGTCAGGGCTATGCTGATCAAGTCACCGTTTCTCATAGTGTCCATTTCACTTCAACTGGTTTCCTTTTTAGTGTTCAGTCAGTTGTCACCGATCAGGGAGAACATATGGTATTTGTCCCTTTGGGATTGGCTTATTTCACTCAGCATGATGTGTTCCAGATTCCTCCATTTTGTTGCAAATGACTGGATTTCATTATTTTTTACTGCAGTATAGTATTCTAAAGAGTATATATCCCATAATTTCTTTATCCAGTCTACCGTTGATGGGCATTTGGGTTGGTTCCAGGTCTTAGCTATTGTGAATTGAGGTGCAATAAACATTAGGGTGCAGACTGCTTTTTTGTTTGCCAATTTAAATTCCTTTGGGTGAATTCCAAGGAGTGGGATGGCTGGGTCGAACGGTAGGGTTATCTTCAGGTGACTGAGGAATCGCCAGACTGACTTCCATAGTGGCTTGACCAGTTTGCATTCCCACCAACAGTGGGTTAGTGTCCCTTTTTCCCCACATCCTCGCCAGCATCTGTTGTTGGTAGATTTCTGAATGTGAGCCATTCTAACCGGGGTGAGGTGAAACCTGATTGTGGTTTTGATTTGCATTTCCCTGATTGCTAGTGATCTTGAACATTTTTTCATGTGCCTGTTGGCCATTTGGATTTCCTCTTTTTGAAAAATGTCTATTGAGGTCCTTGGCCCATCTCTTAAGTGGGTTGTTTGTTTTGTTTTTGTGGTGTTTCTTGATCTCTTTGTAGATTCTGGTTTTAACCCTTTATCTGTTGCGTAGTTTGCAAATATTTTTTTCCCATTCTGTCGGTTGTCTCTTCACTCTCCTGACTGTTTCTTTTGCAGTACAGAAACTTCTCAATTTGATGCAATCCCAATAGTTGATTTTGGCTTTGACTGCCTGTGCCTCCTGGGTCTTTTCCAGAAAGTCTTTGCCTGTGCCAATATCTTGAAGGGTTTCTCCAATGTTGTCTAATAACTTGATGGTATCAGGTCGTAGATTTAGGTCTTTAATCCATGTTGAGTGGATTTTTGTGTAAGGTGTAAGGTAGGGGTCTTGCTTCATGCTTCTGCACGTGGAAATCCAGTTTTCCCAGTACCAGGGGTGTTTTGTTTATTTGGAGGCGTCATATTGTCATCGTTGATCTTATTTCCTCGATTTTTGTGTTTGTTGCTTGGCATTGTTAATTCTTCTTCCCTCACTGTGAGTTTTTTTTTTTTTGTTTTTGTTTTTTTTATACTATGTCTGTGTTAAGTGGACTGCCTGCTGTTGGAAGAGCCTTGGAGGCTTGAGATGGGTGTGGCCTGAGAGCTCTGCTTGGTTCTTCCGGGTTGCGGGTGTGCAAATGTGACACCCTCAGGTTATGTGTGGTAAATCTCTCTCTATTTATTTATTTATTTTATTTTTTATTCAGGAGGTAAGTAATACCGCACGGCTGAGCAGAATTGATGGTATTTAGCTTCCGATCTCTGGCTTCTACCCAAAGAGTCTGTGCCAGTTCAGTTTCTCCTGCAGACTCCCACTCGGTTGCCTAGGCTACTGAATTGTAGCCTTAGCTCTCCCCTTTTGTTTTGCATATCCCGAGTGGGGCCTGCTTTTTGTCTCTTGCTGGCCTTTGCAAGGTTGGTGGAGAGAGAAACTTGTTTGTACCAGTACCCCCCCACCACCCCTTCTTATTTTTTCCTTCTCTCCTGTAGTCAGTCTGGTGAACTTTCCTGCCTCAAGGCCCGCTTCCCTCTAGATTCTGTCTGCCGTTTCCCCGCCAATGTCTCCGGTTACTGAGCTCACCTCCCCTTCCAGTGCCAATGTGTGGACTCGGAGCCCTGGGCATCCCTGCTCTCCCCGCTGGTGTCTGTGTGACATCCACTCCCTTTCCCGCACTGGTGCACAGACCCTGTGGCTCCTGCAGCTCGGCTTCCGCGCGGTGGGCGACCTTTCTCTCCCAGTACGTCCTCCGAGTCACAGCCACTAGATCCGGAAGAGTTTCCTCTGCAATTTTTTCCTGATCCTTTTTCTGAGGCTAACGTAACTCCACTTTTATTAAACTATATTTTCCCGGACTATCGTTGTGAGCCCTCACTATTCCACCATCTTGGTTCTGCCTACAGAGACTCTTAAATATAAATATGGATTAAACATGGGAGTACTACAGTTTTAAAAAAATCAGAATTTTCTATCTTTGAATTATACAAATAGTCTTTATACTTGTTTACTTTTGAGAGTACCTACTTTCCAAAAGGTCTGCAACTGCTCCAGGATCTACTGCATTTTCAAATACCTTTTCAAATCTCATGCACCGCTGAATCACAATAGGGAACACAGATTGAAAGCAGTCCGTCTCCAGGTACTGATTCAAGAGGTAGATCCCGAGGAAAACATCCTGCTTGTCAGGCAGGAACACTCCTGTGCAAGAAACCTGCACCTGGCAGCAGCAAGGTCCTTCCCCCAGTCCTCACCTCCCTTGCACAGGAAATTCCAGTTCCCCGCCACCTCTCCGCTAGGTGTCACAATTGCGCTCCCGCCACCATCTCCCCTGCCCCTCCGGGATGGCCGTGCGGAAGCGGAAGAGGCTGCAGGGCCAGGAAGCCTCTGGTTCGGCCCGCCAGCTCCCGGGGCAGGGCCCCCAGCTGCAATGTCGAGCCCCTGGAGGAGCGTCGAGGGACGGCCGCTGAGCGCCTCCTCCTCCAGCAACAGCAGCAGCCCCGGCAGCCTGGCCCTTGGCAGCGGCAGGTTCGAGTTCCAGTCCTTGCTCAGCAGCCGTGCTCTGGCCACCGAGCCCACCTCCGCCCGGCTCCGCGCATCCGAGAGCCCGGTGCACCGCCGCATCTCCTTCCCCTTGGCCGTGGCAGGCTCCTCGCAGGTGCCCCCGCCCTCGCTCATCTGTAGAAATTTATACAGAACTATACAGCTTTACAGTTACAAACTTCCTCCTCCTTCTCTTATTCCCACACTCATTTTTTACTGAGATCTATTTTCAGTTGACTTTATACACATATGATTAAGTCTATGTTAAGTAAAGAGTTCAAGAAATAGTATGAGGAAAAAAAACAAAGAAAATGAAACTGTTCTCAACAGTCAAGATAAGGGCAGCTCAAGTCATCCCTTTTCAAAGTGTCAATTTCACTTATATAGATTTTGTTTTAGGTGTTCTATTAGTTCTCACTGATAATGGAGAATATATGGTATTTGTTAACATTTCTTTTAAATAGCAAGGTGCCCTGTAACTAGGTGGATGCACATTTATAATAGTTACATCTTCCTGTTGAATTGATCCTTCAATCATTAAATAGTGCCCTTGTTTGTCTGTGTTAACAGTTTTTGTGTTAGTCTATTTTGTCTGATATTAGGATGGCTACACCAGCTCTTTTTTGATTTCTGTTTGCATGGAATATCTTCTTCCATCCTTTCACTTTCACTCTGCATGTATCTTTTGTTGGTGAGATGTGTTTTTTGTAGGCAGAGAATAGATGGGTTTTCTTTTTTAATCCATTCAGCCAGTCAGTGTCTTTTAACTGGAGAGTTGAGGCCATTCATATTCAAGGTGACTATTGATAAGTAACAACTTTGCCCTGCCATTTTTCCAAAAAAATTCTTATTTTTTACTTTGAATTTCGTTTGAAATTTTATTGAGAGATTTTCTTCCTTTACCTTCTTTTGTATTGACGACCATGTTTCTGAATTTCAGTGTGCAACACATCCTTAAGCTTCTTTTGTAGGGCTGGACTGGTGGTGACAGATTGTTTCAATTTCTGTTTGTTATGGAAGGTCTTTATTTCACCTTCATTCAGAAATGAGAACTTTGCAGGGTATAATATTCTGCATTGACATTTTTTTTCTCTTAAGAATTGGACTATATCTCACCATTCTCTCCTAGCCTGTAGGGTTTCTGATGAGAAGTGCGCTGTAAGTCTAGTTGGAGATCGTCTGAAAGTAATCTGGCATTTCTTTTGTGCACATTTTAGAATCTTCTCTTTTATGTTTTCCTGTGGTGAATTTTATTACAATGTGTCATGGTGAAGATCTTTTCTGGTCATGTCTAATAGGAGTTCTGTGTGATCCCTGTACTTGGATGTCCCTTTTTTTCTTCAAATTTGAAAGTCTTCTGTTATGATTTGACTAAAAAGGCCTTTTAATCCTTTCTTTCCACACCTTCAGGAATTCCTAGAACTCGTAGATTGCTTCATTTTATAGTGTCCTGTAGATTCTCTACAATGTTTTTAGATTACTAATTTCATCTTCTTGTATTTGGTTTGACTGTATAATTTCCTGTGATTTGTCTTCTAAGTCTGATACTCTTTCTTCTGCTTCACCAATTCTGTCATTAAGCCTCTCCATTATGTTTTTTATTTGTTTTACTGAATTCTTCATTTTATTTTGATTTCTCTTTAAGATCTCAATTTCATGGGAGAAATTTTCTTTCATTTCCTGTATGGATTTCAATAGTTCATGCATTTGCTTCTGATTACTTCTATGTAGTCTTTTTTTCCTATAAAACCAAAGGGGGCTGGTGGTAGTGATTTTTTTAAAGATTTATTTAAAAGTGTTAGAGAAGGAGAGGCAGAGAGAGAGAGAGAGAGAGAGAGAGAGAGAGAGAGAGAGGTCTTCCATCCCCTCATTCACTCCCAAACTGGCCACAATGGCCAGAGTTGCACCGATCTGAAGCCAGGAACCAGGAGCTTCTGGGCCTCCCATGCAGATGAAGGAGCCCAAGGACTTGGGATATCTTCTACTGCTTTCCCAGGCCATACCAGAGAGCTGGATTGGAATTGGAGCAGCTGTGACTTGAACAGGCATCCTTATGGATGCCAGCACTGCAGGTGGTGCCTTTACCCACTAAGCCACAGCGCAGGCCCCACTTCTATGTATCTTAATGATCAGTTTCTTTGAATTCAATTTCTTGCATTTCTTCCATCTTATCATCTTTGCAATCTAGTATTGAAGTGTTGTGTTCTTTTGGGGGGATCATGTTGTCTTCCTTATTCTTGTTTCTAGGATTTGTGTGTTTGTTTTTCCGCATTTGTGGAGATTCTTATTGGTTTCTTTTTCCTCTTTTTTTTTTTTTTTTTTTTGCTGTGGTGGCTTTTATCTTTGTACTATGATTCTGCAAACAAGTGGATTGTCTACTTTCAGTAAGTATCTAGAGGCTTGTAGTGGGTATGGCCTGGTAGCTCTGTTTAGTTCTCCTTGGTTAAGGGAGAGCCTAAGATGACACAGCCAGGTGTGGTGTGGTAAATATTCTCTCTCTTTTTTTGATAGGCAGAGTGGACAAGAGAGAGAGAGAGACAGAGAGAAAGGTCTTCCTTTTCCATTGGTTCATCCCCCAATGGCCTCTGTGGCCAGCGCACTGTGCTGATCTGAGGCCAGGAGCCAGGTGCTTCTCCTGGTCTCCCATGCAGGTGCAGGGCCCAAGCGCTTGGGCAATCCTCCACTGCCCTCCCGGGCCACAGCAGAGAGCTGGACTGGAAGAGGAGCAACCGGGACAGAATCTGGTGCCATGACCGGGACTAGAACCTGGGGTGCTGGTGCTGCAGGCGGAAGATTAGCCTAGTGAGCCGGGTGCCGGCCTCTCTCTCTCTTTTATTTAATCTGAAGAGGAATTTATTCTGCTCAGCTGAGCTCGTCTCCTCAAAGGAGACAAGTACCTGAGTATAAAATTTTCTGCTCTGTTCCAAAAACCATACAAAGGATCTGGACAGTCCTCAGTGTAAGTTCAGATTCCCCACGGTGTCTCTCACTGGTTAACCAGGAAGCCCTGAGTGTGGGGAATCTCCCACTGTGACTGCCTAAAGTTCCAGCCACAGTGAGTCCTCCCACACACTCTCAGTTTTTTTTTTTCACAGTCCTGATACAGAAGCTGCATACAATCACAAGCTCCTAGTCCCTTGTTAGTTTTCCCCACCAGAGTCAGGAGTTTCCACTTGGCTTGTTACTGGGCATGGAAACGAGCAGGCACAGCTGTTATGTATGTCCAAAATGGCACCTGCTCTATTGGCCTGTTACAAGGACACCATTGTAAAGTGATCAGGGAGAGAGAAATATGTCCATCCCGTCCTTTTTTTTTTTTTTCTCTCCTTACATTTGGCTGGTACACTATACTCCATGGGGCTCCAAGCCAAGTACCCTTTGGGCTCTTCCTGCTGTTTTTTTGCCAGTGGCTTGGACTATTATGGTCTGGTTTCATCTCACTTTCCAGTGCTGGTGTGTAGGCAGACTCAGTTTTTGGAGTCCTGAGTTGTGGGCGTCCACACCTTCTACGTTGGTCCACTTTATCCCTCTAATGTAGGTAGTTTCCTCTGCTGTTTTCTCCCTAACTCTTCTCTGAGACTATACTCTCTCCCCTTTTTTTTAAACTATCTTCTCCTGAACTAGAGCAGTAAGCTCCCTTCCTACTCTGTCATCTTGGATTTGCCAAGTTAAATATTAATCTCCTTATTTTACAATATTTTTCCATTTATGTAGAAAGCAATAGTGATCATGAATTTAAAAATCAGAGTTACATGCAGCAAATTTCTTTTTTATGATTATTTTTATTTATTTGAAAGGCAGAGTTACAGAGAGAGGGAGAAACAGAAAAAGAAAAAGAGATATGCCATCTGCTGGTTCCCTCACCTGATGGCCCCAACAGCCAGGGCTGGGCCATGCCAAAGCTAGGAGCCAGGAGCCAGGAGCCAGGAACAACTTCTGGGTTCCTACATAGGTGCAGGGTCCAAGGACTGGAGCCATCCTCCACTGCTTTCCCAGGCTCATTAACATGTTGCTGGATTGGGAGTGGAGCAGCTGGGACACAAACTGGTGTCCATATGGGATGCTGGCATCTGAGGTGGCAGCTTTACCTGCTGTGACACAATGCCAGCCCCAGTAACTTTCTTAACTTGCCATCCTGAGAACCAAAACCCATGCTTATTATTTTCACCAGCCATATTTGTTATGCTAAACTTTTATTATAGTAATTCAGCCAGTTATAGAGTAATGATTACAAAATAGTAAATATTTGATCCCTTTTAAAGGAAATTATGCAATAATTGCAGTATACAATAATTTCAGTAAACAAAGAGCTCCTTTTTTTATCTTCAGAGTTCTTCATTTTTATTTTTGTAGTTCTCATCTATAGCCTATCTTAGCCAATAATAGTTTTAAACTTTTTTTTTTTTGACAGGTAGAGTTAGACAGTGTGAGAGAGAAAGGTCTTCCTTCCATTGGTTCACCCCCCAAATGGCTGCTGTGGCCAGTGCACTACGGCCGGCTCACCATGCCCATCCGAAGCTAGGAGCCAGGTGCTTCCTCCTGGTCTCCCATGCGGGGCAGGGCCCAAGCACTTGGTCCATCCTCCACTGCCCTCCCGGGCCACAGCAGAGAGCTGGACTGCAAGAGGAGCAACCGGGACAGAATCCAGCACCCCAACCAGGATTAGAACCTGGGGTGCCGGTGCCGCAGGTGGAGGATTAGCCTATTGAGCTGTGGCGCTGGCTGGTTTCAAACTTCTTAACACACCACTCATTGATTTTTGGTAGTCCCTCAAACAGGTGAAGACCATTCAAGAGAGACTTTGAACTTCCCACATGCTTTCCCTTATTGTAGCATTAACCAACACTTAAGATGCCTACGTGTATTATCACTTTCTAAATTTTAAAAGATTTATGGAGAAATTAAACTTTGGTATTTTTTATATGTTTGAAGTGATTTTGATATGGTTGATAGAAAATATGTTTCTGTATGTTTAGAAGCTATCAGCTGTACTCTTTTTCATTATCTAGGTTGGTGGCAGGTCACTGTTCTCTCCAGATTTCTATAACATTCCATTAATGTTAATCATACTGATAGGTCTAAGAGTCAAAGGGATCACATAAACAAGATTAGTGTCTGCTAATACTAACTGATAGAATAAAAAAGGGAAAGAACGATCCAAAATGGGAAGTGGGATACACAGCAGACTCATAGAATGGCAGGTGTCCTAAACAGCACTCTGGCCTCAGAATCAGCTCTTAAGGCATTTGGATCTGGCTGCAGAGCCCATGAGAGTATTTTAGGCATGGAAAGCCAAGACACTCTACCAAAAAAAAAACAAAAAACAAACAAACAAAAAAAACCTAAATGAAAGATCTCTGTGAGTGAGATCCCAGTAGAAAGATCGGGCCATCAAAAAAGGAGGTACCTTTCTCTGAAGGGAGAAGTGAACTTCCACCTTGACTGTGACCTTGTCTAAATAAGATTGAAGTTGGCAAACTCAAAAAGGCTTCCATAGCCTTGGCAACTCATGACAAGAGCCTAGAGAGATTACTGATGCCATAAACAAGAGTGTCAATTCGTTAAGTTAACAACAGGAGTGACTGTGCACTTATTCCTCATGTAGAATCTCTGTCCATAATGTGTTGTTCAATGTGAATTAATGCTATAACTAGTACTAAAACAGTATTTAACACTTTATGTTCTGTGTGGGTACAAACTGATGAAATCTTTTTATATACTAAATTGATCTCCTGTATATAAAGAGAATTGAAAATGAATCTTGATATGAATGGAATGGGAGAGGGAGCGGGAGATGGGAGGGTTGCAGGCGGTTGGGAAGTTATGGGGGGAAAAAGGTCATTGTAATCCATAAACTGTACTTTGGAAATTTATATTTGCTAAATAAAAGTTACAAAAAAAAGCAATGCTGCTACTGAGTTTGAGCTATAGTTAGAGTAGCAAAAACTTAAATATAAAATTAAACAGTCTAAGCCATTGCTTACTTGTACTTTGGGGGCTTGTTATTTTGGTAAGCAACTACTTTTTAGGATGACAAGTTTTTCCTGGTGTGAAGTCTCTAGTACCTGTTCCTACATCATCATTTTAATCCATATTTGCTTTTTGATTAAAGTACTTGATTCCAGCACTTTGATAACAGAGTAAATTTTATCTTTTTTCCCCCAGGAAAATGCATTCTTTCCCTGCCAAAGACGACACTTGTCTGTGGTCTACCCCTAAGAACTTTTTGCTGTCATTTCCTTTTGCTCATTACTGTGATTCTTCCAGATTTAAAAAAAATTCTGAGTCTTGAGGCATTGCATCTTTTTTTTTTTTTTTTTGACAGGCAAAGTTAGACAGTGAGAGAGACAGAGAGAAAGGTCTTCCTTTTTTTGTTGGTTCACCCCCCAAATGACCGCTATGGCCAACCTGGACTAGAACCTGGGTGCTGGCGCTGCAGGCAGAGGATTATCCCAGTGAGCCCCGGCCCTGGCCAAGGCATTGCATCTTTCTGCAGAAGTTTCTCCTCACTCATTTCATTGTGAGAAGCAGTATACCAAGTGGTTAAGAGTGGAGTTTTTGAGTTAGAAGTGTCTGAGTTGTTCTCTGGCTCTACTGTCTATTACTCTTTGTCCTTGAACAAGGTATTGTGCCTTTTCAAACTTCAATGTCTTTATCTAAGAAGTTAATATTATTAATACGAAAAGCAGAGCTAGCATTACTAAATGTAGATCTTCAATAAAGTAATGATCTAAACTGTCTAGTGTAGAGGCAGGCTTACCATCGTGTTTTCACACACCTGTTACTCTAGATTACACACATTTGTGAAATTCTCTCTGATGTTCCCAAGCCTATTTTTTTCCTTTAGGAACCTCTTAAAAATCCTGCCTTTTCATGTATATTCATATACATCCCTAAGTCAACATTCAATGTTTGCAGATGTTTACTTTGCTAAATCTTCATTGTTTGGCATCTGCTTGTCTATCTTTCCAACTAATAGCTTAGAATGCAGTCTAGACTTTTTAGGTCTTTCTGATGTTTAGTAAATCACAATATGCTATGCAACAATCAGCATAATGTACTGTCCATGTTATTGCTTTCAGATGATGACAAGGATGATGATAAACTCATAAATAGGAAGCTATAATATTTTCAGGATGATGGCCAATATTTGATTAAAATGAATTCGATTTAAAGCTCATTCATCAAATGTACTTCATTGCATTTGTTATTTAACTTCATATGGAGCTACTGGATCATGGACCTGTGTGTGTGTGTGTGTGTGTGTGTGTGTAGACACGTGCATATATGTGTATATGTGTGTGCACACACATGCAGGCATATGCACACACATTCCTGCATACCATAATGTGTATTTAACATTTTTACCAAAGCTACTGCTACAAATTGCTACATGGCAAGGAATTAACATCTCTGGGAATTCCCTAATAAGAGTAATTAGAAAAGGTGATTTAAATAAAAAAGTATTTTGAGATTTGTCTGCTAAAGATTACAGAGGTCTATGGAGAATCTTAGCTGTGAATTACAGGTGACTAGGCATTGTATAAATTAATCTGAACTAGAAATTATTTTTCCATCTATCTTGTGAAACTCTGCCTGATATTTATTAAATAACAAGATGATTACATTTAATTCCTCTATGCAGAATCTAAGCAGAATCTAGAAGACCAAAATGCCTTGAGAATATAGAAACACTGGAGCCTTTGTCCTCGGTGCTCCTGTCTTCTTATGGAAAGGACTGCGTGGGTAAGAATGCCCCAGTTGATAATTAAACCTTGTCATTTCCCAAGTTCCTATTTTAAGTGAGGTAGGTACTTCCTTTGGAGGTCCTGATTAGTAGTGTCTATGTTATTTCTAAGCATCTTAATTTGTATTTTGTATGGCATGTAACCATTTTTCATAAATTTTTAAATTTTTTTATGAATGAATACTACATATTTGAGACGTTAAGGCCCCAGAAAAAAGGTGGTATCATATGGGAAGTTGGCAGCTGTCTCTAGTTTTGGTATTTGTATTTCTGGAGAGTTGGTTTTTTGTACTACTAATGAAATCACTCTCATTTATTGCTACATCATTGGTTTTAGAAATAGTTTTTAAAGATTTTTTCAATTTTAAAGAATTTTTTAGAGAATTTTTCCAGGAATTGTGATGGATATTATAATTCAGGCAGAAATATTATCCTTCAGATTCTTTAATTAAATATGGGACGTGTGTTGACACTGAAATAACTACACTATACTGTATTATTGGACAAGAATCATAAAGAAGAAAGAGTGCAAATGCTATGGAATTCTTAGGGGAGAAGGAAGACTTTTGATGGAGAAGATATGGGGAAAACTGCAAGAGAAGGTATTTGTTGGGTTTCTCTAAAGAAAGCCAAGATTGGTTTATTCTCATATGAACAAAACTGAGAAAGGAGGAAAGTCCAGGGTGTGTTTATGTTGAGAATAGGAAATAAGTTCACATCTGCCTAAAGTTACTTATTTTCAGTGAGAGCATTGTGACCTTGAATTAGCAATGTGTTTTATTTATTATTAGATTTTTTAATAAACATTTTGATCAAGAGACATCCATGATTAGGGGAGTTTTGTTTTTCATTTTCAGTAATAAGATTGTATGTGAAGGAAGAGCTGGATTATATATGATTTATTTGACTCTATACATTCATTAAATTTCACATCTTGGCCTACATATCCTAAGTGTTAGCCCAAGGAATTGACAGAGAGCAGTGATTCTCTTATACTTATGGTTATAAGGATACCAGGAAAGCTTGTTTTACAAAATTCTGTGTCTACTAATACCTGGTATTTTTTATATTATTTAAAGGCAAATGATCAATGCTTTGATGCATTTTCCTCTGTTAAAACCGAAAGCCTGTGGGCACAGTCTGAGAGCCTTGTGCAGGGAAGGGCTGTCTCCAGGGGAGGCATGTTTCTGGAAGATTTAGATTTATATTTTTAATGACTTTACAGTTTTACCTACCATGGTTTGATATGTCTTAGAAACATGCATGTCAAATATAAGTAAATAAGTATATATACTCATACATAAAATATAACACTGAGTTCTTTGGTAGTTTTTATATACATTTATTTAATGAAAATTACACAAAACAATCAGTGTATTGTGCCAAAAAGGTGTTTCCCAGCACATAAAATCTGGAACCAGACCATTCCTGGGTAGCTAGATTAGGGATGATTCTCTGGAGGAAGTTTGGCTGTGCCCTCTTAATGAATACCTTGATTTTTCAATTGACTATTCAGCTGCATAACAGGACAATTAAGTTCATTTTCAGCCTTCTGCTATATTAGTATAATCTTATGGAAATAGTTGTTAATAAAGCCGTTTTGTTCTAAATTGATTTTATTTTATGTAATTCTAGCCTTTTTACTTAGAAAAGAAAATAATTGAAGAGCCAGCATATGGTTACCTTATGCTGCTTTTTATTTGTCCCTTCCATTAGTGTATTTCATGGTCTTCTCTCTGATCTCTATTTTTCATAGATAATTCTTCCTTGGAGGACTCCTGGATTTCATGCTGCTCTTGGATGTTTGGGCCTTCCTCAGTGTCCTGCCTCACTTGGGCCTGCTTGGTCCGTCAGCATGCTAAGAAATCTAGACTTCTCTGCCTTGTCTTTTGTTTCTAATGTTACTTATTCTCTCTTTCTTCTTAACAAACAGCCAACCACTTTCCTTCTTGCCTGCCTGCCTACCTGCTTTCCTTCCTTCCTTCTTTTTTTGTGGTTCATAGAACCTAAGGATTTATAAATTTTGTTAATATTTGCAAAGTACCAAAAGCTTGTTTTTATCAATACTTCTATGACATGTTTTGCAGTTGTTTTATATTCTATTCTTAGGATGTTTCTATTTTTATTTCTTCCTTTGTTACTTTCTTTTAAAGATTTTTATTCATTTATTTGAGGCAGTCCTTGCAACCATTGATCTTTTTACTGTGTCCATTCTTTTGCCTTTTCTAGAATGTCAAACATTTGGAATCATATAGAATATAGCTTTTTCAGATTGGCTTTTTTCACTTAGCAGTATGCATTTAAGTTTCTTACATATTTTTATGACTTGATAGCTCATTTCTTTTTAGCACTGAATAATATTCCATCCTACTGAAGGATATCTTGGTTGCTTCTGTTTTAGCAATAATGAATAAAATGACTATAAGTATCCATGTGCAGGTTTTTGTGTGGACATAAGTTTTCAGCTCTTTGGGTAAATACCAAGGAGTGATCTTGCTGCATCATATGGTAAGGGTATGTTTAGATTTGTAAAAATTGTCAAACTCAGTTCATTTTGAATTCCCACCAGCATTAAACTAAAGTTACTGTTACTCTATATCCTTTGCCTGCGTTTAGCATTGTCAGGTGTTCTTGATTTGGCCAATCTAATATTTGTGTAGTGGTTTGCATTTCTGGCTGGCACTGTGGCGCTCCTGGTTAAAATGCTGCCTGCAGCCGTGGCTTCCCATATAGACACCAGTTCAAGTTCCAGCTGCACTTCTTCCAATCCAGCACCCTGCTTATGTGCCTGGGAAAGCAGCAGCAGATGGTTCAAGTCTCTGGGCCCCTGCACCCATGTGGGAGGGCCAGAAGATGCTCCTGGCTCCTGGCTTCATCCTGGCCTAGCCTCAGATGATGTGGCCATTTGGGGAGTGAACCAGCAGAGGGAAGATCTCTCTCTTTATCTTTCATTCTCTCTCTCTCTCTAATTCAGCCTTTCGTATAAATAAATGTTTTTAAAAAAGAAAAATGATTTATTGAAACATAAATTTCCATTTCCCTTATGATATTTCATATGGAACATCTTTTTATGTACTCATTTCCTATCTGTATATCTTCTTTGGTGACATGTCTATTAATGGCCTTGGCCCATTTTTAAATTGAGTTTTAAAAATTATTGAGTTTTGGCCGGTGCCGCGGCTCACTAGGCTAATCCTCCGCCTAGCGGCGCCGGCACACCGGGTTCTAGTCCCGGTTGGGGCGCCGGATTCTGTCCCGGTTGCCCCTCTTCCAGGCCAGCTCTCTGCTGTGGCCCGGGAAGGCAGTGGAGGATGGCAAAAGTGCTTGGGCCCTGCACCCCATGGGAGACCAGGAAAAGCACCTGACTCCTGGCTCCTGCCATCGGATCAGCGCGGTGTGCCGGCCGCAGCGCGCCGGCCGCGGCGGCCATTGGAGGGTGAACCAACGGCAAAGGAAGACCTTTCTCTCCGTCTCTCTCACTGTCCACTCTGCCTGTCAAAAAAAAAAAAAAATTATTGAGTTTTGAGGCTCTTTGTGTATTTTGAATAAGAGTCCTTTATCATGTAAGTTTTTTGGAAATACTTTTCCCAGTCTGTGGATTCTCATATTATTCTTTACAATGTTTTTCAAAGAGCAGAAGTTTTTAATTTTAGTCCAGTTCAGCTTATCAGTTATTTTTCTCATGGATCATACTTTTGGGGTCAGAGCTTATAAAGTCTTTGCTTAACCATCATCTGATGATGGACTCCTTGGTTGATTCCATTTCTTGGTATTTTGAACAGTGCTGAAATAAATACAGTGGATCAGGTATGTCTTTGATTTGAAAATTTCATGTCTTTTGGATAAGTGTCCTTTTTAACCAACACTTTAGCTGAATTTTATTGGTAGGATAATGTTTGATTATCTGTATTAATAAATGAGTGTAATCTCTTTATAATAATTGTACTTATTGATAACCTATTCATTTTACTATCTGAAGCTTATATTTTCTACTTTTTTCTTAATTTTCTTCTCTTCTTTTTGTAGTATAAGTTTTTTTTTAAATTTTTTGACAGGCAGAGTGGACAGTGAGAGAGAGAGAGAGAGAGACAGAGAGAAAGGTCTTCCTTTTGCCGTTGGTTCACCCTCCAATGGCCGCCAAGGCCAGCATGCTGCGGCCGGCGTATCGCGCTGATCCGAAGCCAGGAGCCAGGTGCTTCTCCTGGTCTCCCATGGGGTGCAGGGCCCAAGCACTTGGGCCATCCTCCACTGCACTCCCTGGCCACAGCAGAGAGCTGGACTGGAAGAGGAGCAACCAGGACAGAATCCGGCGCCAGGACTGGGACTTGAACCCGGTGTGCCGGCGCCACAGGTGGAAGATTAGCCTATTGAGCCGTGGTGCCATCCTGTATTATAAGTTTTAAAAAATTACTGTATGACTTGTTTGATAGTATAGGTACTATAGATTGTATTTCCTTCCATTCTATTAGAAGTTATTTTAATGGAAGTACTTTTCTGTAAACTTTCTCTTTTTTTTTAACTGACTTGCAATTGTATATAATTGTTCTTTTTTTTTTTTTCATTTGACAGATAGAGTTAGACAGTGAGAGAGAGAGAGAGAGAGACAGAGAGAAAGGTCTTCCTTGCATTGGTTCACCCCCCAAATGGCCACTATGGCTGGAACTACGCCGATCCGAAGCCAGGAGCCAGGTACTTCTTCCTGGTCTCCCACGTGGGTGCAGGGGCCCAACCACTTCAGCCATCCTCCACTGCCTACCCAGGCCACAGCAGAAAGCTGGACTGGAAGAGGGGCAACTGGGACTAGAACCCGGCACCCATGTGGGATGCCAGTGCCGCAGGCGGAGGATTAACCAAGTGAACCATGGCACCTGCTCCTATATATAATTGTTCTTTAGGTTTGTCGCTCCCCCTCTTCGTGGAGGAGCAACACAGGACCCTGCGCTGTTCTTCCGTCTGCTCGGCCCTCCCCGGGTTTGCTGCTGGTTCTTCCCGGGTTGGCTACTATCCCTTCCACCTCCGTGGAAGGGCAGTTCCCCCTGGCCGCATTCCCCACTTCCGCAGGGGAGCGGCACACCGCCGGCCGGCTTTCTTCGGGGGCTGCACGGGTTCCCTTAGATGTTCCCCATAGATGTTCCCGGTGCATGCCGTTTCTCTCCTCCTTTATAGTCCTTCTCTGCCAATCCCAACTCGGCTGCCCACACGCCGAGTACGCTGCTCTCCAATCAGGAGCAAGTCCTACAGTTAATTGGTTGAACTGGAGGCAGCTGTGCG
Organism: Oryctolagus cuniculus; assembly: GCF_964237555.1. Classification (NCBI taxonomy): domain Eukaryota; kingdom Metazoa; phylum Chordata; class Mammalia; order Lagomorpha; family Leporidae; genus Oryctolagus; species Oryctolagus cuniculus. Next base: position 14,839,026 of record NC_091439.1, read on the forward strand.
GAAGCTGTTTACTTCTCTCCCAGCGCCATATTGTGGGAGAGCAGATGCATAGAATAAGTCTTAATTCGAGTAACTTAGTCTAGTCCGGATTGCTCCCCACAAGGTTCATCTATGCTGTCACAAATGACAGAATTTCTAACTTTTTTATGACTGAATAATAGATTAACACACATATATATACATAGAACATTTTCTTTATCCACTCATCTATTGATCACACATAGGTTGACTTATATCTTGGCTATTGTGAACAGTCCTACAATAGACATGGGAGAGCGGATGTCTCTTTTTATATTTAACAGACTGTTTTATTTCTTTTGTATGTTTACACAGTAGTAGTATGATTGTATGATAGTATAGCTGTATTTTTGTTTATATTTTTAAATATAACTTGTATTTTCATTTTATTTGGAAGGGATGGGGGAGAGCAGGTGTATAGAGATCTTCTATCTCCTGGAACACTCCTCAATGCCTGCAACAAACTAGGGCTAAAGACAGGCCAAATCCAAGAGCCCAGTCCTCAACTTGGGGCTCTCATGCGGGTGGCAGGGATCCAAATACTTGAGCCATTACTGCTGCTTCTTAGGTTGTGCATTAGCAGGAAGCTGGATCAGAAGTGGAGTATCTGGGACTCACCAGGCACGCAGATATAGCATGCACGCATCCCAAATGGTGATTTAACTAATGTGTCAAATGCCTTCCCCTATTATTAATTTTTTAAAGGATGTTAAACAGTTTTATGCCCACAGTTTTAGCATCATGTATGAAATTCAGTTTCTTCAGAAACACATATTTGGAAGACTGACATGGAAAGACAACATTTATTTATAGCCCCATAATCATTTAGTAAATTAAATTAATTTTAGGCCGGCGCCACGGCTCACTAGGCTAATCCTCCGCCTAGCGGCGCCGGCACACCGGGTTCTAGTCCCGGTTGGGGCGCCGGATTCTGTCCCGGTTGCCCCTCTTCCAGGCCAGCCCTCTGCTGTGGCCAGGGAGTGCAGTGGAGGATGGCCCAGGTGCTTGGGCCCTGCACCCCATGGGAGACCAGGAAAAGCACCTGACTCCTGGCTCCTGCCATCGGATCAGCGCGGTGCGCCGGCCGCAGCGCGCCGGCCGCGGCGGCCATTGGAGGGTGAACCAACGGCAAAGGAAGACCTTTCTCTCTGTCTCTCTCTCTCACTGTCCACTCTGCCTGTCAAAAAAATAAAAAAAAAAATTAAATTAATTTTAAAAAATATTCCCCAAGAGATAACTAAAGGCCTAAATACCTCCTAAATATTGCTGAATTCTATCCTACCAAACATTTAAAGAAGAAATAACAGCACAATAATGTGTCCTTTCAGAAAGTGAAGAAGGATCAAATGCTTTCCAAATCATTTTTAAAGACAAACAGAACCCTTATATCAAAACCTAGTGAGGGGGCCGGCTCTGTGGGGCCAGCATCCCAAATGGGTGCCAGTTCGAGTCCCAGTCCACTTCCAATCCAGCTCTCTGCTATGGCCTGGGAAAGCAGTGGAAGATGGCCCAAGTGTTTGTGCTGCTGCACCCACATAGGAGACTGGAAGATGCTCCTGGCTCCTGGCTTCAGATCGGCACAGCTCTGGTCATTGCGGCCATTGAGGAGTGAACCAACAGATAGAAGACCTTTCTCTCTGTCTCTCCCTCTCTCTGCTTGTAACTCTACCTCTCAAATAAATAAATAAAATCTTTTTTGAAAAAAACCTGGTGAGTACAAGAAAGAAAAATGCTAGAATTATAGTCCTAATAAATATAGGTGAAAAAACATCCTTAATAGATCTACAGTAAGTCAAATGTAGAAAAAATAAATAAAATGAATGATTAGATACTTTTCCTCCCCTTTCTGTACCTGCATACTGTTGAGCTTCATACTTTTCCATATTTTCATGATGTCAGTTATTATTTTACTTCTAATGTATTTCTTGTAGGAATGGCGTTATGATGATGAATTCTTTCATTTTTTTTTTTTTTACTAGTCATGGAAAGCCTTTATTTCTCCTTCATATCTGAAGGATAACTTAACTGATATGCTGGCTGACAATTGTTTCATGACTTTGAGTATTTCCTCCCATTCTATCCTGGCATGTAAGGTTTCAGTTGAGAATCTGCCAATAGTCCAATAGGGATTCCTTTACAAATGACTTGACAAGTTTCTCTTGCTCTTTTTAGAATTCTCTTCTATGTCTTCTTTTTTCCCTTTGGACAGTTTAATTGTCATACACTTTGGAGAGGATATTTTTTGCCCTAATATATTCAGGCTCCTTTGGGCTGCCTGTATCAGGTTGGTAGTATCCTTCCCAAGATTTAGAAAGATTTTAGCAGTTATTTCTTTCTCTAAATGATGTGTGTGTCATTTCCTTTCTCTTTCTGGAATACACATAATGCAAATGTTTGCTTAATATTGTCCTGTCATTCTCAAAGCCATTCTTTATTTCTATTTTTTCTATTGTCTGGGTTATTTTAAAAGACTCATCTTTAAGCTCAGAAATCTTTTTTCTGCATGTTCATTCCTGCTGTTGAAGCTCTTGAATACAATTTCATTTTTTTTTAGTTCTTTAGCTTGAAGACTTTTTTTTTTTTTTTTTTTTGACAGGCAGAGTGGACAGTGAGAGAGAGAGACAGAGAGAGAAAGGTCTTCCTTTTGCCGTTGGTTCACCCTCCAATGGCCGCCGCTGCAGCCGGCGCACCGCACTGATCCTGGCAGGAGCCAGGAGCCAGGTGCTTTTCCTGGTCTCCCATGGGGTGCAGGGCCCAAGCACCTGGGCCATCCTCCACTGCACTCCCTGGCCATAGCAGAGAGCTGGCCTGGAAGAGGGGCAACCGGGACAGAATCCGGCGCCCCAACCGGGACTAGAACCCGGTGTGCCGGCGCCGCAAGGTGGAGGATTAGCCTGTTGAGCCACGGCGCCGGCTCCTAGCTTGAAGACTTTTGATTGGTTCTTTCTTATGATCTCTCTTTACTGAATTTCTCATTCATTTCATGAATGATCTTTCAAATGTTGTTGACTTCCCAGTCTGTGTTCTCTTGTACCTCATTAAATTTCCTAAAAATTATTCTTTTGAATTCTTTGCCAATCAGGTTGTTGATTTCCATTTTTTTGGGCGGGGGAGAGGGGACTGTTGCTTGAGATTTATTGTGTTCTTTTGGAGACATAATCCCTTGCTTCTTGTTCTCCCTACTGTGGTTTTTATGTCTGTGGTGGGTCAATTGCTTCTACCAGTTATACAGGTGGCTTTTGTAGTAAGAAACTTTGTGTAGGCAGTTTGTCCTAGGATATTAGTTGGATGAAGTCTATTGGCTTTGGTTCCAGGCAGATTCTTAGTGTAATGTTGGCATAGCTCTATCTTTTTTTTAAAAAAGATTTTATTTATTTATTTTAGAGCTATAGTTACAGGCAGTGAGAGGGAGATATAGAGAAAAAAGTCTTCCTTCAGTTGGTTCACTCCCCAAATGGCTGCAATGGCTGGAGCTGTGCTGATCAGAAGTTAGGAGCTTCTTCCAGGTCTCCTATGCAGGTGCAGGGGCCCAAGCACTTGGGCCATCTTCCACTGCTTTCCCAGGCCATAGCAGAGAGTTGCATTGGAAGAGGAACAGCCGGGTCTAGAACCAGCGCCCATATGGGATGCTGGCACTGCAGGTGGAGGATTAACCTACTGCTCCAAGCCGCTGGCCCTGGCATAGCTTTATCTTTAATTAACATTGGAAATGTCTGCAGGTGTCTCAGTGGCCTATGATACAGGGGTTGTGGAGATTATACTGCCAGCCCAGTTGAGATGCAGCTTCCTTAGATGAGGCAAGTTCACTTTGATCTCTGTGTGTAGTGTGCCTGACAGTGGTTGTGGTGCTTCTCTCAGTTTTCTGTGACTCATGAGTGTGAGGCGACCTCCGTGTCGCAGCGTGTGCACAGTGTGTGAGCAGTAGCAGGGTAGAGTGCCCATCACTGCCTGGGGCACTGCACAGGGACTTAGCCACAGTAGTGTGCTTGTATCTGAGGGCTGCACAGATAACTTCTCAGGGCCTCTGGCATTGACCTGTCAACGGAGGAATGCAGTCTCCTGGGGCTGAGCGTGTGTGGAAAAGACAAGATGTTTGCATTTCAGGGTCTAAATGGGCTGAGCTTCTGAGAACAGTCTTCTCAGCTGCCTCTTGGGGCCAAAGGAAGATGAGTAGGGCTGCTTCATTTGCTTCCTTGGGGTCTCAGAGATTCAAATCCCTCAGGAAAGGCTGCTTAATTGTTTCCTGGGTTGCTGGTGTTAGAGTCGACCGCCCGAAAAACGTCACCAAGAGACACGTCTCTTATGCAAACAGCACGGGGAAGTTTTATTGATTATCCAGCATGCTGGGGCTGTCTGATCATCATGAGCAGAGCAGCCCCGAATAACCAAAGGTTAGGGTTTATAAAGGCAAAAACCGCAAAACCGGGAAGGGGAAGAGAATACACGGTTGTTAAGCGGTTGCTAAAGTCTTACAATCAGCAATTATGATCTTAAGACATAGACAAATCACATCTTCATTATTAGCCCAGGTAACCCAGGTGCAACCTTTCTACTTTTAAGCTTGAGCAATCATGCTAGGGGGTTTTTGTGTGTTGCCAAGGGTGATGTAGTGCACTGCTATTGTCCGGCTATTTGAGATCATAGTTTCGGACCAGAGTCTCACGGTGGGGGGGTTGCTTTCCCAGAATGCAGTCTCAAGTGCTCCAAAATGGAGTCCCTACTGTCAAGGTGCTACTTCACTGTTTTATTTTTACAGCTGCACTAGGAAGGTTTAAACCTGTAAGCTTAAGCTTAACTTTTGACACCTGTACATATACAATTTTAACTCTTCACTGGGTAGGCGGATGTGTCCCTCACCTGTTTCTGTGAGTCTCTGTGGTTCTAGTGGCTCTGAGGTTGTCCAGTTGCTTCCCATGCCTGAATTATAATGGGTGGGACTACTTTGCTATTCTGGGGCCACTGGAATATGGGCAGAACCAACTGACTGTTTTTTGGGGCCTCTCTAGGCTGAGCTATTGGGGTGTGCTGCCCAGGTTCTTCTTAGAACATGGAAATGTGGATAGGGTCTATTAGCTGTCTTGCTGGGTCTGTGTTACTCCTGGGAGCTGGTACCAAGATGTGACTTGTCTTCTTCCTACTCTACAAAATGGGAGGCATCTCTCCCCATCCTGTGCTGCTTGGAGTTAGGAGACAGGTAACATGGGCAACTTTTAGCTACCTGCTTTCTTTAATGCATCTTTTCTTATTATTATACTAAACCAGGTACTATGTTCTCTCCTCTGACTTCCCCCGCTCTTACTAAAGTCCTTTGGTGTCTGAGTATCTATTCACATTTATGTCTCTTTGGGGAGACCATTGGTGTAGGATCTTATTCAGCCACCATCTTGCTCTGCTTTGCTCCAAATTTTGCTTTAAATATTACCTAGTATATTTTTCCCTTTTAAAAGCAAGACAAGGACTTTAGCCCCTTAATCTATTAAGTAATCTGGTCTGTGCCTTACTTTTTCCTGATTATTTAACATGAAAATTTCATATAAATTGCTCCTTTATTTTTGTAGGTAATATTTATTTAAATTATTAACATACTTTATCAATTTCTGTGCTTACTACTTTTTTCCCTGTGGGCTCTCTTTCTCCGTACTGTGAAGTTTATCCTTTACCAGTTCTTTTGGGGATCTAGCTGTGATTGGGTATGTGTGTAGGTTTCTTAGACCTAGTATTCTTTATTTTCTTCTCACTTTTGCACAATAGTTTAAATTGACTTAGAATTTTATCTTACTTTTAGTTTCCCTCACATGTTTTCAAGTATTTTTTTTTTATCAGCTAGCATTGCTGACAAAAGTTCTTTTTATCAGTATTGTCCTTCCTTTATATGTAGCCTATCACTTCTCTTTGTGAGGATTTGAGTATATTTATTTATCCATTATCATTCAAATGTTTATTGATTTCCAGTTAGTGTTCTGGGCACTGGGGATATATCAGTGAAGAAAGTAGTAAAAATCCCAGGACAGTGTAGGAAATGAGTATAAAAACTAAGATAAAGTTAGTGCCATAATAAATTTAACCTCTAATTATCAGTGCTTTGATGCCTCACAGTTTAATATTTTTTATTGATCAAACTGCCCCAGTTAGGCATCTCTCCTGCAAACACTTATGAAAAGACACAGGCTTCTTCTGCTTTGCGGTTCTGCCATTTTTAACATTCTATGTCAATGCCATTTTTGGGTTACCTCTTTCCAGCAGTCAGATAGGAATAAAACCATGGAGACTGCACGGAAGGGATTTATAGATGAGGTGCAAGTGGCATTTGTCATTTTGGCCCACTTTCTGGTGGCCAGAAGTCAGTCAATTTTCTGCATTTAATTTAAGGTTACCTGGGGAAGTAGTCTGGTTGTGGGTGCAGGAGAAAAAAGAAACTTGGTTGAGGAGCATATAGTAATCTTTGCCCTGGAGCAGAAGAGAATAAAGCAAAGCAAATTATGTTATATACTATTGGTTTTAAGAGTAAGATGAATCAGGAGGATTGTAGTTTTAGATGGGTGGCTGGTAAAGTTCTCACTGAGAAAATGTGTATGAGTGTGAGTATAAACCTGGAAGAAGTAAGGGATTGGTATCTGGTCAAACTATAAAGGAAAAACATTGCAACCATAGAAAATGTACATTTCTTGAGATGGGGCAAACCCAACCTGATCAGAGAAGCAAGAAAAGTGATGTGGCTCCAAGGAGAGAGGGGGCAAGGGCTTGGAGGAAAATGAGGTTAACAACATCACAGATTAAGTAGGCCTATGTGGAACATTGTACAAGTTCCATTTTTACTCTGAATGATATTAGAAGCCATTAGTATGCTTTGAATGGAGGGTATGATCCAATGTATGGATTATTAGGGTAACTTTGGTTGCTAGGTTGAGAACAGAAGTGTGGATTTTGGGAAAGGAGGAGAATTAGACCCGGCAGGAGGCTGTACTTTTAGGGTGAGTGTTAGTAGTCAAGGTGGTGTGACCCGATTATAATCTGAATCTGTTTTGAAGTTAGAACTGACAGGATTTGCTAATGAATAGGGTGTAGGATATGTAAAGACTAGAATAATCAAGAATGATTGTTTGGCTTCAATAATTGGAAGAATGGAAATGTTATTTTTTGAGGTTGTGCATATGATTGGAGGAGGATCAAGAACAGTTTTGATGCGTGGAATTTGAGATAACTGTGATTTCCAAATGGAAATGTAAAGTATCTAAGGGGAGAGGGCAGCCTGAAAATATGCATTTGCCAGTTCTTAACAAATAGATGGTAATTAAAGCCAGGAGGCTGGATGAAATTACAAGGTTAAGTGCATGTCATGGAAAAGAAAGATTTTAAGTTTTGAGCCTTGGAATATTCTATGTTCAGGTTGGTGAGGTGAGAAGGAACCAGAAAAAGAGACTGAGAAGAGGATAAGAGGAAGTAAGACAAAAGCTAGGATAGAGAGGAACTTCCTGGAAGCCAAATGAAGAAAATATTTCAGTAAGGAGATAATGATAAGATATGTAAAATGCTGTTACTAGGTCAACTAAAATGGAGCCTTGGAATGGACAGTTGAGTTTAATAGCATGAAGGCTGTGAATGACCTTGAAAAGAATGGCTGATTGTATTCCTAGGTAGCAGACTTTAAGATGGACAGGATCAAGAGATTTATTAGCAAGTGCTCTTGGAATCACCGTCTTAGGGAAAGACAGGGAAGGAAAAAGAAGTTGTTTGAGAAATTGGTCTCTCATACAGTCTAATAACGTCTTCAGCGGATCTGTGGGCGGCTCTGATGTTCAGGTGATCTTTCATAGTAGTTCTGAGTCGGGAGAAGTTATCAGGGCCTGCACAAACCCCTTGTTGACTAGTCTCTGAAGGTATAGTGCCCTGGAAAGGGACATGATTTTGGACATGGTGACTCCTCGGCCTACACAGTTCTGAGAAGGGATCATAGCTGAGGGCTGTGTTCTTTTGCAGAAGCTTCAGAATAAGTTCTTTTGGGAGCTTGGATGATGCTTCATAGTTCTACTAGGAGCAGGTGAGATGGAATGGCAAGGGCAAAAACCTATTGAGAGTGGGATCAAAGGAGAACGGGAAGACAAAAATCAGACAAGGAGCATAGGCGTTTTTCTTCATTGCTGTTGCTCATTAGGGAGAGTTTGGTTGTGGATTCATTTTTATTCTCCTTGCTTGGCATCTGGAGTGTACTTTCAATTGCAAGATTCAGATCATTTTTAAATACTGATGCTTCAGCCCTTGCTTTTCTTCCATTTCCTTTTTTCCTACACCATTCTTTATACACATGTCGGAATTTCCCCATCTTTTCTTTATACCTTTTAATTATTATTTCATCTTCTTTTCCCTTTCTCTGTCTCCCTTAGCCAGCATCTGGAAAATTCCTCAGTGTTATTTTCTGATTTACCTATTCTTTTATACTGTGTCCAGTCAAGATTTTATTCTGTATATTGAGCTTATAAATTTTTTTCAAAGAATGTGTTTTTGTTTCAGGGTTTTGATTTCTTCTTTTTCATATCCCTATTTTATTTCTAGCTGCTTTATTTCATATTTTCATATTCTTTTTTTCAGATGATTATTTCCTCCTCTGTCTCTTGGTGGAATCTTAACCTACTTACTTTAAATTCTCTTTCATTTTCTTTTATTGTTTTCATTTCCTATGGAATGAATTACTATTCCAATAGTTGATGTTATTGGATGTCTTTCCTAGTGTTAGCTTTGGACATGTGTTTTATAATTTTAAAATTATTTTATAATAATTTTCAGGCTTATGTGTATAAGAAGTTTATTATATTTTTACATTTTATTTACTTCTACTCTCACCAATTCCTGATTCACAGTATTATATATACTACTGGTTTTCCCAGTTCAGAACCAGTTTGAGGTTCTTCCTCGTGGTATTGAGGATCTTTCAGATCTTGTTTGTAAACCAGTGGTTGGTGTGGCTGGGTCCTAGTGGTGAAATGTCTGTTTCCTCTGTCCCACTAAATATATAGTTTATGATGTGGATTTGCCTCAAGCATAAGTTGGAAATTGCCTTTCTGCTTTGTCTCAGTCAGTGGTTTTGTAGCAGAGCTTATCTGCCAGGGTTTGAGCATCCCACTGGACCTGGGTGCTCTCTGTTTCTGGGACATGGGACAGCATTCACAGCTTCAGTCCTGTCACTGCCTTGTGCTTACTTTCTATTTTTTGTCCTTGAACATGACCAAAAACACATCCCTACCTTATTTAACCCTGTCTCATCCCTTAAGGAAACCATTTTCAACCCAGTATTGCTAAGAAAGATAAGTGCTTTGGTATTTATGGTGAGATATTATTTCTCTCTAGGATTTTTCTTCTATAAAGATAAATATGCTAGATATGGTACTGTGTGTATCAATGATGGGAGAATTATGGACATGTTTAGACTCAAGGGCCCTTCATGTTTCTAAAGTCAGCCCTTGAGTAGGTATGACATGATGCCTGTTTGCCCTACACCCTCACCTCCCCTTTCTTTAGTTTCAATCCTTTATAGCAGGGGTGGAGAACCGTTTTTCTGCCAAGGGTTATTTGGATACTTATAACATCATTTGTGAGCCTTGCAGAATTCTCAAATTAAAACAATATAGCCTGCTGCAGATTTATTGAATTTTGAGTCCTGTGTAGTTTCTTTGGCAGGGCCAGACCAAATGATTTCTCAGTCCTTATGAAATTCCCACCCTTGCTTTATAGAATCCATGTATATGTTTAGACTTGAATGTACTACTATGTCCTCCCAGTGCATGCCAGGCCCCGAATACCCTTTCGTTTCATATTTTGTTTTGATGACCAGTATTCAGGCATTCTTCTTTCTTCTTTGTGGTCTCTGTTTTGTCTATACGATTTTCCAGCCCCACCCCACCCCCCGCTTCAAGTCTGTGCCTTGTCCTATTTCTCCAATAACTTTAACTGTTGGCTTTACATATCATCTCTGCTTTAAACAGTTCTCAAATTTACACCTGCAGAATGTCAAGAGACATATGAAGAACTAACAAATATGGAAGTGAACCCTTCCTGGAGCCTAGGCACTATGCTAAATCTTCATTTTCAGATATGCACTCTTTTGGCCTCACAATAGCACTGTGAGTTATAAGAACTTTACAATGATCCTTATTTTACAAATAAAAGAACTTAAAATTGTTAGGTAAGTAGCTGTCTAGAACCCAGGTGACTCTGCAGGAACATCCCAGGTAAACTGGGACAAGTTGGTCACCCAAAGCCCAAGAAGGTTAGTGACTATGAAGTGAAAACTGTGGACTTGAACCCAAGCTCCTCTGATCATGGAGTCTGCTTTCACAATGATGTAATTTTGTCTCCATTAGAACCAAGGGTTGATTCAAAGAGTAGGTAGAAGGTAAATGTATGAATCGATGGAGTGGAAGTGCTGTTTCCTGGAAGGAATTTTTTAAGGGAGAATTGTGCTTTTTTAGGAGTCAAGAGACGTGAACTCTGGTGCCAGTTCATTCACAAACCCAGTGTTACTTTGAAATCACCTAACATCCCTGTGCCTCTCTTTGTCACCAGTAAAATGATGGACAATTAAGACAACTCTTCAGATTCTTTTGTAGTATTGCTTGAAACTGTCCCTTAAATATAAACTCTCCAGAACCATTTCAGAGCCCATAAATATTAGCTGATTTTTGCAAGGTTGTCAAGAAAAAGAAAAGTGAAAATAGAAACCAGAATTTCCTGATTGGCTTAAATTTCTAGTTCTATTGCAACAGTTTAGCAGTTTGGCCTTTAATTTATTTTATTTAATTTGTTGTAATTAACTTTATGGTGTTTTTATTGTTGTCTTTAATTGTTTACATAGTGTCCCAAACATCTCAGCAGGAACTGCTTTATAAATCAATTTTCACTCTTTATTGTTACTTATAAAATGTTAATAGCTTCTATTTAAGGCATGTGTGATTATTAGCTCAGAGAATGTACTTTTGAAACTGCACTGTTTTAGTCTGTAAAAATCAAAAGAAAAACAGTCACAACATGCCACAATTATCACTGAAGGCATAACTGTACATATTGATATGGGAGTCTTCATAAGGTATTTTGAAAACGTTTCTGTTTAGTTAAAATTTAAACACCTAAGAATAATTGTGTGTTAATTACAGAGTTCAACCAATGGTACTAGAACAAAAAAAATACTAAAATGGATAAAGTATTACATTGTACATCAACTGTCAGGACAAGAGCTGATCAAGTAACTGTTTCTCATAGTGTCCATTTCACTTCAACAAGTTTCCCCTTTGGTGCTCAGTTAGTTGTCGCGAATCAGGGAGAACATATGATATTTGTCCCTTTGGGACTGGCGTAATTCACTCAGCATGATGTTTTCCAAATTCCTCCATCTTGTTGCAAATGACTGGGTTTCGTTGTTTTTGACTGCTGTATAGTATTCTATAGAGTACATGTCCCATAATTTCTTTATCCAGTCTACTGTTGATGGGCATTTGGGTTGGTTCCAGGTCTTAGCTATTGTGAATTGAGCTGCAATAAACATTAATGTGCAGACTGCTTTTTTGTTTGCCAATTTAATTTCCTTTGGGTAAATTCCAAGGAGTGGGATGGCTGGGTTGAATGGTAGGGTTATCTTCAGGTTTCTGAGGAATCTCCAGACTGACTTCCATAGTGGCTTAACCAGTTTGCATTCCCACCAACAGTGGGATAGTGTCCCTTTTCCCCCACATCCTCTCCAGCATCTATTGTTGGTAGATTTCTGAATGTGAGCCATTCTAACTGGGGTGAGGTGAAACCTGATTGTGGTTTCGATTTGCATTTCCCTGATTGCTAGTGATCTTGAACATTTTTTCATGTGTCTGTTGGCCATTTGGATTTTCTCTTTTGAAAAATGTCTATTGAGGTTCTTGGCCCATCTCTTAAGTGGGTTGTTTGTTTTGATCTTGTGGTGTTTCTTGATTTCTTTGTAGATTCTGGTTATCAACCCTTTATCAGTTGCATAGTTTTCAAATATATTTTCCCATTCTGTTGGTTGTCTCTTCACTTTCCTGACTGTTTCTTTTGCAGTACAGAAACTTCTCAATTTGATGCAATCCCAATAGTTGATTTTGGCTTTGACTGCCTGTGCTTCTGGTGTGTTTTCCAAGAAGTCATTGCCGGTACCTATATCTTGCAGGGTTTTTCCAATGCTCTCTAATAATTTGATGGTATCAGGTCATAGATTTAAGTCTTTAATCCATGTTGAGTGGATTTTTGTGTAAGGTGAAAGGTAGGGGTCTTGCTTCATGATTCTGCATGTGGAAATCCAATTTTCCCAGCACCATTTATTGAATAGACTGTCCTTATCCAGGGATTGGTTTTGGATCCTTGATCAAATATGAGTTGGCTGTAGATGTTTGAATTGATTTCTGGTGTTTCAATTCTGTTCCATTGGTCTATCCATCTGTTTCTGTACCAGTACCATGCTGTTTTGATTACAACTGCCCTGCAGTATGTCCTGAAATCTGATATTGTGATGCCTCCAGCTTTGTTTTGTTGTACAAGATTGCTTTAGCTATTCGAGGTCTCCTGTGTCTCCATATAAATTTCAGCACCATTTTTTCCAGATTTGAGAAGAAGGTCTTCGGTATCTTGATTGGTATTGCATTGAATCTATAAATTGCTTTTGGGAGAATGGACATTTTGATGATGTTGATTCTTGCAATCCATGAGCATGGAAGATTTTTCCATTTCTTGGTATCCTCTTCTATTTCTTTCTTTAAGGTTTTGTAATTTTCATCGTAGAGATCCTTAACGTCCTTGGTTAAGTTTATTCCAAGGTATTTGATTGTTTTTGTAGCTATTGTGAATGGGATTGATCTTAGAAGTTCTTTCTCAGCCATGGCATTGTCTGTGTATACAAAGGCTGTTGATTTTTGTGCATTGATTTTATACCCAACCTGTTAGGAATTTGAAAAACATTATGTTGAGTGAAATAAGCCAATCCCAAAGGGACAAATACCACTTGTTCTCCTTGATAGGTGACAACTAACTGAGCACCAAAAAGGAATCCTGTTAAAGTGAAATGAACACTATGAGAAACGGTGACTTGATCAGCCCTCACCCTGACTGTTGATGAGCAGCTTAATATGTTATCCCTCTTAGTATTTTTTTTGTTTGTTCTACTTAATACTTTTGGTTGAATACTGTAATCAATAAACAATTCTTCTTAAGTGCTGAAACTTAACTGAAAAGTGATCGCTGTTAAATATAAGAGTGGGAATAAGAGAGGGAAGAGATGTGCAATTCGGGACATGCTCAAGCTGACTTGCCCCAAATGGTAGAGTTAGAAACATACCAGGGGATTCGAATTCAATCCCATCGAGGTGGCATGTACCAATGCCATCTCACTAGTCCCAGTGATCAATTGCTGTTCACAATTGATCGTAATGATAGGACTAAGAACCAAAGGGATCACATAAACAAGAATAGTGTCTGCAAATACTAGCTGATAGAATCAAAAAGGGAGAGAATGATCCAACATGGGAAGTGAGATACACAGCAGACCCATAGAATGGCAAATGTCCTAACAGCACTCTGGCCTCATAATCAGCCCTTAAGGCATGCTGATCGGCTGAAATGCCCATGAGACTATTTCAGGCATGGAAAGCCAAGACACTCTGGGGGGGAAAAAAAAAACTAAATGAAAGATATCCACGAGTGAGATCCCAGTGGAAAGAATGGGTCATCAAAGAAGGAGGTACCTTTCTCTGAAGGGAGGAGAGAACTTCCACTTTGACCATGGCCTTGTCTAAATATGATGAGAGTCAGTGAACTCAGGGGGCTTTCATAGCCTTGGCAGCTCATGACAAGAGCCTAGGGTGATTACTGATGCCATAAACAAGAGTGTCAATTTGTTAAGTCAACAAAAGGAGTCACTGTGCACTTACTCCTCATGTAGGATCTTTGTTCTTAGTGTGCTGTACATTGAGATTTAATGCTATAACTAGTACTCAAACAGTATTTTTCACTTTGTGTTTCTGTGTGGGAGCAAAGTGTTGAAATCTTTACTTAATGTATGCTAAACTGATCTTCTGTATATAAAGAGAATTGAAAGTGAATCTTGATGTGAATGGAAGGGGAGAGGGAGTGGAAAGGGGAGGGTTGCGGGTGGGAGGGACATTATGGGGGGAAGCCATTGTAATGCATATTATGTACTTTGGAAATTTATATTCATTAAATAAAAGTTTAAAAAAAAAGAAAACGTTTCTGGTAATAGAGTGTGTAGGAAATAAAGCACTAACACCTTGTTTTTTTTTCTTGGATGTATGTATTCCAGTTGATATGTTTCTCAGTAAAATTATACAGAAATATAATTTATGAAAAGACAATGTGTCTAACATTTTAACATTTCATTTAAGAAAAGTCTGACTCCTTCCATTCCTTCAGTTTTCTCTCAGTATTTAAAGGTTAAATTCTAAGATTGGGAATTTTTGAAATGAGAAAGCTGTGGAATAATGTGGGCTTTTCTGAAATCAGTTTTAGGGGTAGTGTCTGTATGTGTGTGTGTGTGTGTGTGTGTGTTTATCACTCACTTTGGACCAAAGTTCTTGGCTTATTTTCTCATTTACATAGCTATACTCTTCCTATTAAGGTAACTGGATGAATAAAATTAAACAGGTAAAGCCCATTAGCTTTATTATTAGCTTTATTATAGACTACAGAGAAATTTTAATGCTGTTAAGATTTGTAAATAAATATTTTAAACTCCTAGAAAACTAAAAAACTTTGTACAACTTCAGGACTTACAGGAATTCAAATCAATAGATTTGTATTTAGTATTAATTACTTGGCTAGTCATGCAGTCAGTTTTAAGGAAGAAATAAAAGAAATTAAAAAAAAAAACTCGTTCTGAAACCAAGCCCCCCTATATACTTAGTACACTTAACCACTGGGATGACAGTATTATCTCACTGGTCCCATTCCATCATCTCCTGTTGATAATCTTTGATTCTCAGTGACCTTAATGTAAATACCATATATTATTAAATTCTATTTTATGTATCTCTGTCAAAACTATAAAATAAAATCACAGAAAAAGTCCATAGCATACTGAATGTGGCTCAGAAAAGTTTGTTTTGTTTTATCCATTGAGAAAGATAAAGGTGAAGAATGAGTACATTTTAGCTAAAGAGAATATTTCAAAGAATTTTAAAGTATAATGGGAGAGTGTTCTCAGTTTAGCATCTCCTTTTAAATGAGTTGAGAACTGAAATAAAATTAACCATTTTCTTTGGTGATTTAAATATTTTATGTAAAACTGAGAATATTTGGGATCTCTTAATTAATGTCAGTGTCCATGCTTGCCCACAAAGGAATAGAACATCATATCTAATTTATGAAGCAGTCAAATCTTAGCACTTGTGAAATCATTGACTATGCTCATGGGATCCTTGGAGTGTTGGGGTTGGGGGTAAGTAGGAATGATGGGCAGTTGAGGAAGAGTTTCTGAGACTCCATTAAGTCTAAACAGCCGGGTTTTCTTTTATTTTCTTTTAAAGATTTTGTTTGTTTATTTGAGAGATAGAGTTACAGACAGAGAGAAAGGACAGAGAGACAGGTCTTCAATCGACTGGCTCACTTCCCAAATGACTGCAACAACCAGAGCTGGGCTGATCTGAAGCCAGGAGCCAGGAGCTTCTTCCATGTCTCTAATGTGGGTGCAGGGGCCCAAGCACTTAGGCCATCCTCTACTGCTTTCCCAGTCCATAGCAGAGAGCTATACCTGAGCAGGAGCAGCTGGACTTGAACCAGCACCCGTATGGATACTGGTACCACAGCGGAGACTTGAGCCCACTATACCACAGTGCAGGCCCTATACAGCCGGGTTTTCATGTGTTGTCATCCTTGAATTCTGTTTAGACATAAGCTGAAGATGCTGTTTGAAAAACCGTGTGTCTATTTTAAATCCTTCCTACTGAATGAGAAGGTGCAACTTAGTGAGGATAAAAATAGTTTTGGTCCACACTTTGGCAAAGGCAGAATCAGGATGAAATCCAAGTTTTCTTTCACTACAGTGCTCCTTGGACTCTGATATTTTGTGTGCTGGCTAGAGCACATACTCATCATTCAATAATGTTCTTTTCCTTCCCATTTCCTGGCCCTGAGTAATATTCTAATCCAACTTAATTGGCAAATTGGAGGAAGGTGGCTGTATCAGGAAAGGAGAGTTACTACACTCATTTGCCATGTTGGATGTGGCCCCTGAGCATCTAACTTCCCTGATATTAATGATAATGCATTCACATAGAATTTCCTTCCTTCCTTCCTTCCTTCCTTCCTTCCTTCCTTCCTTCCTTCCTTCCTCTCTCTCTCTTTCAATATATATTTATTTATTTGAAAGTCAAAGTTACACACAGAGTGAAGGAAAAGCGGAGAGAGAGAGGTCTTCCATTCGCTGGTTCACTCCCCAGTTGGCCGTAACAGCTGGAGCTACGCCAATCTGCAGCCAGGAGTCAGGAGCCCCCTTCCGGGTCTCCCACATAGGTGCAGGGGCCCAAGGACTTGGGCCATCCCAGGCCATAGCAGAGAGCTGGTTCAGAAGCGGAGCAGTGGGACTCAAACCAGCACCCACATGGGATGCCGGCACTGAATGCTGCGGCTTTACCCACTATGCCACAGTGCTGGCCCCATATAGAATTTTCTTTCTAGTACATTTAATAGCCCTCTAATTTGGTACATAATTTTAATTATGTGATCATAAATCTTTTATTTTCTTATCATATAGTGTACCTTTACCCACTTTGTATGCCTAATATCAGCCGTGTCATATTAGCCCTACTTGTAACTTGTGCTATTTTGTTCTCTTTACTTACCCTCCTTTTTCTTTTTTTATTCTCTTCTTGAGGCCACCCGATGTAACGGTCTGGTCAGACATACTGAGAGGCTTAGCAGAGAGTTATCAATCAGGAAGCAAATTCATGAAATGACTACCTAAAAATCCTTGTTGACTTGGGAGAGAAAAGGTGGATGAGGCTCATACTTAGCTTGAGAGGCACATGGTGAGGGATGCAACTAGGGCTGTGACCAGAGGCATTCTGGCCTAGAGTACTTTCCTCTGTGTTCTCCATGGCTCTAGAGAACAGAGGAAATGGAGAGGGACAGGAGAGAAACAGGAACCCTTGACTGTGTAGGGACCAATTATTGTGCCTGCCTAATGTACAAAAGCAACAGAATAATAGAGTTTCAGAAACTGATGGGATCCTAAAGGTCTTCTTGTAAACTTTTTTTTAAATGAACGAGGAAGTAAGGCCAGGAAAAGTCAAACCAAGCCTTTGACCCAGTGCTGAGTGGAGCTGTGGAATGTCATCTCTATGGTTTTCATCTTTGTTTATGCAGTTGCACGAAAGAGCCCAGGGCACGAGGCTAGATTGTATTCAAAATGCAGTCAGAAACAAGAAAGCAAATGATATGATACACGATTAAGATGACAACTCCTTCTGCTATGTGGAGAATGAATTAGATTAGCCTAAGCATAGAAATTGAGAAAGAAGTTAGGAGACTATGTCAGCAGTCCAGAAAGGAAATGATTGTGCCTGGGAGAGGGAAGATGGTGAGGCTGATGAATTTCTTCTTCTTCTTCCTTTTTTTTTTTTTCCCGCAGGCACAGTTAGTGAGAGAGAGAGAGAGACAGAGAGAAAGGTCTTCCTTCCGTTGGTTCACCCCCCAAATGGCCACCAAGGCCGGTGCGCTGTGCCGATCCGAAGCCAGAGCCAGGCGCTTCCTCCTGGTCTCCCATGCCGTGCAGAGAGCTGGACTGGAAAAGGAGTAACCGGGAAAGAATCCGTTGCCCTGACTGGGACTAGAACCCGGGGTGCTGGTGCCGCAGGCAGAGGAGTAGCCTTGTGAGCTGCGGCACTGGCCAAGGCTGATGAATTTTGAAGTTAAAATATAGAAGAGTATTGATAGGTTCTGTGACTCAGTGGGTTAGGCCACTGCTTGGGACACCTGCATTCCATATTGGAGTCTTGGGACTGAATCCTACTTCTGTCTGCTAATAGGAGGCAGTACATACTGGCTCAATTATTTGGGTTGCTGCCATTCATGTGGGGGAGACCCAGGTGAAGTTTCTGGCTCCTGGCTTCAGCCTGTCCCAGTCCTAACTGTTGTAGCATCTTGGAACATAAACTAGCAAATGGAAGATATCTCTCTTGTGCTCACTCCCTCTTTTCCTTTCTTTCAGATAAGTAAGTAAGTAAATACATAAATAAAAACCTTAAAAATAGAAGATTTGATGGATTAGAGTAGGAAACAAAAATACAGGAAGAATAAAAGTTTTATGGTATGAACAATTGGGAAGATATAAGTATAGTGTCTAAGAGACATGAGAAGGGGTGAAAATGTGATTTAAAGTTGGGAGGGTTAGAGTAGAGGGATGGTGGGAAGGAAGTTTGAGACTAAATATGAAGATTTGCTCTCATTTGACTTCATATCAGTGGTTGAAGCTGCATGTCCAGGTCCTTTTGGTATGGTCTGTTTCCCTGAACCCTACTGAATACATAAGGCAGTTCTTTGCCACGAGGATATTTATTTATAAAGGATACTATGTTAAAGACTTATCAGTTATCTACTTTTGGAAGGTCAAGCTAAGGAGATGAGATAGGGAGATAGCTTCCACTTCTGATTGCCTTATATCCATGCAGAAATGGAATTAGATCAAAACTACAACGTGGTATCATTTCACTCCTATTAGAATGGCTGTTATCAAAAAACAAAAATGCTGGTGAGGATGTAGAGAAAAGGAACTCTAATATGCTGTTGGTGAAAATGCAAATTAGTAAGCCATTATGAAAAACATTATGGAGGTTCCCTGGAAAACTACATATACATCTATTGACCCAGCTGTACCACTTCTGAGTATATATCCAAATGAAATGAAATTGGGAGATACTCACTCTCTCATGTTCATTTCAACACTAGTCACAGTAGTTAAGGTATGGAATCAACCTGCATGTCCATTAATAGGTGAAGATACACTGTAGTTTATATATGCAATAGAATATTACACAGGCATATAAAAGAATGGAATCCTGACCTTTGTAGCAAATGCATGGAACTGGATATCATTATGTTAAGTGAAATAAGCCAGGCACAAAAGAACAGATGAATGTTCTCTCCCATATGTGGAAAGTTTTTTTTTTTTTTTTTTAAGTTAACCTGAGGAGCCTGCTGTGGCATAGTGGGCTAATCTGCCACCTGAGGTGCCAGAATCCCATATGGGCAATGGTTTGTGTCCTGGCTGCTCCTCTTCCTATTCCAGCTCTCTAATATGGCCTGAGAAGGCAGTGGAAGATGGCCCAAGTGCTTGGACCCCTGCACCCATGTTGGAGACCTAGAAGAAGCTCCTGGCTCTTGGCTTTGGATTGGCGCAGCTCTGGCTGTTGTTGCCATTTGGAGAGTGAACCAGCAGATGGAAAACCTATCTGTCTGTGTCTCCCTCTCTCTGTAACTCTACCTCTCAAATAATTTTTATTTTATTTGTTTTTCAAATAATTTTTAAAAAGTCAACCTGAATGGGCTAGCATCTGATTCTGATTCATCGATGCCAGTTCATTACCATTGTGCCTACCCTTCCAGGAATAGCTCAGTCTTTGCATCTCCTGTGTGTGTGTGTGTGTGTGCGTGTGTGTGTGTTTCTCAGCCCTTCGGTGTTACTTTCATTTGAAGTCATGGTTCTCATAGGTTTACACCATTTATTTCATAAAGCTCATTGACTTTCTTATGATATTGGCATATAGTTGTTTTCATCTTTACTTAAAATATTGACTTTTTTTTTTTTTTGCAAATCCCCTGTACAGCTCATGTACTGGCCATGTATTTATTGATCAATGCATCCAGATGAACTCAGCATCTCATAGCTGCTGGATACTCACACAGTGCGACTAACCCTGTTTGCTGATATTTTGTTCACTGTGCCCATCTCTAAGCAATCCCATCCTATATGGCCTTGATTCACCCCCATCTCCTGTCTCAGAGTCGTTTTTGTCACCTCAGGTTCACCGGGGCATTACCATGCCAGTACCCCTTAGGATGCTTGGTTAGTTCTTCGTATTAAAGGGACAGTGGGATGTCTTGCTTGCCAGCCAATTTAATATAGTCTGACATTCCTGGCACACTGAATTAAGGTGGAGGAGCTAACAGTCCCAGAGAAGAGTCCGTTTCTATGAAGATTAGAACAAGAAAGTGACAGAGCACACAGAACTTTTATTTCTTCTTATATTTAAATATAAAGAAGACAGTAATTAAGCCCAATGCGAAGATGAGTTCTGATTGTTAATTGCCGAGGGAGGTGCAGTGTTTTAATTTGTCCTGGTTCATTTGTGGAACTAGGCAGACAAGGTACATGTTCTGTGCTCTTGCCCATGGATAATGCTGACAATTTGAGAATTAATCATTTTTGGATGTTCCTGATTTATCATTTTAAAATGTTACTGCAGTGTTTTTCATCACTCTGACTGGAAACTGAGGAAAACATGTGGCTTTTTATCTAAGAGCATGTGCCTAGAGTCATGGTTTTCATAGGGCAAATTGGCTTACAGTTTTATTAAAATAGCCTTCAGATTATTTAATAGTCTTGAATATTTCACTCATGGTTTGTTGGTTGAGTCAGTCAACTGAACAGTTAGCATTTAAGAACAAGAAGCCCTGTGGTGCTCTGTAAAGCATTTAATAGTCCTGTGTCTAATGATAAAGCTGTTTGAACACATCATGGTGTGCACTGGTATAACTGACTCTCTTGTAGTAGGGGGAGCATTTAATTTATTTTGGATATTGTTTTGTAAGTAATGATGAGGTCAAATGGGGGAGGAAGAGCTTAGCTCACTCAACCCATTGTTTACTCCTTTAGTTGAGCAACTGTACGATATGGTGCACTGAGCTAGTAATCAGGAATACCGAAGCACTGGGCAGGAGTTGAACTCACTCCTCCAACTGAACATTTACAGCTAGGAAACTTAAAAATGCAGATGCCTAGGCCCTATCTAGACTTTGATATATTTTTAAAAACTCCCCAGGTGAATTTGGTATCATCCAGAGTTGAAGACAACAAATATGAAGTATAATTTGTTTTCAATGCATTTGGGATATATGTGGGAATATGGGACTTCTATATGTAGCTATTATTGCATCATTTTAGCTCCTTACACAGACAGCATGTAAACATCAAGGGAAAGGCATGGTCAATGTAACTACCTTACTGAAGGGAGTAACAGATTCCTAGAGACCAGGTTAGTCATGGGGGGTAGATTTGAATCTAGGCTTTAAGGATGAGTAGTATATACATAAACAAAGATGAGAAGACAGAGCATTCTAATAGACTAGCATAAACCTTAGCTGAAAGGCATGAGTGTGTAAGGTGTGTGCCAGATGTCAGCTGGATATTAACTGGAAGGTAGTGAGAATCAGATAGTCCTGCATAGGATCTTAGGCTCATCTATCTGGATTTGGGTCCTGTACATTTTATATATAGCTGTTTACATTGACAAAGTATTTCACTTCACTGAACTCTAGTTCTAATATCAGCCAAATGTGGGACAGGAGTTCCTGTCACATTGTTTGGAATTAGTAAGTAATGTGTTTATCAGCACTCAGTAAACTACAGAGCCATGCCCAATCATCTCCATTGTTACTGCCTGTCAGAGGGGAAGGCTTTGAAGGTTTTAGAGCAGAAGAGCGAATTATAAAACGTATTAATGGTTCATCTTATTTGCTTATAATGAAAGAAATAGTGAAACATTAATGTGTATCAGTATTGAATTACTTAATGTACTGTGTTTAAAGACTAGGAATTAAATCTTCAAAAAAGAAGATCACTTTAACTGTCCATCATGACTACCATGGAGACAATGCCTGAGAAAGAAAAATGTGAGTATACATGCTTGCCTAATAATTAGCTGCACAATGCAGTGCATAACCACTATTTAATGAATCTTTTTTGTTAATTAATATCCCCCAGAGTACTGTACTTATTGTCACTTCTTGAAGGATTCACTCTTATTACTTTTATTTAATATGACCAACTTTTGGGATATCTATACATTTAACTTGGTGTGCTGTCCAATGTGGTATCCACTGATCATAGGGTTTTTTTTTTTCATACATTGTGTCTCCCATGAACTTTTTGAAGACCCTTTCTATGCATAGATTGCAAAAATTTTCTGCAGCACAATAACCCTATCTTGTAATTCCATTGCCCATGAATTTTTTGAAGTACCCCTGTATGATCTAAGTAAACCTGCTGGCATCTATCCAGAACTACCTCAGATGCTGTGAAGATCACTGTAACTCTCTTTTTATTTGGATGATACACACACATTTTATAAAGATGGAGGGAGAACCAAGGAGTACAGAGGCAGTGTTTTCCAGTTTCATTTTGTTTTAGGTTATACCCATGATTACTTAAATTACATTTGAAGTCTTAATTTTGTGAACTTGGAATTCCCTTATGTCTCCTTATTAGCTTAGTCCCACTGAAAAATATTAACACTGATTTGAGGGGTGGTGAACAGTGTAAAATATATCTGAGATATATAGAAAACCTATTAATCATTTTTGTTGTTACAAAGAAGATATTTATGCTAGAGAAGACCAGGAATTAAGTGAGGAGGGGAGTGAATAAAAGTGTATCATCAGTAAAAGACAACTGAATGCCTTTAGTCTGGAATTGACAAGTTGAGTCTTAATGTGGAATGTGTTGGAAATATTGCTGAATATGTATTTTAGTAAAAGATAACCATATGCCAGTTGATACTGGGGTTTTACTTGGTTCTTTAACTCTTTTGGAGAAGAAATTAGAAATAATTTATATTTTCTTCATTTATGTATAATGACATTGAATAAAAATTATTTAAGTTTTTAAAGCGCTTGTATGTAGTTTCTAGCTTCCACACTCTTTACCCTAAAACCAGTGACCTTACTTATGCTTCTCTGCTCTCTGCTTCTATCCACTCCTTTTTACTTCCAACTCTCCCTCTCTATTCGCTCTGCACGTGCACTGATATTCAAACATTTTCTTTCTTTACTTGTTGAGTATGTGTTTGTTATTTTTAGCCAAGGAATTCTTTCCTGCAAAATAAAATGTGGGAAGAGCTCAAATATGTACAACAGATAAGGTCTGAACGGCTCTGATGGAAAGAAGGAAGAGCCCCCAAGGTTCATAAAATTAATGAAGCACAAATTTCAAGCCACTGCCTTCACCTGGATTTGATTCACAATTTTATTTCTCTTGGGGTATTTGTGTTTTTAACCTTGTCTCTCATAATGCAATGTAAAGCTTTTTCTCTTTAAAGGGACACATATATTAATGAGCTGGCAATAGGAGATATTGGGGGTTTGTGTTGACCTCTGTCACAGCATATCTTATTCAACGACATGGCGTTTATTTACAAGTTTTTCTGACACTAGACTTTTAAATACTTGGAAGATAGGAATGGCTAGTGTGATACTTATTTTAGTACATTTAGCACCAAACCAGTATTATCATTCAGTAGGTACTTAATGAATGCATGCTGAATTGAGTTCCATTGTATCTGAGGTGGGGCTTTACTAATGCCTGTGAAATCCAACACACAGGCAGTTGGGCATTTACTCTGATTATATATGCAAGGATGACTCAGCCACGTGGCCATACTTGTTTGTTTAGGATTATCTTCTCAGTAAGTCTTTGTGACGGTTCTCAGAAGAATGTAGCCGCTTATTGAGAATGATGGAAATCCTCTTGAGTCTTGCTGTTTATGTTCGTTGTGGTTATGAAAAACACATGTTTGTAAGCCCCTCGCTCCGTGATTATAATCAGGAGATGGCTCATTCTCTGTCAGAGTTTCCAAAGCCCGATTTTCTTGTGCTATATTCACTTCAGAGTCTTACTAGAGAAACTAGACAGAACCTCTGAAACAGTAAGAGAATTCTGCAGTTTTAGGAGCCATCCTCTATGAGCATTAAACTGATGATATATGAAAAATGGGGTGCTTTTTGAAGGATAAAAAGCATTTAAGAAGTTATTCTAAGTTTGTGAAATCCTTTGGATTTAGAAGTGTTCAACGGTCTCTTTCCCCATGGAGATGTTAATATTTGCACTCATGTTTTATGTAACTTTAATATGACCGTTTCAACCTCTTCGTGAACTTTATTATGGTAAAATTGTTATTGCTTATAATGATTTATTATTGCTTTAGGGGGATTTAGTAACTTCAAGAATGCCAAGTATGAAAAGATTTTATTATCTGTGAACATATTTAATTAGTGTAGGGTAAAAAGAACAGTAAGATTAATACAAACTAAATTAGAACATGGTGTTATCTTTGTGCTGTTGAAGATACGAGGATTGCCTGATGAAACTGATTATATAGTTAGGTTTAGCTGAGTGATAGTAATTCAATAACAACAACAACCATCATCATCATCATCATCCACATTTTTGAAAGCTCATTATGTGCCAGGTACTGTGCTAAATACTTTGAAATGATAACTAACTAAATATGCTTAACAACTCTCTGTGATGGATGTTTTTGTTATCATCCTCATTTTACCAATGAGAACACTAAGGCTTAAGACAGTAAAATAAGGTTCAAGAGCAAATAAAAATTCAAACACAAACAGCATGACTTAGAAATGAGAGTTCTTAAAAATCATTCAACATGAAATGAATATGTATATGCAGATAAAGCCTTAAGTACAGGTTTCCTAATAGAGAAGGAACTAGCCTTGGTAACTTTTTCTTAATAATTTAAGTTACTTGAATGGATAGAAGCTACATGCTTTTCCCATATACTTGTCCTGCTGTGAACAAAAAGAAGCCTCAAATATAATTTACTGAATGAATTTTTAATGTCAGTCACTTGATTTCTTGTAATATTGACTCACTTATTGAATATATACATATCTTTGCAAATTATAAAAATAAATGACTTTAGCATTGCTTTTTCTAAGGCATTGAAATGAGTTATCTTTGCTACTTGAGCATTTATCTATTTTGTCTGAAGGCTAGTTTTTAGTTATGGTAGAAAATCAGAGCTGGCTCAGTACCTTGTATGACAGCAAGGGCTCAGACCTGCCACCTTGCAGTCAATGGGTCTACATTCCTTTGGTGGAAATATTTCAAGATCCATGTGAAATTGCTGCTTTCTGGTCATGCCTGCCTGTCTCTGCTCCTTTATGAATACTCCGAGGCCTTGTTCTGTTCAAGAATCTCATGACCTGTCAGGGTATGCCATGCAGGCTCTGGATGAGTCAGAATCTGCTGGCTGCAAGGTGGTTGTTGGAGTTGTCACAGTGCACAAGAGCTTCAGAGTTCACAGGCACGTGGGAAAGTCAGGCACACTCATCAACAAAGAACCTAGCTGGGAAGAACATGCTAACTTGGTAATTCAACTCCTTTGCAAAGGTTAACTTTTAGTTACAAAAGGCAACATCAGAACAGCTACACCAACACAATAAATTACAACAAGGGTGCAGGAGTGTTTAAAAGGAAAAGTGTCATATTCCAGGATGACCAGCCACATCTCAGAGGAATTCACAGTGATACATGGCATCAGGAAAACTTGCAGTTGTATAGTAAAAAACAGCAAGCAACTCCAGAGATCACTGTGTGTGAATGCTCATGGCGTGACTGCGTCTTTAGAAACACACCAGCCTCTGGGTCTCAGAGCTTTTACCTGTGAATGAAGATGAGCTCATCTCTAAGGCCTTGTCTTAAAGGAAGACATGAGGATTTTTACAAAGCCATGCTTGCATTAAAAACACATGACAATGTTGTTGTTATAAGCAATTGTAATTAAAATAATTGTAAGGGAGATTTGATTATTCAGAAAAAGGGAATTAAAGGAAGAAAGGATCATCATAAGAGGAGGAAAAAAGAGGACAAGTCATGGAGTCACATCTGGGAATACCTCACTGCCTTTCCTTCAGGAAGTGTACGATCTGGCTGGAGACCTTCTCAATGTTGAATAATATTTTAGTTGAAATGAATGAAACAGCTTTAATTTATGAACTACTCTCTCTTCCCTATGAGTGAAAGTGGCTTTGAATGGAAAAATTAGTGGAACCATTTTGTGGTCACATGTGACTATGCTTCAATCTAAACAAAGAATATATGTATTTCTCTAGAAATATGTGCTTCAAGTCTTGACAGCTATTTTTTTTTTATAAAGAAAGGAATGCCACAAATCAGTGTTCTTGGAAATATATAGACAACCTTTAATGTCGGGAAATGCAGTGACGTGTGTGGGAGGACAGGGATATTTGAGTTTGCTAAAAACTTAAAGTATTTTCATGGGTAACAGTGGAGAGAAGGCAGAAGCTAGAGAGAGCAAGTTGTTCTTTTCCCAAATAATTGCAGAGGGGCAATTCCAATACTGTTTTTCCTAAAGGGGCACTTCTTGGTAAATGGTATCTTTCCTAACCTAGTGCTTTTCAAGTGGACTAGAGTCTAGTCATGTCTCTCCTTTAATGCTAGGGTTTCCCCCAAGCTTCATTCAGTAGGTACTTAATTTCCCCCAAACTTCATTGTTCAAGACTGCCTTGTACAGCTATCTGTGGGGAAAAGAGAGGAGTAATTTTTGTACAAGATTTAAAAGGGTTTTGCCCCAATATTGCATTATAAAAATTTTAAACATACAGCAAGCATGAAATAATTTTAAATCAATACTCATATATACCATCCCGCTGTTATCATTAATATTTTACTGTACTTGATTTACTACATGACCGTCCATCAGTCAACATGCATATCATTGTTAGAATTTGTTATAACATTACATTCTAACATTTTAAACATGTAACTGTATGAAATTTTAATGTAAAACATAAATACAGTAAAATGTAGAAATATTGATCATGCATTCATTGAGTTATGATAATCACATGTCTGTAAATCCATATTCCTATCATGCTATAGAACATTACCATCCTCCCAGAAATTTTCTTTGTGTCCTCAATCTATGACAACCTGAACAGAAGAATCACTATTCTGCTTGTTTCTTCATTATAGAAATATGTTTCCCAGTTTTTTTCCCAAGTTCTTGCCCCTGAGTGAGATAAGAATTCAAAGCAGAGGCATAAGTGAGGTGCATAAAGCAGGATTTATTTAAAGTGAGAGAATGTGTATACATTCAAGTATGAGTGTAGGTAACACCTGGAGGAGAAAACCTGCACATGAGAGGCTTGGAGAAGCCTACGAGAGTGGATGGGAAAGGGAAAGGGAAAGTCCAAAAGGAAGGCCTCAAAAAAGCTGCTCCCATATCCAAAAGTCCCCTTAATGGGGAGGGTAGTTCCCTGATTGAATATACAAACAGGGTGGAGTTTGGCTGTGCTTTATTTGTGTGAGGTTTCCTTGGAATTTTGTTTTGTCTTCACAGGGAGTTTAGCTTCCACATATTCATCATGGCTTCTTTCCTCTCATAGTTCCAGAAGAGATGCAGGTGCATTGTGGGAAAGTGGGCCTACTGGGTTGGCATGCAAGGGAGTAGTGTTAAAATGCAAGGTTGCAAGAGACAGAAATTGTGGGAAAATCATGCAGCTCATTTATTCTTGCTTAACACCTTGCCTAGTTCTTCCATATCACTGCCATAGATTAGTTATAACTGTTCTAGAACTTCTTAGTGGAAGCAAACAATATGTACTTTTTAGGTGTAAGACTGCTTTAACTTGACAGAATGTGTTTGAAATTTTTCTCTTTTTAAAGATTTGTTTATTTATTTGAAAGCCATAGTTACACAGAGAGAAGAGAGGCAGAGAGAGAGAGAGAGAGGGAGAGAGAGAGAGAGGTCCTCCTTCAGATGGTTCACTCCCTAGTTGGCTGCAATGGCTGGAGCTGCTCTGATCTGAAGCCAGGAGCCAGGAGCCCCTTCTGGGTTTCCCATGTGGGTGTAGGGGCCCAAGGACTTGGGCCATCCTCCACTGCTTTCTCAGGCCATAGCAGAGAGCTGGATCAGAAGTGGAGCAGATGGGTCTAGAACCAGTACCCATATGGGATGCCGGTGCTTCAAGCCATGGTGTTAACCCGCTGCACCACAAGGCCAGCCCCTGAAATTTTTCTTTGTTGTGTCTGTCAGTAGTTTGGTTCTATTTTATTTCTAACTAGTATTTCATTGTATGACTATACTACTGCTTATCCATTTACTTATTGATAAACACCTGGGCTTTTACAATGTGAAACTGTGAGTGAATCTGCTGTGAACATTCTTGTACAAGTTTTTTGTAAACTTGTTGCCATTTTCTCTGGTAAATGCCTAGGAGTGGAATTATTGAGTCACAGGTCAGTTATATATTTAGTTTTATAAGAAATTGCCATACCTTTTCCAAACTGATCATCCTATTTTATGTTTTTGTCAGCAACATGTGAGAGTTCCAGTAGCCCTATAGCCCCACCACTATTTCATGTTACAAATCTCCAAATTTTAGCTATTCTGGTTGATGTGCAGTGGTATCTCATATGGCTTTTATTTGCTTAAAAATGATGTTTTAATTTCTTAAAAATTGAATAGGTGAAAAGAAGCGATAGAAAGTCTGAATCCTGAGTACAAATGGATGTTGTTATAGAAATGGGGAGCTTACTAGCTAGATTTAAAAGCTCATTTGAATAGGTAATATATATAAATTTACGGAGTCCAAGTTAAGAGAAGGAAATTGAAAAACATTTTTCAATGTCAGAATCAGCTAATAATTAAGGGAATATATAAGGAGAAAATCTTAGCTAATACTAAATGAGAATGCTGTAGAATTCTGGTTAAAAGAAATGCTTTAGAAATGATACAGAATTCTGGTCAAAAGAAATTAGGAAGCATAGAAAAACAGATGAGTTATAATGGTTGCTACCTGTAGTGTGTATATTTTAATTTATTGGTATTTCTCTTTAATAAAGCAGTTGAAATATTTTATTTTGCAATTCTAATAATTTTATCTTGAAGAAATGTTCAGCCATAGGCATTAGTCATCAGGTATACAAAACACAGGTAGACTTGATAATAACCTTTTTGCTCAAAACATGGTGTTGAGTTTTTTGTGCGTAATAACATTTAAAAAAACTTTAAGATCTTTTAAGATGGCAGAATAGTTACAGGATGGTCTGATTTACGTGGGGTGATATTTAAAAAAGGAGAGAGAGTACACTCTCAAGATAAAGCTGCAAAGAGAGCCGCAGTGGGAGACCCTGCAAGAGCAGTGGAGGCAGTCTGGACCCATATTGAGTGAGCAAATACACAACAGAAGGCCCACTGACTTGGATACAGGGAAGAGGACATCTGCCCTGGCAAGCCAGGAGAGAGGGTACTCCATGGGCCCACGGTGCTGCTGATAAATGTGAGGGAGAACTTGGTGAACTGCTTTTGGAGTTCCACATTGATCTCCCATGACAGCAGGTGATCGATCACTCAGAGGAAGGAAAAAAATGTGGCCTGTCTCTCGCCCTCCCCATTTCCTCCTACAGCAGAGAACTTCAGCCAGTGAGAAGAGAGCTGATGCCATTTTTGGACACAGGCAGGTAGCCACTGCTGATCTACCATACATGCTCCCAGAAATATCTAGGGTCATCCTCTACCCTGTTGTTGAGGGCCACAGTAATTTGGAGGAAGTTGAGGAGGAAGGTCTCTACCCTGCCAGTTGCACTGCACTGGTTGTCCAGCAATGGAAGGGGAGGGAAGTGCCACCTGTGAGACTCTCCTGCCCACCTAGCACAATTGAGAAACTACTGGGGCTGCATCAGGTTGGTACTTTACCTGTCTGTGAACAACGATCTAACCAGAGAGAAAAACCCACCATGCACACTGACACCAAATCTGTTGGGAGGACTACACATAGATAACAGCTCTGGGAACACCTTAGTTTCCTTATAGACAAGACTTGCTGGCATGGTGGAGAGGCCTCACAGGCATCACATGACCCAGAGAGCCCTGGGATTTGAGCCTGAGAAAATAGAGACTGCTTAGGAGGAGGCAGAACAGGTTCTGGGCAACCACAGAACACTTTTCTATGCTCTCTGAGCTCCTAAGTTTCCTATAGCAGCTCATAGCAGAGAGAACCATACTCACAGGAAAAGACTCCACAGATCAAATGTTCATAAAGCAGTGTGGATGATTGCTTAACACACTGGGGACTAAGATCCTGGGTGTTTCTTGACTGGGAGGAGAAGGGATGGTTGAATGAAAATTTTTCCCATGAAATTGAGATCTTAAAGAGAAATCAAAATGAAATACTAGAAATGAAGATTCAATAGATCAAATAAAATATGCAGTGGAAAGTCTTAACAACAGAGTAAGTGAGGCCAAAACTACCCACAGTAAAACATAAAGAGAGGAAACACCAGATTACTTCCAGAGGATCTCCAATTAGACTCACAGTGGACTTCTCATCAGAAACCCTACAGGCTAGGAGAGAATGGTGAGGTATATTCTAAGGCTTAAAAGAAAAAAACTTTCAATCCAGAGTATTGTACCCTGCAAAGCTCTCATTTATGGATGAAGGTGAAATAAAGACCTTCCATAACAAACAAAAATTGAAAAAATTTGTCACCACTCATCCATCCCTGCAGAAGATACTTAAGGATGTATTACACACAGGAACACAGAAACATGGTCATCACTAGGAAAGAAAGTGAAGGCAGAAAATCTCTCAGTAGAAGTACAAAGGAAATCTAATATAAAAAATAGGAATATTTTTGGAAAAAATGGCAGGGCAAAGTTGTTACTTATCAATAGTCACCTTGAATATGAATGGCCTCAACTCTCTAGTTAAAAGACACTGACTGGCTGAATGGATTAAAAAATAAAACCCATCTATTTTCTGCCTACAAGAAACATATCTCACAAAGAAAGATACCTGAAGAATGAAAAGTTAAAGGATAGAAAATGATACTCTATGCCAACAGAAAGCAAAAAAGAGCTGGTGTAGCCATCCTAATATCAAACAAAATAGACTTTAACACAAAAACTGTTAAAACAGACAAACAAGGGCACTATTTAATGATTGAAGGATCAATTCAACTGGAAGAAGTAACTATTATAAATGTGTATGCACCTAGTTACAGGGCACCAGGCTATTTAAAAGAAATGTTACTGGATATAAAGGGAGACTTAGACTCATCAACCAGACAAAGGCAGCAAGGAAACAAAAGAGTTAACCAATTCTGTAGACCAAATGAACCTAACAGATATCTACAGAACTTTTCATCCTACAGCTGCTTAATACACATTCTTCTCACCAGTATATGGAACTTTCTCTAGGATTGGCATGCTAGGCCATAGAACAATTCTCTTTAAATTCCAAAAGATTGAAATCATACCATGTATATTCTTTTACCACAATGGAATAAAGTTGGAAATCAGCAACTAGGAATCTTTAGAACATATGCAAACACATGGAGACTGAACAATATGCTCCTGAATGAAAAGTGGGTCACTGAAAAAATCAAAAGAAATAAATAAATTCCTTGAAACAACTGAGGATGACAATACCACATATCAAAACTTATAGGATACAGCAAAAGCAGTGTTAAGAGGAAAGTTGGTAGCAGTTGGTGCCTACATCAAAAATTTGAAAGGCACCAAGTAAATGAGCTATCAATGTATCTCAAGGATCTAGAAAAACTACAAAAGCAAACCAAATCCAAAACTAGTAGGAGTAAAGAAAAAATTAAAATTAGAGAAAAAATAAAGACTAAACAAAAAAATGTAAAAGTTCAAAATGAAGAGCTGGTTCTTTGAAAAAATAAAAAAAAATTGACATATAATTGGCCCAACTAACCAGAAAAGGAGGAAGCAGACCCAAATAAATAAAATAAGAGATGAAAAAGGAAATATAACAGCAGACATCACAGAAATAAGAAGAATTACCAGAAATTAACACAAAGAGCTGTATGTCAACAAACCGGGACACCTAGAAGAATTGGATAGATTCCTGAACACATGCAACCTACATAATTGAGCAATGAAGACATAGAAAACCTAAAGAGACCTTAACCAAGACAGAAATTGAATCAGTACTAAAGACCCTTCCAGGAAAAAAAAAAAAAAGCATAGGACTGGATACTTTCAATGCTAAATTTCGCCAGACGTTTAAAGACAAACTAAGTCTAATTGTTCTCAAGCTATTCAAAACAACTGAAATGGAGGGAATCCTCCCAAATTCTTTTTATGAAGCCAGCATTACCTTAATACCTAAACCTGAAAAGGATACAATAGAGAAAGAGAACTACAGACTAATTTCCCTGATGACCATAGATAAAAAAATCCTCAACAAAATTCTAGCCAATCAAATCTAACAACACATCAGAAAGATTATACACCCAGATCAAGGGGGATTTATCTTTGTATTCAGCGATGGTTCAACATTTGCAATTCAATTAATGTGATGCATTAACAAACTGCTGAACAAAAACCATATGATTATCTCAATAGATGTAGAGAAAGCATTTGATAAAATACAACACCCTTTCATGATGAAAACTCTAAGCATCTTGGGCATAGAATGAGCATTCCTCAACACATTCAAGGCAATTTATGACAAACCCACAGCCAGCATCTTACTGAATGGAGAAAAGTTGGAAGTATTCCCACTAAGATCCAGAACCAGTCAAAGATACCCACTCTCACCATTGATATTCAATATACTCCTGGAAGATTTAGCCAGAGCCACTAGGCAAGAAAAGAAATCAAAGGGATACAAATTAGGAAGGAAGAAGTCAAACTGTCCCTATTTACAGATAACATGATTCTATATATATGGGATCCAAAAGACTCAACCAAGAGACTATTGGAACTCATAGAGGAGTTTGGTAAAGTAGCAGGTTATAAAATCAAGACACAAAATCAACAGATTTTGTATACACAGACAATGCCACGGCTAAGAAAGAACTTCTAATATCAATCTCACTTACAATATCTAACAAAAATAAAATATTTTGGAATAAATGTAACCAAAAATGTCAAAGAGCTCTATGAGAGACTCACACAACATTAAAGAAATAGAAATAGAAGAAGATACAAAAAAAAGTTCACGGATTGGAAGAATCATATCATCAAGATGTCCATATTACTGAAAGCAGTTTACAGATTCATTGTGATCTCAATCAAAATACCAAGGACATTCTTCTCATATCTAGAAAAAATCATGCTGAAATTCATATAGAAACACAGGAGACCCCAAATAGCTAAAGCAATCTTATACAACAAAAATAAGGCCGGAGGAAACACTACACCAGATTCCATGGCACACTACAGGGAAGTTAAAACAGCCTGGTAATGGTACAAAAACATATGAATAGAACAATGGAACAGAATAGAAATTCCAGAAATTAACCTAAACATCTACAACCAAATTATCTTTGACTAAGGAGCTAAAACCAATTCCTCGATCAAGG
Organism: Oryctolagus cuniculus; assembly: GCF_964237555.1. Taxonomy (NCBI): domain Eukaryota; kingdom Metazoa; phylum Chordata; class Mammalia; order Lagomorpha; family Leporidae; genus Oryctolagus; species Oryctolagus cuniculus. The sequence goes on from NC_091439.1 coordinate 14,872,420, forward strand.
ACAGTCCCTCAACAAATGGTGCCGGGAAAACTGGATCTCTACTTAGAGAAGTATGACTCAAGACCCCTACCTTACACCTTACACAAAAATCCACTCAAAATGGATTTAATAACTAAATCTATGACCTGATACCATCAAATTATTAGAGAACATTGGGGAAACCCTGCAAGACAGGGGCATGGGCAAAGAATTCTTGGCAAAGGTCCTAGAAGAAGGCAATCAAAGTCAAAGTTAACAATTGGGATTACATCAAATTGAGATGCTTCTGTACTGCAAAAGAAACACTCAGCAAAGTGAAGAAGCAACTGACAGAATGGGAGAAATTATTTACAGACTATACGACTGATAAAGGATTAATAACCAGAATATATAAAGAGGTGAAGAAACTCAGCAACAAAAAAACCAAACTACTCAGTTATTAAATGGGCAAGGGACTTAAACAGACATTTTTCAAAAGAGGAAATCCAGATTGCCAACAGACACATGAAAAAATGCTCAAGATCACTTGCTCTCCTGGAAATGCAAATTGAAACCCCAATGAGAATGGCTTTCATACAGAAATCAACAAACAATAAATGCTGGTGAGGATGTGGGGGAAACGATACCCTAACCCACTGTTGGTGGGAATGTAAACTGGTAAAGCCACTGTATTAGACAGTATGGAGTCATCTGAGAAATCTGAATGTAGACCTACCATATGACCCAGCCATTCCACTCCTGGAATTTAACTAAAGGAATGAAATCATCATATGAAAGAGTGATCTGTACCCCCATGTGTATTGCAGCTCAATTCTCAATAGCTAAGACATGGAATCAACCCAAATGCCCAACAACTGAACACTGGATAAAGAAGTTATAAAGAAAATAAAGAAATCATGGAATGCTCCACAGTGGTTAAAAAAATCCAGTCATTTGCAAAAAAACAGATGAAACTGGAATACATCATACTTAGTGAAATAAGCCAATACCATATATTCTCCCTCTCCTGTGATAACTAATAGAGCACCTAAAATGCAATATGTGAACAGCCCTTTTTTTCATACTATTTGTTGAACTCTTTACTATCATATAGATAATCATATGTGTATAATGTTAATTGAAAATAGATCTTAGTGAAAAATATGAGTGAGAATTAGGAGGAAGTGTGGGAGTGTGGTGGAGAGGGTGTGGGCATGGTGGGAAAAATCACCATGTTTCTAAAACTGTAATTGTGAAATATATGAAGTTTATAGTTGTAAAACTGTATAGTTCTGCATACATTCCTATGGACTTACTTCTAAGGGTACAGTGTAAAAATTTGCTGTGGGGTCCCAAATTCCCTTAAGCTGGATGGTAAAAATGGTATTTAAGTGTTAAAGTGATCATGTGGAAGGCGTAAGTGTTAAAGTGATCATACAGATAGGATTACTTGTTAAAGTGATCCTATAAATGTTTAAGTATTTGGTAATAATAATAGAGTTAAAAAAGAATGAATGCTGCAACATAGGAAGCAGTCCATACAGCAGACTCATAGAATGGCAATAGCTTTAAGTAGCACTGTGACCTCCGAATCAGCCCTATAGGCATTCTGGTCTAGTTGAAAAGCCCATGAGAGCATTTTAGGCATGAAAAGCCAAGACATTGTTACGAAAATTATCTTACATGATGGACCTATGTGGGAGAGACACTAGTGGAAAGAAGTGGTCATCAAAGAAGGATGTACTTTTCTCTGAAGGGAGGAAAGAACTTCCACTTTGCTTATGGCCTTGTCTAAATCCTGAAGGAATTTGTGGATTCAAAAGTTTTCCATAGCTTTGGCGGTTCATGTCAAGAGCCTTGGGTGATCAGTGATGTCATACATAAGAGTGTTAATTGTTAAATTAACAACAGGAGTCACTGTACACTAACTTCCCAGGCAGGATCTCTCTACTCAGAGTTGGATATGACAGTTAATAGTAAAATTTGTCCTCAAAGATTTACTTCATTTTAATGTATTAAATGGAGGATATTCTTATGTTCGTAAGCTACAGTATATGTAAGTGCTTGCAAAAGATGTATCATTCTTGGTTATTCTTCATAGTTAATTGTTTCTCAAAAAAGAATGCTTAAAAATAAAAAAAATACTGTAATAAATACCTAGTAAATAATTTTAAAAAAAGAACACTAACACACCTATATATATATATATATATATATATATATATATATAAATTTTGTTTCTGTTGGTTTCCCTGGTATTAATAATTTAGGATAACTTAAAATATCACTCCAATTATTCCAAGGTGATTTTTTAAAAATAAAGAGTATATATTTAAGGGATATTTTATTAATTTTACATCTACTCATAATGTCTGTTTATATAATTCACTTTTTATAATGCTCTGTGAGATTTATTATGGCTTCTAAAATTTTAATTTCATAGTTTCAGCATGTTAAATGAGAAATTACATTAATTACTTAGCAATGTTTCTCTGTTTCTATTTAAGGGTCTACATTAGATGTAATGAAGCAAGATTTTTTTCAAGAGGCAAAAAATCTCATTGCTGAACATGAGAACATAAAGGAGGTTAATGCTTTGTATTTACCTATTATTTTTAGAAATTAACCATTTTGTACACTAGAATGATTATTCCAAAGCTTTACATGAGCCCTAATTTGGTATAAATTCTGTGTAGATGAGAAAATGAAATCTTTCTAGCTTTAAAAATTAATTTATTTCAAATGGCATTTAGAAATTTTTTAGGGGCTGTGGCTGTGGCATACAAGGCTAAGCTTCCACCTGTGGCTCTGGCTTCCCATGTGAGCACTGGTTTGTGTCCTGGCTGTTTCTCTTTCTATCCAGTTCTCTGCTTATGGCCTGGGAGGGCAGTGGAAGATAGCCTGGGTGCTTGGGCCTCTGCACTTACATAGGAAAACTGGAAGAATCTCATTGCTCCTGGCTTTGGATTGGTCCAGCTCTGGCTGTTGGGGGCATTTAAAATTAAAAAAAAGGTTAAAAGATTTTTCAGTTATATTAATTAGTTATATTTGTATAATTTTCACCTTTAGTACGTTTTTAATGTTTTGATGAAATATAACAGAAATATTTGGATTTATTATCTCAAAAGACTATCCTTTTAAACAAAGGGATTATTTTAGACAAAGATAAACTAGAAAATATACTGAGAGATGCTTTTCTTCTATGCCCTTAGCATGACATGCTTGCTTCTATCTTCTCCCATATCACTTTGTATTAGCACTGTCTGTCTGTCAGTCTGACAGCTCCTCCAGGGCAGACTGTCATTTTTGAATTTCCATCTCTAGTAACAAGCATTGTTCTTGGCTCAATAAGTATTTGCTGAATGTCATGGAATTGGAAGGTGAGAATAAGGGGTGAGAAGGAAACGGACAGGGAAGAGACAGGGGAGGGTCAGCACGAGGGGAATTTGAAGAAGGGCATCTAGAGATATCAGAAATTTGGTGGAGGGATAGCTATTTGACAAATGGGCTTTTAGGCAGACAGGTAAAGGAAGGGTACATTAGCATGGTTTATTGTGAGTCACACGATCCTGTCCCCTTTTCAAACACATAGAAAATTTTCATTGTAGAATTTCATATAAATATTTAAAATATTTTCTAGTGCTGCTTGGGTGGGCAGAGGACTGTAATTTTTCTTTATGTTACTTTTGAATAACTCTCTATGCTGAGACTGGCACTGGTGGGTTTAATCTGTAATCAGCTTTGTTAACATTGCTTAACTAAGGTTTTCTTTTAATAATTTTTTTACTTTCTTTGTCTTCATATTTATTAATGAGAGAAACAATGAGTACTTATTATATGTTTTGGGAAGGAATGGACAATTTAAAACAAAGCAATTATTTCTAAATATTTCTAAACATTTTAAAGCCTCTTGGAATAAAAGACAAATTTTTATCCTCAAAAAAAATCCTACAACTCAGAAAATGTAATGAAAAAATATATATGAGAAAAAGATAATATTTAGGAATATTTAGAGGTAATTATAATACAAGCTAAAGTGAAAAGAAATTTGGAAATTTTTAAACAAAGCAAGTACTATATACAGCAGTGACCTAAAACACACAAAGTTTTAAAGACTTTGTTATAAACCTTTCCTAGAATTTTTTTTTCAAACTCCCCTATGATCATATTAATTCCATCTATCTTTTTTTATTTAACTTTTATTTAATAAATATAAATTTCCAAAGTACAACTTTTGGATTATAGCTGCTTTTTCCCCCCATACCTCCCTCCCACCCACAACCATTCCATAACCCACTCCCTCTCCCATCCCATTCACATCAAGATTCATTTTCAATTATCTTTATACACAGATCAATTTAGTATATACTAAGTAAAGATCTCAACAGTTTGCACACACAGACACACAAAGTATAGAGTACTGTTTGAGTAATACTTATACTGTTAATTCTCATAGTACAACACATTAAGGACAGAGATCCTACATGGGAAATAAGTGCACAGTGACTCCTGTTGATGATGTAACAATTGACACTCTTATTTATGGTGTCAGTAATCACCCAAGGCTCTTGTCATGAGTTGCCAAGGCTATGGAAGCCTCTTGAGTTCGCCAACTCCGATCTTATTTAGACAAGGTCATAGTCAAAGTGGAAGTTCTCTCCTCCTTCAGAGAAAGGTACTTCCTTCTTTGATGGCCCGTTCTTTCCACTGGGATCTCACTCACAGAGATCCCATTTTCATTTAGGTCATTTTTTTTTGGCAGAGTGTCTTGGCTTTCCATGCCTAAAATACTCTCTTGGGCTTTGTAGCTGGATCCGAATGCCTTAAGGGCTGATTCTGAGGCCAGAGTGCTGTTTTTGACATCTGCCATTCTATGAGTCTGCTGTGTATCCCACTTCCCATGTTGAATCATTCTCTCCTTTTTAAATTATATCAGTTTCGTATTAGCAGAAACTAGTTTCTTTTAATAAATTTAAAATAATTTTCAAATATGTTGATTTTACTGCTAGGCATATGCAATGGAAGACTAACAGTGTTTGCAGTTATGAGGGATATGTCTTAGAATCTTAACCTTTATTAATAATTTTTAAGAAAACTTTTATTTAATAAATATAAATTCCAAAAGTACAACATTTGGATTATAGCAGTTTTTCCCCCCATAACCTCCCTCCCACCCATAAGCCATCCCATCTCCTACTCCCTCTCCCATCCCATTCTTCATTAAGATTCATTTTTAATTATCTTAATATACAGAAGATCAAGAAGATCAACTTAGCATATACTAAGTAAAGATTTCAACAGTTTGCACCCACACAGACACAAAGTATAAAATACTGTTTGCAGTCTAGTTTTACCCTTAATTCTCATAGTACAGCACATTAAGGGCAGAGATCCTACATGGGAATAAGTGCACAGTGACTCCTGTTGTTGATTTAACAATTGACACTCTTATTTATGACGTCAGTAAACACCCGAAGCTCTTGTCATGAGCTGCCAAGGCTGTGGAAGCCTCTTGAGTTCACAGACAAGGTCATAATCAAAGTGGAAGTTCTCTCCTTCCTTCAGAGAAAGGTACCTCCTTTGATGGCCTGTTCTTTCCACGGGGATCTCATTCACAGAGATATTTAATTATCTTGGCTTTCCATGCCTGAGAAACTCTTATGGGCTCTTTAGCCAGATCTGAATGCCTTAAGGGCTGATTGTGAGGGCAGAATGCTATTTAGGGCATTTGCCACTCTAGGAGTCTGCTGTGCATCCTGCTTCCCATGTTGGATCATTCCTTTTTTTTAATTCTATCAATTATTATTAGCAGACATTGGTCTTATTTATGTGATCCCTTTGACACTTAATCTTATCGTTGTAATCAATTATGAGCTTAAACTGATCACTTTAACTAGTAAGATGGCATTGGTACTTGCCAACTTAACAACACCCTAATATTCTTTATTGCTGCTATCATGAATTGGCAACAGTTTAAATTGTTCTAAATCACTTTTGATGAAAAGGAGCTATAACTCTATTTAAAGAACAAATATCATTACTTAGATAATTGCCAATAAAAACATAAAAGATGTATATTTTTCTATTGCTTGTTGTAGACACAATTATGAAGCAAATAAGTGATTAAAATGACAAATATTTATCCTATTATCAATATAGTTTTTTTTGAAAGCTCATCTCCATGTATGACAGTGATTTCTAGTTCAATAAGAAAAAAGTTTGGGGATATTAGCATTTTGTGGACATCTTAAAGTTATGAAATGATGATGGAAAATAATTTCTTTCTCTTTAAAAATGGTGTATTATTTTATTTATTTGAAGGAAGATTGACAGAGAGAGAGAGAGAGAGGAGAAAGTGAGAGAGAGAAAGAGAAAGGAAAGAGAGAGAGGGAGAGAGAGGAGAGAGAGAGAGAGAGAGAGAGAGAGAGAGAGAGAGAGAGAATTGATCTTCTATCCCCCTGGTTCAATCCAAAATTTACCAAAACAGAGAGGGATTGGCCAACTTAAAGCCTAGAACCTGAAACTCCACCTTGGTCTCCCACATCCCACATGGATGCTAGGGACCCAAGCACTTCCACTGCTTTCCCAGACACCTTATTAGGGAGGTGGAGAGGAAGTGGTGCAGCCTAGACTTGAACTGTTACCCTGACATATGATTCTAGCTTTGCAGGTATTAGCTTAACTTATTGGATCCAAACACTGGCCACTTAAGTACATTCTTATATGTTTGAAACTCCAGATTTTTTTTTAAAGATTTTATTTATTTATTTATTTATTTGAGAGATAGAGTTACAGACTGTGAGTGGAAGAGAGAAAGAGAGAGAAAGGCCTTCCACCCACTGATTACACTCCCCAAATGGCTGCAACTGCCGGAGCTGTGCCAATCTGAAGCCAGGTGCTAGGAGTTTCTTCCATGTATCCCATGCAGGTGCAGGGGCACAAGCACTTGGGCCATCTTATATTGCTTTCCCAGGCCCTAGCAGAGAGCTGGATTTGAAGAGGAGCAGCTGGGACTAGATTCCAGCACCCCAGCAGAGGATTAACCTACTGAGTCACAGCCCTGGTCCTGAAACTCCAGCTTTTAAATGGACTTTAGACCTGCATTTAAATGTAGAATACTTGAGCTGAAAGTTGCTACTTCAAATTTTACATTTCTTTTCAACTGGAGTATAAACCCTAATCTTTGTGAAGGGCTTTTGGATGACTACATGAAATAATATCTGATTTAGCTGATTACTCTCCTGTCCCTTATAGTAAATCTCTTACACAGTAAGGTGCTTTGTAAGATGTATTCAGTAGAGATATAATTTATTATTAATTTATTATATATTCAGTAATAAAATTTTATTAAATTTATTTTAATTTTATTTATAGAATAAAGTTCAAGGTACTTCTATAAATGTTTTTAAAAATAAACACCAAAAACCAAAATCTATCAAATACATACCTTTGGATGTTAAAAAAAAGGAAGTACTTGATGTGGTTCATGAACATCAAAAAGCACTCAGAAATATTTGTCCCAAGGAACTTCCCAAAAGTGAACATGTTGAAGAGACCTCACAGCGAACTTGCTTTAAGAAGCCTCAACTTCTTAGTATAAAAGAAAAGCTTGAGTCCACAGCTCATAGTACAGAAGGTAAGTTTTGGGGGGGTTGATAAAGAAGTACAGCAAGCCAGCAGGCTCAAAAGTGATTGCTTCTCATGTGCTTGTCATGGATTTCCTTGTTCAGATCATGGCTGAAACTTTATATCTTAGCCATGAAGGGTAAGAAGGCATGAGTAACAGAATTGCTAATTGTCTGGGGGCCACCAGGAGTTGAGAAGAGAACATCCTACTTAGAAAGAAAAATTTAGGAAAAAAAGAACTGGCCGGCCATGTCTACAGCTTTCCAGCTGTGATAGTCCTTCTAATAAAAATCCTCTGAAAAATGATTGCACTATTGCTAAAGCAATTCTGATTTTATACCCCGAGTTGTCTTGTTGAGCAAGGTAGGTGAGACAGGCAATCTATTTTTAAGTATGTTCTAACAAAACTCTAAAAATATTTTTGGGAGCTATAGAGTTTCTCCCCTTTGAACTATGTATGTATGTATGCATATACTCATCTATAAATACAGGAACAGACATAATCTTAACCATGTGTGTAACTTTGCTGTAGCAGAGTATATGCAAGGCATTCTGCAAACATTGAAGAGTAACTAGGCATGGGCCAGAATGAAAATTTATCAAAGAGATCTCATAACAAATGGCTTTTTAGGAGAAGTTTGCTTAGAGATAAGGAGAGAATAGTGAGAATAGGAAAGGCCATTTTCCTGTCAGAAAGAATAAAACTGGCAGTGGAGACTGTGGAGAGTATGGTTACAGAGAAGTTACTGAGGAGGTTGTACAGGAAAGAGATGGTCCAGGGAAGTGATGGAAGGGCTATTAATGAGGGCAGCAGCGAAGCATGAAGTGTGGAAGAGGGTCAATATATCAGTATTTCTCCTTGTGTCATCTTTGGAAGTCCAGTCCTGAGCAATTCACCTTAATGAAGAATTTACTAGTCAGGTCAATATGAAAAAAATACATATTCCTTTCTTGATGATTCATATTGATCATTAAGTTTGTAACTATAAAGCTATATAGTTCTGCATACATTCCTACGGACTTATTTCTAAGGGTACAGTTTAAAAACTTGCCATAGGGCCCCAAATCCCATTAACCTGGATGGTAAAAATACTATCTTAAGTGTTAAAGTGATCATATAGATAGGATTAAGTGTTAAAGGGATCATATAAGTAAGATCAAGTGTCTGGCAATAATAATAGATAGAAATGAAAAGGATAGAATGTTCCAACCTGTAAACAGTCACAGAGCAGGCTCATATAATGACGAATACTTTAAATAGCACTCTGATCTCAGAATCAACCCTTAAGACATTCTTGTCTGGCTGAAAAACCCATGAGAGCATTTCAGGCATGGAAAGCCAAGACACTGAGTCAAAAAATGTCCTACAGGAAGGATCTCTGTGAGTGAGAACCTAATGGAAAGAAGGTGGCCATCAAAGAAGAATGTACTTTTCTCTGAAGGGAGGAGAGAACTTCCACTTTGTTTGAGGTTTGAGGTTTCAAAAGGCTTCCATAGCCTAGGCAACTCATTTCAAGAGCCTAGGGTAATCACTGACATCATATATATGAGTGTTACTTGTTAAATTAACAATAGGAGTCACTGTGCTTTTACTTCCCATGCTGGACCTCTTGTCCCCAATGAGTTAGATTATGAGAGTTTACTGTAAAAATTATTCTCAAACAGCTTTTTTTTGTGTGTGCCAATTGTTGAAATCTTTATGTAGTAAAGAGTTGGCCTTCTGTGTATAAAGTTAATTGAAACTGAATCTTAATGGAGAAAGGGAATGGGAGAGGGAGGAGGAGATGAAGTGGGAGGGTGGGTATCTGGGAAGAATCACTATATTCCTAAAGTTGCACTTATGAAATTTGTACTCCTTAAATAAAAGGTTTATTTGGGAAAAAAGTTGTATGAAAAAACTATGCATGGGTTTTAAAATTTTTTGCATCAAATTTATACCTTAGTTGCAAAAAAAAAGTTCTGAGAAATAATGAATAAAAGTAACATATACTGTTTTTAACCTAACTATCTCCAGTTCATTTGATGAAACACTCCCCATTTTAAAAAATCTTATGTCACATAGTGAAACTAGTGTTCCTTTAAATATTATTGATTAAATTCAGACGTAGAGGTTATCTTATGATGAATTAACAGATTTTTTAAATTTTTATTTAATAAATATAAATTTCCAAAGTACAGCTTTTGGATTACTATGGCTGTGGGGAGCAATTTGGACTAGACTGAGTTACTGGAATTAAGACTTATTCTATGCATCTGCTCTCCCACAATATGGTGCTGGGAGAGAAGTAAACAGCTTCTACCCAGCTGCCTCTCACCAACTTGACAAGCTGCAGGAGCTGCTCCTGATTGGAGGAGAGCGGCGTGCTCGGCGTGTGGGCAGCTGAGTTAGGATTGGCGGAGGAGGACTATAAAGGAGGAGAGAGACGGCATGCACCAGGAACATCTAAGGGGAACACCTGTGCAGCCCCCGAGAGAGCCGGCCGGCGGTGTGCCACTCCCCTGCGGAAGTGGGGAATGTGGCCAGGGGGAACCGCCCTTCCACGGAGGTGGAAGGGACAGTAGCCAACCCGGGAAGAACCAGCAGCAAACCCGGGGAGGGCCGAGCAGACGAAAGAACAGCGCAGGGTCCTGTGTCGTTCCTCCACGAAGAGGGGGAGCGACATAATGGTGCCGTGACTCGGATAGAAAACTTAGGTCGGATAGGAAACTTAGGAGGGAAGAAACAGGAAGAAGTGGAAAATACCAGAGAGAGAGACTAGCAAAGAGCCTAGGGGAAAGCCGGACGAGAAAGGTGCCGGAAGAAGCTATTGAAAGCCTAGGCATAAACTCGGATATGGACTGTGGGAAAAAAGTTAGGATTGAAAGCGAAAGTGAAAGCTTTCATAGACTCGGATGCGGACTATGGCGGGGAAGCTAGGAGATTGAAGGCGAAAGTGAAACCTGGAGGAGGCTTGGACTCGGATACGGACTGTGGGGAGTAGCCAGGAGAAATGAGAGGAATATTGTTGGAAGAAAACTTAAGGAAACATACCGGGTAGAGAAAAATGTTAGGGAGGATGAAGCCGCGAGTGCAGGCCAAGCCATCTTGGAATTCTTCAAGTCACCCCGGGGAGCAAGAGGCGAAGATCTGGAACCAGAGGCAGAGACGTGGGCCGCCAGAATTCGCCAGGTTAGTCCGGGGAACTTGGACTGAATGCCGGTGGTGGCGGAAACATTCGCGGAAGCCGCCGCGTGCAGAGAGAGCACGGGGCGTTGGCGCGAGGCCGTGGTGCGGGCGCGAAGTGCGTGGAGACCGCGGAGCGTGCGCGCAGAGCCGGGAACCCGCCGGCGGGGCGAGGCGCCAGGAAGCCGCGCAGAGCTGTGAAGCCGCCACGGGGCGAGGTGCCGAGAAGCAGCCTCGGGGCGGGCGCCGCCGGGAAGCCGCAGGGATAAGAGAAACAGAAGTTTAGAAGTAAAGTGAGAGAAATAGGAATGCTGGAAGATGGAAGTAGAATGGGAGAAATAGGAATGCCCGGACATAGAGAAATAGAGAAATAGAAAGGCCTCCCCACAACATGGCAATTAGAAAGTTTGGATTCGGTCTGCCCGATAAGTGAGGCGATGAGCACCTGCGGCGGCTAGCAGCTTATGCGCCGCAGGTCACCGAAGACAGGCACGAATTAACATCAGTAAGGCCTCCCCACAATACAATTAGGAGGCTTGGATTCGGTCTGCCTGATTAGGCGATAAGCACCAGCAGGCAGCTCGACCAGAGTATGAGCTGCAGGTCACCGAAGATAGGCACGAACCAACACTAATAAGTCTCCCCCACAATACGGCAATGAGAAGGCTTGGATTCGGTTTGCCTGATTGATAGGACTTGTAAGAGCCTGTGGCAACTCTAGCAAGTAGAGCAGAGTGTGTGCCGCGGGACACCGAAGACAGGCGCGTATCAATGCCAAAAAATAAAAAGAAAGGGGGATCTGTGGGGAGCAATTCGGACTAGACTGAGTTACTGGAATTAAGACTTATTCTATGCATCTGCTCTCCCACAATATGGCGCTGGGAGAGAAGTAAACAGCTTCTACCCAGCTGCCTCTCACCAACTTGACAAGCTGCAGGAGCTGCTCCTGATTGGAGGAGAGCGGCGTGCTCGGCGTGTGGGCAGCCGAGTTAGGATTGGCGGAGGAGGACTATAAAGGAGGAGAGAGACGGCATGCACCAGGAACATCTAAGGGGAACACCTGTGCAGCCCCCGAGAGAGCCGGCCGGCGGTGTGCCACTCCCCTGCGGAAGTGGGGAATGTGGCCAGGGGGAACCGCCCTTCCACGGAGGTGGAAGGGACAGTAGCCAACCCGGGAAGAACCAGCAGCAAACCCGGGGAGGGCCGAGCAGACGAAAGAACAGCGCAGGGTCCTGTGTCGTTCCTCCACGAAGAGGGGGAGCGACAATGGCTTTTTCACCACTATAACTTCCCTCCAATCAGCAACCCTCCCATCTCCCATTCCCTCTCCCATTCCATTCACATCAATCATTTTCAATTATCTTTATATACATAAAATCAATCTAGTGTATATTAAGTATAGATTTCAACAGTTTGCACCCACACAGAAACACAAAATGTAAAGTACTGTTTGAGTACTAGTACTAGCATTAATTCACATTGCACAACACATTAAGGACCGAGATCCTACATGGGGAGCAAGTGCACAGTGACTCCTGTTGTTGACTTTTGACACTCTTGTTTATGGCGTCAGTAATCACCCTACGCTCTTGTCATGGGTTGCCAAGGCTATGGAAGCCTTTTGAGTTCGCCAACTCCGATCTTATTTAGACAAGGTCATAGTCAAAGTGGAAGTTCTCTCCTCCTTCAGAGAAAGGCACCTCCTTCTTTGATGGCCCATTCTTTCCACTGGGATCTCACTCACAGAGATCTTTCATTTAGGTGGTGTTGTTTTTTTTTTTTTTGTTTTTTGTTTTTTGTTTTTGCCAGAGTGTCTTGGCTTTCCATGCCTAAAATACTCTCATGGGCTCTTCAGGCAGATCTGAATGCCTTAAGGGCTGATTCTGAGGCCAGAGTGCTGTTTAGGACATCTGCCATTCTGTGAGTCTGCTGTGTATCCTGCTTCCCATGTTGGATCGTTCTCTCCTTTTTAATTCTTTCAGATAGTATTAGCAGACATTAGTCTTGTTTATGTGATCCCTTTGACTCTTAATCCTTTCATTATGATCAATTGTGAACTGAAACTGATCACTTTGACTAGTGAGATGTCATTGGTACATGCCACCTTGATGGGATTGTATTGGAATCCCCTGGTACATTTCTAACTCTACTGTTTGGGGCAAATCCGATTGAGCATGTCCCAGACTTTACATCTCCTCCCTCTCTTATTCCCACTGTTACATTTCACAGGGATCACTTTTCAGTTAAATTTAAACACCTAAGAATAATTGTGTGTTAATTAAAGAGTTCAACCAATAGTATTAAGTAGAACAAAAGAATACTAAAAGGGATAAAGTATTAAGTTGTTCCTCAATAGTCAAGACAAGGGCTGATCAAGTCGCTTTTTCTGATAGTGTCTATTTCACTTCAACAGGAATTAACAGATTTTTGAAAGTCAGCTGATTATGTAATGAAAATGAAGATGTTGAAAAAGTATTGAGGTTTCTAGTGTTAGAAACTGGACAGAAAATATTGAGATGAGAATTCAGATGTCATGGTCTGTTCTTCTTACTATAACAAAATCTCTGAGATTGGGTATGACAAAAACAACATAAATTTTTGTTCATAGTTATGGAGGCTAGAATTCCAAAGGCAAGTAACCAGGGTGTTGGTGTCTAGTGAGGCCCTTCTCTCTGCTTCTCAAGAAGGTATGGTCACTGTGTCTTCACATGGCACAAGGGAGGAAGGAAGAAAGAGCCAGGCAGCTCTCTAGGGTCTTGTTGGTAAGGACATTAGTCTCATTTGTGAGGATTTTGCCTTCCTGACTTAATCATTTCACAAAGACTCTGCCTCTTAATATTGTCACATTGAGTCTTAGGTTGCAACATAAATTTTGGAGGGACACAAACATTTGAACCACAGTAGAATGAGAAGCAGATTTGGGGCAGATGGGAAAAGGGGTTCAGGAAGATATGGAACTGAGTTTTAGATGTAGCAAATAGGCATGCATGTGGAGATAAGCATTAGGCAATTGGAAAAGGATATCTGGCATTTAAAAGGGAGGTAGGGGCCAGTGCCGTGGCTCACTAGGCTAATCCTCCGCCTTGCGGCGCCGGCACACCGGGTTCTAGTCCCGATCGGGGCGCTGGATTCTGTCCCGTTGCCCCTCTTCCAGGCCAGATCTCTGCTGTGGCCAGGGAGTGCAGTGGAGGATGGCCCAAGTCCTTGGGCCCTGCACCCCATGGGAGACCAGGAGAAGCACCTGGCTCCTGCCATCGGATCAGCGCGGTGTGCCGGCCGCAGCGCGCCAGCCGCAGCGGCCATTGGAGGGTGAACCAATGGCAAAGGAAGACCTTTCTCTCTGTCTCTCTCTCACTGTCCACTCTGCCTGTTAAAAAAAAAAAAAAAGGTAGGTAGGCAAAGACTAAAGATAGATATGTGTGGTCATTATCATACTGAAATGGTGAGGTTCATGCCTTTTTCAACCAATGCTCATTTATTTGTGAGGAATAAAAAGATAAAATGTAAGTTACTTGTGCTTAGGGGTTTCAGTTTTGATGTACCTAATTTGTATCTGCTACACTGTGGGATAAGGAAAGTAAATATACAATTATAACATCACATGACTGATAGTATAATGGAAGGAAGATATACCTTTTTTTGGTTAAAGATTTTATTCATTTTTTGAGAGTAAGAGTTACAGACAGAGAGAAAGGTCTTCCATCTGCTGGTTCATTCCCCAAATGGCCATAACGGCCATAATCTGAAGCCAAGAGACAGGTGCTTCTTTCAGGTCTAGCACATGGTTCAAAGGCCCAAAGACTTGGGCCATCTTCTACTCCTTTCCAAGGCCATTAGCAGAGAGCTGGATCAGAAGAGAAGCAGCCAGGATCTGAAATGTCAGTGCCACAGGTGGAGGTTTAGCCCAGTATAACAAACTGCTGGCCATGCAAGTTATATCTTTTTAAAATTAATAAAAATCCTAATTCAGATTCAGGTGTCAGGGATGGATTCACAGAAAATTTAAAGTACTTGATAAATATTGAAGGATGAGTAAGTGTTAGAAAGAAGGAAAATCTTACCTAGTAAGAAGGCCAGTATATCTGAGATATCTGATATCTCAGAAATCTGGATATCTCAGATTATCTGGATATCTGAGAAAGTGATTGTAGTGTATTTGAGGCAACTAAATGATTAGATGATGAGGATTAGGGAGTGATTAGAGATGAAAAAAAAATGTAGTCTGAGGAATATTGAATTTTAACCTAAAATGGAAACCATCCAAGATATTTAAAGGAAAGGTGCAGTGTTCACATTTGCATTTCAGAATGTTTACTGGTAGCAGAAGTGGAATGTGATGTTTTGGAAGCACGGAGACCAATAAAGAGATAGTAATTCATGTGAGAAGGAATGACTTAAATTAAGGCTGTGGCATCAGGGATAGAACTGAACAAAAAGATTTTATAGATATTAAAGAAGTACAGTTCTCTAGAATTTCTTTTTTTTTTATTTTTTATTTTTTTTTATTTTTTGACAGGCAGAGTGGATAGTGAGAGAGAGAGAGACAGAGAGAAAGGTCTTCCTTTGCCGTTTCTCACAGTTGTGCTTTATCACTTTCTTTTATTTTTGTAAATTTTTTTTTTTTTTTGACAGAGTGGACAGTGAGAGAGAGAGACAGAGAGAAAGGTCTTCCTTTGCCGTTGGTTCACCCTCCAATGGCTGCTGCGGCCAGCACGCTGCGGCCGGCGCACCGCGCTGATCCGATGGCAGGAGCCAGGAGCCAGGTGCTTTTCCTGGTCTCCCATGGGGTGCAGGGCCCAAGCACCTGGGCCATCCTCCACTGCACTCCCTGGCCACAGCAGAGGGCTGGCCTGGAAGAGGGGCAACCGGGACAGAATCCGGCACCCCAACCGGGACTAGAACCCGGTGTGCCGGCGCCGCTAGGCAGAGGATTAGCCTAGTGAGCCACGGCGCCGGCCCAGTTCTCTAGAATTTCTTAACAGTAAAGTAGCACATGGGACACTGGGAAGAGCTCAGGCATTGGCTTAGCTCTAAATGGCAGCATGGGAAGCACAGAGAGCAGTTTAGAAGATTGGAGATGTGTTTATGTAATGATAAAACTATCATCTGCAGTAAGTTACAATGTAGACCATATACCTACTGAGGTTTGTAGCTTTAGGTATAGAAGTTGGGAAACAGTATTATTAAAATGTGTTGGTGGTTTCTGGCAGTCTTTGGGAAGTTATAATAACAAAAGAAAGAAATTAAGGAAAATAGTTTTCAGTGAGGAATGATTAGATATACTAGGTATTTATGATCTTGGATTTGAGCAAATAACCACTAACATAACATTGCAGCAAAAAATATATTAAAGATATGTCTTTCACAACCTAGCTCACTATTTCAGAAAATGTCAAGGCTGTCATCATTGGTAAAGTAAGACAAAGGGTAGGGGAACAAAGCAAAAAAGGGAGAGTTTGAAGCTGTATATAAAAAAAATACTTGGTGGTTATTAGAACAAAGAGTTGATGGGGGGCCGACGCCATGGCTCACTAGGCTAATCCTCCGCCTGCGGGTTCTAGTCCCGGTTGGGGCGCTGGGTACTAGTCCTGGTTGCTCCTCTTCTAGTCCAGCTCTCTGCTGTGGCCCGGGAAGGCAATGGAGGATGGCCCAAGTGCTTGGGTCCCTGCACTCGCATGGGAGACCGGGAGGAACTACCCGGCTCCTGGCTTCGGATCGGTGCAGCGCCAGCCGTAGTGGCCATTTGAGGGGGTGAACCAGTGGAAGGAAGACTTTTCTCTCTGTCTCTCTCTCTCACTGTCTAACACTGCCTGGCCAAAAAAAAAAAAAAATTGATGGGAAGCCAATAGACTTTAAGACAATTCTCCTGCTAGAGAAATCGTGAACCTTGACTCAACTGAATGTTCCAAAAGTAAAATAATCTGACTTTATCAGGAAGCATACCACGTAAGTTATATAAGCCTCCAGAAAGATAAGAGGAAGATGAGGCTGAGAAGTAAATAAACAGTTTTCCAGAGCATGGATCTAGGGTCGCTAAAAACAAAAGAAAGCCAAAACCAGCCAACCAACTGACCAGCCATTCAACCAAGCCCAAAACCATGAAGAGGTATGCCTACCAAAACAGAATCATTGTCTATTTAAAGAACTTCCTCACCTCTAGGTTAGGGATCCATTAAAGTGATTCCCCAGAAGAAATCTGAAAATTTTTAAACTAGTGGCTGGTTATATTCTCTTTTATTCCCTTTGACTAATGGAGTTTTTGTTGAGGTTGTCTTATACCTTGTCCTGCTACTGTGTGTTCTTATGTGCCTTGGGGAGAAGGTTAGAGATAATATTTGGTTCTCATTTTACTGGATCAAAGGGAACCATATCTGAACTTTATGAAGTCTATAAACCAACCAGAGATCTGGTAAGTGGAGCTGTATGCAGTGCTGAG
This sequence comes from Oryctolagus cuniculus, assembly GCF_964237555.1. Classification (NCBI taxonomy): domain Eukaryota; kingdom Metazoa; phylum Chordata; class Mammalia; order Lagomorpha; family Leporidae; genus Oryctolagus; species Oryctolagus cuniculus. The sequence continues at coordinate 14,889,603 of NC_091439.1, forward strand.
TGGACTGTCAGGTTGTTTCTTTTGGAAAGAGCAAGAGTATATTCTATCAGGGAACAAGAATAAAAGGAAAACACAATTCTCATGCCTCTTGTAAAATCTTTTTTCATGTCAAAATGAACTAAGACATCAAGTATTCAATTTGGACTGCCCATGTGTCAAGGTTTCAATAGCTACCTTTAGTGAGTGACTTCTGTGTTGGACAGCAAAGTTTAGATATTACTTAAAATCATTGACTTAGATAAGATCACCTAGTAAATTTAGGTGGAAAAAAATGCAAGGACTGATCCCAACATTTAGAGGACATGATAAGGAGTACCCAGCAAAGAAAGTAGAGAATGAACAACAAGGAGGGAAATGAGAGGGTTGGAGTATATGTGGCTCCTATTTCAATCAAAATGGAACAGTGCTTTATACAGAGCAAGGACAGCTCATTTGTTGAGTTAGGCGGAAGGCAGGGCCATGAGATAGATGCAGGGGGATTGGTAGATTTAAGTAATGGGATTGCTTTTATTTTTTTGATGGTATTAGAAGTGGGGGGAAAGCCATTGTGATCCATAAGTCGTACTTTGGAAATTTATATGCATTAAATAAAAGTTTAAAAAAAAAAAAAAAAAAGAAGTGAGATCTGGCTGGCGCCACGGCTCACTAAGCTAATCCTCCACCTGCGGTACCAGCACCCTGGGTTCTAGTCCTGATTGGGGCGCCAGATTCTGTCCCGGTTGCCCCTTTTCCAGTCCAGCTCTCTGCTGTGGCCCAGGAGTGCAGTGGAGGATGGCCCAGGTCCTTGGGCCCTGCACCCGCATGGGAGACTAGAGGGAAGCACCTGGTTCCTGGCTTCAGATCGGCCTAGCGCGCCTGCCACAACACGCCAGACTTAGTGGCTACTTGGGGGGTGAACCAACAGAAAAAGGAAGATCTTTCTCTCTCTCTCACTGTCTAACTCTGCCTGTTAACAAAATAAAATATAAAAAATAAAACATAAAAAAAAGAAGTAAGATCCTCATTTGAGGGTGGAATAGGACTGGAAGTATTGGAGTTTTGAGCAGCAAGGAGCAAGGTGAAATAATCATAATCTAAGAGAATGTGATCTGAAAATATGGATTCCTGTGAAACGTGAAATCCTTTTTTTTTTTTTTTTTTCCAGAACTAAGACAAATGGGAAGTGTGAATGGGGATCAAGGAAGAAACTGACTTTGCCTAAATCCCTAGAGTCTGTGAAGGGGGGAAGAAAAGAATAGTTTCCCCTTGAGTGATTTACTGAAAAAGCTGTTTGCTTAGTAAAATAGCGGTTAGAACAAGAAGACAAGAGGAACCCATTGAGAAGGTAGTGAGATGATCAATTTGGCTGATGTAAAACCTTGGTTTCTTAGGCATGGTGATGAGTTTGGGGTGTAGGTCAAGGGAGGATGAAAGTGCAGATCTTTGGAGACCGAGCTAAAGGGGAAGAAGAGTTGTATGACTGGTTCATAGAGAAGATGGGCCATCTGTTTAGTGAGGGTCTCTTGAGGAGTTGTTCTCTTCAGCAGTTTCTATTTTTTTTTTTTTTTTTTTTTGACAGGCAGAGTGGATAGTGAGAGAGAGAGACAGAGAGAAAGGTCTTCCTTTTGCCATTGGTTCACCCTCCAATGGCCGCCGCGGCGGGCGCGTTGCGGCCGGCACACCGCGCTGATCTGAAGGCAGGAGCCAGGTGCTTATCCTGGTCTCCCATGGGGTGCAGTGCCCAAGCACTTGGGCCATCCTCCACTGCACTCCCTGGCCACAGCAGAGAGCTGGCCTGCAAGAGGGGCAACCGGGACAGATTCTGGTGCCCCGACCGGGACTAGAACCCAGTGTGCTGGCACCGCTAGGTGGAGGATTTGCCTATTGAGCAGTGGCGCCGGCCCTTAAGCAGTTTCTAATCATGAGGCTGACGATGTTGGAGGTGGTGATGTGAAAGGGACTTAATATTTTATCAGGAGAGCTAGGGACCAGCAATCCTTCTGAAAAATCCCATGGTAGGCTCTGTGGGGCTCAGAGGTAGTTTACTAGGAACTTTTGCCTGTGCCCCATCAGACAGCTGTGAAGTACTGATCATAGAGTTTGTATTTGAATTAAAATTGCAATTCATTTCTCAAAGTTCTTATCTCAGAACGCATATATTAAGTCTGTACTTGTGACTATTTTTTAAACATATTCCCAATATCCACTTCAGGGTGAATAGAAGCATGATCTAAGATATCAGTGGCCTTAATTCAAGAACTTGATTAAAGTTTGTGAGATTAGAAGAATCGTCTGTCCTTTGTGTGTAGTATGTGTACTCTCCAGGCAGGCTGCACTGATGAATTCAGCTGTATTTTCTTCCATAAACTGAGTATCTTACGTGAGAACAGGGCAAACATTGCTTGATATCCAAGCATATCAGTTTTAAAAGCATACTGTAACAATTACAATATCAAATATCTTTAGTAGTTTTATTCTTTGTGCTTGCTAATATAACATGCCCAGAGTTAATAAAGAGAAATGAGGAAAAATAAGAAATTCTATCCTCTTTGTATGGACTTTCTACAGTACCTGCTTAATCACCTTCTGTTACTATTCAGCCAACCATCTATGCATCTGTATTATTAAAATTATTAGTAATTTGAATTAATAGGTTATTAAAATTATTGAAATTATATAAAAATCAGTTTATGTAATAAGCATTAAACATTAACTTATAGTTGCCATATAATATACCATATAATATGGTATAAAGGATATTTAGGTTTGATTTTGAGATATTTAAGTTTTAAAATAGGATTCAATTAAACTCTATGAGCTTTCATTATATCCATCCAGCATATATTTTTAAGGTTGATATTGAATTCTTTATCAGACTGAAAATGTGTACAAGTATGTGTACTTGAGTGTGTATGTGTGAATATTTATGACTGTGTGTGTATATTGATATGTGACTGTATGTGATTGTTTTGAGTGTGTATATGTGCATGTGAATTACTTTAAGTATGTATGAGTGTGAGTATATAAAAATGTGTGTGGATATGTGACTGCAGAGAATGCCTGGATGTGTATGAATGTGTGTTTGAGTTGAAAGTATGTGTTCTTTGGTCTTCATATCACAAACATTTCTCCTTATTTATAAAATGAAGGCATAATGAATTTTAGTAATGTTTAATAATGTCTAGTTTAGCTAAAAAACACTGCAAAAAACTATCAGGAAAAATGCCCTTTTGCTACGTTTATTTCTTTGCCCACAGTGGTGACAGCCTACTAACAAATTTTTATCACCAATGTTTATAAAATATTCTATATTTTAATAATTTTAAGTATACCTATGAAAGTAACAAACATGTTAAAACTCTTTCTTACTCATTCCTACAAAATTATTTAGAAGAATTTAAGTCTAGGCTCCATAACAAATTATGTAAGAAAAATAGAAACTAGATTTTTTTTCCATGAAATAGGGAAGTATATTGTATTGGGTATCACAAAATAATTGGATTTTGAAGTTTTGGAACTTGAAATATCCTAATCTCTCTCCACACATAAAAGCAGACTCTTATTGAAGAATTTCCAAATAAGGGAATACATTTGGGATGAACTCTTGATAGAACATCATGCGGAGAATTTTGCAACTGCTTCTACTTTTCTTATTTTCTTTCTGGTTTAGATTGTTATGTTTCTTATCAGTTCCAGTCAGGAATTTTCTTTTGCTTGTCCATGCTCTTATAGAAACAACCTAAACAAAATTCTGAAAATTAACAAATGAATTACATATCTGAGCGGAAGAAAATACAATCAAATTCACCAGTGCAGCCTGACTGGAGAGTATATATACTGCACACAAAGGACATGTGTTTCTTTCTAATCTCACAAACTTTAATCAAGTTCAGTGTTTTGAATACAGTGCTTCATTATATTTTTTCTCTTTTTGTAAGCTATGATAGAAAGATAGAGGGTAGAGACTTCAAGTAAGACAGGAGGGTCATTGCTTCACAGTTGCATGCTTTCTGACATTGAAGTAACCACAAAGATCATCAACCTTTTTATTTTTTTTTTAAACTTTTATTTAATGCATATAAATTTCCAAAGTACGACTTATGGATTACAATGGCTTTCCCCCCATACCATCCCTCCCACCCACAACCCTCCCCTTTCCCACTCCCTCTCCCCTTCCATTCACATCAAGATTCATTTTCGATTATCTTAATATACAGAAGATCAGCTTAGTATACATTAAGTATGGATTTCAACAGTTTGCTCCCACACAGAAACATAAAGTGAAAAATAATAGATGATTTTTTAAAATGATGATGAAATCAGATCAGACCTATTGTCATGTTTAATCCCAGTGAGAGTCAAGTTGGGAATTGATAATTTCTTTTTTTTTTTTTTTTACAGAGGATCAGTTTAGTATGCATTAAGTAAGGATTTCAACAGTTTGCACCCCCATAGAAACACAAAGTGAAATATATTGTTTGAGTACTCGTTATAGCATTAAATCTCAATGTACAGCACATTAAGGATAGAGATCCTACATGAGGAGTAAGTGCACAGTGACTCCTGTTGTTGACTTTACCAATTGACACTCCTGTCTATGGCATCAGTAATCTCCCTATGCTCCAGTCATGAGTTTCCAAGGCTATGGAAGCCCTCTGAGTTCTCCGATTCTTATCTTGTTTAGACAAGCTCATAGTCAAAGTGGAGGTTCTCTCCTCCCTTCAGAGAAAGGTACCTCCTTCTTTGATGGCCTGTTCTTTCCACTGGGATCTCACTCGCAGAGATCTTTTGCCAGAGTGTCTTGGCTTTCCATGCCTGAAATACTCTCATGAGCTTTTCAGCCAGCTCCGAATGCCTTTAGGGCTGATTCTGAGGCCAGAGTGCTATTTAGGACATCTGCCATTCTATGAGTCTGCTGAGATTCTCACTTCCCATGTTGGATCACTCTCCCCTTTATTTACTCCATCAGTTAGCGTTAGCAGGTACTAGACTTGTCTATGTGCTCCCTTTGACTCCCAGTCCCTTCACCATGACCAACTGTGAACTGAAACTGATCACCTGGAACAGTGAGATGGCATTGGTACATGCCACCTCGATGGGATTGAATTGGAATCCCCTGGTATGCTTCCAACTCCACCACTTGGGGCAAGTCAGCCCGAGCATGTCCCAAATTATACATCTCTTCCCTCTCCCATTCCCACCACCATGTTCAACAGGGATCACATTTCAGTTAATTTTCAACACTTAAGAATAACTGTGCATCAATTACAGATCTAAACCAGTCATATTAAGTAGAACAGATAAAAAAAACTACTAAGAGGGATAATGTATTTAGTTGTTCATTAACAGTCAGGGCTATGCTGATCAAGCCACCATTTCCCATAGTGTCCACCTCACTCCAACAGGTTTCCCTCTTGGTGTTCAGTCAGTCGTCACCGATCAGGGAGAACATATGGTTAAAGATCGTTAAAGATCTCTATGATGAAAATTACAAAACCTTAAAGAAAGAAATAGAAGAGGATACCAAGAAATGGAAAAATCTGCCATGCTCATGGATTGGAAGAATCAACATCATCAAAATGTCCATTCTCCCAAAAGCAATTTACAGATTCAATGCAATACCAATCAAGATACCGAAGACCTTCTTCTCAGATCTGGAAAAAATGGTGCTGAAATTTATATGGAGGCACAAGAGACCTCGAATAGCTAAAGCAATCTTGTACAACAAAAACAAAGCCGGTGGCATCACAATACCAGATTTCAGGACATACTACAGGGCAGTTGTAATCAAAACAGCATGGTACTGGTACAGAAACAGATGGATAGACCAATGGAACAGAATTGAAACACCAGAAATCAACCCAAACATCTACAGCCAACTTATATTTGATCAAGGATCTAAAACTAATTCCTGGAGCAAGGACAGTCTATTCAATAAATGGTGCTGGGAAAATTGGATTTCCACGTGCAGAATCATGAAGCAAGACCCCTACCTTACACCTTACACAAAAATCCACTCCACATGGATTAAAGACCTAAATCTACGACCTGACACCATCAAGTTACTAGAGAACATTGGAGAAACCCTTCAAGATATTGGCACAGGCAAAGAATTTCTGGAAAAGACCCGGGAGGCACAGGCAGTCAAAGCCAAAATCAACTATTGGGATTGCATCAAATTGAGAAGTTTCTGTACTGCAAAAGAAACAGTGAGGAGAGTGAAAAGACAACCGACAGAATGGGAAAAAATATTTGCAAACTATGCAACAGACAAAGGGTTAATAACCAGAATCTACAAAGAGATCAAGAAACTCCACAAAAACAAAACCAACAACCCACTTAAGAGATGGGCCAAGGACCTCAATAGACATTTTTCAAAAGAGGAAATCCAAATGGCCAACAGGCACATGAAAAAATGTTCAAGGTCATTAGCAATCAGGGAAATGCAAATCAAAACCACAATGAGGTTTCACCTCACCCCGGTTAGAATGGCTCACATGCAGAAATCTACCAACAACAGATGCTGGCGAGGATGTGGGGAAAAAGGGACACTAACCCACTGTTGGTGGGAATGCAAACTGGTCAAGCCACTATGGAAGTCAGTCTGGAGATTCCTCAGAAACCTGAAGATAACCCTACCGTTCGACCCAGCCATCCCACTCCTTGGAATTTACCCAAAGGAATTTAAATTGGCAAACAAAAAAGAGGTCTGCACCCTAATGTTTATTGCAGCTCAATTCACAATAGCTAAGACCTGGAACCAACCTAAATGCCCATCAACGATAGACTGGATAAAGAAATTATGGGATATGTACTCTTTAGAATACTATACCGCAGTAAGAAACAACGAAATCCAGTCATTTGCAACAAAATGGAGGAATCTGGAACACATCATGCTGAGTGAAATAAGCCAGTCCCAAAGGGACAAATACCATATGTTCAACCTTTTTATTTTAATTATGAAATTTACAAACAATTGAGAGGTATTCTTTTTACCACCTTCCTTATGCTGACTCTGATCTTGTTAGCCCAGAGGATAACTTAGTGAATAATAGAAATATTTGGACAGAGTGGTAGCTTGCAGAGGTTTTCACATGAAGTTCGTTGTTGCATGTTTTGCCCTTGGTGAAGAATGCAGGCAGAGAGAGTCAAGAGGTGCAGTCAAATGTTTCAGAGTGAGCCAGGGTCCTCCCATGAGCTTTAGATATGAGCAAATAATACCAACTCTTCTGAGGATGTAAAGTGAGAACACTAGCACCTTACCAGTGTTTTCTTGCTTATAGTGAAAATCTTCAATGAGCATGTGTTGTTTTTGGTTTCTCTGTATGTTTTAATCTGAGTTTGGGGAAACACTACTCCGTTCTGAGTCCATGCAGTTTTAGTAGGGCTGTTACCCCACCTTGTAACTCCAGGCTTATGATTCAAGCATGACTAATGAGATTAGTTTATTTTCTTGGCTACAGTGATTTGCTTTGAACCAGTAAGGATGAAGTGAGCATGGGGGTCCCAGAGGACACAATGTGGAATCCTATGATAAAGTAAACATGGAAGAAGGAGCTGAATGAGGGAGAAAAAGCAAGTCATCGAATCCTGATAACATAGTTTAAGCCTTTGAAGATAAACTTTGCCTGAACTTTCTTGTTCATGAGAACCAGTGAAGATCCTGCCTTTCGAGAAAGGCAGTGGTTCAGAATATGGAGTGCAACTCCTGCCTGAATCTCAGATTTATGACTTCCTGGATCCTTCAGCTTGATTGAGCTAATTAGGTTTTCTGTTGTCACTGGGGTTCTGATAGAAACGCCTTTCTTTTTTTATTTTTTTTTTATTTGACAGGTAGAGTTATAGACAGTGAGAGAGAGACGGAGAGAAAGGTCTTCCTTCCATTGGTTCACTCCCCAAATGGCCGCCATGGCCAGCGCTGCGCCGATCCGAAGCCAGGAGCCAGGTGCTTCCTACAAGTCTTCCATGTGGGTGCAGGGGCCCAAGCACTTGGGCCATCCTCCACTGCCCTCCTGGGCCACAGCAGAGAGCTGGACTGGAAGAGGAGCAACTGGGACTAGAACCCAGTGCCCATATGGGATGCTGGCGCCGCAGGCAGAGGATTAACCAAGTGAGACACGGCACCGGCCCCGAAACACCTTTTTTCATTGAGTCATTTTAGGAAAAATGTTGTTTAAGATATCTGTATTAGGCTGAATAATGGCCACCCATAGATATCAGAATTTGACTCCTAGGACTTGAAAATATTACTTTCTTTGGAAAAAAGAAAGTCTTTGCAGATGCCATTAGATCAAGAGTGTTGGAGTGGATATATTATCCTGGATTATACAAATTGGCCCAAATTATCATCACAAATGTCCTAATATAAAGAAGCAAAAGGGGATTACAGACAGGTGGAAGAGGAAAATGCAAATGATTGACGTGGGGGAAGATTGGTGTGACGTGGCTATAGATAAGGATTTCTGGCAGCCACCAGCAGCTGGAGAGGCAAGGACTGGATTTCCCCCATAGAGCCTCTGAAGCAGGGCAGTGTTTCCAGTACCTTAATTTTATCTTTCTGCTCTCTGGAACTATGAGCTAATAAGCCTCTATTAGTTTGAATGATCAAGTTTCTGATAATTTGATATAATAGGCATTGAAATATTATAGTAAACTTCCAAAAATAATTTTAAATGCTAGAAAAAAAACTTTTCTAAAATATTGTTTCTCATCAGAATGTGTGCAGAAGTATCATCAACAGGCTAATTGTTTCAACTTTCATTTCATATTTTGTGTATTTATTTAGCAGTTTATGAGATTCCTATTTGAATTATATTTCATCTACCATGGATTCTGACCCTTGTGCAACTTTCCAGTTTAACAGAAATTACTTTTCTTCTTTTGTTTAAAAAATATCAATATTTCAGGAGTTTGGGGAAGGAGTAGGGATCAGGGTTATAATCAGTAACATTATCTTTTCCCTTCTGGGTTTCTAACCAGTTGATTTGAGAAGGCAGACACAGAAACTGAGCAAGCATATTGAAAAGTTTGATTTATTAAGGAGAAAGCGGATGATAGAGTATGACTCTGGATAATTGGCTTCATGGCTTGTCACTCATCTCCTAGAACTGCACACACCCTCCCATTGTTAAGTAGGAAGGTCTGTTGCTTTCACTAACCAAAGCCACAAACTTTCCTGGCTAGCCATAGCCTCTTTCTCTCTGTGTCTATGAAATAAGAGAAGGTGTGTAAATACAGATGTTCTCCCCAGCCATATAAATTCTTGTAGTTAGAGGCAACTGTGCTACTAACTACGTGAAAGCCCTGAGGATTTGCCTATAGTCTGCGGTTTACATACCTTTTGGAAGGTTTGGGAAAGGAACAGCTGTAAACCTGTTATTAAGGTAATTAAATCTTTTATCGAATGACACATAAATTTCCTCCTAGCAATGTTAGGCACTTTTGGACATTAAAAAGTGTTCACCACAGAGCAGTTCCTTCCTCTAAGTGATTTGTACATAATCAACAGACCTATAATTATTTATTCCCTACAGTGTGGAAGTTGGTCAGCCCCACCCATTAACATTCGTGTTACTTTAACATTTTGCAGCACAAATCTGATCATTTACTGCTAATTAGTAAATCAGCCAAAGTTAATTTTAAACATTTGAAACTGAACTTTTTAAGGTATTAGTTGTCTTTCTGGGATAATGTGCTGAGATTGATATATGTTTACATAAAAGAAACAGAAACTAAATTCACTGACTTTTCTTTTTATTAATTTTGAAGCAGTGTTCTGAGATACAGAGGAAAAATCAAAGTCTATTTCTGCTATTTTCTACTGTCTCCAAGATAGAATATTTCTGTGACCAATGGTCATGAAAATAGAGGATTATTTCTCCTCACTTAGGAATTTACTGGTAGACACCAGCTGGGTGTCCACTGTTTCAACTCTGACACTACCGTCTAGGTAGCATTAGATCTCACAGGTTGAGGGCTCATTCCCTAGGACCTTTTCTTCCCCAACCACCTCCCAACTTTAGATTGCCAGTGGCTAAATAGTAGACTGGTGGGTCCACTGAGAACCCAGACTTCTACAAATTATTGTTGAATAATGGAATGAAGGGAATATGAGCATTTATGTGCATTGCTAAACAGATTTAAGTAGGGAAGGTGGGTTTTCAAACTGTTCCATGTTCCATTGAGGATATACTTCTGTTATAGTGTACTGATTCCTGATTACCTAATGTGTGTGTGTGTGCGCACGTGCAATGAACACAGACAGTATGACAGAATAAAAGAGATCTATCTTAATCACTGCCCAGTGTAAAACAGCTTCCACCTGAGCTATACAGTGCCAAAGGTAGTATTCGTTCCTTTGGCCTGCATGGATGCTTCCAAAATGATTCTATCATAGCATGTATGTCCTGGCATTCCCTACCAACACTGGGAAGCTTGGAGGCTAGGGTCTTTTAGTGCCTTAAGTGTGGAATAGGAGACATTAATCATCATTTTTTGTGTTGGCACTACCCTGCAGCAGCCTGTGAATCGGGACAAACCCACTGCCCAATCCTTCTGATTTGGATCCCATTGCACTTAGGAATCAAAACATTATTTTAGAGAGAGTTTGTTTTTCTTTAAAGATTTATTTATTTATTTGAAAGTCAGAGTTACAAACACACACACACACACACACATACACACAGATCAATTTATCTATCTTCAACTTCTGGTTCATTTCCCAGATGGCTGCAATGACCAGAAGTGGACAAGACTGAAGCCAGGAGCTTCATCCGAGTCTCCCACGTGGGTTGCAGGGGCCCAAACACTTGCCATCTTCCACTGCTTTCCACAGGGACGAACAGAGAGCTGGTTTAGAAATGGAACAACTAGGACACAAACCGGTACCCATGCTGGGTGCTGGCTTCACAGGTGGTGGCTTTACCCACTACACCACAATGCTGGCCCTAACATTATTTTGTTACTTTTGAAAATTGTTCCAGAAGCCTGGTGTGTACTCTAAATGAAGATCGGTCCAAAAAGCATTTCATGTAGTCATTGTGGAGATACCGTAAAGACCCACAACATGTTATCACATGTTTAATGGGCTTGTATATTTTTGTGTGATTGAATCAACAGTAGTTTCTATCAGAGTTTTTGGTTTCTGAGTATCTTCCACCACTCAGTGTGGTCTGGAAGCTCTATTTAAAAATAAACATTACTATCTACTACTATCTATAAATTAATAACCTTCACTTTTAAATTTTAACTTGTGACTGAGTAAAAATATATTGTTGTCTCTACAAGCTGATTTTTGGCTTTGAAATGCCTCCATTAGTTTACTAGAAGCCAATTAATGCTGAACAGGACAGAGCAGTTAATATGTAGTTAGCATATACTGGTCATCTACTACATATTAGGCACCATATTGAGCCATACATTATCCCCTTCATGGAAGATATTATTATTTGCCTCTTCCAGATGAGAAAACTCAGGCTCAGAGGGAGACATGCCCAAGCTGTCACTGCTGGGAAATGGCACCAGTAAGGTTTTTCTGAATCGAAAGCTTCCTTTCTTTCGACTTGTGCAGAGCGCTGCATCCTCTTTCTCACCAGGATCAAGGGTAATTCAGGGTAGTTGGAGCAATGACAGTCTCCCAACTGCTTTGAGAATTTGAAAGGGACACTTAATAGTTTCCTAAATTATTCTTTAACCTCAAGCAAGTTGCTTTTCTTCTCTGCATCTGTTTGCCTCATAAAACTGGTATAATACTTGCTGCCTTGGAAGCTATTTTATTTTTATAAAGAATTAATGAGCTTTTAAAAGAATGATGGCAATTCAAATGCCCAACATCTTTCTTATATGATAATGAAAACAACTCTGTGGTAAGTTATATGCCATAGCTATTGAATGTGTTATATCCTGATTCTTCCAAAGATGTTTCCACATGGCATGGTTATTTTCATTGAATCCTCACAGGGGCATTCTGTGGATGAAGAGAAAGAAGGCTAGGGAATGGTTACGGTTTGGTAATTCAGTTCTGATTGCTAGTATGGTCAGTAATGAAATATTTGACTACTGCTACAGCTTCTTCTTTCCTGTCTGATCATAGCCACAAAGAACTGATACATTTCAGAAAATTCAACAGAAAAGAAATGACATCTGAGGGAGATACTGTGTTATGAATTGGAGAGTTGAGAAGTCCCAGGAAATGAATACAGTTTCACTAGTAAGAATGAAAATACATCTAATGTTATTCAGATATTTCCAGGGTTAGAACACTAGCTTTGGAATGAGCTTTTTTTTTTTTTATTGTGAAAATGGTGACTTTTCATACATCTCCCTGGAGAGTCCCTTTTCACAATACCTCATTTATTAAAGGGAGCACAGATGGTTTCCTTGTGTCAGAGGAGCAGTAAGAATATGGAGATTGACTATTTCTGTCAAAGAAGTGCGAGCATGATAGTTTGCTGGACCAAAGATAATGAATTGCCCAAAGTGGTCATAAAATGGGTTTTGGTGTTCCAATGTTATTGGATAACATTTCTTTGTAAGTATCTAGAATTCAGTGAAGATATTATAAGTTTAGAACTCTAGGACACAGTGCAAGGCCTTGAATTTATCCTGTCCAGGGCTTTTCTTTGCCTGGCTTTTAAGTGAGGCATCATTTTAATTTGTACACAGTGGTTTTGCCTTGTTTAAGAAAAAAATTAAAATTACTGTAACTAATTGGAACTCCAATTAGTTCAGTTATGCCTCTTTAACTGATTTTATTTACTTATAGGCATAATTACATTTAGAATTTTATGACATCAATAGTAAAATGAAATGTGTATATAATTTTGCTAGTCATTTATTTCTTCCAGGGATTTTAATCATCCATATCATTATATTTGGATCATTCTTTCCCTTGAAAAAGAAGTGTTACCCTGAAAGTGCTGATTTTCAATTATGAGAGGTTGTCTTCTTTTTTTGTTCTTGGCCACCAAGTTTTATTATCTTGAATCTGGAGTGAATTTCACATTTTTCTTATCCCTGTATTTATAACCCTGAAGTAAATATTCCTTCCAGAAGAAAATGCTTGCAATGCTTAAAGGAATATCTTCTGGGCTGTGGTTAGAGGATGATTAAGAAGATGACTTTGCAGTTGTCCATCCACATGGTGAATATGGTCCAGGTTGATTGTCTGTTCATGGGTGATAAGGGAAATTTGATTAAATGTGCTGCACTTAATACATCTAGAGGTTTTTCTTTTTGCTTGGAAAGAACCTGAAATTTAGCAACTAAAGATCAAATATCAAGATCTGGCTTTCTTGCTCCATGATTTAGGCCAAGTTATTTTATATATTAGATCCTCTGGTTCCTATTTTGTCAAATGGTGATGATAAAAAATAATTGCTGTGAGGTGTGTGGAAACGCAATGCAAATTATAAAATACTAGACACTTTGTTGATGATGTTGAAGGATTAATGAGAGCTTATAAGCTGATACAGGAATGCTGATAGCCCTGTATCTGTGTAAAGCAGATACTTAGTGCTTCTGTAAAAAGACAGTTTTCTTGGAAACTTAAATGGGTTCCATGTACTATCTTCCTCTACTCCCCTTCAGCCAACAGATTTTATATAAATGTTATAATTAGTACAGAATCTAAAGCTAAGTATAATAAATTTACCTTATGTGTGTCTGAAAGATAATATTCCACTTTTATTTCACCATGCATAAGCTACGTTGGTGCTCAGGTATGTAATGTAGTTTTAGAGTTTAGTGTTTCTTGTGGCTTTAAGGAGTTAATAAAAGCGTAACTATTTAATACCCTGCTAGGGAACAACTGCGACAAGTTTTTTGGCATGGAATATACTGGGAAATAGGATTTTTCAGCAGCAATATATTAATTAAGAATGAAGCCAGGCTCCATGTTCTGTTTCACCTTGGTTTTGGATTCTATGACAAGTCACAAAATAGGTCAGCTTTACAGCCTGCAGTTTTGTGATTGGCTGCAGATGAGTCAGATTCTTGTTCTTTCTGGTTGTTAATGCCATTGGCAAGTCTGTGTAGATAAATAACAAAAGGAATGCCAAATCCATTTGAGGACAAACAACATACCATGATTTGGCAAGCATTTTTTGTCCTTTCATGTAGACTTGGTTTAAGCATGGGAAAAATATGACTCCTAATGCAAGATGAGAAAGTGTATCAAAGTGTTTGATATAGTTTACCTAAAACAAATAATGGTATGAAATGTGAGGGAAGCTAAGCGTTGGTGAGAAATCAAAGAAATAATCCTGTACCAATAGCTGTTTATCTCCCTTGAAAATGATCCTAATCAGGAATTTGCATTTCCTTAAGTCCTTTCTGTTAGTGATAATATCCCTATCCCTATTTCTCAGATGGCAATTATCTCATAAAATAGTGTATAATAGAAGTGTTATTGCTTTCCTGGTGTTCAGCATGTAAGATTTTTATTGGTATACTTGTCTTTTTTTCAAAGCACCTGCTATTATGTTTACATTCTAATAAAATATAATAAGGGTGGCACTTAAATCTCCTACGTTCCTGTCTAGGATTCTAAACAATTTTATGGTCTTTTCAGCTCTACCTGTTTTCTGTAAAATCTTCAAGTGCAATTTAGACATAGAAAAATAACTTCAAAAGCTTTCACAAAGAAAATATGTTTTAGATTTTGGTGCTAAATAGCGATAGAATAACTTGCATTATAATTAGTGTGGCAGATGTGGGCTTAGCTCACGTTTAGAAGAAACTTAGCCATGAGGCAGTAAGATTTTGGCTTTCAATATGGGAAAAATTTTGACTTTGTGAGAGTAAAGAAGAAAGGGGATGGGGCTGGTGCTGTGGCTCAGCATGTCAAGCTGGTGACTGCAGTGCCCACATCCATTATGAGTTCTGGTTTGAGTATTGGCTCCTCCACTTCCAATCCAGCCTCCTGCTAATGCTCCTGGGAAAGCAGCAGAAGATGGCCCAAGTTCTTGGAGCCCTGTACCCACATGGGACCTCCAGATGAAGCTCCCGACTTTGGTCTGGCCCAACCCTGGCCATTGTGGCCATTTGGGGAGTGAACCAGTGGATGGAAGACATCTCTTTCTCTGCTTCTCCCTTCCCTACTCTAATTCCACCTTTCAAATAAATAAATAAATCTTAAAAAAGAGAAAGGGATAAGGTAATATCATCAGTAATTTTGTGTGGTTGGCAGGATGGAAAATTAATGATAGTACAGTGAATAATTTAACAGTTGACAATTTGTAAGGCCCAGAAAGAGGGAAGACTACAAACATCACACAAATTATCTTTCTGGCTCTAGATTAAAATACAGGACTGTGATTTATACTACCAAGACAGCTAATGAAATAATATAAAATACCCCAATTTGCATTTATCTATCAATAATACATTGATTAAATATCTTTTATATTATTTCAGAAAGGAAGGAATGAAGGAAGGGAGGAGAGAGAGGGTAGAAGAGAGAGATATCTTCCATTTACTGGTCTATTCCTCAAATGCCCATCACAACCCAACTAGATGTGGGTAAGACTAAAGCTAGGAGCTGTAAAATCATTCAAAATCTCCCATGTGCCTGCCAACTTAATGCCATATTACTAGTTAAAGTGATCAGTTTAAGTACATAGTTAATCATAATGATGGTATTGTCAAAGGAATCACATAAATAGAACCAGTGTCTGCTAATAATAATTGATAGAATTAAAAAGGAGAGAACAACCCAATATGGGAAGTGGGATACACAGCAGACTCATAGAATGGCAAATGCCCTAAATAGCACTCTGGACTCAGAATCAGCCCTTAACGCGTTTGGATCTGGCTAAAGAGACCATGAGAGTATTTTAGGCATGGAAAGCCAAGACACCGTTGCAAAAAATGACCTAAATGAAAGATCTCTGTGAGTGAGATCCCAGTGGAAAGAACAGGCCATCAAAGAAGGAGGTTCCTTTCTCTGAAGGGAGGAGAGAACCTCCATTTTGATTATCGCTTTGTCTAACTAATATCAGAGTTTGTGACTCAAGAGGTCTCCATAGCCTTGGCAGCTCATGACAAGAACCTCAAGTGATTACTGACGTCATAAATAAGAGTGTCAATTGTTAAATCAACAACAGGAGTCACTGTGCACTTATTCCCATGTAGGGTCTCTGTCCTTAATGTGCTGTACTATGCTAATTAACAGTAAAACTGGTATTCAAATGGTACTTTATTGTTGCTGTGGATTCGTTTCTGGGAGGAGGAGAATGGTGGGGGCAAGAGGTGTGGAGTCACCACACAGGCCCCAAGAGTTGGGTGAAAGCAGGCCTTAGGCAAGCAACCTACAGACTCGTGTATTTCAGTTACTACAGCAGCTTATATAGCCAAGGCAGCCAATCCAGACAAGGGGTGGTCTATGCCCTAACCAGTCACACCCTGTTGCCAGGAAGTTTCTGAAGCCATCCAATCACAGCCTGTTGCCAGGCAGACTCTGCTGTCATGTGGTTTCTGAAACCATCAAATCACAGCCTGTTGCAAGGCAGTTTCTGTTGCCAGCAGCCATCTTGGCATGGCCTTCTCATTCCACCACATTTTCCCCTTTTCGTTTATTTTTGAGCAACGGGAGGCCTGATTCTTTCTTGGCCATACCGTTGCTCTTTTTTTTTTTTTTTTTTTTTTTTTTTTTTTTTTTTTGACAGGCAGAGTTAAACAGTGAGAAAGAGAGAGACAGAGAGAAAGGTCTTCCTTTCATTGGTTCACTCCCCTAATGGCCGCTATGGTCGGTACGCTGTGCCGATCCAAAGCCAGGAGCCAGGTGCTTCTCCTGGTCTCCCATTTGGGTGTAGGACCCAAGCACTTGGGCCATCCTCCACTGCCTTCCTGGGCCACAGCAGAGAGCTGGACTGAAAGAGGAGCAACCTGGACAGAATCCAGCACCCCAACTGGGACTAGAACCCGGGGTGCCAGTGCCACAGGCGAGGGTTAGCCTAGTGAGCTGCGATGCAGCTGCCATACCATTGTTGACCCCATTTCCATGTTGTCTCCCTATGTGGCTGTGCCTATCTTAGGTTGTCCCCCAGGGGATCTTACCCGTCATTGACTAACCAGTGCTCAAAATGGGAGATCACAGGAGTGCTTGCTCAGATAGAGGTAGGAATGAGGAACAATGTTAATCAGGAATGGCATGACTGCACACAGGCTGTGGGCCATTCGAGTGGCTGACCAGAGCTAGTGGGGTATAAAACAGTAATGGATGTGGCTATGGGCAGTTTCTCAGGGTAGTATGATAGGGCCGGTGTGTCCACTAACAAGACGGACTCTCAGTCTTTTTCAACTGGTTCTGGTTGGCTGTCAGTTGCAGGCTTGATGTTTCTGGCTGGTACCCAAATGGGCTGTCCTGCATCCTCTGGAAAGACACAAGCATATCCTCGACTCTTGGTTAGCAGAGGGTGTGGTGCCTTCCATTCTCCTGTCAGGGGGTCTTTCCACCTAACCATAGGGTCTGGGGTCTGGGATGGAAAGGATCCCCAGTGTTTATAATCTGGGCTAATCCCTTGGGAATCTAAAATTGATAGTGAAAAGGACCTCAGTCAAAGCAAGCTGTGGGTCTGGGGGCATATGATTGTTTTTCTGTCTTTGTAAGAAATCTTCAATTGTCCTGTGAGTTCTTTCAATGATTGCCTGTCCCTGTGGGTTGTATGGGATACCTGTGGTAGACTGTATGTTCCAGGATTTCAGGAAGGAATTAAATTCCTGTGTTGTATATGCTGGCCCTTTATCTGTCTTTATGGTCCAGGAGACACCAAGGACCAGCATGGCTGATTTAACCGCCTATATCACATTACTAGCCTTTTCTCTGGATTGGGCTGTTGCAAATACGACCTTTGAATAAGTATCTACTACCACATGGACAAATTTATGTTTACCAAAGGAATTAATGTGAGTGACGTCTACTTGCCAGAGCTTATTAGGAGCAAGGCCTCGTGGGTTCACTCATGCTTGTTGCAGTGGGCCTAAAGGGTCGAGGGGTGCACAATTCTTGCAAGAGTGCACTAGGTGTTTGCAATGGCTCATTGTTAGCTCCAGGAAAAGCAATTTTATGTTGTTTGCTGACATATGAAATTTTTGGTGTAGAATACGGGCTTGTTCTAGGTGTCCAGTGGAAGCTGTGTTGCAGGAGATAAGACGATCAACCTTTTTGTTGCCTTGGTTAATAAAGCCAGGTAATCCAGTATGTGATCTTACGTGTGAGATATACCATGGGTGTTTTCTGTTCTCAGTTAGCTCTTTAAGTGTTGTGAACATCCGGTCAATTGGTTTGTTGGTCGGGTTAAAGACTGCAAAAGGGATCGTCTTTGCTACCTCTACTGAGTATTTGCTGTCTGAAAATATATTTACTGGCTCATCCTGGCTAAGGAGTAGAACCTTTACTATTGCCCTTATTTCTCCCAACTGTACTGATCCTCCATGGGGTTCTACATGGATCTTATCTTTTTCTGTTAAGGATTTGATCACTATTACAAACAGTGACTTGTTGGCATCCGTAAACCTACACGGCGCCATGGGAATAGGTTGATTACCATGGAAAGCATGTTTTGGATAGTCTATTTCTAAGGTTTGTAACGTCTGGAGTTGTCTGTCCTCTGGCAGGTGATTGTCAGCCTGTCCTGGGAAATTTATCATTAACGTTTGAAAGAGTGTGCTATTTTGCATCAATGTTGACAGTTCTAATTGTGATAGGGGTAGGACCACTATGTCTGGCTCTGTGTTAAATATCTTATTGGCATAATTTTTGTGTCTGTGTGAGTGCAATCTGTTGAAATCCTTACTTAGTATAAGCTAAGTTGATCTTCAGTATATAAAGCTAATTAAAAATGAATCTTAATGAAGAATGGGATGGGAGAGGGAGTTGGAGATGGAATGGTTTATGAGTGGGATGGAGGATAGTGGGAAAAACCACTATAATACAAAAGTTGTACTTTTGAAATTTATATTTATTAAATAAAAGTTAAAAAATCTCCCATGTGGGTGGTGGGTACTCAAGTACTTGAGCCCTCACCTGCTGAAGCCCAGTGTGCACAATAGCAGGAAGCTGGAATCTGGAGCAGAGGCGGGACTCAAATCCAAGTATGCAGATATGGGATGTAGGCATCAGATCTGGTGTCTTAACCACTGTTCCAAATGCTTGTCTCTATTAACTGAGTATCTTGACAGAGTCTGTGATTTCCCCTCATTTATAAGCACAGTCACAGTTTCACAGATGCAGGCAGAAGACAGAGAATCAGAGCTTGTCAGGACTTTATTACTTTCACTGTAACATGCAGACTAAAGTTCACATTTGTGTCAAGTCCCTTGAGAGGAATGTGGAAGTGCTTAGGTAGATGCTGCACACACAGTGTATTTGTGTTACAGCCAAGAGACATGAGCATGGGGAAGCTATTGCTTTTGTAATAAACTTGCCCTTTATCCCAGGGAGAGATGTTGGCCCCTTCCTCAGGGTTGCTTGCTGCAAACACAACACTGAAAGAAGACCTGTATAAAGAGCAAACCAGCCAGAGGCTTGCATTCTTGGCATACTCAGTAGGATTGTCAGGGATGCTCAGGGACCATGGTAGGTAGCTTCTGCCAACATTAAGGAACTTAAGAAAATTATCTTATCAAAATTTTGTGTCTTTCGTAACATGAGTAAACTCGATTGTGCATGTATCTGTGGTCTCAAAGTAATATTATTACCTCTTTCAAATAAGGAATAGAGGCTCAGTGCAGTTTTAAAGAAGCTTGGTTTGGGGGCAGCATTGTGGCATAGCAGGTAAATGTGCTGCCTGAAATACTAGCATCCCATGTGGGTGCTGATCGAGTCAGGGATACTTCACTTCTGGTCCAGTTCCCTGCCAATGGCCTCGGAAAAGCAGCAGAAGATGGCCCAGGTGCCTCTTCCACCCATCTGGGAGAGCTGGATGAATCTCCTGGCTCTTGGCCTTGGCCTGGCCTGGTACTCACCTTGCAGCCATCTGGTAAGTAAACCAGCTAATGTCTGTCTCTTCCTCTCTATAGTTATACCTTTCAAATAAATAAATAAATCTTTAAAAAAAGGTTAAGATCACAACAGGTACCAAAACAGAGTGTTCTTAATTTATAGCCTAACACTATGACCATTAGAAAATCTTCCATTACTGTGAAAAAATTTTCAGGCCATTGTAGGCTCTGTGTTTTAGTGCAGGCTTTTCTATTATTTTATTTATTGCTGTCTATATTTCAGGAAATGAGCACTTCTTTTGCCCATCTCTTGCTGCATTCTAATTCTGTCAATTTACTGTGTTCCTACACTTTTTTTCTCCTTTTGGATTAGAGAAATCCTGTTTATATCTCACAGTCTATAGCTTTAACAGAGGTCTAGGAAATAGGGTCAAAACAATGAAATTCAAGAGTTGTAGAGATAAAAAATACATTAAACATAATTTAGTCTAATCACCTCACTTTCCATTTTGTAAGTAAGAAAGCAGAAGACCAGAAAGCCAGTGAGAATAACCACTCAAGGTCACAGGTCATTTAAGTGTAAAACCATGTCCACAGCTCTGTTTTTTTTCCTGTTTAAAATCTAGTGTTCTTGTTACCACACTACAATGTGTTCTGAGAGAGAAGAATCCAAGAGTACTGATAGAAGCTTACCATCTTCACATTATGTGGTTTTAATTTCTATTTAGTAACAGTAGATGTCTGTTTTTCTCATACAGAATAGCTATCTAGCCATCAAATTGATAACAATTATCATTCCTCTAATCATAGTTACAAACTCAAATACTTTTCCAGGATCAGCAGATGACATAAATATTTGAAACAATTGGTAGATCCATGTCTGCCTCTGAGTTTGGCCTTCCTGATACCATTTTGCAACATCTAACCTGAACAATGTAGTTGTAGAAGATTTGCTAAGTCTGTGAATGTGGTTTTGTCGCATAGACTTTTTGAGACAAATGGAATATTGGTATTAGCTGCCCAAACCAGCCACTGTGCTCACAGGGAAATAAAGGAGTCCACAAAACCAGCTTGTCACATCAACTGGGACTAGAACCAAACTTGCATAATCCTATTTCTTTGTTATTTCAACTTCCTCTTGAAATTGTTTTTGAAGAATATTCTATTTTACAATGAAGAACAATGGAAAAATCAGATTTGACATGCAACAATATATTTTGTATATAACTTCTTATGAACCAATCTAATTATTAACAAGTAACATGAATTACGCAAAAATATGAAACACACTTTTGTTTGTTTACATTCTTTTAGTTGGGAAAGTAAAAACTAATACAAAAGAGTAAATCCTAGAATCTTTGACATTGACTTTAAGTAAAATAAAACTTGAGCAAAAAATTGTTGGTGACTTGAAAGCCTTAACTTACAACAATTATCTTTGTATCCTTTGTCATGTCAAGTAGGATATTATATTTAGTGAAGGATCAAATCCTAGAATGTGTGTATATATGTATTCATGATGATGAGATACTGAATTGGATTCTGTTATTAATTTTTCCTGTTAAATCATAATTCTTATTTGTTGATACCTTAAAAGTCTCCTTGGCACCTATTTTGTAGTTTATGTTAAGTGTCTGAAATAGATATAAAAGATTTGCCAACTAAACTGTGCTGGAAGAGAGGGAGGTCTGGCCTCTGATAGGGGTATTATAAAAAACATCAGTTTTTAAAAAAATACCTCAACCATAGATCCCTAGACCTTTTGATTTATAGTTTCTTTGTATTAGTATTAAAATTTTCCATACCTGATGATGCTATTGTTAGCCTTATGCTAATAGTTTAATCCAGATTGGAAATTTCTTTCCTATACCTATTGTATTAGTCAGGGGTCTACAGAGAGAGAGAACCAGGAACTGTTTCATATAATTATGGAGGCTGAGAAGTATCATCATATTCAGTGGATAGCTAGAGAACCAGAAAAACTGGTGATAAGTCCAAGTCTGAAGGACTGAGAACAGGAGAGTTACTGGTATGACTATCAGTCTCTATCCAAAAGACTGAGGATTCTGGGATTGTGGAGAGCGTGGGCTGTGCTCATGTAAGTTATAGAGTCAGGATTAAAAGACTGGACAAGCAGGAGCTCTGATATTCAAGGGTAGGTGTGTGTTCCTTTTCCAGGAGAGAGAGAGGGAGAGAGAGATGAGAAGAGAAAGAATGATTATGAATGAATGAATGAATTTGCTCTTTTGCCTTTTTGTACTGTTTGAGTTCCCAACTATTGCTGTATTTTGATTCTGCTGGTTTATTTGGCTGTCAGTGGATTGGATGAAGTCCACCCAAATTGGTGAGGATTTTTAAAAAAATTAATTAATTTACTTGAAAGGAAGAGTTACAGACAGGCAGAGACACGGAGAGAGAATCTTCCATTTGCTGGTTCATTCCCTAAATAGCTGCAATGGCTGGAGCTGGGTTGATCTGAAGTCAGGAGCCAGGAGCTTCTTCTGGGTCACCCATATGTGTGCACAGGCCCAAGCACTTGGACCATCCTCCATTGCTTTCCCAGGCCAAGCAGAGAGCTGGATTTGAAATAGAGCAGCACAGTCTTGAACAGCACCTATAAGGAATGCCAGCACTGCAGGTGGTGACTTTATCCCATATACCAGGGCATCAGCCCCAGAGGGTAGATATTCTTTACTGATTCAAATTCTAATCTGTTCTGGAAACACTCTCCTAGATATACCCAGAAGTATTGTTTTGCAGCATTCTGGACCTCCCTTAAGTGAGTTAGGTTAAAGCATAAAATTTGGTATGCCTTGTAAGTTTATCACGTCTGTTTTTTTCTTTCTTTCCATTTCCTATGCTCAATCTTATTTCTGTGTCTGTAGAAGTCTTCCAGCTATCTCCAAACCAGTCCTAATGTAAGGGTCAGCAGAATTTTTGGTCAGGTGTCAGATAATAAATATTTTTAACTTTGTGGGCCATATGTTTTCTTAGTTACCCATCTGTGCCTTGGTAATGAGGAAGCTGTCTCAGGCAGAGTTGAACAAGTGGCTGTGGTTCTGTATCAATAAAACTTTAAAAAATAGTGATGGGCTAGATTGGACTCTGACTGTCCTTGATCTAATCCACTCTTATCATAATAAGAAATGTTTATTCCAAGGGTAGAGCAAATGATACCTGATTGTGTAAGAAAATGTTTCTATTTATATTTTTGTTTGTCTACTGATTTTAACATATTTTTATTTTATAATATACATGATATATTACTACAGTATAATATGAATATAATTTATACACAAATTATGTATATTGAAGTACCTGCTCAGAATTTTTCTGTATAAATAGTATGCAAAAAAATTAGAAAATTGGACATTCCTGCTCTAGCTCTCTTCACATTTTCCACAAAGACCATGCATAAGAAAATACAAGAAGACTTCAAAAAGTTAATTGCAAGTGCATATCTAATAATTCTATTGTTCCATGATCTTTTTATTTTATTTTATTTTATTTTATTTATTTATTTTTTATTTTTATTTTTTTTTTGACAGGCAGAGTGGACAGTGAGAGAGAGAGACAGAGAGAAAGGTCTTCCTTTGCCGTTGGTTCACCCTCCAATGGCCGCCGCGGCTGGCTTGCTGCGGCCGGCGCACTGCGCTGGTCCGATGGCAGGAGCCAGGAGCCAGGTGCTTTTCCTGGTCTCCCATGGGGTGCAGGGCCCAAGCACCTGGGCCGTCCTCCACTGCACTCCTTGGCCACAGCAGAGAGCTGGCCTGGAAGAGGGGCAACCGGGACAGAATCCGGCGCCCCAACCGGGACTAGAACCCGGTGTGCTGGCGCCGCAAGGCGGAGGATTAGCCTAGTGAGCCGCGGCGCCGGCCCTCCATGATCTTTTTTAATCCTCCTAATATACCTTTCCTGTTGTTACACAAGAGGAACACTTTCTGGATTAGGCATTGTGATGCAGTGTGTTGAGCCACTGCTTGAGACACGTGCATCTCATAATAGAGTACCTGAATCAAATCCTGCCCCTGCTTCCAATCCAGCTTCCTGCTACTGCACACTCTGGGAAGCAGCAGTGATGGCCCAAGTACTTAGATCTCTTCCATTTGCCTGGAGGACCCAGATAGAGTTCTGATTCCTGGCTGGTGCTGGCATTTGAAGAGAGAACCAGCAAATGGAAGACCTCCCCCCAAAAATAACCTCTCATTATGCCTTTCAAATAAATAAATATTTAACAAAAGAAAAAGGCATTCTTAGTATAGGGTGGAGTGAGTAAGTATTGATCTGTTGAGAGAGAAAGAGTTCTAGAGAATGTTAAGACCTTGTGAAATCTCTTTCAGTCTAATATTTTTCCCAAAAACTGTCTCAGTTATTCAAGAGTTGTCCCTTAGTTCAATTTTCCCCCTAACAGTAATCATTTTCTATTTGACATTCCTGTGAATATTCAGAATTATTGCTTTCTAAGTGTTATTTAAATAAATTTCTTATCTAGTATAAGATATTCACAGATTGATGACTCAGGCCACATATTATATATTTTTCACAGCTCTTGTTAACTCTGCAGAATCTGATACAAAGTTTGATACACAATTAAAAGAGTGTTTATAACTTAATAAAAGTACAGTTGACTGAAGGCCTGTCTCTTTAGAGACCCCAGTTAGAGGATTTGGCGTATACTTCCAGACTTTCTTTTGTGGTGTTAGGATTGTTGTGGAGCTTCCCATGTATTTTGTGATTAATACTTTCCACCTCCACTCTCCCATTTATTCCTTAATACCCTACTGGGAATGGCTACTTTTAACTTTTACATGAACATATTTTTAAAACGATTTAATTTCATGAAATGATTTGATACAATGTCAGTACTTTGAGGCTACCATAAGTCCAGAGTCAGAATGTCCAGTACAGGTAGCCAAATTTAATTAAACAGTTTTTAGTAGTATAACATGATGGTTTAATAGGAATGTTCTTTTTTCCTTAACAATATAGATGTTACATGATTTCTCTGTTGCTGTTAAACATTCATTGTGCATGAATTTAAAGAGAAAATGGCAAAATTACAAAAGAGTTCGTTTTGTCCAGTTAGAAATTAGATTAAGTTGAGAACATAAAGCTATGCATGTATTTGTCTAGATCAGTTTTTCTTATATCCGTTTTATGTCACGTTGGCCCTGTTTCCACACACACAACTGGGGGTAATCCTAAATTTCTGTTGGAATCTGAAACTAGAGCAGGCCCTTTGAAACTTTACTGGTGCTATCAACATGTTAGCATAATTAATCATTTTTCCTTTGTTGAGAGCTATATCCCTCAGATGGGAAGGTTACTCTCTTACTCTCCAACACTTTAAGCATAAATTCGCTTTTCTTGAGGGGGGAAAATCTTTTAAACTGTAAAATGAAAATAATTTCAGATATTAAATTGTTATATTAAATTATAGTCTTATTCAGAGCATGCTGAAGAATGTCGCTGTGAGTTTCCATCTGTATCTGCTTATTCTTTTTGCTTTTTGTACTCATGCTTAACAATAACTCTGTTTCTATTTGAAACAAACCAGGCATTTGGACTTGAGGAGGCATCATGTGAATATGGAAAGACAAGGAGAGGAAAGAGATGAATCTTTTCTAAGTAACTGATTTGGGCCAGATGCTTGTTCTAGACATTTTGGCTGTGTGAAAATCTTTCTTGGGGCTGGCGCTGTGGCACAGTGGGTTAAAGCTCTAGCCTGCAGCAGCAGCTACCCATATGGGTGCAAGTTGAGTCCCAGCTGTTCCACTTCTGATTCAGCTCCCTGTTAATAGCCTGGGAAAGCAGCAGTAGATGGCCCAAGTGTTTGGGCCCCTGTACCCATGTAGGATACCTGGATGAAATTCCTGGTCCCCTGGCTTCAGCCTGACAAAACCCTCGTTGTTGGGGTCATTGGGTAGTGAATTCTCTCCTCTGTCTCTCCTGCTCTCACTGTAATTCTGACTTTCAAATAAAATAAGTATTTTTTTTTTGACAGGCAGAGTGAGACAGTGAGAAAGAGAGACAGAGAGAAAGGTCTTCCTTTACCATTGGTTCACCTTCCAATGGCCACCGTGGTCAGCGCACTGCGCTGATCCGAAGCCAGGAGCCAGGTGCCTCTCCTGGTCTCCCATGCGGGTGCAGGGCCCAAGTACTTGGGCCATCCTCCACTGCACTCCCGGGCCACAGCAGAGAGCTGGCCTGGAAGAGGGGCAACTGGGACAGAATCCGGTACCCCGACCGGGACTAGAACCTGGGGTGCCGGCGCCGTAGGCGGAGGACTAGCCTAGTGAGCCGCGGCGCCGGCCCAAAGTAAGTATTTTTAAAAGCTTGCTTTTATGGATCCTAACAAGTTTATCATTATTTACTTGTTTATTTAAGTTTTTGGTTGATTTCTGGACATAATATGCTAATAAAACATGCAGGTAGTATTCAGGTGGTCAAATGCTAAAGTTCTCTTTCTCTTTCTCTCTGTATATGTGTGTATGTTTATAAAGTGGCAGTTTGTCAGTAAGATACATAGGGCAAGAGCAGGAAGTTTTGAGCTGTGGTATTATTTACAAAAAATTGATAGTAAAGATGCCTATCATTATTTGTATTTGTTGGGCACTATAAGTATTTGCATTTATAATACAAATCCTGATACATTTATATTTGTGGTAGACCTAAGTCATTCTGTTTTTGTTTAAATAGATTGAGGTTTTTGTATCTGTTATGCTAAAATATATGAGAAAGTTGTAAGGCCAGAAAAGATGCATGGTATTTCCAATTTCCTTCTAATTATTGAATCTTATCTACATCAATAAAAGTTTATATTTAACTTTATAAGAACTGTATGTGGTGAGAAAAGCAATTGTACACATCCATGCATCTGTAAAACATAAATCAGATTTTGATCAAAAGTAAATTGATTCTTGATAATGTTCTGAATATTAATAGGACAAAAATTCCCATATGACTATACCCACTTTCTATTCTTGCAGTATCTTTTTAGTAATATAGGCTCATTTTTTGGCACCCACATATAGAAAATAACTGTGAAACATTTCAAACCTCAAAGTGACACTAAAACTGTGAAGTATGAAATGGAAGTGCCAGAGTGTGTGAGACACATTGCATAGCACTGCTCAGTAACTCAGTGTGTGCATGCGAGATAAATGACAACACCATTCAAAGAAGCAACATGGTTAATGCTGCAAAAAATTAAGTAGAACCAACCCTAATTTGCAAGCACTCCCTAATGCATGAAAGTTGCCACTTGCTATGTTTAGCAGTCCTCCCTTAGTAAGGCACCCTTTTCATCCCATAAATATGTGAGGAGTAACATAAATGAATCTCATTCTTGCTATGTCAAGGTTATGAAATGGCCATGATAAAGGGCTATGGATGTTTGACTTCTCTATGAATTCTTGTGTTTCCACCTCCCACTACCACCACATAAATATAATTCGTTTTAGTCATTACATTGATTTTTTTTTTTTTGGACAGGCAGAGTGGACAGTGAGAGAGAGACAGAGTGAAAGGTCTTCCTTTGCCATTGGTTCACCCTCCAATGGCCGCCGTGGCTGGCACGCTGCGGCCGGTGCACCATGCTGATCCGATGGCAGGAGCCAGGTGCTTCTCTTGGTCTCCCATGCGGGTGCAGGACCCAACCACTTGGGCCATCCTCCACTGCCTTCCTGGGCCACAGCAGAGAGCTGGCCTGGAAGAGGGGCAACCAGGACAGATTCTGGCGCCCCGACCGGGACTAGAACCCGGTGTGCTGTAGCCGCATGTGGAGGATTAGCCTAGTGAGCCGCGGCGCCGGCCTACATTGATTTTTAGTCATATGTTACCCACTGTTGATGGTTTCTTCCTTCACAATTTTCTTCAGATAGTATGCCAACTGGGGTTGATAAGTTTCTTTGAGTTCTTCAAATCTGGGTCTTATGTCAGTGTTCCTATGCATTTATCTACTTCTGAGACTCAGTTTGTGGAAATGTATGCCTCATATTTGAGAACCAAGCTATGAAGGATTTAGGATTTTAGCTAAACACCATTTCCTCAAACTGAACCACTATGAGGACATAGTGAAGGGGAGGAATGGTGAATTGCTCTAGTGTATCCTTAGCGGATACAGGAATTCTGCCAGTCAAAACAAGTGCTGCTGATTTTTTTTTTGGGGGGGGGGGGTCAGTTAAAATCAAAGAAGGACAATAAAAAATGTTAATGGGAGCTGAAATGGTTGTATTTCCTGAATGCGTATACTAAGGGTAGTTTTTAAAAATTTGGAGAAAATGAAACCAAAAAAATTTATTTTGGTGCACATGTGCACATGAAAGGTCTTCCAAATGTTCATGGGAAGTACATATTATGAAAAAGTGATGGATTTCAATTTTTTGTGCTAAAATAAACTTACCATTTTAATTTTTTTTAAAGAATGGAAACTTCATTCATTTCATTTATACAAATTTAGGAACATAGTGATTCTTCCCACCCTACCTCCATCCTGGTGTACTCTCACCCTTCCTCCTCCCTCTCCCATTCCGTTTTTATTTTTTACAGCAATCTATTATGAGTTAACTTTATACTCATCAGATTAACCCTACACTAAGTAAAGAGTTCAACAAATAGTGTGAAGAAAAAAAAACAAAAACAAACAAAAAATATTGTTCCTCAACAGTCAAGACAAGGGCTGTTCAAAATAATCACATTACAAAGTGTCAATTTCACCCCTATAGTAGGAATAATGAAGTACGTTTTAGGTACACTTTCTTATTAGTTACCACTGACCAGAGAGAACATATGGTATTTGTCTTTTTGGAACTGGCTTATTTCACTAAGTATAATGGTTTCCAGTTGCATCAATTTTGTTGCAAATGTTAGGATTTCATGCTGTGTAGTACACCATAGTGTACATAGTACACCATAGTGTGCATGTATGATAGTTTCTTTATCTAGTCTTCAGTTGATGAACATCTGGGCTGATTCCTTATCTTAGCTATTGTGAATTGAGCTGCATTAAACATGGGGGTTCAGATCACTCTTTCATTTCCTTTCATATTCTTAGTTCATTTCCTTTGGTTAAATTCCCGGGAGTGGGATGGCTGGGTCATATGGTAGATTTATATTTAGATTTCTGAGGTATCTTCATATTGTCTTTCACCGTGGCTATACCAGTTTGCATTCCCACCAACAGCAGATTAGGGTACTCTTTTCCCCAAATCTTGCCAGTATTTGTTGTTT
The DNA here is from genome assembly GCF_964237555.1 of Oryctolagus cuniculus. NCBI lineage: Eukaryota > Metazoa > Chordata > Mammalia > Lagomorpha > Leporidae > Oryctolagus > Oryctolagus cuniculus. Next base: position 14,918,754 of record NC_091439.1, read on the forward strand.
GTTGATTTCTGTATGAAAGCCATTCTAATTTGAGTGGGGTGAAACCTCATTGTGGTTTTGATAAACTTACCTTTTAATTCAGTTTTCCCACAAACTTTTGAAGTACCCTTAAATACTCAGTGCTTTATATGCATTTCATTTATAACTTATTTGCATCACAATCTAATTTAATGCTTGGATGTGTCATCCATTGATGTCAAGAATGAGGAAATTGGCCAGCGCTGCGGCTCAGTTGGCTAATCCTCCACCTGCAGCGCCGGCACCCCGGGTTCTAGTCCCGGTTGAGGCGCTGGATTCTGTCCCGGTTGCTCCTCTTCCAGTCCAGCTCTCTGCTGTGGCCCGGGAGTGCAGTGGAGGATGGCCTAAGTGCTTGGGCCCTGCACCTGCATGGGAAGTCAGGAGGAAGCACCTGGCTCCTGGCTTCAGACTGGCACAGTGTGCTGGCTGTAGCATCCACTTGGGGGGTGAACCAATGGCAAAAGGAAGACCTTTCTCTCTGTCTCTCTCTTTCTCACTGTCTAACTCTGCCTGTAAAAAATTAATGAGGAAATTGACTCTTAGACAGGGGAAGTACCTTATCTAAAGCTAGCAGCAGAACAGCAAACTCAGTCTGTGGACTCAAGGGCCCATGCACCTCACCTGCGGTGTGCCACACTCAATGGTTTGATGTACTTCCTGAAGGAATGAATGATTTTAATGAGTTCACAAAAAAACTCTTGTTGTGGGCAACATTTGCAGCAAGGTAGTTAGTACTAGAGGGTTCAGTAGATGCTCAGGTGCTAGCTAAAACAACATAGTACTGAAGTATTTAACTGAAGTTGTAAATGAGAGAAATGATAATTAGTTGAAGGAAGTATGTGTAAAGGTATAGAGGACAGTCTTTCTTCCATGATGTTGAGGTAGCAGAGGGACAGTTACGCCAACAGAGTCAGCTTTGAGGGGCTGTTACAAAAAGAATGAACATAAGAAACCAGGTGTTTTCTGTAGAACAGAGCAAGAACTTGATGATGTCTGGAGAGCAGTCGTGTGGGTCAGATTAACTGCTGGACTAAAGAAGGCACATGGAGACAGGGGATAGAAGCAAGTGTTTTCTAAATGTAAACATGTCCAATCTAGAGAAGGGGACCATAGGTCTATTACACTTTGAAATATAAACAAATGACTCCAGGACAAGTGACTCTAAAGCTCCCTTGAGGTCTCTGTCTTTAACTTCCACATTTGTTTTTCATTCCAAGGTTAATCAACTCAGGTGCCAGAATTCCTTGCTCTGAAAGTTCTGACTGTACAGATACATTGAAATATATGTGAAATAGTCTCTCGACACCCATTTCAATTTTGTATAAGGGAAAGATCAGGGTAGGTGGAGGAGGCATCTACACCAGTGTTTATCCATCAGGTGAACTGGAGCACAATTAACCTGAAGAAAGGCTAGGAGGGGGGAGGGTTGTGAAACTGTGGCCATGTACTTTTTGTCATTGGAAAGGTTGCCCATTAAAGATCAATCTAAGCACATTTCTTCTGCATAATTTTGTTAAGCCACTGACTGTGATATTTACTTGATAAAGATTCAGGTATCTCACTAGGGGATAGTAAGTATTCCAATTATAAAGCTAAGTAGCCTATTTCATTTCTTGTCTTAAATTCATGAGATAATGAAAATAAAGTTGCATAGCACTTCAGTTGATTTGAAGTTGATTTCATTCCTCAGACTATAGATATCTTAACCCTCAGGTTATTTCTTGTGTTCCTGGTGCCTAGCATGCTGCCTATAACATTGTAGGCATTCAATGACTATTTGTTGGATGAATGATTAAATAAATGAGTAGATACATAAAAATACCATCCCCATCTTCAAGAAATCACCAGAGAGTTCATAGTCTAGTGAGGAATTGGCATTCTGTATCACACACATGTTCTGGAAATTCCAACAGTAGAAAATCATGTGACATCCACCCAGCCCACACATTAGAATGTGAAATGTCAGTAAACTGCAATCTGTCATTCTTGACTAATGAATCTGTCTATAAATTTGAAATACTTTTAAGTTTTAAATCGTATTATAATTGCTTCATATGAAATTGAATCTAGTTTAGATAACTGGGCCTTAAAAAGAGGAAGGTGAGAGAACCATTTTATAATCACTCAATATACAAAATATGAAGTTAATTTTTTGAATGAAAAAGATTTAGATTTAACCAACGTGAAGTGTTTTCATAATATCAGTAAGTCTCTGTGGCGAAGAGACCTTAAAGCTGCTCTAGTCCAACTATTTTCACCACATCAAATCCCCTCTGTAATATTCTTCAAAGAGTTCTTGTTTAATCTTTACCTTATCACAGGAGACACCTGTGATAAGGAACACTTTCCCTTTTTTGGCATCCAAATTCTAAATGATTAATACACTAAATTCTAGAAGATTAATTATCAGTTGCACATTGGTTCTGTTTAAATTTTTATTTAATTTGAAGGGTAGAGTTACTGAGAGGTAGAGAGAGAGAGAGGTCTTCCCTCCACTGGTTCACTCCCCAAGTGGCTGCAACAGCTGGAGCTGGGCCGATCCAAAGCCAGGAGCCAGGAGCTTCCTTTGGGTCTCCTACACGGGTGTAGGGGCCCAAGGACTTGGGCCATCTTCCACTGCTTTCCCAGGCCACAGCAGAGAGCTGGATTGGAAGTGGAGCAACTGGGACTTGAACCAGCGCCCAAATGGAATGCTGGCACTGCAGGCGGAGTTTTACCTGCAAAGCCATAGCGCTGGCCCCTTCTGTTTTAACTTTTAAGATAAATTGGTTTTACAACCTGAATTAGGGTTCCTGCAGTGTGTGTATGTATGTGTGTGTGTATGCGTGTGTGTGTGTGTGTGTGTGAGAGAGAGAAATGATAATTAGTTGAAGGAAGTATGTGTATAGTATCTATGATGTTAAAGAAAGAAATAAAGATTTTTTTCTGTCTTTGGCAAACATAAAATAATAATATTAAAATTATTTAAATATATTTTTAAAATGATTAAAAACTCATTCAGTCTTAGAATGGATGTTTGGAGAATGTGCTGTGTGTTACAATGAGGTACTGAGGTTTCAAGGGGAGTAATCTCCAATCCATATCATCAAAGGGTCTACGGAATGATAAGGTAGAGGTGAGCCAAAGAAGCAATGAGTGTTGCAGTTGCCTAGATATCAAAGATAGATAAAATAACATCCCTTGTTCTGAGTCTTGAAATACAAATGACTAGCAAAATGAGGAAAATTATTTCAGACATTCCTTATTTCACTCATTTTGGTGGAGAATTTTTATGGAATCCAAAGTGGAAAAGACAGAAGAACAAATCCAAAAGGTATCTTAGGGTACAGCTCAGCTTCTGCTCCTAGGGTATCTGTTTTTGGTGGTCTTTAGTTTTCCATTTTAGTGGAAATTGCCTGATCAAGGCACAGTGAAAGTACCCATGTCATGTTCAAGATGAAATATCATGTGAAACCCTTCCTGAAATCCAGACCTCCCTTTCCCCAAAGATGATGCCAGCAATGAAAGACTATACCAGGAAGATAAACAGAAAGACAAACAGACCAGCCTTGTTTGTAGAAGGAAAGGCAGTGTCTCAGACTGCTCTAAGAGAAGAAATAAACAAGAAAAGTTTTCTTATAATTTATAAACACAAATGTGCTCACTTGGGATTGAGTCAGAATTCACATTACTGGTATCTCAGAAATCCCTAAAGTGAGAAATTAGTTCCCAGTTATCATGAGTTGAAGATGCTCACAAATGCCTGGAGAAGCAAGCAAATTATTTCTTGAGGAATAGATTTTAAAAGATCCCAGGTTGCATTTAACTTGAATAATTCCCTTTCCCATAGAATATGGATTACTGATAATTCTCAATTCTACATAATGTGAATTAGCAATTTAAAGATATCAAAATGTATGAGAAATAAACTGCTATCCCCCAAGTGTATTTAGATTCACAAATACTATAGATATTATAATTATCTGATATAGGATAAAATATACTTAATATATTTAAAAATGAAAATATTAACATTGCCATAAACTAGAGAGTATAAAAATGTTCAGGAAGATTGCATTGAGAACCAAAGAAACTTCTAGAAATAAATATAATAGGGTATTCCTGAAGATAAAATTAGTAAATTAGAAAGTGTACTTTCTAAAAATTTTATTGTAACACAGTGTACATTTTTATGGGGTATACTGTGAGGTTTCAATACATGTATACATTGTACCATGATCAAATCAGTATAATTACTTACGCATCACTAAAATAATTATCATTTGTTGCAAGAACATTTAAAAACCTCTTTCTAGGTAATGAAGTATACAATGCATTATTGTAATTAAAATGTATTGTAAATTTATTACATGAAACACAAACAGAAAACATGAAATGTTAAAAAGTCTGGGAGAGTTATTGAAAATTTTACCATAAATTTTACCAGATTTTTCTAATTAGGTGACACTAGTGAAAGGAAAAATGGTAATTTTATTTTACTTTTTTAAAAAATTTATTTATTTGAAAGAGTGATAGAGAAAGAGGGAGAGACAGAGAAAGAGATCTTCTATCCACTGGTTCACTACTCACATTACTGAAACTATCTGCACTGGACCAGGCTCAATCAAGGAGCCAAGAACTCCATTGACGTCTGCTCATGGATGGAAGGGGTCCATTCATTTGTCCATCTCCCACTACTTTCCCATGTGCACCATCAGGGAGGTTGATATGAAGTGGAACAGCTCCAGTATAGGGTTAAACCACCACACCACAACACCTGCCCCTGAAAGGTAATTTTAGAGAAGATAATGGCCCCTGCTTTTTGGAGACCTAAATTCCAGGACACAGACAAGGAAAGAAGAAGGTGACACAGCTCTTATTGTGGCAGAATACACAAAGACTAATGGTGATAGGACATGTGATATAGGATCCATTTGGCTCTGACTGTCTGATTTTGGCATGGTGAACAGAAGGCATAAAGATGGTATTAAACACACTTATTAAGAATCAATTGGCCAGCGCTGCGGCTCACTAGGCTAATCCTCCGCCTGCGGCGCCGGCACCCTGGGTTCTAGTCCTGGTTGGGCCACTGCATTCTGTCCTGGTTGTTCCTCTTCCAGTCCAGCTTTCTGCTGTGGCCTGAGAGGGCAGTGGAGGATAGCCAAGTGCTTGGGCCCTGCACCCGCGTGGGAGACCAGGAGGAAGCACCTGGCTCTTGGCTTTGGATCTGCGCAGTGCGCCGGCTGTAGTGGCCATTTCGGGGGTGAACCAATGGGAAAGGAAAACCTTTCTCTCTGTCCCTCTCTCTGTGTCATAACTGTGCCTGTCCAAAAAAAAAAAAAAAAAGAATCAGTTAATGTGTCCATATTAATAAAAAAGGAAAACTCTGGATGAATGTGAACTTATGATGTAGGAGGAATGATAAACCAAAGGAAGATAATATTTTGCATATACAGGGTAGTAACTAAGTTATCTAAGAGTTTTTATTGGGTACTGAAACCTTTTTTTTTTCTTATAAAAGATGGTTAAGGAGAAAGATACTTATATGGATTACAAGTATCAGCCAAAGATTGTCATGTATCAATCAAAACAGTAAAAAATAAGTTCCTTCATGATGGAGAGATTTGTCTTACCACCTTAACCAAGTGATCAAATTTAGTGCATCTTTTGTTGTGTTGTAATGGGGAGGATACTTTGCCTTGTATGCTTTGACATAGTATTCTTGTTTCACTTCAGTCTAATCATAAAACAATTAGAGGAGCAGGTCTTTGAAGCAGCAGGTGATGGCTCAAGTATTTGGGTCCCTGCCACCCACGTGGGAGGCCCATATTGAATTCCCAAATCCTAGCTTTGGCCTGGCATAGCCCTGAGCATTGAGGGCATCTGGGGAGTAAATCAGTGAATGGGAGATATTTGCCTATTTGTCTCCCTCTCTCTGTTCCTCTGTCTTTCAAATAAATAAAAAGAAAAAGAGAAGCTAGATCTCTTTCAAGGATAGCTATGACAAAAAAGTTGAACAAGGATGAGGAGAATGTTCTAGTCAGTTTTCAGTTGAAAGATAATGCAAATGTGTATTTAAATGTAGTTACTGTATAATTATGATTACTATATAATTATTATATCTTAGAAGTCCACAGTGCATATTATACTTACAACATGTCTTGATTCAGGGTAACCGTACTTAGTAGTTATATCCTGTTGGATACCATATTGGATGGAGAAGTTCTAGGTTAAAATTGGCCTAAGAGACCATGTGAGTGTTGGTTAGATTGCAAAATAAGAAAAAAGGAAACATATAGAAGGGATGTTTTGGGTACAATTAGGAGATTATGTATTATATATTAGTATGATTGCAACAGTGCTTTTTGGGTAGTTATTGCGAGTTTGGATGAGATGTATTTTCAAGGACTACATGATGAAGTAATTATATATCAGTAAAGTTAGTATTTGAATAGTTAAATTAGTAAGCTTGATTCATTTGATAAATATAGGACAATGCTGCTTTTTTTAAATAATATTTATTTATTTGAAAGTCAATTACAGAGAGGGATGGAGGGTCAGAGAGAAAGAGAGAGAGAGAGAGAGATATCTTTCATCCACTGGTTCCCTCCCCAGAATAATACTTTATTTATACATAAAGTATTATTTAAGCAAAGTGTGGCAGGGAGATTGGAAGGTGTTATGGTTGGAGTCAGGTGTCTAATTGAGGAATCTATTAGTGTTCTAGATGAGAGACGATAAAGGCTTTGCTTGAATGGGAAATGATGGCTTAATGATTGATTGTATGAAAGAGTTAAAGGGGAGTATGAATAGTGAAGACAGCTTCCAGGTTTCTAGACAGACAATAACATCATTAATTGGGAGATTTAGTTGACTGTTCAAATATGGAACTGATAAATGGTCTGAGAGAGACCATATGGATTTGTGATCCATGCACATTTAAATGATAAATATAGCCATAGTAGTGGACCAAATCATTCAAGTAAGTATTAGAAGTTAGCTAAAGAAAGAATAGAGGTGCATGGTATACAAAATAGCTGGAAATGGTCCAAGCAAAAAGACCTCAGGTAGGAGATAAGTGAATAGTCATGAGAGAAGGGACTTGAAAGGATGATTTATTGCAGGTGAATGAATGAATGATTGATTCCAGCTGGGCTCTGAGGCGAGCATGACAAGTAGTATTAAGGACTGGAGGTTGTTCTCTTCTCCTAAATTTTTAATTTATTCATTTGAAAGGCAGAGAGAGGAGAGGAGAGGACAGAAGAGAGATGAGGAAAAATGAGATCTTCTATCTGCTGGTTCACTCCTCAGATGCCCACAACAAGCAATGCTAGACCAGGCCAAAGCCAGGAGTCAAGAACTCCCTCCAAGTCTCTCATGTGAGTCTCTCATGTGAGTGACAGGAACCCAAGTACTTGGGCTATAATCTGCTGCCTCCCAGATACATTAGCAGGAGGCTGAATAGGACACAGAATGGCTGGGACTCAAACCAGGCATTCTAATATAAGCTGTAGGCATCCCAACTTGTGACTTAACCTCTGTGTCATAGGGCCTGTCTCTGGTTGGCAGTTTTAATGCTTTATGTTCCTTTTGCTTCATTTTATTACAAAACTCCTTCCTGAATGGGAGTATTCATCATTTTACCTGCATATATGAATAGAAGAGAATCTTTCCATTCATTGGTATGTGCTGTTCTCTCATAGGCATTTTTTATTTCCATTCTTCTGGTCTCTTTTACTAATTAATTAGAAGTAGTTTATGTTGACTGTTCTAGAACTGAAGTTCTAGTGTTTGGTGAAATTTGGAGATTAGATTTTACAAAAAGGGAATAGTTATAAACTTGGAGAAGTTGTAATCTGCTCAGGTTCTGGTTCCATATCTAAAGTTGTATTTGATCTAATTAGGACCAGCATTGGATTTTCATGTTTTAATTGCCTTTCTAGAAATCTCCTTTATTCAATGCCCCTATCTATATATTTTAATATATATATCTATATATTTTAAATATAAATTATATAAGGTAGTCTACTATGTTCTTGTATAGGATAATATGTTCTAATACTGAAACTCCAAACTAGTTTATACATTTTTCTAAAATAAAAGGCTTGTTTCATATGTTCTCTATATCTTTTAAAATACCTGAATTAGTAGATAGTACTCAAGAAATACTTAGTATTTTTGTTATAATATATAAAACTATATAATAGTCCCATTATCTGTATAATATAGAATAGTAGGTATTCAAACCCATTTATATAAATTTTTTAGATTCTAAGAACTTAATTAAAAACTTTTTTTTTTTGAGAGTCAGAGCTAGACAGTGAGAGAGAGAGAGACAGAGAGAAAGGTCTTCCTTCTGTTGATTCACCCCCAAATGGCTACTACAGCCAGCGCGCTGTGCCGATCCGAAGCCAGGAGCCAGGTGCCAGGTGCTTCCTCCTGGTCTCCTACGCGGGTGCAGGGCCCAAGGAGCTGGGCCATCCTCCACTGCTCTCCCAGGTCACAGCAGAGAGCTAGATTGGAAGAGGAGCAACCGGGACAGAATCCGGCCCCCCAACCAGGACTAGAACCCTGGGTGCCGGCGCCGCAGGTAGAGGATTAGCCTAGTGAGCTGCAGCGCTGGCCTCTTTTAATTTTTTTGTTATATCCAAGTACACTTCATTATCATTATCTGCAGCTACCCTATGTTGCCTACTGTGCAGTTGAACTAGATTTTAGTTGTTTTGTTTGTTATTGTTTTCAAAGCTGGCCCTTTGTCTTTTTGGATTTTAGTTCTATTCTCTATTAAATGATGATATTTCTGGAACATTTAATGTTCCTATTTACATTAAGTAATGATTTGCTAAGTTATTATAAAATTGTGGGCCCATCTAAAAAAACTAAGCTTTATGAGGATAATGATGACAGTAAGAAATGCTGATGTATGTGCGGAAGAGTCTCTTTGCATTCATTGGTATGTGATGGCATTTCTCTAAGAGCTATCTCCTTTCTGACATATGTAGTTCATTTACTTGATATTTTTCACTCTTAAATTTTAGTAACTGCAAAACATCCAAGTGACATAGGGTGAAAAAGAACCACTAAAATTTGCTTTGAGTAGCTCTATTAGTGCTTTCGTTTCTTAAAGAATATTCTGTTATTGTAAAAAAAAAAATCTGGGATTTGAAATTTCATTGGAAAAAATGTGTTTAAAAAATGACAACTTTTAGTAGCATGCAATTAATGCTTTTTCTTTTTAAATTCCAGAACAAGTTAAACTGGGTAAAATTGTGACAGATATTGACTCAGTGAGCAAAAAAATGGAGAAAGAAAAACAAAACCTTGAGAAGTTCAGGTAATGTGTAATTAGTTAACCTATAAGAGATACATATTTTCTTTTACTACACTGATAATCTTTGAAAAACTGTTATGATTTCTCAAGTCTGTCTATTAAAACCCGATGCATGAGGCTAATTTTACCTTCTGCTTGAGTCCCTCTAAGCATATCAATTATCAAAATTTTAGTTTTCAGTTCAATTAACTTTTGAACTGGAGGATGTCTGAGTAGTTAAGCAAACCATCTGGGTTTTATAGTGCATAAGCTGAAACCCAATTTGTGTCTTTCTTGAGAAAAATGCCATATTTTATGATAATATTACATAAGTCTGGAATTTTAATAACTCATCTGCAGTAATTTTGGAGCAGAGTAAGTTATAATTTTCCTTTTAGAATCTAATAATTAAAGGTTAGTCTCTTTCTAACAGAAGGTGAGGCTGGTTCTACAGAACATAGTTGAATTTTGAGCATATTTTTTGCTTCCCATAAGTGTCTAGAGATGGGTCAGTTACTTTTATAAATTAGTTAATGAAATAGCATCACCATCTTTAAGATATTTTTAAAGAATTATTTTTTGTTTATTTGAAAGGCAGAGTTACAGAGAGAGGAGGAGGAGAAGGAGAGAGTGAAAGAGAGAGCACAAAAGAGTGTGTGTGCACTGTGTGTGCACTAGCTCTTCCATTCATTGGTTCACTCCTCAAATGGTTTCTATGACTGGGGCTGGACCAAGCCGCAACCAGGAGCCTGGAGCCTCTTCCAGGTCTCCAACGTGGGTGCAGGGGCCCAAGGAATTGAACCATCCTCTGCTGCTTTCCCAGGTATATTAGCAGGGAGCTTGGATCAGAAGTGGAGCAGCTTGTTCATGAACTGATGCCCATATGGTATGCCCACATCACAGGTGGTGGCTTAACCTGTGATGCTACAGTGCTGATCCCTTCAAGATAATTTTTAATTTATGTACACCCATGTTGGCCCTAAAGCTACATATAGCACTTCTAACAGCCTTTCGGCACATATTGTATAGGAACATTTACACCTGTAGAATGTAAACACTGCTCTGTTGCTATTTTAATATATGTATTTTTATTCTTGATACAAATTATATACTTATTTATGGTATATAGTATGATACTATTTTAATTAATATAAACAGGACAGATTTTATTCTTTCCATAGGTACAATTCCAAGAAGACAACCACACTCCCCTACCTGATACTACTCCCTCCCATTCCTCTCATCAGAATTTGCAAAGTCATAATTTTAATCCACCATATGTTCACAGAGTTAATTGACCACTCATCATAGTATTCAATGAATAAAAAGTAGGAAGACCATAGTTCCACAGAAGTATAAACAAGGGCTAAAAATGACAATCATATACCAAGATAATCATTTCAGTACTATACATTTTTTGTGTTCTGCATTAGCTGCCACATATTAGAGAATATGGTATTTGCCATTTTGAGACTGGTTTATTTCACTAAGCAAAAAATTTCCAATTTCATCTATTTTGTTGTAAAATACAGGACTTCATTGTTTTTTATGGCTGATTAGTATCCCATAGTGAATACATACCAGATTTTCTGTACCAATTCATCATTTGATGGACATCTGGGTTGATTCCAGGTCTTAGTTATTGTGGATTGAGCTGCAATAAACATGGGGGTACAAATAACTTTCATATGCTAATTTAATGTCACTTGGGTAAATTCTCAGGAGTGGGATGGCTGGGTAATATGGTATATCTATTTCCAGATCTCTCACAAATCTCCATACTATCTTCCATAAAGAATATGCTAGTTTACATTACCACCAACAGTAGATTAGTGTACCTTTTGCTCTGCTCCAAAGTAGGCATTTATTTATTTATTTATTTATTTTTTTTATTTTTGGTTAGAAGCTGTTAAAATTCAGGTAAGGTGATACCAACTGTGGTTTTGATGTGCATTTCTCTGATGGCTAGTGATCCTGAGCATTTTTTCGTGTGTCAGGGTGACCATTTTTATTTCATCCTTTGAAAATTCCCTGTCCGTATCCTTTACCAATTTTCATGGGTAGTTTGTTTTGTTGTATTGAGTTTCTTGACCTTAGTATAGATTCTGATATTAATCCTTTATCAGTTGCATAGTGTGCAAATGCATTCTCCCATTCTGATGGTTGCCTGTTCTCTTTGCTGAGTATTTCCTTTGCAGTACAGAAACTTCTTAGCTTGATGTAATTCCATTTGTCTTTTCTTATCTTTATTGCCTATGTTCCTTGAGTCTTTTCCAAGTCTTTGTCTATTCCAATGTCTTGCAGAGTTTCCCTGATGTTTTCCTCTAGTAATTTGATGGTATCAGGTCATGGATATACATCCTTGATTCATTTTGAGTTGATTTTTGTATAAGGTGTAGGTAGGAGTCTTGTTGCATACTTCAACACGTGTAGATCGAATTTTCTCATCACGTTTTGTTCAAGAGACTCTCTTTTATCCAGGGATTGATCTCAGCCTGTTTGTCAAAGATTAGTTGGTTGTAGCAGTATAGATTGATTTCTGGGGTTTCTGTTCTTTTCCAGTGGTCTACATGTCTATTTTTGGTGCCAGTACCATACTTTTTTTTTTTTTTTAAGACTCATTCAATTTATTTGAAAGGTAGAGCTACAGAGATAGAGAGAGGTCCTCCATCTGCTGAGAGAGAGAGAGGTCTTCCATCTGCTGTTTCACTCCCCAGATGGCCACAAAGCTGCACAAATCTGAAGCCAGGAGCCAGGAGCTTCCTCTGGGTTTCCCGCATGGGTTCAGGGGCCTAAAGACTTGGACCATCTTCTAATACTTTCCTAGGCCCCACAGCAGAGAGCTGGATAGGAAGTGGAGCAGCCAGGACCCGAACCGGCACCCATATGGGATGCCAGCACCACAGGTGGAGGCCTTACCCACTACGCCACAGCGCCTGCCCCTGTAGTATGTCGTGAAGTCTAGTATTGTGATACCTCCAGTTTTATTGTTGTTGTTGTTGTTGTCATTTAAAATTGCTTTATATTTGGGGACTCTTCTGTTTCCATATGAATTTTAGCATAGTTTTTATCTAGATCTGAGAAGAATGTCTTGGTATTTTGATTGGGATCCTATGTAATCTGTAAAAAGCTTTCAGTAGTGTGGACATTTTGACAATATTAATTCTTCCAATCCATGAACATGGAAAGTTTTTCCACTTTTTGTGTCTTCTTCTATTTCAATATTTTATAATTTTCATTGTAGAGGTCTTTGATGAAAAAATCAACCATTAGTTTAATTGGGGATCTTCTGAAGGTAATCTGGCATTTCTCTTGTGCACATTTTAGAGTCTTTTCTTTATCTTTTACTTTTGAAAGTTTGACTGCAATGTGTCATGGTTAAGTTCTTTTCTGTTCATGTTTATTATAGGAGTTCAATGTGCTTCCTCTACTTGGTGCCACTTTCTTCCCACAAATTAGGGAAATTTCTGCTGTTATTTTGCTAAATAGGCCTTCTAATCCTTTCTTTCTTTCTTTCCATACCTTCAGGAACTCCTAAGACACATATGTTTGTTCATTTGATTGTATCCCATAAATATCAAATGCCATTTTCCATCTAATTTTCTTCTTCTTTTTTTTTTTTTGGTCTATGATATTTCCAAGGATTTGTGTTATAGCTTGGATATTCTTTCTTCTGTCCCACCAAGTCTGTGGTTGTGGCTTTCCACTGTTTTTCTATTTGCCATACTGAATTCTTCATTTCTAATATTTCAGCTTCATTTGTCTTCAGTGTCTTTATCTTTCTGCAAGTGTTGTCATCCATATCATGTATGGATACCATTATCTCATGAATTTATTTTTCTGTGTCCCTGAGTAATCTTATCATTCTTTTGAATTCATATTCAGACATTCCGTAAATCTCTTCATTTTTCATATTCTAATGAAATTTTGCTGTGTTCTTTTGTGGAAGTCACTTTGTCTTCTTTGTTCTTGTTTCTTGTATTTTTGCATTTATTTTTAGGCTTTTGTGGAAACACTTGTTCCTTTTCTCTTCTGATACCTTTTATTATTGAACTATGCCTCTGTGGATTAGTGGTGACTGCTCTCAATGGATATCCACCTACATGTGCTAGGTGGAGCCATGGAACTCTGGCCAATGATCAAGGGTGGCATGAGCAACCAGGGTGGCACCAAGTTGAGTGTGGTAGATCTCCTGTATTGTCGGCAGGGAGAATGGTATGATCACATTTCCTAGAATTAATCACAGCCTCTTCTCCTTGCAGTCAAGGTAATCATTGCCCAAGGTCATCCCACAGCGGGTACAGTCCCTCCTTATGCAGGCGCATGAGCTGCACAGAGGATCTAAGTGGTCTTTATTGTGAGCACAGAACCCTATTCAGTGACCCACCACAAGAAATCCGAGAACACTGAGCTTCTGAGTCCATACACAGTGATTGCCCAGAGACCCAGCTATGTCCTGTGGCCTATCATGTAGTCACAGAATTCCCACAGTCGCAGTAGGTAAGGCTCCTACAGTCACAGGGAACACTCTCAGCCCCAGATGCCTGCCCCATCCATGCAGAGAACAGAGGCCTTTCCAGAGCTAGTTCTCTCGGGGTTCTCTGCATTGGCAATTTGATCCTGGGAGTCTGTGATTGCGTGGGGAGATGAGAGCACCTCAAAGTCCTAAGTGGGTTCCCAGCCCCCATCAAACCCCTTCAGTCCAGATTCAAAGTCAGTGGGGAACGCTGATATATCCACGTGATAAAATCCCTTAAATGCATGTGTGAGAGCGGCTGCAGCCTCTGTTGGTCATTAAGGTGGCGCTTTCTCCCAGCTGGTTGCCAGGCCCCCTTGTGGGATATGGGGAGAAAACACGTTTTAGTTTCATAGAGCCCTTGCTGGGCTCCAGGCTGGACTCAGTTTCAACGTTGTCTGCGAGGTTCTTCCTTAGACAGTATCACCAGTGACAGGGACTGCTCTCATCTTGCTCTCAGAAGCTGACAACTCCAGTCCTTAGCTGCAGAAGTCACTAGTGTTGCCCCTGCTCACTGCAGGGTGTTTGTGCTATTTACACTGCTCTACAGCGTCTCTTCTTTCTGTGGACTTTCCATTGCAAATTTTTCTCCAGATCTCCCCTGGAATTGCACTTACTCTGCTGTTGTTCTGTTATCTTCCCTGTTCAGCCATCTTGGAATCTCTTGTTTGATATTTCAATACATGGATAAGGATCATATTATCATGTCTGTTACTTCAAACATAATTTCTTTGTGTTGGGAACATTCAGAATCCCCTTTTTCAGCTGTCTTAAACTCTGAAAAAATTTTAGTGGCTTGTTTATTTTTTAAAGATTTATTTTTTATTTATTTGAAAAGAGTTATGGAGAGATAAGGAGAGACAAATAAAGGGAGAGAGCAAGTGAGCAAGTGAGTGAGAGAGTGCTCCTATTCGCTGGTTGACTCCCCAGATGGCCACAATGGCTGGGACTGGGCCAGGGCAAAGTCAAGAGTCCAGAGCTTCCTCTGGATCTCCCTTGTTAACATTAATTCTTAATATGATAACTTTTGGGTGACTGCACAGCTATTATGAGAAGTTTGAGAAAATGCTGCCATGCTATAAAGCATATTGTAGGTCTTCCAGCATTTATGCCGCAAACTGTGCTTAACACTGGAAGGTTCACGTGCAGGATAATCATTTTCTTGGCTGAAGTGTACTATGACAGTTGAATTTGGTAGAGTGATGTATATATATAGCTTTATTTTTTATTTTTATTCTTTTAAGATTTATTTATTTATTTGAGAGGCAGAGATACACAGAGAGAAGCAGGGAGGAAAGGAGGGAAACAGGAAGGGTGAGAGAGAGAGAGAGAGAGAGAGAAACTTCCATCCACTGGTTAGCTCCCCAGTGACCTCAGTGGTCAGGGCTGAGCCAGGCCAAAGCCAGGAGCCAGGAGCTTCTTCTGGGTTTCCCATGTGGGTGCAGGGAGCCAAGTACTTGGACCATCTTCTGCTTCTTTCCCAGGCACATTAACAGGGAGCTAGATTGGAAGTGGAGCAGCTGGGACATGAACTGGTGCCCATATGGGATTCTGGCACAACAAACAGAGGCTTAACCCTCTATGCCACAGTGCTGACCCCTATATATAGCTTTAATTTTGTAGGTTTGGTTTTTTCTATGATAATAGAATGTATTCATTATAAAATAAAATAAGCTACTGTGTTGGAAGTTGATGAGTTTTAAAAAATTTCTGTCTTTACCTAGTTTATCCTGATGCCCAGGCTTGTCTATCAGGGTAGTAGCTGTTAAAAAAGTGGTTAATTTACCAATTTAAATGAATAATGTAGACTTTTAAGTAAGTTTTTTATAACTAGAAAAATTAACTCATTTGAAAATCATTTTCAGTATATTTAAATGAAGTCAGTAATCCAAGGAAGAATAATAATGATTTTGAGACAAGTGGCACACTCATTAATAATACATTTGATCAGGTATATTATCTTTTTCTATAGTGTCTTTCTCAGGAGGGTTGAGTATTTCTCAAAGCATTGTTTCTTCTATAAGTGGTGGAAGGTAAAGGTCTCTTGACACCTAAACTTCCCATTTTTAATGAAAACATGTTCTGCTTAATGAGGAAGATCAACGCCCTTTGAAATTAAGTGCAAGTGCATGTACTTCCAATGACAGCCTGGGGCACATAGAGCCTGAACCTCAATCCACAGGGGCTGCCCTGTCTTTATTTATAGCTGCTTTTGTGGTTCCTTGTTTCCTATCTTAGCAGTTAGCTTCATTTCATTAATGTTGGAAGTGTGATGGGAATGCAGGGGGAAAGACAAGTAAGTGCTTGGGCATGTGGTAACTCAGGGTGTTTGAAAGCCCGTGCTTAAATATATTTTAAAAAAGTCATCACACACCAATTTTTTTTTAAATCTAGTTCTCCATGTAATACAGATAACAATAAACTTAGGAATGAGTACATAAGCAGCAGAGAGGAAAATGGAATCGGTTAGGATATTTGTTAACAATGCAGGAATAGGCTCTAGAACTGATTAGCATTGTGAGATCCTATAAAAGTTTCTGTTCAAATCAGACAGACAAGTTGTGTATAAACTACTTGCAATTACCCTAAAGATGCTTTGCAAAGTACTAGTTTTTTTTTTTAAATATTTATTTATTTATTTATTTGAAAGGCAGAGTTACATGGGGAGAGGGAGAGAGAGAAAGGGAGGGAGGAATGAGAGTGAAAGAGAGAGAGAGAGAGACAGGGAGAGAGAGAGAGAGTTTTGATCTGGTGGTTCATTCCCCAAATGGCTGCAATAGCTGGGGAAGGGTCAGGCTGAATCCAGGAGTCTGGAACTCCATCCCAGGTCTCCTATGTGGATGGCAGTGATCCAAGTACTTGGGCCATTTTCTTCTGCTTTCCCAGGCATATTAGCAGGGAGCTGGATGGGAAATGGGGAGGCCGGGACTTGAAGCAGCATCCATATGGGATGCTGGTGTCTCAGGCAGCCATCTAACCCACTGAACCACAACACTACCCCTGGAAACCACTAATTTTTAGGGTGGCACCTTATTTTTAGGTAGATCATAAGGTTATAGTCTAATAAATAATTACACAGGGCAAAATATGAAAATGTGAGTTTGAAAAATGTATGATTTCTTCCGCTTTGCAAATTTCTCTTTTTGAACTGCAGTAAGAAAATGAAAGTGAAATTTAAGTTTACAAAAGTGTACTTCTTCAGTGTACTTCTAAATTTTATGTTCAAAGATCATCATTTATTCCTTTTATAAAAATAATTATAGGTATGGGTGCATGCTATATGTTAATTTTTCATCAACAGATGTTGTTTATGGTTCTCTAATTTACTAGAGCTAATTTTTAGTTGATAATACTTGGTGCATTTGAAAATATGACAACTGCATTTCTGTGATTCAGACCTGTGAGCTTGATCCTCCTTCCCTAGTTTCGTGGTCAGTGAAGAGTTTCTGTTTTGTTCCATGACTATGTCTGTTTAGGTGGCACTGATCAAATTAACAGAATTATAATATTATAAAATAATTATAGAAGCTCTCACGACTTTTTGCATTTGTATTGAAACAACTCTGCCATTCTCACCTTACTGTTTAAAAAGTTTTGCTTAAGTACATGAATGTCTACTTCTGTCAGAATCTTCAATTCGTAGGAAATCTTTGGAAAATTGCCATTAGTTCTAAGTTTCAATTTAAATAATACTTAACTATGGGCCAAATATTAGAAAGTAAATTAAACTACATTTCGTCAGTGTATCTTGGCCCCATTTGTGGTGGCATATGAATTAACTAGTTAATTCTAGAATTCCATATGTAGTTTTTTGCAAAACCACCTGCATATTCAAAACTCTCATATTTACCTTGATCCTGTTTTCAGGATGTCTCAGTCCTCTGTCCAGACCCATAGGCCTGGCTACATGAGTGACAGGTAAATTAATGAATCTTACAAGCTAGTCATTTACTTACTGTTTACTCAGTGCATACTATGTGTCAAGTCCAAATGCAAGTCTCTCAATAGGACAGTCACAATCTCCTCCCTCATCCACCTGTTTCTTTCTTCTTTTTGTCAGGAAAAATGCTTTAAAATACTAAAAGCTACAGTAATATTTATATAACTATTTTTTACTTTTATTTTTATTTTAAAGATTTATTTTATTTGAAAGAGTTAGAGACAGAGGTCTTACATCTGCTGGTTCACTCCCCAGATGGCTTCCATGGCCAGGACTGGACCAGGCAGAATCTATCTGGGATCCTGGAGCTTCATTCAGGTCTCCCACTTGGGTGGCAGGGGCCATCTTGGGCCATCTTCCTCTGCTTTTCTCAAGGCATTAACAGGGAGCTAGATCAGAAGTGGAACTGCTGGAACACAAACCAATGCCTATATGAGATGCTGTTGTCACAGGAGGTGGCTTTATCCACTAGTCTGCAATGCCAGCCCCATAACATTTATAGAACATTTTAACCAGTAATTCTATTTCTAGGCATTTATACTAGGAAAAGAAAGTAAGTATGCAAATATGAATGTTCCAAGATTTTAATTCATGATGCTGTTGAGGATATAGAGAAAGTGAACTTTTATACACTTTTGATAAAAATGGAAATTAGTACAACCATTATGGAAAAATGGTATGGACATTCACCCAGAAACTGGAAATAGAACTACTGTGTGATCTAGCAGTCTCACTAGTGTATATTGTAGAAAATGAAATCATTATATCAATGAAATACCTGCATTCCTATGTTTATATCAGCAGTATTCACAATAACCTAGGTATGTAATCAACCAAAGTATCATCAATGGATAGAATGGCTGAAGAAAATGTGATATATATGTATGATGGAATATCATTCAGCCAGAATGAGTGTGAGCATTATCCCGATAGTGAAGATGCCTGTGTGTCACATCACAGTGCCTCAGTTTGATCCTCTACTTCTCTTCCTGACTCCAGCTTCCTGCCAGTAGAGACTTTGGGAGGCAGAAGTAGTGGGCATAATTGGGTTTCTGCTACCCATGTGGGAGACTTGGATTGAACTCCTGCTTCTAGCTTTGGCTGTTGCCAGTATTTGAGAATTGAACAAGCAGATGGAAGCTCTCTCCACACACCACTACCTGTCTCCTTCCCCCTTCTATCTCTAGTCTATACCCCTAAAAGGAAGGAAGAAAGAGAAGGAGGAAAGGAGGGAGGGAGGGGGGAAGGGAGGGAGGTGGGGGTTCCTCTCATTTGTGTAACTTAGATGACACTGGAGGACTTCATGCTAAGTGAAGTGACCAGGCATGAAAAGACAAATACCACATGTTCTTTAACCATTTATGGAAGCCAAAATATTGCTCTCAGAGAAGAGGGTATGTTGGTGGTCACTGGAGGCTAAGAAGAGTAAAATGTCAGAGGGAAAGAGAGAGGTCAAATAATAGAGATCATAAGATGGTTAGACAGGAATTAGTTCTAGGTGTCTATAGCACATTAGGGTAACTATATTCTACAACAATTTCTTATCTATTTTTAAAATAACTAGAAGAGTCTAAAGGTCCCCAATGTATAGAAATATATGTTTGAAGGGATAGAAGTACTAATTACCCTGATTTGATCATTACATATGACATACATATATTTAATTATATTACTTACTGCATAGATAGGTACAAATGTGTTAAATAAAAAGAAAACAAATTAAAATGTAACAAGAAAGTGGAATGGAAGCCAAATATCGAGCAAAAGAAATTGGTGAATTAACCATCTCTATGTTAAATCCATACAATGAGTTGCTATATAGTAGGCCAAAATAACAATGTGCATTTCATACATTTACAAAGAAAGATATCATGATAACGTTAAGTATAAGAAGTTAGAAAGTTTGTAATCACTTATATATGCATGAACATGGAAAAGGAATAGAGTATATTATGCATGGTAATTTGATGAACAGAGTTAGTATAAAATATTGTTTGGGTTCAGAGAATGATATTGCCCAAATATGACAGTTTTTGGCAGGCTTAACTAAGGGAAACTAAAAAGTCTTAAAAGCAGGCTTAGAATTAAGGGTCTTCAACCTTGTCTTGCTTCTTCCTTCAATGTGCAAGGAAAAGCCATCTGCAAAATTCCCTTATAGTTTGGACCTACTAAAGCAATTACCTCTGATCCCTTCACCTTGCTTTGATAAAGCAAATTCACATCAAAGGAAGAAAGACTGAAACTGATCAGCACACCTGAACACATTTTTGTCACACCATTGTCCTCTATTGGTTCCCATAGAGAATAATTTATAATCCATTGTCTATTTTGTGGTCCCAAAGACTTTGTCTCAGATTGTTGTGTACTCCTCAAGTCCACTAATTTCCCTTAAAAGTCATTTACTACTCTACTAAAAATTGCTATGTCACCTATTTTCCCTTTCTCCAATAGAAAAGGGATATATAAATTTCTGAATCATGTTGGGTTAGTGAGTAATTACACTCCTCTGATATCCCATCATGCTGTGATTCTTTGCCTTTTGCACATTAAAAAAATCCATGCTCTTTTCTCCTATTTAATTTCTAGGTTGGCACTTCATTTTGGTAAACATACAAAGGGCAGAGGGGAAATTTCCCTTTGCTCCCACAATAATAGTAATATAGTTTCTGAAGCCCTATTGCTTGAATTAAAATTCTGGCTCTACTGTTTTCTAGCTAGGATAATCTGAACTATGTACTAGTAAACTCCTCAGTGTCTTAGTTTCTTCATTTGTAAGATGAGTAGAGGGGTATTAGATATAGAATCTAGATGTTTATTGGGTTTTTTATTTATTAATCAGGTATTTATTTATGTATTTTACATGCTTAAATCATACAAGATACATAAATGACTTAGACTAGTACCTTACCTAGAGGAAGCAAGAGTTTGCATTGGTCACTGGGTGATGAGATTAGCAGTGGTTTTTTAATTTCCTTTTCTTTTGTTTAAGATTTATTTTGTTTTTACTTGAAAGGCAGAGTTAGAGGGAGAAATAGACAGATATATACATATATATATATATATATAGAGAGAGAGAGAGAGAGAGAGAGATCTTCCATCCACTGGTTCATTCCCCAAATGGCTGCAGTGGTCAGGGCTGGGCCAGGTTGAAGCAGACTCAGAAGCTTACTGCAGGTCTCCTATGTTGGTAGAGGGGGTCCAAAGACTTAGGCCATCTTCCATTGCTTTCACTGGAAGCATTAGCAGGGAGCTGGATTGGATTGCAACAGCCAGGACTCAACCACTGCCCATATGGGATCCTGGCATTGCAGGGGACTGCTTAACCTATCACACCACAACGCCAGACCCTATGTTTATTTATACTTTGTAAAGTTTCTGTGTTGTACCTGACTCTTTATTGAGCTGACATGGTTGAAACTCTCCAAGTACATGTTAGGAAAAGATGAAAATCATTTGTAGTAAAATAGGTAAGAAATAGATACTACGCTTGTTAATTTTCCTGATTTTTTAAAAAGATTTATAGACAGTGAGAGGGAGAGACAGAGAGAAAGGTCTTCCCTTCGTTGGGTCACTCCCCAAATGGCTGCAGTGGCCAGAGCTGCACTGATCTGAAGCCAGGAGCCAGGTGCTTCTTCCTGGTCTTCCACAAGGGCAATCTTCTACTGTTTTCCCAGGCCATAGCAGAGAGCTGGATTGGAAGTGGAGCAGCTGGGACTAGAACTGGCGCCCATATGGGGTGCTGGCACCGCAGGTGGAAGATAACCTAGTGCGCCATGGTGCTGGACCCTATTTTCCTGATTTTTTAAAAAAATATTTATCTATTTGAATGGCAGTGTGACAGAGAGAAAGGGAGAGACAGGGAGAGAAATCTTCCATCTGTTGGTTCACTCCAGTTTTATGGCCATAACCACCAGGGCTGGACCAGGCCAAAGCCAGCAGTCTGGAATTCTATCTGGCTCTCCTATGAGAGTGGCAGTGGGCCATGCATTTGGGCCATCTTCCACTGCTTTCACAGACACATCAGCAGAGAGCTGGATAGGAAGTGGAGCAGCCGGACTTGAATAAGCACTCAGATGAGATGCTAGGTTTACAGACGGTGGCTTAATCTGCTGTGCCACAACAGCTGGCCCCCATTTTCCCGATTTTTGTCAAATGTGACTCCATCAGCAAGTAAATTTTCATATTTGTTATCCATACTTAGTACCAGAAAAATTTGGGGCGATTTTGCTTACCTCCAATAAGAAATATTTAATCCTCAGGGCTCCGAGATTAGAGCAGATATGGTACTTGTTGACCTCAGGCATGTGGTTTTCTTTCTGGGATTACTACTTAATCCTTTAACATTCATCTAGAGGCCTTGTATTATAAAACAGAGACTATGAATCACTCAGAGATCCAACTTTATGTTTTGGAAACAGATTTTTGGCATCATTATATGACCTTCCTGCCTATTTTGGCCTGCCCCTACCACCTGGGACCTCTTCAATGGGACTTCTGAAAGAACGTGGTGAGTCTCACTGTATGAATGTTAGTATAACCCAGTGAATTTCATTACTTTGCATTCACTTAAAATGCAAGATCAAAAAGCTGATGTTGAACAGTTATTCCCTTTATATTTAATTTCAAATGCTGTTTCAAAAGATAAAGAGATTTTGGAGACAACTGCTAACTAATTTTCACTCCTTATTTGAATTTGAGAGATGGGATTTAAAAAAAAATGTGTTTGAATATTGAAAGTTGTAGGATATTTTAAAGATAAATTCTTATAAATAAAAAAATTCTCTTTAGTTGAATTATTGCTGTTTTAAAAATACATGAAATTCCTCAGAAGACATTTGATTCTTTGAATTTCCTTGAGGTTGATGGAGAAACTCTCTGGAACTCAGTGAACTACTTTAAGACCTAAGACGCCTATTGATTGAAATCAACAATTTTGTAGTTTTCCCCCTTTTTAACTTGTTATTCTTGTTCTTTGGATTCTGCTGTCATTAAAAGAAAATTTCTTGTAGAGTGATACTTTGATTTTGAAAGAACATTGTGTGGAATAAAGTCCTCCTTTGGTTCTCAAGGCACTCTTGCATGAAATGTTCTTTATCTCACTGTGAGATTTTTATCAGCTTTTATTTGTTTGGAGTATTATAGGAGGAATTCATTCATCAAGTGGAGGCTGACCTCCAAATTTTATTTTTATGAAATCCATTTTCATGAATGCAATCAATATTTCCCAAAATGTTTAAAATATGGGAGTACAATGTCAGAATCTTCAAAATGTTTAAAAATGTGAATATAATGTCAGAATCTTGATGATGTACAATAGATCTGTTTTAAAGTTTTGACTGTCATATTGACCTGTAGCTTAAATTCTTTTAAGGCTTGATCAGATAATTTGAGACACCGGGGTAATGGAACTATCTGTGGGTCTCAGGTGAATCTAGAGTTGAATATATGTGTACAGAAGTAAATGCTGGCAAAGACTCCCACAGGGTGTGGGTGCTGAATAGTTTTCATAGATAATTTTGAAATCTGATAAGTCTGAAAGCTGAGGGCTACATCTTTTAACTACCATAGATTACAATTCTGCTAATTCTGTCACATTTAGAGTTTATTCAACTGACCTAAAAGAGTTGAGGAAAGCTTCCATCTCAGTTACCATCCACTTTAGATAAATGAGGATTCATCTTGTAGCAAAGCTTCTTTGCTCATTGAAGGGGTCAGCAGTTCTCATGGTTTTCATTTAAATGTTGAAATTCATTTGTCATCTTTTCCCTTATGCTTGTATGTGGAGCTTATTAAATAGGAGCTTGACATTTGTTTATTTAGTGCTAAACAAAAGATAGTATACTTTCTAAAATGTTTGTTGAGAGAAACTGCATTAATAGCTATAAATTATTGTGAAATTGTGAGTGGAAGGAGCAGAATTGGCAGTCATCTCTGTAATAAATTGTGAGATTTGCTAACCATTCTATTTAGGGAAAAATGTTCTGCTGAAATATCTCAGATATTTTTCAATGGAACCATAAATTTATGGAAGCTAAAAGACACCTCGTAGCTATCAACGTGCCTGGCAAACAATAGGCATTAAACATTTGTTTAATGAATGAATGAGTTAAATTAAAAGAAGCCACCCGAAGGGAGTATACTTTGATAAGCATGTGTATATCTGTTTCTGCCTGGTGTGTTGCAAGTCCGCGAGTGGCAGGGACCCAAATACTTCAGCCATTACCTGCTGCCTCCCAGGCTGTGCATTAGCAGGGACTGGATTGGAGATAGAGCTGAAACTTGAACTCAGGGATTCCAGTATGAAATGTGGTCATTGCAAGAGGTGTTTTAACCTATGCTCCCCCCTCTGTGCCTGGATGCTAATTTTTTGCAATTCTTTTTTTACATTGATTATGTGTCATCTGCAGAGATATAGTACCATCAAATAAGTAAAATGTTATGCTTTAAAGCCAAATTTGTTTGGTAGATTATTACTTTTATGTGATCAGTGGCCTCTCAATATTCATATAACTTAAAGTAGTGCTGGAAAGATAAATATGATTAAAGTGTAAAAAATTGTAACAAATCATTGTTTCCAAATGCTATATGGAAGTTATTGTTTTTTCCTTTAAAATGACATATATTTTTATTAAAATTAGAGATTTCATCACCACTTTGTTAGATGTAATGTTTTTGTTTTATTTTTAACAAATCTATTAAAATTTATATTAGTTATTTTCATAAACCAGGCTAGAAATGTGTGAAGACCAGCAACTTACTGTGTATAAGTTATTTGTAAATGTTATTTGCAGAATAATCTAGATGTGGCTCTCACTTTCTGTCTTAGATGAGAAATAGTGAATATTTTAATGCATTTTTTATTTTTTGAGGCTGTTGTCTTGAAAAACTGGACAACAGAGACTTTACCTGATTATTGTATACAGTACAATATAGTTTCCATAAACATTTGAAATAGTTACTAAAATCTATTTAATAACGGAATGTAACTGATATAGCTTGGATATTCTTTCTTCTGCCTCACCACCTCTGTTGTTAAGACTTTCCACTGCATTTTTTTTGATCTGTTGAATATTCATTTCTAGTATTTTATTGATTTCTCTTTTCGATCTTAATTTTATGTGAAAAATTTTCATTCATATTATATTTATTTTTCTTTAGTTTCTTTAGTGGATTTGCTTCTGATTGCCTTTGAGTAATTGGATGATTGATTTTTTTAATTCAATTTCTGGCATTTCCTCAATCTCTTCACATTCTAATGTAGAAATGTTGTAATGTTCCTTTGAAGGACTCATCATGTCTTCCCTCTTCATGTTTCTTGAAATTTTGCCATTATTTTTAGGCATTTGTAATTTTTGTTTTGTCTGGTGGCTTTCATCTTCAATCTGTGTCTCTGTGGCTTAGTGGGACGTGTATACTTTCAGTGAATACCAAGATGTATGTGTGCTGTGTGGCCAGAGATCTCTGTTCAGTGCTTTAGGATGGTGCGAGTATCTAGGGTAATACCCAATTTGGGTGTGGTAGCTCTCCTCTGGTTCACTGGATGGAGACGAATGGTCACCTCTGCTGGTGTGAACTCCACTTCTCCTCCCAGCTGAGGAATGCCCATATGTTAGTCCCCAGCGTGCTCAATACTCATCCACACCACTATATGAACCACTCATATGATCTATGGAGTCTTTTTTTTAAAGATTTATTTTATTTATTTGAAAGACAGAGAGAGGTAGAGACAGAGAGAGAGAGATTTTCTATCTGCTGGTTCACTCCCCAGATGGCTGCAACTCCTGGAGCTGTGCCAATCAAAAGCCAGGAGCCAGGAGCTTCTTCTGGGTCTCCCAGTTGGGCCATCTTCTACTGCTATCCCAGGCCATAGCAGAGCGCTGGATTGGAAGAAGAGCAGCTGAGACTAGAACCGGTGCCCATACAGAAAGCTGGTGCTTCAGCCCAGGGCTTTAACCCGCTGTGCTACAGCGCTGGCCCCCTGTAGAGTCTTTCCTTTAAGCACAGTTCCCTCTGCTATGAGCTGCTGTAGGCAATCAAGGAGCTCTGAGAGTGTGGAGAAGCACTCTGGTTGCCCAGAACATAGCCGCACTCTGCCTCCTTTCATGCAGCCACAGTGCTTTCTCAGTCTCACTCCCAGGGCTCTCAGGGTTGAGGAGAGAGCTGCTGGTGTCACTGCCTCGCTAGCCCGTTCTGTCTGCAAGGAAACTGAGGTGTTCATAGAGCCACTGTCTGTGTGTTTTCCAGCCTGCTGGATCAAGTTCAGTCCTCACAATGAGATTTGATGTCAGTGGGGAACACAGGTTTTTCTCTTTGGTTAGGTCTGTGGTTCACAGGAGTGCAAAGTACCTGCCTGCCTTGGCTCCTCGGCTCACTTCTCAATTGTGCTAGGTGTGTAGGAGTGGCCCACAGGCAGCACCTCCCTTCCTTAGGGATAAATCCCCCTCCCCACCTGCTTTGGGGTGAGTGCAACTGGCATGGTGGAGGCCTTTTCACTCAGTTTCTCCTGAACTGTAGTGATTGCCTCTGTCGACTGGGTAGAGGGTGCTGCCAGTAATTGCTGGGTGCACACACAGGTGTTGGGGAGGCTGCTACCTGCCTGTTTCCAGAAATGGGACCAGCCTTCCCACCACTGGCTCAGGTCTCTGTTGTAGCAGGGATGAGGGTAGGGAGAGAGACACACAGCTTTTTTTTTTTTTTTGCCCTCGTCTCTGGGTGAGTGATCACCCTGCTGTCTTGGGGGATCCAGGTGGGACTCCACGAGGTACAATTCACTAAGCTGTCCCTCCCGTTGTATGAGCAGTGCTGTGGGTGCACTCTCACCTAGTTGGCTGGCGTGGTCACCTTGCTCCCTGGATCCAAGCTGGTGGGTCTTTTGCTGGGTGTCTGCTGACTTACAGCAGCGTTCCAGACCGTTTCTGCTACTTTCACAGGATCTCCCACTGCAGTTCCCCTGCAGCTTTACCCCGAGAGTGTACTTTCTGCCTTTATTAAATATTAATTTCACCTAGCTTAAATCAGGCCATCCTGTCACTATTATGCCATCTTGGAACCCCTCATTATTACTTTTTTTTTTATTTTTTTAATTTTTTTATTTTTTTGACATGCAGAGTAGACAGTGAGAGAGAGAGAGACAGAGAGAAAGGTCTTCCTTTTTCCATTGGTTCACCCCCCAAATGGCCACTATGGCCGGTGCGCTGCGGCCTGCGCATCACACTGATTTGAAATCAGGAACCAGGTGCTTCTTCCTGGTCTCCCATGCGGGTGCAGGGCCCAAGCACCTGGGCCATCCTTCACTGCACTCCTGGGCTACAGCAGAGAGCTGGCCTGGAAGAGGAGCAACTGGGACAGAATCCGGTGCCCCGACCAGGACTAGAACCCCGGGTGCTGGCGCCGCAGGCGAAGGATTAGCATATTGAGCCATGGCGTCAGCCCTCATTATTACTTTTTAAAAGTCTCATTTCATTTATTTGAAAGGTAGAGTTGGAGAGAGCAAGAGACAGAGAGAGAGGTCTTCCATCTACTGATTCACTCTCCCAAATGGCCACAATGATTGGGCCAGGAACTTCCTCTGAGTCTCCCAAGTGGCTGCAGCTGCCCAAGCACTTGGGCAATTTCCCTTCCTTTCTTAGGTACATTTGCAGGGAGCTGGATCACAAGTGGAGTAGCCGGGACTTGATCCAGCATCCATATGGGATGCCTGCACTGCAGGCCGTGGCTTTATCTTCTATGCCACAATGCTGGCCCCTTTATCATTATTTTATAAAAATATTGAATGTTTTGTTACAGTTACCTGCCTCCAAATGAATTAAAAATTGAGAAAAATTTAGAAAGTATTTGAGTAATATACATTCCTTTTTTTGGAAGTTGTTTCAAAAACAATTTATAGGGTTCCTATACTTTTGAAAGTGTTATTTCTATGCATTTGATGTCTTTGATGCTATTTTAAAATAGAGGAGCCAGACATTAACTGATACCCATAATGGGATGCTACCATTTCAGATGGTGGCTTTATTTTCTATACTACAATGCTGGCTCCTGTTGAGACTTTTTTTCATTGTGTTGAGATAAAATGGCCTTTGATTTTCCTTGTGTATATTGTTCCTGTCAGAATTTCATATTAAGATGATGAGATTTTACAGTAAGCTGGAACATAGTCCCTCTTTTGCTGTTGCCAAGGAGAATTTGTGTAAGATAACACTATGTCTTTCCTTAAGTGTTGGGAGATAATTACTAATGAAATCACCCCCATGGAGATTTTTTATATGGAATTTTGAAATTACAGATTAAATCTTCAATGAAATTAGAACTAATGAGACTGTTTTTATCTTCTGTTTCATAAGTTGTATTTATAAGGATATGCCCAAATTGTCAAAAGTGTTGCCATAATTGTCCATAGAACATCTGTACTGATGTCCGTTTTTTTAAGTTTTTATTTATTTACTTGAGAGACCGAGTTACAGTCAGAGAGAGGAGAGACAGAAAGAAAGGTCTTCCATCTGCTGGTTCACTTCCGAAATGGCTACAATGGCTGGAGCTCGGCTGATCTGAAACCAGGAGCCAGGAGCTTCTTCCGGGTCTCCCATCTGGGTGCAGGTGCCAAAGCACTTGGGCCATCTTTCACTGCTTTTGCAGGCCATTAGTGGAAAGCTGGATCAGAAGAGGAGCATTCGGTACACAAACTGGCATCCATATGGGATGCCAATGCCACAGGTAAGCTTAGCTACTATGCCACAGTGCTGGCTGTCTCTTTTTTCATTCTCAGTATTAATTGTTCCCTCCTTGCCTGCTTTATTCTCTTCTTCCTTTCCTGCTCTTTCTGTTTGGTCAGTTTTTCTTAAAGTTTATAAACTATTTTTTTTTTACATTTCGCTTTGCCAATTTTCGCTATACACATTATTTTCCAATTCATGAAGTTCTGTTATTCCCTCTCCATATTGGTCACCTTTGAGCACTTTCTTTAACATTGTAATATTATTTGATTGTAATTCAGTAAATTTCATAATAATGAATGCTTTTCAACTATGAGTTTATGAGGGGACTTCAAAAATTCATGGAAAGTGGTATTCAAAGATAGTGGAAAACATCCATGAACTTTTTGAGACCTCCTTATATATAGAATTATTTTCTAATTAATGTGAATTAGTCTTGTCTCAGTAGGTGCCACTTCTGTTAGGACTGCAGTTACCTTTAATACGTAGCCCATAGAAATGTGTGCGTTTGGCACAGTGGTTAAGATGCTGTGTGGGATGCCTGCTTCCCATATCTGAGTGCCTGGATGTGAGTCCTGTTCAGCTCCTGATTCAGCTTCCTGATATTGCATACCCTGGGAGGCAGTGAGTGAGGGCTCAAGTACTTGGTTCCTAGCCACCCATTTGGGAGACCTGGATGAAATTCCTAGATCGTGGCTTAAGCCTGGTACAGCCCCAGGTGTGTGAGTGCATTTGGGGAAATGATGCTTTAGATGGGAGACCCTTGCTGTCTGTCTGTCTGCCTTACCAGAAAATTAATTTTTAAAAGAAAATTTTAAGAGTGAAAAAAGTTATTAAAAATATATTCCATAGAGTGATAGATGTGAAATAAAAAAAGAAATCTTATAAATGCATTTGTTTTTCTGTGAAGATAGTTTTAATAAACAAACCCTTTTCATTAGATTCAGATTATATTAAGATCAATAGCACATTTTTAGGCTTTATTTTTCCATTATTAAAATTACAAACAACCATTATTAA
Organism: Oryctolagus cuniculus; assembly: GCF_964237555.1. NCBI lineage: Eukaryota > Metazoa > Chordata > Mammalia > Lagomorpha > Leporidae > Oryctolagus > Oryctolagus cuniculus. The sequence continues at coordinate 14,948,246 of NC_091439.1, forward strand.
AGAACATTTGGAGAATATCACCTTCTTATAGCCATGATTAACAACTTGGTTATTATTTCCTTCTTTTTTTTTTTTTTGGTCCCCATTGCATATTTTTAAAACCTATGGCTATGCAAATTTGAATATGTCTTCTAGTTACAAGGAATATGGTGTGGGCATTTGGTGCAGTGGTTAAGACACCACTTGGGGAACTACATATCATATCAGAGTGCATGGATTTGAGTCCTAACTCTGCTTTTTATTTTTTTAGATTTATTTTATTTATTTGAAAGAGATACAGAAAGTGGTAGATCATGGCGGGGGGTCTTCCATCCACTGGTTCACTCTCCAAATGACCGCAATGACCAGATCTGAGCTGATCTGAACCAGGGGCCAGGAGTTTCTTCTGGGTTTTACACACTGGTGCAGGGGCCCAGGCCCAAAGACTTGGGCCATGGTCTACTGCCTTCCCAGACCATAGCAAAGAGCTGGATTGGAAGTGGAGTAACCAGGACTTGGAATGGTACAAGCCAGGGCTTTAACCCACTGTGCCACAGGGCTGGCCCCCAATTCCACTTCTGATTCTAGCTTCCTGTTGATGTGCACGCTGGGAAGAAACATAATGGCTGAAGTACTTGGGTCTCTGCCACTTATGAAGGAGATTCAGATTGAGTTCCTGGGTCTGAGCTGTGGCCTGGTAGAGCTCTGGATGGTTGTAGGCAATTCGGGGAATGAATCTCTCCTTCTACCCTCCTCCCATCCTCCAGCCTTCAAGTAAATATTAAAAATTAAAAAGAGAGTATTCTAGAAAAAATGAATATGGTGGTTTAATTTCATTTGTTTGACATAAAGTGTTCTTTTCTTTTTCCCCCATGATTGTGAGCGAATTCTCCTAAGTCCCTGTGCAGGAAACACTCTAGCTAACCTGCCTTGCTGCCCCACTTGGATGGCTCCGCAGCAGAGGAGGAAAAGCATGCTCTTTATTCCTGCCTTCTGACAGTGTTTGAAGGCAACACAAGGGAGAAAGAGGGGTGGGAGTTACTCTCAATCCATTTTCCGAGTAGAAATATATTTTCTAAAATAACAAGTTTCAGTATTCAAAATGAATTGTTTTATGCAGGAATCTATTATGTCACAGCAGGTGGAGAGTGAGTGGTAGCTTACACATGTGCATTCAGGTAGTCACTGCATATTCTTTTAATCCTGTGGCCACCTATTTCCCCACATTCTACTGTAGTCACCATTTATATTCTCATAAATATTTTAATTTATTGGTGTAATTTTAATTATTCATTTATACAAGATTCCAAAAGAATTTGAAAAGCTGAAATTTAATATATTTAATTTTTATTACATTTTGCTATAATGGCTACTCAAAGTATTAATGAAAGGGTAGATGTTTATAATCATATAATAGAACAGATTTATTTTAATGTGATAGCATAATTTGTATCACTCCTTACTAATAACAAGGTTCTTAAATATATGTTCCTAATTCCCATTTTTCAAGTGCAAAAATTAAATATCAGAAAGTTTGTCACTAACTCAAGCCTCACAAGTAGGAGGCTTCTGATTCCCATTTCTTGTTTCATTACACCCGATTGCTTTAGAGATATTCAGATGGTCTTATTATATGTATTTATGATGACCTTGTTTTCTGGTTATGAAATTGGAATGTTAAAACAAAACAAAGTGATTCATTGTAGGAAGAGCTTTTTGTAAAGTGAGTATTTTGTGGTATATACTATATTATGAACCAAAGAATAGTATAAATCTGCCTGATTTTTTGCCAATTTTGGTCCACACACTCTAAATGTGTTTTTTTACTACTATATATACATTTTTAAATTTTTTAATTAATTAATTTTTTTTTGACAGGCAGAGTAGACAGTGAGAGAGAGAGAGAGAGAGACAGAGAAAAAGATCTTCCTTTGCCATTGGTTCACCCTCCAATGTCCACCGCAGCCGGCGCGCTGTGGCTGGTGCACTGTGCTGATCCAATGGCAGGAGCCAGGTGCTTATCCTGGTCTCCCATGGGGTGCAGGGCCCAAGCACTTGGGCCATCCTCCACTGCACTCCTGGGCCACAGCAGAGAGCTGGCCTGGAAGAGGGGCAACCAGGACAGAATCCGCGCCCCGACCGGGACTAGAACCCGGAGTGCCGGCGCCGCAAGGCGGAGGATTAGCCTAGTGAGCTGCGGCACCGGCTTACTATATATACATTTTAGAATTACATATTCCGTTAATCTTACGAGTTTATAAAAATGGTTACTTCATCATACACAATTTTGGAGTGTAGGCTTTTATATTAAATTATAAATTAGCTTACATTGTGCTTTCAATGTGAAACAATATAATAAGAAAGCTACCTTTCTTGTATGATTCCCCACAGCTCACATTAATAGATATTTAATAAAAACACAAGTGTTTTATTATCTGAAAGCACATAGTGCCTCATCTTCTTTAGGGAATTGTAGAAAATATTTTAGTGTGCTAAATTTTAAACAATCAAAATTTTTCATGCTGGGGGAAATGAATACTGTGATGTGATATTAAAAGACAATCTGTGAGAGACTTGTGGGGTATAAGTACAGCAGTTTTCAATCTATTACAAGAATTCATGTGTGTTGATTAAGGCAGTTCTTTCCTCATTGTGCGTGTGTCAAGAAAAGGAAAAGCAACAGAGTTTGGCTGATTTCACTAAAGCCAATTTCTGACTTTTAAAGAGAGATTGAATATGTAGTCCATAAATATTTATTGTGTCAATAAATGGATTATAAAGATATTTTCTTATTTAAAACAGTCTTGACATATCTCATTTTAAAATTATAAGTGGAAAATTGATTTTTAGATGTTAAAGCAAGATTGGGGGGAATCTTTTTTTCTTTTAATTTTTATAATAAATATCAATTTCCAAAGTACAGTTTTGTATTACAGTGGCTCTCCCCCCCGTAACTTCCTTCCCACCTGCAACCCCCCCATCTCCTGCTCCCTCTCCCATTACATTCACATCAATTTTCATTTTCAATTATCTATATATACAGAAGATCAATTTAGTATAAAGTAAGTAAATATTTAAACAGATTACACCCAGTGTAACATTACTGTTTAAGTACTAGTTATAGCATTAATTCACATTGTACAACACATTAAGGACAGAGATCCTACATGGGGAGTAAATGCACAGTTACTCCTGTTGTTCACTTAACAATTGACAATCTTGTTTATGGCATCAGTAATTACCCTAGGCACTTGTCATGAATTGCCTGAGTTCGCTGACTCTGATCTTATTTAGACAAGGTCATAGTCAAAGTGGAAGTTCTCTCCTCCCTTCAGAGAAAGGCACCTCCTTCTTTGATGGCCTGTTCATTCCACTGGGATCTCACTCACAGAGATCTTTCATTTAGTGTTTTTTTTTTTTTTTCTTTGCCAGTGTTCTTGGCTTTCCATGCCTAAAATACTCTGTTGGGCTCTTCAGCCAGATTTGAAAGCCTTACGGGCTGATTCTGAGGCCAGAGTGCTGTTTAGGACATAGGCCATTTTGTTTTTGACAAGTAGAGTTAGACAGTGAGAGAGAGAGAGAGAAAGACAGAGAAAAAGGTCTTCCTTTTTCCATTGGTTCAACCCCCAAGTGGCCTGTGAAGCCGGTGTGTTGCACCGATCCGAAGCAGGAGCAAGGTGCTTCCTCCTGGTCCCATGTGGGTTCAAGGCCCAAGGTCCTGGGCCATCTTCCACTGCCTTCCCAGGCCACAGCAGAGAGCTGGACTGGAAGAGGAGCAACCGGGACAGAATCTGAAAACCTGACCTGGACTAGAACCCAGGGTGCCGGCGCTGCAGGCAGAGGATTAGCCTAGTGAGCTGCAGCACCGGCCAGGACATCTGCAATTCTGTGAGTCTGCTGTGTATCCTGCTTCCCATGTTGGATCATTCTCTCCTTTTTAATTCTTTCAGTTAGTATTAGCAGACACTAGTCTTGTTTATGTGATCCCTTTGAAACTTTTTTTTAAGTCTGATGGTATTAACTGTTTTTTTTTGTGTGTGACAGGCAGAGTTACAGAGAGAGAGAGAGAGATGAGACAAAGGTCTTCCTTTTTCATTGGTTCATCCCCCAAATGGCTGCTACTGCGCCGATCCGAAGCAAGGAGCCAGGTGCTTCTCCTGGTCTCCCATGCAGGTGCAGGGCCCAAGCACTTGGACCATCCTTCATTGCACTCCCAGGCCACAGCAGAGAGCTGGACTGGAAGTGGAGCAACCGGGACAGAATCCGGCACCCAAACTGGGACTAGAACCTGGGGTATTGGCACCGCAGGCGAAGGATTAACCTAGTGAGCTGCAGCACCGGCCCCCTTTGACTCTTAATCCTTTCATTACGATCCATTGTGAACTGAAACTGATCATTTGGACTAGTGAGATGGCATTGGTACATGCCAACTTAATGGGATTGAATTGGAATCCCCTGGCACATTTCTAACTCTACCATTTGGGGCAACTCTGATTGAGCATTTCCCAAACTGTATATCTCCTCCCTCTCTTATTCCCACTCTTATACTTAACAGGTATCACTTTTCAGTTAAATTTGAACACCTAAGAATAATTGTGTGTGAATTAAAGAGTTCAACCAATAGTATTAAGTAGAACAAAAAAAATACTAAATGGGATAAAGTAATAAGTTGTTCATCAACAGTCAGTACATGGGCTGATCAAGTCACTATTTCTCATAGTGTCCATTTCACTTCAACTGATTTCCTTTTTGGTACACGGTTATTTGTCACTGATAAGGGAGAACATATTGTATTTGTCCCTTTGGGACTGGCTTATTTCACTCAGCATGATGTTTTCCAAATTCCTCCATCTTGTTGCAAATGACAAGATTTCATTTTTTTTACTGCTGTATATTATTCTATAGGTACATATCCCATAATTTCTTTATCCAGTCTACTGTTGATGGGCATTTAGGTTGATTCCAGGTCTTAGCTATTGTGAATTGAGCTGCAATAAACATTAGGGTGCAGACCGCTTTTTTGTTTGCCAATTTAATTTCCTTTGGGTAAATTCCAAGGAGTGGGATGGCTGGGTTGTATGGTATGGTTATATTCAGATTTCTGAGAAATCTCCAAACTGACTTCCATAGTGGCTTGACCAGTTTGCATTCCCACCAACAGTGGGTTAGTGTCCCTTTTTCCCCGCATCCTCACCACCATCTGTTGTTGTTTATTTCTGTATGTGAGCCATTCTAACAGGGGTGATGTGAAACCTCATTGTGGTTTTGATTAACATTTCCCTGATTGCTAGTGATCCTGAACATTTTTTCATGTGCCTGTTGGCCATTTGGATTTCCTCTTTTGAAAAATGTCTATTGAGGTCTTTGGCCCATCTCTTAAGTGGGTTGTTGGTTTTGATGTTGTGGAGTTTCTTGATCTCTTTGTAGATTCTGGTTATTAATCCTTTATCTGTTGCATAGTTTGCAAATATTTTTTCCCATTCTGTTGGTTGTCTCTTCACTCTCCTGACTGTTTCTTTCGCAGTACAGAAACTTCTCAATTTGATGCAATCCCAATTGTTAATTTTGGCTTTGACTGCCTGTGCCTCTGGGGTCTTTTCCAAGAAGTCTTTGCCGGTGTCAATATCTTGCAGGGTTTCTCCAACGTTCTCTAATAATTTGCTGGTGTCAGGTCATAGATTTAGGTCTTTAATCCATGTTGAGTGAATTTTTGTGTAAGGTGAAAGGTAGGGGTCTTGCTTCATGCTTCTGCACGTGGAAATCCAGTTTTCCCAGCACCATTTCTTGAAGAGACTGTCCTTACTCCAGGGATTGGTTTTAGATCCTTGATCAAATATAAGTTGGCTGTAGATGTTTGGATTGATTTCTGGTGTTTCTATTCTGTTCCATTGGTCTATCCATCTGTTTCTGTACCAGTACCATGCTGTTTTGATTACAACTGCCCTGTAGTATGTCCTGAAATCTGGTATTGTGATGCCTCCAGCTTTGTTTTTGTTGTACAAGATTGCTTTAGCTATTCGAGGTCTCCTGTGACTCCATATGAATTTCAGCATCATTTTTTTTCCAGATCTGAGAAGAATGTCTTTGGTATTTTGATTGGTATTGTGTAGAATCTATAAATTGCTTTTAGGAAAATGGACATTTTGATGATGTTGATTGTTCCAATCCATGAGCATGGAAGGTTTTTCCATTTTTTGGTATTTGCTTCTATTTCTTTCTTTAAGATTTTGTAATTATCATCGTTGAGAACTTTAACATCCTTGGTTAAGTTTATGCCAAGGCATTTTTTTGTTGCTTCTGTGAATTGGGTTGAACTTAGAAGTTCTTTCCCAATTGTGGCATTGCCTGTGTATACAAAGGCTGTTGATTTTTGTGCATTGATTATATATCCTGCTACTTTGCCAAACTCTTCTGAGTTTCAATAGTCTCTTAGTAGAGTTCTTTTAAATAAACTGGTGCCCTGTAATTTGGTGCATATACATTTCTGATAGTTACATCTTCCTGTTGAATTGATCCCTTAATCATTATATAGTGCCCCTCTTTGTCTCTCTTAACAGTTTTTGTGTTAAAGTTTATTTTGTTTGATATTAAAATGCCTATGCCAGCTCTTTTTTGGTTTCTGTTGGCATGGAATATCTTTTTCCAACCTTTCACTTTCAGTCTGCATGCATCTTTGTTGGAAAGATGTGTTTCTTGTAAGTAGATGAGTTTTGTTTCTTAATCCATTCAGCTCTTCTGTGTCTTTTAACTGGAGAGTTGAGGCCATTAACATTCAATGTGACTATTGATAAGGAGTAACTTTGCCCTGCCATTTTCCCAAAGATATTTTAATACATGCTTTGAACTTCCTGTGATCTTTTATTAGGAGGTTTTCTTCCTTTACCTTCTTTCATATTGATGGCTGTGTTTCTGTGTTTCTGTGTATAACACATCTTTAAGCATCTTTTGCAGGGCTAGTTGAGTGGTGACAAATTCTTTCAGTTTCTATTTGCTATGGAAGGTCTTTATTTTACTTTCATTCACAGATGAGAGCTTTGCAGGATATAATATTCTGGGCTGGCAGTTTTTCTCTCTTAGTACCTGTGCTATATCTCACCATTCCCTTCTAGCCTCTAGGGTTTCTGATGAGAAGTCTGCTGTGAGTCTAATTGGGGATCCTCTAAGAGTAATATGATGTTTCTCTCTTGCACATTTTAGAATCTTTTCTTTATGTTTCACTGTGATGAGTTTGATTACAACGTGTCGTGGTGAGGATCTCTTTTGGTCATGTTTACTAGGGGTTCTATGAGCTTCCTGTATTTGGATGTCTCTGTCCTTCTCCAAATCTGGGAATTTCTCTGTTAGTATCTCACTAAAAAGGCCTTCTAATCCTTTCTCTCTCTCCATGCCTTTAGGAACTCCTAGAACCCGAATGTTGGGTTTTTTAATAGTATCTTGCAGATTCCCAACAATATTTTTTAGATTTCTAATTTCCTCTTTTTTTCTTTGGTTTGACTGTATACTTTCCTGTGCTCTGTCTTCTAAGTCTGATATTCTCTCTTCTGCTTCACCCATTCTGTTTTTTAAGGCTCTCTAATGTGTTCGCCATTTGATCTATTGAATTCTTCATTTCATTTTGATTTCTCTTCACTATCACAATTTCATATTCTATTACTTTCTTCATTTCATTTTGATTCCTCCTTTAGATTTCATTTTCACGAGAGAGATTTCCTGTACTTCCAGTAAGGATTTCTGTAGTTCAAGAATTTGTTTTTGAGAACTTCTGAATGTTCTTATCATAAATTTTTTGAAATTCGTATCTTTCATTTCTTCTGTCTCTTCATCTTCATAATCTTGAATTGGGGTGTCATGTTCATTTGGGGCATCATAATGTCTTGTTTCCTCTGTTTCTGCGTTTGTTGCTTGGCATTGTGGAGATACTCTTTGGTTTCTTCTTCCTCTTTTTTTTTTTTCTTCTTTTGGTGGCTTTTGTAGTTATACTATGATTCTAGATTAAGTGGACTGTCTGCTTTTGGTGGATCTTTAGAGGCTTGTGATGGGTGTGGCCAGAGAGCTCTGTTCAGCTCTTCGGGGTTAAGGGTTTGCCAAATGTGACACACCCTGGTTTGGCATGGTAAATCTTCACTCTCTCTCTCTCTCTTTTTTTTTTTTTTTTTTTTTTTTTTTTTTTTTTTATTCAGAGGGGAAGTAATTCTGCACAGCTGAGCTATTCTCATTGAAGGCAGTCAGTGTCTGACTGCTGGCCCCTGTGGGTATAATATTCATCTGCTCTGTCCCAAGGACCACACAAAGGATCTGTGCAGTCCTCAGTGTAAGGTCAGATTCTCCTGCAATCTCCCACTGGGTTGCCAAGGTTACCAAGTTTGTGGCATCTCCCTTCTCACTTCTCAGGCACTCTGTGAGTTCTCTCACACACCCTCAGGTTTTTTTTTTTTTTTTTTTTTTTTTTTTTTTTTTTTTTCACGGTCGCAGTACATAAGCTCCACACATTCACTAGGTCTTAACCTCCTGTTATTTCTCCCAACCAGAGTCAGTTTTTTCTTTTTGGCTGAGGGTGGGTGCAGCCCTGAGGTGGTGCAGCTTTTACGTATGTCCAAAATGGTACCTGTTCTTTGTCTTGCTCGCCTTTGTAAGGTGAGTAGAGAGAGAGAATCATGTCTGTACAGGTGCCATTTATTTATTTATTTATTTATTTTCTCTCCTCTAGTTAGCCTGCTGGAGCTTCAAGTCTCGTTCTCTCTAGGCTTTTCCTGCCGCTTTCCCGCCAGTGTCTCGGGCTACTGAGGTTTCACCTCACCTCCCTTTCCAGCGCTGGCGTGCAGACTCAGTGGCTGGGGCCCGAGCCATGGGCTCCCATGCCCTCCACGTAGGTCCACCGTGTCCCACTAGTTCTGGAAGAGTTTCCTCTGCAGGTTTTTCCCAAACTCTTCCCTGAAACTACAGGGATATTTTATTAAACTATCTTTTCCCGGACTATCAGTGCACTCCCTCCCAATTCTGCCATCTTGGAGGACTCCGAGAGGGAATCTTTAGATTAGTGATGAAGAAAAGAAATAAAATAGCAGACACATTTATAACTTAAATTTTCTAGTGACCACTTTAAAAAAGTAAAGAGAAAATATTAGATGTACATTTTATTTAAGTGTATCAAATATATATTTATGATATATGTAATCAATATGCAAAATTATCATTAACATATGGTACATATTCTTTTTTTTCTTACTAACTCTTTGAAAACTGGTATATAATTTAGCCTATGGCACATATAAGTTACTGTTAGGTACATTTCAAGTGCTTGTAGACATACCTGTCAGTTACCATACTTACGGAATAACCTTGCATTTCATGTTCCTAGGGCTATGGTCATTTATTTCTATATTTGTTACCTTTTATAATGCTTTACACATGGTCAACTTACAGTAAATATTTAGGACAGAATGGGAAAAAAAGGAGGGTAAAGAAAGGTAACAGAAGAACTTTGTACTGAGATAGAAGTATATGTCCACTCACTAGCTCTACAGGTTACTTATCCTCCTGAACCTGTAGGCTTTGTAGGAATGGATACACTTGTATTTAATTTTCAAAATTATTGCATAAGAATTATATGGTTCTACAAAGCTAAAGCACCCAATTAGTTCCCTTCTATTCCCTTCCTTTCTGTAATCTGAATTAAATCACAGATTAGATGATTCCATTTGTCACTTTTTTATAAACTGTCCCACCAAACACAGTGTATTTTTTTCAGTTAAAATTGAGTAGAAAGGAAGAAACTAGAATTAGAGAGTAGGAGGTTCTTGGCATCAAGATTAGAGCCAAGGACAATTATGTTAAATTGCTTAGCAAGCTGTGGAATTAATTGCCCGTGATCTTAATTATAAATACTTAACTTATAAAACAGCCTCTAAACATGCAGGTCCATATTTAGATATTTGAACATTTTGGTAAATAAGTGTCAGACTGATATCCAATTTAAAACTGATGTCAGCGTCCCTTGGAATCTTTTCACATCCCTTCTGCTCAGGACTGACCCATGGTTCAGGGAATTGCAGAAGTAGTAGTATAATCTGTTCTTTTTTTCCTACATTTACACATATACACTTAAAGTTTATATATATATATATAACTTTATATATATAATATATAGGTTTATATATATTATATATCACATATATATTATATATAATATATATTTATAATATAATATATAAGTTTATATATTATGTATATAAACATATATATATACACACAATATAACAAGTATGTAACTCTACAGAATATATATGAGTGTGTGTGTTAAAATAATGGAAGCTGGCTTCACGGTCATGTGTCCCTTCAGTCAAATAAGACTTCACACTTGGAAGGGGCTTAACACTATGTGGGTATCCTCTTGAAATTTGTAATAACTCATCTTTGAATTTTTGTTTTGTGGGACTGATGGCATAATGGAACACGGACTAGAGTCTTGGAACTTTGACCCCACCTGTTGCCACCTTTGCCACCTCCCAGGGTTAGGTTCTTGACCACCTGCTGATTGACTTCAATCTCTCCTCAGTACAGGTCTGGGAGCAAAGGCAAGGAAAGTCTGGATATTGATGGTGTTCTACAGTCACCTGGCAAGAATTCCCATACACAGGGAACACAACATTAAGTAGCAAATAAATACCACCATGACAGGTTGAGAAAGACTGTTCAATTTGAAAACATTTTCTCTCTGTCTCTCTTTTTTTTAAACAAATGGCCTTCCTCTCCATTTTCATTTTGTACTGGGCCTCATCAGTATGTAGCTAGCCCAGGAATGATTTGTTGAATGATTACAAAGTAAATAATATGTACTCACTACGTAAGTCATAAAATAGAATCTTGTCATGATGCAGCAGCCATTCCATCTGAACACCTTACTGATACCCAGTGTAAACACTTTTCTACCCCTCAGAGTTTACCAGTAGCTCTAGTTTTGTGATAATAATTTCTGCACTTTTCTTTCTGGTGTAACACCAACAATGATAGTAAATTATTTTTGCCTACTCATCATTTAAAAAAAATCATCTATTATTTTTCATTTTATGTTTCTGTGTGAGAGCAAACTGTTGAAATCCTTACTTAATGTATACTAAGCTGATCTTCTGTATATTAAGATAATCGAAAATGAATCTTGATGTGAATGGAAGGGGAGAGGGAGTGGGAAAGGGGAGGGTAGTGGGTGGGAGGGACGGTATGTGGGGGAAGCCATTGTAATCCATAAATTGTACTTTGGAAATTTATATTCATTAAATAAAAGTTAAAAAAAAAGAAATTGTATCAGTTGTTATCACATGTATTATTTGTTGTGCCTTACCTATTTTGCTTAACATTGCTTTTAAAATCCATCACATTGCTACACTGCTGTAGCTTTTTAATTTTCACTACTGTGCAGAATTCACATTCCATTTTATATCACAAAGTATTTAGTCTGTTCTTGCTGGACATTTGAGTTGCTTTCACTTAAGAGTTGTTATGAACAATACATGTATCCTGTTCTGCATGTGTAAGGATTTCCTTAAAGCATATATCTAAGAGATGCCTTTCTGATACTGGGGTTACAAATATCTTCAACTTTTTGATACTATAAACTGTATTCCAAAATAGGGAATAATTCATACTACCACTCCAAGAGAATGAGCTTTTGCGTTCACATTTCCCATTTTCATTAGTTCTTAGATTTGTTTAATGCCAATTGGTTGGACTACAGGTATTTCTTTAAAATGTGTTTAAATTTAGATTTCCCAGGTTGTCAATGAGGTTGGACACCTTTTTTGTATACTTTTTGGCCATTTGGATTACCTCATTAGTAAAATTCTGTTCAATTGCTTTTTTCCATTTTTTTTTCCTTTTGGATTATCTTCCTTATTGAGTTCTAAAAATTCTAAGTAACATATTATAAAAAGAATCTTTGTTAAGGTGAAGCAATTCTTTAGCTTTTCCTTGTCTTTTTAAAAATTATTTATTTATTAATCTGAGATGCAGAGAGCAAGAAAACACTCCCAATCCACGGGGTCACTACGAATATTAGTCAACTGCCAGGTCAGCAGAAGCTGGGAGCTGTGAACTCAATCCAGGTCTCCTACTTGCGTGGGATGAACCACCAAGTATTTGAGCCATCACCCCTTCCTCCCAGGGTCTGAATTAGTCAGAAGCTGGAGTTAGTAACTGGATCTGGGAGTTGTACTCTGATGTGAGACTTAGGTGTTGTAACCTGTGCCTTAACCCTGAGGCTGCCATCCTTGTCTTCATATACTCTTATGGTGTTGTTTGAACAACAAAAATTATATTTTAAATGTTTCCTTTATAGCTGTTTCTTACTGTACCTTATTTATAAATCAAGAAATTTGTCCTTATCTCCAGGTCATTGAATGAATGTCAATTACTGTATTTTAAATAAGTATAGTTCTTATGGGTTTTTAATTGAAAATTTAAATTTGTTAATTTTTTTAAAGATTCATTTATTTAATTAGAAAAGTCAGAGTTAAGATAGAGTGAGAGAGGCCGGCACTGTGGCGCAGTGGGTTAAAGCCCTGGCCTGAAACTCCAACATACCATATGGGCACCGGTTCTAGTCCTGGCTGCTCCACTTCCCATCCAGCTCTCTGCTATGGCCTGGGAAAGCAGTAGAAAATGGCCCAAGTCTTTGCACCCTTAGACCCCCTGGGAGACCCAGAAGAAGCTCCAGGTTCCTGGCTTTGGATCAGCTCAGCTCTGGCCATTGTTGTTATTTGGGGAGTGAACCAGCAGATGGAAGACCTCCTCTCCTCTCTCTATGGCTCTACCTCTATCTGTAACTCTGTCTTTCAAATAAATAAAATAAATCTTTTTTTTTTAAAGATAGAAAATGAGAAACACGGAGGGAGCAATCTTCCATCTGCTGGTTTACTCCCCAGATGGACACAATGGCCAGCGCTGGGTCAAGCTGCAGCCAGGCAGGAGGAGCTTCATCTGGGTCTCTCACATGGGTGGCAATGTTCCAAATACCTGGGCCATCTTCCATTGCTTTTCCTATACCATTAGCCACGAGCTGGGTCAGAAGTAGAGCAGTGGGGGCATGATGTGGCACCCATATGAGATGTCAGCATCTCAGGCAGTGGCTTTTACTGGTTTCACTGGGATGCTGGCACCCTGGAGTTGATTTTTTTGTGCAAGTGTAAGAGAATGGTTCAGTTTTATTTCTTTCCTATTCTCCCCTCCTATGCCACCCTGTAGAGACACCCAGTAATTGTCCCAGGAATATTGACTGAAAAATCTTTTACTCACTATTCTTCATGTCTGCCTCTGACATCTATTAAATTCTGTTCCACATGGAAATTTGTTTTTTAGATTTGTTCTGCCCCATTGATCTGCTTATCTAGCCTTAGAAGAGTTTACAACACTCCCTATCACCATATGTTTATGATTGACTTTTGTTCAGTTTTGTAGCTGTTTGTGATAGGATGCCAATATCTGTAGCAGTTAATATTTTATGAACAGGAGACATATTTTCTTATATTTATGTATGTATGTAGGCATGACCTATGACCCTGTCCCAAGTGTAATAACAGAATTTGTCTTTCTGCTTATTCTTTATATTCTGCTTATCCACCACCAATTTTATTAGATACATTGTTTGTTCATGCCTTCATACTTTAAAATGCCTATTATTGATCATGTAGCTTACTAATTTCTAATGTTACCTTTGTTCCTTAGGTATTAGGGACCAAAATCAACCACCTGCACCATTTCCCAACTTTTTTCCCCTTCCACAATTTTGGTTCATATGGGTGGGTGTTATGGTACAGTGGGTTAAGCTGCCACTTGAGACTTCAGCATCCCATGTCAGAGTGCCAGGTTGTGTCCCAGCTGTTTTACTTCTAATCCAGCTTATTGATAATACATTTGGGTGGTAGAGTATTATGGGCTTATAACTGGAATTTTGCCACCCACGGAGGAGACCCAGAAGGAGTTTTGGGCTCCTAGTTTCAGCCAGGCCCAGCCCTGGCTATTGATGGCATTTGAAGTGTGAGCCATTGGATGGAGTCAGTCTCCCTCTCCCTCTTTCTGACTTTCAAGTAGCCAAAAATAAATAAGCATTAATTTTTTTTCATTTGTTATTTGTTATTTTTTCTTTCCTGAGCTAAATAAAAGTCTTATGTCACAGTCATTTTTCTTACTTTGCTGACATTTCTCCACTGCCTTTTAGCCTGAAGCTTTGCTTTTTGTAGGCAAATTTTCCTTTTTGCCTGGCTATTCAAAGGATTCTTTAATTCTAAATTCTAAGAATATTTCTGAGACATGTTTTGGTAAAGATTGTACTGGGACATTTTTCCCCCTGAGATAAGGTATGCCCTTCAAGTTGAAGATTCTAACTTTATTTGATTTCAGTAATTATTTCTTAAACTATGCCTTTAATATGTTTTTGTTTTATTTTATCTTTCTTTTTCCTGTTTATTATGTTGATCATTTTTCTTGTAATCCTTTTAAACTCTTTATTGTATTTCATGTTGTCTGCATCTATCAATCCTGTTTTCATTGTTCCATCTCTATCTTCATTTCTGCAAATGATTTTATTTTAATATTTCCTTTATACTTCTTTCTTGAACTATCTGCTTATATAGTTATTCTGTTGCCTCACCATATCTTTCCTCAGCTTTTAGCTTGTGGGGACTTCTTTTACCACAGGTGATTACCTTTAATTTGCTCAAAGAATATTTTAGGCAATATATTTGAGAAAAATGTTTATGTTGTGGCAACACGTCACAGCTTGTTTTTCATTCCTAGCAACATGTTTGGAATTCATTTTTTTGTTTAACTTGGGACAAGAAAGGAAGAGAGGACAGGAGAGAGTTAGGGAGGTGGGGAGTTAGGGGAGAGGGAAACAAGGAGGGAGGGAGGGAGGGAGGGAGGGAGGGAAGGGAGAGAGAGAGAGAGAGAGAGAGAGAGAGAGAGAGAGAGAGGAATGAATGAATATGAAGTAGTTCCTATCTGTTGGTTCACTCACAAAGTAGAAATAGTTGCAGTGGCCAGGGCTGGGCCATGAGCTGGGAATTCAATAGGTTACTTTGAGGGTGGCAGGTAGCTTGAGCCATTACCTGCTGCTTCCCAGGATCTGTATGAGTAGGAAGCTGGAGTCAGGGGCTAGAGCAGGGATTGGAACCTAATATTCAGATATGGTATGTGGAGGTCTCAGCTGCTAGACCAGTTGCCCCAACTATGTCATGTATTTTTTTCATGCCTTTACCATGTTACTTGATTTCACAGTATTTGTGTGTGTGTGTGTGTGTGTGTATGTGTATATTCATCTTTTAAAAATTACTACTAACTTTGAGTTTGGTTATTTCTTCCCAGATGAGTGGTATGTCTGAGAGTACCCTGAGCAATATCCAGGTTAATGAGAAACACCTTTAATGACACACAGTGGCATAAGTGCATGAGTTCCTGTAGCCTTTTATATCTTCATTGAAGAGGAGCTCTTATTGTTGAGATTCTCTCCTCACCCTTACCTCAGCTGGAGGTTGAGTACTGAAAATATGAATCACCTGCGAGTTTTCCTCATTCAGTCACACCTTCCCAACTTGTTGAACCTTGTGAAAATGTGGGACAGGGAGCTTTTGTTGCAGAATAAGCACTTTATTCCCATTTTCCCAAATGGATTTGTTCTTCAGGATGCAGCTTTATTTTAAAGATCTGTTTTCTGCTTTGTCTTAGGTCTGTACATACAGGCTTCTTTAATTTTCTCTTCCTCCACTCCCAATTTAACTTTTATTTGTATTAGGAAGCTTTTTGTCATAAATATGGCTGAGGGTTATGGATGTCTTCTGCTTGCATGTAAGGAATGTAAATTTCTGATCTTTCATTTTTATTATTGATTTTGGATTGTTTTCAAGATGCTAAAGGGGGCAAACACTGCATTTTTTCTCCACAGTTAACTAGAAGGTATGATCACATTTTGAGAAACTAGAGTAAATACCAAGAAACAAGTCTTCCTGAAAGAATTCCAGTCTATACATGGATGTTTACCCAAAACATATTATTACCTATCTGTACTTTTATATTAAATGATAGTCTTTTAACTTTCCCCAAAGTCATATATAAGATGCAAAATTAAAAATAGCGTTTAAATAGGGTGCATTAGTTTCATAGGACTGCCATAATAAATCACCACAAACTGGCATAAAATAACAGAAATTTATTGTCACATTTCTGGAGGGCAGGCATCTGGAACCAAGGCGTTGGCAGGGCCTTCCTCCCTCCACAGCCTCTTTGTGTTTTTAAGCTTCTCAGAGGTTTCTAGGTGTTCTTTGGTTTTTGGCAGCACAATTCCAATCTGTGTCACTGGTATTCACAATACCACCTTCTTGTGTGTGCATCCTCTTGTTATAAGAACATCATCATATTGGACTAGGAACTCATTCTATTACAGTATGAACTCATCTTAATTTAACTAATTACATCTTGCAATGACCTTCTAAGGCTCTCACAAGGTCATATTATTCGATATTAAAAATTAGATCTTCAACATGTCTTTGTGGGGGGCGTAATCCTACCCTTAACTTAGGGCCTATCATCTTTTGGTACAGAATGGGTTAGTCGATTGTTTTAACTCAGTTTATTTTTTAGTACGTAAGTGAAGCTTATGACACAACTCTTTAGAAACTGAAACACTGATTTTTAAACACTGATTTTTATTTTCATATTTTTATGAAATAAACATATATTTTCACTTGAAATATAGAGTCTCACACACACACATGAGCATACACACATTCAGGTGCAAGGAGAAACAGAAAGAGTGAGCTTTCATACTCTGGTTCACTTTCTGAATGTCCTCAACAGTTGGGATGGACCAGGTGGAAGCCGAGAGCTTGGAACTCCAACTGGGTCTCTCAAGTGAATGGCAAGGGCCTCCCAGGATGCATTGACAGAAAGGTGGATAGGAATTTGAGTAGATGTGACTCAAAATGCACTCAAGTATGGGATGTGGCACCCAAATCATTGGCTTAACTCTCCATCCTTTAACACCTACCCCAACATTGTGCTTTTTATGGCAATTATATCAACTCATGAAGTATCTTGATCTCCTTGTTTTAATACTCTGTTTAATTTGGTTTCTTTCTTAAGTTGGATGAGAAATTTTAGAGACCTGCCATTAATCATTGTATCAATAAGTTAAAATATAGTCTGACATTTCTTAGTTTATGGCCAAATAAATACTTACATAGTTATGTATAACATATTACCATGTAGCTAAGGAAATGGCTTTGTTTTAGTTTGTGGGAGTTAAATCTATTAAGCACCAACTTCAATAATTAGACAATTATACTGAGATGTTTATTTCAGTTAATGGGGGGGAATGTTACTTGAATAAATTATCCCTTTTGAAATAATGAAAAATTGGGATAAACAATTTTAATGCTATTTTTAAAAATTACTGAAAAGCTAGAAAGAGAGTGGAGAAACTTTCAGGTTGATTTTTGTTGGCCACCTATGTAGAGTGGTCACAGAATATTGGAGTGCAAAACCCATTTCTATCATGAAAGCATTATAGATACTGCCCCTTTGGGAAAAGCAAGCCTGTGTGTAAGGAAAACAGAGTCAAGGCTTAAGGCCTATCCATGTTGGAGATTTTTGTTTTTATAGAAGACCCTCTCCACGTTAAGCCAAGGTAAGAGAAAACTACAATGGAATCCATCTGCTTTTTTTAGTGAATTACAAAATGATAAAAAATGCCTTTTTTGCTGAACAGAAAAGAAAAATGAGAAAGATAACCCATAAGTTGTGGCCACATACAGAATCTTTCATGATTTATGTCTTACGTATGTGTAGCCAGGTTTGGCCAGGGAATCTCAAATTAGTTTGAGTTGATCTCTAAAGGGAAATGCCCCAGGCTTTTAGTGGAAGGAACTGTAAAGTCTATTGAATAACAGGACCTTAAATCATATTTTTAAGGACAGTGACACTTGAGGGTCCATAATAGCCAAGCATATAAGGAAAGAATCCAAAAGATACAAGAACTAACTAGAAAATAGTATACCATCCTCATTCAGACTCAGATATTGGAGTTATCAGATTCAGATACTTAAATCATCACACTTAATATGCTAGAAAAAGTAAATCAGAAGTTAAAAATACTTCTGTAGAGAATAGGAAATTTGGAAACATGACATGAATTTTTTTTCACTCCCCAAATGGCCACAAAGGCTGGAGCTCCAAAGCCAGGAGCCAGGAGATTCTTCTGGGTCTCCCACGTGGGTGCAGGGGCCCAAGGACTTGGGCCATCTTCTGCTGCTGTCCCAGGCCATAGCAGAGAGCTGAGGAGCAGCTAGGACTCAAACCGGTGCCCATGTGGGATACTGGCGCTGCAGACGGTGGCTTTACTGACTATACCACAATACTGGCCCCAACATGAATTTTATTTTTAAAAATAATTTATTTATTTGAAACACAGACGTGTAGAGAGAGAGAGAGAGAGAGATAGAAAGCAAGTGAGTGAGCAAGAGAGAGCAAGCTTCCATCTGTTTCATAACTCCTCACATACCTGTAACAGGTAGGGTTGAACTGGGCCAAAGCCAGGAGCTGAGAACTCAATCTGGTCTTACACTTGGGTGGCAGAGACCCAGTGACTTGAGCCATCACAGCTGCCTCCCCTGGTTCTATATTAATAGGAAGCTTGAATCAGGAGCAGAGCCATTTCTTGAACCCAGTCACTCCAGTGTGAGATGCAGCCATCCCAAACAGCATCTGACAACTGCCATGCCAATTACCTACTTGATAAATTTTAAATAGAACCAGCAGAAATTCTATAAATAATAAAGTAATAGATATGTTATCTGTGAACAGTTTGGTAGGATTTGTTTGTGGCAGAATAGAGTCCCTACAGAGTAGTCGGGATTTCCCTTCATTGACATTTCCCAGTTAAACTGGAAAGTTCTCAAAGCCTGGGCTGTGTCTTGTCCATCTTGTGTTTTCAACACTTTACACATGCAGTGTTTAGCTGCACCAGATAAGTAGAAAATTAATACCTGCTGGAATTCTAGATAATGAATCCATGAGTAGAATGAAAAACTAGTGTGTTAAAGTAGTTTGGCCTGAAAAAAATCATGCTACATTATTATTCCTATTTCTATTAAGTATTGTTTGATTGAGCATAGCTATGGTAAGTAACATTTAAATTTTTAAAAAGCACAACCAAAAAAAAGTAAAGAAAGAAAGTATCAGCACTGATTTAAAGGCTAGTGATTCTTATGGAATGTAAGTATCTGAAAACATAAACCCCTTTAGGGAAAATTCTATATTGTATATGAGTTCTGCCAAGTAACCACCACACTGATTTTGATTTTTTTTAAAGAGCCTATATGTTTTCTTCAATACATTTGGCAAAAGACATTAACTTTGTGGACCAATGAACATATTTGTGTCCCTAAATATATTTTTGAAGATATCCTAAATCTGAGGAGACCTATTCATTGTTGTATCCTAACTCACAGGGAAACCAAAGTCAGTCATTCTTGGAATTTAATATCCTGGAACAATATTCCAGTGTTCTAAAATGTACTTTAAGCCAATGAGAATCTCTGTTGTCTTTGGATGGTTGAGCTTTGAAGGAGCTCCAAATTTTCCTGTGCAGCACATGAGATGAGTTTATAGTTGAGATAGATGAAGGCAATATCTGGTGAGATCATAGAGTATCCCTTCTCTGCTGAAGGGGGAAAATGCTTTTCGTCATTCCTGACTGCTTTGCAAGAGGTAAAATATTTCATTGCTTTTAAGTTAAAATTAATTTATAGCAACTATTCAGAGAATCTATTCAATTACACACCAATGGGTATGAAAATGGATTTCCTATTTTATGACTCCTCATTTTTATCCGTTTGTGCTAAGATATGTCCACTGGGAAATACAGTGGATGTATATAAGCAATGTTTCATTCAAGCATTTCATACATATGAATCTTTTAAACATGAGATAGTGAAACTAGGCTGGCAAAATATAATAAAATTCTATTGCTTAAAAGAAAAAAAATAAAATCCGAAGTGGGTTTGGCTAGAAGGTTTACTGGGACTTAGCAGTACTTCAAAGTGCCATTTAGTAAATGTCACACTAATTGTACCCTCAGTCCTATAAAGCAAATATCCATCAAAACAGTTTTTGAATTTTTTCCCTTCTCTACTCACAATCTGGAATCCTGCTTTTTGAGTATTTATTTAATTTAGTCTACAGACAGATACAGAAGTAATGTTGATTAATTTATTTACAGTGACTATGAACTAATTGTTGCAGTATAAATAGCCATGATCTTATTCTTTAATTTATTTCTTAAAAGGCAATTTCCTGAAAGGATTTACAGTCCTTTTTTATAATAAGGTAGTTTCCCTGGCATAAGTTTTAAAACGTTGAATTAATGATTCATGAAATCTGCAAGTTATAACTATGTTATATAACCCTTTGCAAGTCTACCTGGGTTAAGGATTAGAAGGTTTGAATGTATTGCAGTGTGTAAATCTAGTGTCCTGTTGATGGACTTGTGGATTACTTCTAGTTTTTAACTATCACAAATAAACTCCTAGTAACATTTTTGTGCAAGCATTTGTGTCAGCATGTTTTTTTTTTTTAATATTTGATTAAATGTGGATGTGGAATTGCTGGATTATATATATGCTTAATTAAGAGATAAAAGGTTTTCCAAAATGGAGATATTGACATGCCCATCAGCAATATATGAGCATTTGAGTTGCGTCTCATCTTCCCCAGAATTTTCTGTTGTCCGTCTCCTTCATTTTAGTCATTTCTGAGGCAGTATCTTACTGAGATTTCAATTTACATTTCCCTGCCTGATGATCAGGGATTATTGATACTGGAGACTTTCTCACATGCATATTTTCCATTTATTTATCTTTTTAAACTGTGTTATTTGGCCATCTTTACAAGTCAGTGGTTTGTCTTTTTGTTATTGAGTTGTGGGAGTCTGTATATTCTACGTCTTTTGTTAAGTGTTGTGATTGCTTACACACCATCTGTAACTTGTCTCCTTCTTTCTTCTCTTTTCTTATGGGTGAAAGCTTTTATTTTTTGATGAAATCCAATTTTTGATGTTTTTATTTTATGACTTGTGCTTTTTGAGTCTTCTCTAAAAATCTTTGCCTGTGCCAGATTTTGAGGATTTCCTTTGTTTTTTCCTGATACCTTTTTTTTAAGCTTCTATATTTTGACCTATGATCCATCTCAAACTGATTTTTGTGTATGATTTAATATAACATCTTTTGTGGAAGAGGTTTTTCTTTCTCTATTGAATTGCTTTGATACCTTTGTCTTTGATATTTTATGTGCTGGTCTTTTTCAGAACAGCCTCCTCTGTTCCATTGATCTTTTGTTTATCTTTTTGTTAATACCATATTATCATAGTACTGTAGTTTTATTATATATTTTTGAGGCCATGTCTGGTATGCACTCTTGGTTTTCTTTCTTTCTTAGATTGTTTTAAGTATTCTTTTTGCATTTGCACTTTCAGGTACATTTCTAATTTACAATGTCATGTTCCAGAAAAAAATCCTGCTGTGATTTTAATTTGGATTGCCTTGACTGTATATGTCAATTGAACAACATAGAATAGCATTCTTAAAATTAAGTCTAATTTGTGAACATAAAGTATTTTTTCATTTATTTAGGTCTTTATTGTCTTAGCAGTGTTTTAGATTTTGATCATAAAGTTCTTTCATGGTATTTGTTAAATTTACCTCTAAAACTTAGAATTTTAAAAATGATTATAGTTGATACCGATTTTAATCCCTTTTTCTGATCATTCATGCTACTATATAGAATATAAGTGAGTTGTAATGGACTTTGTACATTGTAATGTTACTAAATCCACTTATTTTTCTATTAGTTTTTTGATTCATTAGGATTTTCTGCATATATAGTCATATCATCTGTGAATAAAGCAATTTTACCTTTTTTCTTTCCAGATTTTAAGTCTTTTATCTGTTTCTTGTTTTAGTCAATCAGTTAGGAAGCCTAGCACAAATGCTGAATAGAAGTAGTGGTTATAGGCATCTTGTTTTAAATCTTTAAGTAACAAATTCAACATTTTATTACCATTTATAATATTAGTTATTGACATTTTATAGCTTCTCTTTGTAGGATAAGGATGTTTTCTTATATTCCCAGTTTTATGTAAAAGCTTTTTAAAAATCACAAATGGGTATTGACTCTATGAAACATTGTAATGCATCTATTTAAATGATTACTTGATTTTTTTCTGGGTACATGTCACTGTGGTGAATTACCCAGGTTAATTTTCATATGTAGAACCAACCTTGCATTCTTGGCCTACACCCAATTGATCATGATACTATGCTTTTAATATGTTGATGTATTTTTTTGCTAGTATGTTTTTAAGAGTATGTTTATCATGACATAGATCTGTGATTTTCTTTTCTTGTGGTAACCTTGTCTGGCTTTGCTATTAGGTTTATAATTGCTTCATAAATTTTGAATACAAAAATATTAAATATTTTTATTGTTAATTTTTAAAAAAAATAACCACTTAGTATATAAGTGTATATATATACACACACTTATATATATATATATATATACTTATATATATATATTCCTAAATATATAGGAATACAAAGTATTTAGACACCAGCTATGACATAAAAACCTGTAATAGTGTGGTTGAGGTAGACCAGAAAGACAGGTGAGCAAGGCAGTGATATGTGTTCCATCCCATTGGTAAGGTCTAGTAGTTCCCTGACTCCATGACCTTCCACATTGCTGTGTCATGATCATTGAGGTGATTGCAAGACAGATGGCTTTTAATACTGAAAAGAAAAAATAAATTTTGAGAATTACTCAGCTTTTTATTAATTAGAGTGCATTCGGAGTTATCTTTGCGATCATGCACTTATGCTCCTTTGATTCCAATATACTTTTATGAGCAGAGAGGAAAAAGATGATGGTATTTTAGCTTGATCTTAAAAGTGGCTCTGCTTTGGTTAGGAGTTTTATGGGAGTCCCAAGGCACAGGGAAATGTGTGGATATGGGCCTCATTGTTTCAGATTAAGGCAAGTGGAGCAGTTACTGGAGGAAAGGCACATTTGTAGATGTGTTAGTTGGTAAAACTAGTAAGGTAGATTGAGAAATAAACTTAATTTTGTCCTCGACTATTCTTAAAATTCCTACTAAAATAATACATGCTACTATGTTTCTCAAAAGAACCACATTTTGTTGAATTTGATCTGTTGGTGTGTAGGAGGGAGAAGATAGAGCATCTGTGACTTATTTTATTAGTACAGTCAATTTTCATTTATTAGTAATAATGGAAACAGAATCCACATGGCTATCTGAGTTTCATAGATAACATCTAACACATTAATATCCATAATTTTAATCATATGTTCAGGCCTTAATTTTGTCCTTATAATAAGTGTAACTACCCATGTATGCTTCATCTTTGCTTTCTTTTAGATAAAGAGACTGAAAAGGAAAGGTAGAAATTAGCTAATCCTTAAACTCAATAATTACAAATGCTGATAACAGTGATGCAATTTTTTCCATTTGCTCTTTTCCTTAATCTTGTTTGTTATATTTATATGTGATATTTACTATAGCTTTGTAGACTTGGAACTTGTAAGCTTCTTAGTCCTTCCTTGCATTTTTTTATTTAATTCTCCACAATCCTATGCCTGCAATTTAGTTTAGCACCCACCAGTACTGTGCAGTCCATACTTGGTAAGGTGGTGAGCTCATTCTTTCCTTGATATGACTGAGAGTGGAGAAGAATAGGGGGTAAACGATTGCAGTGAGTATACAGACATAGGCAGGGCTGGAATTCTGTTCTGTAATTATCCTTTTGTTTTTGTCACCAAAGTCTTTGTTCCTTTCTTGAATGTATTACTTTAATGAGCTTTTAGCAAAGATAATGATAATTAATGGACTTTAGTCTTCTGATAAACCAATCATCAAAGACAGATGGAAGGAAATTAAAAATCTTGCTTATGGGATTAGATTCTTATTGTTGTTTTCTAAAAAGACCAGTTCATTTTAGAATTCACACAATAATTCTAGCTCATGTATAACCTTTGAATAAGGTGCCAAGGATTTGTGACTATACATTTTGTTGATAGTTTTGGTTTTGTAAAGCTTAACCATCCTTACACATTATAAAACAAACACATCTTCATTGCAGAACTGGAAAATCAGGGGCCAGTTTTGTGGCTTAGCAAGTAAAGGTGCTGCCTGCTGTGCCGCCATCCAATATGGGTGCCGGTGTATGTGCTAGCTGCTTCACTTCCAATCCAGCTCCCTCTCTAATGGCCAGGGAAAAGCAGTGGACCATGGCCCAAGTTCTTGGGCCCCTTCTACCCACATGGGAGAACTAGATGAAGCTTATGGCCTCTGGCTTCAGCCTGGCCCAGGTGGCCCAGCTGGCCATCTGGGTAGTGAACCAGCCAATGGAAGATCTCTCTGTCTCTCTCCTCTCTGTACCTCTGCTTAAAAAAAGAACTGGAAAGTCAAATGTTCCCATTTCTCTTATTGAAA
Organism: Oryctolagus cuniculus; assembly: GCF_964237555.1. Lineage (NCBI taxonomy): Eukaryota > Metazoa > Chordata > Mammalia > Lagomorpha > Leporidae > Oryctolagus > Oryctolagus cuniculus. The sequence goes on from NC_091439.1 coordinate 14,972,775, forward strand.
GAGAATATATGGAAGGCACTATGTAAAATCATTCCTTTCACTTTCACAGTCATTTCAGTTCCAGATTTCCCAGTGCTGGGGTTGATGGAACGAGGACATAAGCCTCAGCCATTCTCCCTCATTGCCCAAAGGAGATAAACTTTGGAATGTATTCCTTGCCCTTGAATCTCAATTGGGTCTCACACCCTATAGTCTTCATACCCCATACCTCCCAGTCACCTGAAAGACTAGTTGCTCTGAAGACCTGAAAGACCAGTTCCAGAAATTCCCCTCTGCCTGCTGCCCACCACCCCCACCCCCATTCCCAGGCCTCCGAAAATATTAAAAGGCCTGGCCCTTGGGGGTCGGGGCCTTCTGCCTCCTGGTCCATGAATGTTCACATAGGCAGATGGTCACCCACCTCTACAGATTTATTTTCTCTGAATAATTTCGGTCTGGCTGTAAATTCGTACACTGCCTCCTCTCTATTCTGTGCCTCTTTTCCTAACATTTTAGTGCCCCGTGTGAGGAGGCACCAATCTGCAACTCTTTTCCTAACAGGGATAATCAGCCAGCTTCAGTGGAAACTGTACAAAATTACCATCTTAGCTAAAATGACCTGCATCTGTTAGTTCACTTAGCATTTACGCCTTTAAGGTATAAGATTTGATTGAATCAAATTGTTTTTATGTGGGATAGAGACCAAACTGAGCAGAATTTTTATAAGACATATCCCATGTGTCTAATCTTTGATATCCAATTCATGTATTTTTGCTTTAGTCTCACCTGCTCATTATACTGCTGCCTAATATAATTCTTTAAAGTATAGATAGCAAATCTAGTTTTGCAAGTAAACCATAGGTTCAGTCCTGTGGTAACTGGTATGGGGAAAATAACGATAACTCTCCTCAGAAGGTGGCTATGTATGGCAGGTATTTAAGGCCTCATGGACTCTTGCAGTCCATTCAGAACAAAAGGGGAGATTAGAAGACAGAAAAATGTGTGATCAAACCAGAAGGTATCACTTTTAACATTTTGACACAATTTTATTTATGGATTTTTGATGTATATAATCAGGGAATTTAGATATATGATTTTAATTTTTATATTAGTTAAAGTGAGGAATCATTCATATGAACTTTTGTTGTTCAAAAATAATCCATTGCATCATGTACTGAAATTTGGCTTAGCCAATCTCCCATTATAGGACAATCATTTCTGATTTTACTTTTGTGTTCGAGTCACAAAGAACACCACTGGATTTGAGGATTTGCCTGCAGAACTCACAGCCCTCAAGATATAATTGTTATGGTTCAGATTTATTACAGAGGAAGAATACAAAATGAAGTTTGGAAAGGCTCAAGGGAGGAAGTCCAGAGAGAGCAGGAGGAAGGTTCTAATAATCCTCACCTACTACAGTCACCCAGAATGCACCTAATTCCTCTAGCAGTGATCAGGACAACATGGGTAAAGTACTGCCTTCCTGGGAAGCTCTTAGAAACAGCATCCAAACTGCGGTTAGGGTCTGGTCACAGAGGCACCTTCTGCCTGACATGTACCAACATTCCAGCTTCATGGAGGAAAGCAGGTGTTCAACATAAACCATATTGCTTGCATAAGAAGTTTAGATGTCTTGAGACCTTATTTGGCAAACACTTTATATCAGCATAGGGGACCTTTTACCTGCCAAGTTCCAAGATGCCTGACAAAGGTCAACCTTGCCTGCAGGTCTGTATAAGAATCACAGTCTCAGGCTAGGTACTGTTAGAGTCGACCGCCCGAAAAACGTCACCAAGAGACACGTCTCTTATGCAAACAGCACGGGGAAGTTTTATTGATTATCCAGCATGCTGGGGCTGTCTGATCATCATGAGCAGAGCAGCCCCAAATAACCAAAGGTTAGGGTTTATAAAGGCAAAAACCGCAAAATTGGGAGGGGGGAGAGAATACACAGTTGCTAAGCGGTTGCTAATATCTTACAATCAGCAATTATGATTTTAAGACATAGACAAATCACATCTTCATTATTAGCCCAGGTAACCCAGGTGCAACCTTTCTACTTTTAAGCTTGAGCAATCATGCTAGGGGGTTTTTGTGCGTTGCCAAGGGTGATGTAGTGCACTGCTATTGTCCGGCTATTTGAGATCATAGTTTCAGACCAGAGTCTCACGGTGGGGGGGGGGGGGGGTGCTTTCCCAGAATGCAGTCTCAAGTGCTCCAAAATGGAGTCCCTACTGTCAAGGTGCTACTTTACTCTGTCTTATTTTCACAGCTGCACCAGGAAGGTTTAAACCTGTAAGCTTAAGCTTAACTTTTTACACCTGCACATATACAATTTTAACTCTTCAGTACGTGAACTCTTTTCTACACATTTTTTTAAGATTTATTTTATTTATTTGAAAGACAAAATTAGAGAAAGTGGTAGGCACAGAGAGAAATCTTTCATCTGCTGGCTCACTCCCCAGATGGCCGCCAATGGCCAGAACTGAATTGATCTGAAGCCAGGAGCAAGAACTTCTTCTGGGTCTCCCACATGGATGCAGGGGCCCAAGGAGTTGGGCCATCCTCCGCTGCTTTCCCAGGCACATTAGCAGGGAGCTGTATTTTTGGAAGTGGAGCAGCCAGGACTCAAACTAGTGCCCATATGGGATGCCGGAGCTGCAGGTCGAGGCTTTAACCCACTGTCCCACAGCGCCAGCCCCATGCATAATTGTTAAATAATGTTATAATAAATACCATTGTTAATCTTTAGTCACATTTCAGATTATTTCATTAGGGAAAATTCCTGGCAACTTGTATCACAATAAAAATGTGAGCATTTAAGAGATTTTTTTTTTTTTTTTTTTATGAATGGCAAAACACTTTCCTGAAAGTCTATAGAAACTTTCATCTTCATCAGGCGTGGATGAGTTTGGATATGAAAACCTTGAGTAAAATAGATAAGGTCCATCTAGTCCAAGCATCAATATATAATAAACCTGAAATAATTAAATTTTGAAAATCCAGTATTGTATGAGACAAACAAAAGCCTGGTTGGGTGATGGAAGGGGGCCACTCACTAAAAACACTTGCATTAAATCACCACCCAATGTCTGCTTGACCCAGGATGTCAGCCTTTCTTTTTCTTTATTTTCTTTATTTTTTTTTGACAGGCAGAGTTAGACAGTGAGAGAGAGAGAGACAGAGAGAAAGGTCTTCCTTTTCTGTTGGTTCACCCCCCAATGGCCACTCCGGCGGCGCACTGCGGCTGGCGCACCAAGCAGATCTGAAGCCAGGAGCCAGGTACTTATCCTGGTCTCCCTATGCGGTGCAGGGCCCAAGCACTTGGGCCATTCCTCCACTGCAGTCCCGGGCCACAGCAGAGAACTGGACTGGAAGAGGAGCAACGGAGACAGAATCTGGCACCCTGACTGGGACTAGAACCCGGGGTGCCGGCGCCGCAGGCGGAGAATTCGCCTATTGAGCGGCGGTGCCGGCCCAGCCTTTCTTGCCTAGAAACTTATGACTTCACTGTCATCTGTAAAACTTGCATCATTTAGTTCATGGTAGCATTCATTTGTTGAAAAAATACAGCATGTATTCTGTTTCAGCCATTGTGGTTGTGCAGGGGATAAAATGGTGCACTGGACACAGTCTCTGTTCTGGAGTTTGCCATCTGCAGCCAACATGAGCTGCATTTGTCAGAGTGCTACCTAGCAAAGATGACAAGTGAGCAGTCACTCAGTATAATCTGCCATGGACCTGGAATCAAGTTTCCTGCTTTCCTTATTCAGGAGGCTTTACTCTATAAGCCCAAGTTGCCCAAAGCTGGCATGACAAAGGAGGCTGTCTCTCTCCTTCCCTGGGAGGGACTATGAGTTCCATCTCTTTAAAGATGTTGTGGCCCTCCCTTCTTTCCCCAGTAAAGGTTTTTATTGAGGGAACATTTAAAGTGAATATTTATTTTTGTGTGTATATTTATTAAAGGAAATTTAAGCAAATTGTATTTTTCCTTTATGAGTATAAAATGTCATATTTAGAAAAAAAGAAGAAATTTTTTTTCTCAGTCTAATGCCTGCCTAGATGGCAAACATTCCTAAAATTTTGTACTTCTTTCTCTAGACTTTTCTTTCATAATTTTTGACTATTTATCTAAAGTTATGGATATATATAACACCTATTTCCTCTAAAATAACAAATAATTATGATTAATTAGTATAAATTAGGAAATTCAGAACACAGCACAAAAATGACAATCATTTAATATTTTACTAAACCAGGATAATCACTGTCAAATTTTCGTATATAATCTATTTTCTTTTTCTTTTTTTTTTTATAAAGATTTATTTTATTTATTTGAAAGACAGAGTTTCAGAGAGAGGTAGAGACAGAGAGAGAGGTCTTCCATCCTCTGGTTCACTCCCCAGATGGCTGCAATGGCCGGAGCTGCACCATTCTGAAGCCAGGAGCCAGGAGCTTCTTCTGGGTCTCCCACGTGGGTGCAGGGGCCCAAGGACTTGGGCCATCTTCTGCTATTCTCCCAGGCCATAGCAGAGAGCTGGATTGGAAGAGGAGCAGCCTGGACTAGAACCAGTGCCCATATGGGATGCCGGCGCTTCAGGCCAGTGCTTTAACCCACTGCGCTACAGCGCCGGCCCTTACATAATATATTTTCAAAATAAAGTGTTTTCCTTAGTTACACCACAGAAACAATTAGAGGAACTTTGTGATGGGCTCATCTTGTGGGTCAGATATTTCAATTTGAGTTGTTCAAGAAAAGGTAAGTCATTATTAAGTTCCATGAAAATTAAAATAGCTACTATATTGTTCTTTTTTATTTTTCCTTTGTTTATTGGGTCTCTGGGTACGTGTTCCAAACCATATAAAATGATCAGCCATTGTGAGTAATTTAGAGAACAAACTGTTACTAGTTTTTTGATAGTCATGGAACAAGATCCCATTGGAAAGCTCATTTCATCTGGACTGTGAGTGAGTTCAAGTTTATACCCTTAGAAGCAAATGGGTTGATTCCTGGGAAAACAGAATATGCAGAAAAGAAACTGTGAAGTAAAGCCTGGTAGGACCAACTTCAAATGCAAACCATAGAGCTAGTGTGACTATACAATTTCTTAGAGGAATTGAGGACAGTGGTTATGGGAAGAAATGGCAGCCCTATAGCATGATTTCTAAGCTCATTTGATTCATGTTTTAGTCCTCAGGTAAATGTTCATTTGAATAAAACACATAATTTTCTGAGCAGATTTTTAGAGTGTTATATTTAAGAAAGATTTCTTTCCTTGCTTTTGCACATTGAACTCTTTGGTTATAAAATTTCTCTTTTACAACTTTTCTTTCTCCTGGCAATTCTGTTGTTGATCTATTACTTATTGGTTCTTTTGCTGTTTCATAGAAGAAATGAGCGAACACATGAGTTTTAAACTTTAAATAAAACTTTTTGAATGTGTAAAAATTTTCATTTTTACTGTTTGTTTCCTTTGTTTCTGTGATTTTATAGAATTTACTTCCATACAAGTCTCTTTTGATTATTTTTCTATTTTGTCCAAATGTCAATGAACTCCAATATCCAGCAGGTTCAGATTTTTTTTTTTCATCTCAGAAAATTTTAACTTAGTGTGTTTCATTCATTTCTAATTGTGCTGGATTTATTTTCAGTGATATGTATGATTCTTTTACTAGATAGTTATTTTTTGTTCTTTTTGTAATCTTTCATTTCATAATTTTTGTCTTTGTGTGTTTTTCTTCTACATTCTAAGAGTGCTTGCCAAACAGTCACTGGATATTATCCACTGTCACTTATAACCCCTACTAATGTGGAAATGCGTTTTAATTTTGCCAGTGCATTTTTTTGTTTCTTTGTATATCTTACATTTAAAAATAAGTATTTCCCTTACAGTTACTATTTTTAAACTCTGAGCTTATTTTCTCCTTAATATTTATTCTTCCTTTTTAAAGCTTGTAATATTATAGTGACAATACCAAACCCTTTTCTAGGATTTTACTGTTGGTCTAGCAGAATATTTCTCAACTCTAACTCTTTTACTGCTTTTCAGAATTTCGGACTGTATGAGTTTTCTGTGGTTGTTCTAATAAATTACCACAAACTTCACAGCTTAAAGCAACCCAGATATTTTCTCATGTATGTCTAAACGCCAAAAGTCTGAGGTCAGTTTCACTGTACTCAGTGAAGGTGTTTGTGGAACAAATTCAGTTTTGAGACTTAGGGAAGAAAGAATCCATTGGTTTTTCCCAGCTTCTGGAAGCCTTGTATATCCCTGCTATCACTTCAATCTTCTGCCTCCATTATCACCTCTCCTCCTTTTCTGCTTTCAAATCTCCCCTTCTAAGTACACTTGCAGTTACATATAGGGCCCAGCATGATGCCCAAATGATCTTTGTATGTCAGATTCTTTAACTCAATCAAATCTGCAAAGTCTCTTGCCAAATAAGGCAACATTTACAGGATCCAGAGGTTAGTAAACATTCCAGGGACCACTGTTCACCCTATCACAAGGACTTTTTCCTTGTGTTATAATGGGGTAGATTTCAAATTCAGTTAGATCCAAGTTCCCAAAATCTATGCTTCCCATTTGTAAAATGGGGGCAGTAGCAGTATCTACCTTATAGGATGATTGTGCAGATTTGATCAGATAATATGTGCAAAATGTTTACCAGTCTGAGCCTTCAATATATGCTAACCAACAGTACCATGAATAATGTCCACCCTAAACAAGGAGAACTAGATCTATGTAAAATGAATGATTACAGAAAGAAGGAACATGTGGAATACTCCAAGCTGTGCTCCATATTTACATAAAAAATGTTATTTAAATGTTTGTACTTACATGCTTGATTAGCAGATGTCAATGCCCATGTCTCTACCTAATTCCCAGTAACCTACACACATCCATCTGGACAAGTTTAGTTCTGCTCAGGTGGGACCTTTCCTAACCCACATCATTCTTCCTTATTTTAACTATTTAACTTGAAAAATTCTTCCTTATTTAGCTATTTAACTTCAAAAATTACAGTCCCCAAGATGCACTGTTATCAAGATCTGCCAGTGCCAACCTCTACCTTTTCCTGACAATAGGACTATACGAAACCTGCCAGTAGAGCCAGAAGAACTTCCTTTCCGAGTTTTTGTCTTGTGGTTTCCACGTAGATTGTGATAAGTGAGTGTAGTAGAGGGAGACAGAATCCACATTCTAAAAAAAAAAAACAAAAAATAAACAAAAAATACTCGTCTTGTTCTTTTTCTATATTTTATTTATTTGAAAGTCAGAGTTACACAGAGAGAGGGAGAGAGAGAGAGAGAGAGATCCACTCCCCAGCTGGCTGCAATGGCCACGAACTGTGCCGATCTGAAGCCAGGAGCCAGGAACTTCTTCTGGGTCTCCCACATAGGTGCAGGGGCCCAAGGACTTGGGCCATCTTCTACTGCTTTCCCAGGCAGTAGCAGAAAACTGGATTGGAAGTGGAGCAGCCGGGACTAGAACTAGTGTCCATATGGGATGCTGGCACTACAGGAAGTGACTTTTCTTGCTACACTACAGCGCCGGCCCCAATTTTCTATATTTTTTACCTGGACAATATTAAGTCTCTTTCTATCATTGTCGTTGGGGAGTAGGATTAAATTATTAGGTAAGAATCACTGATTACTTCCTCACTCTCATTGTTATACTTAAATTTTGTCTTTATCTATAATTTGATGAATGATTAGACTTAAATTTTTGTGAACTTAGGATTTTCATTTTTTCTTTATCATTATAGTATTTTAATGAGATTCTAGAGGATTGTTTCACAGCTAAAGGTTAACAAGCCATAATGAACCATAAATTCATTATTCTTTTTGAACATTTTAAAATCTTTGCATAGTATTATTTTTGTTTTATGAAAATATCTGGCAATTAATGAGCACTAATATTTATAATAAAACTCTGTCTTTGGAAAACTTAGACCTAGAAGATGTCATTGCTTTTTTTGACTTTTAAAATTTATATAGAGGCAACAAATTTCATATAGTTTATATAATAAACAAATTTCATATAGTTTATGTAATTTTAAATGCATAATGACACTTTCCACCCTTTTCTCACTCCCTCATTACCAAACTCCCTCCTCCCTCTTATTTTTCTTTTAAGTTTTAAATGGCATACTTTCAATTTACTTTATAATCACACTGTTCACTCTCCACTAAATAAATAATTCAACAAGTAATAAGTGGAAAAACCGCTGTTCCTCAATAGTATAGACAAAGGTTACAAAAAATAACTCTCAAAATGTCAATTTAGCTTATGGACAATTACATTTTTCATACTGTGCATATTAGTTATCATCAATCAAGGAAAATGTATGATATTTGTCCTTTTGGGAATGGCTTATTTCACTAAGCATAATGGTCTCTGAACATTTTTTAAAAAGATTTATTTTATTTATTTCAATGCAGAGATACAGAGAGAGGTAGAGACAGAGAGAAGTCTTCCATCCACTGATTCACTCCCCAAATGGCCACAATGGCCAAAGCTGAGTAGATCTGAAGGCAGGAGCCAGGAGCTTCTCCAGGTCTCACGTGGGTAGAGGGGCCCAAGAACTTGGGCCAGTCTATACTGCTTTCCTAGGCACATTAGCAGGGAGCTGGATCGGAGGTAGAGCAGCCAGGACTCAAAGCCATGCCCATATGGGTTGCCAGTTCTGCAGGCCGGGTCTTTAACCCACTGTGCCACAGCGCTGACCCTTGTCTCCAAACAGTTTTATGCAGTGATTGAATGTATCTGTCAAACTTGTTTAAATACCCGACAATTCAGAAAGATATTGTGCAACAGTGATGCTACTCTTCTGTATTATGTTCATTTCTAATCAGTATGAAGTTTCCATGCATTTTTCTAACTCAATTTGCGCATCCATATTCTTAGTTCTTGTTCTCAGTCTATAAACCACTGACCCCATCAGGCAGCCAAAGGAGCATTGAAGGTGTGTCTTATTTGTTGTCTTGCAGTATGAACTTAGATTGTTAAGCAGAGCTGCACAACATTTTTTCATATTTCTTAGATGCTTTATAAAATAGAAATCGGAGCTATGGATATTAACTTATTCACAAATTGTCTGTTGCAGCTGTCTGGACTCAGATTACAGTGCCTCAAAAGCACGGTGCCTTGGCATGCTGAGTATTTTGAGTTGAAGGATATCGAGAGGGTTTCAGAAACCAGAAATTCTCTTTGACCTTTCATGTTTCTTGTTTTCCCTAGAAACATAATGGAAATAGAAAGCAGGCCATAAAACCTAGCAGAATCACCGATCCTCTGACCTCCACTCTTCTCCTCTGAAGACCCTTAAGTCACAGATGAACTGCCCCACACCCAGAAGCCAAGAACCATCTGAAGAAACAGGCCCCTCAGTTAATTATTATTAGGTCATACCACCTTTTTATCCACTCATACTTTGATATGACTGTCCATTCTTCATCAGACCTAGCCATCAAAATACAGAGTTCTTTGTGTCTTTGGGTCTTCACTTCTGGGTCAAATGAAAGTTTGATAAATACATTTGTTATGCTTTTCTCTTATTAATTTTAGGTGTGTCAGCCACGAAGGAGGTAATGAGAAAACTTTTGATTCCCTACATTTTTTTTTAATTTTTTAAAGTTATTTATTTATTTTCGTTCTATTTTAAGCAAGGGAAACAGGGAGAGATAGAGGCAGACACATATCTTCCATCTGCTGGTTCACACCATGCATTGCCTGCATCAGCCAGAGCTGGGCCAGATGGAAGTCAGGAAGCGGGACTTTCTCTGGGTCTTTCACGTGGGTGGCAGTGACCCAAATTATTGAACCATTGTGTGCTGCCTCCCAGGGTATTGATAAATGGGAAGCTGAATTAGAAGCAGAGGGCCTGGGAAATCAAATCTGGCAGTTTAATGTGGGATGTAAGTGACTTAAGTTTTGAGCCAAACACCTGCCTAAATTTTTATTTTTATTGAATCCTTTTAGAGTCTGCTCATTTTAAACAAAGAAGGTGTGTTAAGTCATTTTAGAATATATGCCTTGTAAATTTTTGTACTATACATTTAACACATGAACAGAGTTAAATGGATATTTCAGTCATTTTTCTAAAATTTAAACTAATATTTACAGATGGAATTTAGCCACTCAAGCAAGCTTGTGGGATTTGATTATTCAAATGATTAAGATGCTATTTGTCAACCCTAGTTTACCATCCCTCTTAATTATATAGATAATCAAACTAAAAACTGCTAATTCTGTCTCCTAACCATTAATTGTTTGTAATTACCTACAGATTAAAACTGCATGTGCAATTAACTTGAAGAATTAATTGATACAAGGGAATTGATAAAAGGGAAACAGAATGAGCTTGGCATAAAAGAAACTCTTGGGACAGGGGACCGCTGAACCCAGTGGTGTCTTTAGTTTTTTCATAAACTAATAAAGATACATCCCATTTTCCCTGGGACTTCTTCAGCTCTGTTGGAAGCAGTTGTGTTTTTTTTAGAGCTTTCAGTTTCGTAGTTTTCTGAAACAGTGCATTTGAAATACAAACTGCTATTGTCATTGAGTCTATTGTTGATGTCCAAGTGCATTGAACGAATGTGTTCATTTGAAGTGTGTGTCACTGCAAAAATTTGAGAAGTGGTGAATGTTTTTAAATTCTAGCTGACAATTTTTTTTTGCTTCCTTCCTCTTTACTTTCTTTCCCTGGCAATCTTACCTTAGATACACAATCTTTCTGTGAGTCATTTGTATAATTTAATTTTCTAAAATTACTATGCTTATTGGGCTTTAGAAATATTGCCTACCTGTGTAAATGATTGGCTCATTGTTCAGAACATAAATTTGAATTAAGATGGGAAATAAAATTAAAAAACCATCTCCAGTGAAAGGTATTTCTAAATTGTTACTATTGTAAAAGTTCTGATTATGCTAGAAAGTGAAGGAAGATGGGGGTCTGGTGAAAAATATTTGGTCCTGAAGAACAGTAGAAATTTAAAAGCTAATTTTCTACCCTGAAGGTGTTTTTGTTGGTTGCATTATATAGAGCCTTTCAATCTACACTTCAGGTCTTTGGTCTTCAAACTATTCCAAATCACTTCCCAGATACAGGAGCATGCACACCTATGCCTGCACATAGACGTCTGCATGTGCACGTGCACACACCGGTGCACACCCACACATGCACACGTGCATGCTTGAAGTGCACCATTGTATTCAGTTTTGTGGAGGATACAAAGCAATTGAAGGACTTTTAAGTCTAAATATGCAAATAAGGTATGAAGAAGACAGAAAAGGACGTAAACTTGTTGTGCAATACTATTTTTTTTCTTTTCTTTTCTTTTCTTTTTTCTTTCTTTCTTTTTTCTTTTTTTTTTTTTTTTTTTGACAGGCAGAGTGGATAGTGGGAGAGAGAGACAGAGAGAAAGGTCTTCCTTTTGCCATTGGTTCAGCCTCCAATGGCCGCCACGGCTGGCGTGCTGCGGCCAGTGCACCGTGTTAATCCGAAGCCAGGAGCCAGGTGCTTCTCCTGGTCTCCCATGGGGTGCAGGGCCCAAGGACTTGGGCCATCCTCCACTGCCTTCCCGGGCCACAGCAGAGAGCTGGCTTGGAAGAGGGGCAACCGGGACAGAATCCGGCGCCCCGACTGGGACTAGAACCCGGTGTGCTGGCGCTGCAAGGCAGAGGATTAGCCTATTGAGCCGCGGCACCAGCTGCAATACTATTTCTTAAAAAGAAAGTCAAAAATAAGTATTCAGCAATGCAAAGTCAGGAAGACATTAGTATGAGTAGCTATTTAACAGAAGTTTTGATATTCAAAGATAGTTACTATTTAACTTATAACTCCTTGTTAAGTTGATGTGATCATTTTGGCTGGATTCCAAGTTAATGATATTGTTTTTGCCCAAGATTTATTTAATCACAGAATATTTTATTCTGTCCTGCTAGCTGAACTGGGATTACTGATGAGAATTCTTTTGTTCCCCACCTATCCATATACAGCCTTCATGCATGTGCACACAGGCACAAACACAGACAAGTGGCATTCTGAATCTTCATTTCTCTGTGGCATTATCTGGGAAGAATACTGACTCCAGCAAGGATTTGTAAAGATTTAGTCTGACATATGACTCTAGTCTTTTTTAGACCATCAGCTTCTAACTTCGTACTGACTTTGTGGAATAAACTGGAATTTGTTGCATGTCACATTCTGTGCCTGGCTTCTGAGGAGGAGTTATTAGCATACATCAGTGTGGGGAGGCTTTACTGCTTTTTAACATAGGAAAGTTACCTCTTCATTTTAAGTGTGATGCCTGTATACTGGATAAAACAATGTTGTTTTCCTTGAGTCAACAATAAGATATTTGAAAATGATCAGAAAAACAAGATGCTTCACTTTTGGTTTCATATTGGATTGAACTCTTCAGTGGTCAGGGTGATTCCCTCTTGATTCTCAGATTTAACCTCATGAGACTTATTCATCAGTATTTGTATGGTTAATGAGCCAGGAACATACAGCAGGTCCAAGTAAGATACTGTTCCTACCCTGGAAGAGTTTATAAATATAACAAGGAGATTGGAAAGACTAGCAAAATGACCTAAAATATGTGAGAACCCTTCCTGTGTTAAGGGAAGGTGGGTAGGTCAGGAAGAGCCCCAGTGAGTCAGAACATGATTTTAGCTAGTCAAGACAGCTTCACAAGAAATGTGAAGGCTAACGTATCTCTAATAATTCCTGTGTTATCTGTTTATAAGTTGCTGGGCTTATAAAGGTCCCCAGTTGAAATCATATGGGCTTTCCCTTGCTATTTTCTTGGACACTGATAGTAAGACCCCTGTTACTGGCATTTGCTTCCATTTGATTTCATTTATTCACACTGAATCATGAATGAAATATATGATTTATTATATTGTTTCTTCTGGAGATTTTGCCTTTTTGATAGATAGCAGTGACTATTTTGTTTGAAATAAAAGAAATTACATGTGAAGTTAATATGGGTTAGGCTGTGTGTATACTTATTCAGAAGTCTGTGAGATAGCATTGGCCTTTTTATTATTTTATGTTACTCCCTTGCCTCCCTCTAGGACACTCAACTTATGTTTCTATAAATAAACAGAAACAATTAAATGAGAGAATTTATTACTTTTGCATTTTCTTTAAATATATATGACATTAACTGGTCCATTGGTGATGCTTCAGGAAAAGCATCATGAATAGCTTCAGGAAAAAATATATGTGTGTGAATAACTATTAAAAAGGAAATTGGAAATGTGAAAATAGTTTGATTCATTTGGTTGGCAGGATTGAACTTTTTCTCTTTTAAAAATAATTAATTTTTCTGAGAAATAAATGGACAAATAAATCTTGAATCTCCCCATTATTTAAAAAGGAAAAGGTTATTGCAAAAATCCCATGTGACAACTGCCATGAGACAGAAGAAATATGTGCATGTATGCTGGCTAACCTTTAGCTCTTTCAACCTGTTCCCCTTAAACACTTTTGGTAATTTAATTTACTTGGCAATTTCAAAACTTGTGCCTTCATAATAATTCCAAATTTTCTTTTAAAGTACTGATATAACAGAGGAGGTTTCTTTTTATTTTTCTAAGTGCTATTTGCAAATGGGATTTTACTTTAAGTATGCTATAAAAAAGCTCAGTGTTCTTAAAGAGAAGAGGTTGAAGAGAATGAGCCTCTTAGTTTTCTGATGGCCATGCTGTATGCAATAAAAATATGGAAGCTCTACTGTACAAAGTGGTCAGTGTCTCTATGCACTGTTACCACTTCTTCATCTCTCTTGGATTAGGTGACAGATGTGATTTTAATACAGAATAGTGAACCCATAAACATGATGTGCTTTCCTCTTTGTAACATTAAGAATATGATCTGTGTGTGCATTTCCCTGGGTAAATATTGTTTTAACCTATATCAATACTTTCAACAGACAAAGCATTCTATGATTGGAGAGGAATTGTGTCGATAAGGTCTGTCTATTTGGCTCCGGACTCCAGTCGGGTTAACTTCCCTGGACCATTAGAAACGTTTCAAGGTTATCATATGGTAAGTATTTGTAAAGCTGGACATGGAGTTGAATTACCATTTTTCCAGAAAATTATTGGGTTGAATTTGATGAAAACGTGAGATTTTGCTGTGGATCTATTATATTCCTAAGACAATTCTCTAGTGAAATATTTGCTTTTTTCTGTTCATTGCTTTAGTTCTGTTACTGAATTGTATACATCTTGCTGGATAATCTTAGCTCCAAAATGTAAAAGTGACCAACACATGGTTTGCCTCAAATGTGATAGTAGAACAACTTTTTAGGTTAATGCTTGGTAGACTATCAACAAAATATAATATGGCTGAAGGAAAATGAAGAAGTTTCTTTGAAGCATAATTGAAGAATTAAAAAGTTCAAGGACAATTTCATGACCACATATTGATAGTGTTTTGATTGAGGACCCTGTAAACTAGGGCATGGGAATCTGTGACCTGGAAGTGTAACAGGGACTTGTCCCCACATGGTCTTTCCTCTGCGTGCATGCTTCCTTGGTGTCTCCATTACTTCTTCTTAGGACATCAGTCTTTTCAGATTAGGGCCTCACTCTTAACTTCCTCATTTAATGTTCATTGTTTTCTTAAATGCCATAAATGATGAATTCGTGTTAGGGATTAATTAGAACTTCCACATAGTAATTTGTGGGAGACAGTGTTCAGGTCATAACATCATTAGACAACTAAAATATGTTTAAAACTCTCCCCATCTGTTGAAAAGTTTTAATCTATCATTTAAAATCATACTAAGGTTTTAAAATTTTTCCTGTAAACCAAAACTTTCAATTTATGTCATATTTAGATTTAGTTGCTAAATTCATTGTGAGTCAAATTTACAAAAAGTAAATTACTGTAACTCTGTTTTACATAGGGAAATTATGTGTGTGTTATTATGGAAATTTTTTGAATGTAGACAAGGAAATTATGTGAACGTTGTGTTTCCTGAAATGTTAGCAGTCTTTGTAACTCACCGTTTCATAAAATATTTATTAATCATAGTGTATGTCTATACTGTTGTCTCCAGCTATTGAGATACGTATTTCTAATGCATACATATACTTAATAAAGATGTCCATTGAAGGCTGTTTTCATTATCTTCCAGGAAAGGTGAGAGAATTCATCTTCTAAGCCTCAAAGCACCTTGTAGGCTTCCTAGCTCTGCCCTATTTTACCCTGACAATGTAGACACTGCTGGTAGTTGTGTGAAAAAGTACACTGAAATATGTTTCCCTGAGGAATGAATCTGGCCAAGGATATACTTGAATATGGAGAGCTCCAAATGGGGGACTGAGAGTGTTTATTCATTGCTGAGTGAAAAGTAAGGAGCACAACAGGGAATGGATTGTGGCTTTGAAATAATAGATGCTTTGGATGGTGCACCTGTTGAAAGAGTGTGGAGTGAATTGGAGTGAAGACAAGGTGAACAGTAATAGACCTCGTGATCAGTCTAGTTAGAAGTAAATAAAGCTTGCATCCTACCTGTAAACAAACTATATGAGTGTGTATGTGTGTGTATGTATGTGTGTGTTTGTATGTAAGAATAAAGAAGAGGGAGAGAGACTCAACCTAAATTGGATTCATTACTCATGGCATTTTGAATTTTCACCACTGGAGGTCTAAATAGCTTCTTTTAGTAGGGAGTTCCTATTTATTTTTCCTTTAAAACACTGACACAGTTATAAAGGATCAAGCACAAAATCCCAACTAGTATTTTAAAGAAAAAAAATTAAAATTTTGAAATTTATGTAACTTTTTTGTAAATTTACTATTTTAAAAACATCATTTCTTTTCTTTCTTTCTTTCTTTTTTTTTTTTTTTTTGACAGGCAGAGTGGACAGTGAGAGAGAGACAGAGAGAAAGGTCTTCCTTTGCCATTGGTTCACCCTCCAATGGCCGCCGCAGGCGGCGCACCATGCTGATCCGATGGCAGGAGCCAGGTGCTTATCCTGGTCTCCCATGGGGTGCAGGGCCCAGGGACTTGGGCCATCCTCCACTGCACTCCCAGGCCACAGCAGAGAGCTGGCCTGGAAGAGGGGCAACCGGGACAGAATCCGGTGCCCCGACCGGGACTAGAACCCGGTGTGCCGGTGCCGCAAGGCGGAGGATTAGCCTAGTGAGCTGCGGCACCGGCAAAAACATCATTTATTTTCATTTTATTTGAAAGAAAGAGGTAGAGTGATTTTGTATATTATGGTTCACTGCTCAAATGCCCACAACAACCAGAACTGAGCCAGGAACTCCATTTGTGTGTCCCACTTTGGTGTCGGGGCCCAGGAAGTTGGGCTATCATTTGATACTGTCAGGTACATTAGCAGCAAGCTGGATCGGAATCAGATCAGCTGGGACTCGAACTGTTGGTAGCACCACAACATCAGAGCCCACTAGAACCATTTTGAAGTGTACACAGTTCAGCAACAGTAAGTACATTCATATTCTGAATAGTGATTATATTCACCTCTAGAACTTTTTTGTCTTTTATAACAGAAACACCATACCTATTAAACACTAATTTTGTATTTACCCTTTCCCAATTTCCTGGCAACCAGTATTCTATTTCCTGTGTCTCTGAATTTGACACCCCCAGGTCCCTCTTATAAGTAGAATTGTAGAGTATTCGTTCTTTTGTGAGTGGCTCATCTCATTTAGTATAGTGTCTTAAATGCTCATCCATGTTGTATTATCTGTTAGAATCTGCTTTCTTAATTAAGGTTGAAAATATTCAGTTGCATACATCTTCTACATTTTGTTTATCCATCATACATCAGTGGTCATATGGGTTGTTTCACCTTTTGGATATTTGAATAAAGCTGCCATAAGCGTGGGTGTGCAGATATTGTTTGAATCCCTGCTTTTACTTCTTTTGGGTATATACCCAGAAGTGGAGTTACTGTTTAATATTATATTTCTGTTCGTTTGTTTTAGGAATCAGTGCACTGTTTTCCACAGTAGCTATATCGTTTTACTTCCCCCCGCAATGCAGAAGGTTCCCAAATTCTCCACACCCTCCCAGACACTTGTATTTTCTGATGTCTACATCCTGATAGGTGTAAAATAAGTTCTCTTGATCTGAATATGTTTAATCGGTTCAGAAGAAAAAGTAACTGGAAAACTGAGAATAGAGGAGGCCTGTTTTGTTGGATGAGGAGTGGAGACAAGGGTGTAGGAAACCTGTATTTTAAATTACATTGGAGGAGAGAGAAATGTAACACATTCTGCTTCAAAGTACACTTCATAACTGGGTTACTCTTACCAAACCTTAATTTGATCAAAAAAATAAACTCATTATGAATATACTTTCTTTAGGTTAGAAAAAATCCTTTTAAACTGGATATGTTTTAAATACATTTTTACCCTGTTTTTTTGTTATTATTAAATTGTAATTTAATAATTCTCTATATGTCTTGATACTGAAAAGATAATTTCTGTTACCACATGTTTATTGTATTAGAAATTCCAGTTATTTTAAGCCGTGGTGCAGGGGTCCTAAAACTTCTTTATATGTAATTAAAAAAAAAAAAAAACCAGAAATACTGCATCTTGAAGACACTGTTACTAAAGTTACTTTTTGTGGCTGTGAAGTACTGAAATCTTTATAGCCTTCATTGTTTTGAAAGTTAATATTTGTCTAAGGTGAAACCTGTGGACAAAATCCCTCAAATAACATAAAGATCTAGTATTACATTGCAGTCAGAGGGGAACAACCACTATTTCCAACTTTGTTGCTGTAATTTCTCATCATAACTCTGCTCTAAAAGTTTTGCTAACTTTATGATAACTTGTGAAGCAATCTGCGAACAAAACCTGGAGGGATGTAGCTGTGATTAAAAATATATATATCTGGGAACGTAGAAGAGAATGAAACAACTTGTATTTATTACTTGTCAGTAAGGCAAGACTGCTCTCTGTAAGTGGTTAGTTTCCTGTGTTGCTGTGGCCCTATGGGTCACAGAGGCTTTCCTGAAAGGAAATCTGCCATCCAGTGATACTGCAAAGTGAGGATATCAAGGGAATACCCTAGCCTGTGTCATGCTTATGTATTCTTGTTGTGAGAGGGGCAGCAAAGTGCAGGGGAAAGTATTCCAATAGCAGAAAGAATACTCGTGGCTGCCCAAACTGTGGCAAAGTTCAGCCTACTAAAGAAAAATGGAAGTAAACGAGAGAGGAGATATTCAGGGACCCATCATCACCAAGTGCCACATAGACCTCCTTCTTCATCAGTGTTTGTCTTGGGAAAGGAAGAAGCCATCCAGTCACTTTATCTTCTTAACCCTTGGTGAAAACAGTGTGCCTAACCTTAAGGCTTAAAAGTAAAGGATTACAAGAAATTAGAATTTGATCTCATAAATTATTGCACTGTATTTGTTCTCTGCTTCAAAGAACACATGTGAACTGTTGAAATTTATGACTTCCTAGCCCCCACTCTGAACTACCCAACATAAATACAGCCATGAGTGAGAAGAAAATAGCTACTGGTCACACATTTTTTAAGCATACATGTTGCTTCATCTCATAAAAATGAAAAACATTTGTTTTATAGAATCTTTTTTTAGAAATTAAAAAGAATTTCAAAATATAAATTAAGATCTTTATATCAGTTCATTTTGAACATAGAATGATTTGATTGGATTTTAATACATGGGATTTCTTATTGTTTTTCTTTGGGAAATGTTGTTCAGCTGGTTTGGAATAAATGAATTTTGTAAAAATCCATAATTTCTTCCTTTAACTTGGAAATTTCAGTACCTTTTTATGATTTGTACAAATGTACTGTCAGAAGTCTCAACATTTATTTGAAGGATTCTATCATCTGATTAGATTTTTCTGGCACTTCCTTGCTTTTGCTGTAACTCTGTAACTATTATCTTCTTTTGTTTCCAGGATTTTTTTAATTTCCCCTTTGATTTCTTCTATGACCCACTTTTCATTCAGGAGCATGTTGTTCATTCTCTGTATATTTACGTATGTCCTAAAGTTTCTTAAGTTTCCAGTTTCCAGCTTCATACAATGTAGTCAGAAAAAATGCATGTTACTATTTCAATTTTTTAAAATTTTTTGAGAAAAGTTTTATGGTCTAGCATATGGTCTAACCTAGAGAAAGTTTTATGTACTGATGAATATATATTTATTAATTTTAAAGCTATTTTTCTTTTACAGTGAACAAATGTCATGTATTTCAGTTATGCATAGTGATACTTCCTACCCTACCCTCCCTCCTGTTCATGCTCCCACTCTCCCTTCTTCTTCTTATCTTATTCTTTCTTTTAATTTTTCTTTCTTTTAATTTATAATAATCTTTCAGTTTATTCTGTGCTCATAAGATTAACCCTACACTAAGTAAATGATTCAACAATCACTAAGAAGAGAAAAGCTCTGTTCCCCAATAGTAGAGACATGGGCTGTAAACAATCATTGAAACTCAAAATATCAATTTGAGTCACATATTTTACATTTATTTGTACTCTATTAGTTACCACAGATGAGGGAAAATATACGTATTTTTGTCTTTTTGAGACTGGCTTATTTCACTAATACCATGCTTTTTTGTCGCACCCATTTTTTTCTCCAAAGACTGGATTTCATATTCTTTACATGACTGAGTAGTATTCCATACACACACACACACACACACACACACCCCATATGTGTTATACACACTGCAATTTCGTTATGCACTCATCAGTCGATAGACATCTGGGTTGATTCCATATCTTAGCTATTGTGTATGGACCTACAATAAATATGGAGGTGCAGATAACTCATTCATATGACAATTTTATTTCTTCTGGGTAAATTCTCAGGAGTGTGATGGATGGGTCATATTGTAAATCTATTTGCTTTCTGAGGTATCTCCATAGAGTTCTTCCACAATGGCTGTACTAGTTTACTTTCCCACCAACACTGGATCAGGGTACCTTTTACTTCACATCCTGGCCAGCATTTATTGTTTGTTGATTTCTGAGAGCCATGTTAACTGGGCTGAGATGAAACCTCATTGTGTTTTTGATTTGCATTTCCCTGGTGGTTAGTAATCCTGAGCATTTCTTTTTCAAGAAATCTTTGCCTATGCCAATAGCTTGCAGAATTCCCCCAGTGTTCTTTAGTAATTTGCTGGTATTAGGTCATAGATTTAGATGCTTTTTCCATTTTAGTATAAGTTAGGGTTTTGCTTCTTCCTTCTTCTTGAAGAGATCCAGTTTTCCCAACAGCATTTGTTGAAGAGACTGTCTGTTGATTTTAGCTCCTTTGTCAAAGATTATTTGGTTGTAGATGTATGAATGGATTTCTGGAGTTTCTATTCTGTTTCACTAGTCTACATGTCTAGTTTTGTGCCAGTACCAGGCTGTTTTGATTGTAACCACCCTGTAGTATATTTTGAAATCTGGTATTCTGATGCCTCTGGCTTTCTTTTTTCTCGTTTAACGTTGCTTTAGCCATTCAGCGTCTTTTGTGTTTCTATATGACTTTTAACTTCATTTTTTGTAGGTCTAAGTAGAATGTCATTGGTATTTTGCTTGGGATTGCATTGATTCTGTAAGTTGTTTTGGGTAATGATATTGATTCATCAATCTATAAACAAGGAAGATTTTTCCATTTTTTATGTCTTCTCTTTCTTTAATGTTTTGTAATTTTCATTGTGGAAATCTTTCCCCTTCTTGGTTAAATTTATTTCAGTGTCTTAAATTTTTTCTGTAGGTATCGTGAATGGAATTGATGTTTGAAGTTCTTTCTCAGCCAAGCAATTGTCTGTTTATACAAAGGGTATTGATTTTTGTTTGTAAATTTTATATCCTGCAACTTTACCAAACTCTTATGAGTTCCAGTAGTCTCTTGGCAGAGTCTTTTGGTTTCCCTATATATAGAATCCTGTCATCTGAAAACAGGAATAATTTAATTTACTCCTTTCTAATTTATACCTCTTTGATTTCTTTTTTCTGGTGTAATGGCTCTGGCTAAAAATTACTGGAGTACATTGAACAGCAATGGTGAAAGTCGGCATCCTTTTCTAGTTCTAAATCTTAGGGGAAATGCTTTCAACTTTTCCTCATTCAACATAATACTAACTGTGGTTTTGGCATAAATTGCCTTGATTGCCTTAAGGGATGTTCCTTAAGGAACATCTACTTCATTTGTGTTAGATTTTTTTTTTCATGAAAAGATACTGTATTTTATTGAATGCTTTCTCTGCATCTGTTGATATAATCATATAGTTTTTATTCTTCAATTTGCTAATGTGATGTATCATATTAATTGATTTGCATATGTTAAACCATGCCTGCATATCAGGGATAAATCCTGCTTGGTTCTGGTGAATGACCTTTCTTACATGTTCTTAGATTCTATTAGCTAGTACTTTGTTGAGGACTTTTGCATCTATGTTCATCAGCAATATTGTTCTGTAGTTCTTTCTGTTGTATCTTAATTAGGAATTGAGGTGAAGCTGGCCTCATAGTAGTTTGGAAGGGTTCCTTCCATTTCAATTGTTTTGGATAATTTGAGAGAATTGGAATTAGCTCTTCTTCAAATGTTTGGTGGAATTCAGCAGTGAAGCCATCTGGTCCTGGACATCTCTTTGTTGTGAAAGTCTTTATTACTGATTCAATCTCCATCTTGGTTATTGTTCTGTTTCGGTTTCTATATCTTCATGACCCACTTTTAGTAGATTGTCTATGTCTAGTAATCTATCCATTTCTTTCAGATTTTCCAATTTGTTGGCATATGGCTGTTAGTAGTAATTCCTGTTGATTCTTTTTATTTCTGTGCTTTCCTTTGTTACATCTCCTTTTTCTTCTCTGAAATAATGATTTGAGTCTGCACCCTCTTTTTTGAGTAGTTGAGCTAGTGTTTTATCAATTTTATTTTCTCTGAAAAAAACTTCTTCATTTCACTGATCATTTGTTTCTTTTTGTTTGTTTTATTTCTTCTCTGCTTTTTATTAATTCTTTTCTTCTAATAATTTGATATTTGGCTTGTTGTTGATTTTCTATACCTGTGAGATATATTGATGATTCTTTTATTTGATGTCTTTCTAATTTTTTGATATGGTCACTAAAATAAACTGCCCTTTTACTACTGCTTTTGCTGTATCCCCATGAATTTTATGTTGTATTGTCATTTTCATTTGTGTCTAGGAATTTTTAAATTTGTTTTGACTTTTGTTCATTCTTCATTTGTTGGATATTTTCTAGTGTTTTTTTTTAAGTTGTTAATTTCCAGCTACACACCATTGTGGTCAGAACAAGATATATGATATGATTTCCATTTTATTAAACTGTTGAGATAAGTTTTATGGCCCAGCATATGGTATATCCTAGAGAATGTAACATGCACTGATGAAAAGAATGTGTATTCTACTGCTATGGGATGAAATGGCCTGCAGATATCAATTAGATGCATTTGGTCAATAGTGTTGATTAACTCTGTTGTTTCTTTATTTTTTGTCTATCTGACCTGTCCATTGATGAAAGTTGGGTGTCAAAGTCCCCCATTAATATTGTATTGAAATTTAAGTCTTCCTAAAGGGAGATGTTAATGCCCATTAACATTTGTTTTAAAGAGCAAGATGTCCTAGTATTGGGTGCATTTTGAATAGCATTTCAGCAATTTATAATGGTGTACTTTCTTATTTTATTTGTTTATTTGTTTTGGCCTTATTAGAAGAAGTAGTGATGTCTAATGCACATATCTTCTAACTTCAAATTTTAATTTTGAAATGTGTATTTATTTTCCTTTGAAATACTAAAATTTTGAATAATTAAGACAGGGCAAGGTAGATATTTACTTTGTAAAAAAACACATATTTAAGTCACATAGT
This sequence comes from Oryctolagus cuniculus, assembly GCF_964237555.1. NCBI lineage: Eukaryota > Metazoa > Chordata > Mammalia > Lagomorpha > Leporidae > Oryctolagus > Oryctolagus cuniculus. The sequence continues at coordinate 14,995,624 of NC_091439.1, forward strand.
TAAAAACCACCATTTCAATAGTTATATTGCTTTGTAGCAGTATTAACTGGTCCTGAAATGTTTTATATTTTCTTTCTAATTTTTTTCAAAAAATTTATTTCCTACTTCTAGGTAAAATTATCTATTGTTGTCCTACTTATGAAAACACTTTTAGGAAAAATTAAAAAAGACTCCATGCAAAATTCCTGTAGCAGTGAATAAGTCAAGACATATTAAATTATTTTCCCAAAACTTTAAAAGAAAGCAAGATCCACATTGTAATGTTTCTTAGATTTACCACCACCTAAAATGCAAAACAATCTCACTGACACTAAATGATTTTCTAATGCAGAGGTTTAGTTAAATGATCAAATAATTTTGAATTTATATCTTTAGAATAATTTATAGGTAAAATCCTTAATATATGTTTTATATTGCTTTTATTTTAAAAGACTATTGGATATTTATTTTTGAAAGACACTTCATAATCTTTATTTACTGTAGTAGCCAATATATTAACCTGGCTTATCTTAGTCCTGATTGACCATTTGATCTGAATTATCCTTCCATGAGAAAGTTATGTAAGGAGTACAAGGTATTTACACAATAGTAACTATTGACAACAGTTCTAGCTCTACAGTTGCCAGTAAACATATATTTATAAACATTCTTCTTTTGTGATAAACTAGAGTGTGGTTGTTACCAAACTCTGGGTGGAAGAATGAGAAGTTGAGTATAGAGAGCCTTTGAGCAGATATTAGGTTAAGGAATGAACAGACTGTGCCTGCCTTGGGGAATTCCCCTTCCCCCATACCACCTTCTGCGAAGCTAGGTACACTTGTTCTCTAGTAAAAGGGAACATTAACTAAATTTCTTAAAAAGTAATGAAAGAGAACAAACTGTAAAAAGGCAGCCAAAAAAAGGCAACATCTGTTACTGAACATGTCTCACTTGACTTCCTTTTAATGTTCTTAGGAATAAATTTATGAACTAGGGAAGGTTTAGTACTAATTAACTTGTTTTCATCAAACAAAATGCACCAGTCATGGATGTTGAATATGAATGAAAAGTTCAATAGTAATAATAAGTAGACATTGAAAGTACTGGTAGCCAGGTTATGGCCACAGGCTTTGGATATTATTGTGGTTTTTAATATTGTATTGATTTAGACTTGCTATAATTTGCTTTTTTAAATAATCAGAAAATATGTTAAGAGAGCCATCTGTTTATCAAATAATGGATGGATTAGATGAAAGGCTTTTTCTTCATTTACACACGTTTAGACTAATGAGATATTAGGATGATGTGTAAAAGAAAAACAGAATTACTCAAAGTTGTGCAGTATAAGCAGTTGCAGTAGTAGTAGTTACAGCTTTTAGTGGTTGTCCAGATCCAGAAGCTTTATTTGAAACTATTGGATGCAGAAATATTTAGGAAATAAGATTTTGACGTTTAGAAGTCTAAGAAGATAAGTAGGTTTTATCATACAGTAAAGCATGGGAATATTCTAAGTGAGAGACTGAGGCCACTTTAGACCTTGTGTTGGTTGTTTCAGGTTAGGTCTTGCCACCAAAAGTCAGGTGAGTTGAGTTTTGTCATATGTGTTATGAAAAATGTGTTGTTTCATCACTTCTCGGCCTTTTGCCTAAGATCGAGTGAAAAATGTGTTGTTTTACAGTGCTATTTTCATTCAGAGTCTCTGATAAAAAATTGTAGACTTGGGCCGGTGCCACGACTCACTTGGCTAATCCTCTGCCTGCAGCGTCAGGACCCCGTGTTCTAGTCCTGGTTGGGGTGCTGGATTCTGTCCTGGTTGCCCCTCTTCCAGTCCAGCTCTCTGCTGTGGCCCGGGAAGGCAGTGGAGGATGGCCCAAGTGCTTGGGCCCTGCACACCTCCTTTGAGACCAGGAGGAAGCACCTGGCTCCTGGCTTTGGAGCGGCGCAGTGCACCGGCCATAGTGGCCATTTTGGGGGTGAACCAACAGAAAAGGAAGACCTTTCTCTCTCTCTCTCTCTCTCACTGTCTAACTCTGCCTATCCAAAAAAAAAAAAAAAAAAATGAATTGTAGACTTGGATCGGCAGTAGTAGTTATAAAGGAGGATGAGGAAGCAAAGGAAATAAGGACCCGCATCCACACATACACACAGTTCAGAAGCTTTGAAAAGCACAGGCACCACATGATATTCTTCGGAAGAGGAAAAGAGGACACATGTTAATTTAAATGTGTTGTATGGATCTTGTTGTAATTTGTATTTTCTACATTGACCAAATAATTTATAGAAACCTTAATCTTTTCATGCAGAAACAGAATTCCTTTCCATTCCTTTTGTTGGCATCAGTGACCATTCTTTTTTTGTCAGGCATTCCTCTTGGTTTCTGCTTTTTTCTAACAGCCTCCAGGACTCACTAGGAAACCTTTTGGAATGTAGGGAAGGGGTGTTGCAATTATCAGCCAGAAGAACCAAATCTATCCCAGGGACACAGCCCCAAACTTTGAGTCTGAAGAGCTCCCTCTAATCAGGAATAGTTCACAGGTGAGGAGAGCTGGGGGTGCGAATCTGGAGGCAACATGCCTTTGTTTTGTTAGGAGAATGTCAGACAATAGAGGGTGTGTCAGCGAGGAGAGCTTGCTTTAGGGTAGAACTCCAGTCCTCCTTTATTCATTTCCATTCTGATTCCTATTTTATTCTTGAACTAAACACACAGGATAACAGTTAATTTCAAATTATTTGAGGCCTTTGCATTCTTCGTTATGTGTTCTTTTGATACAGATACATGTTACCATATATTTATGATCATTGCATAAAGGATTTTGAAATTTGCACTGTATATTGTTAAAAATTTTATAGATTATGCCTGTGAGATATATAGAAAATCAGCTGAGCCATAAATGAGGAGACAATCAACCTTAATTATTATAACAATACTTTAAAACCTCATTTTTTTACAAATACTTCTAAACATCTTTTTGTATTGATTAATTTGTTTTCTTACTGTACATAGCAGTAACATTCCATTTGAGGTTATAATTCATTTTTGGTTATTTTGGCAATGGAACAATGTTTTAATAGGATGTAGTACACTGTATTTGTAGTTAAGTTTTTGTGAATATTCCTAATTTCCTTAGGATAGATTCCTGGCAGTAGAATTGTTGGTGTACTCCTCTCCCCTTTTTCTACTTTGTCTTTTATTGTATATTGTTAAATTGCTCTCTAAAGAAATGTTGGTTTTGGAGTTTTAAAAATTTTTATTTATTTATATTCATTTTATTTGAATTGCAGAGAGCCAGAGAGAAAGATGTTCAACCTGCTGGTTCATTCCCCAAAAGCCTCAATAGCCAGGGCTGGACCAGGCCAAAGCCAAGTTCTCAGAAATCAGTGTGGCCGGCGCCGCGGCTCACTAGGCTAATCCTCTGCCTGTGGCGCTAGCACAGAGGGATCTAGTCCCGGTCGGGGCGCCGGATTCTGTCCCAGTTGCCCCTCTTCCAGTCCAGCCCTCACTGTGGCCGGGGAGTGCAGTGGAGGATGGTCCAAGTGCTTGGGCCCTGCACCCGCATGGGAGATCAGGAGGAGGCACCTGGCTCCTGGCTTCGGATCAGCACCGCGCCGGCCATGGAGGCCATTGGAGAGTGAACCAATGGTAAAGGAGGACCTTTCTCTCTGTCTCTCTCTCACTCTCACTATCCACTCTGCCTGTCAAAAAAAAAAAAAAAAAAGAAAGAAAGAAAGAAATCAGTGTATCTCACTTAAGCATTATTCACTGCCTTTCAGAAAGTGCATCACATGAAATGTGATCAGAAGTAGAGTAGCTCTGACTTGAAACAGACATTCTGACATGGGATGCAGGTGTTCCAGCAGTGATTTAACCACTGCACCAAACATCCATCCTGGTTTTGGATCTTTGGCATAAATTTTCACTGCTTTTTCTATCCCAAAACAAAAGCACACACACAGAAACAATAAATAAAGTATTACCCAACTAAAATAGATAATCAAATGAAAGGGCTTTGTGTTGTATGACTAAGTTGTAGTAGGGGCTTAATTAATTACAGCTATTCTGAACATTAAGAAATTGTTAAGGATTCATTAATATCCTTTCATGAAGAATTTGATATCTTATACAAGATGTACAATATGAAATATATAAATAAAGACATCAGAAGTTGTGGAAAGAGTAGAAAAAAATGAAGTTAAGGTTTAGATGAGTATATAGATTCATAATCTGGTGTACTACATGATTGTAATACATAGACCACAAATGTAGTTGTACACATTTTAGCAGCTAATAAAAAATAATGAGTATTCACTTAATTTAGACTGTTTCCGTAAAATAAAAGCAAACCAGAAAAATTCTACCATGTAGGTGATTATGAAGACAGTACTGTGACATAAATGTGGTCAATAATGTACTCAAAATATCTTTCATAAAATATAGTAATGTACTAACTATTAACACTCATTTTAACCATAAAGCCAAACCACAGTTTGGTAAAAGCACTTTGACGTGGTGGGAGAGTGTGGATGTGAGGCTTGTTGTTGTGGAGGTGGTGTGGAAATGGTATCATCCCAGTGTCAGTCTTCTTCTGGCTTAACTTAAATCAGAGATAGATCTTAGGGTATGTGAAGGAGTGGGAGGATATCTCATTGGACCTTTCTTCTCCGTGTGTGTCCATGAGTTAACAACATTTTGGAATTTGTTAGAAATGTAGAATCGCAGTCCCCGCACCAGATTTATTGGGTCCCAAGATCTACAGTGATTTATAAGCACATTAAAGTTAAGAAGCACTGTTCTAGATAATTCCCCAGGATATTGTTCCTTCTAAATGAGCTTTTGATAAGTAGTGATAATGCAGACAAGGTAATTTTCTTTTTCTTGCACCTGGAAGTGCAGATATTCTATGATGAATTTATCATGTGGTAGGATAGGAATGTGTTTTGTTTTGAATATTGAGGAGAAATATTATAACCAATTAAAGGTAGCAGAAACACATTCTCAGACAATGAAATAGAACAACAATGCTTGTCAACACTGGTCTAGGAGAATTTGCCAGGTATTTTGTTAATAGAACTTTCACCCAAATGGATTAATCTGAACAATTTTAATAAACTGGTATGTCCATTCAAGTACAAGCCTGAATATCTAGGTATAATTTTTAAAAACATTTACATTTGAGAATCATTGTTTTCTATAATTTTCCCATCAGAGTTCTCCAAATAAGGAATGATAGTGAAATTGTGATTAGGAGGCTGGGGCAATTTGTGGTTAGCAGATTTTGACCCCACTGTATTTGGCAGTTTTAAATTTCATTACAGTTAAGTCCCAGTGACTCCCTACAAAATCACTTCATTTTCTAAATGAAGTAGAAGTGGAAAACAAAAAAATCACAGCTTTCAAGACAGTGTACAATCTGAGATAATTTAATCTCTGTTACTGTCTTTTATTGCTGTATTGTCTTCATAGATTAAACCTTACCACCTGAGTCTCCAATTTCATCTTCTGAATAGAATAATGTATTGAGTTTGCATCCCAGATTTCACCCAACTTATCTGATCAAGTTTAGTTAAGATATTAAACTTCTCAGTTTCCTTAGGAAAAGGGAGGAATGCAATGTGTATTGCAGATCTTAAGGAATGTTTTACCATATTCTTACAAAATGTTCTATCATGTCATGTATTAATCATATAAAAGGGTATTTATGCAAATATGTGTACATATATACATTCATGTATAAAAGAACAATTCTGAAAAGAAAACCCTCATTGCATAAGAAATACAACCCTGTATATCTTTTCTTTCCCTTCATATCCTAACTGATTTCATTAATTTTGTTTTCTTGATTTCCTTACAGTTTTTTTTAATGATTCGTTTATTTGTTTGAAAAGGAGAGTTACAGAGAGGCAGAGGGGTAGGGAGAGAGAGAGATCTTCCATCTGGTGTTTTTTTTTTAAAAGTTGGTTAGCATATTTTTTCCTTTTATTTATTTTGCTAGTTTGGCACTAATATTCTTTTAATAAATTGTTAATGTATATGTTTTAATATACACAGTAACTTAAGGCATCTTTACTCTCTTCCTGTCCCATACAGAAATTTTAGGTTACTGGCCAAGAGCCAAGGCCATGAATAGCATGTGCTTTCACTCATATCCTTCTCTTTTTCTCTTTATTTTCAGGGCAATTTTTATATATTTTATTTTAAAATTTCTTATTTATTTTATAATTGAAAGGCAGAGAGATAGGAGATCTTTCATCTCTCTGTTCATTTCTCAAGTGCCTGAACAACTTTGGCTGGGCCAGACCAAAGCCAGGAACTGGAAATTCAGTCTAGTTTTCCCATGTGGGTGGCAGGAACCTAACACTTGTTGCCTCCCAGGATACATGTGGGTATGAAACTGGAGGCGAGGCAGAGCTGGGACTCTGTTACAGGATCTGGGCTTCCCAAGTGGTGGGTGTCTTAACTAAACTGTGCCAAATACCTACCCCCAGGGCAATTTTTAAATCCTAGTGTATACTCCAACAAGATTGCTGTTGCAGAACCTACATTTTATAAGGAGTGCTTTTGGAAACACCTTTCTTGCTCACAATTGCAAGTCTTGTGCAGCTCATTAAAATCCAGGCCTTAGGCTGTCAGGAATTGCTATATAATCCCTAAGGCAAAGACAAGCTCCAGAATTTATAAAATAGGAAATTCAACATTTCTGTTGTTTTTGACTAGAGTGAAACTCGATTACATTCCCATCAGCTCAGCCATACATTAAAAATATTTTTTATAACATCATTTTATTGTGTTGTTATTTTTTAATTCTAATCATATTCCTGGACAGAGCAATTTCTTCATGTATTTTTACAAGCAGATTTCACAGGGACTTCTTTTAGGATTCAAACTTCCCATTTATTGCCCTCCTGTTCAGCCTTTGCATTGCCTTTTAAACACTAAACCTCATTTAAATACCTACACATAAGGGCGGGTGCTGTGGCACACTGGGTTAACTCCCTGGCCCAAAGTGTCGTCATCCCATATGGGCACTGGTTTGAGACCCGGCTGCTCCACTTCTGATCTAGCTCTCTGCTATGGCTTGGGAAAGCAGTAGAAGATGGCCCAAGTTCTTGGGCCCCTGAACCCATGTAGGAGACCTGGAAGAAGCTCCTGGCTCCTGGCTTTGGATCAGCACAGCTGTGGCCATTGTGGCCAATTGGGAAGTGAACCATCTGATAGAAGACCTGTCTTTCTCTCTCTCTCTTTAACTCTGCCTTTCAAATAAATAAATCTTTAAAAAAATAAATACCTACATATAAAAGAGTAACTCCTTTAGTTTTGACTTTTTATGGAGACTAAAAATTTTTTCTAGTGGGAGGTAAATGAACAGCCTGCATTTTGCAAGGTCGTCTCGCTCTGATTTGAAAGTTGAATGGCTTTTTGAGGCTGACTATTATCTTTGGAATACTTGTTCCTGTAAAAAGGGTTGTGAAAGTACTGCACTTTAATGTACCTTCCAAGGTGGGGGCTGCTGTGGCTCCATAAGGTTATTTTGGGAATTTAGGGACTACTTGTAACCATCGCTACTTCTGGGGAGTGATTATATGGCTTCAGAATCCTCCTTTGATTTGTGTGCATCTTGGAAGTGCTCAAATTCAATAATGCAAAGATACTGACTGTGAAGCAGAGATGTTTGGTGCCTTTTGGTTCTGTGTATGCCCAAGGAGTTGATGCTTTTCTGTGGAAAGCGTTTCACACTAGAAGCAGAATATAAGGAATGAGCCACCCTGCTGTTTCACAGAAGGTGCTAGTGACAGGCCCGACTTCTGCAGGGCAACTCCTATTGTCCAGCCTGGCAGAAAAATCTTTTCAGCTTACATTACATGTTTTAATGTGTCATTTATAATTTTCTATGTATATACTATTAATGATTTTTTTTTCACAGTTACCTATTTTTTTTTTTTTTTTACAGGCAGAGTGGACAGTGAGAGAGAGAAACAGAGAGAAAGGTCTTCCTTTGCCGTTGGTTCACCCTCCAATGGCCGCCGCAGCCGGCGCACCATGCTGATCCGATGGCAGGAGCCAGGTGCTTATCCTGGTCTCCCATGGGGTACAGGGCTCAGGGACTTGGGCCATCCTCCACTGCACTCCCTGACCACAGCAGAGAGCTGGCCTGGAAGAGGGGCAACCGGGACAGAATCCAGTGCCCCGACCAGAACTAGAACTCGGTGTGCCGGCGCCGCTAGGCAGAGGATTAGCCTATTGAGCCGCGGCGCCGGCCCAGTTACCTATTTTTAAACAAACCTTTCATTTTACCAAGAATGATGTGTATATTTTCTCCTAGAAGGTTCACAAGTCTGTTTGAAACTATGAATATTTCTTGTTACTTAGAAAATACCCTTTAAACGCATTTGTGGGTAATTGGGGTATAATATACTGATTTTAAGTGGCCTTTTTATAGCAAACATATTCCAGAATTTCACACTAATAGAAATAAAATAGAAATATGTCTAACATAAAGATGCAGAATGAAAGGGTAAAAAATGATTTATGCTTAATCAATGCAAGAATTGTTTTTTAAATTTCTATTTATTTGAAAGTGAAGGAGGGAGACACAGAGACTATGCAGTAACTTAATCATTAGAATGTGAGAGGATTGTAAGAAGGAAAAAAAGAATCCAGATAAGATACTGAAAGAAAAGGGGAATTGAGGGATCATGCAGATGCTTTTCTAGATTTATCATATATAAGGTTGGTACCAGTTAAATTATGGAGTTTGAGAAAATACTCATGTGGGAGAAAAGTGTCTGAAAAGTGATTTGAGGTAAGCCTCTCTGAGTTATTGGCAAAAATTTGAAAATTTGCCAGGATTATTTAATATGGGCTTACAGGTTTAACTCCCAACATAAATCTGCAGATAGAATAGAAGTTTGAAAGAGTTGAAAGAAACAGGTGGTAATTGTGGAAAGAGGAAAGATTTACAAGAGGAAGAAGTGGAAACATAAGCAGAATGGACTGGAGACTTGAAAACCAGGCCCCTTAAAGGACTGATACTTATTTTGTAAAAAGTAGACCAAAATAATTAGCTTCTATTACATATAGAGAAACATAAATGGAGGTTGTGAAGGCAGTAAAGTTGAAAGACACGAAGTGGAGAAATCACAGAGATCATCTTTGAAGAGAAGTCCTCAAGAATGTTTGTCTGAGATTGTTTTACTTAGCATCCCTCACATCTGTGACCCATCATTATGGAGAATTTGTCAGTTCAGTTAGTCTGGCCGAGAAGGAAGCAGTTGAAAAAATATTAAGTTGGCAAGTGTAAATAGTAATGTCACATAAGGACAATGTGTCCTAACCCAAGAACATTGTTTTATGCAAAGGTGGGGCATATAAAGATTAAAAATTAATTTTATATACCATTAATATTTTTGTGATAATGAATATGTATTATGGAACATATTGAGGGCAAGATTTAAAATTAGGCTCAGCTCCATGTTCTATTTTCACTTAATTTTTTCACATAAATTGTAAAAAGAACTGTTATTCTTGAAGATGATTATTTATTTCGAAAGAGAATTCATGATCAGAGATTTCCAAAAGTAGCCAGTATTGAGATGCTGTAGTCTAATTTTCAAGCTTATTGCTATGTTCTGATACAACTATAGAAGAAAGGTTAGTCTGCAAAATTAAAAAAATGATGCTATGAAATAAAATTTACATATGTAACTAGACTGCATCTAAGCGGGCTCCTATAAGCTCCACTTTATAGGAAAGAGATTTGTGATTTTTTTAAGATTTATTTATTTACTTGAAAGTCAGAGTTGCACACAGAGAGAAGGAAAAGCAGAGAGAGAGAGAGAGAGAGAGAGAGAGGGAGAGAGAGAGGGAGAGAGAGAGAGAGGTCTTCTATCTGCTGGTTTACTTCCCAGATGGCTGCAATGGCTGGAGCTGTGCAAATCCAAAGCCAGGAGCCAGGAGCTTCTTCCAGGCCTCCCATGCAGGTGCAGGGGCCCAAGGACTTGGGCCATCCTCCACTGCACTCCCGGGCCACAGCAGAGAGCTGGCCTGGAAGAGGAGCAACCGGGACAGAATCTGGTGCCCCAACCCGGACTAGAACCCGGTGTGCCGGTGCCGCAGGTGGAGGATTAGTCTAGTGAGCCACGGCGCGGGCCAATATGAGTACTTTTGAAGTACAAACACAATTTTATTCCACATTTCATCTTTATGCCGAACCTTTAGATTTCATGAGAGTTTCTGCAAGAGATGTTGTCAAAAACACATTTGAAACTTAAAATGCAAAAATGAAAACATATTTTACTTGAGATATCACGAGCAATCCATATTATTAAATAGCCAAGGGACTTCCTGTTACTGACTTCTTTGAGCTGTTGAGGGAAATGATAACCAACAACCCTAAATCTCCAACGTTTTACTTACGTATCAAGATTACTTCAAATTCCTTCCATCTGTTTTTGAAACATATTTCATGTAAAATAATTGTCACAAGACATTATGAAGTGTATATACAACCTACCAGTGCTTTCTAATGTATCAATTTGCCCTTTGGGTCATCCCGAAAGATCAGAGTGGTGGCAATGACTCAATTGTTCTGAGGTCCTGTAGAATCATTTTCCTGAATTTTTCTTTCTGCCATTGACCAGTATTGTAGGAATATCCAAGAAAAACCACAAACTAAACAGTCATGCATGTTTCTTGGGAGTGGTGCTATTGAAGCTAATACATTTTACCCATCTTTTGAAGGACATATGGGAAAATTTTTTCACTGAAAATAAGTTGGATTCTCCTATAGACATTGTGAATGTTAGAACTTCTATGTTCTCTTTGTTACTTGGTGTATTATTCTGCTAGGGCTAGTATAACAAAATACCACAATGTGGGTGGCTCAAACAATGGAAATTTATTTTCTCATAGTTCTGGAAGTTAGAACTCCAAGATCAAGGGGACAGGAAGTTTGATTCTCTTGAGGCCTCTCTCCCTGGCTTAAAGGATATCTTCTCATTGTGTCTTCACATAGCTTTTTTTCCTAGTGTTCCTTCTCTTATAAAGATATCAGTCCTATTGGATTGTGACTCTCCCCTTACCATATCACTTAATCATAATTACTTTACTGAAGACTCATCTATAAATATATTTGCATCAGAGATTTAACTTATAGTTTTAATGAGTGGGGTAGGGTTGCCAATTCAGTGTATAACACTTTGTTAGATAGGAATTTGAAAGCCAAATTTATGTCACATATCAAGTAATTTCAGAAAATATCTGGCATTATTTTTCCAATATTTCTTACTTAGCCTGATTTTCTTATTGATTTTCATTTTCTTAGATACAATATTTTTGAAAGATATTAAACATTTTTAAGACAGAGAACAAATAAATAAGTTAAATTCTCATCTATGATGGATTTGTAAGGATATTTGCTCAGTGAAATGTTTACCAGGAATCGTATTTCTGTGGACTAAAATGGTGGAGAAGATCAACAATCATATTTCTATGAGTATATTCATGAATGCATATGAAATTTAGGTTTATAATACAGATTATAATGGAATGTTTCTTTCTTTGACAATATGACAGAAATTCATTGGAATTAAAAATTTACAGGCAATGATGTAATCCTTAACTTTTTCTAATATGTTAACTCTTCTTTCTCTCTCTTTTTTTTGTTAGAAACAGTTTATGAAAAGAAAGCAAAAACTTATCAAGCCAGAACCAAAGTCAGAACTCAGGTATATCTTTTATACAATAGCAGAAAAGTATAAATTAATGTACTTGATATCTCTGTTATCAGTGTCTAAGTTTAAAAAATATAGATTGTCAAAAGCTGAAATTGTTAATATATCTTTTTCAGTGTTGTGATTTGACTCAGGCAAGGATAAGAATATGTTTGCTTCAATTGCCTCAGTTATCAGTCAGCAGTCCCAGCTGTTATACTTTGCGGTGTCCAGGAGACAGCAGTGCACACAGCACTATAGTTCACTACCCAGCATGCCTTTCAGTGGCACTGCTAGGAATTTTTCGATAACTGTGATGCTATTATGCATGAAATTTGTTGAAAACTTTTTTGAGAAATCACTCTTTTGTGAGCTAGATTTTTGGATGTAATGGAAAGAAGGTATTATTGAAAAAATGAACTTTCTAAATTTAAGAAGGCCGATTTCATACTTGTATTTTCTTATTCACTGAGAATACATTCATTAATTAATTTTGTGGAGAAATATATAAGAAATATTGAAGGCACTGGAGTGTGCTGGCACACAGATGGAAACCAGGGGGGATTTGAATCTTGAAAGAAAGGAATTGCAATGGGTAATTCATTTAGTTTTTCGTAAGTCATGCAGGTGAGGTTGCTAGAGCATAGAAAACATCAGTGATACTGGGGTGAGGTGTAAGAAGACAGAATTTGGGACTGCCTGAATGACTGGAAACTGATCAGGCAATCCCCAAAAGGATAAAGCCTGGGAGGGAGGAGGCCTGAGTTTGCATATAATCTCTTCTTGAATACTTGGCTGACTCCTGAACTGGGTATGTGTGGAAGAGACTCCAAGGAGTCCAACCTAATGCAACAACGTGCATAGTTTTTAGTTGGTTCTAGTTATATCAAAAGAAAAAAATCTTAGATACTATAATTCACAGACAAAGGCTTTAAAGCAGCTTTTATAAAATAAACTAAGGTGTACATAATGACAGATTACCTCAGTGCAGAAATAAAAATATTGTAAAAAGAATAAAGTCAGAATTCTAGATACAGAAGACTTAAACAAACAGACACAGTTGACTTTTATGGATGGCTATATCCAATAACTGTAATTATGCATTCTATCTAACTGTACATGTAAGTAACATGCTTTATAAATATGGGAACAGAAAACAATGCAATAGAAAATACAGAATTATTGTAGCAGGCTAATAAAGCCAAAGTTACTTTTTTGATAAGATTAATGAAAATTGTAAGCTCCATAGGAGACTGATTAGCAAGAAAAAGTGAAAAAAGAAGGGTCAGCATTTGGCATAGTGGTTAAGACTTTGGTTAAGATGTCACCAAACCATACCAGAGTGCCTGGATTCAATTTCTGCCCCAGCTCCTGGCCCCACTTCCTGACAATGCAGACCCTGGGAAGCAGTGGTGATGGTTCAAGTGACTGTGTCCTTGTCATCCAGATGGGAGACTTGGATTGGCTCTTGGCTTCCACACTGGTTGTTGAAGGCATTCGAGGGGTGAACCAGCAGGTGGAACTCTTCCCTGACTGTCTCTGTGTCTCTCTGTCTCCATTTCTCTCTCTCAAATTAACTTTTTAAAAAGAAGATGAGAGAAAACACAAATCACTAATCTCATTAATGAAAAAGCCAGCATCACTATAAATCCTATAGATAATAAAATGATAATAAGAAATATTTGAATAACTTCATGTCATTTATTTTCAACTGGAAGTAATATGTTTTTGAAAAATTGACACAAATATCATTAGAAAATCTAAGTAACCCATGTCTTTTAAAGAAGCTGGATTTTTTTTATTAAAAACCTTCCTAAAAATAGACCAACTGTAGAGAAAAAGGTATTAACTGTCATACTTAAACTATTTCTAAAATATTTGATGGTGTTAAAAGCAGTATTTCCTTTTTTTCCCCTGCAAATATTCTTTATCTGGTTGGTTTGATTAGGAATTTTTTTTTCATTATAGGTGTTACTGAATTAAAATTAGTCTAGCTTTTCAATGCAAAACAATTGTACAGTCTCAACTATGAGTGTTTTTGTAGTTATTTGAGGTTCAGAAAGGTTAGGAACTTCTTCAAGAACCACAAAAGTAAAAGAATCATGACAGGTATTTGATGCTCAACTCTTAGTGATATTCTTAGTCATGCTGCCTTTATACCATTTACATATTAAATTTTAAGTCTTTCTGATGATTTAAGTTATTTTTAAATGGTATCTTTAAGGTATCAGAAGCAAATTATATTATTAAGGAAAATAATGTATTTGTACACACAGAATTCATTCACAATATCTAAGCAAAATTGTGAACTGGGAGCTCTATAAATTGTGATCTCTTGTGCTAGTGAGATGTCATTTTTGTTTTATTTTCTATGAAAAGAATTTACTTTATATATATAAACAATTTTTCTTGAGGGACACTTGGATTAGACTTTATTTAATAAATTAGTAAACGTGGCTAATAGTGGCTCTAGTGATTTAAAAAAGTGTTAGTAGAGTAGAATCATGGAGGAAGAGGAGAAGAAAGAGGAGATACATGAGACATAGGAGGAGAAGAGAAAGAAATGAGGTGAGGGGCAGTGTTTTGGCTGGGATGCAGGCATCCCATATCTGAGTACTGGTTAAAGTTTCAGTGGCTCTGTTTTCAACCCAGCTTCTTGTTAATGCAGCTGGGAAGGCAGCAGATGGCACCCAGGTGCTTGAACCACTGCCACCTAGTAGGAGTCCTGAATGGAATTACTGGCTCAAGGCTTCTTCCTGGCCTACCCCTTGGGGCTGTTCCAGACATTTGGGGAGTGAACCAACAGATACAATATTTTCATTCTCTCTCCTTCTTTCTCTCTCTTTCTGACAGTCTGCCTTCCAAATAAATAAATCATTTAAAAAAGAAGGAAGCAGTGTAGAACTGAAGTAAAATTGTGATTAACATAAAGCAATATTTTTAAATCCATGCCATTTTTCATAATACACATTTCCATGTACTTTATGAAGTACCATTGTGTACAATACACATGTAGATATATTTCGTTGGAAATACTTAAGTGAATCAGTATTCTCTTCTTTATTTGCAATCCATCTTCATTCACATCATAAAAATTCTGTGCAACTTTAGAGTCCACATGTTGGGACCATTTTACAGCTTGGGCTAGAGGATTTTTCTTGTTACAGAAGAAATTCCCATATATTTTCAGCTCTAGCTTTCCTTAGAGCCTGCATGAGGCAGAGTATATTATAAACTTCCATCAGTCATCAGTCAACTTCAATAATGTACTGGCCAATATCTAAGTACTTTTGCATTTCAAGGGTAAAAATATGTCACACATACATTACCATTGCCAGGCTGCAGTAAACACAAGAGAGTCTGTTTTCCTGGTTCTCTTTTTAGTTATGGGGGGAAAAAAAAAAAGATGAAGGAATTAATTTATACATACCCACAAGCTTTGCGGGAACCCTCCACAGTTGGCAAATAGGACTGCTTTATGCACCCACTCAGCAGGATTTTTTAAGGAGGCAGTCACTTGGCTTTAAAAGGTGGGAGTGGGGAAGTTGAGCAAAGGAAAACTGCTGCTGCTGCACTGGATTTGGAATTGCTGCTAATGTGAGCACCCAATTGTATTCTTGGTAGGAAATGGGAGCTGTTGCCTTATATGGATAAATGGTCAGTCCTCTTTATTTCTGTCACAATCTTCCAGGATCACAAAACTAAAAAGTAAATTTTCCCTATGTTTTTGTTTGTCTTCCTGTTATTTCAACTACAAAGATTTCAGTATTCAGAAAGGGAAGAAACAAAGTTGCTGTCCTGTTTATGCGTTTGTTTATAGAAGTGAACATCTGGTATACATAAGACTTTTTGTTAACAGCAGTATTAAATAGCTATAATGCTGGAGTCTCACAAATTTAGGATGAATTAACTAGGTTACAATAAACCTTGCTACCTTGCTTACGATTGCTGCAAACAAACAAACAAAAAACAAACCTCATATTTGTGAATATTTATTTTTATTTGTGGATTCTAAAATATGTGTTTCTGTATTTTTACCAGGGAAAAATGATATTTTTGCCTTGATTTTATAAATATACTATATACACTGGTGTCCAAATTTATAGATAATAATTTTCATAGGTGAAAATTAAAACATAGTTTGTATCTAAATGAAGGTTCTTTTTCCTTTAATAAATAATTTAAATGATGAATATTGAAATTAGTAGAATTAAATAAGTTTGAGAAGATTGGTTGAAATCTGTAAGTTTAAAATAAGGTTGAGAAAGCCAAAAATCAGTTTTAAGGAAAAAGAAGTTTATGTTAAAACATTTCAAAGAAAACCAGTCAATCTCATTTTAAATGGAATTGCCAAAGAACATTTTTTGACTTTCATTTCTTTTATAAAGTGAAATATTTAGTATAACATTTATAAGCTAGAGAGTCAAAGATGTGTCATTCTTAATTTTTTAAAAATGAAATTTATACATGAATTGTAATATGCACTTTTCTTTTACCTCGGCAGAGTTAAGATTTAACTGTGAGATCTCTTCTTTTCATAGCATCATCTTTTTAATCTCTGTTAACTTTTTTTATGCTTAATCTATTTTTCTCCAATTTTTAAATGGTATCTTTAAAGTATCAAGTCAGTTTATATTACTAAGGATAACAATTCATTTGCACACACAGGGTTCATTCACAATATCTAAGCTAAATTGTGAGCTGGGAGCTATATAGATTGTGATCTATTGTGCTATTGAAATGACATTTTCATTTTATTTTCTATGAACAGGATTCACTTTATATCTAAACAATTTTCTTTGAGGGCCACTTGGATTTGTTTAGTACCTCTAAGTATATTTCAGACATCTCTGTTTTATTCAGATAACCTATTGCATTCCATGAATATAATACTACACTCTTTTGATGTCTTTTTGCAATGAACTGAAAATCCTTTGCAGATTAATATGCCATTGATAAAATTTTCTTTTGTTGAACTTGTGAAACATGTAATTCTTTTAAAAAATCTAATTGATTTCCAAATAGAGTAGAAAAATGATAGATCTTTAATTCATATAATATTAGATCTTTAGTTCCAAAATATTCTGTTGATTTGTAATATTAAATTTGTAGTTATAAATTCAGATGCTTGTCATTAACCTTTTACCCTTTTAGTATTTAATTTGCCTCAATTCTGTAAGTTGGAAGTATTAACATTTAAGTATACCATCTGTGAACTAAAATGTACCATTTTGAGACCCTTAAGTTTCCCTTTTTTTTTTTTTTTTTTGACAGGCAGAGTGGACAGTGAGAGAGAGAGACAGAGAGAAAGGTCTTCCTTTGCCGTTGGTTCACCCTCCAATGGCCACCGCGGCTGGCGCGCTGAGGCCGGCGCACCACACTGATCCGATGGCAGGAGCCAGGTACTTATCCTGGTCTCCCATGGGGTGCAGGGCCCAAGGACTCAAGGACTTGGGCCATCCTCCACTGCACTCCTGGGCCACAGCAGAGAGCTGGCCTGGAAGAGGGGCAACCGGGACAGAATCCGGCGCCCCGACCAGGACTAGAACCCGGTGTGCCGGCGCTGCAAGGTGGAGGATTAGCCTAGTGAGCCATGACGCCGGCCGTTTCCCTTATTTTTAAAACAAATATTTGGGCTTCTAAACATTCATATAATCCATGTAAATATATAGATGAAAAATAATCATTACTTCCTTTTTTATATTTTAAAGCAGACAGGAACTAAAAGAGTTATAAGATATGATATTAATATAAATTTTAATGGCAAAATTGAAATATTAATTTATTTTTATATAATATAATCAAATAACATAATGGAATATTGTACCTACTACATATCCAAATATGAAATTCACACTGAAGAGTCTGATGTTGTAGACAGGTTCTTGAATGTTTTCTTTTTATATATAAATGAATTTCATTTTATCTGTTTATCATCACTTTTTCCTGAAAAGGACCAAATTCTCTTATCTCAAAATAATTTTAAAGTTTTCTCCCTAATAACTTTCTTTTGTTCTTTTCTGAAATTTTCTTACTTATTAATGGAAAATTAGCTTGTAATTATTACTTAATATTAATTAATCCCTCTCCCTCTCCTTTAATTAATATTAATTAATAATTAATGGAATATTAGCTTGTACTTATTAATGGAAAATTAGCTAAATTCTTTCAGCTGATTATTCTGGATCAGTACCCGGCCTAGGCATTCTTATTATTTGAAAATAAATTTATTATGAACAACATTTCTCTACTGACACTTCAGTTTTTGTGTTCTGTCTTTGGGGAATTTTAGACTCTGAGTGTTTAAGAAAACTCAGAGATTCTCTTTCTATTCAAAAGGTAGATCTTCTACCACATGGTCCCACCATAGAGTGTATTAGAAAACTCCAGGTTTTCAGACAGTTATCTGTATGAAGCTCAATATCTGTGTCCTTTGATCTGGTACATATTGGTCTTCTTGAAGCCACCTTGTGTTACCAAATTTCTCTTTACAGATTAAGTCTCTCAACTGCTTTTCACTAATCATACATTTAAGGTGGCCACAGTATCATCATTGAGATGGGAGTTCAAACCATCATAAGCAAAAATAAAGCTTGAATTACTTAAGTAGGGATTCCAGGCCACAGAATATGATGGGCATCTCTTCTCTGGACCTGTTTAGCACTGAAAGCACTAGTGATTCAATGCTTCAAGGCCTATCTCCAGAGGGTGTTCTCCTTACTTTCATTTTAGATCTCTGCAGTCTTCTCTTTGCTTAAATACCTCTTTCAACATTCTTCTTTATGTGATAAGGAAAATGGCTGACTTCTAAGTGTCTTTAATTCAGTTATGCCCTGCTCTAACCAAAAATGTGGTGGTATATTTACATATATAGAAAAACAAAAATAAGGACAATCTGCCCATTCTTCACTCAAGTTCACAAATTCCACCCCTTCCAAAAAAACAAAAAACAAAACAAAACAAAACAAAACAAAAAAAAAACAAATATTCTGACTGACTCCCCAGTGTGGAATACATTATCAGCTCTTTAAAATCATGGAAGAGTCATTTGACTCGTGAGTGGGAGAAGCATAGTTCTGCAAAGGAATGGGGAGTACTAGATAGAGGAAAGGAACAGGTGCACAGCACAGTAAAAAAAAAAAAAATGTCCATTAAAGAATAATGTTTAGGAGAAAAACCAGTATTTACATTTAATGTAAAGTGGGAACCAACTTCAGATCCTATAGATTAACTCATGAAGCCTGGCTTTGGGATTCAGCTTCCCAAGGACAATACTTTGTATTGATTTGAACTCTGAAGAAAAAAAGAAGACAAACCCTGAAACTGTTTCTGATATGTTAACATGTTCTCATTCTATTCTCCTTTTCTTCCTCCCTTCTCCCTTAAATTTTTTTAACTTTATTTTATTTTATTTGACAGATAGAGTTAGACAGTGAGAGAGAGAAAGGTCATCCTTCCATTGGTTCACTCCTGATGGCCGCTACAGCTGGTGCTGCGCCGATCCGAAGCCAGGAGCCAGGCGCTTCCTCCTGGTCTCCCATCTGGGTGCAGGCGCCCAAGCACTTGGCCATCCTCCACTGCCCTCCTGGACCATAGCAGAGAGCTGGACTGGAAGTGGAACAACTGGGAATAGAACCTGGCATCCATATGGGATGCCGGTGCCACAGGCGGAGGATTAACCTAGTGAGCCATGGTGCTACCCCACCCCCCCCTTTTTTAAACTTTGTTTTATTTGACAGGTAAAGTTAGAAATGAGAGAGAGAGAGAGAGACAGAGAGAAAGGCTCCCTTAATTTTTTTATACAAAGAAAAATAAGTTGCTTTCAGTGTGTGTATTTGTATTATATATGTGTATAAATACACACACACACACATACAGAGACAGAGAGATCAGACAGACAGAACTGGATATAATGATAGAATAATAAGGAAACTACAATCATAGCGAGTCCTCACCCACAAGCCAAGTAACTGATAGATGCTGTTAGTTAAAACTTACTGACCTAACTGAGAGTAGCTTCAATTTTGTTTATGGGATACTCCCTTGGCCTGAGCTTTAGTTGTCTCCTGTCATTATTTGTTCTATCCTTTTAGTCTGATAGTCATTCTTTTTGAGCATGGAAGAATCAGTACAGCTTGTTAATATTCAATTTCTGAAAAATCCCAGGTGATGATGACCTGCTGGTCTACAGACCACATTTTGCGCAGCAAGCTGGTGGATGTATTTGAGTATATTTGATATTTATTCCCCTGGCTCTATCAATTCTTCGGATGACTCAGCTGTTTCTTGCTATGGTTGTCTAGTTAATAATAGAGAAAACTATGGTAAAACACCTTGATGCTATCCAAGTCCTATGATCTTGTGATAAGAAGTCTTATAAAATAGCTCCAGAAATCTGCATCCACTATAAATGTTACCATTTTTAAACTCCACAATGATCTCCAAATCAAGTGTTGCTACATCGCTGTATGTTTATTTTCTAGGCTTGCCTTCCTCAGAATTGATTCTTAGTGATAGTTACCAAAGTTTAGGGAAAATATTTGCCTCAATTATCAATTTATTTCCCAGATATCACTTTATGGTGTTAGTGTGTCCTGTCCTGATCCTCCATTTTCAAGCTTTCCTGGGTTATTTGCATTTCCTTGGCCTTCAAGATGCCTTTTTTTCCCCACTTTCAGCCACTACTAATCAATTACTATGACTAGAATTTTAAATTTTGTTTTAGTTATCAATTGTGGATTTTGTTTTTGCTTCCACTACTCATTCTCTCACTCAAGGACTCTGCTCAAGACCGCATACACAAGCAGTAGACTGTCAGTAACCTAGAGCTCTGAATGTGGTCAGAGTTCAGCACTGGGAAAAGCCCCCAGAGATACCATGTCTCCACCCTTTGTCTCCCCAGTCTAACCTGATTAGATTGGGGGGTTTATTGTAGTGATAGGTGAGACAACAACCAGTTATTGACTGATAGCTGTGCTCTCTGGTAAACCCAGTTATCATATGGTGACTTAGGGTTCAGAGTAAACTGAGACCTGCTTTCTTCCCTGGAATAGAGAGGACCTAACTCCTAAAATTTTTTTTCAGAAAGCTTTTATTTAATAAATATAAATTTCCTAAGTACAACTTTTGGATTATAGCAGTTCTTCCCCAATACCCGCCCTACCACACTCCCAAACCATCCCACCTCCTACTCCTTCTCCCATCCCATTCTTCACTAAGATTCATTTTTAATTATCTTTATATACAGAAGATCAACTCTATACTAAGTAAAGATTTCAACTTTTAAGTCTACTTCCTCATTCATGCATGGGTTAGATAGGGTTTCACTAGAGTCTGCCGAAGCTACATTAGCAGAGTAAGGAATCAACTAGCCACATGAAATCAGTAACTGGGCTTAGTTCAAGGAGAAGGCCCTGTGTGGGTAGGGTTCATGCATAGAAGAAATAAGATCTCCAAGGAGATGCCCGAGTAGGGTAAGGCCATAAAAACAAACAAAAGTTCTCATCTTGAAAGCATAGTAATCCTGCCCAATAGTACAATGAAGATGAAGTCTTAAGCAGGGAAAATCAAATTTGCAATTACTTTTTCATGGAGAAACTCATAAAGACAAATATCCAGGAGGCAGAAGCATGGGGAAAGGGGATCAAGAGAATCCTTTCTCTTGCTATGAGACTGTTCGCATATCCCGCTTTTCTAATGGGCTTTGGCCTACAGTTGTCTGCTCATCACTTTGTGTGCTCCTGCTTGATGGTCTCCTAATCTTCTGGAAATGAGAGTCTAAAACATCCATGAAATAGGTAATAAAATATTGAGTATAGTATCAGCAATTGTTCCAGAAACACTATAATTTTTGTGGGAATTCATTTCATTACCTGAAACCCTATTATCTAAAGACGCTGTTTTAAGGACACAGAATCTGTGGTCAGGGACCAAATTGTCATTAATTCCACCCATTTTGAATAGATATGACAGAAATGTCTTCGATGACTGACTTAAGTTTGGATTGGGAACAGAGGTCTATTCAAGTGGAATAAATTACTATATTGGGAGGAAGAGGAGAACAATTCAGTGTGTTATTCATCCCATAGATAGGCCTGTGAAAAATGGCCACTGTGCCATGGAAGCACCAACTCCCATTACACTGTTGTTAGAAACACCCCCAATCATTTCATTTGTCTTTAAGGGCAGTTGTCTTCAGTGTAGGAACAATAAAAAGGAGTTTCAAATGTTTGGATAATGAAATTTCCATGAAAGTACATCATAGATTATCTTGATCACCAAGTCAGAATCAATTCAGTTCGAGTAAAACCAATGTTTCCTTTCTGGCTTTACTTTTTCTATTATGTGAAATAATAATTTCAATTTAATTCATAATAAGTAGTGCTCTCACAGAATGTTTAACTGTGCTAAGAGGGAATACATCTTTGTATTTTTTGAAATAATTTGGAATTTAAAAATTGCTATTTTGTTTTGAGACAAAACTGTTGGAAATTTGAAACCAAGCAGCAGTTGCAACAGCAGATATAACAATGAAGCCATCTCTTCTTAGGAAAGTATAATGGGCTAGGAAAATTTCTGCAGCTGCCTTTACTGACCTGATTTTCTTCTCTCATATTGACTGCCTTAAACATTTTACTTCCTGAAATGTTCTCTCTATTTAAGTGAAGAATAACCTATCCAGAAATACTCTTGGAGACTTATGTAGTGTAGCAGTCTACCTGCTTACATATGATCTAATAAAACAGATTGCTGTGCACCTAAGAGCAGCCACAGATAGGAGGGCACTTGTTTGTGTTGACAGGGATGTGTTTGGGCAGGATAGCATGGTGAGGAATGATGGAGTATAAAGAGAGTAAAAGCAGCAAACACATCTTGTTCAGATAGTTAAACTATTTGAAAATTGTAGTGAATTAACATGACATTATCTTCCACTTCAGGAGGACTGCATCTTATTTTAGAAAGTTCCAGGAACCCTGCTTTGATTTTCAAAGTGAACAGGTTTTACTAGAGTGAAGTGCTAAACCCTTGGGAAGATTTGGAAATGGAGTAGTGAGATGATATTGAGACAAAAGTTGAATCTCATGGAAATATGTTACGTGGGTTTTCTTAAAAAATCTGTAAAACTCATGATGAATTTAATGCATTGTTTTCAAACTGAATAGACCTCATTTAGGGGATTAAACCAGGCCACAAACTTGTTTCACTCATTACCCAAGTTGCTTTCAAATCCCGCATTCAAAGCACGAGGGCATCACATGTTTCCACTTCAAGGCTGTGTGTACAGGAAACGAAAGCCCTCGACACAGCTTGGTAGCAGAAGATCCAAATCAGAGTAAATTGTGTACATTATAACTAAATTGCAAGGCATTTGGACAAAGCAGGCATGCTAGTCTAATCAGGAAAGCGGTGATATTTACTTTCCGATAATGCAGGTTGGAAGAGGAATTGGGAGAGGGAGGCATCACAAATCTCTTTTAATATATTTCTGAACTTGGCAACCTGAACTGGTTTTGTCACATATTTGCAGCTTAAAAAGTATTTGGCTTTTACAACAGCCAAAATAAGTATCCTTTAATCACTTTCAACCTATGAACAGATGGGCAAACAGTGCTTTTATAAATGGAGCATACAAAATACTTCAATATCAGCCAAAACTAATTAGTAGCAATATCTGAACCAAACTCTAAAACTGATTTAGCGTTTAATATATATTATCCTGTAAGAATTAACAGTTGAAAGGAAATTCCCTGTTGAAATGTTTGCCAAACACAGGGTCTAATGCTCAGACATGATTAACTTACTAATTAACTATTATATCTTTTCTCACATGTAATTTTGCTTAATGATTTCTTCTTTCTGAAAAGTGATTTGTGTCCTTCCTTGATCATGGATTGCTCAAACTTTAAGTGAAAAATGAAGTGCAACTATTGAGCCTAAGTTTTTGTTTCAACTTTCTAATGGTGACTTTAGAAAGGGATGGCATGAGGACAAATTGAGTGATCTCTTCTAAGGTGAAAACTGGTTTATTTGTTTTTTAAATATTTCCTCTCATAACTCACATTCTTCACAAAAATTTTATAAAGGAGTTTTATAGACTCTTTGGTGTCTAAGAATCTCGGTACAAATGACTATTCTGTCCATATCAGAATTGTATTATGATAAAGAAAAATAAAACTAAAAATGCATTTGGAGGGCAAGGAGATGGTAGTTTGTGCTGATTCTCTAATTCAGAGGAGGTCAGTTGAGAGCCATATATCTGAAAATTGAAATGCATTTCTCATATCTCATCTACTAAGCATTCTTGGATTCTACACAAAGTTTCACATTTCTGTGTCAGATTCTGTAAATGTGATGCGGCTGTATATTTTCAGTATGACTAAAACAAACAAGTGAATACAAACCTTAATCCAGCTACTGAAGTCATCGAAACCACTGAGGATTGCGCATTGCCAATGTCATCCTTCCGGGTGTCATGCCATACTTCTGTCCTCTTATTTTATCAAATAAAATCTGCAGAGCTTCGAATTGTGACTGTGCTAATTACAACTTCATGGGAAGTCCCTTAATTTCTTTAGTATCAGTCTCCTTGATTATAAAATCAGATTAGCAACCCTTATCCAATAAATCTACTTTGAGAATTAAAGGAAAGAGTGTATCTGAGCTAAGTGCTTGATAAAAGGTTGCTTTTGGCCGGCGCCGACTCACTTAGCTAATCCTCCACCTGCAGCGCCGGCATCCCGGGTTCTAGTCCCAGTTGAGGTGCTGGATTCTGTCCCAGTTGCTCCTCTTCCAGTCTGGCTCTCTGCTGTGGCCCGGGAAGGCAGTGGAGGATGGCCCAAGTGCTTGGGCTTGCACCCACATGCGAGACTAGGAGGAAGCACCTGGTTCCTGGCTTCGGATTGGCACAGCGCGCCGGCCATAGCAGCCATTTGAGGGATGACCCAATGGAAAAAGGAAGACCTTTCTCTCTGTCTCTGTCTCACTGTCTAACTCTGCTTGTCAAAAAAAAAAAAAAAAAAAAAAAAAAGAAAAGAAAAAGAAAAAGATAAAAGGCTGCTACTGTTACTAATGCTATTGATGGGTTTAACTATGACACTTTTATATTATACAATGAATACTGGTTTAATTCTGAAAATGAGGACAAAATTAGAAAACAAGAAACGTATCATCATTGTTTGCAACCTAGTTTTTTCATCAGGGTTTTGCTTCATTTTTACTGGAAGAGCCAAAAAATCAGATTCTATGAAAGTATGCCCTCTGTCAGAGTTTCTTGAAAGTCATTATCACATGATTGTAATTCAGGCTTGGTTTAAAGACATTGTGTTAATACTATCACTAATAACATTTTGGTATATTAGCTTCTAGCCTTAATTATATGTATATTTTTATAAAAATAACATTCTAATCATATAATTTAGTGTCTTACTTTGCTTAATAGAAATTTTGGAAATTATAAGCAATTCTCAAGTTATTTCATAATCTTCATAAATATCATTTTTATGACCACATATTAATCTATTGACTAGATATAATACAATTTAGTATTGGTTTCTTAATTTCTCTAAAATAAATGAAAATATAATGGATATCTTCACATATGTGGCTTTTCATACTTGGGTAAATTCCATGGAATAAAACTACTAGATGTATGCTTTTGCTTCATATTGCCAAGTTATTTTTCCAAATAGATTATACAGTCCAGAGCAATGTAGGAAGTATTTGCAGCTGTAACCAAACATTTCCTGGAATTGCATAGTTTTGTAGAGTTTTGGAAGCCAAAAATGGTGTCTGTTGATTTCTGTTTTAATTTAAGACTATTGCTGCAACATTTTCTTGTATTCATATTTTAAAAACTAAAAGTTTTAATTGACATATAATAATTATACATGTTTATAGAATAGAATAGCATGTGACTTTTAAAAACATTTTAAATCTATTTGAGAGACTGTGAGAGGCAGAGGCAGGGATGGCAGAGGGAGAGAGTGCTCCTATTTACTGGTGCACTCCCCAAATGCTCACAATAGCTGGGGCTTAGGCAAGCAAAAGCTGGGAGCTAGGAACTCAATCCAGGTCTCCCATGTGGGTGACAGGAAGCCAGCTACTTGAGCCATCACTGTCTCTTAGGGTGTACCTTAGCAGAGAGCTGGAACTGTGAGTGAAGCTGGAGTGAAGACCCAGGCAAGTGGTAATGTTTCAGCACATGTAGACCATGCGTTATGATCTGATCAGGGCAACTGACATACTTATCACCTCAAATGTTTTTCATTTCTTTCTATTGGGAACATTTAGATTCCTTCTCTATTAGCTATTTTGAAAAACGTAATTGTTGTCAACCATAGTTACCCTATTGCGCTATAGAACATAAGAAAGTATGCCTCCTATCAACTGGCACCTCTGGACCTGTTAACCATCTTCTCTCCATACCCTTCTCTCCACAATCCTAGCCTCCAGTAACAACTATTTTCTTTATTTCTAAGAGATTGGATTTTCTTTGCTTTCAAATACTAGTATAATTGAGAACATGTGGCATATGACTTTCTGTGCCTATTATATTTATCCTTTTCCAATTCCACCCATGTTGCCACAAGTGACAGAATTTCTTTCTTTTTTATGGTTGAATAGTATTCTGTTGTGTATATATGCCACATTTTTGTTATACATTCACCTACCAATGAACTCTTAGGTTGATTCTGCATATTGGTTATAGTAAAAAGTGCTGCAAAGGGATACTTGTGAGTACAAGTGTCTCTTTAAAATATGATTTCATTCCCTTTGAATATGTCACCAAATAGAATTTTTAGATCATATAGTAATTCTATTTCTAGACTTAGGTAAATTCCATTGATATTTTGATAAGGGTTGCATTCACTTGATAGAATGCTTAGTATTATGGGCATTTTAATAATATTGATTCTTGTAATCTGTGAACAGGGGGACACCTTTCTTCATGTGTGTGTATGGGGGTGTGTGTGTGTGTGTGAGATGTTTCCTCTTCAATTTCATCAATGTTTTATAATATTAATTTAGAGGGTAATAATATATCCCTATGGTTTTCTGTTTTTGTTTGTTTGTTTTGGTAACTATTGTGAATAGTTACTGTCTGTATTTCTTTTGTGAAAGTTCATTAGTCATAAGAAGGCTACTGTTTCTTGTATTTTCATTTTGTATCCTGAAATCTTATTGATTTAATTTGTTAGTTTTAAAAGTGTTTTGGTGTGGGATTGGTGTTGTGGTTTAGCAGGTTAAAACACCACTTGAGATGCCAGTATGAATTCCAGTTTGAGTTCCCAGCTGCTCCACTTCCAATCCAGGCCCCTGCTAATGCGCCCATGGAAGCAGCAGAGGATGGCACAGGTGCTTGGGCTACTGCACTCACCTGGGAGACCTGGAGGAAGCTCCTGGCTGCTGACTTCAGTTTGGCCCAACTCCAACCATTATGGCCATCTGGGGAGTAGGCTAGCGGATAGAAGACTTTTCAGTCTGTTTCTATCTAACTCTGCCTTTCAAGTGAGTAAAATAAATATTTTTAAAAAGTGTTTTTTGGTTTTATAACTATAAAATCATATCTTATGCAAACAGATAATTTAACTCTCTTCTGTCCAATTTGACTTTTATTTCTTTGTCTTGCCTAATTTTGCTGCTTAGGACTTCTAATGCTATGTTGAATAAGTTTGGTGAAAGGACATTGTTGTTTTGTTCTAGATCTTAGTAGAACCATTTTCAGGCTTTTCTTGCCCTTTATTCTGTGGATGTGATATATAATGCTTACTGACTTGCATATGTTGAATTATCCATGCATCCCTCGGATGAATCCCACTTGACATTAATGATCTTTTCGATCTTTATGATCTTTTTGATATAGTTTTGGATTCATCTTACTAATATTTTGGTGCAAGTTTTTACATCTGTGTTTATCAGGAATATTTGCCCATGGTTTTCTTTATTTGTTGTTTCCTTGTCTGGTTTTGGTAGTGGGGGTAATGCAGGTCTCATAGAATGAGCTTATGAGGGTTTCCATCCTTCCATCTCTTTGGAGTTGTTTTAGTAGGTATTATTCTTTATAGATTTGGCAAAATTCATTAGTAATGCCATCTACTCCCAGGATTCTCTTTGTTGGAATGCTTTTTAGTACTGATTGAATCCCAATACTCACTATTGGTCTGTTCAGGTTTTTTAATTTTTTAATTTTAATTTTAATTAGTTTGTAATGGATTCATTGTGGTTTGTAGATACAATTCTAAGAACATAATGGTATTCCCCTCCTCCTTTCCTTCCTCTGTACCCCTTTCTCCCTCTCACTCTCCTTCATTCTCCTTTTATCTCCTTTTTTTTTAGATTTTGAAATAACTTATTTTAACATTAAATTATAGTAAAAATTCTTACTAGTTCACCAAATAAGAAGTTTAACTAGTAAAGGGCACAAGGACCCTAATTTAGTGGGAATGTAAACAATGGCTATAAACAATAATTTGTTGCATCTATTCATCAGCTAAAATGAAATATTACAAAAACCAGTGAAAGTCACACATGAATTGTATTGAAAATGAGAGGCAAATGAGAGACAAATGAGAGGTGATGCAACCGATCTGGACCGGCCACCAACTGGGACTGACACTCCTTACCAGAGTGCGGCCCCCAACAGTGAGTTACACAGCTTTTTATAGTATTCTGTCCACTAGGGCTCACAATTTTGAACCGAACCCCTGGTATGCAGTGAACAATAAAAAGAAAACCAGAATATGGTTGTAAGATATCAGTTAACAAAAACAAACCCAATAAGAGATCCAAGTTATGGCTGTAAGATAACAGTGAAGGTCACATTTCGGTCAACCTAGTTGCTGAGAATTTTGGGCCCACATAGTTTCACAAGATACACCCTTAGCTTTAAGCAAGCAAAGCTAATATGTACAGAAGCAAGAGATCTGAAATTAGCTTTTAGCCACACTCACTGCACTTTTATTTTGACTCTACAAATTCAGTGGAAAAATGACCATTTTACCCATAAACAGTAAATGTTTAAGTAATCAAAGATCATTAAACTATATTAGTATAACATTTTAACTGTTGGTTTG
This sequence comes from Oryctolagus cuniculus, assembly GCF_964237555.1. Classification (NCBI taxonomy): domain Eukaryota; kingdom Metazoa; phylum Chordata; class Mammalia; order Lagomorpha; family Leporidae; genus Oryctolagus; species Oryctolagus cuniculus. The sequence goes on from NC_091439.1 coordinate 15,024,381, forward strand.
CAAAGGTGTGAAAAACAACTTTTGCAAAACTATATTTGCATCATTGCTAATACAAATAGGCATTTCTTTCTTTCCTTCTGTTTTTGTTTGCTTTTTTTTTAATTTAGCTCCCATATATAAGAACAAATATGTAGTATTTGTTTTTCTGGGTCTAGCTTATTATTTCACTCAACGTGATGTCCTTCAGTTGTGTCCATTTTGCTGCAAATGGTAGTATTTCTCTCTTTTTTATAGATGAATAAAATTCCATTTTGTGTGTGTGTGTATGTGTGTATATATACACACATATGGAATATATATATTCCATAATACTATATATATATATATATAGAGAGAGAGAGAGAGAGAGAGAGAGAACATTTTCTTTATCCATTCATCTGATGATGAATAGCTTAGTTGATCCCAAATTTTGGCTGTTGTGATCAGTGCTGCTATAAACATGGTTGTGCAGGTATCTCTTTGATTCATTTTGTTCAAGTCTTTTGGATATATACCCAGTAGTGGAATTTCTGGATCATATGGAAAATCTATTTCTAGTTTTCAAAGAAATCTGCACACTGTTTTACCCAGTGCCTGCACTAATTTAGATTCACACCAACAGTGTGTAAGTGTTCCCCTTTGTCCACATCCTCACCAGCGTTTGATAATTTCTGTGTTTTGGATTTTGGCCATTCTGACAGGGAGGGGTGTGGTGATACCTCCTTGTGGATTTGATGTGCACCTCTGTGATGGCTTGTGCTGTTGAGTATTCTCTTATATTTGTTAGCCATTTGTATTTTTTCTTTTGAGAACTGCCTATTGAAATCTTTTGCCCATTTCTCACCTGGATTGGTTGTGTTTTGTTGTTGATTTTTCAAGTTGTTGATATATTCTAGATATTAATCCTTTGTTGGATACGTGGTTTGCAAATATTTTTTCCCATTCTGTTGAATATTTCTTCACTGTATTGATCGTTTCCTTTGCTGTGTAAAATCTTCTGAGTTTGTTGTGGTCTTATTTGTTTAGTTTTGCTTTTGTTGCCTTGCTTTGTGGGTCATATCCAAGTACTCATCCCATACAGCAAAGTCTTGGAGTGTTTCCCCTACATTTTCTTCTAGCAACTTCATAGTCTCAGATCTTAAATTTAACCATTTAATCCATCTTGAGTTGATTTTTATACATGGTGAGAGATATGGATCTAATTTCATTCCTCTACATGTATAAATCCAGTTCTGCCAACACCATTTGTTGAAGAGACTATCCTTACTCTACTGTAAGTTCTGAGCAATTTTGTCAAAAATTAACTGGCTATGTGTATATAGATTGATTTCTGGACTTTCTATTCAGTCCCATGGTTCTATGTATTAGTTTTTATGGCAGTTACCATGCTGTTTTGATTGCTATAGCTTTGTAGTATACTTTGAAGTCTGGTATTGTGATACCTCCAGTTTGATTATTTTTGTTCAGGATTTCTTTCACTATTCTGGGTCTTTTGTGATTCCACATGAATTTTATGATTGCTTTTCCTAATTCTGTTAAGAATGCCATTGGTATTTTGATAGGGATTGCACTGAATCTGTAGTTTACTTTAGGTAGTACATACATTTTAATGATATAGATTCTTCCAATCCATGAGAAAGGAATATCTTTCCCACTTTTGTGTCCTAAATGATTTTTCATCAGTCTTTTTAAATTTTCATTGTAGTGATCTTTTACTCCTTTGGTTAAATTTATTCCTAAACATTTGGGGTTTCTTTGGTGGCTATTTTGAATGGATTTCTTTCTTGATCTCTCTTTCTGTGAATTCATCTTCAGCATACAAAAGACAGTAGCTAAGACATATGCTTATTTTGTAACCTGCAGCTTTACTGAATTGGCTTATCAATTTTAATGGCTTTTTGGTGGAATGTTTAGGTTTTTCAATGTATAACATCATGTCCTCTACAAACATAGACAGTTTGACTTCCTGTTTTCCAATTTTGATGTCCGTATTTGTTTTTCTCCCTAATTGTTCTTGCTAAATTTCCAGTAATATATTGAATGAGAGAGTTAAAAGTGGACATCCTTGTTTTGTTCCAGATCTGAGGAGAAATGCTTTTAGTTTTTCCCCACTCAGTATAATATTGGTTATTGTTTTGTGACATATTACCTTTATAATTCCTTCTAAACCTAATTTGCAGAGAGTTTGTATCATGAAGGGGTGTTGAATCTGATCAGATGCTTTCTATACATCTATTGAGATGACCATATGGCTTTTGTTCCTCATTCTGTTGATATGATTTATGATGTTTATTGATTTGTAAATGTTGAACCACTGTTGCATTTCTAGGACAAATCCCACTTGATCATGATATATGATCTTCATGATATGGTTTTGGATTCAGTTTGCTAGTATTTTATTGCAAATATTTGTGCCTGTTTTCACCAAGGATATGGTTGTGTAGTTTGCTTTTCATGTTGTATCTTTGGTTTTGGCATCAAAGTAATGCTGGCCTTATTCAAAAATTTGGCAGAGCTCCATCCTGTACAATATTTTGGAATAGTTTGAAGAGTATTGGAGTTACTTCCTCTTGGAATGGTTTGTAAAATTCAGTAGGGAAGTCATCAGATCCAGGATTTTTCTTTTATGGAACATTTTGATTATTGCTTCAATCACATTGCTTTCTTATGGGTCTGTTTATATTTTTTATATTTTCTTTATTTAATCTTGGTATGTTATATAAGTATATGAATTTATCCATTTCTTCAAGGTTTTCTAGTAATTAGCATATAATTATAATAATTTCTTAAGATCCTTTGTATTTCAATGATGTCAGTTGTAATGTCTCCTTTTTCATATCTAATTTTATTTATTTGAGTTCTTTGTTATTCTGAGTAGAGATTTATATATTTTGTTTATCTTCTCTAAGAACAACTTTTCATTTTGTTGATCTTTTTATTCAATTTCATTTATATCTGTTCTGATTTTTATTATTTCTTTTCTCTTGCTGATTTTGGGTTTGGTTTGTATATTTTCTACATCTTCAAGATATATCATTAGATCTTCAATTTGAGACATTTCTCTTTTTTAAATATAAACAATTATATACACTTCCCTCTTAATACTGACTTTGCTGTATCACACAGTTTTTGGTATGCTGTGTTTTCATTTTCATTTATTTCCAGAAAGTTTTTGATTTCCTTTTAAATCTCTTTAGTGTTTCATTGATCATTCAGTAGTATGCTGTTTAATTTCCAAGTATTTATTAGGGTTCTATTGTTCTTCTTGTTGATTTCTAGTTTTATTCATTTAAGGTCTGAGGAGATATGTAATAGATTTAAATCTTTTTAAATTTGCTGAGGCTTGATTTGTGGCCCAATCTGCGGTCTGTCCTAGAAAATGATCCATGTACTGATGAGAAGAATGTGTATTCTGTAGCTGTTGGGTAAAATGTTCTGTAAATGTCTGTTAGATCCATTGGCTCAATAGCATGTTTAAACTCTCATCTATCTTTATTGACTTTTTATCTTGATGATCTGTACATTGATGAGAGTGAGGTGTTGAAGTCACCTAATATTATTGTATTTGGAGTCTATCTCTTCCTATAGTTCCAATAGTATTTATTTCCTGTATATATATATGAATATATATATATATGGATATGTGTATATGTGTATATATAGTTTTGTTTTTGTACATATATATTTATGACTGTTATGTCTTAATGTTGAATTGAAACTTTTTTCAAAATATAATGTCCTTCTTTATTTCTTTCCATTGTTTTTGATTTAAAGTCTGTTTTATCTGATATCAGGATAGCTATGCTAGCTTGCTTTTGGTTTCCATTTGCCTGGTACATCCTTTTCAAACTCTTTGCTTGTAGTCTGTGTGTATCTTTGTGAAGTGAGTTTCTTGTAGGCAGTACATAATGGGGTTGTGGTTTTTTATCCATTCAGCCAACCTAAGTATTTTGCTTGCTGAATTTTATCTATTTACATTCAAGGTTGGTATTGATAGATAAGAATAGGACCTGTCATTTGTTGCTTGGATAATTATTTTACCTGCTCTGTTAGTGAATTTGATGGTGTCCTGTGTTTTCTTGAAGCTTACTTCTAATGTAGGACCCTGTTCAAAATTTCTCTTAAGGCTGGTCTGATGGTGGTGAACTATCTTGGCTTTTGCTTATCTTATTTCTCTTTTACTTTTAAAGGATAGTTACATTGGATATAATATTCCTGGCTGGAAGTTTTTTTTTTTTTTTTTTTTTTTTTTAAAAGACATTGATTATATCTCTTCTGGCCTGTAGGGTCTCCACTGAGAATTCTGATGTTATTAATCTAACCGGTTTTCATTATATGTAACTTGATGCTTTTCTCTTACTGTCTTTAGGATTCTTTCCTTATCTTTAACTTGTGACAGTTTGACAGCAGTATGCCTTGGAGAAGACCTTGTTTGTTTGAGTATGCTTGGGGTTCTTAGAGCTGCTTCTTCTTCTTTTTTAGTTATTTGACAGATAGAGTTAGTGAGAGAGAAAGAGAGAAAGGTCTTCCTTCCATTTGTTCACTCCCCAATGGCTGTTACGACTGGAACTACGCTGATCCGAAGCCAGAGCCAAGTGCTTCCTCCTGGTCTCCCATGTGGGTGCAGGGCCCAAGCACTTGGGCCATTCTCCACTGCCTACCTGAGCCATAACAGAGAGCTGGACTGGAAGAGGAGCAACCGGGACTAGAACCCGGTATCCATATGGGATGCTGGTGCTGCAGGCGGAGGATTAACCAAGTGAGCCACAGCACCAGCCTCTTTGAGCTTCTTGTATCTGGATGTCAATGTCTCATTCAAGACCTGGGAAATTTCAAAGATTATTTCATTTAGCAGGTTCTCAGAGCTTTTTTCTGTTTTGTCTGCTTCAGAATACCTATACTATAAATATTTGGTAATTTATTGGTATCCCCTATTTCGTGTAGACTGACTTCGTTCTTTCTAATTATTTCCTCTTTATTTTTGTTTGATTGAATTATTTAAAATAATTCCAATTATTTTGATGTTAGAAATTGATGTTAGAAATTCTTTTCTCGGGCCGGCGCCGCGGCTCACTAGGCTAGTCCTCTGCATGCGGTGCCAGCACACCGGGTTCTAGTCCCGGTTGGGGTGCCAGATTCTGTCCCGGTTGCCCCTCTTCCGGGCCAGCTCTCTGCTGTGGCCAGGGAGTGCAGTGGAGGATGGCCCAAGTGCTTGGGCCCTGCACCCCATGGGAGACCAGGAGAAGTACCTGGCTCCTGCCATCGGATCAGCGCGGTGCGCTGGCCACAACGCGCCAGCCGTGGCGGCCATTGGAGGGTGAACCAACGGCAAAAAGGAAGACCTTTCTCTCTGTCTCTCTCTCTCACTGTCCACTCTGCCTGTCAAAAAAAAAAAAAAGAAAGAAATTCTTCTCTCTACTTAGTTTATTCTCCTGTTAAAGCTCTCAATCATATTCTTTATTTCACTGATTGAAGATTTTATCTCAAAAATTTCTATTTCTATTTGGTTCTTATTAATGAGATATATCTCCTTAGTATTATTTTCATTCATGTCACACACTGATTTCCTCACTTCTTTAATCTATCTGCCTGTGTTCTCTTGCGTCTCATTGAGTTTCCATACAATCATTATTTTGAATTCTATATCTGTCATTTCAAAGATTTCTTCCAGTACAGGGTCTAATTCTGGAGGAGCATCGTGTTTTTGGAGGCTTCATGCTACCTTGCTTCTTCATGTCTCCTTTGTCCTTGCATTGATGTCTGCCCATTAAGTGTGTTTGTCTCTTCTTCTTTGTGCAGTAGGTTTTATTGTAAGATTTTATGGTGTAGCTGGTATGCAGAGTATCACTTGGCTTATTGCTTTGGCTTTGGTTCTAGATGAGCTCAAGATTATAGTCTGAGTGATTTCATTTGTCTTAATCAGTGCCAGCTATGTGTATGAATGACATAGTGGGCTAGTCAGATGCAGTTCATATGGATAGAAGTGTGGCTTCGAGATGAATAAGGGCTTTCTTGGCTGTGTATCTTTGGTCCACAGGATGTTCGTGTCAGTCTGTCTGGTGAATGTGGTATTCAAGACCTTGTTCGTGGTGCTGAAGAAGACTGTGGTGGCTGCCCCCTTGTCTTACTGGCAAGTCTGATTGATGCTGGGGCTTGTGACAATAATAGCTGTGGCTCTAGGATTGTGTGATATGGATGGACCCTTCCCAGGTCCTGCTAGGAGGGTCCAACTGCTGTGGCTTATAATACCAACAGCCTTACTCCTACTAGGACTAAAGGTTTGAACTGGATACTGTTCCAGTCCTACAGGGTGACTACAAGGGCTACAGATTTCACTCTGGAGAGTATGAGTCACCCAAAGGTGGAATGCAGGTAGGTTCTCCCCTATATCCACCTGGTAGATTCCAGTGGCACCCAGAAATTTAGAATGAATTGCTGCCATCCTGTTTTTGCAGAGTGTAGTGGGGTCATTACTCAGATTTTCCAGAGTGGGAGTGGATTTTTTTATAGGCTGCTTCTGGTGTTAGTCACCAGAAGCTAAGGTGAATCCCAGGTGTTCAAGTACAGTGCATTAATAGAGCTCTGGTGCTAATGACCCAAATTCCCACAGTTACAGGATGAAAGGGATCTGTCATTTGCTGCACACATTGCCCAGATTCTGACTGTGATGCTGGTAGGAGAACAGAGGTGTGTTGCATGACTTTTCACTGCAGAATGTGGTACTCTGCGGTAGAGGGGGAGGGGAAAGAAGCAAGATGGCTCACCTGTTCTAAGTTCAGTGGTCTCTCAGACCCCAGACAGCTCTCCAGGCTGAAGTAGAAGTTAATGGTGACTGTGGAATTCTTTCTCAGCTAAAACTGCGTACTGCAGAATACACTGAGATTACTTCCTACTACGATGTAAGATGGTGACTCACAGATGGCTGGTAGCTGTGCTGGGTGACTTGTGACAGTGGTATCTCTGTCTTGCTCCTCTTGTCCCTCTTGTCTTCATTGTTGTTTTTCACTTCATCAGAAATTCCCATGAGATCTCTGGAAACAGTCTTTTATTTCCTTGTGTTTTGATGGGCTACATGGAATCATTTATATAACATTTAGAGAATGTTTCACAGTAGTTTGTACAAATAAAGGCAAATATATTGAAATTTATAAATAGATTCAAAACAAGGGAGTATTCCCATTTTTTATTAAAAAATTAATCTTAATGTAGTCATTCCAGATAATTCATATTCAGATCTTAGACTACTGCATAAAACGCTTTCTGGATGAAAAAGTTTCCTGAAATCCACAATTAATTATTTTCCCTAATAAAGCAGATTCGTGATTATGGTAGCACTTTAAACCAAGAAGACTATACCCTGAAGTCTCTTCCTTCTGTTATAAATTAGGAAACTAAACTCTTCACAAAGCTGTAATTCTTTTGGTGTTTCTTTCAGAAAGCTACTCATGGCCTGTGACTTAGGCAAGTGTGAGGGAAAGGCAGAAACCATTGTTGGTAATATGACTGAGCAACATGATAAGTATTTAGCATTAGGTTTCTGCAATAACCAACAATATCAGAGGAGATGGGAATGGGATCTTCTACTGAGGATACAAATAGTCTTTACATAATGATGTACTCATTGATCACCTTAAAAGAGTTTAATATTGACTGTGAGGATATAGATAAACATCAGTATTTTAAAAAATTTATCCCATAAAATGTTCATCATGAGTGTCGTGACTCAATAGAGATAACTTACCTCTTAGATAGAATCTTTAAAAATTTCATTTTAACTGGTATTAAATAAGCCTTTCTTATAGAATATCACAAAAGCCATTTGCTTTGTAAGCAACTATTGTTTCTCATGAGACAATTATGATGATCTCGTCCACACAGCTAAGTATCACCTAGGCTCAAATGCCTTTTCTCCACATGGCATCTTGCAGATGTGGGGAAGGTCTAGCCTGCCAACCACAGTGGAATCATTTGGTCTGGCTGTGCCAGACAACCACAAATGGAACTCAAAATTCAATAAATTTATAGCAGGCTAATATCCAAATGACCTTGGCAGAAAAAATGTTCCCCACCACTGCAAGACTGTTCTCATGTAGACATAGAGTTCTAAGAGAATGGAGCATATACTTGTAACTGGCACATTGTAACTACCATTAGGTTCTGTTGGCCACAACAATTCACACGTCTAGTCCAATTTATAGAGTGGGTGATAGAACTCCACCACTTGATGGGTGGAGCTCCACCTCTTGGTGGTGCAATGTCACATTGCAAAGATATATGTGGATATAAGGAACCATTAATATGACATCAGGGTGATCATTTTACCTTAGCATGCTCATTGTTTTAATGAGTTTAGTTGTGATATATTTACTTAGGGAGGTAGAAGTTTTCTTAAGTTACCTCTGTGTATTTTGTACTTGACCAATAGGATGTGATCAATATAGTGCTGAGTTAGATAAAAACATGGACCATTGTGGTGAGTTCAAGGATCTTGGGACTGATCCAGGAAAAGACAGCACCACAATGTGGCAGTAGTAGGTACTACCCAGAGGGGAGGGGGAAAGGACACTCCTTTACTCCTGTAAAGTACTTTTCTTTTACAATTGTTGAAAAACAGACAAAACGCAATCATTTTGTAAACACTTGCATTTTTCATAATTCTTTTATTTAATATAGTTTCCATCACTTATATTAACTATAGCTTATAACAAAAAGGACTAATGTCATTCCCTCTCTCTCACAAACACACAACACACACACATACAGAAACTGACACACTTTTTAATAAGTGATTAAAAATTATATGATCTTTAAGGAAACTTAGGAGACCAGCAGAATACTTGTGACCTAGAGCTTATGCTTCAGCTTTATACATTACACACGTCATGCTGCTAACACATGTCTCTCAGATTTGTTACACCCTGTTGTTAGAAGGTGAAGTTTTCATATCATTATATTCTTTGAATTGTATCTGTGAACTCTACTGAATATATTAAAATCTAAAAATAATTCTACAAAGAATTCCTAATTATAGCCAAAAAAGTGATAACTTCCCTCAGAACTAGTTTTAACTAATTTGGGTATTTTTTTTTAACTTTTATTTAATGAATATAAATTTCCAAGTACAGCTTATGGATTACAATGGCTCCCCCCCCCATAACTTCCCTCCCACCCACACCCTCCCCTTTCCCACTCCCTATCCCCTTCCATTCACATCAAGATTCATTTTCAATTCTCTTAATATAAAGAAGATCAGTTCAGCATATATTAAGTAAAGATTTCAACAGTTTGCACCCACACAGAAACACAAAGTGAAAAATACTGTTTGAGTACTAGTTATAGCATTAAATCAAAATGTACAGCACATTAAGGACAGAGATCTTACATGAGGAGTAAATGCACAGTGACTCCTGTTGTTGACTTAACAAATTGACACTCTTGTTTATGGCATCAGTAATAGTCAAAGTGGAGGTTCTCACCTCCCTTCAGAGAAAGGTACCTCCTTCTTTGATGACCCGTTCTTTCCACTGGGATCTCACTCGTGGAGATCTTTCATTTAGGTTCCCCCCACCCAGAGTGTCTTGGCTTTCCATGCCTGAAATACTCTCATGGGCATTTCAGCCGGATCTGCATGCCTTAAGGGCTGATTCTGAGGCCAGAGTGCTGTTTAGGACATCTGCCATTCTATGGGTCTGCTGTGTATCTCACTTCCCATGTTGGATCATTCTCTCCCTTTTTGATTCTATCAGCTGGTATTTGCAGACACTATTCTTGTTTATGTGATCCCTTTGGTTCTTAGTCCTATCATTACGATCAATTGTGAACAGAATTTGATCACTTGGACTAGTGAGATGGCATTGGTACATGCCACCTTGATGGGATTGAATTGGAATCCCCTGGTATGTTTCTAACTCTACTGTTTGAGGTAAGTCAGCTTGAGCATGTCCTGAATTGCACATCTCTTCCCTCTCTTATTCCCACTCTTATATTTAACAGCGATCACTTTTCAGTTAAGTTTCAGCACTTAAGAAGAATTGTGTATTGATTATAGTATTCAACCAAAAGTATTAAGTAGAACAAACAAAAAAAATACTAAGAGGGATAACATATTAAGTTGCTCATCAACAGTCAGGGTGAGAGCTGATTCATTTTCACAAGAGAGATTTTCTATCTTGTCAATTAAGGATTTCTGTAGTTTGAGAATTTGTTTTTGAGAACTTCTTAATGTTCTTATCAATTTTTTGAGATCCGCTTCTTGCATTTCTTCTATCTCATCATCTTCATAATCTTGAATTGGGGTGGCTGTTTCATTTGGGGGGGGGTTCATAGTGTCTTCCTTGTTCATGTTACCTAGGTTTTTGCATTTGTTGTTTGGCATATTGGAGATATTCTTTGGTTTCTTCGGTGTGGTGTTTTTTCTCGTTTTTCTGTGACTCTAGACTAAGTGGACTGTCTGCTTTTGATGGATCCTTAGAGGCTGTGATGGGTGTGGCCAGAGAGCTCTGTTTGGTTCTTCAGGGTTAAGGGTGTGCCAAAGGTGATTCACCAGATGGTTCTCTCTCTCTCTCTTTGACTCATTTGGGAAGTAATTCCACACAACTGAGTAGAATTGAGAGTAGTTGATGTATGAAATCTGGCCCCTGTGGGTATTTGTCTGCTTACTGCTGGGACCACACAAAGAGTTTATGCAGCCCTCAGTGTGGTCTCAAATTTCTCCCCATTCTCTCACCAGGTTGCCCGGGTTACCGAGTTTGTGTACTTGGTGAGTTCTCTCGCTCCCCCTCAGATTTTCACAGTCTCAGTTAGTTAGCTCCCCACTTTCATTAGGTGTTAACCTCCTGTTATTTCTCCCCACCAGAGTCAGGTTTTTCTGCTTGGCTAATGAGGGGCGCCACTTTACATATGCAAAATGGCGCCTGCCCTTTGTCTTGCTCAGCTTTGTAAGGTGAGTGGAGAGAGAGGCTAATGTCCGTGCCGGTTCCCCTTATTTATTTGATTTTTTCTCTCCTCCAGTCAGCCTGGTGAACTCTCCCCAGTGGGGCTTTAGGCCTCGTTCCCTCTAGGCTCTTTCTGCCTTTCCCCGCCAATGTCTTGGGTTACCGAGGTCTTTTTCTCACCTCCCCTTCCAGTGCTGGCGTGCAGACTCTGCAGCTCGACTTCCACGCCATGGGCGACCTTGCTCTCCCCATAGGTCCACCGTGTCACATTCACTAGATCCGGAAGAGTTTCCTCTGCTATTTTTCCCTGATCCTTTTCCTGAGGCTACCGTAACTCCACTTTTATTAAACTATTTTTTCCTGGACTATCAGTGCGCGCCCTCACTATTTTGCCATCTTGGCCCTGCCCCCTAATTTGGGTATTTCTATAACAAATTCCCTTATTTCTTCTAAGACAAAGGAGGAAAAGTGATCAATTCAGAATCCATTGGATTTCACAATACACTGTGAAGTTCCGGACTCTCTGGAAACAATCATTTCCATTTCATCTGCATTCTTGCTATTTCTCGTACATCAAGACCCATTTACAAAAATTATTAACCAAGCAAGACTCCTTTTAGAAGTCAAAGTTGCGGCCGGCGCCGCGGCTCACTAGGCTAATCCTCCGCCTAGCGGCGCCGGCACACCGGGTTCTAGTCCCGGTCAGGGCGCCGGATCCTGTCCCGGTTGCCCCTCTTCCAGGCCAGCCCTCTGCTGTGGCCAGGGAGTGCAGTGGAGGATGGCCCAGGTGCTTGGGCCCTGCACCCCATGGGAGACCAGGAAAAGCACCTGGCTCCTGGCTCCTGCCATCGGATCAGCGCGGTGCGCCGGCCACAGCGCGCCGGCCGCGGCGGCCATTGGAGGGTGAACCAACGGCAAAAGGAAGACCTTTCTCTCTGTCTCTCTCTCTCACTGTCCACTCTGCCTGTCAAAAAAAAAAAAAAAAAAAAAAAAAAAAAGAAGTCAAAGTTGCACTTTTTAAAAATTTTCTTTTTTCTTTCTTTTTTTTAAATTTGAAAGGCAGAGACAGAGATGGAGAAAGTGAACACCAGGGCAAGAACATCCATGCACTAAAACAGTCCCCGAATGCCTGCAACAGCCATGGATGGGGCAGGCTGAAGCCAGGGGCCTGGAGCTCAATCCGTGTCTCCACATGGGTGGCAGGGTCTCCTCTACTCGAGCCATCATCAGTTTCTTTCTTGGGTGCGCCTATCAGGAAGCTGGATCAGAAATGGACCTGGGACCTGAACTCAGCCATTTGAAATGGGTTGCAGACATCACAAGCAATGTCTTTTTTTTTTTTTTTTTTTTTTTTTTTTTGACAAGCAGAGTTAGTGTGAGAGAGAGAGAGACAGAGGGAAAAGTCTTCCTTCTGTTGGTTCAACCCCCAAATGGCTGCTATGGCTGGCGCACTGCGCCGATCCAAAGCCAGTAGCCATGTGCTTCCTCCTGGTCTCCCATGCAGGTGCAGGCGCCCAAGCACTTGGGCCATCCTCCACTGCACTCCCGGGCCACAGCAGAGAGCTGGACTGGAAGAGGAGCAACTGGGACAGAATCTGGCACCCCAACCAGGACTAGAACCCAGTGTGCCAATGCCACAGGCAGAGGATTAGCCAAGTGAGCTGCGGCACTGTCCCCAAGCAGTGTTTTAACAACTGTACCAAATACTGGCCCCAAAATACCATTTTTTGTAAGATACTCCAAACTGTTGAAATCCTTACTTAATGCATACTAAACTGATCCTCTGTAAAAAAAAAAAAAAAAAAAAAAGAAATTATCAATTCCCAACTTGACTCTCACTGGGATTAAACATGACAATAGGTCTGCTCTGATTTCATCATCATTTAAAAAAATCATCTATTATTTTTCACTTTATGTTTCTGTGTGGGAGCAAACTGTTGAAATCCTTACTTAATGTATACTAAGCTGAGCTTCTGTATATTAAGATAATCGAAAATGAATCTTGATGTGAATGTAAGAGGAGAGGGATTGGGAAAGGGGAGGGTTGTGGGTGGGAGGGACAGTATGGGGGGGAAGCCATTGTAATCCATAAGTCGTACTTTGGAAATTTATATTCATTAAATAAAAGTTTTTTAAAAAAATAGGATGTATCGGAAGATACCACAAGTTTCAAGACAAACTACAGATGGTGCCAGCGCCATGGCTCCCTTGGCTAATGCTCCGCCTGCAACCCTGGCAGGTCAAATAATGAAAAGTAGCCTCACAGCATTTCAGTTACTAAGGGAAGAAAAAATCATAACCATATAAACAGAAAGAAACTTGTTTAAGATGCAGAAATCAATACAGGCTAAAAAAAAAAAAGTAAGAAAAAAGCCAGTCCACATTGGATTGACTTTGACATTCAAGAAAATTGGGCCTTTAATTCAAAGGTCTGTCCACTTCCTGGTCCTGATGGGTGCATTGACATGGACATCTCAGCGCAATTCCAGCTGGAAAGACAGAGGCAGAAACAAAAATGTTAAGAAAGTAATTTTTATACATGCTGAGAATCACAAGAAAACTAGACTTTGTATGTTGGATGACTTTGTAAAAATCTGGCTACTGTATAAAAAATACAAAAGTCATATAAATGGAGAGTAGAAACAAAATTACCAAGCTATGCATGGTCTGTTCATAGTAGAAAAGCTTCAATTTTGTCACATGTTTGTCCTCATTGCAAGGGTCATACCTATCTGTAGTGTAGGGCTCATCACCGTTTCTAGGATCTTCCTTGCCTTCTGCTGAGCCTGTACTCTATGGCACTACTATCACATTACATTGAGAGTATTCAGATCATAATTATGTTTCAGATTTTTTTTTTTGGTTAACAGAATATCAGAGAACGAATAATTAAATAACTTAAGAATAGTCTTCAGGTCAAAATAGGAGACAGGAATGTCCATGGAACTAACTTACCCTGTCCAAAGAAAAATACTCTCTTTTGAATAGTGAATAATTTGGCCAAATTCATTTTCTGTTGGATTGCCTTTCTTTGGAAGGTTAATTTTGTACATAATATTGATTCTAGTGCTCTAGCATATTCAGTCTCCTTTGGAAAACCTTATTAACTTGTTCAAGTGATGTTATACATTGAATTCTACTTATAAATTATATATGTGTTGCCTAATCCAATACAGTCATCACTGAAAGAATTTAAGAATTCAGGAACATTTATTTTCCTTATTATCTAAAAGAAATTTCTATATTTTATTTTTAGGTTAAAAAGTATTCCAGATAAAATTGATAAAGTTGACAGTAAAGTTAAAAGAATTGGACCACATATAGAGATCTTCCAAGTTTTCCGAGAAAAAAACAAATTTTTAATGAGCAAGAAAATGGTTAAAATGATTACCACAATGCAGGCACATGTCAGGGGGTGGCTTGAACGCAGAAGATTTCAAAGAATAATGACCAAGGTAAGGTACTCATTAGATATTGCATAGATTCAATTAAGTAGCATTTTGAATAGTCACCTGGTCGGTATGTCTTAAGATTTTGGTAAGTAAAGTCTGTACACATACTTTTGAATGAGGATATGCGATGAATACATTGCTATGCAGAGAGTTTAAGATTGTCCCATTTGGAAGCTCTGGAAAAAGGCCTGGTTTATCCCTCCCTCAACAGTTTTGGTGCCACTTGCTCTTAAATCAGGATGAAGTATGTTTCCACTTAAATTGTTCCCTCATTGCTATCTGTTCTCTATGTAGGACAACTTTCTTCCACTTCCAATACTCCTAGAATACACACACACACACACACACACACGTGCAGATGTGCATAAACATAAATATCTACCTAGAAAACTTTTAAAAATCACTTCTTAAAATTTTATTTGAAGTCCTTGGCCCAACTCTTAAGTGGATTGTTTGTTTTGTTGTTGTGGAGTTTCTTGATTTCTTTGTAGATTCTGGTTATTAATCCTTTATCTGTTGCATTGTTTGCAAATATTTTTTTCCCATTTTGTCAGTTGCCTCTTCACTTTCCTGACTGTTTCTTTTGCAGTACAGAAACTTCTCAATTTGATGCAATCCCAAGAGTTAATTTTGGCTTTGACTGCATGTGCCTCTGGGGTTTTTTCCAAGAAGTCTTTGCTGGTGCCAATATCTTGCAGGGTTTCTCCAATGTTCTCTAATAATTTGATGGTGTCGAGTCGTAGGTTTAGGTCTTTAATCCATGTTGAGTGGATTTTTGTGTAAGGTGTAAAGTAATGGTCTTGCTTCATGCTTCTGCACATGGAAATCCAGTTTTGCCAGCACCATTTATTGAATATACTGTCCTTCCTCTAGGAATTGGTTTTAGATACTTGATCAAATATAAGTTGACTGTAGATGTTTGGGTTGATTTCTGGTGTTTCTGTTCTGTTTCATTGGTCTATCCATCGGTTTCTGTATTAATACCGTGCTCTTTTGATTATAACTGCCCTGTAGTATGTCTTGATGTAGTATTGTGATGCCCCCGGCTTTGTTTTTGTTGTACAAAATTGCTTTAGCTATTCGAGGTCTCCTGTGTCTCCATATGAATTTCAGCATCATTTTTTTCTAGATCTGAGAAGAATGTCTTTGGTATTTTGATTGGTATCACGTTGAATCTATAAATTGCTTTTGGGAGAATGGACATTTTGATGATACTGATTCTTCCAAACCATGAGCATAGAATATTTTTCCATTTTTTGGTATCCTCTTCTATTTCTTTCTTTAAGGTTTTGTAATTTTCATCCTAGAGACCTTTAACGTCCTTGGGTAAGGTTATTCCAAGGTATTTGATTGTTTTTGTAGCTACTATGAATGGGATTGATCTTAGAAGTTCTTCCTCAGCCATGGCACTGCCTGAGTATACATAGGCTGTTGATTTTTGTGCATTGATTTTATATCCTGCTACTTTGCCAAACTCTTCTAGGACTTCCAATAGTCTCTTAGTAGAGTTCTTTGGATCCCCAAAATTTAGAATCATATCGTCTGCAAAGAGGGATAGTTTTACTTCTTCCTTCCCAATTTGTATCCCTTTAATTTCTTTTTCTTGCCTGATGGCTCTGGCTAAAACTTACAGAACTATATTGAATAGCAGTGGTGAGAGTGGGCATCCCTGTCTGGTACCAAATCTCAGTGGAAATGCTTCCAACTTTTCCCCATTCAATAGGATGCTGGCCGTGGGTTTTTCATAAATTGCTTTGATTGTATTGAGGAATGGTCCTTCTATACCCAATTTGCTTAGAGTTTTCATTATGAAAGGGTGTTGGACCTCAATAGACATTTTTCAAAAGAGGAAATCCAAATGGCCAACAGACACATGAAAAAAATGTTCAGGATTTCTATCAATCAGGGAAATGCAAATCAAAACCACAATCAGGTTTCACCTCACCCCAGTTAGAATGGCTCACATACAGAAATCTACCAACAACAGATGCTGGCGAGGATGTGGGTGTCGCTCCCCCTCTTCGTGGAGGAACGACACAGGACCCTGTGTTGTTCTTTTGTCTGCTCAGCCCTCCCCGGGTTTGCTGCTGGTTCTTCCCGGGTTGGCTACCGTCCCTCCACCTCCGTGGAGGGGCGGGCCCCCTGCCACTTACCCCACTTCCGCAGGGGAGCGGCACACCGCTGGCCGGCTCTCTCAGGGGCTGCTCAGGTGTTCCTTCAGATAGATGTTCCTGGTGCATGTTGTCTCTCTCCTCCTTTATAGTCCTCTTCCACCAATCCCAACTCTGCTACCCACACGCCAAGTATGCTGCTCTCCTCCAATCAGGAGCAGGTCCTACAGTTTATTGGTTGAACTGGAGGCAGCTGTGTAGAAGCTGTTTCCTCCTCTCCCAGCGCCATATTGTGGGAGAGCAGATGCATAGAATAAGTCTTAAATCCAGTAACAGTTTAGTCCGAGTTGCTCCCAGTTGCTACCCACAGATCCCCCTTTCTTTTTATTTTTGGCGTTGATACGCGCCTGTCTTCGGTGCCCCGCGGCACACACTCTGCTCTGCTTGCTAGAGTTGCCCACAGGTGCTTACAAGCCCTATCGATCAGGCAAACCTTATCCGGGTCCTCTCTTCACCATGTTGTGAGGAGGTTTTTAGGCGCTGATGAGTGCCTGTGTTCGGTGCCCTGCAGCGCATGCTCTGCTCTGCTAGAACTGCCTGCAGGTGCTTACAAGCCCTAGCAATCAGGCAAACCGAATCCAAGCCCTCTCATTGCCGTCTAGTGGGGAGACTTATTGGTGTTGATAACGTGCCTGTCTTCGGTGACCTGCAGCCGCCCACAGGTGCGTATCATCTTACTAATCAGGCAGACTGAATTCAAGCTCTCTCATTGCCAAGTTGTGGGGAGGCCTTATTTTTCTCTATTTCTCTACCTCTGGGCATTCCTATTTCTCCTATTTTACTTCTATCTGCCACCATTCCTATTTCTCTCATTTTACTTCTAAACTTGTTTCTCTTATCCCTGCGGCAACCCGGTGCCCGCCCCGAGGCTGCTTCTCGGCGCCTCGCCCCGCGGCGGCTTCCCGGCTCTGAGCCACTTCCCGGCTTCGCACGCTCTCCGTGGTCTCCACGCCCTTTGCACCCGCACCACGGCCTTCACGCCAGCCCCGCATTCTCTCTATTAGCGCCCCGTGCGCTCTCCCCGTTTGTGCCCCGCGCGCTCTCTCTGCACGCGGCAGCTTCCCCGAATCACACAGCCTAGCTCACGTTTCCACCACTGGTATTCAGTCTAAGTTCCCTGGGCTAACCTGGCGAATTCAACCTAGCTCACGTCTGCGCCTTTCGGTTTGGCTTCCCATCTTTTGCTCCCCGGGCTAATCTGACGGATTCCAACCTGGCTTATGTGTCCGCCTCTAGTTTTAGCTTTTCGCCTTTTGTTCCCTGGGCTGACTTGAAGAATCCCAAGCTAGCTTACGTCTCCGCCTCAGCCTGCCCCCGCGGCTTCATCCTCCCTAACATATTTTTCTCTACCCAGTATGTTTCCTAACTTTTCTTCCAACAATATTCCCCTCTCATTTCTCCTGGCTTCTCCCCACATTCCGTATCCGAGTCTAAGTTTCTTCCAGCTTTCACTTTCGCTTTCAATCCTAAAGTCCAATCCTAACTTCTTTCCCACAGTCCGTATCCGAGTCTATGCCTAGGCTTTCAATAGCTTCTTCCGGCACCTTTTCCGTCTGGCTTTCCCTAGGCTCTTTGCTAGTCTCTCTCTCTGGTATTTTCCCACTTCTTCCCACCTAGGTTTCCTATCCGAGTCACGGCACCATTATGTCGCTCCCCCTCTTCGTGGAGGAACGACACAGGACCCTGCATTGTTCTTTTGTCTGCTCAGCCCTCCCCGGGTTTGCTGCTGGTTCTTCCTGGGTTGGCTACCGTCCCTCCACCTCCGTGGAGGGGCGGGCCCCCTGCCACTTACCCCACTTCCGTAGGGGAGCGGCACACCGCCGGCCGGCTCTCTCGGGGGCTGCACAGGTGTTCCTTCAGATAGATGTTCCTGGTGCATGTTGTCTCTCTCCTCCTTTATAGTCCTCTTCCACCAATCCCAACTCTGCTACCCACACGCCAAGTACGTTGCTCTCCTCCAATCAGGAGCAGGTCCTACAGTTTATTGGTTGAACTGGAGGCAGCTGTGTAGAAGCTGTTTCCTCCTCTCCCAGCGCCATATTGTGGGAGAGCAGATGCATAGAATAAGTCTTAATTCCAGTAACTTAGTCTAGTCCGAGTTGCTCCCAGTTGCTCCCCACAGTGGGGAAAAAGGGACACTCACCCACAGTTGGTGGGAATGCAAACTGGTTAAGCCACTATGGAAGTCAGTCTGGAGATTCCTCAGAAACCTTAATATAACCCTACCATTCAACCCATCCATCCCACTCCTTGGAATTTACCCAAAGGAACTGAAATTGGAAAGCAAAAAAGCTGTCTGCACCTTAATGTTTATTGCAGCTCAATTCACAATAGCTAAGACCTGGAACCAACCCAAATGCCCATCAACAATAGACTGGATAAAGAACTTATGGGACATGTACTCTGTAGAATACAATACAGCAGTCAAAAACAATGAAATCCAGTCGTTTGCAACAAAATGGAGGAATCTGGAAAGCATCACGCTGAGTGAAATAAGCCAGTCTCAAAGGGATAAATATCATATGTTCTCCCTGATCAGTAACAACTAACCGAGCACCTAAAAGGAAACCTGGTGAAGTGAAATGGACACTGTAAAAAACAGTGACTTGATCAGCCCTTGCCCTGACTGTTGATGAACAACTTAATACTTTATCCCTTTTAGTATTTTTTTTACTTAATAATATTGGTTGAACTCTGTAATTAATACGCAATTATTCTTAGGTGTTGAAATTTAACTGAAAAGTGATGTCTGTTAAATATAAGAGTGAGAATAAGGGAGTATATATACAATTTGGGACATGCTCAATTGGACTTGCCCCAAATGGTAGAATTAGAAATGTGCCAGGGGAATTCCAATACAATCCCATCAAGGTGGCATATACCAATGCCATCTCACTAGTCCAAGTGATCAATTTCAGTTCACAATTGATCATAATGGTAGGACTAAGAGTCAAAGGGATCACATAAACAAGACTAGTGTCTGCGAATAGTAACTGATAGAATAAAAAAGGGAGAGAACGATCCAACATGGGAAGTGGGATACACAGCAGACCCATAGAATGGCAGATGTCCTAAACAGCACTCTGGCCTCAGAATCAGCCCTTAAGGCATGCGGATCTGGCTGAAAAGCCCATGAGAATATTTCAGGCATGCAAAGCCAAGACACTGTGGCAAAAAAAGGACTAAATGAAAGATCTCTGCGAGTGAGATCCCAGTGGAAAGAACGGGTCATCTAAGAAGGAGGTACTTTTCTCTGAAGGGAGGAAAGAACTTCCACTTTGACTATGACCTTGTCTAAATATGATCAGAGTCGGTGAACCGAAAAGGCCTCCATAGCCTTGGCAGCTCATGACAAGAGCCTAGGGTGATTATTGATGCCATAAACAAGAGTGTCAAATTGTTAAGTCAGCAACAGGAGTCACTGTGCACTTATTCCTCATGTAGGATCTCTGTCCTAAATGTGCTGTACATTGTGATTTAATGCTATAACTAGTACTCAAACAGTATTTTACACTTTGTATTTCTGTGTGGAGCAAACTGTTGAAAGCTTTACTTATTATATGCCAAATTGAACTTCTGCATACAAAGAGAATTGAAAATGAATCTTGATGTGAATGGAATGGGAGAGGGATCGGCAGATGTGAGGGATGTGGGTGGGAGGGATGTTATGGAGGGGGAATGCCATTGTAATCCATAATCTGTACTTTGGAAATTTATATTCATTAAATAAAAGTTAAAAACTTAAAACCTAATATAGTTGAAACTCGGAAAAAAGTTGTATTTGAAAAGTCAGAGACAAAAGTCTCCCATCTACTGGTTCACATTCCAAATGCCCACAACATTCTGGACTGAGCCAGTAGCCTGGAACTCCATGTAGGTCTCCCATGTGGTTGGCAAGGATCCAAGTATTTGAGGCATCGTCTGTTGCTTTTCAGGGTACCCATTAGCAAGAGGCTGAAACTGGAAATACAGCACAGATTCAAACCCAGGCACTCAGTTATGTAATGCATCATAATTGCTGTGTGGAATGCCCCTCCTGCCCCCAGGGATAACTTTTATAAACAGCAGTCCTGATTTTCAAAGTAAATTAGGATGACCCATTTTGAATGGGCAAATACAGAAAAATGTGAGTGGACAGGTCTTGGAAAACATTTGAGAGAATCTAAAACGTCTTGTCCTTGAGACTTAAAGCTTAGAAAGTGAGTCATAAAGGGAAGAGTAGATCAGAAGTACCCAGTTCAGGTCCTTGTTTTTTTGGGAGGAGTCCTGAAGAATGTAATTGCAGTCTGAGATCATGTTGATCCTCTTAGAGATAATCTGTTTATCTCTCAGTATAAATTTATACATGTTTTTTTTTTTTAACTTTTATTTAATGAATATAAATTTCCAAAGTACAGCTTATGGGTTACAATGGCTTCCCCTCCATAACGTCCCTCCCACCCACAACCCTCCCCTCTCCCACTCCCTCTCCCCTTCCATTCACATCAAGATTCATTTTCAATTCTCTTTATCTACAGAAGATCAGTTTAGCATACATTAAGTAAAGATTTCAACAGTTTGCTCCCACACAGAAACATAAAGTGAAAAATAATAGATGATTTTTTAAATGATGATGAAATCAGATCAGACCTATTGTCATGTTTAATCCCAGTGAGAGTCAAGTTGGGAATTGATAATTTCTTCTTCTTTATTTTTTTTTTTACAGAAGATCAGTTTAGTATACATTAAGTAAAGCTTTCAACAGTTTGCACCCCCATAGAAATACAGAGTGAAATATACTGTTTGAGTACTCGTTATAGCATTAAGTCTCAATGTACAGCACGCTAAGGACAGAGATCCTACATGAGGAGTAAGTGCACAGTGACTCCTGTTGTTGACTTTACCAATTGACACTCCTGTTTATTGCTCAGTAATCTCCCCATGCTCCAGTCATGAGTTTCCAAGGCTATGGAAGCCCCTTGAGTTCTCCAACTCTTATCTTGTTTAGACAAGTTCATAGTCAAAGTGGAGGTTCTCTCCTCCCTTCAGAGAAAGGTACCTCCTTCTTTGAAGACCTGTTCTTTCCACTGGGATCTCACTCACAGAGATCTTTCATTTAGTTTTTTTTTTTTTTTTTTTTTTTTTTGCCTGAGTGTTTTGGCTTTCCATGCCTGAAATACTCTCATGGGCTTTTCAGCCAGATCGAAATGCCTTTAGGGCTGATTCTGAGGCCAGAGTGCTGTTTAGGACATCCGCCATTCTATGAGTCTGCTGAGTATCTCGCTTCCCATGTTGGATCACTCTCCCCTTTATTTATTCTATCGGTTAGTATTAGCAGGTACTAGACTTGTTTATGTGATCCCTTTGGTTCTTAGTCCTTTCATTATGATCAATTGTGAACTGAAATTGATCACTTGGACTAGTGAGATGGCATTGGTACATGCCACCTTGATGGGATTGAATTGGAGTCCCCTGGTATGTTTCTAACTCTACCATTTGCGGCAAGTCAGCCTGAGCATGTCCCAAATTGTACATCTCTTCCCTCTCTTTTCCCACTCTTATGTTTAACAGGGATCACATTTCAGTTAAATTTCAACACTTAAGAATAACTGTGTATTAATTACAGAATTAAACCGGTCATATTCAGCATATGTATGCACAATACACATACTTAGTTCTGATTAAATGTGTGAAAGAACATAAAACTCTGTCACAAACAGTCAATATACTTTTTTGTAGAGTGAGAGACAGAGAAAATTTTTTTTACCTGCTTGTTCACTCCCCAAATGGCTACAACAACCAGGTTAATCCAAGCTGAAGTCAGGAGTCCAGAACGCCATCCAATTTTCTTACATGGGTGGCAGGGGCCCAAACACTTGGGCCATCTTCCATTGCTTTCCCAGGTGCATTAGCAGGGAATTGGATCAGAGGTAGAGCAGCTAGAAGTTAAATTGACACTATGATATGGAATGCTGATATCACAAGCAGCAGGTTAATCCACTGTCCCACAATGCTTGCCACAACAATCCATATACTTAATCATTCAGTAATTCTGTGAGGCACCTGCTATATTTATTATATAGATGAAGATCTATATAATTGAAGGTTAGACCGATTAAGTCATTCACTCAAAGGCAAACAGTTGGTAGGTGACAGACCCAGAATGCAAATCCATGTCTCAATTTAGTCATTCACTCAAAGGCAAACAGTTGGTAGGTGACAGACCCAGAATGCAAACTCATGTCTCACTGACTCCAAAGACCAGGGTTGTTACTCCCTAATCTAATCTAAAGCCATGCTCTAGATCCATCTCTTTAGCTCCAGACCCATATACCCATATGCCTTATCTTCTGATAAATTCCAACTCATCTCTCAAGATTGTTCTAATGCACTGAGACATCCTCCCTTGTCCATCAGTTAGAGTGAATATTGCTATTCTTCTAGTCATTATTATACATATTCTTTACATTACGATCTTCTGTCTACATGTTTATCCTGGATAGTATAATTTATATGACCTTTGTGTGAGTGTATAATAATTTTTAAATACTATCACTGCATAGCATCTTGATATATAATATACAGTCTCTAGTATTCTAACTATATGCACTTCTGTTATTTTTCTTGTTTATATGATTGTTTGCATTTTTTTTATTTTGACTAAATAGATTGTAAACTCTGTGAGGTTAAGAATGTGTTTTGTATGGTATGAATTGCAGTGTTTCCAAATGCTTAAAACAGTACTTAGCTTATGGTAGGCTGTAAAGAAATATCTGTTGGGTCAGTACTGTGGTGTAGTAGGTTAAGCTAGCATCCAATTAGTGCTAGCATCCCACAAGGATTCTATTTCAAATACTGGCTGTTCACTTCTGATCCAGCTCCCTGCTTACGAACCTGGGGAAAGCAGTAGAGGATGGCCCAAGTCCTTGGGTCCCTGCACTTATGTGGGAGACCTGGAGGAAACTTCTGGTTCCTGGCCTTGGCCTGTTCAAGCCCTGGTCATTGTGGCCATTTGGAGAGTGAATCAGCAGGGCTGGCATCATGGCTTACTAGGCTAATCCTCCGCCTGTGGCGCTAGCACCCCGGGTTCTAGTCCCGATCAGGGTGCCAGATTCTGTCCCGGTTGCTCCTCTTCCAATCCAGCTCTCTGCTGTGGTCCGGGAGTGCAATGGAGGATGGCCCAGGTCCTTGGGCCCTGCACCCTCATGGGAGACCAGAAGGAGGCACCTGGCTCCTGGCTTCGGATCAGCACAGCGTGCCGGCCACAATGCACTGGCCGTAGCAGCCACTTGGGGGGTGAACCAATGGAAGGAAGACCTTTCTCTCTGTTTCTCTATCTCTCACAGTCTAACTCTGCCTGTCAAAAAATGGTTCAGAGAGTGATTCAGCAGATGGAAAATTTATCTCTTTCTCTCCTTCTCTGTAATGCTCCTTTTTAAGTAAATAAATAAAATCTTTTTTTGAAAAAGAACTAGTAAATGAATGAATTAAATCAATAAAATGTAATTGTAAAAAAATTCATTATAGTACTCTAATGATATATATTCTCTTTTAAAAATTTTATTTAAGGTATACAAACTTCATTCACTTCATATATAAAAATTTAGGAACATACTGATTCTTCCCTACCCTCCCTGCTACCCCCACTCCCACCTGTCTTCCTTATCCATCTCCTATTCCTGTTATTTACAAAAATATATTTTAGTTAACTTTGTAATCATGAGATTAATCCTACATTAAGTATAGAGTTCACAAATAGTATGAAGAAAAAAAAAAACACTGTTTCTCAACAGTCAAGAAAAGGGCTGTTCAAAAATCATAGCATCTCAAAGTGTCAGTTTCACATCTATAGATTACTGTTTAGGTTCTCTATTAATTACCAAAATTCAAGGAGAATCTATGGCATTTGTTTTTGGGGACTGGTGTATTTCATTAAGTATAATTGTTTCTAGTTGTATAGATTTTGTTCCAAATGGCAGGATTTCATTTGTTTTTACCATTGTTTAGTATTCCATAGTGTATATCTACCATATTTTCTTTATCCAGTCATCAGTTGATGGACATTTGGGTTGAATACATATCTTAGCCATTAAGAACTGAGCTACAAAATCATGGGGGTACCTGTCACTCTTTCATATGCTAACTTCTTTTGTCTTGGGTAATTTCCCAGGAGTGGGATAGCTGGGTCATATGGTAGGTCTATATTCAGATTTCTGAGGTATTTCCTACTGTCTTCATATTGGCTACATTAGTTTGTATTCCCACCAGCAGTGGAATTAGGGTACCTTTAATGTTTTCACCAGCATTCATTGTTTGTTGATGCTAACATTCTAACTAGGGTGAAGTGAAGCCTCATTTGCATTTTGGTTTTGCGTTTTTCTGCTAGTGATGCAGAGCATTTTCCATGTTTGTTGGCCATTTGAATTTACTGTTTTGAAAATACCTGATCAAGTCCTTTTCCCATTTATTAATGGGATTGTTTGTTTTCTTCTTATTGAGTTTAATGAGCTCGCTATACATTTTGGATATTAGTCATTTATCAGTTTGCAAATATTTTCTCCCATGCTGTCAGTTACCTTTTAACTTTGCTTAGTGTTTCTTTTGCAGTGCAGAAGCTTCTCAATTTGATGTAATACCATTTGTCAATTTTGGCTTTGATTTCCTGTGCTTCTGGAGTCTTTCTCAAGAAGTCTTTGCCTATGCCAGTGTCTTAGAGGGTGTGCCCAATGTTCTCTAGTAATTTGATAGTATCCTATTGTAAATTTAGGTCTTTGCTCCATTTTGAATGGATTTTTGTATAAGGTGTAAGGAAGGGGTCTTGTTTCATATTTTCACATGTCGAGATAACAGTTTTCCCAGCACAATTCGATGAAAGGATGGTACTGGCTCCATGGATTGATTTTTAGCTCCTTTGTCAAAGATAAGTTGGTTGTAGATGCATAGATTGATTTCTGGAGTTTCTATTATGTTCCATTGGACCACATGTCTGTTTTTCTGCCAGTACCAGGCTGGTGTGATGATAATAATGTAGTATGTCTTGAAATCTGGTGCCTCTGGCTTTGTTTGTAATATAGGATTGATTTAGATGGTTAATATATCTTGTGTTTCCATATGAATTTCAGGATTGTTTCTTCTGGATCTGACAAGACTGTCCTTGGCATTTTTATTGGGATCAAACTGAATCTGTAAATTTCTTTTGGCAGTATAGACATGTTGCTGATATTGATTCTTCCAATCCATGAGCCTGGAAGATTTTTCCATTTCTTGTGTCTTCTTCTATTTCTTTCTTTAATGTTTTGTCATTTTCATCATAGAAATATTTGACATCATTGGTTCAGTTTATTCCCAGGTATTTAATTCTTTTTGTAGCTGTTATGGATGGGATTGATCTTAGAAGTTCTTTCTGAGCCTTGGGATTTTCTGGGTATACAAAGTCTATTGATTTTGTTTGTTAATTTTTTATCCTGGCACTTTTGTGAGCACTTAGACATAACTATGACTTAGGAGACATAAGAATATCCTCCACTTAATAAAATAAAATGAAGTAAATCTTTGAGAACATGTTTTACTTTTAACTATCTCTATGAGGACAGAAGTCTTGCATGGGAAGCTAGTGCAAGGTGACACCTGTTGTTAATTTAACAATTAACACTCTTATGTATGTCATCTATGATCACATACAAGGCTCTTGGCATGAGCTGCCTTGGCTATGGAAGCCTTTTGAATCCACAAACTCTTGTCATTATTTAGAGAAGGCCATAAGCCAATAGAAATTCTCTCCTCACTTCAGAGTAAATTACATCCTTCTTTGGTGACTACTTCATTCCACTTGGATCTCACCAACAAAGATCCTTCATGTAGGACACTTTTTGCCACAGTGTCTTGGCTTTCCAAGCTTGAAATGCTCTCATGGGCTTTTCAACCAGACCAGAATACCTTAAGGGCCGATTCTGAGGTCAGAGTGCTAATAAAGCTATTGTCATTCTTTGAGTCTGCTGTATGGACTGCTTCTATGTTGGAGCATTCATTGCTTTTTAATTGTATCTGTTTTTATTACCAAACACTTAGTATGAAGAAAAAAAATTCCTTGACAGTCAAGACAAAGGCTGTTCAAAGTCATTTCTTCTAAAAGTGTGAGTTTTCACTTCTACAGATTGCCTTTTAGGTGCTCTATTAGTTATTACAGGTCAGGGAGAACATATGATATTTTTACATTTGGGACTGGATTATTTCATTTTGTTGCAAATGACCAGATTTTTTTTCTTATGTTATATAGTATTCCAGGGTGTACATATCCCATAATTTCTTTATCCACTTTTCACTTGATGGGATTTTTGTTCGATTTCATATGTTAGCTATTATGAACTGAGCTTCAATAAACATGGGTGTGCAGATAATTCTTTTGTATGCTGATTTCATTTTCTTTGGTTAAATTCCCAGGAGTGGAATGGCTGGGTCATATGTTAGGTTTATATTCAGATTTCTGAGGTATCTCCATAATGTCTTCCATTGTGGCTTTGCCAGTTTACATTCCCCCTAGCAGTGGATGAGGGTACGATTTTCCCCACGTCCTTGCCAGCATTTGTTGTTTGTTGATTTCTGTATTAAGGCCAATCTAAATGGGGTGAGGTGAAACCTCATTGTGGTTTTGTTTTGCATTTCCCTAACAGCTAGTGATCTTGAGCATTATTCATGTGTCTGTTGGCCATTTGTATTTCCTCTTTTGAAAAAATGTCTAAATTCTTTTCCCATTTAATAACCAAGTAGTTTTGTTTTGTTGAGTTTATTTATCTCTTTATATATTCTGGTTATTAATACTTTATCATAATTTTAAAATAATTTCTCCCATTCTGTTGGTTTCCTCTTCACTTTGTTGAGTGTTTCTTTTGCAGTGCATAAGTGTCTCAATTTGATGTTATCTCATTTATCAATTTTGGCTTTGATTCCCTGTTTCTGGAGTCTTGGCCTATGCCAATATCTTGCACTGTTTTCCCAATATTCTCTAATAATTTGATGGTATTAAGTCATAGATATATGTATTTAATCCATTTTGAATGTATTTTCATGTAAGGTGTAAGGTAAGGGTCTTACTTCCTACTTCTGCATATGGAGATCTACTTTGCCCAGCACTATTTGTTGAAGAGACTGACCTTGCTCCAGGGATTGGTTTTAGCTCCTTTGTCAAATATCAGTTGGCTGTAGATGCTTGTATTGAAATCTGGCATTTCTGTTCTGTTCTGTTAGTCTATCCATCTGTTTTTGTACCAGTACCAGACTTTTTTGATTATAACTGTCTTCATACTATGTCTTGAAATCTGGTATTACAATGCTTCTGGCTTTCTTTTTGTTGTATAAGATTGGCTTATCTATTGGAGTCTCTTGTGCTTCAAAATGATTTTCTGCATCTTTTTTCTATATCTGGTCAGAATATTCCTGGTATTTTCATTGATATTGCAATGAATCTATAAATTGCTTTCAGTAGTGGTTATTTTGATGGTATTGAATCTTCCAACTCATGAACATGGAAGATATTTCCATTTTTTTGTTACCTTCTTCTATTTCTTTTTTTTTTATTTATTTTTTATTTTTTTATTTTTGACAGGCAGAGTGGACAGTGAGAGAGAGAGACAGAGAGAAAGGTCTTCCTTTGCCGTTGGTTCACCCTCCAATGGCCGCCGCGGCCGGCGCGCTGTGGCCGGCGCACCGCGCTGATCCGATGGCAGGAGCCAGGAGCCAGGTGCTTTTCCTGGTCTCCCATGGGGTGCAGGGCCCAAGCACCTGGGCCATCCTCCACTGCACTCCCTGGCCACAGCAGAGGGCTGGCCTGGAAGAGGGGCAACCGGGACAGAATCCGGCGCCCCGACCGGGACTAGAACCCGGTGTGCCGGCGCCGCTAGGCGGAGGATTAGCCTATTGAGCCGCGGCGCCGGCCTTCTTTTTTTAATGTTTTGTAATTCTCATCATAGAGATCTTTGACATAATTGGTTAAATTTATCCCTACGTATTTGATTTTTTTGGTAGCTATTGTGAATGGGTTTGATCTTAGAAGTTCTTTCTCAGCTGTGACATTGTCTGTGTATACAAAGGCTTTTGATTTTTGTGTGTTAATTTTGTATCCTTCTAATTTACCAAACTTTTCTATGAGTTCCAATAGTCTTGGTGGAATCTTTTGGATCCCCTATTTATAGAATCCTGTCATCTGCAAATAGGGATAGTTGAATTCCTCCTTCTGATATGTATCCCTTTGATTTCTTTTTCTTGCCTAATGCCTCTGGCTAAAACTTCCAGGACTATATTGAATAGTAATGGTGAGAGTGGACATCCTTGTTTGGTCCCGGATCTCAGTGGGAATTCTTCTAACTTTTTCCCATTCAGCAGGAGACAGGCAGTGGGTTTGTCATAAATTGTCTTGAATGTGTTGAGGAATGTTCCTTCTATACCCAATTTGTTTAGAGTTTTCACCATGTAAGATTGTATTTTAGCAAATGCTTTCTCTGTGTCTAGTGAGATAGTCATATGGTGGTGTTCTTCATTTTGTTAATGTGATGTTATTACATTGATTTATTTGTGAATGTTGAAACATCCCTGCATACTATGGGTAAATACCACTTGATCCAGGTGAATGATCTTTCTGATGTGTTGATGGATTTGATTGGCTAGTAGTTTGTTAAAGATTTTTTGAATCTATGTTCATCAGAGAAATTGGTCTGTAGTTTTCTTTCTCCATTGTCTCCCTTTCAGGTTTAGGAATTAGGGGGATGCTGGATTCATAGAAGGACTCTTGGCTACTCCCTCCCTTTCAATTGTTTTGAATAGCTTGAAAAGAACTGGAGTCGGTTCTTTAAATGTCTGTTATAATTCAGTCATGAAGCCATCTTGTCCTCGGCTTTTCTTTGTTGGAAGGGGATCTTTATTACGTTATTACTGATTCACTTTCTTTCTTTGCTATGGGTCTATTTAGGTTTTCTGTGGATTCATGGCTCGATTTATGTACATTGTATGTGTACAGGTATCTATCCATTTCTTTTAGGTTTGCTGGTTTGTTGGCAAACAGCTCTTTGTAGTAATTTCTGATGATTCTTATTTCTGTGATGTCTGTTGTTGCATTTCTGTTTTCATCTCTAACTTTATTGATTTGGGTTTTCTTCCTCCTTTTTTGGTGTGTTGGGACAATAGTGTGTCAATTTTGTTTATTTTTTCAAAAACCAGCTCTTCGTTTTGCTGATCTTTTGTATTGATTTTTGTTTTGATTTTGTTTATTTCTACTCTAATTTCAACTATTTCTTTTATGTATTCTACTATTGTTGGGCTTGGCTTGAGGTTGTTTCTCTAGGTCCTGGAGAAACATTGATAGCACATTTATTTGGTGCCTTTCAAATTTCTTGACATAGGCACTAATTGCTATAAACTTAACACTGCTTTTGCTGTGTCCCATAAGTTTTAATATGTTGTATTATCATCTTCATTTGTTTCCAGAAAATTTTTTATTTCTCTTTTGATTTCTTCAGTGATGCACTGTTCATTCATGACCATTTTGTTTGTTCAGTCTCCAAATGCTTACATATGTTCTAGAGATTCCTGAGTTGTTGATTTCGAGCTTCATTCCATTTTGGTCAAAGAAGATGCATGGTATGGTTTCTAATATTTTGAATTTGCTGAGATTTGCTTTATGGCCTAGCATGTGGTCATTCCTGGAGAAAGTTCCATGCACTGGTGAAAATAATGAATATTCTACTTCTATAGCATGCAGTGTTCCTTAGATATTTGTTAGGTCCATTTGGTCTATAGTATCAATTACTTCTGTTATTTCCTTGCTCATTTTCTGTCTGGTTGTTCTGTTCATTGTTAAAAGTGGGGCATTAAAGTTCCCCATTGGTATTGTATTTGAGTCTATGTCTCCACATAGATCCATTATCATTTATTTTAAATAGCCTTGTGCCCTGTAATTAAGTACATATATGGTTAAAATAGTCAATTCTTCCTATTAAGTTGATCCCTTAATCATTAGATAGTTCCTTTCTTTGTGTCTTTTAATTGTTTTTATGTTAATGATATTAAGATGGCTACATCAGCACATTTTTGGTTTCTGTTAGCATGAATATCTTTTCCATCCTTTCACTTTCAATCTGGGAGTATCTTTCTTGGTGAGATATGTTTCTTGTAGGCAGCAAATAGATGGGTTTTGTTTTTCAGTCCATCCAGCCTGTCTGTGTTTTTTAACTGGAGAGTTGAGGCCATTTACATTCAAGGTGACTATTGATCACTAATGACTTTGCCCTGCCATTTTTCCATAAATATTGCTATTTTTTTAAATTTTGGATTTCCTCAGAGATTTTCCATAAATATTGCTTTTTTAAATTTTGGATTTTACTTGGAGGTTTTGGGCCTTTACCTTTTTCCTCATGATGACCATGTTTCTGTGTTTTGTGTACAGCACATCATTAAGCCTCTTTTGCAGGGTTGGCTGGGTGGTGACAAATACTTTTTTTTTTTTTTTTTGACAGGCAGAGTTAGACAGTGAGAGAGAGACAGAGAGAAAGGTCTTCCTTTTTCCATTGGTTCACCCCCGCCCCGGGTGGCTGCTACAGCTGGCGCATTGCACCGTGCTGATCCGAAGCCAGGTGCCAGGTGCTTCTTCCTGGTCTCCCATGCAGGTGCAGGGCCCAAGGACCTGGGCCATCCTCCATTGCACTCCCCGACCACAGCAGAGAGCTGGACTGGAAGAAGAGCACTCGGGACAGAATCCAGCGCCCCGACCGGGACTAGAACCCAGGGTGTTAGCGCCGCAGGTGGAGGATTAGCCTAGTGAGCCATGGCACCGGCTGACAAATACTTTCAATTTCTGTCTGTTATTGAAGGTCTTTATTTCACCTTCACTTCTAGATGAGAACTTTGGAGGGTTCAGTATTCTTGGCTGACAGTTTTTATTCTTCAGACTTCAGACTCTGCTAGGGTGTAGGGTTTATGATGAGAAGTCAGCTTTGAAATTGTTTGGAGATCCTCTGACAGTAATCTGGCTTTTCTCTCTTGCACATTTTAGAATCTTTTATTTATATTTTACTATGGAGAGTTTGACTACAGTGTGTCATGGGTTAGATCTTTTCTGGTCATTTCTATTGCAATTTCTGTGTGCTTTCTGTACTTAGATATCTCTTTCTTTCTCCAAATTAGGGGTGTTTTCTGTTATCATATCACTAAATAGGTCATCTAATCCTTTCTCTCTTTCCATGACATTAGGAACTCCTAAGATCTGTATGTTGGGTCATTTGATAGTATCTTGTAGATCTCCATCAGTGTTTTTGTTTTCCAGTCTCTTCTTGGTTTTGGTCTGACTGTAAAATTTCCAGAGATTTGTCTTCTAGTTCGGATATTCTTTCTTCTGCCTCACCAACTCTGTTGTTAAGACTTTCCACTGCATTTTCATTTGATCTATTTAAATCTTCATTTCTAGTATTTCATTTTGATTTCTCTGTAAGATCTCAATCCCATAGAAACGAATTTTCATTCATATCATATATGTTTTTCTTTAGTTCATGAATTTACTTCTGATTGCTTCTGAGTAATCCAATTATTATTTTTTTAATTGCAATTCTGCATTTCCTCAGTCTCTTCATCTTCACATTCTAATGTTGAAATATTGTAGTACTCTTTGGGTGGCTCATAGTGTCTTCCTTCTACTTGTATTTTGAATTTTTGCCTTTATTTCAGCATTTTCAGAATTTTTTTATCTAATTGTTTTGATCTGTGTATCTGTGGCTTATTGGGATGTCTATAGTTTCAGTGAATTCCAGGAGCTGTGTTCTGGGGGTGGGCAGGATGCTCTGTTCAGTGTTCCAGGGTGGAATGATTAGGTGTGGTAAGACCCCAGTTGAGCATGGCATCTCTCCTCTGGTTAACTGGATTGAAGTAATGGGCACCTCTGTTGGTACAACCAGCTCTTCTCTTCCTAGCTGAGGAATGCCCAAGGTTTAGTCCCTAGAGCGCTCAGCACTCATCTGTACCTTTTTATGAACAGCACATTTTATCTGTGGAATCTTTCCTGTGAGCGTGGTTCCCTCTGCT
The DNA here is from genome assembly GCF_964237555.1 of Oryctolagus cuniculus. Lineage (NCBI taxonomy): Eukaryota > Metazoa > Chordata > Mammalia > Lagomorpha > Leporidae > Oryctolagus > Oryctolagus cuniculus. The sequence continues at coordinate 15,056,958 of NC_091439.1, forward strand.
ATGAGCCGCTATTGGCAACCAAGGAGCTCTGAGAGTACGAAGAAGCAGTCTTTGGTTGCCCAGAACCTAGCTATGCTCTGCTTCCTCTTATGGAGTCACTGTTTTCTCAGACTTGGCTCCCAAGGCTCCCTGGGTCCAGGTTGTAGCTGGGCCTTGGGCAATACATGTGAGTAGCTCCACAACCTCAGAGCTCATTGATAACCTGAGAAGGGTCACTGCAATGGGATCTGTGCTCACACTGAGGATTACACAGATCCTCCCTGGATCTTCTCATGTATTCAGAGTTCCCTCAGTTTCAGCACACAAAGCTCCTGCAATTATAGGGTGCAGAGCATCTGCTCTCCCCTGTTGTCTGTCACATCCCCAGAGAGGCAGAGATGTTATGTCTCCATAGCCAGTTGCCTGCGAGTGATATACCTAGGTGGTTTGAGTCCGAGAGAATATAAACCAGGCTATCAACTTTTACTTGGTTATAAAATTTGTTATTATCATAACCTTTTTTATTCCATCATTGGCACGATGTTTTGTTTGCTAAATGTGCTAGATAGCTGCTTTGTTGATATGGTTATAATTGTTTTTGCCTACTTTCAAAATCCTAGTGGGACAGGCCTTTAATGCATAAATAGTGCTTCCGGGACTTCCTATGTGAAGGGCTGCTGTTGAGGGGATTCTTGATAGACTTTTTGCTCTGGAAACAGCACAGCAAATCACTGGATAATTGTCAGCACTATGGCAGTCCCTCCACTGGGAGACTTTCATAATAACATTGCTTGGCTGCCACTTCAGATATTATTGCTGTGGACAGTGTCTGCTACCATGTCACTCTAAGGTGATTCATTGTTTCATATGAGATGCTCTTAGTTTAGATTTTTTTGGAAATACTCAAGCTGCATCGAATTATTTTACCAGTTACATATCAGAAGACTACAGAGATTGCTCTATTTAATTATCAGTATAATTTATACCATTCAAAATGTCCTTTACATTTGGAAAGAAATTATTTGAATAATATTGCTGAATAAATAAATTGGAATAATCTTAGAAAATCTGAGTTTTAAAGTTACCTTAGTAGTATCTGAAGCATAGGTCAATGGTCTTTAATATTTTGAAGTTTTAGTAAACCTTTTAGAATCGAATAAAAAATGAGTTTCTTCCTATAATCTAACAGGAAAGGCATAAAGCCTATTCATGGACCCCATAACATAGGTGACCTTTACAAAACAGTTTTATTATATGAATGTGTTAGATCCAACATATACATTCATATAGTAATTGTTTTTCATTTATTCAGCATTGTGTTCTTTAATTTGTTAGTAGTTACTATATACTGGGCCCAGTCTCCTTCTTGGGATGTGATCTCAGAGCACATAGACAGTGAGAAATGCAAATAATTAATATGTTTTAGGTACTGTGTGAACATAGATCAAGGCCATTTAACTCAAAGTGTTGTGTCTAGGGTTTGGGGTTGAATAGTGCCAGTAAAGTGAGTACTGGATAGTAAAGAACAGTTGTATTTTGTCAAGTAGACTGGGAGGCTTTGAGATACAGGGAAGGACAATATAATGGTCTCAGTTATATAGAAAATGTAGGGCATTAGGGAATAGTTAGGAGAACAGTAGCAATAAATGAAGCTGATGATAGATTTCCAATTAAGAATGTTCTTAAAGACCATGCTGAGGAGTTTATACTATATACTTCATTTAATAGGGATGGGTAACTTTATATCCATTGGATCATTGACATGAATTGATATGTATGTTAGAAAAATTACTGACCTAACTCTGAATCTTGTGGCGTGGGGAGAGGATGACAAAATGAAGGGAGAACAATTAGTATGCTTTTTCCATAACCTAGTGCATGGTGGCTGATGACCATGATGATGAGGTAGGGATGGAGGAAATGAAAGCAGATAATATTTTGTCTTTGATCAGATTCAGTGATAAGGATATGGGAGAAGTCAGGAAAGATTTCTAGGTCTTTGCCCTGGGCAAATTGGCCTTGGTTGAGAAATACGGAATTTAAAGTGTCTTCAGCTGGAATAGTGAGGAGGCAAGGAAAGTGGGTTGAGACATTTTTAAACACTTTGTGCTTGAAGTGCCTATGAGAAATCTTTGAAATGTCTTGGAGGCAATTTGGTGTATGGGTTCAGAATTCAGAAGGAAGATTGGGCCATGGAGAAAAATGTGGGGGCCGGCGCTGTGGCTCAACAGGCTAAACCTCCGCCTTACGGTGCCGGCCCACCGGGTTTTAGTCCTGGTCAGGGTGCCAGATTCTGTCCTGGTTGCCCCTCTTCCAGGTCAGCTCTCTGCTGTGGCCAGGGAATGCAGTGGAGGATGGCCCAAGGGCTTGGGCCCTGCACCCCATGGGAGACCAGGAGAAGCACCTGACTCCTGCCATTGGATCAGTGCAGTGCGCCGGCCGCGGCGGCCATTGGAGGGTGAACCAATGGCAAAAGAAGACCTTTCTGTCTCTCTCACTGTCCACTCTGCCTGTCAAAAATAAAAAAAATTTTAAAAATTTAAAAAAAATTGTGGGGATTTGTCAGTGATCACTAAATTCCTTTCTACTTTAACACACCTGAGGAAAAATCTGAAATTCTCCCACCCATAAAATTTGCTCAATTTGGCAAGGATTCTCATCCTGTCTCTAAGAAAGCTTTCTTCCCAGGTGACTTCCTGGATCTTTTACATCATACAATTTGCTGATCATCACCACATTGACTATATACATAGATAGGTATAGATAGAGATAAAGATAGAGATAGAGATGTAGATACACGCATACACATCTATCTATATATGTATATTTATATCTATCTATCTCTCTATTATGGAGTACTACTCAGCTGTAAAAAAGAATGAAATCTTATTTTTGCATCAAAATGGAGGCAACTGGAAACAATTATACATAGGGAAATAAGCCAGTCTCAAAAAGAAATATACCATATGATCCCACTGATCTGTGGTACTAACAGAGTATCAAAAAATGCAATGGATATTAGTGAAACTGACATTTTGAGATTCGATGACTGTTTATAGCCCTGTCTCTACTGTTGAGGAAGAGTGTTTTTTTCCCTTTCTATTTGTTGAACTCTTTTTTTAATTTTAATTTTTTTTTTTGACAGGCAGAGTGGACAGTGATAGAGAGAGAGAGACAGAGAGACAGGTCTTCCTTTACCATTGGTTCACCCTCCAATGGCCGCCGCAGCGGGCGCACTGTGGCCAGCGCATCGCGCTGATCCGAAGGCAGGAGCCAGGTGCTTCTCCTGGTCTCCCACGGGGTGCAGGGCCCAAGCACTTGGGCCATCCTCCACTGCACTCCCGGGCCATAGCAGAGAGCTGGCCTGGAAGAGGGGCAGCCGGGACAGAATCTGGCGCCCTGACCGGGACTAGATCCCGGGGTGCTGGCGCCGCAGGCGGAGGATTAGCCTATTGAGCCGAGGCACCGGCTATTTGTTGAATTCTTTTCTCAGTAAACTTACGAGTATCAAATAAACTCAAAGTAGATCATTGTAAAAATTAAAAGAAAGAATAAGAAAGGAAGGATGTTAGAAGTTGAGTGCATGGGCGGGAGGGAGGTTAGGGTAGGAATATCACTATGTTTATATATGGTGAAGTTGGCCAAGAATGTGCACTTAAAGTCTCTATACGCAACAATTAAAGACAGAATCATTGAGTACATGTAGTAATAAAATTAATCATTCCGACCTGATCAGAATGTGGGGGCAATAGCAGGAGACCCAGAAAAGAGGCCTGAAAAAGAACAAGAGGAACCATACACAGGGAGATACATCCTTTAGTTGTGCTTGACTGGGGTGTCAGTAATTCATTAGTTGGTGTGGAAATGAATCAAAAAATTTGCTTAATGTTACTGTATTTGTGCCTTGCATATTTGTATGTGTGTGCCCGCGTGTGTGTATGCACAGTTATTATACTTAGAAAACTTCATTGTTATTCATTGTGTATGGTTTTAGTCATTTTTAACAGTTTTCCTTTTTTGTTTTTATAAGGTATTTGAATAAAGATTTTTTGGATACTGTCACATATAAGTGTTTAGACAAGGTTAGAACAATAGATTTGGTGACATTATGTTTATAAGTGTAGCATAGCATTTTTGGAAAATTAAATAAATTAGAAAAATAATTGCTGAAACTTGACACAAGCTAAAGTCTTCAATATATACAGATCCCTTACAAACATTTTAGGAACATATTATAATGATAACATAAAAAGTAGATAGAAGACATGAACTAGTACTTCACAGTTGGAAAAAACACCAATGGCTAGTAAATGTGAAGAGGCTAGTCATACTAGTAATCAAAGAAATTAAGTCCTACTAGTGGGTAGTGGAATCCTCCAAATAAGCACACAGTTCATTTTTTAAAGAATAAAAAAAGTGGGCGTGTGGCACACTGGGATAAACCACCACTTAGGATGTGCAAATCCCATATCAGAGTACCAAATATACTGCTTCCAATCCAGCTCCCTGCCAATGTACTGGGGAGACACCAGATTATGGCCCAGGTGTTTGAGTTTTTGCCACTCACATGAGAGACCTGGATAGAGTTCCTGGCTCCAGACTTTGACCTAGCTGTTGTGGGGATCTGAGATGTGAACCAGCAGAATGTAGATCTGTCTCTTCTCGGTCTCTCCCTGTGATTGTCACTTTGCCTTTCAAACAAACGAACAAACGCAAAAGACAGACTGAAAATGTATCCTGGAAAAATTTATTAAATGTTAGTGTGTGATAGGTATGATATATTTGCTCATTAAATTAAGGAATTAGAAAATTATAATCATTAGTTCACAGTAATTCCTTATATTTCAATATTTTGTTATAAATATTGGTATATTTTTCTGACAAATATACAGTGTCCAATACCATTGTTCTCTTAGTAAATTTCCAAGAAATACACTCCAGTATGGACTTCTCTGCTCATCTTCTCAGGATACAATGAAAACCTAGTGTGGCCTTTGATTATAGGTAAAAGTAGCCTAGTGGCAGATTTTAGCAGAAAGATGCTCAGAGTATTGGGTTGAGGTTTGGGTAACTAAGCTCAGATATATGAAAGCATAATGAATTTTGGGTAGGTCCCAGGACTCCAGTCAAGTGTTACTCAGAAAGAATCTGATGCAGTTCTTGAATCCGGGGTACCCCTGCTTCCATGAATGCTGCCCTCGAAAAATGGTTATTGCTGTCACAGTTACTCTATAATAAAAATAGATTTTCCACTGTTCTGCTTTTGAAAGCATCATTAGTTTTTATTCATTAGTGTTTGGGGTTGGTGCAGATAGTGGGTGGAGTTTTGTCACATGTCTGCAACCCAGCTACAGAAGAGAGTATGTCATGAGCATCTGACTTTTGGCTTCAAATTGTGGGAAGTGGGTTCTACTTCCTACCGAGACACATTTGTGGAGAAATGCTTCAAAACTGCAACCAATTCATTATTTTTTTAAAAAGGGACAAAAGTCTACTGAACAAAAGACTGCTTAAAATACACACAGGAGAATATTACTAAATATTTAAATATATTAACCAACATTTAAAATTTGCCATTACATGGAAAGAGGAGAAGAGGAAAGTAGTGGAATTTTATTTATTTATTATTCCATGAAGGAAAATTAAAATATTTCATTAATATTGATAAGTTAGAAATGTATATTTAATAAGGATAGCATTTAAAAATTTGGGAAGTATCACTAAATGATAATACATTCTTTAAAGTATCACACAAAAGAGAAGCTAACATGACAGGTACAAGAACAATCATAAATATAATAAATATATTAGGAAAGAAGCAAAAAACAGATAAAATGGGTAAACATTAAATTAAATTAAATTAAGATAAATTTAGAATATAATTAAAAATTTTGGTTCTGGAGAGTCTGTATTCTGATTTCAAAACCAATTCTGCAATGTACTAACTATGGGGCCTTGGCAAAATTATTTCCAAGTTTTTTTCTTCAATTTTTTTGCTTATAAAAATCATGCAAAGCACACCATTGGAGAGTTGAGTCAGAGGAAAATTCATGAAGTTAACTGTATTACTTAAAAAATGAAAATAGATTAATTATGTTTTTAATTTTAAAAGTCAAGAACAGGAAAATAAACCTATAATTAACAATAAAGAATTAATAAATATAGAAAAATTAATAAATCAGTAAATGTGTAAAAATAATTGAATTACTAAATAAAATTGTTTAGATAAGAGGGGAAAGACCTGAAATAGATGAAATTTTAGAACTCTGACTTTTTGAAGATCATCATGGTGGAATGCAGAAAATGCAAGTAAACTACTAAGACAACAGATGCTGTTGTGTTGAAGGAGTTTCTTTTCTTTAAGATCCAAAGAAGTTTTAGAAACTAACCAGGAAGCCTGAAATAGCATGATGTAAATTAGGTAAAGTAGAATAATGTACAACTTTCAAAGGAAAGAAAGAACAAGGATTTGACCCAGCATGGCCTGTTTACCCAACAGTTATCCATTACAGACTCCTGTCTTACTAAAATTTTGATTGTGTTCTGGATGATTGAACTATATATTGTAGAAATCTGAACACCAACTTAGGAAGCATTTGTGCAGATAGCCATCATCAGAATATCTTATATAGGAATTATGAATAGCTGATTATAACTAATAATGATGCTCTCTGAAATTGAGATTATGTCACTGAACAAAGTATATATTTAACCAAGAAAGTCAACATTGATAAATTACAGCCATAATCCAAGAAATTGGGTGAAATAGATGAAAGAGGCAAAATCAAATTAAATATAACAAGCTTCACTGTTTGTATTACCATTTTATAGGCTTTGTTTCATGGATCCAATTTGAGAGCAGTTATAAACATGTATCGTGCAATGATCCACCGAGTTAGATATCGACTTGGGCTTTGGAGAACACGGCAGGTTATAAACCTTGCAGAGCTAGAAGAATGGATGGACAGAAAAAAATGTAAGTGATGTAGTTGTTTCTGTTTTGGTTTTAGGTTTGGAATGAATTTAACATTGAAATTTTATGTATAACTATGCCTAGAAACCAAAGGTAGACCATGTTTTCTATTGCTGTAAACTATGCTTTAAATGGCATTTGTATATTTGGATTTTGTATTAGGAGCCTCTGCCTATAAGCAACAGAATACTCATTCTGTCAAAGTAAAAAGGAAATTTATATGGAGAATATTGGGCAGATAGTTGAAGAATCAGCTTTTAGACAGAATGTAAATCAGTGCTGCTCCTGACAACTGAGGAGTGGGAAATAAGCTCAATCTTTTGTAGCCTGTGAGGGTAGAGAAGCCCATATCTGGTAAAAGCTTTTGTTCCTTTGCTTTAACTTAATTTTCAGAGGACAGCAACTGATTGGTTTAGCTTGAGTCACCTGGCTGACACTTTTTTTTTAAACTTTCATTTAATAAGTATAAATTTTGAAAGTACAACTTTTAGATTATAGCGTTTTTTACCCGCATAACTACCCTCCCACCCACAAACCATCCCATCTCCTACTCCCTCTCGCATCCCATTCTTCATCAAGATTCATTTTTAATTATCTTTACATACAGAAGATCAACTTAGTGTATACTAAGCAGTACTGTTTGAGTACTAGTTTTACTGTTAGTTCGCATAGTACAACACATTAAGGACAGAGATCCTACATGGGGAGTAAGTGTGCAGTGACACCCGTTTAAATGGGAGATAGAAACCTTGTTTGAGAGTTAAACAGAGGCTTTCCATTGCACAGGCACAGCTCCCCATAGGAAAATTAAATATTGATACCAGAAGACCACTTAGTGGACACTGAGCAGAGAAAATATCATGTTGCTTATGAGTTTTGGGATTTTATCCCTAGAACAAGTTCTCAACTTTCAGGGTTTCTGATTTCTTTTTATAATTAATGAATTAATTATTTCTTCGGATTAGGATAGATAGATTAGGATAGATAGGATACTAGTTTCCTCAGTAACAAAAATGATGTAAGTAAATTATAGTCAATTGGCATTATCATCCTATTGCTTTATAAGTTTAAAGTACTACATTTTGGGTAGTTCAGCCAGCTCTAAAATGTTTATTTCACACTTATGGCAAAGTTCCATGAAGACAGGGGTATGGACATGATCGAATATCCACTATTTAGTAAGTGCCTGGTTTATCAGAAGGACTGCCAATATTTCATTATAGAATAGTTTTTGGTAAGTTCATTAGTTATGATAATTTTATATGTAAAAAGATATTTATAGATAACTAGTGCTCTTTGAGTTAGAATTATCCTTTTCTGTAACTAGAAATTGAGGGAGGAATAAATCAGAAAGAGAGAGACAGAGAAAGAGAAAGACAGGGATGATTCTAAATAGATTGGAGGGCTAAGCTAGATCAGTTCAGCTAGCCCAATGGCCTGGTTTCCAGAAGAAAAAATCAGGGATAAAGTGTTGGAGAGATGGAAAAACAGGTAGAACAATAGAGAAAAATCAAGTAAGAGACCTTTGCAGTGAAAGTAAAGACCCTTCTGTTTAGAAGCTGCAGGGACTCCTTTTTATTTAGAAAAATTTAAGAAAAAGATCGAGTACATGCTAGAGAAATCACTTCCATATGCAAATTTTAACTTTTGCTCATAAACTCTGTAACCCCTACAACAAAATTCAGTAGCATATTTTTAATACTGTTGCATTAGTTTTATATTTCATAACCTGATATGAATAAGAATTTACAATATTATTTATTAAAATGTGTAGTAGGATCATACAGTTATCACTTTGAGCACCTTTTCTTTTCCTCTTACTTTATTTTTTAGCTAAGGATTTTTCAAATACCATATATATATATATTTTTTTTTTTGACAGGCAGAGTGAGAGAGAGAGACAGAGAGAAAGGTCTTCCTTTGCCGTTGGTTCACCCTCCAATGGCTGCCGTTGCCAGCGCACTGTGCTGATCCGAAGCCAGGAACCAGATGCTTCTCCTGGTCTCCCATGCGGGTGCAGGGTCCAAGCACTTGGGCCATCCTCCACTGCACTCCCTGGCCACAGCAGAGAGCTGGCCTGGAAGAGGGGCAACCGGGACAGAATCCGGCGCCCCGACCCGGACTAGAACCCGGTGTGCCGGTGCCACAGGTGGAGGATTAGCCTATTGAGCCGTGGTGCTGGCTCTATACTATATGCTTTCCAACATGCCCCTGCTATTTTGTTCAGTTAAATACTCTGTCACTAAATTCATTTTTAACCTTATAGAATCTTATTTTCCCTAGTTTTACTTTCTTTCTGTGATTTAACATCTTTACTTTGTAACTGCATATGTTAGTATTTTTTTGCATCTTAAAATAACCTCTCAGTATAGAAAAAAAAAAAAAAAACAGAAATCCGATGTGGTTTCTTTTCCAACCAACACCTGGTGGTGTTTAGCTGGGAAGAAACTTGAGTAGAAGTCTTAAAAACAGTGAGAGACCGCCTGGTGGATATAGGGGGGAAGAATGATCTAGGCGGAGACAGCAGCCATCACAGAGGCCTTAAATTGGAGGAAGTGGCATGACTAGTATTGCTGGAATGGAGTTTGTGAGTGAGAACAGAACAAAGTGAGATTGGAGAGAAATGCGGAGTGCAAGATATATCAGGCTTCGCAGAACATTGTATTCTACCTTGTGAAAGGCGGAAAGCCATCGGGTGACTGTGAAAAAGGATAACGTTGCAGTATAGGTTGAGGACATCACACTGGTACTTTTGTTGTGATTAGACTGACATGAGGCAAGATAGACTAAAAGCGTTCAGTTAGGACAGATAGTTCTGGGTCTAGTGTAGGATTTGAACCATAGAATATATTTAGTCAATTGAAATTTAAAAGAATTGCCTATCAGTGAATCAATTTATACTATAAGTTAAAGTAACTCTAGGGTCCATAGAATTTGCAAGTTCTTATTTGTCCTCATGTTCCTTAGATGTTATTGCAATAATTAAATGGAAAAAAAAGAAGGGAGATTGAAGAAGGGAGGGAGGAACTGAGGGGAGTATGGTTATACTCTTAGAATTGTATCTGTGAAATATCTGAATCAATTTTCTTTATATTAAACATTTTAAAAAAGAAAAATTTCCATCCTTCCCATGTGCTGATTGAGTGATATTTGGCAGATATCTATGTACTTTTTAAAGCATTTCTCAATGATCTGAAAATCTCATTAATATTTATGGTTAATGTTTACGTTAACTTTAATGATCAACAGAATATTGATTATGCTAGTATGTTGCTGAAGGTTTGCTTGGTAGGGCATGATATACATATTAAGGGCATTGATATCTATTAATATTGTTGCAATGTTGTAATGTTAATAAGTCCATAAAATCTGATTTAAAATTGATTGGCAGAAGGAAAACATAATAAAGTGTGTATAGTTGACACTTGAAATACCAGGATTTATAGGCACTGACCCATGTTGAAAATCTTTGTATACAATTTAATGCACCTAATTTTAAGTACCAATAGCCTACTGTGGACCAGAAGCCTTACAGATAACATTAACAGCTGATAAACATATTTCATATGTTTTATTTATTATATATGGAGAAAATGCTTAAAAATGGAGAGATCATTTTTTCCTGTGGTACCCAATTTACTGAAGAGATGAACTGTTCAGAGGAGATAAGAAGCATTATACATGTTTTTTGAAACATCAAGTATTTATTACTTTCCTGTGTGAGGAGTTCTCTTGGGTAAACAAATAATACATGAGATATAGTTTATTTTTATATGGAAATTTTTTATGTGCTAGAAAATAATAAAGCAAAATGTTAGAATTAGAATTTTTCAATAACTTAGGTTTTTTAAAAATTTTTCCCAGAGAAACATTTTATTTAAGGAATATAAACTTCATGCTTTTCATAATTCCTTCCCACCCTACCTACCCTCCCACCCATCTTCCGCTTCCGTCTTCTATTCTCTTTTTTAGTTTTTACTAAGACCTATTTTCAATTAACTTTAAACATACAGTTAACTCTGTACTAAGTAACGAGTTAAACAAATTGTATGAAATAAAAAAAAAAATCTATTCTTCAACAGTGAAGACAAAGTCTGTTCAAAGACAGTGCATCTCAAAGTGTTAATTTCACGTCCATAGATTACCTTTTAGATGTTCTATTAGTTATCACAGATCAAGGAGAACATGTGGTATTTGTCCTTTTGGGACTGGCTTATTTCACTAAATATGATGTTTTCTAGTTTTATCCATTTTGTTGCAAACTACCGGATTTCATATTTTTTATTGCTGTGTAGCATTCCATGGTGTTTATATCCCATAATTTCTTTATCCAGTCTTCAGTTGACAGGGATTTGGCTTGATTCCATATATTAGCTATTGTGAATTGAGCAGTAATAGACATGGGGGTGCAGATAACTCCTTCATGTGCTGATTTCATTTTCTCTGTGTAAATTCCCAGGTGTGGGATGGCTGGGCCATATTGTAGGTCTATATTCAGATTTCTGAAGTATCTCTTACAGTCTTCCACAGTTTACATTCCCACCAACAGTGGATTAGGGTTTGTTTATATTTTCTATATAAACAGAATATATATACATTCCCACCAACAGTGGATTAGGGTTTGTTTATATTTTCTATGTCTTCATTGCTCAATTTAGGTAGGTTGCATGTGTCCAAGAGTCTATCCGTTTTTTCTAGGTTTCCCAATCTATCTGTGTACAGCTCTTTATAGTAATTTCTGATTATTCTTTTTGCTTCCCTGATGTCTGTGTTCCATTTCCTTCTTCATCTCTAATTTTATTGACTTGGGTTTTCTCAATCCTTTTCTGGTATGTTGGGCTAATGTTGTGCCAATTATCTTTATTTTTTTAAAACCAGCTCTTTGTTTTGCTAATTTTTTGTATTTTTTGTTGTATTGTTGTTTCAGTTTTGTGATTTCTTCTCTAATTTCTTTTCTTTTCTTTTCTTTTTTTTTTCTTTTGACAGGCAGAGTGGACAATGAGAGAGATAGAGACAGAGAGAAAGGTCTTCCATTTGCCATTGGTTCACCCTCCAATGGCCGCCGCGGCTGGCGTGCTGTGGCCGGCGCATCGCGCTGATCCGAAGCCAGGAGCCAGGTGCTTCTCCTGGTCTCCCATGCGGGTGCAGGGCCCAAAGCCTTGGGCTATCCTCCACTGCACTCCCTCGCCACAGCAGAGAGCTGGCCTGGAAGAGAGGCAACCGGGACAGAATCTGGCACCCCAACCGGGACTACAACCTGGTGTGCCGGCGCCGCAAGGCGGAGGATTAGCCTATTGAGCCACAGAGCCGGCCTTCTTCTCTAATTTCAATTATCTCCTTTTTTCCTACTAGTTTTGGGCGTGATTTACTGCTGTTTTCTAGATCTTTGAGATGCATTGATAACTCATCTATTTGGTGCCTTTCCAATTTCTTGATATAGCCACCAATTGCTATAAACTTTCATCTTAACAGTTTTTACTGTATTCCATAAGTTTTGATATGTGGTATTATCATCTTCATTTCCTTCCAGAAATATTTTATTTCTTCAGTCACCCACTGTTCATTCAGGAGTATGTTGTTCAGTCTCCATGTGCTTACATATGTTCTAGAGATTCTTGAGTTGTTGATTTCCAGCTTCATTCCATTGTGGTCAGAGGCTATCTAGTTCATCTGTAAGTATTTTAAAATTATTGAAAATCTCAAAAAAAAGCACTGCTAATAAGTAGACTCATGCCACTCAAACTCATATTGTTCAAAGATCAGTTGTATTCTGTTTTTTTTTCAAGGAGAAATATATTTATTTCAACATAAAAGTCAAAAGTGACATTCTTTATTCTTAGGATGGGTTTTTCCACACTAGGAGCATGACACAGGATTTTAACATCCACTAATATATTTGGGAATTGTTCACAGGAAGTAATGTTAGTGGAATGGAAACATGAGACAAGGAAGGGATGGAAGTTGAAAAAAAAAAAGAGTGCATTATGAAACAAGTTGTGGTGTCAACAACTGGATCTTAATTCCTCTAGAGAACTCAAAAAAACAGTATAGCCAACTTCCCTCAAGTGCTGGTTTTTATGTACAAACTCTCCCCAGTCATTGGTTGAGGCTACTGCAATGGAAGTATTAATTCCCTGAGACCTCTTGCTTGCTACACAGGTGGGCAGAGTGAAGTTCTGCAGCAGATGGAGCTCTTAGGCAATGAAATACAGATGCTGGCCATAGAAAATTATATCAGCAGGCACAGAAATTTAAGGAACAAGTAGATATGAATGGGATAGGAAAAGTAACTGCTCTAGTTTGCTGATTTGACAAGAGAAAAAAATTCATAGATATACTTAATATGTGCTATGAATTTATTTTATAGCTGTGTTTCAGGATCTGGAATAGGTACTCATATTTATGTTACCACTTGTATTTGTTGATTTGGCATTACCATCTCCTTCAAAAAAGTGCATGAATGATTTGAAAATTGAAATCTATGTGGTTGATACAACTTCTTTTAGAAACCACCATGGTTCCTTTGTGATTGGGACCTCATATTGAACAACTACATGTGTACTTAAGCAGTCCCTGTCATCTTGTAAATACTGACTTTTACTAATCCAACATACTGTAGAGTGGAGACTCAGTATTACCCTTGAGGGAAGAAAATGCAACATGATCATAGAGAATTAGATTTACAAAATATGTGTTGATTCCTTTGGTCATTCTTCAACTTCTGTCTAACGTAAAGTAACATTAGACAGATGACAGGAGACAGTTGGCTCCAGTGAGTGATTTCCTGTGGTAGTCTGTCGCTCCCCCTTCTTCGTGGAGGAACGACACTAAACCCTGCCTAGGCTTCATATCCGAGTCACGGCACCGTTATGTCGCTCCCCCTCTTCATGGAGGAACGACACTAAACCCTGCCTAGGCTTCATATCCGAGTCACGGCACCATTATGTCGCTCCCCATCTTCGTGGAGGAACGACACAGGACCCTGCGCTGTTCTTTTGTCTGCTCGGCCCTCCCCGGGTTTGCTGCTGGTTCTTCCCGGGTTGGCTACCGACCCTTCCACCTCTGTGGAAGGGCGGTTCCCCCTGCCACATTCCCCACTTCCGCAGGGGAGCGGCACACTGTCGGCCGGCTCTCTCGGGGGCTGCTCAGGTGTTCCCTCAGATGTTCCTGGTGCATGTTGTCTCTCTCCTCCTTTATAGTCCTCTTCCACCAATCCCAACTCTGCTACCCACACGCCAAGTACGCTGCTCTCCTCCAATCAGGAGCAGGTCCTACAGTTTATTGGTTGAACTGGAGGCAGCTGTGTAGAAGCTGTTTCCCTTCTCAGCGCCATATTGTGGGAGAGCAGATGCATAGAATAAGTCTTAATTCCAGTAATTTAGTCTAGTCCGAGTCACTCCCTGTTACTCCCCACAGTAGTCTTTTTTTTTTTTTTTTTTTTTTTTTTTTTTCAGGCAGAGTTAGAGAGAGAGAGAGAGAGAGAGAGAGAGAGAGAGAGAAAGGTCTTCCTTTTCCTTTGGTTCACCCCGTAAGTGGCCGCTACAGAGTGAAACCAGGAGCCATGTGCTTCCTGCAGGTCTCCCATGCGCGTGCAGGGCCCAAACACTTGCCTCCCAGGCCACAGCAGAGAGCTGGACTGGAAGAGGGGCAACTGGGACAGAATCTGGTGCCCCAACCGGGACTAGAACCCGGGGTGCCGGCGCCACAGAGGGAGGATTAGCCAAGTGAGCCGCAGCGCCGGCCTGTGGTAGTCTTGAGAGAGGAGTGGCAAAATACCTTAAATTAGGAAATAGAAATCCATAAAATCAATGAGAGGAGTAGACATTGCTCTGCATTAGGGGATGAATGGGAAGTAGAACAAGCGGTCCAAAATGGAATCATCAAGGCCGGCGCCACAGCTCACTAGGCTAATCCAAAATGGAATCATCAATCCAAAAAGTTGTATGTGAGTAGAGTCCAGAAATAAATTAATGAAAATGAGTAGCTGATAAGAAATAAATACTTAAAGGAGTCAGCAGGAGTCAGGCCACCAGAAATCCTGATATTAAAACCATGTCTTGGGACATGCTTTCAGCATTGATATATGTAGAGTCTGTGGAGAATTATCATGAAAGCAAAATAGAGGAACCCAGGGTTCGCCTAAGGGAGTAAAATCCAAATTTCCTTATGGTGGAATAGGAAGTATGGGGGGAGGGGAAGCACTTCTTTCTGACTTTTACCTTCTGGTTGCCATGATGCTAAGGGAGCATTCATGGGCATAGCCTCATGGAAACATATTGGTAGAAATAACAACCTGGAGTAAGAGTTTGTTCAAATCCAGTGAACCTTTAGGTGAAGTATACTTAATACATCATTTATAAATAAAATGTGTTTTATTTTACTTTTAGACTATGAAACAATGTTTGCTAAGAGAGAAGATTGGCAAGGACTAGATCGAAATGAACTCCTTAAGTACTTCAATGACTGTGGTCATTTCCCAACCCAGGCACAAATTGATGATACTTGGGACCTGGTCCACAGAAGTGAGTATTTTCTCATTTTTTTTCCCTCCATTCCTTTATAGTTCTATCTTTCTTCCCTTTCTACTTTTTTCCTTACTTCACTTAATTAGGTTAAATATGTTATGTAAGTCATTTTCTTCAAATTTCTTGGTATTTGGTCTTAATATATATCAAGAAAGATATTTAAAAGGTGAGTTAAAAGAAGTTAAGGCGCCGTGGTTCAGTAGGCTAATCCTCCGCCTGCAGTGCCAGCATACCGGGTTCTAGTCCCGGTCGGGGCGCTGGGTTCTGTCCCGGTTGCCCCTCTTCCAGTCCAGCTCTCTGCTGCGGCCCGGGAGTGCAGTGGAGGATGGCCTAAGTCCTTGGGCCCTGCACCCCACCTGGCTCCTGCCTTTGGATCAGCATGTTGTGCTGGCCGTGGCGGCCATTGGAAGGTGAACCAATGGCAAAGGAAGACCTTTCTCTCTGTTTCTCTCTCTCACTGTCCACTCTGCCTGTCAAAAAAAAAAAAAAAAAAGTTAAGACAATAAAATTTTTGTATAACTGAGTATATTTTTAAGCAATTAAATATTTTAAATATGCTAAATAACTGTCTCCTGGGTTATATTGGGTACTGAAAACGTAATTAAAATTGAATGTATAAACATTGTAATCTATCTTAATACAACAGTTTTACAGTTAGAAAATCAATTTCTTTAAGAAAAGCAAGTAAATGAAAAGGTAGTATTGTCTGAGAATATGTATAATATAAATGGACATTTTTCTCTTTTCTGAAGATAAGTAAGAGGATGGAAATATCACTAAGGGAATCTCAATCAATTTTCCTTAAATCCTTAAGATACTGCTAAGTTTTCATTATTTAATTTCTTTTTTTTAAAGATTTATTAATTTACTTGAAAGTCAGAGTTAAAAAGAGAAGGAGAGGCAGGCAGGAAGAGAGAGAGAGAGAGATCTTCCATCTGCTGGTTCACTCCCCAGATGGCCTCATCGGTCGGAGCTGTGCTGATCTGAAGCCAGTAGCCAGGAGCTTACTCTGGGTCTCCCACATGGGTGCACTGGCCCAAACACCTGGGCCATCTTCCACTGCCCTCCCAGGCCATAGCAGAGAGCATGATCAGAATTGGAGCAGCCGGGACTCGAACCAGCTCCCATATAGGATGCCAGCACTGCAGGCACTACACCACAGAGCCGGCCCCTCATTATTTAATTTCTAAGATTCATGGAAATGTGGTTAACAAAAAGATTGTTTATATTCAAGCTGTGTAATATGATGTTTTTATATATGTATATGCAGGTAATTTTAAATGTTTATGGGGAATGGTATTGGAAGACAGTTTTATTTGGTGCAAAAATTTTAACCTCTGTATACTCACACATTGTGTGACTGTTACCATGCTGAAATTAATCAGCATACCTACCCTATCTGTAGTTAAACTTTGTGTGTGTGTGTGTGTGTGTGTGTGTGTGTGTGATAATAACAGCAAATTTCAAGTAAACAATAAAGTATTATTAACTATGGTCACAATGCCCAGAGCTTATTCTACTTAACTGAAAATCTGTATGCCTTTATCAACATCTCCCCATTTCACCTGACACCCTACCTTTTTAAAACAATCATTCTATTCTGTTATTTTGAGTTCAGTTCTCTTAAATGCCACATATGAGATCATTTGTCTTTCTGACTTTGGCTTATTTCACTTAGCGTAAGGTCCTCTAGATTCTTCCATGTTTCCACAACTGGAAGGATTCCTTCTTTCTTTAGGCTGAACGATGTTTCTTTGTATATAAATATAACATTTGTTTATCTGTTCATTTGTTGATAGATTCTTAGTTTGGTTATTGTGAAGAATCCTGCAGCGGATATTGTAGGCAGGCAGGTATCTCTTTGATACACTGATTCTTTCTTTTCCTTTCCCTTCCTTTTCTCTTCCCTTCCCTCCCCTCACCTCTATTCTCCTCTCCTCTTCCATCTTTCTTTTCTTGATAGATTTGCTAGATCTTAGCGTAATTCTTTTCAATTTTTTTAAAAGTATTTATTTGAGAAGCAACAGGACAGAGCTCCTATCTACGACTTCCAGCCTCGATGTCCACAATGACTGGGACTGTGTCACCCCAAACCAGGAGCCTGGGACCTCAATCCAGGTCTTCCACGTGAACAGCTTCAGCATAACTACATGAGCCATCACTGCTGCTCTTAGACTGTGCATTAGCAGGAAGTTGGAGTTAGAAGCCAGAGTCAGTAATTGAACCTTGACCCTCAAATGTGGGATGTGGGCATCTTAACCAGAGACTTAACTGCTGGGTTCTACTCCTGCCCCTATTTTTAAATTTTTGAGGAACTCCCATGCTGTTTTCCATAATGGGTGAAGAATTTTTACCTCCATCATATAAGGATCCCCTTTGCTCTACATTCTTGCCAATAAGTATCTCTTGTATTTTTTGTAATAATGATCTGAAAAAGATTTAAGATGACATCTTATTGTGGTTTTGATTTTGATTTTCCTGATGGTTGATGATAGCATTTTTTCCATCAAACAGTTGCCTATTTTCATGTCTTCTTTGGAAATCTATCTGTGAAGATTCTTAGGCCATTTTAAAATTACTTTTTTTTTGCTATTAGTCATATGTATTTCCTTATGTTTTATGGATATTAACCCATTGCCAGATATATGGTTTGCAAATATTTTCTCCAATTCTGTTGATCGATTTTCTGTGCAGCTTTGCAGTTTGATATAATCACACTTTGTTTTGGTCTTGTTGATGACTTTTGGGATCATATTTTAAAAAAAATATTTCTAAGACCAATATCAAGGAGATTTCCCATGTGTTTTCTACTAGTATTTTTACATTTAAAACTTTACAGTTAGGTATTTATTTTTATAATATATAAAGCAAAGGTTCTAAATGCATTCTTTGTGTGTGGATAACCATTTACTGAAGAGACTATACATTCTGCATTGTGTATTCTTGGCACCTTTGTCATAGATTACTTGCCTAGATACACAGAGTTTTATTTATGAGATTTTTATTCTATTACATCTATCTGTTTTTTATGGTTATAGTTATATGGCTTTGGATATTGTAGCTTTGTAGTATAGTTTGAAACAGGAAGTGTGATGCTTCCAGCTTTGTTGTTCTTTCTCAGAATTAGTTTGGCTAGTTAGGATCTTTTGTGGTCCCCTATGAATTTTAGGGTTATTTTTACTAAATTCCTTTAGAATTTTGCAAGGGATTGCATCGACTCTGTAGGCCACTTTGGATATTATTATCATTTTAGTAATATTAATTCCTTTAAACTATGCAGACGGGGATGTCTTTTCATTTATTTGTGTCTTCAGTATCTCATCAGTGTCTTAGAGTGTTAAGTGTTGAGATGTTTTATCTCCTTAATTAAGTTTATTCCTAAGTATTTCAGTATTTTAAAGTCGTGGTAAATGGAATTGTGTTCTTAATTTCTTTTTAATATATTTGGTGGTAATGTAAAAACACAACTGATTGTTGTATATTTTGTTTTCTTTGTCTATACAAATTTTATGGCTTTCTGACATGTTAATCAGGAGGAAAAGATAATATATTTCAGGACCTTTTTTGAGATAGGAAAAGGGCTTTCTTACTAATAGGAAAGTGTGAGTAAATTCAAAACATTAAGATTAGATCTTTGTTGCATGTTTGAAGTTATCTTCTTTCATTATTAGTGCAAATTTATACAGTTTTTTAGCTGTAGACTTTGTTTTGTCACTTATATATCCATAGCATTTGGGCCAATTTTCTAGACTTTGGTAAATGTTTGTTCATCTACTGGCAGAAGCATATAAATCACTTAGCATTGCACTGATCATAGGTTGTTTACTTGACTTTTTATAATGCCAAATATATTGATGTTTATTTATAGAGAATTTGGAAAATACGATTTCTAAGAAATACAGATTGTTAAATCTGATACCTGTTTTCTAGTTTTTTTTTCTTGCATATGACATTATTTTCTATGAAAATTAGTATTTTCTACATTTGTTTGAACATTACTGTTTTGCTTCATAATATTAATGAGTTTTCAAGCTCTAAATCGCTTTTATTTTTGACTGAGTATTAATGCCCTGTGGATGTTTTATAGTGTATTTACTACTGTGAATTTGTTTCCATTTTTCTTTATGATAAATAATAAAATTTTGTAATTTACATGCAGCAGAATATAATCAAATATTTTAGAAAATTCTAGATTACCTTTAGTAATTTAAAATGTTTTTACTTTTTCAAGTTAACAGCTTCATAAGGACGCCTTCTTATTATTTTGGAGTATGGCATAATAGTTACTTAGATATAGGCATAGGTCTGGCATCACCTTGCCTGGGAGTAATTGAAAGCTCTACCTCTTACTAGTTGCCCATCTTAGGAAAAGCTACTTACCTTTCCTATGCATTTTCCTCAGCTATAAAATGAATAATTTTTAAGTCGCTGGACTGTTGTGAGGTTTCACTCATGTAAAATGAGACCCATTATAAATATTCAACAAATGTTTTTCACTATTATTCATAAATAATTCTAATGTACTTTTATATTGAAAATGTTTAAATATTAAGCCTGATTGTGTAATGACTCATTTGTATAGAGATTTTGTCATTAAATGTCATTTGTCATTAAATGTCATCCATTGGCATTTTCACACATTACATCTCTTGTGTGCTCAGGGAAGTGATATACTTATTTTACTGATGAGAGAACAGAGGCTTAGAAAGAGACTCGTCAGAGTTCATTGATAGTTCTGGTAGTTTAACCCTGGTCGTTTCAAGCCAAGGTCAATACTCTTTTCATTTTATTAGGAAGGTTTCAAAAATTGGTGTTAGGAAAACATAATTAAATGCATGATTAAAATATGATTGACAACAAGGACTGCCTTTTATGTATCATTCACAGTTTATCTTATAGTCTTGAAATACAGTAGGTTTTCTATAAATGTTTATATCTGTCAAAATTATGTTTAAAACAAGAATTTTCAAAAGTATACCTAGTTTAACTAAATTCTGTTTTCATTGTAGTACGTATGATCTGGATGCTTTCCTTTACAGAAAGAGCCCCTCCAATACGGTTTTAATGCTATATCTATATCATTAAGTGAAACTGCTCCATCCAGCTAAAAAATCTTTTGTTACATAGGAAACTTTCTTTTAAAATGGGAGAGATACTCTAAAATCATGGAAAGAAAGTAGAAAATTCAAGGGAAAAGGAACAAACTGAGTTTCTATTTGCTTCTGGTATATTATTCTATTTTTAAGAGAATCTGATTTTATGCATTTTAAATTGTCAGTAATCTTCATTCACACTGGCTTCTTTGATTGTGGATAATAGCTCCAGATGTGCAACCTACGCATTTTTTCATCCAGTAGGATATTTCACCTAATGCATATGTAGTTAATTCAATTGATTAACTTCAGTGTGTGATACCAGGTAGGTCAAATTTTTAAAACTGAGTGTCTTCATTTATTTTTAGCTTCCTTTTTTTCAATCTTTATTCTTATCACTATGGTAACAAAAAATTTGTGGCTGAGGACATGGTTTTTTTCTGAAAATTATCCTCTGGGAGAATAAAGCAACTTTGGGCTGTATAGGTAGACTGATGTTAAAAGCTACAAAATATGCACACATGAAAAACCTTTATGTGTTATTCATTTAAATCACATTAATTGAAAATAACAATAATAGAATAACATATCTGAATGTAGGGAAAATAATCATTGTTGTTCTACATTATTTATTCATACATATTAATATCATTATAAGTTTGAGCTTTGAAATTTTTCTAGTATTTTCCAACATATAATTAGAATTTATAGTTCATTTTCTGTAATTAAATTGATCAGAAAACTCAACAGTGAATGCAAGTCCATTGTTAGTGTGGAACCACAGATACAAATCTTAAAAACGTGGAAGCTACTTAAATGTTATTAAATCTGAAATATCCTATCATATGATATGAAATGAATTATTATAGGATAGGATAGGATATAATGGGAATTATTAGAACTTTTCTATTTGGATAAAAACTATAACTACATCCTAGGCCTCCTGTTCCTCAGAGCACAGCTTTATATACTTCAGGCAGACAACATGCATTTCTGCTGTTTTATGAAGTATGGATTTGTGAAATTAAATGGTGAATAATTTTTCACATGAAGAAATACTCTAACAAAATCTTAATTATGTAGAAAAGGGATTTAAAAGGACTATACAAGTAGCAAAGGATTCCAGGATATTAAGAGCTTAGCCAATTCTGATGGCAAAAGAATGTAAAAGTATCAGAGGTAACATGTTGTAAAAGCATTATTTTAAAAAACTTGTAAATTGAACATATTCTTATAAAACACTTTGAAAATACAAAATGGTGAAATGAAAGATACAGGCAATGTATGTTCCAGAATGAACTCAGGCTGTTGAAAAGGGCCCAAATGGATTTTAAGGAGCCAGTTCTCAGAAGATTTCCCAGAGCCGCCATTAACATTTTGCAGAATGTGTCTGGCAATTTTTCTTCTTTTTTATATTCTTTGCTCATGTAATAATTTGTTCACACTACACATATGTTGCTGCCATAAATCTCAGTCCATGGATTCACTGTTTTTCTGTAAGGACATATTTTTTATTTTTGGCTCATATCTACCAGAGATTTAATTCCAGGCAATTTGGGTTTTTAAAAATATTTATTCTTTATTTGGAAGGCAGAATAATTTAGGAAGGAAGGGAGGGAGGGAGGAAAGATAGGAGGGAGGAAGGAAGAGAAGAAAGGAGAGAGGGAAGGAAGGAAGGGAAAATATTGTGAATATTGGCCATCTGTTGGTGTACTCCCTAAATTATTGCAATGACCAGGGCAAGACCAGGGCAATATCAGTAACCTGAAACTCCACCCTTGATGCCAGTTGGGTAGCAGGGGCCCAGGTACTTGGATCACATTCATTGCGTTCTCAGACACATTAGCAGTGGGATGAACCAGGATTGGATTAGCCAGGATTTCTTTTGGTACTCAGATATGAAATGCAGGTGTCTCAAGAGGTGCCGTAACTCACCACTCCCAACACCATTCCCACAGTTTGGCATTTCACTCAATTTTTTTTGAGGTTGTTGGTAATGAAGGATGGAAAGTGATCAATCATGACTGTTACTCTGAACCCCATACAACTACTGATATGCTATCTCTATAGATTTGCCAGTTCAGGACATACAATTGCATAATGTGTAGCCTGTTTCAACTACCTTCTTTCACTTACTGATGTTTGTGAGGTTCATCCATGTTGTAGCATGTGTCACTACTTCATTTCTCCTTGTGCTAAATATACTCTATTGAATGGATGAGCCACATTTTGTTGATTCACCAGGTGATGGATATTAATTTGTTTATGCTTTTCTTATTAGTATGAATAATGATGTTATGACCATCCTATTATAGTTTCAATCTTTGTATACTTATAAGGATTGATGTTTAACATCTTCCCATGTGCTAAGTAGATCCTTGTATATCTTCTATAGAGAAATGAATTCAGAGATTTTGCATGTTGTTTTAATTGGGGGCTTTGCTGTCTTATTATTGAATTATTAGAGTTTATTATATTCTGAGTACAAATTGTTTATCAGATAAGACAAAGGCATATTCAAAAAGTCCAAAGAGAGCATGTATTATGAAAAACTATGTATTTCAAAATTTTCTGTACCAAAATAACCTTATCTTTTAATTCTATTTTTCACAATTATTTTGAAGTACTCTACTACAATTGCTAAAAGTTTCCCCAGTTCATGGAATACCTTTTATATTTATTAATTGTATGTTTCAATATCAAAAGTCTTTAATTTTTACGTTGTCAAACTCATCCATTTTTTTCTTTATTGAAGTAGGTATTTGGTGAAATATCTAAAATTTTTGCATATCACAATATAACAAAACTTTTCCTCATTTTTTTCCTAAGCTTTCTGGTTTTGTGATTTTTTTTTTAGTCTGTGGTCCATTTTCTTTTATCATATATGCATGTTTACATATAAAGTGTTATTTTTCTAAGCCAGCAAAGAGTTTGATCTTGCTTCTAAAATACAGCCTGACAAACCCTGTTATTTTATTGGTATCTCTAGTTCATCATATGTGGAACAATAATTGATATCATTGGAGTTATGTCTGTCATTTTGCTATTTGTTTTCTATTTGATTCAAATCTCCTTTGTCTCTGTTCCTCCATTACTTCCTTCTTTTGCATTTTGAACAAATATTTTTAGTGTGCTATTATAATTACAGTGTGATTTTGAAGTATATTTAACAAATTATTTTCCATGGTTGTTATAGGGATTGCAATATGCATCTTAATTTGTCATAATATTGTTCATATTAATGCTAACAAAACCAGTTCTAGTTAAACATAGCAACTTAGTTTCAATATAGCTCCATATTATCCCTCCTCCTTTGTATAATTATTATCTTAGGTATTGCATAAATAAAACATATTAAGTCAGCAGTATAGTTTATAATAATATTCTTACATAATCATACATTTAAAAATGAATTAAGAGACGACATGTAGAAAATTTATTTTATAGAGATATGAACATGTTACCATTTCCTTTACTGTTCATTATTTCTCTGGATATGAATTACCATCTGATGTTTTTCTATCATCAGTTCTTCTAACATTGAATTATTTTCTCCTATTTAAGTCTGGAGCTGCCTTTAAAATTAGCTTTGCTGGATATAGAATTATTGGTTGGTAATCTTATATTTCAGTCAGTACTTTGAATATATCCTTCTATTTTCTTCTGACTGCTTTTGATTCTGTTGAAATGTCAGCCATTAATCTTATCTTTGTTCATCTGTGTATAAGGAGGCCCTTTTTTTTTTTTTTTTCTTTCTGCTTTAGAGATCACCTCTTTGTCTCTAAGCATGTTGGCTACAGCATGTTTGGCTGTGCAACGCTTTGTGGTTGTACATCATAATGGGGTTTATTGAACTTCATGGATATATAGATTAATGTTTTTCATCAATTTGTCAATTTTTCAACCAAGTATTTTCCCACATCTTTTTCTGCCTTCCCTGTCGTTGTAACTTGTATTACACTTATATTGGTATGCAGAAAATTGTTATACAGTTCTCTGAGGCTGTTTGTTAATTTTTTATCTTTATTTTGTTATCAAATTGGATAATACCTTTTGATCTATTTTTTTTTTTGACAGGCAGAGTGGACAGTGAGAGAGAGAGAGACAGAGAGAAAGGTCTTCCTTTGCCATTGGTTCACCCTCCAATGGCCGCCGCGGCCAGCGCGCTGCGGCCAGCGCACCGCGCTGATCCGATGGCAGGAGCCAGGAGCCAGGTGCTTTACCTGGTCTCCCATGGGGTGCAGGGCCCAAGCACCTGGGCCATCCTCCACTGCACTCCCTGGCCACAGCAGAGAGCTGGCCTGGAAGAGGGGCAACCGGGAAAGAATCCGGCGCCCCGACCGGGACTAGAACCCGGTGTGCCGGCGCCGCTAGGCGGAGGATTAGCCTAGTGAGCCGCGGCGCCGGCCACCTTTTGATCTATTTTTAAATTCAATATTTATTCCTTCTGTATTCACAAATCTATGTCCACATACATTTTGTGACTTTTCATTGTACTTTCATATCTAGAATACATGTAGATTCTATTTCTCTTGACAATCTCTTTTTTTAGTAATTTTCATGAATTCCTTATATATAGTTTATTTGAACATATTTATAGTTGGGTATTGGAAGGCAGTTCTCAGAGTATACTTCAGTTTCTGTTGACTACTTTGTTTCCTGAGAATGTATCATGATTTCTGATCCCTTCCATGTCTTATGTTTTTGTTGTCACTGAATATTGGGCATTTTAAATACCATATTGTTACAAATATATGTTGTTCTGTCACCTCAAGTTCCCATGAGTTTCTATGTATTTATTTATTTGAAAGGCAGAGTGATAAAGAGAAGAAGGGGGTGGAGAGACAATGTGTGTGTGTGTGTGTGTGTGTGTGAGAGAGAAAGAGAGAGAGAGAGAGAAACCATTTATATATTAACTTGCCTTGACTTAATATGTGGGATCTGCTCTGTCTGCCCTATTGTTCAGCTATTCCTTTATCTACTAAATTGTTGTTTAAAATATTATGTTTTAGAATGACTTTTCTCTCTAATGTTTATCTTAGTATCTATATAATAGTGGTCAGCCAGTGAGTGAGTGGAGAATTTACTAAAATATCCAGAGCTCTTAAGTTTCTGCCCTGCACCTATGGATCTGTATGTATGGGGAGAGCACATTTAGTGTAGCCATTTTTTAAAAGGTTTATTTGTTTATTTGAAAGGAAGGTCACAAACACACACACACACACACACACACACACTGAGAGAGAGAGAGAGAAAGAGAGAGGGAGAGAGAGACCTCATCCACTAATTCACTTCCTCCAAGCCCGTGACAACTGGGACTAGTCAGGCTGAAGCTAGAAGGCTGGTTCTCCATCTGAATCTCCCAAGTGGATAGTGGGTACCCAAGCCCTTGGGTCATCATCTGCTACCTTCCCAGGCACGTTGCCAGGAAGCTGGATCAGAAGTGGAGTAGCTAGAATTCATACTGGCACTCTGATGTAGGATGAAGGCATGGCAAATGGTGCTTAACCCACCCCTGAAGTCATTTATTTTTGTTTCACCTCATGCTTTTGTGCTTTTCCTTATTATTATGGTTTTCCAGTGAGCTTGGGATGTGAGTAGAGGTTGTTACACTTTTCAATGGCTTTTTTTAATTTTAAGAATTATTTTTGTTAAAAACTTAATAAAATTTATGTAGTTGTACTTTATTTGAGAGGCAGAGAGAGCAAGAGAGAGACAAACACAGAGAGTGTACTCGTTTGCTGCTTCACTTCCCAAATGCTGGGACAGGCTTAGGAGCTGAGGACTCAATCCAGTTCTACCAAGTGGGATGAGCCCAATTACTTGAACCATCATTGTTGCCTCCCAGAGTTTTGTATTAGCTGGAGTCAGGACTCTGAGCCAAATATTAAACCTGGGCACTCTGATATGGAAGGCAGGCATCTTAACTGCTAGGCTATATGCCCATTCCCTATTCCTATTCAGTTTATGGCAGGCCTCTGGACACTCCGCATTGGTCCCAGTCAGATTACATCTCATAGATGCTGAGCTGCAGCTTCCCCCTTTATTTCTTACCAAACTTGTTACATATGTACTGTCAATGGGAATGACTGAGATTTTCTTCCCCTCTTTGAATCAATTTAGCTTCATATGATGGCTGATTGATTGTGAGAAAATAATAATACAGATTTTATGCATATTTATATTGGTTCAGATTTTTCATATTGTTGTTATGATTCAGATTAATATCATCTAGAGCCTGCAGCTCTATCTTTGCTCACTAGAGAACAGAATGCTGAAAGTATCTCCACACAGAGAAAAATGAGAATTCTTAGCATAAAATCAATTATCAGAAATTAGGCATTAAGATGATTTAGACCTGTGGTTAGTGTTAGGAGATTCTGGCACCTATCCTAATGACTAAGCAATCAGAATATTTCTTCATTGTTGTCACCTCCATTTCAGCAATAGAATGAGCCCTCCTGAATTGTCCTGCCAGGAAGTTCTTCAGCAGGATTTGGGGTATTTGTTTTATGCAACATTAGATCACTTGAGAAGTATTTGATGTTTATTCAACATGTCTGAAGGGTCTAATGCCAGGATCCCATGAGTTTACAGACTACTTTTACTCCAAAGATCTATAAATGCTGGCAGTGTCTACAGCCTTTGTGAATTCTATTCTATTCTTTCCTAGTGAACAAAGATAGAGCTTTCTGTCCCTAAGTGCTACTAAACTGAATGATGATAGCAGTATGAAGACCAGAACCAATACCATATTCCTCTTCTCTGGTATTTAGTAGCTTTTTTCTAATGTTTTCAGTTACATGAGAAGTAAAACCATGCTCTCTTTTCTGGTTGATCATTTCAAGGATAAGTGAAAGTGCTAAGAACATAATAGATGGCTACTGTTATTGGTGGATGTAATACAGAAACTTTTTTTTGATGAAATTGTAATCAGTAAATATACTCAACAAACAACTTTTGAGCATTTGATGTGAGTAGGTGCTGTGAAATGTACTGTGGTTCAAAGGTCTCAGAGTAGTAACAACATGTATAACTAGATAAATGTCTGTCGCAAGTGTTCGCACATTCACACAAGTTGCCAGTGCTAAAATGATGCAGATGTTAATTATGCCTTCAGTTGACAGGTCAGGGAAGGTCACAGAGACAGTTAAGTCTTGATTTAATCACATCATGATAGAATTTACTAGATGAGAAGCACAAAGGTTCGACAGGTAGAAGAGAGTATATGCAAGGCAATTAGGATTTCCAGAGCAAGTGATAAAAGCTAAAAAGGGGACAGTAGGTTTCTGTTGGGTGAGTAACTGAGAGGCCTCAGTGTTACCCAAACTGCTTATTAAAAGATGCCTGGTCATTCTCAGAGATCCAGTTGGTTGTGGTTGCTTTTCCCTGTAGGCTTCTTTTTGTTTTGAGTGCCTTATTCGCCTGTCATCTGCCGATTGGAAATCAGTTTCCAAAGGTACAATGCAAATTAGATTTAGGATATAAATCAGTATGGTGGTATTTAAGCACTTTTCCCCCAGAGCTGAATATCCCCAGACAAAATAGAGACCAAACCCTTGGGAAGACGAGCAACCCTGAAAGATCTGTCATCACCTTGCTTTAGCTACCTAATCCAAGCAGTTGCTCTGTAATTCTTCATGCTGTCTCCTCTAACACTTTTAAAAGATGATTCTTGACATGCCATCTCGTTCTACATTATTTAACTATGTTAATGCTTTCTTTCACCCTAGCAAAGCTTGCTAAAGCCCCTGGGAATGATCATGACCAGTGGATGATTTTTCACTCTCTTTCCTCTTTACCAGTCAGCTGAATTGTTGCTCCAATTAGTAAGCTACCCTAATTAGCCATTCTGCATATTTTAAAGTCTTTGACTCTTTTATTATTTGGGTTGAAATATGTATTCCAGTGTTATATAAGCTCTACAGAGTGTCTGACTGAATTTTGTAATATTACTTAGCACCAGTTATTCTTCTAAAGTCTGTCTGTTTTCTTTAGTAGAAAATAACCATCTTTAAGAAACAGCAGGAACAGCAGGGGGTTGAGAATGGTGTAACTTCAATAAAGGTATAATTACATTCATAAGTCAGTTAGAGAGCAAGGCTTTAGGCTTCTTTTGTCAGATCACTGTTTATTAAGATTATACACCCAGTACTCCCATCATGCAGAGCTCCACTAGCAAGTCTTTGTTTTATTTGATTAAATTACTATAATATCAGGAATATGAACTCCCTTGTGAGAACAACTTTGCTATGCAAGTCTCTGATAAATGAAAGAAATATTAATATAAAATATTTTATCACCAAGTCTTATGAAATGCAAAATTTTGATATAGTATAATCATCCTGACATCATAATCATAGAATTAAGAACTCTTTCTCCTGACATTCTTCTTGATCCAGTATCCTATTAATTCTCACAGTGAAGTGGAAACTTCCAATGACTTAGGTTTTTCAGTGCTTTGTAGTCATAATGGGTTTTACAGTTCCACACAGTCCACATCATGTCACCTTTACTAATCAACATTTTCTAGCTTTTCTCAATCAAGCTTTTAAAATAAATTGTACTTTCCTCAATAAGGCAACCTGATGCTCCCATGCTGTGAAGCCTATCATACATCATATAAATTATTATTGTTATTGAAATGAAACATTATGATTCAGATCTGTAAAACCAAGCTTCTTGTTGGAAGCTGCCAATTGGCATAGAAGCCAGTTGTTAATGCAAAAGGCTTATTCCCCTTTTCATTTCTTTGAAAACTTTATTTTAAATATATTTTTATTTATATAAAGAGAACAAAGTACATGTATTTCATATATACAGATTTAGGAGCATAGTGATACTTCCCAACCTACCTTCCCTATGGCTCATGTTCCCACTATCCCTCTCCTTCCTTTCTTATTCTTTCTTTTAATTTTGACAATGACATACTTTCAGTTGATTTCATAATCATATGGTCCACTAAGTAAATAATTCAACAAAGAGTAATAAGAAAAAAACCCTCACTATTTCTCAAGAGTAGAGACAAGGGCTGTAAACAAAAGGCAAAGCTCAAAATGTCAGTTTTGCTCATATGCATTACATTCTTGTACTCTATTAGTTACCACATCAGAGAAAACATATGGTGTTTGTCTGCTTGGGACTTGCTTATTTCCTTAAGTATAACAGTTTATAGTAGCAGCCACTTTTTTTGCAAAAGACAGGACGTCATTATCCCTACCATCTAACTATCTATCCCATACCATCTAACTATCTATACCACAATTTCTTTATCCAGTCATCAGTTGATGAATCTGGGCTGATTTCCTATCTTAGCCATTGTGAAGTGAGCTGCAATAAACATGGGAATACGATTTCATTACCTATGGGTAAATTCCCTGGAGTGGGATGACTGAGTTATATTATATATCTGTTTTCAGCTTTTGGAGCTACGTATCTCCATACTGTCTTCCACAATGTCTGTATTAGTTTACATTCCCACCAACAGTGGGATAAGGCATTTTTTTCACCACATCCTCACCAGTATTGTTGTTTGTTCATTTCTGTGTGACAGTCATTCTAACTGGGGTGAGGTGAAACCTCATTGTAGTTTTGATTTAAAATTCCCTGATGGCTAGTGATCTTGAACACTTTTTTATATTTCTGTTGGTCATTTGAATTTCCTTTCTTGAAAAATGCCTGTTCCAGTCCTTTGAACATTTCTTAACTGGATAATTTGTTTTGTTGCTATTGAGTTGAGCTCTTTATAGATTCTGGTTATTAAGCTTTTATCAGTTGCATATATTGCAAATATTTTCTCACATTCTGTCAGTTGACTCTTCACTTTGTTGAGTGTTTCTTTTGCAGTGCAGAAGCTTCTCAGGCTGATGTAATCCCATTTGTCAATTTTTGATTTGAATGCCTGTGCTTCTGGATTCTTTTCCAAGAAATCTTTGCCTATGCCAATATCTTGAAGAGTTTCCCTGATGTTCTCCTCTAGTAATTTGATGGTATAAGGTTGTAGATTTAGATCCTTGATCCATTTTGAGTTGTTGGTACCTTGTTTCATACTTCTGCACAGTGAGATCAAATTTTTCCAGCACAATTTTTTGAGGAGACCCTCCTTTCTTCAGACATTGATTTCAGCTCCTTTGTAAAGGATGCTGCAGCCTTTAATGGTATCAAAATGGTGCCTTCTTTCTGCCAGTTGCCATGTGCCCTTGTGGGTTGATGACGAAAAAGCAACATGCTTTTCTTTTGTTGGATTTGGCAGGAGCACTCCCCCCATCACCCTCCCCACCTCAACCCCAGCTAGGGCTCCAGGCCGGACTCGAAGACATTGTGGTCCACAATGCTCTTCTTCAGCTAATACCATCAGTGGCACAAGTTACTACAGGCTATTCTCACCTTGCTCTCCAAAGCTGGCATCTCTTTCAGCTCCTGTGTGCAGGGGTCATGTATGGTGTCCCCACTCATTTTGGTGTGTCCACACCTTCTACACTGCTCTATGGTGTCCCTCTTCATTCTGTAGAGTTTCCACTGCAGACTTTTCTTCAACTCTCCTCTAGGAGTGCAATTCCTCCTCAATTCTTCTGCTATTATCCCCTAGTTAAAAGCAGCCTTTCTTCTGTCTCTTTCTCTCACTGTCCACTCTGCCTGTAAAAAAAAAAAAAAAAAAAAAAAAAAAAAAAGCAGCCTTTCTTTCTTTCCCCTATTCAGCCTTCTTAGAATCTGAAACATACTCATTCTAAGAGAAGTGGCATGAAAGTAAAATCTTCAGGGCTGGTGCTGTGGCTCACTTGGTTAATCCTCTGCCTGTGGTGCTGGCATCCCATGTGGGCCCCAAGTTCTAGTCCCAGTTGCTCCTCTTCCATTCCAGCTCTCTGCTGTGGCCCAGGAGTGCAGTGGAGGATGGCCCAAGTGCTTGGGCCCTGCACCCACGTGGGAGACCAGGAGGAAGCACCTGGCTCCTGGCTTCGAATCGACATAGTGTGCCAGCAGTAGCAGCCATTTGGGGGGTGAACCAACTAAGGGAAAACCTTTCTCTCTGTCTCTCTCTCTCTCTCTCTCTCACTGTCTAACTCTATTTTTCAAATATAAAAAATAAAAGAGTAAAATCTTCTCTACCTTCCTCTGTGTCGCTCCCCCTCTTTGTGGAGGAGCGACACTAGACCCTGCCTAGGTTTCCTATCCGAGTCACGGCACCATTATGTCTCCTAGGCTTCCTATCCGAGTCACGGCACCATTATGTCGCTCCCCCTCTTCGCGGAGGAACAACACAGGACCCTGCGCTGTTCTTTTGTCTGCTCGGCCCTCCCCGGGTTTGCTGCTGGTTCTTCCCGGGTTGGCTACCGACCCTTCCACCTCCATGGAAGGGCGGTTCCCCCTGCCACTTTCCCCACTTCCGCGGGGGAGCAGCACACCGCCGGCCGGCTCTCTCGGGGGCTGCTCAGATGTTCCTTCAGATAGATGTTCCTGGTGCATGTTGTCTCTCTCCTCCTTTATAGTCCTCTTCCACCAATCCCAACTCTGCTACCCACACGCCGAGTACGCTGCTCTCCTCCAATCAGGAGCAGGTCCTACAGTTTATTGGTTGAACTGGAGGCAGCTGTGTAGAAGCTGTTTCCTCCTCTCCCAGCGCCATGTTGTGGGAGAGCAGATGCATAGAATAAGTCTTAATTCGAGTAACAATCTAGTCTGAGTTGCTCCCCACACTCTGAAATCAATGGAATAGGGAAAATTGTAAAAAAGGTAGCTTATAATCATATTGTTCTAGCAATAATAACGGGTAAGCCATTTCAGTCTCCTTTTTTAATTTCCATGAGACAAAGAAATAAAATTAGTTTCCCTAGAGAGCTTACTCCTAAGAATTTTAGGGAACACTGTCAGGAAATGCTATGGAGAAACTGTTCCCCTCCCCTGATGGCTGCAATGGTCAGCACTGGGCCAGGATGAAGCCAGCAGCTTCATCTGGGTCTTCCACCTGGGTGGCAAGGGCCCAAACACATGGCCATCTTCTGCTGATTTTTCCAGGACACCATCAGGGAATTGGATCAGAAGTGGAACAGACAGGACACAAACTGCTGCCCATATGGGATGCCGGTGTCGTGAATAGCAGGTTTAACAGCAACACCACATTACTTGACCCAGTAATGATTTTTTATCCATGAATTTCCTATCTGATTTGTTAAGGCTTATGATTACAAACCTGGAGCATATCTTGTAGATTTGTGTCTCACTCTGTAGGCAGTGAGGATGCCTGGTGGACTCTGGTATTACACCAGCATCACCTTTGTTTACTAGGCTCCTAAAGGATGGTTGTGATTGTATTTATTGAGTTTGCAAGTTGTTTTTATATGTTTTAAGGCACTTTTAGCTTTCGTATATTCCAAGGCTGTAACTACACAAGCATATTCAAATAGTTTCTTGCAGTTATCTGGTAAATCTAGGAAATGTTTAGAGTCAGTCAAGTCTGAGTTAGCCGACAAAAGGGAGAGTTGAGAAGGGATTAAATCAGATTGTAATTCAAATGAATGAGGTAATAGAGAACCTGGCCATGCTGCAGGCAAAGCTCCTGTCTTTTGTGGGCTCATGTGGTCAACAATGAGTCTTCAATGACCAGTTTTGTTATTGAGACTCCTGCTGTAACCAGTGTGTTCATAGGAAAGTTAATAATCAGTACCTGGTCAATGTCTGCTTTGAATCAGCAGAAATTGACTATTTATTCAGAATGTTTAAATATTAAAGAGAGACATTATTCTGATTGTTAAAAATAAAGTAGAATGGTGACCAGTATTTTATATCCTAAATGGGGCCATGCTCCTTTTGTGCTACATATAATGAATTTTAAAAACTGTTGGTTTCCAACTTACAATCAAGAAATCGTTAATTATAAATTTTTATGTGGGGCTGGTGCTGTGGCATAGAGGGTAAAGCCGCCACCTGCAGTACTGGCATCTCATATGGGCGCCGGTTTGAGTCCTAGCTGCTGCACTTCCAATCCAGCTCCCTGCTATGGCTTGGAAAAGCACTGGAGGATGGCCCAAGTCCTTGCGCCCCTGCACCTACATGGGAGCCATAGAAAAAGCTCCTGGCTCCTCGCTCCTGGCTTTGGATAAGCGCAGCTCTGGCTGTTGCAGTCATCTGGGGAGTGAAGCAGCAGATGATAGACCTCTGTCTCTCTCTCTGCCTCTGCCTCTCTGTAACTCTGCCTTTCAAATAAAATAAATAAATCTTTTAAAAAGTTTATGCTTAGAAGTGAATTTACTGAAATTAAAAATACAGGTTTATTTTACCAATATGTTTACTACATGTTTTGGCACTTTCTCATAGCTTTTAAAAACTAGGATGATTGGATCATTGTCTTTTGCCTTTTTGTATCCTCAGGATTAGATTATTTGAAGGTTTATAATTATTGTTGAAGGGGAAAAGGAAGAGGAGAAGAACAGGAAGTGGGGTTAAAGAAAGAGGGAGGAACAAAGAAAAAGATGTAGGTTTTAAGGAAGGAAACACAATGAGTAAGGATTACAGTATTTTTCAATGTTCTAGGTTGAAGCATACAGAGTTTATAATATAAAATCAAGAAAACATCTTCTCAAATGCCTGTTACCATTTTTCTTATCACTTGAAATGAGTTAGTGTGAACTTTACATGCGGATCCTTAAAGGTAAAACTTCTGACTTGAGGCTGGTGTTGTAGCATAGCAGGTAAAGCACTATCTCTAACACAGGCATCCAATATTGGCATCAGTTCATGTCTTGGCTATTCCACTTCCTAACCAGCTCCCTGCTTGTGGCCTGGAAAAAGCAGCAGATGAGGCCCAAGCACCTGGGCCCCTGCCACCTATGTGGGACACTCTGATGAATCTTCCAGCTTTGGTTTGACCCAGTCCTGGCTGTTGGGTCCATTTGGGGAGTGAACAAGTGGATAGAAGATTTCTCTCTCTCCCTCTCCCTCTCCTTCTCCCTCTCCCTCTCCCTCTCCCTCTCCCTCTCCCTCTCCCTCTCTATCTCTATCACATCTATCTTCTCTGTCTCTGTAACTCTGACATTCAAATAAATAAATCTTTCAAAGAAGAGAGATGACTTTACTCATACTATTGTATACAAAGAGATAGAACCAAATACTTCTTCATAAAACATTATACAATAAATGCAATAAATGTATCATGTTGATACAAGATTATAGCTTGTTATGTGATTGCTGTACCTGAGTACAGCTTTCTTGCATGAGTAATACTATTTTCGAATTATATTCAATATAGACGTGAAGTGAGGAAGTTTTTCTAATACATGGTTCTGAAATACTCCTGCAAATGAGTTCCAAATGTTTCCAACCCACCATCCCTAGCAAAATAAATGTGATTATTACATATAGATCATAAAACAAACTAGATTTTACATTTTAGGAATCTTTGCTTCTTCTCTTTCTGTGCTTGATCTTTCATAGTTTACAATAGACAATGATTTTACCTCACTTACTACAAATGATAGAATTTGTTTGTTCTTTCTTCCTGTAAATAAAATTCTTCAGTTGCCCTATCCGAGTTAAGCTCCGGATAGCAAATATCAGTGGTAAAAGCATAATACCAAGAGAAATTATATGGATTTAGTTTGGAATTTGGTCTAAATTTCCAGTCTTTTTATAATGAAACTATCTGATGACTAATATATTTATAAGTACTTTTGTTGTTCCAACAGTTTACCAAGCCCATCTGTCTATTCAGTATCCTTCCTATTGTTCCTATTAATAACTATAGTTTTATATATCATTCATTATTTCAACACTTATCTATTGAGCATCTCATCTACTGGGTACTAATCTATGTTCCATTGGTATAGTATGAATAAAGCAAATTTCCTGCCTTCTAGAAGCTTATATTGTAGTAGAAGAGGATATTAAATCAGTAGTAAGTGCTATGAAGAAAACTCAAGCAAGTTAAGAGTGTAAGTTGAGGACTTCTGTCTAAAGGTGATTAGGAAAATCATTTCCTATCAGTTGGCAATTGAACTGGTCTCACAAAGAAGAAAGGAGAAACTCATAAAGATTACTATGGGAAGGAACAAGTTTTTTAAGACAGGATAATGGTGAGAGACCTCAAGGAAGCCAGTGTGGCTGGAGCAGATGTAGGTAGAGAGTAAAGAGAAATGAGAACAAAGCAATCACCAAGGACTACATAGTAGAGACCTTGGATAATGTGTTTCTGACTTTGGGCTTATAAATACAATAGTGAAAATTCATGTGGTGTATGTTGCAAAACAATTATTATTATGTGATCAGACTGTAGGATCTAAGTGGAACCGAGGATATTACTAGAAGGCAATTACAGTGAGGTCAAGATGAGAGAGAATGAAAGGCCAGACAAGTGGGCATATAATCAGGGCTTACGAGATTGGTTGGATTCAGGACCCTGTCAAGTAGAGCATTTCATGACCTTTTGGAATCTTTGCAACTAAAACTGACTTGTGTCAGAGACTTGCTCTGTGGGAGCTGGGGTAATAGTTTAAGCAAAATCTGTATAGGTATGGGATGACCTGTAAGAAAACCACTGGACAATGCCAGTGAAAATCTGGGATGGATTAAGATCCTTATGGTTTTGTGAAAAAAAAAAAATCAACTCAAATAATGTGAATAAAATATAAAAACTCAAAACTAGGGTATTGGGATGAATAAAATCTTTTTTTTTTCTTTTTTTTTTTTATCTTTTATTTAATGAATATAAATTTCCAAAGTACGACTCATGTGTTACAATGGCTTCCCCCCTGGGATGAATAAAATCTTATAAAAATAATATCTGATTTTAATAATAAATCATTACATATTATGACTCTGCTCAATGTATCTTTACTTTTGCTTTGTTGCTACGTTTTGCATTTTTAAAGGAGTATATTATCTATTGAGACTATCTAATTTCAGCATAATAAGAATATATACCTCTAATACATTAAAAGTCCTTTTCATGTTCTTGTAAGACTCACACAGAATGCTGTTCTCACTTCAGAGAGCTTCCCATAGGACAGTACAAACTGCCTCTCAAGTTACTGATAGTTGGAAGCACTAAATGAGGACAAAACCAGCCTGCAACAATACTGCGGGATGTGAGAAATTTGTTCTGAGAACTCCTCCTCAGCTTTAACAGTCTTACACTTATTTCTTATGCCCAGAATTGTCCGTTTTTTGTTATCTCCATTCCTTATGCTTCTTTCCTAATTTACCCACCTGCTTCAATCATTATAACCTTCTTCTTCAAGGATTTCTGAGACAATTGGCTGATTCTCTTAGATTATCACCTCTACACTTGAGGTAACTTACATTATTTAAGGATATTGTTGGGCCAGCGTTGTGTTGCAGTGGGTTAAGCTGCCACCTGCAATGCCGCCTATAGGAGTGATGGTACAAGTCCCATCTACTCCACTTCTGATCCATATCCCTGCTAATGCACCTGGGAATTATCAGAAGATAGCCCAATGCTGGAACTCCTACACCCAAGTGGGAGACTTGGATGGAGTTTCAGGCTCCTGGCTTCAGTCTGTCACAGCACTGGCCATTGCGACCATTTTGGGAGTAATCAAGCAGATGGAAGAAATTCATTTTCTCTCCCCCTCCCTCCCTCTCTCATTCCCCTTCTACCCTCCCTCCTTTCCTTCCTCCCTTCCTCCCTTCCTCCTCTTCTTCTTTGTTCTTCTCCTCTTTGTAATTCTGCCTTTCAAATAAAAATAAATAAGCCCTTACAAGAGAATACCTAATGAGATAGTGATGGGTGCATAAAATTATTCTTGCTACACAGAAAGTGCATAACTTTACAAAACACTTTCATCCCTTAACTCAAAGGATAATTTATGATTGATCAAATATCAATCAAGGGGAACTTTTGGATTCTACACAGTTCTTCAGCTGAAAAGCCTGAGAGTATTTCACTGAATATCAAGAGTCCTCATGAAAATATCTAGGCAAATAACTATGTATCTACAACATGCAGGGTGACCAGGAATAAATACTGTTGCTGGGTGGATTGACAGTCTCAGCAAGAACCACTTGACAGTTGCAGCAAGACTATGTTTGGACATTCTCGCTAGAAAAACCACTAAGTTTTGTTCACAGAATTGCATGGCTTTATTAATATTCATACTACATAGCATGGGAGGCACAAAGAGCCTTGACTGAATAAAACTGGTTCCACCACTAAGTAGCTGTGGAACCTTGGACAAGCTCTCTTTTTGAGTCTTTTTTTTTTTATTTTATTTAATGAACATAAATTTCCAAAGTACAGCTTATGGATTACAATAGCTTCCCTGCCCCATAACTTCCCTCCCACCCACAACACTCCCCTCTCCTACTCCCTCTCCCCTTCCATTCACATCAATATTAATTTTCAATTATCTTTATATACAGAAGATCAATTTAGCATATATTAAGTAAAGATTTCAACAGTTTGCACCCACACAGAAACACAAAGTGTAAAATACTATTTGAGTACTAGTTACAGCATTAATTAAACACCTAAGAGTAATTGTGTGTTAATTACAGAGTTCAACCAATAGTTTTAAGTAGAACAAAAAATACTAAAAGGGTAAAGTATTACGTTCTTTTTTTTCTTTTTCTTTTTTTTGTTATATAGTTATTTTTTATTTAATAAATGTGAATTTACAAAGTGCAACTTTTGTATTGTTGTGGCTCCCCCCCAACCTCCCTCCCTCCCATGTCCCTCCCTTCTTCCACTCGCTCTCCCATCCCGCCCTTCATCGAGTTTCATTTTCAATTACCTTCATATACTGAAGATCAACTTAGTATATACTAAGCAAGGATTTCAACAGGCTGCACTCACACAACCGCACAATGTATAGGGTATTATTCAACTAGTAGTGTTGTTTTTAAGTTTCATAGTATAACACATTAAGGACAGAGATCCTATGTGGGGAGCATGTACCCAGGGACTCCCGTTGTTGATTTAACAATTGGCACTCGTATTTATGACGTCAGCAATCACCCTAGACTCTTGCTATGAGCTGTCTTGCTCATATGAGCTGTCTAGGCTATGGAAGCCCCTTGAGTTCACCGACTCTGAACTTGTTTAGTCAAGGCCATTTCACAGTGGAGGTTCCTTCCTCCCTTCAGAGAAAGGTGCCTCTCTCCTTCATGGCCTGTTCCTTCTGCTGGGGTCTTGTTCACCAGGATCTTTCATTTATATTGTTTTTTGCCACTGTGTCATGGCTTTCCATGCCTGTGAGACTCTCATGGACCTTTTAGCCAGATCCAAATGTCCCAAGGGTTGATTCTGAGGCAGGAGTGCTGCCATTCTATGAGTCTGCTGTGTGTCCTGTTTCCCCTGCAGGATCATTCTCTCCCTTTTAATTCTATCCTTCATTAGTTGCTTACACTGGTCTTATTTGTGAAATCTCATTGACACATGCCCTATCTTTTTGATCGGTTGTGTATTTATACTTATCACTTTACCAAGATTGGAATGATACCTACTGAAATTGATAGGTGTCTTAGCTTAGGTTGCTTTAACAAAATACCATAAATGGAATCTGAATAAATGTTTTCTTCCTTTTTTTAAAAAAATATTTATTTATTTGTAAGATAGAGTTACAGAGAGACAGAGAGACAGAGAGAGAGGTCTTCCATCTGCTGGCTCACTCCCCAAATGGCGGCAATGGCCGGAGCTGGGCCAATCCAAAGCCAAGAGCCAGGAGCTTCATTTGGGTCTCCCATGCGGGTGCATAGGCCCAAAAACCTGGGCCATCTTTCATGCCTTCCCAAGCCATAGCAGAGAGCTGGGTTGGAAGAGGAGTAGCCGAGACTTAAACCAGAGTCCATATGGGATGCTGGTGCCACAGGTGCAAGTTTTGCCCACTACACCAGAGCGCTGGCCCACGTTTATTTCTTACAGTAGACTAGAATGTTGGAAGTTCAAGATAAGGAGGCTAGATGATTCAACATATGGTGAGGGCATTCCTTCTGGCATGCAGGTGACTGCCTTCTTGCTGTATCCTCATGTGTTTGTGTGTTGGCAGTGGGGGAGAGATATTGATGTAGTCTTAGCCTTGTCTTGTAAGGACATCAGTCCCATTATGGAAGCACCACCCTCATAACCTAACTTAAACCTAATTACTTCCCAAAGACCCTACCTCCTGATACCATTACATTTGGTGGAGATTGCAAAAACACCTAGATCATAATAATAGGAGAATACATGCAAGGGAACTTAAAAAGTACATGGATAAATAGAGTTAAATGGTAAGTTTTAGGTGTAAGGATTTTTGCAATCCATGCATATGAAGGATCTTCAAACAGTTCATGGAAAATACATATTATGAAAAAAACATGCATAGATATCAAACATTATTTTACCCAAGTCAAATATATTTATCTTTTAATTTCATTTTGCATAAAAATTTTAATGATGTACCTTTGAGTATAAAAAGCAGCACATAATGAGGTATACAAGTATTTGTCCTTTATTTTCTTTCTCCTTCCTATTCTGGAGAAAGGACTCAACTATTAAACCTGTTTTTTAGGGGGAGGAGGGTCAGGTGTTTGGCCTAGTGGTTAAAATGCCAATTAAAAGCCTGTGTTACATGTCAGAGTGGCTGGGATAGATTCCGGGTTCCTGATTCCAGCTCATTTCCAGTGCAGACTCTGAGTGGAGGCAGGTGGCTGGCAGCTCAAGTGGTTGGTTTCTTTCCACTCACATGGAAGATATGGATTGAGTTCTTGGCTCTCAACTTTAACCTGGCTGAGTCCCAGATAGGAGATCTCTGTCTCTGTTTCTTTACCTCTCTCCCTCCATCTCTGCCTCCCTGTTTTTTTGAATTAAAAAAAAAATGAACCCTGCTTTGGTAGGTATGGCCAACTTCATGCTTAGTTTGGTACTTCTTCCTTGAGAATGATAATTACAATCTTTTTTAAGTAAGTTGATCTGGTCATTCCTCTCTAAGTTTGCTGTTACTAACTTATTTGGTTCTTGCTGAGATCTTAAATCCAGGTGTCAGATTGAATTCCCCTTCTGTACTTATCTTTAAATATCCTACAAACTAACTTATGTATAATTCATTCTGAGATTGTATAGATATAATAATAGAAATGATTTTTGCGTAGAAGTGATTTTCTTAAAATGAAATATAGCATTCAGCAATAAGCAAAATATGTAGAAATCAAAAATAAATGAAATAGAAAGCATGCTGATCATTTTTTGTTCTAGATATTAATCTTTTACATTCACAGTTTACATCTTTAAAATGTTGCCATAAAATATTTTTCATGGAATTTCCTATTTCCAATATTTACATATATGGTCTTCCATAAAAAACAATACCAACTTATTTCAGTTCTATTCAGAGGATTTCATCATTATAATACTATTTAATTATTTATAACTTAAGCATGGATTAGTCTCATGATGATCACACAAGGAAGTAGCTTTCATTTTGTATACATTAAGGTTTCATTTTGTGTACTTCAAGTAGGCTACAGACTATCTGAGGAGGAGCCATTTTTTTACATATGCATAGCTCTTTGAAATTTTTCACAGTGTGAAAAAGCTTTTTAGGCAATATAAATATTGCTAGTTCTGTGTATATATGGGTTATACTTCCATGGAATCTACCAACCACAGATTGAAAGTATTTGAGAAAAAATATGTCTGTATTGAAAGAGAATCATATAATAGGTTAGATTCCACTAAGTTTGAGTATACTTTTTTACAAATTCCCAGTCACAGGTATTCTTGCTACTGGATGAGTGTGGAATAATTTCAACTTAATTCACATTTCCCTGTCAGTGACATTTAGTTGCTGTTCATATTTATCTGGCCATTTTATAAATGATAATTGTTCTTCTTTGTTGTCTTTATGTTACTGGTTTTAAGGAATTTTTTATTATATAAATTAGTATTCCACTTGGCGTATTTTACAATTTACTGAATTGTGAGCTTAAAATGTTATCTTTTGTAATACAAAATCTTTATATTTCCATGTTATTAATATATACTTTTATACTTTTGGTTTACATTTTTTGGTTAAAAAACCTCCAAGTTACATATAAAACCTAGACTTTTCATCTGAAATTCTTATATTTTATGTATCTTTAATACATCTGGAATTTGTATATAGATATGAAATGAGTAGGAGTAAAATTTTATTTTATTTTAGATGAATCCACTTGAATCAACATCACCTAACTGTCCTTTGGTTTTATTTTGAAGGATTTATTTTATTTGAAAGGCAGAGTGATAGACAGAGTGAGAGAGAGAGTGAGAGAGAGAGAGAAAGAGAGAGAGCGAGACAGAGAGAGAGAGAGAGAGAATGCATGTGTGCTTCCATCCAATGCTTCACTCCCCAAATGACTGTAATGGCCAGGGCTGGGCCAGCTGAAAGCTAGAATCATGGAACTCAAATTGGGTCTCCCATCTTCCTCTGATTTTCCTGGCACATAAGCAGGGAACTGGACCAAAAACACAGCAGCTAGGACTCAAATTGGTGCTCTAGTGTGGGATGACTGCATCACAGGTGGTGGCTTAACCTGCTGTGCCATGATGCTGGCCCCACTTACTACCTTTTGACCACTAGGTGAAAATACTTTTCTATACACAGCCATATACTGTGTAACAAAGTTTTGGTCCATGATGACCACAGAATGTATGATGATGGCTCATAAGATTATAAGAAAGCTGAACAAATCCTATTTCCTGGTGACAGCCTAACTGTGGAAATGCCATAACACTACACATTACTCAAGTGTCCAAGGTGATGCTAATGGAAGCAAACAATGGTACTGCCAATTGTAAAAAAGTATACACACAATTATGTACAGTACATAATAGTTGATAATTACCATAAGCTGGTATGTTACTGGTTTATGTGTCTAATACACTTTTTTTTTTTTTAAAAAAAGATTTATTTATTTATTTGAAAATCAGAGTTACACAGAGAAAGGAAAGGCAGAAAGAGAGAGAGAGGTCTTCCATCCGCTGGCTCACTCCCCAGTTGGCCACAATGGCCGGAACTGCACCTATCCGAAGCCAGGAGCCAGGAGCCTCCCATGTGTGTACAGGGGCCCAAGGACTTGGGCCATCTTCCACTGCTTTTCCAGGCCATGGAAGAGAGCTGGATCAGAAGTGGAGCAGTGGGGACTCGAACTGGCACCCATAAGGGATGCTGGCACTGGAGGCGGTGACCTTCCCTGCTATGCCCCAGTGCAGGCCTCTGTGTCTAGTATACTTTTTACTGCTATCTTACACTGCAGTCTGGATTGGGCATTTGACACGGTTGTTAAGACACCCCTTGGTACATCCCCATTCCAAATCAAAGTGCCTGTGTTCCATATTTGATTCTAGCTTTCTACAAATTTACCTCCTGGGAGGCTCCAGGACTTGGGCTCTTGCTACGCAAAGGGGAAACCTGGATTGAGTTCTTGGTTCCTGAGAATATGGGGAGTGAACCAGCAAATGAAGTTCTCTAATTCTCTGTCTACCTACCATACACACTCACACACACACATGCACATACACATATGTGTTGTATATACTCCTACTTCCATAAAAAAGGTTTACTCTATATTTGCCTAGATCTACTTAGGGATCCTTTTTTCTGTTGTATTGTTCAGTGTATCTATTGTATGGAATTTTTTGTTAGAAAAGGTCGTCTTATAAAATCTAATGCCCATTTAAATATATTGATCATATGTCTGATTTTAATATTTTGTTTCCATATAATTTATTAATAGATTGCCATTTTTACAACTTTGCTAGAATAAATGTACTTGACAAACATTTTAAGAATCCTTCTGGATTCTATTTGGTAATATTTTATTTAAAATGTTTCTCTATTTTCATAAGTAAGACAAATCTGAATATTTTGAAATATTTTAGCAAGTTTTGCAGTTAAGATCAGGTTGGTTTTATAAAATAAAGCCTTTTCTATGGTTCAGGAAACTTAATTAAAATATTTAAATTATTTATTCTTTAAAATTTAGGTAAATCTTGTGAACATTTGGTCTTGATGCCTTTTGAAAAGGAAGATCAATGATCATATTTCAGTTGACTTTGAAGTATTTGCTTTATTCAGATCTTCCATTTTTGGCTTTATAGTGGTAATTCATATTAATTTTAGAACATTATTTTTTTTCTTTAGGCTTATAAAGGCATTGCAATCAAATTCTTTTATATTCTCAGATAACTTTTTAAAATATTTTCTCTACAAAATGTTCTATCTCCTTTCTCATTCTTATTGTCATATATTGGCTCTCCTTTTCCTTTAAGTACTTGTAAACTTTTTCTATCCATTTT
Organism: Oryctolagus cuniculus; assembly: GCF_964237555.1. NCBI lineage: Eukaryota > Metazoa > Chordata > Mammalia > Lagomorpha > Leporidae > Oryctolagus > Oryctolagus cuniculus. Next base: position 15,100,794 of record NC_091439.1, read on the forward strand.
AGTTATTTGAAACCACAAAAGTTTGAATTTATACCTTTATTTTCTTGTTTTGCTTTTCATTTATTCAAACCCTTATCATTACAGATAATATTTTTACTTATTTTGGTATTTTTATAAAGTATTTGAAGATGAGTATTAAGTTCCATTATTTATAATTCTTATTCCTTAATAACGAAGGAATACATAACTGTTAATTTTATCAAACAGGATGGATATTGTGACATACCATAGCAGAGTGTTGGTTCAAAAGGAGAAGTCATCATTTGGCTAGAGGTTCTTGTGTATACCTGTGATCTAGAGATTCTACCAGAGGAAAAAATCTGCATTCCCCCCTGATTTTGAGTCTAGCTGAGATGATTGTCAGGGGTCTGGGCACCGAGTAGGACTGTGAAGCACCCCTGCTTTCCCAACATGTCACTGGCTCCGAGACTGAACCCACTTAGGTGAAGCACCCACAAGCAGCAGACTGTGGGAACGTCTACCCCTCTGTGGAATGGACAGGCTAGCATGGCAGAGCAGATCCTCAGCACCCCATGACTGTGGGAACCTTGTATGCTGAGACTGTAGGATTCTGTGACTGCAAGAAAGGGTGCAGTATGTAGCTGGGTCTCTGGGCAATCACTGTGTGGAACTCCAAATGCTCAGAGCTCCTGATTGCCTGGAGTGGGTCATTGCAGTGGGATGCATGCTCAATATGAGGACTGCAGAGATCCTTTCTGTGGTTCATACAGCACTACAGATATTGCACCCACTGAAGACTAATACTCAGGCATTGATCCCCTTGGAAGAGAGGACTTGAGGGTGTGGCTACACCAAAAGAGATGACCATACCCTTCCTTCTATTAACAAGAGATGATCAACCATGTCCACTGTGGTTGGCAACTGGATACTTGTTCCCTCTTGCAGCAGTTACCAGAGCTTCCTGGCCGCACCCCAGCACACACCTCTGGATATTCACTGAACGTGCAAACATTCCACAAGTCACAGAGAAATATCCATAGATAAAAGCCATCAGAGGAAAAAAGCCAACAAATATCTTCATAGATGCCTAAAAATAAGCACAGAAACCCAAGAAACAACAATAAAGAAAAGAATAGGATGCCCCCAAAAGGACACAAAAACACTTCAATATTAGAAAGTGAAGATGAAGAGATTGATGAAATGCCTAAAATGGAATTCAGAAGATTAATCTTAGAATTACTCAGAAGCAATGGGAAGCAAATCCACAAGTTTAAGAAATCTATAGATGTCATGAATGAAAAATTTTCCCATGATATTGAGATTTTAAACAGAAATCCAAATGAAATAATAGAAATGTAGATTCATAGATCAAATAAAAAATGTGATGGAAGCCTTAAGAATAGACTTGGCATGTCACATGAAAGGATATCTGAGCTAGAAGACAAATCTTTGGAAATTTTTCAGTCATACCAAAACAAAGCAATTAAAAAACAAAATTGGAGATTTATGAATATTATCAAACAATATGTGGGATTTAGGAATTCCTGAAGGAGTGAAAGGAGAGAATGAATTAGAAGGCCAATTTACTGACATAATTACAGGAAACTTCCCCAGTTTGAAGAAAGAAAATGACATCCAAGTACAGGAAGCACATAGTACTCCTAACAGACATGACCAGAAAAAAATCTTTGCCATGACACATGTAAGCATACTTTTGACAAGAAAATGAAAAGATTATGAAATTTACATGAGAGAAATGCCAGATAACTTTCAGAGGATCTCCAATTATACTTATTGCTGACTTCTATCAGAAACTCTACAAGTTAGGAGAGAATGGAGAAACATCGTCCTATTCTTTAGAGGGGGAAAAAAAAAACTATCAACCCAGAATATTGCAACCTACAAAACTCTCATTTGTGAATGAAGGTATAATAAAGAACTCCCATACAAACAGAATTTGAAAGAATTTGTCACTATTCATCCAGCCTTACAAAAAAGATGCTTAAGTATGTAAAAACACAGAAATATAGTCATCATTTTGAAAGAATGTGAAGGCAGAAAATCTCCCAGGAAAGTACAGAGGAAATCCAATGTAAACAAAAAGAATGTTTATGGAAAAGTGGCAGGGCCAAGTCAGTATTTATCAATAGTAACCATGAATATAAATGGCCTAAACTCTTTAGTTAAAAGATACAGACTGGATGGATTTAAAAATAAGACCAATCTATTTGCTACCTACAAGAAACACACCTTGAGGCCAGCATTGACGCATAGCAGGTAAAAGCTGCTGCTTGCATTGCCAGCATCCCATTTGGGTGCTGTTTTGAGTCCTAGAACTCTCTGTCTCCCCCCAACCCCTCTCTGCCCTGCCTCTCTGTAACTCTGCATTTCAAATAAATAAATGCATCTTTTTAAAAAAAAATAAACACACCTCACCAACAAAGATATATACAAACTGAAAGTGAAAGGATGGAAAAAGATATTCCATACTAACAGAAAATTAAAAAGGGCATATGTAACCATCATAATCAGACAAAATAGACTTTAACACAAAAACTGTGAAAAGAGATAAAGAAGGGCACTTTGTAATTATTAAGATATCAATTAAATAGGAAGATGTGACTATAATAAATGTGTATGCATCCAATGCCAGGGTACCTGGCTATGTAAAAGAATTATTAATGCACCTAAAGGGAGACATAGACTCCAATAAAACAATAAAAGGGAACCTCAACACCCCACTTTCATCAATGGATAGATCAACTAGACAGAAAACCAACAAGGGAACAACAGAACTAATTGACACTATGGACCAATGGACCTAACTGATATCTATGAAACCTTTCGTCCCTCAGTTGAGGAATACACATTCTTCTCATCAGTGTATTGAACATTCTCTAGAATAGACCATATGCTAGGCCATAAAGCAATTCTCAGCAAATTCAGAAAAATTTAAATCATACCATGGGTTCTCTCTGACCACAGTGAATTGAAGCTGGGAATCAACAACTCAAGAATCTCTAGAACATATGTAAACGTGTAGAGACTCAACAACACACTAGTAAATGAACATTGGGTCATAGAAAAAATCGAAAGAGAAATCAATAAATTTCTGGAAACAAATCAAGACAATACATCTTGTTTAAACTTATGGGATATAGCAGCAGCAGTATAGGGAGGGAAGTTTATAGAAACTGGTGCCAAGATGGAGGCTTAGCAACAGGATGATCCAAGTCACATGGGGCAAAATATTTAAAAGGGAGAGAAGTTACACGCCAGAGATAGAGCTAAGGGTAAATTATGATGGGAAACCAGGAAGCCAACACAGACTGGAAAGAGCCATGCTGAATGAGCAAATAAGGAGGAGAGAAACAGAGGAGATGCAGGAGGCTAGGATTGCCGGGCTGGAGGGTGTCTACCCCCAGCAGACCAGGTTAAATGGGAACTGGGGGTCCATGGAGCTGTGAGTGGCAGCAGGAGGGAGCGATAGGTGAATTGCTTTTGAAGTTCCACATGGGAAAAAAAAGAGAAGGTATAGAAAAGCAAACAGAGAGGTGAGGCACTCTCTGGTCTGTCTCTCTCCTTCTTCCTCCCCTTCTGGACCTGCAGCTGGCCGAAAGAAGCCATCTTGAATATTTACACACACCCATCAAGTGCAGGAGCCACCCCATCACAACCCCTACCCAGGAACGAGGTCCCCAACATCTCAGAGGAACATCTTCTTCACCACACAAGCCATGCAACAATTGAGCCCATTCCCTCAATCATTGAGAAGTGTGCCAGGTCTCAGTAGGTGGGGCTAAGTGCACCAAAGCTCATACCAGCCCCCACCATGATTGACAGGTGAATAGGGTTCCGGTAGATGATGCTTTGTGCTTCCACTTGAAATGCACTAACATGTAGCAGCTCATAACAGATAAAATAAATAAATAAAAAACAGTGGAAAGCCTCAACAGCAGAATAAGTGGGACAGAAGAAAGGATATCTTAACTAGAAGACAATTTTCTGGAAATATTACAATCAGACTATAAAAATGAAGAAATCAGGAAACTTAAAAAAACAGTTGGAGATTTACAAAATACTATCAAGTGACTCAGCATACAGATTCCAGGAGTTACAGAAAGTGTGGAAAAAGAGAAAGGATTGGAAGGCCTTCTTAATGAAATAATAACAGAAAACTTTCCAAATCTGGAGAAAGAAAGAGACATACAAGTGCAGGAGATACACAGAACTCCCAATAGATACAACCAGAAAAGATCTTCACTACGACACATTGTGGTAAAACTTTCCACAGTAAAACATAAAGAGAAGATCTTAAAATGCAAACAAGAGAAATGCCAAACCACATTTCGGGGGAATCCAATTAGACTCACTCTGGACTTCTCTTCAGAAATCCTACAGGGAAGGAGAGAATGGTGAGATATATTCAAAGTTTTAAGAAAAAAAATGTAAACCCAGAATACTGTACCTTGTGAAGCTCTCATTTATCAATGAAGGAGAAATAAAGATCTTTCATGAGTAACAGAAACTTAAAGAATTCATAACTACTCACCCAGCCCTACAAAAGATGCTCAAGGATGTGCTAGACATAGAAACACAGAAACAGGACCATCACCATGAAAGAAAATGAATGGAATGAATGCACAAAATGACCCAGTAAAGTCACAAAAGAAACACAAAAACACAAAAAAATGAAATTATGACTATCCAAGGAAACATGGCAGTGCAAAGTCGGTACTTATCAGTAGTCACCCTGAATGCAAATCGTCTCAGCTCCACAGTTAAAAGACACAGACTGTCTGACTGGATAGAAAAAGAAAACCCATCTATCTGCTGGTTCAAGAAACACATCTTACAACAAAGATGAAAGAAGTCTGAAAGTGAGACAATGGAAAAAGATAATCCATGCCAACAGAAACCAAAAAAGAGCTGTATAGCCATTTCAATATCAGACACAATAAACTTTAATACAAAAACTATTAAAAGAGACGAAGAAGGGCCCTATTTAGTAATTAAAGGAGCAATTTAACAGGAATATGTGACTGTTACAAATGTATATGCACCCAATTACAGGGCACCTGGCTATCTAAAAGAAATGTTAATTGATTCACAGGGAGAGATAGACTCAAATACAATAGTAATGGGGGACTTCAGTACCCCACTGTCAGTAATAGATGAATGAACTAGACAGAAGATCAACAAGGAATCAACAGAGTTATTTGACACTACAGACCAAATAGACCTAGTGAATATCTACAGAGCCTTCCATCCAATATCCATGGAATACACATTTTTTCCCTAGTACACAGAGCTTTCGCTAGGATCGACCACATGCTAGGCCATAAAACAAGTATCAGCAAATTCAAGAAAATGGAGATCGTACTATGCATCTTCTCAGAACACAATGCAATGAAACTGGAAATCAGGAACTCAGGAACCTTTAGAACATATGCAAACACACGGAGAGTAAACAACATGCTCCTGAATAAACAGTGGGTCATAGAAGAAATAAAAAAAAATTCTGGAAACAAATGAAGGTGACAATACAACATATCAAAACTTATGGGATACAGCAAGAGCAGCATTAAGAGGAAAGTTTATAACAATTGGTGTCTACATCAAGAAATTGGAAAGGAACCAAGTAAATGAGTTATCAGTGTACCTCAAGGACCTAGAATAACAACAACAATCCAAACACAAAACTAGCAGGGGAAAAGAAAAAATTAGGGGAGAAATCAACATATTGAAACAAAAAAAATTACAAAAGATCAGGAAAACAGAGCTGGTTTTTGAAAAAATAAACAAAATTGACACACTATTGGCCCAACTAACCAAAAAAAGAGAGAGAAGACCCAAATTAATAAATGATTAAAAAGGAAACGTAACAACAGACACCACAGAAATAAAAAAAAATTATCATAAATTACTGTAAAGAGCTGTATTCCAACAAACTGAGAAATCTGGTAGAAATGCATCAATTCCTGGACACATATAACTTACCTAAATTGAACTATGAAGACATAGAAAGCATAAACAGAGCCAATACCAGACATAAATCAATACCAGACATAAATAGAATCAGTAATAAAAACCCTCCCATCAAAAAAATGACCAGGACCAGATGCCTTCACTGCTGAATTCTACCAGACATTAAAAGAAGAACTTACTCCACTTCTCAAGTTATTCAAAACTATTGAAAGAGAAGGAATCCTCCCAAATTATTTCTGTGAAGCCACCATCACCTTAATTCCTAAACCTGGAAAATATGCAACAGAGAAGTAGAACTATAGACCAATTTCCCTGATGAACATAGATGCAAAACTCCTCAACAAAATTCTGGCCAATACAGTCCATCAGAATGATTATCCACCTGGAACAAGTGGGATTTATCTTTGGTATGCAGGGATGTTGCAACATTCACAAATCAATCAATGTGATACATCACATAACAAACTGAAGAACAAAAACCATATGATTATTTCAGTGGATACAGAGAAAGCATTTGATAAATTACAACAACCTTTCATGATTAAAATTCTAAGCAAATTGGGTATAGAAGGAACATTCCTCACCACAATCAAGGCAATTTATAACAAATCCATGGCTGTTGTCATATTGAATGGGGAAAAATAGAAAAATTCCCACTGAGACCCAGAACCAGACAAGGATGCCCACTCTGAATATTGCTATTCAATATTGTCCTGAAAGTTTTAGCCAGCGCCATTAGACAAGAAAAATGAATCAAAGGGATTCAAATCAGGAAAGAGAAAGTTAGACTATTCTTATTTGCAGATGGCATGATCCTATAAATAGGGGATCCAAAGGACTCCACCAAGAGACTATTGGAGGCCAGTGCCATGGCTCACTAGTCTAATACTCCGCCTGTGGCACCGGCATCCTGGGTTCTAGTCCCGGTCGGGGCATTGGATTCTGTCCTTGTTGCTCCTCTTCCAGTCTAGCTGTCTGCTGTGGCCCGGGAGTGCAGTGGAGGATGGTCCAGGTTCTTGGGCCCTGCACCCGCATGGGAGATCAGGAGGAGACACCTGGCTCCTGGCTTCAGATCGGCGCAGCACACCAGCAACAACACGCCAACCTTAGCGGCCACTTGGGGGATGAACCAACGGAGAAAGGAAGGCCCTTCTCTCTGTTTCTCTCTCTCTCTAACTCTGCCTGTCAAAAAAAATAAATAAATAAAAAAGAGAGACTATTGGAACTCATAGAAGTTTGGCAAAGTAGCAGGGTATAAAATCAATACACAAAAAACTACAGCCTTTGCATACACTGCAATGCTACAGCTGAGAAAGAACTTCTAAGATAAATCCCATTCACAATAGCTACAAAAAAATACCTAGGAATAAACTTAACAAAAGAAGTCAAAGGTCTCTATGATTCAAATTACAAAACACTAAAGAAAGAAATAGAAGAAGATGCAAATAAATGGAAAAAACTTTAATGTTGATGGATTGGAAGAATCAATATCATCAAAATGCCCATCCTTCTGAGAGCAATTTACAGATTCAATTAAATGCCAATTAAAATACCAAAGGCATTATTCTCAGATCTAGAAAAAATGATGCTGAAATTCATTTGGAAACCCAGGAGAACTTGAATAGTTAAAAGAATCTTACACCACAAAAAGAAAGCTGGAGGCATTATAGTACCAGATATTAAGATATATATTACAAGGCAGTTATAATCAAAACAGCCTGGTATAGGTAAAAAAAAAAAAAAAAACAGGTGGATAGACCAATGGAACAAAAGAGAAACACTAGAAGTCAGCCTTTGCATAGGCAAAGACTTCTTGGAAAATACCCAAAAGGCATAAGCAATCAAACCAAAATTCACAAATGAGATTGCATCAACTTGAGAAGATTCTGTACTCTAAAATAAACAGTCAGGATAGTTAAGAGGCAACAGAAAGAATGGAAGAAAATTATTTGCAAACTATGCCACAGATAAAGGATTAATAACCAGAATATATAAAGAGATTAAGAAACTCAGCAATAGCAAAACAAACTACTCAGTTATTAAATTGGCAAGGGAGTTAATAGACGTTTTTCAAAAGAGGAAATCCAGATTGCCAGCAGACACATTAAAAAATGCTCAGGATCACTAGCTGTCCTGAAAATGCAAATCAAAACCACAATGAGGTTTTACCTCACCCCAACTAGAATGCCTTACATACAGAAATCAACAATCACAAGTGCTGGTGATGATGTGGGGAAAAAGGCACCCTAATCCATTGTTTGTGGGGATGTAGACAGGTAAAACCAATATGGAAGACATTTTGAAGATACCTCAGAAATCTGAATAGTCCTACCATATGGCCCATCCATTCCATCCTCGGAATTTACCCAAGGGAAATAAAATCAAATAAAAAGAGTTATTTGCACCCTCATGTTTATCGCAGCTGAATTCACAATAGTTAAGAAATGGATGCACCCTAAATGCCCATCAACTGAAGACTGGATAAAGAAATTTTGGGATAGGTACTCTATGGAATACTGCACAGATGTAAAAAATGAAATCTAGTAATTTGCAGCAAAATGAATGATTCTAGAAAAAACATACTTAGTGAAACAAGCTAGTCCCAAAGGACCAAATACCATATGTTCTCCCTGATCAGTGAGAACTAACAGAACACCTAAAAGGAAACCTGAAAAAGTGAAACTGACACTTTGAACACTTCGAAAAGCAATTAATTACCTGAACAGCCCTTGACATGACTGTTGAGGACAGTTCTATTTTTCTTTTCTTTTTTCTTTTTGAATACCATTGTTTCAAATCTTTCCCTGACGTAGAATTATTCAGATGTGTATAAAGTCAGTTGAAATATAGATCTCGGGACAAAATAAGAGTGGGAATAAGAGAGGGAGGAGGAATTTTGTAATTATAAAACTCTATAGTTCTGCATACAAGCCTCTGTACTTCTCATTTTTAAAAATATATTATTTATTTATTTGATAGGTAGAGTTACAGACAGTGAGGGAGAGAGACAGAGAGAAAGGTCTTTCTTCCGTTGGTTCACCCCCCAAATGGCCACCACGGCCGGAGCTACGCCGATCTGAAGCCAGGAGCCATGCCTTCTTCCTGGTCTCCCATGAAGGTGCAGGGGCCCAAGGATATTATATTATATATAAATTATATTTATATTAAATAAAATGTTTCTAAAAAGAACAAGGGCAAGGGACTTAGAAGTTTGAAGATGTGCCCTATGAAATGGGTTTACAAATTATTTCCATTTGTAGAATATAGAAGCTCTGAGACAAAAATTGTGAGAAGATGAAAACATCTGTGTGTGAGTCCAAAATGTGACCAGAACTTTTACTTGAGAGATTATCAATTAAGTGTTGACAATGCTCAAAAAATTTTAGTTTTTCATTCAGTAAAATATATTTGATATAAAAAAAGGAAATTGGTGCCTACATGAAGAAATTAGAAAGGTATCAAATGATCTATCAATGCATCTAATGGATCTAGACAAACAGCAAACAAAACCCCAAATTAAGAGGAGAAAAGAAGTAATTAAAATTAGAGAAGACATAAAATTGAAACAAACAAACAAACAAAACTATGAAAGATCACTGAAATGAAGAACTGGTTGTTTGAAAAAATAAACAAATTTGATATACCACTGGCCCAACTAACAAAAAAAAAAAGAGAGAGAGAGAGAGAGAAGACCCAAATCAATAAAAGCAGAGATGAAAAAGGAAATGTAAAAATACCACAGAAATAAAAAGAAGCGTTAGGAATTACTACAAACTGGTACATGCCAGCAAGTTGGGAAACCTAGAAGAAAGGGATAGATAGCTCTTTAAGAATAAGGAATGGTATTCTGAGCCTTGCCACAGGACTCTCCACCCTAGCCCTCAGTGTGTTTTACAGCCAAGAGGGGTTCCACTCTAATGATCCCTGTCAGAGCCCATCCTGGCTCGGAATCTTCAGGACCCTCATGTCTGGGGTCAAAAGTGTTTGAATCTGCTGCCCTGAAGTAGCAGAGGAGGGTGCCAGGTGTGAGTCTAAAAGGCCAAAGCACCTGACTGGTTCAGGAACTATTATTCTCGTTTCCCCAAAATGGAAAAGGAGGCACTGTGACATGTGTTGTCTGCCTCAGTCACACCTAGTTAGTCCACTGAAGCTTTTTATGTTTTTGTTACAAATTTTTAAATAAAAACATTCTTTGGAGAAAGCTTAGTCAAGTCACTGAAGGATGTGCTGACTTTTAGACTTTGCAACTCAGTGACAGCTGAATATGCTTGAACCTCAACCCTCTGACCTTCCCCAGGGAGCCTGAAAGATTCAAATATATGAACTGAATTAATTACAGCAAGGAGAATAATTTTCCTTTCTGTCTTGGAGAGACCGAAATTGAGTTATTCTTATTTTAAAATTGATAGCAGGTAATTATTAGCATAGTAGAAAAATGAGAGGAGAGGTTTTTTTTTTTTTTAAAAAAATTATTTTTTCTTTTATCTCTCTCCTCCCCAACCTTTATCTCTTAATCCTCCTCCTCCTATTCCTTTATTAGGGCATAAGTGCTTGAGAGACTGCAAAGAAGGACGCTGAGGCGACCACTATTCTGTTACCTCTTGTTTTCTGAGTTGATTTAAGGCCCTTGGAAAGAGGGATTATGATCATCAACAGGACGTACTTTTTTTTTTTTTTTTTTTTTTTTTTTTTTTTTTTTTTTTTACATGCAGAGTGGACAGTGAGAGAGAGAGACAGAGAGAAAGGGAGAAAGGTCTTCATTTGCCGTTGGTTCACTCTCCAATGGCCACCGCGGCCGGCGCGCTGCGGCCGGCGCACCGCGCTGATCCGATGGCAGGAGCCAGGAGCCAGGTGCTTTTCCTGGTCTCCCATGGGGTGCAGGGCCCAAGCACTTGGGCCATCCTCCACTGCACTCCCTGGCCACAGCAGAGAGCTGGCCTGGAAGAGGGGCAACCGGGACAGAATCCGGCGCCCTGACTGGGACTAGAATCTGGTGTGCCGGCGCCGCTAGGCAGAGGATTAGCCTAGTGAGCCACTGCGCCGGCCAGAATGTACTTTTTTATGAATACCTTAGAGTGATTTTGGTTAAAGACTCATTCCTATGGCTGCCGAGACATCACAGCCCAGAATGGGTTGATGAATCACTCTGTCCCAGGACAGCTGGGGAGCCGGCGTAGTAGCCCCAGCAAAGAATTGCTATGCCAGTAGAGCAATAAGAGAGGATGGGACTCCTGAGTGCTGTTCTTGTGGGACATATGGGATGGGAGTGATGTCCCTGCTGAGTAGCCAGTGGACATCATACTTCCATTGAAGAGGCAAAGTAGAAAACACGAACGCATTTTTTTTCCTAGAGTAAATGATATGTGTTCTGTAGCTTCTAATATAACTGGGAAAGACTTCAAGGAAAGCATGTTGTCTTGGAATCATTCAGATGGGATTAAGAGCAACCAGAATTTGTGCATTATAGCTAATTAGTTTGCATTTGTGATGGCAGATTGGTGACATCTGGACCATTCGGTTTCCTCTTTGTTTTCTATTTAAGGAAAAGAACACCTGATGCATTCTCTAGCCTCTTTGACTTTTATCTGTCCAGTGCCCTTTGCAGTAGTTTCATCCCCTCTCCCTGTCATTTTTGTACCATCAGCACTGCTAGCTTTCTGCCAGTGAAATAGCGTTGTCCTGTTGATAAAGATTTAGGCTCTGAGCAAGCTAACCATGTAATTTAGCATCTCAAATGAGACACTTTAGGATTTAAAGGGCATGCCGCTAATAGTTACACATAGGGACAGTAGGCAAAACTTTGAACCTACCAGATAAAGTAAGATGTGTTTAAGTTGTGTTCTGGAATCACACCAAGTAGGTTTAAGTTTTCATTTGCCATTTATGAGATCCTTGGTATATTAGTTAAACTCCCTTTGCCCTGGTTTTCTTTATTGCAAAAATGATAAGGTTGCTGTATGTCATAAGCAAATTAATATAGAGAAAGCCCTTTCAACTGTGCTTGGCAGATAGATAGCTGTTTTTAAAATGCTGAGGATTATTACCATAACATTACCATTTGTTGAACATGTCTTAACCACTGCTACTACTTAGTTTAATAGGTATAAAACATGACTGTGTTTTAAAAACATAGTACATATATTAACTGGCACAGTTTTAAGAAAGCAAATTTCAAGGGCACATTTTTATTCAAAGAAAAACAATTGCCATTCTCTTTGAAAACAAAACAATTAGTATCATTTTCTAATTTTTCAAATGATAAATGTGAGTTACCAGATGTCAGTAGAAAACTAATCACAAGTTTGCATAATATTTTCTCTGTGTTGTGGATAGCATCGAACTTCTCCTATTTATTTGTATACTTATTTCGCTGGATTCAAGAAGGTGGGTTTCATCTAGGAAAAGAGCTGTAATACCTGGAAAATGATCTCCTGCATTGTTTGGCAAGAAATCGCACCACAGGGATTAGGGAAGTATGGTCATCCTTCTGATATCATCTCTATACAAAATGATGGTATTTTGTTGTTGTTGTTGTCTATCCGTTGTATGGTTGATTTGTCCTGGAAAAGGAAGTTAATTCATATGTTCTTTGTCTGTGTTTACTTTCTGTCTCTTCCCTAAATATTGGAATTCCTCAGGAGTCTCTTAAGTTGCCTTGTGTACTTTCCCTCAGTGCTTTCTTTAGCCGATCTCATCACGTTTCTCAACTTTCATTGTTACTTATGAGATTTCCACTTTTCTCGCTCTACCCTCTCCCCCAACACAAGTCTGTCTCTTTGCCTGAGCCCTCTTTTTACACTGACTCTGTTCTGTGGGTCTTCTTTCTTGATATCAACTGAAATCCAAAAATCTACGGGATTCTTTCCAGTTGATTTGTAGCATCCAATTAAAATTTTCTTGATGGGATTAAACATGACAATAGGTCTGATCTGATTTCATCATCATTTAAAAATCATCTATTATTTTTCACTTTATGTTTCTGTGTGGGAGCAAACTGTTGAAATCTTTACTTAATGTATGCTAAACTGATCTTCAGTATATGAAGAGAATTGAAAATGAATCTTGATGTGAATGGAAGGGGAGAGGGAATGGGAAAGGGGAGGGTTGCGGGTGGGAGGGACGTTATGGAAGGGAAGCCATTGTAATCCATAAGCCGTACTTTGGAAATTTATATTCATTAAATAAAAGTTTAAAAAAATTTCTTGATTCTACTTTCATGGAACCTCTGACTTCCTTTCGTTTTCTTGGCTGCTACTTTTTATCTGACCCATATAATTTATGGATATGCTGCTGAGGGATCCCACCAAATATTCTTTGATTTGGAAAAAATATGACAATTGACTACTTTGTTGAGCCTTAATATTGTTTTTTTTTCAGGGAATCTTGAGTTACTAAAGAGTTTGTACATAGCACAGGAACCAATTAAAATACATAGACTTAAGTAGTGACATTTTAACCAGATAACATTAAATGGATGATAATTTCCAGGTCCCCATCATTTATCCAATTAGCACTAAGAAAGCAGAGATTTTTTTTAACTTTATTAAGGTAAATTACGAGTCTTAGGGCACATGAAATAGTCATTTTCTCTCTCCTACTCTCATGGTAAGTGTATATTTCCCCATGTTTTTGTTATGGGAGTTGGCCATGTAACCAGTTTTAATCTCATGGTTGGTAGAATGTGCTTCTTTACCCTCTGGCTTTGTACTTACCCATTCTGCTTGACTTGGACAATGGGATATTGGTGGGTGGGACAGCAGCAGATATTTGAGATGTGCTTGTGTGTTTGGATTAGTTTTCTTGTGCTTGTGTCATAGTAGAGAACAAAATACACCAAGTAACCCTCTGTTCTAAGGAGAATAAGAGACACAAGGCTGACTAAACCTCTTGTGGCTTGTAGCTGCCTTAATAAGCCCAGCCTTGGTCAGCTGACTCACATGAGCTAATTAAATGCTTATCATTAACAGTAATAAAGGCCTTATAAGAGAAAAATCAGTGCTTAGCATTATATACCTGTGATATTCCTTGTTTCATAGCAATAGCTGTGTGATATGTGTTTGTAAGACTATATTTATTTCAAATAAAATATTTAAGTATGTTATATTAACAAGGTAAAATTAATTTTTATTCTTTGTAAAGAGTAGCATGATAGTATTAGAGAAAAAGGGAAGAATCCTAATAATCAGATATTCAACATACACTTTTATTTAACAATCTGATTCAGTAGATATATACTTTAATGTGATTAAGAATAACTTGGGCAGCTCAACTGAAAAGCAAATCCCTAGCTCTACTCCTAGTAATTTTTATCATTTGATTTGAGCTGAGTAGCAGAAATTTGTGTTTTTAAACTATCATTCCCAGATAATTATGCAGGTAAACCAAGAACATTTAATTTTGTTGTTTTATTACATTCTTTTCTCTGTTTCCTATTTATTATTCGGTAGAGAAAAAAGTATATTTTATATGTATTTGGGTAACTTGAATAAGTATAAATATAGAAAATTAAATAAGGGATCAATTTTACCCTGCTCTTTTAGTCCATTATGAATTGAAAATCAAAGAACATTACCCTAGTAACTTTGGCTTCTGGGAGTTTATGTCGTAAACTAGGCATACTTTAAATTTTTCTTTTAATATTATTTCTACTTAATACCAAATAAATCTCTACAGTATCCTCCCCCCTTTTAACAACCAATATTCCCTTTGGCAGTGAAATCCACTTACTTAACTTACTGTGATTATATGTCCACCTAGCTCTCATTTCATGATGGTAATATTCATTTTAAAATCCCAAAAGACTCTTAGTATTCATCAAATATTTGATTAACATTGTCTAATAAAGCTTATAGAATGCAGAAACATGAAAGCTAACTCCACTATGATTTTTACTTCTGTCTCTTTCATTAACACTATGAGTTGCTTCTCTAAAATAATTAAATCCATAATTGAATGCACTAGAATAATTTTGGAAATTTAGCTTATTTATTCCAGTACTTACATTTGGAAAGCTAACGTTATTTATTACAACTAAATAGATAAATTTTCCCCTTTTTTTCTTTTTATTTCTCACCCTTTAGGAGGGGATATTTGTGAATTTGTATTTTTTTACAGGGAATGAACAATAGTTCTTAAAGTTGTATTGACAAGAAGAACATAAGGGTGATGGATGAGTACACTTACTGGAGAAGTTTTATTCACCTTTAGGAATTGCCTCACTATTCTAAAATATATCCTATTCCTTCTCCTCACTGAGTATGTTGTCCAAGTTTTAAATTATTCCATATTCTTTAGAAGCAAGATGGACCATGGGAAATGCTAAATCTTTCAAAGATTGCTTTTAGAATGAAGAGATTATTTTTACTTTCTCTAATAAATTTAGACTTTGCAATTCACTGGTGAGCTCTAGTGAGTCAGGGAAGCACCTGGTTTTAGTCTGTGATATTTCCGTGGTCTGTTGTGGCATATAGAATATGGCAGTGTAATTTATGTAACAGAAAAATGGGAGGTGTTTATAGGCTAGCAAATAGAAACCCAAACAACATATTTCAAACTTGGGTTAAATTCCTCTTCTTTATATTCACATCATAATCCTGGTAATCATACTAAAGGAATTTGAAGGTATCTTTATTAAAAAAAATTCAGTTCAGCTTTATGAGATAAAAGTTTTTTTAGAATATTAGATGACTGTAGTGACTTCTATTTTTGGGAAACATTTATGTATGAGAAATTGCAAGGAACTCAGTGGAAATTACATTATTAATATTTTAGGAGGTCTGAGGTTCACCTAGTCAGCAGTCATATGAGATAGTTGGGTCATGAGTCACAAGTATCCCTGGATTTCATAATTATAAATTTTACCTCCAATTTAGAATAGTTCAACTGACAACACAGATCTAAATGAAAATAAACAACTTAAAAATTAATATGAAAGATCAAAATATCTTCATTAAAATTTATATTTGTCAATTTTCTCAAGCTCACTTAAATAAATATCTGTAATAAAAAACATTGCTATTTCTGTAGCCAAATTTCTTGACTTAGCATTTAAAATAAAATGTGCTGGACTAGGTTTTGGCCTGGTTTCGCCATATTGATAAAATCTCCATGTTGTAACCATGGGTGGGGAACACGTAGCCTACAGACCATACCAGCCCCTTGAAATTGTTTGACCTAGACCTGCTAAGGCAATTGCAGATGGAACTTGAAATTCATTAAATCTATATGAGGGTAATTTTTAAGTTGATAAGTTTGTATGGTACAGGAATGATGTTATAAATATCCAAATGGCCCTTTGCAGAGAAAAGTTCCACAACTCCTGAAGCATCTTTTTTTCCTTCATTCACTATTCATGTTATCCCAATCCCACATTGCATCCCTAACCTTCATATACTGCTTAATTATGTTAAGGGAACTTGGTCACTGAAAGACGAGATCTTGATTTATATTCTGCATTAGGTAGAATTTATAATCCACTGGAGACTGCAGGGTTGATCAGTCAGTGTTGATAGACATAATATGTGGTCCATGAATGACTTTTAGAAATGGCATTAGCCTTTAAAAGTTTTATGACTTCATGAACCACATGCATGTATGGAGTAGGTGCTGTGTCTGTCTTATCCACTGGATTCCTAGTGGATAAGTGGGAGGATCTAATATTTATCCGGCATAAGGAAAATATGTAATAAATATTGATTGAATAAATGAATAAATGATGAAAATTAAAGGCAATAAATGTTTTTCGGGAGCTACTATAGTCAAAACCATGATGTTTTTAAACAGCATTTTTTTAAAGGGAAAGTGTTTATCGGGAGAAACCCAACAGACTGGAGGGAAGAGGAAAAGAAGGAAAAGAGGGAGAAGGAGAGTGTAAGAGAGAGAAACAGAGACAGAGAGAGATTGAGAGAGAGAAAGAGAGAGGGAGAGAATTCAGGAGATGTAGAGAAAGAGAGCCACGTGTTCAGGAACAGGTACTTTTAAAACTTTGCTGGGGAGAGGGCAGGGAATTAGGAGCAGCGAATCCAATTAGGATTGGGGTGGAGCTGACACCTGTGGTTGGGCCATGTGGCCACCTAGCTTTCAGCAATGGTGGTGAGGGCTATAGCCTGGGATGGTGTCTGGGGTGTAGATCGTACCATAGGTAAGACTGCACCATTTTACTAACATTCCCCTCTTTTGTTTTTTATAAAGCAAGAGTTGTATGGGATTACATTAGTTCTGAAAGTCCAGGAGAGGTAGAGGGATGATGATTGGTCTTTAGAACTACTCCCTGCTGACATGGGACAATGAGATATTCTCTGCTGACATGGGGCGATGTCTCAAGCTGCTTTCTCCTGAGTGGGCAGCCGAGTATATCCTTGTAGCAGCATTTGGTGGACTGTCTGGCTGCTGAAGGCCTTGGTTGGTTCTATTATCACCTCCTGTAAACACTTAGACACAGTAGTATAAAAGATAGTGTGAGAATAGCAACCAATGATCCCAAGAGTGTCATTAACCAAAAAATGAGAGGATTTCATAGAAGGGAAATGCTGGAGGTCTCTGGACCCTTTTGAAGACTGTTTGATGGACATGATTTAAAGCTGATCCCAACTAAGACTGGGAGAAAAGCCACTCATCTTTTGTGGGTAGAGGGCTTTGTCTGTAGAGAAATTCTGAACGATCATACAACATTAAGTGGAGGAGAGGACCACCAATACATGCAGGTCGGGAGTAGAGCCACTGATGTTAGAGAAGAGGCTATGATTACAAAGGAATGAGGCCCCAAGGGGGCTAGACAGGGTCCAGAACAAAGGACAGAGTCATTATTAGAGGACCTAAGAAAGCTGCTGTCTAAACATGAATAAGTTTTCTGATTGAGAGGCAAATAGAAACTGACAGAAGGAACTTGATAATAATCAGGTGAGCTTTAAGGATTTGTCAGTTATGAGGCCCAGACCTATCTATCTCTTCACATGGGGTACATCCTAAGGGAGGTGTGAACCTCCTTAGGGAAGGCATCCTGTTGACTTCCATTACTGAGCTGGCCTGAGTACACACTAGGTAACAGGCAAACATGATAGCTCGCCTCTGAAGACATGAAGGGAAGAGAACAGGTGATATCATGCTCCATTGTAATGTATGATCTAGTGCAGCATAGAAAGGATTCCAACACACGATAGTGTAAGGTCTACAGTAGGAGCACACCTTGTCTTGGGAACAGAATGGAATGTAAGCAGATCCAAACTGGAGATTTCATGCAATGTATTTTTGGAAAACTAAAAAGGTGTATGTATGTATAAGTTAATATCTGAAGAAAGAATGGGATTTAACTACGTGAAGCCAGAGGTTAGAGGACACCAAGGAATATGATACACATGTCTGAATGAAGCTGAGGAAGCTAGCAAGGGTCCTTCCTATTAGGACTTAGGAGTCCTATTAAGGAGGCTGGGCTTTCTTCCAGAAGTTATAAAACAATATTTTAAGTAGGAAACCCAATAGTTTCAGTGAAATTTTATATTAGTTTATTTTAAAAATGTATGGTTTTTGTAATTTAATTTCAAATAATATATTATTCAGAGGGAAAAATAGTAACTTTACTGTGGCAAAGCCTGGAAAAATTTAAATGTTGCCAAATTTTTCTGTTGAGTAATAATACTCTTATACTCAGTTGATGGAGGCAGATATTACCTGAAAAAATGTTATGAAAAGGGCACCTTTTGTCACTATCTAAAAATATATAATCTCAGTTGAGCATGAGCAAAACAGACAAATACAAATTGAGGGATATTCTATAAAATACTTGACAAGTATTCCTCATAGCTTTGAAGGTCATGAAAATCAACAAAACATTGAGGAACTATTACAAACTAAGAGAAACAGGAAGATATATCAAATAAATGACCTGTAGAATCCTGTATTAATCCTAGAACAGAAAGAAAAATCAATGGTATGCCTGGAAAAATTTGAATGAATTCTGAAATTTAGTTATTGGTAGTATACCGATGTTGGTAATCTTGGTTTTAATATTGGGAATATTGATTTCTTGTATTTGACAAATGTGCCATAATAATAGCATCAGGAAAACCTGAAAGCAGGTTAAAGGTATTCAGTTTCAATCTACTTTCTTCTTATATATTTTCTATAAATCTAAAATTATTCCAAAATGAGAAATTGATTTTATTTTAATTTTACTTGAAGAGAGACAGACAGACAGACATATCTTCCATCCACTGGTTTACCCCCTCAAATACCTGCAACAGCTGAGGCTAGGCCAGATTCATGCCAGATATCAAAAAATCAGTCCAGGTTTCCCACATGGAAGGTAGAACCAAATACTTGAGCCATAACCCCTGATTTCTAGGCTGTACATTAGTGGAGATTTAGAATTCAAAGCAGGCCTGAGATTTGAACCAAACATGCCAGTATAGGATGTGAGCATTCCATATTATGTCTCAACAATTGCACCAATCACTTGTGCAAAAAGAGTTTATTTTATTTTATTTTATTTAGTAAATATAAATTTCCAAAGTACAGTTTATGGGTTACAATGGCTCCCCCCCATAATTTCCCTCCCACTCAACACCCCTCACATCTCCCACTCCCTCTCCCATTCCATTCACATCAAGATTCATTTTCAATTATCTTTATATACAGAAGATCAATTTAGCATATATTAAGTAAAGATTTCATCAGTTTGCACCCACACAGAAACACAAAGTGTAAAATACTGTTTCAGTACTAGTTATAGCATTACTTCACATTGGACAACACATTAAGGACAAATCCCACATGAGAAGTAAGTACACAGTGACTCCTGTTGTTGACTTAACAATTTGACACTCTTGTTTATGGCATCAGTAATCTCCCTAGGCTCTAGTCATGAGTTGCCAAGGCTATGGAAGCCTTTAGAGTTTGCTGACTTCAATCTTATTACGATAGGGTCATAGTCAAAGTGGAAGTTCTCTCCTCCCTTCAGAGAAAGGTACCTCCTTCTTTGATGGCCCCATTCTTTCTACTGGGATCTCACTCACAGAGATCTTTCATTTAGGTCTTTTTTTTTTTTTCAGAGTATCTTGGCTTTCCATGACTAAAATACTCTCATGGGCTCTTCAGCCATATCTGAATGCCTTAAGGGCTGATTCTGAGGCCAGAGTGCTATTTAGGACATCTGCCATTCTATGAGTCTGCTGTGTATCCCGCTTCCCATGATGGATTGTTCTCTCCCTTTTTGATTCTATAAGTTAGTAGACACTAGTCTTGTTTGTGTGATCCCTTTGACTCTTAGACCTATCAGTGTGATCAATTGTGAACTGAAATTGATCACTTGGACAGGTGAGATGGCATTGGTACATGCCACGTTGATGGGATTGTATTGGAATCCCCTGGCACGTTTCTAACTCCACCATTTGGGGCAAGTCCAATTGAGCATGTCCCAAATTGTACATCTCCTCCCTCTCTTATTCCCACTCTAAGGATAGATTGGCTAACAATGCTTATAACATTTGGGACATAAATATTTAAATTCTGTAGTTTTCAAGGAGTCCTGTTTATCAATAAGAAAAGAACAATTAACTGAGTAGAAAAATAGATAAATGGCATTATAAGGAATTTCCCAAAAGAGCAAATTCAAATAACCAATAAACATGCTCAAAATTACCAGTAGTCAAGGAAATGCAAATGAAGATAACAGGATATCTCTTTTTACTTGTTTAAAATTAAAATAATAGTAATATCTAGTACTAGTGGGAATTCTAAGAATATGGTATTCTCATACATTGCTAATGAAAATTTTGTTGCATTCTTTGTGGAAGTCATTTTGGCAATATATTAAGATATAATATGCACAAGTTTTCCTAGCAAGCAGACTCTTGGGAAATAATCTAATTTTTAAAAGTTTGCATAAAAATATGGATGGCTATTACAGTAGGTATTTTTAGCAAAAAAATTATTGAAATGAAGCCAAAGTGTTAGACTAAAAGTCTTTAAAAATGAATAAAAACTTAAGTATGTCTATACCAAGAAATCAAAATAAGTCAACATGAGAATATATTACAACTAAGATTTGGGAAGCTTTCCAGATTATATTACTAAATAAGTGAAGGAAGATGTAAATAAACAAATATAATACGATTACATCTTGAAGATTTAGTAATGATAACTATATTTCTAGACAGATGTTTGTTAAATGTGATAGTCTCAAGGAGATGCAATAAGGAAATAATTGTTACTTTTCTTCACTGATGATCAAGCTTTGTCAGATCTCTGTTCTGCGTATGCATTATATCTTCATCTAAGAACTCTTGGCTTCAGTCCTTTTTTTTCAGATAAAAAGAAATACAGTCTAATCTAACATCAAACTTTGAGGTTCTTTCTTGGCCCCTGTGTGCTGTCTGTCATGACAGATATGTAACTTTCTGGCACTTTCTTTTGGCACTGTATTTGTGGATTTTTCAATTATGCTCCTATACTCAATATCCAACACCCTAAATTGAGTGATACACTTTTAATAATTTTCTCTTAATTCATTTCTTATGAAAAACTTATACCCTTGCCTCCTGGAAAGGCAATCTTCTTTCCTTACTCTGTTCTCAGAGAAATTCCAGGAGCTTTTAAAAATTGTATGTTCCTCCAAAATCTTTTTTTCTATTTGACAGATAGAGTTAGAAAGTAAGAGAGAGAGGTGGAGAGAAAGGTCTTCCTTCCGTTGGTTCACCCCCCAAATGGCCACCACGGCCGGAGCTACGCCGATCCGAAGCCAGGAGCCAAGTGCTTCCTCCTGGTCTCCCATGCAGGTGCAGGGCCCAAGCACTTGGGCCATCCTCCACTGCCTTCCCAGGCCATAACAGAGAGCTGGCCTGGAAGAGGAGCAACTGAGACTAGAACCCGGTGCCCATGTGGGCTGCCAGCACACAGGCAGACGATTAACCAAGTGAGCCATGGCACCGGTCCCCCTCCAAAATCTTATAGGGGTGTAGCATAGAAGTCAAGAATTGTTTTGTGATAGGAGAGGATGAAGTATGGGTTGTGCTGATGAGTTCCTGAAGTCAATAGCATCCAACCAGAAAATAACATGGAGAGATCTCCTTAGGCAAGCATCCTTCCCCAAGCTTGGATTGCCTGCTCCACTTCCCACTTCCCACCTCTGAGCTTGGCCAGGTATGTGAGAGAGTAGCCCCCTCTTCCATATTAGGAAGAGAAAATGCTGATACAATGCTGTTGGGTCAACAGTCTTTATGTAGTATAGGACAGATGTAGGAGCTGAGTAAGGTTCACAGGCACGGTTATGTTCCCCTCTTAGAAAGCTGTATGAATATGTGTCTAGGACCTCTCTTTAAAATCTTTAGAACATTTTTGGAATTTTCACTCGTCATCTTCTACTTAAGGCCTTAGCCCACTTTCAGACTACAAGGATAATCACATTTAACATACTGCTATGCAAAATTGTGTACATGATTATATGAATATGGTAAAAGTATAAGAGAAAAGAAAGTTAGCATTGTGTTGTAGTGGGTAAAGCTGCCCCCTGTGATGCCAGCACCCCATATGGGCTCTGGCTCATGTCCTGTATACTCCACTTCTGATCCAGCTCCTTGCTAATGGTTTGAGTAAAGCAATGAAAGATGTCCTAAATGCTTGGGCCCTGCTACCCACATGGGAGACTTGAAAGAAACTCTCACTCCTGGCTTCAGCCTGGCCTAGCTCTGGCCATTGAGGGCATCTCAAGTGTAAAATCAGTGGATGGAAGATCTGTCTCTCCCACTCTCTCTGTATCTCTGACTTTAAAATAAATAAATAAATCATAAAAATGAAATGTACTCACCATAATTACAGTATTCTAGCATGATCTCTAAATGTATACTTTGATTGTGTGTCTGTAGACATGAACAGGTGGTAGAAAGGAGGGTAGGTGGTGAACTTTTTACAGTGGTTGTCTCAGGATGGGGGAATTGAGACAATTTGTAATTGCTCCTTTATACTATTCTTTATGAAAGTATTTCAAATACATTTTTATATGATGAGAAAGAACTACAGAGCTGAATTTTACAAAATAAGACAAGTTTAGAGAACCTTAAAGAAAAGGAAACCAATGTCTTTCAGAAATTTTCAGTCTTTAATTTGGTAACATAGATTGGAATTCTCTAAGAGTATTTGTCAATACACTGTAAGCATGGAACTTTCCTTTAAGAAATACTACTAAATAGATAAGACAAAGACTATTTTTACATTATATCTAAGTCGTGTTCTATGACTTCAAGAATTTCTATTTTCATTCCTATGTGCCTTTCAGGTAATGTATTCAGAAATCTCAATTATATGGTGTCTCCTTTTCCACATTACAATGTAAATGAGGTTTGGTATCTGAGCTGTCATGTTGATCAGATAGATTCCTGTTTAGTCCTTTGGGAGTGCTGTAACAGAACAACATTGGCTGAGTGGGTTATAAATAAATTAATTTATCATAATTCTGAAAGCTGTGAAGTCCAAGTTCAAGGTTCTGGCAGGTTCAGTTTCTAGTAAGGGTCTGCCTCCTGGTAGATAGCCTGCAGTCTTCTTGCTGTATCCTCATGTGGCTGAAGCAATAAAAGAGCTCTTTCTTGGCTCTTGTAGCAGAGCACTAGTCACTTACCAAGGAGTACCCTCCCCTTAATGCTATCACTCTGTAGGTTGAGATTGGAAATATGAATTCTGGGGAGACACAGATATATTCCATCCACAGTATTCTTTAGAATGGTACTTGGCTTATAATTGATAAATGTTGAGTGAATATGGATGATTTTCCCATACTATTCTGGCATTCTGTTGTGCATGGATGTTCAAAAATCTTAATGTGTAATTGCTGAGTCACTAAAAATAATTTTAAAGTTTCCGATTTACATTATTCTATGTCTCTTTAGAAGAGTATCAAATAATACATTGATTCCAATTGTGTGTGGGTGTTCATTTGTTCTCACCTTAGCCACCTTGGGGTATCTCAAGCTTTTTCGTTATTTCTAATCTTAGAGGTAAAAAATAACTCACAATATTGTTTTATTCTGTTATTTTTTAAAGATGTATTCATTTATTTGAAAGGCAGAGAGAAAGAGAGAAAGAGAAAGAGAGAGAGAGGTCTTCCATCCACTGGTTCACTCCCCAGATTGCCGCAATGGCCTGAGCTCTGCTGATCTGAAGCCAGGAGCTTCTTCTGGGTCTCCAATGTGGGTGCAGGGGCCCAGGCACTTGGGCCATCTTCTACTGCTTTCCCAGGCCACAGTGGAGAGCTGGATCGGAAGTGGAGCAGCCAGGACTAGAACCAGCGTCCAAATGGGATGTCGGCATTGCAGGCAGCGGCTTTACTCACTACACCATAGCCCTGGCCCCAACAATATTGTTTTAAATTGTATTATCTGATTGCTACTAAGAATGAATCTTTTCCCAAACTTGAATTCTACCTGAGATTCTTCTTTTGTTAATGGTCCACTTGGGTCATTTGCTAAGTTGTTTAATTAGCATGTTTCTCTCTTTCTTAACAATTGGAAGTGTTATTTTTATACTGCAAATAATAGCTCTTTTTCTGTCAAAATTCAACATGCATTTTTTTTCTCAACTGGATGTTTATTTTTTAATTTAGGTGACTTTTATATGTTGCTATTTTGATATGAGCATGTGCCTCAACTCGCAGCAGGCTACATGTTACTTTGCAAGTCTTCAACATATCTGTCCTGATACAGATTCTTTTTTTTTTTTATTTTTTGTTATTATATTGGTCATTTAGGTTTTCCACTTTTTTCCTTGTAGATTACCTCTTGATTGGCCAGTTTCTATTTTCAAATAATATTTATAGAAAAAAAAACCCCTAATATTCTACATTCTAAGCCTTAGCAGTCAGAGAATGTTATTCTTTTGTATTTACATATGACCTATAAGTTGGCTGCACATCAAAATCATGGATAAGAGTTATTTTCTCCAAAACCTTCGTAGACAATATTTAATTTCATTTTAGCATTTTATAATTAGTAGAAAAATTCTGAACCCACCTTGATCGTTATTCTCCTCATCCTTAATCTTTTTTAACTTGGAATAATGGGAGACTCTTTGAAGTTTAAAAATGTCATTGTCATGTAAGTGTGCTTATTTTTTAAAACATTAATTTTCTTGATTTTTTATAAGCCTTTTAGATAGGCAGATTCAGCTATTTCTGTAGGCCAGGAAAGTAGGTTAAGCCTCAGCCTGCGGCACTGGCATCCCATATCGACCTGGTTTATGTTCCGGTTGCTCCTCTTCTTATCCATCTCCCTGCTAATGCGCCTGGGAAGGCACCAGAAGATGGTCCAAATGTTTGGGCCCCTTCACCCATGTGTTAGACCCAGAAGAAACTCATGGTCCCTGACTTCAAATAAGCGCAGCTCCACCCGTTGCAGCCATTTGGGGAGTGAACCAGTGGGTGAGTGGAAGACCTTTCTGTCACTCCCTTTCTCTGTCTGTAACTCTACTTCTCAAATAAATAAATAAAATCTTTAAAAAAAAGCAAAGATACTTTTGATCATTTTATTTTTAATATTTTTTCTGATATCTTCTTTAGGAATAGCATATGCAATTTATTTGGCTGCCAATTTTCTAGCTCTCTGTTCATTTGGCCTTTCTCTCATTTGTCCTCTGCATAATGAATCCAAGGTTCTATAATGCTGATTTTATTATTTGTTGCTTTTGATGCTCACTGTCTTTCAATCAGGCAAATGCATTACTTCAATTGCATTCTTCTATGTGTTTTTTCTTTAAGTCAGTCTGTCACTTTGTAGTTTTCACTTTTGCCTCTGATTTCAAAATCCATTATTTCTTTGAGTTTTATTGTAAGCATTAGGTTGATACACTTACAATTTTTATTTTTGTTTTCAATGATGAAAGTACATCTTTAGTTATATATATGAAAGGTCTTAAAATTTCACAGAAAATGCATATTATGAAAACACTATGCATTTCAAAAAAAATTGCACCAAAATACATTATATTTTAATTTCATTTCCATGAACTTCTTGAAGTTTCCTTGTCTGCATAAATATGTATTATATATAAATAATTTCAAAAAATATTTATTGATAGTCAGCATTGTGGTATAGCAGGTAAAGCCACTGCTTGTGATACTGGCACCCCATATGGGTGCTAGTTCATGTCCTGCCTGCTCTACTTCCAATCAAGCCCCTGCTAATGGCTTGGAAAAAGAAGCGGACGATGGCCCAAGTTCTTTGGCCACTGCAACCCACATGGGAGACCTGGGTAAAGCTCCTGGCTCCTGTCTTCAGCCAGGCACAGCTCTGATTTACAGCCATCTGGAGAGTGAACCACTGGATGGAAAACCGCTGTCTGTCTGGCTCTACTCCTCTCTCTGTAACTCTTTCAAAATAAATAAATAATTATTGAAAATTTATTTATTGGAGAAGTATATTATTTTGGAGACATATATTCTGAGCTAATAATTACTTATAAGTGGTTTAATGAATTTTCATTATCTAAATTTTTGCCATAAAAATCCTTTACTGTATTTGTGACTGGTAGATGAATTTGTGTGAGTGGTCTAGCAGCCTTAGGTGTTCTGGGTAGGAGGTAAATTTGTAGGAATTCCAAGTAGGAGAACTCCCTTATAGAGAATTTTCTTTATTAATTAAACTAAAATATTGGAGACTGGCTTTTAGATAACATATCTTCTTTTGGCTCTCAGCTTTATACTGTGGACCTCTTTCTGGTATTGCTGCTGTACCATTCATCTGCCGATGACTATAGCCCACATGTAGTCTCCCATAACCATCACTCTCCCAGTGGAAATTAGAGTCTTAATGGGATGCTCCATTATTGGCTATGAGCTATTCATGACTCCAGTGTTTTTTTAAAGATTTTAATAATTTTCATTTTATCAAAAAGAGACAGAAACAGAAACATACCTATACAGAGATCCTCTATCCACTGGTTTACTCCCCTAAATGTCCACAACAGCCAGGTCTGGGTCATGCCAAACCCAAGAGATCAGTAATCCATCTGGGTCTCCCACATTTGTGGCAGTGACCCAAGTATTTGACCCATTGTGTACTGCCTCCCAAGTGCATTAGCAGGATTTAGAGGTGAAGGAGCTAGGACTGTAGCCAAGCAATCTGCTATGGTATAGAGGCAATCCAAGGAGAATCTTAATCACAGCAGCAAATGCTTTTCCCTCCCTTGCTTATTCTCCAGAGTTAGGTAATGTGAGTGAGTTTCTGTCTGCTGTTTCCTCCTTGTTGGTGATTCTGAAGTTTTTCAACATTGGAATTTAAGGATCCTCCCACATTTCCTGCCTTAATATCATTTGTAATATTTTTGTATAATTTACTGAAAAATATTGTCATATCAGTCATCTTTCTTGTTGATTGAATTTCACCTTATTTTTATGTTTTTACATTCTGAGTCATTCTAATAGACAATTGAAGAAATAGGCCTTTCATAATAGCAGAACTTTTCTATTCTACAGATAGTTCATTTTTCTTCTACAGTTTTTGATAGGGTTTTCTCACTATCTTTATTAACCTCTTCAGAATTATGCAAGTTGGTTTTATTCATCAAAACCTGAATATGTTACACTTCAGAATTTAGAATATCAAATTGAATTTTTTAAAGATCTGTTTTATTCATTTGGAAGAGTTACAGGTGGAGGTAGACACACACACACACACACACACACAGTGAGAGAGAGAGAGAGAGAGAGAGAGAAAGAGAGAATCTTCCATCCGTTGGTTCACTCTCCAATTGACTGCAATAGCTGGAGCTGAGCCTATCTGTAGGCAGGAGCCTGGAGCTTCTTCTGAGTCTCCCACATGCATGGAGGGGCCCAAGGACTTGGACCATTTCCCAGGTGCATTAGCGAGGAGCAGGATCGGAAGTAGAGCAGCCAGGACTTGAATGGGTGCCCATATGGGACGCTAGTGCTGCAAGCAGGGACTTTAACATTGCACCACAGTGCCAGCCCATCAAATTGAATTTTTAAAAAATGCTTTCTTTAGGATTGTGGGGAGCAACTGAGACTAGACTAAGTTACTGGAATTAAGACTTATTCTATGCATCTGTTCTCCCACAATATGGCGCTGAGAGACCAAACAACTTTTACGCAGCTGCCTCTCTCCAATTTGACTGATAAGCTGCAGGAGCTGATCCTGCTCCTGATTGGAGGAGAGCAGTGTGCTCGGTGTGTGGGGAACAGAGTTGGGATTGGTGGAAGAGGACTATAAAGGAGGAGAGAGACAACATGGACCGGGAACATCTGAAGGAACTCCTGAGGAACATCTGAGCAGCCCCCGAGAGAGCCAGCTGGAGGTGTGCCGCTCCTCCACAGAAGCGGGGAAAGCGGCGGCTGGGGGGGGGGTGTGCCGCCCCTTCACGGAGGTGGAGGGGCCGGCAGCTAACCTGGGACGGCGTCGTTCCTCCGCGAGTGAGGGACCGGCAGCTAACCCAGGAAAGAGTCGGGCAAAAGGAACAGCGTAAGGTCTGGTGTTGTTCCTCCGCTAATGGGGGAGCGACAAGGATGGTCATAGTCTAGATGGCTAAACAACAAATACACAAGAAGTTTGCAACATGTTGGCATTAGTTCAGTCATTCAGTAGGAGAATATTCCCCAACCCCTTAGAGAGGACATATGAAAGGATGTAATATAAATCAAACTGAGATGTAATGAGAACATTGGAACTTTATACAGGACAAATCAGGACAGGGGAAAGACATTGGTGAGAGAAGAAACAGCGTGTACAAAAGCCAAAATATGAAAGTGAAAGCTAAGTATTTCATGATGAAGAAATCAAAATAGATTTTCATCTTTTGGAAGTGAATAATCATGATGTCCATGTCTTCTTTCAAAAGTCACTGAGAAAAGTATTACAAAAGAGAACTTAGCAGCATAAGATAGCATAGCACTCTAGATTTATATAATTTCATTGTTCTGTATTTTCTATATCCTATAATATTGTAATTTTGTGAAATACTTTAATGAACTCGGGATCTTGTATGTTTGGATATTTGTCTACTCTTTTAACAGAGAAATAGTAACAAAAAAGAAGCTAATATTTATTTGATTTGAATTTTCTTTGTGACCTTAGTTGGACTTCTTTGATTTCCACCCTTTCTCCCTAAATATATACCAGCCATCTGCTTAAAAACCTGTCTCAGAATTCTCTTTTGAGATTGATGTCAACGTTTCTATGGTTTCTAGAACTCAAAACAAAAGGAATGATGTACCTCTTGTCTGTCTAAGTCTTTTGATACCTTTTCAATTTTATTTGCCTTCTAAGTTTCAGGAGTTCTCCTCTCCCCTTATCCAGAGAGTAATTGTTCCCAGACCCCAAGAATGGTTGAATCTGCAGATAGGAGAAAATTCCATATACACTATGCTTTGTCATATACATATGTAGAACTTTTCCTGTACCTACAGGTTGTACATCTGTAGATTTAATGAAGTGAGGATCAAAACTATTTTAAAAATAAAATTGTGTCTATACTGGACATATAAAGACTTTTTCTTTTTGTTGTTATTCCTTAATATAGTATAATACCTGTTTACATAGCATTTACATTGGATTCCGTATTGTAGTATTTTTTAAAGATTTATTTATTTGAATGAGTTGCATGTAGAGGTAGAGGTAGGGGTAGGGGTAGGGGTAGGGGTAGAGGGTAGGGGTAGGGGTAGAGAGGCCTTCCACCCAATTGTTCACTTCTCAGATGGCTGAACCAGCCAGAGGTGAGCCAATCTGAAGCCAGGAGCCAGGAGCCAGGAGCTTCTTATTTATACAAGGGACTTGAACACCCACAGGTTTTGGTATTCATGCAGTGAGGAGGGGAGCCTGCAATAAATACCCCTAAGAAATTGATTCTAGTACCAGTTATATGAATGTGGATTTTCTTTCAAAATGTCTTATGTACATCCTCATATTTCTTCTTGTTGATATGAGATAGCACAATGCCTACTTGATGAGATGAAGTGAGATGAATGATGCATGTGTTTTGATGTAGCACTGTACTGTTACTGACCTTCTGATGTGTCAGAACGTGGATCCGTGTGTATCAGGTGACCCTGGGTCATCAAATCCTGATGATGGCAGTGGTTATTTATATGGAACAGATGATGATGATGATTAGGGATCCTTAACAGTTGAAGGTTTGTTTTTGCTGAAGACGTTTGAAGAACATTGTAATTGGATGTTGTTGTTCTCTGCCTTTTTAATTCATCCAAGTGTGGCTACAGAGGTTTACTCCTTGGGTGATTATACTGGTGGCTCTAATTCTGCATTACCTCTGAGGATTGTATCCCATAACTTTGTCCTTCAGTGTCTCTACAGTGTGACTCACTTCAGCAAGTTTAGTAGTGTCCACATTGCTGGTTCTGCTTCAGTTCTTTCTTCTTCTTCTTCCTCTGAAGATGAGTCAACAAATTCTTCCAATTCCTCATTTGTTAATACTTCTTAATTGCTTTCAGTATGTTTTCCTTCTTCATCAAGCTTGCCAACAAATCCTTTTCCACCGACTTGTCTTACTGCAGGAATGATTTCCTAACTTCTCTGTTGATCCCTGCAAGGACTTTAAAATCATTCTGGTGTACTCCATAAGTTTTTCCAGAAGGCATTCATGGTTTCTGGTTTTGATTAATGTGTTGCAGTTTTGACGAAGTTTTTCAGCCATAGTGAATGATTTCCATGCTGATTATATCTAAATTGGGGTCTGCATCAATTGCTAAACACATGTAATAAAATAGCAGGGTACACGTGGCCTTGGCAAACCAAATAATGCCCTAAGCAAGATACTGAAGCGATGAATTTGTATTTAAAGATAAAAAGACAACCTTGTGGGAAGAGGTGTTAGGTCTACTGGTTAAGATGCCTTGTCTCACATTGGAGTACCTGGGTTGGATTTATGGTTCTGGCTCCTGACTCCAGGTTCCTGCTAATGCAGACCCTTTGTGGCAGTATTTGGGTTTTTGCCATCCATGTGGGATACCTGGATTGAATTCTGGGCTCCCAGCTTTGGCTTCCTTGCTATTCTAGGCATTTGAGTAGTTAACCAGTAGATGAGAGGTTATTTCCTTTTTGTCTCTGCTTGTCAAATAAATAGATAAATTTTTAAAAATACAATCTTGCAAATTTTCACTATCATAGGAAGTAGATTTAGTGTGACCTAGTGCATTGCCTATTAAAAATTCTTAGAAGCCAGAGTTGTGGTGTAGTGGGTAAAGCCACCGCATATGGTGTCAACATCCCATATGGGCACTGGTTTGAGTCTTGTCTGTTTCACTTCCAATCCAGCTCCATGCTAATGGCATGGGAAAAGCCACAGAAGATAGCCCAAGTGTTTTGACCCCTGTCAGCCGTGTGGGAGGCCCAGATGAAGCTCCTGGCTCCTGGCTCCTGGCACAGCTCTGGTAGTTATGGCCATCTCAGGATGAACCAACAGATGGACGGTTTCTCTCTTGCTCTCTCTCTCTTTCCCTCTTCCCCCCCCACCACATGTGTGTGCATGTGTGTGTGTGTGTATGTACACATGTGTCTATCTCTCTGTAATTCTTTCAAATAAATAAATATGTCTTTAAAAGTTTAAAGTACTTTAAATTCCAATATGCCTTCCAATATTTTTTTTCATTTCTAGAGTAAACCATTGTTAGAACAGTTCCAAAAAATGATGCTGAAATTCATATGGAGGCACAAGAGACCTCGAATAGCTAAAGCAATCTTGTACAACAAAAACAAAGCCGGAGGCATCACAATACCAGACTTCAGGACATACTACAGGGCAGTTGTAATCAAAACAGCATGGTACTGGTACAGAAACAGATGGATAGACCAATGGAACAGAATTGAAACACCAGAAATCAACCCAAACATCTACAGCCAACTTATATTTGATCAAGGATCTAAAACTAATTCCTGGAGCAAGGACAGTCTATTCAATAAATGGTGCTGGGAAAACTGGATTTCCACGTGCAGAATCATGAAGCAAGACCCCTACCTTACACCTTACACAAAAATCCACTCAACGTGGATTAAAGACCTAAATCTACGTCCTGACACCATTAAGTTATTAGAGAACATTGGAGAAACCCTTCAAGATATTGGCACAGGCAAAGAATTTCTGGAAAAGACCCGGGAGGCACAGACAGTCAAAGCCAAAATCAACTATTGGGATTGCATCAAATTGAGAAGTTTCTGTACTGCAAAAGAAACAGTCAGGAGAGTGAAGAGACAACCGACAGAAAGGGAAAAAATTTTTGCAAACTGTGCAACAGATAAAGGGTTAATAACCAGAATCTACAAAGAGATCAAGAAACTCCACAAAAACAAAACCAACAACCCACTTAAGAGATGGGCCAAGGACTTCAATAGACATTTTTCAAAAGAGGAAATCCAAATGGCCAACAGGCACATGAAAAAATGTTCAAGGTCACTAGCAATCAGGGAAATGCAAATCAAAACCACAATGAGGTTTCACCTCACCCCGGTTAGAATGGCTCACATACAGAAATCTACCAACAACAGATGCTGGCGAGGATGTGGGGAAAAAGGGACACTAACCCACTGTTGGTGGGAATGCAAACTGGTCAAGCCACTATGGAAATCAGTCTGGAGATTCCTCAGAAACCTGAATATAACCCTACCATTCGACCCAGCCATCCCACTCCTTGGAATTTACCCAAAGGAGCTTAAATTGATAAACAAAAAAGCGGTCTGCACCCTAATGTTTATTGCAGCACAATTCACAATAGCCAAGACCTGGAACCAACCTAAATGCCCATCAACGGTAGACTGGATAAAGAAATTATGGGATATGTATTCTTTAGAGTACTATACCGCAGTAAGAAACAACGAAATCCAGTCATTTGCAACAAAATGGAGGAATCTGGAACACATCATGCTGAGTGAAGTAAGCCAGTCCCAAAGGGACAAATACCATATGTTCTCCCTGATCGGTGACAACTGACTCAACACCAAAAAGGAAACCTCCTGAAGTGAAATGGACACTATGAGAAATGGTGACTTGATCAGCATAGCTCTGACTGCTAATGGACAACTTAATACATTATCCCTCATAGTATTTTTTTTTGTCTGTTCTACTTAATATGACTGGTTTAATTCTGTAATTATCACACAGTTATTCTTAAGTGTTGAAAATTAACTGAAATGTGATCCCTGTTAAACATAAGAGTGGGAATAAGAGAGGGAAGAGATGTATAATTTGGGACATGCTCGGGCTGACTTGCCCCAATTGGTAGAGTTGGAAACATACCAGGGGATTCCAATTCAATCCCATCAAGGTGGCATGTGCCAATGCCATCTCACTACTCCAAGTGATCAATTTCAGTTCACAATTGATCATAATGAAAGGACTAAGAGTCAAAGGGAGCACATAAACAAGTCTAGTATCTGCTAACACCAACCGATAGAATAAATAAAGGGGAGAGTGATCCAACATGGGAAGTGAGATACTCAGCAGACTCATAGAATGGCGGATGTCCTAAATAGCACTCTGGCCTCAGAATCAGCCCTAAAGGCACTCGGATCTGGCTGAAAAGCCCATGAGAGTATTTCAGGCATGGAAAGCCAAGACACTCTGGCAAAAAGATCTCTGTGAGTGAGATCCCAGTGGAAAGAACAGGTCTTCAAAGAGGGAGGTGCCTTTCTCTGAAGGGAGGAGAGAACCTCCACTTTGACTATGACCGTGTCTAAACAAGATAAGAGTCGGAGAACTCAAGGGGCTTCCATAGCCTTGGAAACTCATAACTGGTGCATAGGGAGATTACTGATGCCATAAACAGGAGTGTCAATAGGTAAAGTCAACAACAGGAGTCACTGTGCACTTACTCCTCATGTAGGATCTCGGTCCTTAACGTGCTGTACACTGAGGCTTAATGCTATAATGAGTACTCAAACAGTATATTTCACTTTGTGTTTCTATGGGGGTGCAAACGACTGAAATCTTTACTTAATGTACACTAAACTGATCTTCTGTAAAAAAAAAAAAAAAAAAAAAAAAAAAAGAAAGAAATTATCAACTCCCAACTTGACTCTCACTGGGATTAAACATGACAATAGGTCTGATCTGATTTCATCATCATTAAAAAAAAATCATCTATTATTTTTCACTTTATGTTTCTGTGTGGGAGCAAACTGTTGAAATACTTACTTAAGGTATACTAAGCTGATCTTCTGTATATTAAGATAATCGAAAATGAATCTTGATGTGAATGGAAGGGGAGAGGGAGTGGGAAAGGGGAGGGTTGTTGGTGGGAGGGACGGTATTGGGGGGGAAGCCATTGTAACCCATGAGTCGTACTTTGGAAATTTATATTCATTAAATAAAAGATAAAAAAAAAATAAACAAGATGGCTGTCATCTATGATTTTTTTTTATTATGTTGCCAGAGTACAGGTTGATAATTTTTTTTAAAGAGAATGTGGGCTCTTCCCTCTGTACACAGTGCCTGGATTGATTATATGTCCGGCAGCATTGCCACATAGCACCAGAGTTAATCTGCCCTTTTTTGTTTGTGCCTTAATGTCTCCTTTGCACTTTTATTAATGTAGGTCCTATTCAGCATCATCTTCTAGAGGAGCCAGGTTTCATGGCAGTCGAATGCTTGCTGTGGGTGGTATCCTTTCTCCTAAATCAACTTCTTCAACTGTACTGGAATTTTGGCATCAACTTCTTCATCAGTATATATAGCTCTCTAAGTAATTTGTATATTTTTCAGGCCAACTCTATTCCTGAATCTATGCAATTATCCCTTACTTGCTGTAAATGGCTTTGTGTCACTCATTTCAGGGTTTGTTGCTTAAATTTTCTATAGGCCTGATGGTTTCTGATGTAACACATTGCCATCAGTAAGAACATGTTTTCTGTTCATGTTTTCCACCCACAAATTTAATGACTTACTCCATCTTAGAACTTAACACTCACTGTAGCTGTAACTTTTGCAGCTTGGGGTACAAGAACAAGACTAGTATGAATTTACCTTTCCTTCTTCACAATTTCATAGATTTGAACCTCATTCTTACCACAGGTCTTTGCAATCTCCGGATGTGATCTTTTTTTCTTACTGAGTAGAGAACTATCACCTTAAAGTAAAACTTCATGGCTTCTCTTCAGTGTATCTGAATTGCCAGCATCACCATTATTGTACTCTTGGAGTGATGATTAAATTAAATAAAGGTTAATTGAACAGAAGCACCATGATCTGGGGATAGCAGATTTGATAAGTCGGTGTTACAAAGTGACTAATGGGAATACAGGGTATACAGTGTGGATACACTGGACAAAGGCAGTGATTCATACTGGAGGAAAGCATGGGATGGTTTCAGATTTCATCATGCCCCTGACAACAGTGTGCAATTTCAAACTTGGGAATTCTTCATGTCTGGAATTGTCCATTCAGCATTTTCAGATCATGTTGACTAAAAGTAAATGAAACCTTAGAAAATGAAACTGCAGATAAAGATGAACTATGTTTCAGGGTGGTAGATTCAGCCTTCTCTGATTCAGTCACCCAAGTCTGAATATTTAAATCCTTTCATATACTTAAGTGTTCTTTTAATTTTTCTCAGTTATCTTGATCTTTAATTCACTCCATCTGGCAGATGATTATTTTTATTGCTTCCTAGATGAATACATGACATAAAAAGAACTTATGGCAAAGATACTAATATGAGATGTTAATAATCAGAGAAATGTGGTCCAGGGTGTGTGGGAACTCTTGTGTTTTACTACTTCACAATTTTTGCTTTGTAAGTTTAAAACCATTGTGAAATAAAATGCTTAAAAAAGAAACGTTAAGTCTACACGTCATTATACCCTTTGCTGTCTTAAATCAAAACATCTCAACTTCTTAAAATGTAAAGTGTAAAACATGCACTTCGTGGGGACATTGCCCCTTTATTAATTAGCTGAGACTTTTCTCAATTAATTCATTATTGTTTTATCATATTCTTTACCTGTCAAGTCGTCATGGCAGGGTATGGGGAAAAGTTTTCAATCAGCAATAATCGTGCCTCGGATAAACCTCATTGGCTATGATACTGCCACTGCGCAAAGCTCTTTACCTTTCAAATACAGAAAAAAAGATTATTGAGACAAAATGTCTCAACCAAATTGCACTTGGGCAAATTAGGAATTTTTAATTGGTCATCCATTTAAACTAATTACCACCACCCCCGACCCTCCACCCCCACCCCGCAAGGGCTGGAAGTTCTTCCAAATCTAGTTGATTGCCTTGGGTCAGTTGGGAAAAGCAGTTGCTGATTCTCAGGATGGAGCCAGAGGAAGTTGTTGAGTTAGGAAGGGTCAGAGAGACGAACTTGCATGGTCTTGAGGAAATTTCTGAGGCTTTCTTTACATCCTTCACTCAAATATTGGAATAACAAATTCCCTCCTGAAGTAAATACAGCGAACTGATTCTGTGCACCATTTTAGCCAACGTACCTTTCCTTCCTTCATTGCTGTGGATTATGAAGAGTCGTCATCTTGAATTTATTTCCAAGCCACGCTCTTAATTGGCATCACATTTTGTTAGGTTTGGATATTTTAAAATCATGTCTTTAAGAGTTTTCATTTCCTGCCTTTGGAGGAGGTGTACAGCTGTTATCTTTGATAATAAATAAGAACTGTTGTGTGTATATATATATATACCTCTGGTAGCAATTTCTGCTTTGCTGAAGTAAGCTGTTCATCATCTGCCTCCAAAGGGTAATCAGCTTGATTTTAAATATTGCTGTGTCTCTCTGGTTTTACAATATATTTGATTAGCCAGTAAATATAGGTTCAGACTATTTCCAAATTAGAGTTACTGTGTTTACATTCTCCTTTATTAAGACAAAGTATTTTTCCCAATATTTTGATGAAAAAATATTGTTTATTTGATAAAATAAAGAGCTAAGTAAAACTGTGGTGATTGTATTTTTTCTTTGTTTCTAGAAAAAGTAGCAGGTATATTGCATATTTGTGTATATATTCAACTTACAGTTATATATGATATTCAGACAAGCATTTGTAACTAACATTTCCTAGGAACCAGAAACTGTTTTTGTGTTTCAGAGACTTTGGAAATATTGAATACGGGCTTTCTCTATTTTAAGGGGTAAATTACAGCCTCAGACCTCATGAGTATTTGTAGCTAGATATGACTTATAGTTTTTCTTTTTTAAAAAAAGATTTATTTATTTATTTGAAAGGCAGAGTCTCAGAGAGAGAGAGAGAGAGAATGAGATACAGAGAGAGATAATCTTCCATCTTCTCATTCACTCCCCAAATGTCCGTCACAGCTGGGTCTGCTGGAGCTGGGACAGGCCAAAACCAAGAGCCTGGAATTGTATCACAGTCTTTCCTGTGGGTGCAGAGGCCCAAGTATTTGGACCATTTTCTGCTGCTTTCCCAGGCATATTAGCAGGGGACCTTGGTAGAAAGTGAAGCAGCTGGGATTTCAACCTGCCTTGGTATGGAATGCTGACATCATCGCAGGTAGAGGATTAACCCACTGAGCTGTAACACTGCCCCCACCCCGCCCCTTTTTAAAGTTTTGTTTTATGTAGTTTGAAAGTCAAAGTGATGAGAGAGAGAGAGAGAGAGAGAGAGAGAGAGAGAGAGATCTTTTATCTGATGGCTCAATCCCCAAATGGCCTGAGGCTGTGCCAGGCAGAAGCCAGGAGCATGGAACTACATCCAGGTCTGGCACATTAGTGGCAGGGGCCCAAGAATTTGACCCATCATCTTCAGCTGCTTTCCTAGGCATGTTAGCAGGAAGGTTGCATCACAAGAAGCCTAAACTGATGTGCCACAACACCGGCCGCTGCAAAATTGTTCTTAAAATACCCCAATTTTGTTTGTAAATACCAGTTATTAAACATTACTTATGTTTGTTTCTTCTTTCATCACCTTAACATAGGCCTAATTTCTGTCTCTTAAGAATATCTCAGGTAGATTCTTAGTTTTATTGTCCCTGTGCATACTGAAAAGCAAGCAGTTATCATTTATCCCAGCACATAATGCCAGTCCCTTTCTGAGTCAGCCAGGCTAGCCTTAGCTGCAATCATGTGATCAGAGGTGGGTAGCAAGTGTGGCCTGTGCCCTCCTTCCAGCCGTGTCTTCCTCTGCTGCACCCTCAGTTGGAGTAGGGAGAACTGAGGGAGGACTGGAGAAAAGCCATGCACAGGTTTCTTCAGGATGTCATTCAGTCACGTGCTCTCTGTGAGCTGTTTGTGTTCTTCAGGGTACCCTGAGAAGAACTCTGTTGTTGTTTGACAGCAGAGAGGATCCCAGCATGGCCTTCTCTTGGTTTCTGCCCTGTCCCAGGCTACAGCTCAGAGCCTGCTGTCCTAAGGACACTGAAATCTGCTTTCCCACAAGACAGTCTTCTTGGTTGAAATACCTGCAAGGCAGCTCATGCCTGACTACTTTCCTACTAATTTTGATCTGCCAGGAGCATGAATCCCATGCTGCACTGTAATGGAAGAGGTGATGGGTTCCACCATCGACTCCTACCTCCTCTCCTATCACCTATTCCATTTGTTTGATTCTAGTGGTCACAAAGCAATTCTGCTCATAAACTTAATGTTGGTCTCTCTATCTTGCAACCTCACCCAATTCTTAGGGGATGTCACTTGGTTTTGGCAGGAGTTGGTCAAACTTCATCCTTATCTTGGGAAGAGAGGAGGAAAGAACAAATTGCCTTCCTCACGGATCACTCACTCACTGCTCTAGACAGTCTGTGTCACATTCTTTGTATTCTACTTAAACAGGTTACACCTGTCAGGGGAGGCATAATGAGGGCAGTTCCAGTTCTAACTTCTCTCAGGAACTTTTCCAAGTATATGTCTGGAATTGTCTTTAGAATGTAATTGTTTATTCCAACTGTCATTCAGCTTTGGGTCACTGGTCACAGTTTGGTGATAGCAAAACATAAATCATTCAGTGTCTTGTGAGAAGAACATACAGATTTGTGACTTAAAAAAAGAAAAATCTGAAAGTAAATAAACTTAAAATTAATGGAAATACATTATTTTCCCTTGTAGTGGCATTCTTTTTATAATTTAAATTTACATTATGGTAAAATGCTTAATAATTCACTGAATAAGAAGTTCAACAAGTAGAAAGCAAAAAGACCATAGTTGATGAGAATATAATCAGTGGCTATAAGCAATAATTGAATATATAAATGCCCGTTTCACCAATATACAATTTTTAGGTCAATTAGTCATTCATAATTTCTTTCAATGAAATACAACAAATGCCAATGCAGCATCTACATATTTCCTGTGTAGTTATAAGACAATAAATAGGTTCATTTAGACTTTAAGCCATTACTTCTCAACACTTTATGCAATGAAAATAATTGCACATTACATTTTTGTACTCTATTATACCACAAATCAGGGAAACCATGATAATTGGTTATTTGGAACTGGCTTATTTCATTAAGTACAATGGTTTCCAGGTGTATCCATTTGTGTGAAAGGACTTTATTTTTTCATGGTTGAGTAATATTCCAGGATATACGTACACCACATTTTCTTAATCCAGTCATCAGTTGATGGACAGTTGGGTTGATGCAATATCTTAGCTATTATTAAACTGCAGTAAAATTGGGGGTACAGATAAATCTTCATATGTTGATTTTTTTTCAGTTGAATAAATTCCTCAGAGTGGGATGACTAACCAAGTAGATTGGTTTTCAGCTTTCTGAGGAAGCTCCATAATGTCTTCCACAGTGGTTGTAGCAGCTTGCATTCCCACCAACAGTGGGGTTAGGGAAATATTCCCCCCCACATCCTCAGCAGCATTTATTGTTTGCTGATTTCCGTCTGAGAGCGCTTCTAGCTAGGCTGAAGCAAAGCCACCTCCTTTTGGTTTTTATTTGCAATTCTCTAATGGCTAGTGATTTTAAGCATTTTTTTCATGCACATGTTGGCCATTTGAATTTCAACTTTTGAAAAATGCCTGTTCAAGTCCTTTGCACATTTCATAACTGGATTGTTGTTGAATTTCTTGAGATCTTTATAAATTCTGAATTTTAATGCTTTATGTGTTGTAGAGTTAGCAGATATTTTCTCCCATTCTGTTGGTTGCTTCTTCACTTTGCTGAGTGATTTTTTTTTTTTTTTTTTTTTTTTTTTTTGCTGTATAGAAGATTCTCAGCTTGTTGTAAGCACATTTCTCTATCTTGGCTTTGATACCTATGCTTCTGGGATATTTTACAAGTAGCCTTTGCCTGTGCCACTGTCTTGTAGAGTTTCCCTAAAGTTCTTCTCTAGTAATTTGACAGCATCAGGTAAAAGATTTGGATCCTTGATACATTTTGAGATGATTTTTTTGTATAAGTTGTAAGATAGGGGTCTTGTTTCATACTTCTGCAGACATAGCTCCAGTTTTCCCAGCACCATTATTTGAAGATAATTCCTTTCTCCAGGGATTGAATTTAGCTCCTTTGTCAAAGATCAATTGATTGTAAATTGATTTCTGGGTTTTCTGTTCTGTTCATTGGTTTGTGTGTCTACTTTTTTTTACCAATACTGGGCTGTTTTGTTTATAAATGCCCTAGGATATGTTTTGAGACCTGATATTGTGATGCCTTTGGCTTTGTTTTTGTTATATAAGAATGCTTTAGATATTCGGGGTCTCTTGGGTTTCCACCTGTATTTTAGGAATTTTTTTTCTAGATCTGTGAAGAATGGCAATGGTATTTTGATTGGGATTGTATTGAATTTTTCCATTTTTATGTCTTCTTCTATTTCTTTCTTTAATGTTTTATAATTTCCATCATAGAGATCTTTCATTTCATTGATTAAATTTATTCCAAGGTATTTACTTTTTTGTAGCTATTGTGCCTAGGACTAATCTTAGAAGTTCCTTCTGAGCCATGGCATTTTCTGTGTAAACAAAGGCTGTAGATTGTTTGTGTTTATTTTATATCCTGCCACTTTACCAAACTCTTATAAATTTCAGTAGTCTCTTAGTGGAGTCTTTTGGTTCTTCTATGTATAGAAGCATGTCATCTGTAAATAGGGATAATTTGACTTCCTTATTTCCAATTTGTATCCATTTGGTTTTTTATCTTGACTAATGAATCTGGCTAAGCTTCCGGGACTATATTGATTAGCAATGGTGAAAGTGGGTGTCTATGTCTAGTTCTGCATCTTAGTGGAAATGCTTCCAATTTTTCTCCATTTAATATGATGCTGGCTGTTCCATGATTGTATTGAGGAATATTCCTTCTACACCCAATTTGCTTAAAGTTTTATCATGAAAGGATGTTGTATTTTACTAAATGCTTTCTCTGCAACTATTGAGAAAATCATATGGTTTTATTATTTAATTTGTTATTGTGATGCATCACATTTGTTGATTTGCATACATTGAGCCATCCCTGCATATGAGAAATAAATCCCACTTTGTCCAGGTGAATGATCTTTCTGATGTGTTGTTGGATTTTATTAGCTAATGTTTTGTTGAAGATTTTATATCAATGTTCATCAATAATATTGGTGCATAGTTCTCTTTCTTTGTTCATTTTCTTGTTTTGAAATTAAGGTGCAGGCCTTTTTGAAAGAGTTTGAGAGGGATACTCTCCCTTTCAGTTGTTTTTCAGTAGCTTGAGAAGAATTGGAATTATTTCTTCTTTAAAATCTGCTAGAACTCTGCATTGAAACCCTCTGGTTCTGTACTTTTGTTTGTTGGGAGAGTCTTTTTTACTGAATACATCTCCATCTTGATTATTGATCTGTTTCAGTTTTCTTTGTCTTCATGACTAAATTTTGGTAATTATATGTGTTCAGGAATCCATCCATTTCTTCTAGATTTTTTAATTTGTTGGTATGTAGCTGTTTGTAGCAATTCCTGATTATTCCTTTTATTTCTGTGGTATGCGTTGTTACAACCCCTTTATCTTCTCTGAGTTTATTGATTTGGATCTTCTCGCACTTTTTTCAGTTATTTGTGTCAATGGTGTATCATTTTTATTTATTTTTAAAAAAATCTGTTTATTTCACTGGTCTTGTTATTTTATTATTTTTGGTTTCAACTTTGTTTATTTTCTAATTTTAGTTATTCCTTTTGTCCTACTTCTTTTGAGCTTGGTTTGTTGTTATTTTTCTAGGTCCTGAGATGCATGGATAGCTAATTTTTGGATGCCTTTCCAATTTCTTGATGGACACTATTTGCTATAAACTTTCCTTTTAACAGTGCTTTTGATATATCCCATAAGTTTTTTTTTTTTATTTATTTGACAGAAAGAGTTATAGACAGTGAGAGAGAGAGACAGACAGAAAGGTCTTGCTTCCATTGGTTCACTCCCCAAATGGCCGCTATGGCTGGCACTCTGCCGATCTGAAGCCAGGAGCCAGGTGCTTCTTCCAGGTCTCCCGTGTGGGTGCAGGGGCCCAAGCACTTGGGCCATCCTCCACTGCCCTCCCGGGCCACAGTAGAGAGCTGGACTGGAAGAGGAGCAACCAGGACTATAATCCGGTGCCCATATGGGATGCCAGCACCTCAGGCAGAGGATTAACCAAGTGAGCCACAGCGCAGGCCCCATCCCATAAATTTTGATATGTTGTGTTGTCATTTTCTTTCATTTCAAGGATTTTTTTTTATTTCCTTTTCTTCTGTGACCCATCATTCATTCATTAATGTTTATTTCAGTCTCTGTGTTCACATATTTTCTAGAGATTCTTGAGTTCTTAATTTCAAGCTTCTTTCCACTGTGGTCAGTAAAGACACATGGTACAATATTAGTTTTTTTGAATTTTCTTAGACTAGCATTGTGGCCCAAGATATGGTCTATACTAGAGAATGTTCAATGCACTGATGAAAAGAATGTGTATTCTGCAACTGTGTGATGAATGGTTCTGTAGGTATCAGGTCCATTTGGTCCTTAGTGTAGATTATCTCTGTTGTTTCTTTGTTGATTTTCTATCTAGTTGATCTGTCCATTGATGAAAGTGGTGTGTTGAGCTCCCCCAATACTAATGTATTGGAGTCTATCTCTCCCTTTAGATCTATTTACATTTGTAAATAGCCAAGTGCCCCTGGCATTGGGTACATATACAATTGTTATAGTCATGTCTTCCTGTTGAATTGATTCCTTAATCATTACATAATGTCCTTCTTTGTCTCTTTTCACAGATTTTTTATTAAAGTCTATTTTGTCTGACATTAGGATGGCTACACCTCATTTTTGCTTTTCATTTCAATGGACTTTTTCTATCCTTTCACTTTCAGTCTTGTGTGTATCTTTGATCATGAGGTGTGTTTTCTTGTAGGCAGCAAATAGATGGGTTTTTAATCCATTCATCCAATCTGTATCTATTAACTTGAAAATTGAGGGCATTTGCATTTAAAGTTACTATTGATAAGTAATGACTTGGCCCTGCCAATTTTCCAGAAATATTCCTATT
Organism: Oryctolagus cuniculus; assembly: GCF_964237555.1. NCBI lineage: Eukaryota > Metazoa > Chordata > Mammalia > Lagomorpha > Leporidae > Oryctolagus > Oryctolagus cuniculus. The sequence continues at coordinate 15,144,130 of NC_091439.1, forward strand.
GATTGCTTTGGATTTCCTTTGTATGTTTACTAGGAAATTTTCTGCATTCATGTTCTTTCATGATGGTGACTATTTTCTGTGTTTCTGTGTGTATCCCATCCTTCATAGTTATTTTTAAGGCTAGACAAGTGATGACAATTTTTTTTTCAATTTGTATTTGTTGTGGGAAATCTTCATTTCACTTTGATTCATTAATGAGAGGTTTTCAGGGTACAGTATTCTGGGTTGATATTTACTTCTTTTTTCTTTTAAGATTTGGACTATGTTGCTCATTCTCTCCTAGCCTATAGGATTTATGATGAGAATTCAGCTGTGATTATAATTGGAGAACCTCTGAAGGAAATTCTGCATTACTCTCATGTGCGTTTTAGAATCTTTTCTTTATATTTTATTGTTGTTAAGTTTGACTACAATGTGTTGTGGTAAAGATCTTTTCTGGTCATTTATATTGGGAATTCTATGTGTTTCCTGTACTTGGTTGTCTCTTTCTTTCTCCAAATTAGAGAAAATTTCTGTTATCATTGCACTTAATAGGTCTTCTAATTCATTCTCTCCACACCTTCAGGAACTTGTAATTCTTTATGTTGGGTCATTTGGTAGTATCCTATAAATCTCCAACACTGTTTTTAATTTTTCTAATTTCTTCTTTTTTTGGCTTAAATATTTCTTCTAGCTCAGATATTCTTTCTTCTGCCCCTGCAAGTGTGCTGTTAAGGCTTCCCTCTGTGTTTTTTCATAGACCCATTGAATTCTTCATTTCTGATATTTCAGTTTGATTCCTCTTCAAAATCCAATCTACTTTAGAAATTTTCTTCCATGTCATATATGGATTTCTTAAACTCATGAATTTGCTTCTTCTTGCCTCTGTGTGATCTTATGATCATTCCTTTGAATTCCTTTTCAGGCATTTCATCAATCTCTTTAAGTTCACATTCTAATATTTAAGTGCTGTTGTTTTTCTTTGGACGAGTCATTTTGTCTCTTTTTCTTAATTCTTCATTTATTTTTAAGCATTTATGGGAACCCTTGTTGATTTTCTCCACTGCTGTGTTTTGTATTTGTCTTTGTGGCCTAGTAGAGTGTCTGCTCTTTCAGCAAATACCCAAAGGCATGCCCTGGCTGTAGCTAGGAAACTCTGGTCAGATTTCAAGGATGGGTTGAAAATCCAGGGTTACACCCAAATTGGGTGTGATAGATCTCCTCTGTTGTCAGCAGGTGATAGTATATGCTCACCTCTGTTTGATCACACCCTCATTTCCTCTCTTCCAAGGTGATCAATGCCTGGGCTTAGTTCACAGTGGGTACAGCCCTTACCTAAGCTGGCACAAGAACTACACAAAGGATCTTTGCAGTCCTCAGTATGAGCACGGATCCTGTTGTAGTGATCCATCCAGGCAGTCATGAAGATCTGAGATGCTGATGCCAGAAACAGCGATTGGTCAGGGTCCCAGCTACACCCCATACTGTATCGTACAGTCATAGTGTTCCCACAGTCAGAGCACACAAATCTCCCACAGTCATGGGGTGCAGATGATCATGTCTCTGCCCCGTGAGCCAGTCCCATCCATTGAGAGAGCAGAGTCATTTCTAGAGCTAGCTGCCTGTGGGTGCTCTGCCTTGGCATTTTGAGCCCCAGATGATAGATTGAGAGGTTGGGGGTAACTCATAATCCTAAGTGGGTGCCTGATCCTCTGTCAACCCTCCCAACCAGACAACTCAAAGACAGTGGGAAACAGGCTTTTTTCCCTCTGCTAAAATCTCCTGATCCATAAATGAGAGTCACGATAGTGTCTACTTGTTTCAAGATGGCTCCTTCTCCCCTCTGGTTGCCTGCCATCCTTGTGAGGAGGATGGGAAGAAAGAAATGTTCTTTTCCTTTGATGGGTTCAGGGGGTAGCCTATCCCCCCCAACTAGGACACTAGGCTGGATTCAAAGTCAGTGAGGTCCACAATGTTTTCCCTAGGTAGTATTAACAGTGGGGCTGGCTGCCACAATCTGCCTGCACCTTGCTCTCAGAACCTGGTGTCTCCTCCAGCCTCCAGCTGTGGAAACTGTGGAGCGTGTCCCAGTTTCTTTCGTTTTAAGGGTAAAGTAAAATGTCAACATTATTTTTTGCTTTGGTAAACTTTGAAGAAAATGTGGTATTTCCTCCCTAATGTATATGACCTTGGGGAGGAAATGAAGGATTACTTTACAGAGCATGTCTGTACTTGAAAGCCCTATAACATCTGTTGTTCAGCCAGGGAAGGCTTCTCAGGCAGGCCCTCTGTGGAGTTCCACCTACTCCCAGGAATCTCCAGATCCAGCTGACAAGGGAGGAGCTGTTGTCACCTATGGTGTGTTTTTTTTTTTAAATATTTATTTATTTATTTATTTATCTGAAAGTCAGAGTTACACACACACACACACACACAGAGTGAGAGAGAAAGAGAGAGAGAGAGAGAGGTCTTCCATCCGATGGTTTACTCTCTAGTTGGCCTCAATGGCTGGAGCTGTGCCGATCCGAAGCCAGGAGCAAGGAGCCAGGAGCCCCCTCGGGGTCTCCCATGTGGGTGCAGGGGCCCAAGGACTTGAGCCATCTTCTTCTGCTTTCCCAGGCCACAGCAGAGAGCTGGATTGGAAGAGGAGCAGCCAGGACTTGAACCGGAGCCTACATGGGATGCCAGCCCTTCAGGCCAGGGCTTTAACACGCTGTGCCACAGCGCAGGCCCCACCCATGGTGTTATTGCTTGATGTTGCACTCTCTGAAAGACTGGGGAATCACATAAGCTTTCTTTTTCCTTATTTTTGCAACTCACCAGAGTTTCTTTCAAACTCAAAATCTCATATTTTTTCTTGCAAAATAAAGCAAACAGAAGAGAAAGAAAAAAAATCTATAAAGCTTTCTTGAACACCTTCCCCAGAGCTGACCTTTTTTTTTTTTTCTGTCTTTCTAGCCTCCTCACTCTATCACTGAAAAGATTTTCTTCCACTTTTTTGATTTTTTACCCCCTATTGGACGGGGATAATTTATGAGAAAGCGCCTTGACTTATTTACCAATGTGTTTTAGACATCAAAGAAAGCCTTGGCAAGCCTTGAGGCTTGATAAATACTTGAAGAATAAAGGAGTGAATGAATATTGAATAAAAAGAAAAATAGAAATAATAAGATGAAGAGTTAGAAAATATATAGCTTTTATCAGTTTCTTGTTTTATCAAATGACCAAAATCAAAGTGGCTTAAAACAACCCAGGAGTATTGTATAGAGACCAAAAATTCTAAACCAAGGTTGAATTCTTTGTAGAGACTACAGAAAGAATCTGCTTTCTCGCCTTTTCCAGGGCCTACACTGCTTGGCTGGTAGCCCCTTCCTTCTTCGAAGCTAGCTTCAAATCTCTTCCTCCTTGATCTGCTCTTATCTTTAATTCTCTTCCCCAGCTCTGACTTCCCTCACCCCCTCTTATAAAGACCCTTGTGATTACACTGAGCCCAACTAGATAATCCAGGATTATCTTCCAGTCTCAAAATCCTTTGAGGTATGAAGTGTCTTTTGCATGTAAGGTGACATATTCACATGTTTCTGCGAAAAGATGTAGGTATCTTTGCAGTCCCATTATTCTGCCTCTCAGAGAGGGTTCTTATAACCTTCTGCATTCTTATAACTCCTATACTACGTAAGTAAAAACCATTTTGATTTGGACTAGATATTGTTATTCCTGGGCCTGGAATTTGCCAGTTCTCTCCTCTCATCGCATCCCACTCCCCAAGTCTTACACATGCCATAGTGTGAATCTCCTGTAGAGAAGACATTTTGGCTGTTTCTCAATAATATAGTCACTTCCCTTACAAAGGTTTATGATGCTAATTACCCAGTCTCAGGGTATCATGAACCAGCTCTATGTGTTTAATTTCACACAGCTAAATGTCTGTTCTTCCTCTGAGATGAAAAGGACAGGTGCTCGACACTCAGGGATCACATAGGTAATGGGCTATCATTCTTACCATTATTGAAATGCAGCAAGTTAGCCACTCTACCAACTTAAAATAGGTATTTTTGGTGTTGATTGATTGTTTTTGGCAAATCATGACTTGGACAAAATTGCACCTAAGAAATAATTTCCTAAACTTTCCATGGGTTCTTTACCCTAGGTAGCTTACTCTATTTATTTTTTACTTTTCAAACCACTTTGGCAACCCCACTCTGCTCTCCTTTTCAGTGTGTTACACTACACTTACCAAGTCATAAAGTTTGATTCTGTTTTGCCCTCCTCAGAGAGAATTTTCCATATTCCCAGATGGTCATATTGGAATCAATCTTTTTTTTTAAGATTTATTTATTTATTTGAAAGTCAGAGTTACACACAGGGGAGGGGGGAGTTCTTCCATCCGCTGGTTCACTCCCCAGTTGGTGGCATTGGCCAGAGCTATGCTGATCTGAAGCCAGGAGCCAGGAGCTGCTTCTGGATCTCCCATGTGGGTGCAGGGGCCCAAGGGCTTGGGCCATCTTCTACTGTCTTCCCAGGCCATAGTAGAGAGCTGGATCGGAAGTGGAGCAGCCGGGTATCGAACTGGCGCCCATATGGGATGTCAGTGCTTCAGGCCAGGGCGTTAACCCGCTGTGCCACATCGCTGGCCCCTGGAATCCATCTTTATGGCACCTTTACCATCGGGAACTAGCTCCCTCTCCTTCTCTCTCTCCCTTTCTCTCTCCCTCTCCCTCTCCCTCTCCCCCTCCCCACCTCTCTCTCTCTCTGCCTCCCTTCCTCCGCCTCCTCCCCTCCCCCTCCCTCTTGTTAAATAGTTAAAGCCATACATAGATTTTGGAGCCAAACTGTCATTGTAAACCCTGCCTCTAACATTTATCAGCTGGGTGCTCTTTGGCTTTTCACCTTACTTTTCCGGACCCAAATTTTCTCCTTTGAAGCAGGAGTTTGTGTGAAGTTCAATGAGTTTGACTCTCAGACTAGTGCATAGTTAATACTAATATATGAATATTTAAAATATTAACTATTCTTTTCCAATAATTGCATATGTACTATGTCTCTGTGCCACAGGAGGTTGTAAACTGCTAAAAGGCAATGATAATGCCCATGGCATATAGTAGACTGCTCTTGATATAGATCAGAACTGTAGAAATTATTAACTTGAGGGGCCAGCGCTGTGGTGTAGCAAGTAAAGCCACCACCTGCAGTGCAGTCATCCCTTGTGGGCTCCAGTTCAAGTCCTGTCTGCTTTGCTTCTGATCCAGCTTCCTGCTAGTGTGACTGGGAAAGCAAAAGAAGATGTCCCAGGTCCTTGTGCCCCTGCACACATATGGGAGACCTGGAAAAATCTCCAGACTCCTGCCTTCAGATTGGTTCAGCTGTGGCTGTTGCAGCCATTTAGGGAGTGAATTAGTATATGGAAAACCCCTCTCCCCCTGCTGCCTCTGCATCTCTGTAACTCCGCCTCTAAAATAAATAAATAAATAAATCTTTAAAAAGTTTACTGCCTTGAGATCTGTCTAAACATTTATTGTTTTTTTTAGCTCCTTTCTTTTTTTTTTTCTTCTAGCTAATTTTTTTTGTTCTTTACTTTGCCTCTTTTTTTTTAACTTTTATTAGTAAATATAATTTCCAAAGTACAGTTTATGGATTACAATGTTTTTTCCCCCCATAACTTCCCTCCCACCTGCTTTACCCTTCCCGATATTGCCTGTGTATGAGTTGAGTCTCAACGACGGACTCTTTATCTCTTGCTTTTCCCTACTTTCTCCTCTAACACCTGTCCTTGATCTTCCAGTCCTTTCTGCCACCATCTACAAATACACCTTCTACTATAATAAATCATGTGTGAGCTCCTTGTTTTCATTCTGGTCCCATAACAATCCATTTTCTAGCCAGCAGACAAGGTAACCTTTGAGACACAGAAGTTGGGCCATGACGCCATCTTGCTTAACCTTCTCTCCTGATGTTTTGTACACTCAAATAATATCTATTCTGCTTATTTCCTGTTGCCCAGTCCTGACCTTGCTCTACTCATTCCTGTCTCACTTGATGTCAGTCTGGCATTCTCTTTACTCTTCACACCTGTCAATCATTCTCCGAGGCTAAGGTCTATTCTTTGCTGGTGATGTGTTGAAGGCTCGCCCTGTTTGGTTCTGGACTAAGGTTTTATAATTCCTTCCTATTATGGAAATTATACAGTCACCCAAGTGCCTTGAGTTCTCTGCTGGTGTCTTTGGCACAAACATGAAAATTGAAGTCTTGGTTTTTGTTTTTATTTCCTAATCAGTGTTCTCATTTTTTGGCATTGAAAGAAAAAGCTCATTAGTGACTTTAGGGTGTTGAAATTACCCAAGGCAACAAAAGATCAGGGCTTTGAATGACATTCCTACCCTTTCAGTTGTATTGAGATTTATTTTCTGGCTTGCTGCTGGTTATTTTCTTTATATTTCCTTATTTGTTGCAGAGGCTTGTTGCAATTGTTGTGAATGTTTATATCTACTTATTAGAGTGATTACTTTGCATTTATGTCTCAGCAGTGTGCATACTGTAACTCACACAAAATGTTAGCTGTTAAAAACGACTGCTGGGCATGAGTTAATTAAAAATACAGAGGAGGCTGAATCTTATTGTGGGTGTAGTATCAGGCTGTGTTTGGACAAGAGTTTTTATATATTGTGAAGTGGAAAGTGCAAAAAAAAAAAAAAAAGACATAGAGCCACGTGATTGAACCATGAACCATGATTGCTATTTTTTAAACCACAAAATGGAAGGTTTATGCTTGATTATCATTCTCCTTTTTAGAAATTTATATGCTTATAGTCTCCAGGCTGAGTATAGATTGTGTGCCGTGCTTCCCTGTAGTCCTCCCCACTATATTTAGTGCACCCACCTATTTTTCTCCTGAGTGAAGGACAGTGTTAGCAGCAGCAACAGCTCTTGAACTAACTTAATTTATTTTTCTGTGTGTTTGCAGAATGGTTCAAGGTCCATAGCAAGGTGAATCTTTCTCATACTATGCATGTAATTCTCAAAATGCAGAGATCAGCCAAGGGTAAACGTACTGATTGCTGGGAGCCATTATGATTCCCCTCCTCCTCTTCCTTTATAAAGACAGGCAAGTCCCAGGGTCGTTTCATTAAGGAAACATGTGATCTCTTTCAACCAGCTAGTTAGAAGCAATTTCAACACATGCATTTGGGGAGTTATTATGTAACAAGCATTTTTAGACCCACATGGATCTACTAATAATATTTAAATAGCATTTATGATAGTTGCTAACATATTTGCCAAGGATGGTAAGAATATGCTGTCCAAATTAAAATATTATTTTTAAAATCTCGAGTTTTTAATTGTTCTAAAAATAGTTCTTTTAACTCAAGGTAAATTAAAGATCATTCAAGAGTTTGTGATAATAAAATTATTTTTTCCTCTACAAGCCCTTCCTTCTCAATTAGGGGGAAATAAGGCATTTGAGAATGACAAGAAAAACATATTTTTTTAAAAAAATAGCATTCTGGATTTCCTGCTTGGGCGGTTGTTGCAGTTGTAGCTCTCAGGTGGCCCTGGTGGACAGCTTCCCCAGGGATGACTTCATTCTGGCAGTCTCTCACAAGATGGACAGCAGCAGGCCAGTGAACCCAGCCACATACAGCAAAGCATCAGATGAGCACCTGTGCAGAGGCTTTTGTGTCCACTGAAGACCATTGTTGAAGATTTGTGGAGACCAGGACTAAACAGTAGGTAGTTTGTAGATAATTTTGTTGGTAATGCCCAATATTAGCTGTATGTCCAAGTGATGAGGGTCATGTTCTGTTCCACTGGTGCCAGAATTTATTTCACACATGTAATTTGCAATGGAATGCTATTCAGCCTTAAAACCTAAGGAGATTCTGACCTTTAAACTGGAGGACATTATGAAAACTGAAAGAAGCCAGACATAAAAAGACACATCCTTCCTGATCTCCCTTACATGAATGATCTGCCAATGTTGATTGCATAGAAGCATAGAGTAGACTGGTGGTTGTAGTTGTTGGGGCCAGGTTGTTGTAGTGTGGGGCCAGGTTTGTTGGGGAGATGTTGTTCAAAGGATACAAAGTTAAAGTTAAATAGGAAGACATCTATTGTATAACAAGGTGACTATGCTTAAAATTATTGTATTCTTGAAAATTGCTGAAAGAGTAGATTTTAAGTGTTCTCACCACCCCTACACAAACTAGATGAGTGTTTTATGTAATGCATAGTTTAATTAGCTTAATTTTGGCATTCTACAATGTATTCATAACTGAAAACATGTCACACAAACTAAATATATAATTTTTATTAACTAAAAAATAAGTTTCAGGGGCTGTCACTGTGGTACAACAGTTTAAACTGCCACTTGGGACACTCAGATTTTGTTGCAGTCCTGGTGCCTCTGCACCTCAGCCTCTTCCTAATGCGTCCTGAGAGGCAGAAGATGGTGGCCCAAGTACTTGTGTTTCTTCCACACAGGTGGGGAACCCAGATAGAGCTCCTGAATCCTGGTTTAAGCCTCGCTTAGCCTTGATTATTTCAGGTGTCTGAGGAGTGAACCAACATATGGAAGATCTCTCTCTCCCTCTCTCTTTCTCTCTCTCTCTCTGTGTATGTATATGTGTATATGTCACTCTATCTTTAAAATAAAAATAGGATTTTCAGTTACCTATTGGAATCTCCAACATGAGGTTGCAGGTCAAAAGTCAAAGCTGGTAATTAAGTCTAGGAATTCTTTCAGGCTTAATTCCACAAGATAGTGGATAACAAAAGAGAAACTTGGAAACAAACATCAGTTCTACTCAAACACTTTGTTAGTATAAGAGATTATGAGATCAGTACAGAAAATGACACTTCTAAGCTAATTATTTTCCTAGGGTCTGTCTCTTCTGTTTCCTCATGGTCTATGGTCAGGGTGGATGCTCTGGTGTGAGTAGTCATACAGATCACATAAAATTGTAATAGCTACTATGAAGTATAACTAAAACTCTCATATGCATCATTAGAGGTAATATTTCACTAAAAATAGTTTTCATGAGATCATTGATAGTAGGAAGAGGGGCACTTTCCAAGTGTATATGGGAGACGTTCCAATATCAGTCCTCAACAATTATGTTATACTATTAGAAAACTGCAATGTAATGGAAGGAAGAGATTGATAGAAAACAATGTGAAATGTATTTAGTTAAAAGTAAGCAATGGAGGAAAAGGATCAAAATCAGCAGTGAAATAAATTATGAATATGATTCTAGATCATTTTTCTAGTTTTAACTTGTATGGCACAGAGAGTATTTTTATTCTCTTGTGAAGAAATTCCATCTTAATAATATTCTTTTATTATCAAAGCAATACCATTAAAGTTATTAACAAACCACATTTGAAATAAATGTCCATTATCTTTATTAGATTAGGTTTAAACATATTCCATTAAAATTGTATATATAATAGAATATTATTGTTTATTATGTTTAATAGAGTGTGACACTTGGTTTGGAAATTCTTATCAGCAAATATTTATCAGCATGCATAAATCTATTATGTATATAGCTAAATACTTATGTGTAAATATTTGTATATCTGGTAAGTGAAATTCAAAGAACTTTAAGAGTAATAGCTGAGTCTTTTAGGAACTGTGTGGTTAGACCCATTAGTTTTCTTAATTTTTTTTTGATTATACAATGTATTTCCAAGTTATTATAGAAATATATCATACTTTACATTTTCAGAAACCACTTCTAGTGTCATAGAGCTAGCATCAGTAAAATGGCTAAATTGAGGACTCTTTTTTATACTAGATTTTTAAAACACAAATATTGATGTTTATATTTAACTGAGATAAAAGTTTTAATCATTTTTATGTTTAGCCTGTACTTTAAACTCTAGACAATTCCTTGTTAATATGTTTATTATCCTTAAAATGATTTCAGTAGAATGATAAAAACTCTATTCTAATATATGTTTAAATATATGCAGATTTATATGTATATATACACACACAGAAATAACTTAGAGCCCATAAAACATGACAGCAAAACAGGTCAATTTCTTAAACAACAGTATTTCATTCAGTACCTCAGTGGTTGTAATTAACGTTTCTGTTTAGTTCTAATTATAGTTTTTGTATCACAGCCATTATGCTAATGGTGTTATTCAGTAGTATGTGAGATTGCATTCATTATCACTGGTGAATTAAACCTTTATTAAAGAAAAATTCCCACAGGCCTCATTCTGGAGTTAAGTAATTATTCATTTGGTTTTATCCTAGCAATTAGCTTATATACTGTAGCACTCATTATTGAGTTTCTATACCTCACTGAATGAGATTAACCCACCATGGTAAATAAATGCCTAACAGCTCCCAAGCTCACAATGTGTTGCTTTTTAAGCACATTATTATGTAACAAAATAAGGAATCAGAATGCATTGAAGTAGCATTCTGGCTTCCAATAAATAATGTTCTTGCTGGGAAGACTATGCTGGACATTTTGTGTTTATTCAGAATTTTTTTTAAAAAATGCAACTGAAGCCCTCCAACGCCAAGTTCACCTTTGTGGGTGTATGTTTTTCTTTGTTTAATCCCATTCCATTACTTGCTGCTTGTTGAATTATATTACTATGCCCATTTTATGTTGATAAAAGGCTTTTTCAATAGCACAACCTCTAAATAGAACCTTCAATTAGATCTCTATTCCAAATGTGCTTGAAGAGGGCTTGATCATAGAAGTGTTTTAGATCGATGGGATCTTGGGCCATTCATTCTAAATCACTAGAATTTGTTGGTATGTAGTTTTAGCAAGAATATTTTATATTCTCTGTTTTTACTTTGCTATTCATCTCATCAAAAGGCCTTTCCCCCTCACTGTCTTATGTAAGAGGCTACTCATATGTTCAAGTTTTCACATATATGATCAGCTGATGTTGCTTTTTTTTTTTTTTTTTTTTTTTTTTTTGACAGGCAGAGTGGACAGTGAGAGAGAGAGACAGAGAGAAAGGTCTTCCTTTGCCATTGGTTCACCCTCCAATGGCCGCCACGGCCAGCACGCTGTGGTCAGCGCACTGCGCTGATCCGATGGCAGGAGCCAGGTACTTATCCTGGTCTCCCATGGGGTGCAGGGCCCAAGCACCTGGGCCATCCTCCACTGCACTCCCTGGCCACAGCAGAGAGCTGGCCTGGAAGAGGGGCAACTGGGACAGAATCTGGCACCCCAACCGGGACTAGAACCCGGTGTGCCGGCGCCGCAAGGCAGAGGATTAGCCTAGTGAGCCGCAGCGCAGGCTTAATGTTACCTTTTGAGATAAAGTTTCTCTTATTGCCTTATCTCTTATTGGAAATGATCTTAGTCTTTTATGCCTCTTGTAGTTTTTCCTAAAATTTACTTTGTTCACAAAACAATCCAAATTAAAGTGCTGATTAGAGTCCTTTTGTGTCACACATACCTCCTTTCATTCCCTCAGGAGAAAGTTGTGAGCTTTAAACTGTTTAATGCTGTCTGGAATCTATGGACACAACCTCAAAAACCAGCATGAATTTTTTGTCATTATGGCAATGTTATATTTGGAAAGATATGATTAACAAATTTTCCTAATATATTTGTATTGACCAGAAATGAAATTTATGTAAAAATAAACTTAGAAGTTAAAAATTTGGCTGTTTCAAATTCTAGCTTATATATATATATATGTATATGTATGTATGGTGTATGCATGTATATATATATATATGTATGGTGTATATATGTATGTATGTATGGTGTATATATGTATATGTATGTATGTATATGCATTATGGTGGGGGGAATGAACAGTATCTTCAGAGAAAAAAAATTATCACCTTGAAATTAGTTTGCTCATCTTAGCGTAACTGGGTTTTTAAATGCCTGTTTTACAATCAGGATATCCCTTACTGCTTTAGATTCATTGGTAAATATTTGTAAGACAAGCTAATATATTTATTTCTGAATGCTTTTCCTTATAGTAAATAAATATTGCCTGGTAATCACATATTTTTCACATCAGTGCAGACAATGAAATATTAACAGCATAGCATTGTCTACAAGTCTTATAAAGAGCTTTATATATTAAAGAATCAAATATCATGATAAAATATTTTCAAGCATATTAGCTAAATATCTTTTAAAAGAACACAATAATTAAATTCCAGTGATTAAAGATGGATCTACCAATGGTCTATTACCAGTGCTTATGATGTTTGGAGAAAAGAGGTTTTACCTGTCAGTAGTCATATAAAGATTAACCTTTAATACCTGGCAGTGACTTTTAATTGCAGATGTGTTACATTTTCTATTTTATGGATTTACCTACTTGTTATTCATTCTTATTTGCTGGGCATCTCTTGTTCTCACTGTGGCAGTCATTTCTACAACAGATCTATGCATGCAGGACACAATTTGATAGCAAATGTTGGTACAATCTCTTGTGCCCCTATGTTGGGCTCCCCGTGCATGGCCACCTGCCTTATTCCTCTGTGGGGTCCTGTTCTCATCCTCTCAGGTTCTGAACTCCATACCCCTGTGCTAGACTGGAGTGCAGAGGCTCTTCCTGCCTCGTGTGAAGATCTACCCTGCTCACTTCACCTACTGGCTTGGAACGGACTAGTTCATAAAAGGAAGAAAAAAAAAGAAGAGGGCACCCACTCAAATCTTAACTTTCTTCTGCCAGTTAGAATTAGTGTGACCTTGTGAATGTTCCTCTACCAGTTTCCCAGGGCCCTCTTTCTTAAATAGAAATAATAAGTGTACCTATCTCTTAGGATTGCTAGGAAGATCAAATGAACCAAGCCCTCAGAAGAATAACTGGTATATAACAAGTACTCCCAAATGTTAACAGGTTTATAATTGTTATCTTTAAGTTAGGAGACATGCCAAAAGTATCACAACTTAGGCCATGTTACAGAATTAGGGTTACTCTCATCTACCCATAGAGCAGTGTTTTCCTTCTGTCTACCATGTGGGAAGAACACTTGTGAAAACACACAGTTCATCTTGTCAAATTTCTGTCTCATACGTGACACTAATGGGTTCTACGTGGCCAGTCATTGACATTAAATGATTAAATATGAATTAAACTTATTATGCTCATAAATATTTTCCAAAAAATCATTTAGGTTATACAAGTTTCATGTATTTCATATAGACATATTTAGGAATATTTTATTAGGAAAAATAGCAAGTTTATGTTACCTGAATGTTCTCATTCTTTTTAAACCTGTAGGTACAAATGAAATCACCTTAATGATAATACCCCAATTTCCTTTCATTATAACCTGAGTTGATTGACTGAAAAGTTTCCTACCTATCAGTATTTTCTTGCAACTCTCTAGAAAGCCTCTTATACACCCTCATGAATAGGATCACTTGGCTCAGTTCTAAGTAACTTAAAGGTGTTTGTCTGATTGCCCCTCAACAAGAAGAAATAAGTCTTCTTACCATTTTCTTTATGTCGCAGATTAGCACACACACACATGCAACTAAGAAATTCTCCCAAGGTCACACATTTGAAGGTGTAGTGACGTGCCGGGTTGTCCCTAGGTCTGAACAAGCTTACTTGAGAGGCGTGTGCCATTTGTTCATAAGCACTCATTCCCCCACACAGCATTTTTTTTCCCATTAATGACCTCATTCTGTGTCAGGCCAGCAAAGTTACACAAATCTGGGTAGCGGTTTCAGAATTTGAGAGCCTCTTCCAGAGAGTTTTGACGAGATCATAAGCAGGGTAGGTTCTAATCCTAGAAGGAGATAGAAATGCAGAGGGTCTTCTGCCAGAAATTCAGTGTGGTGACAGGAAGGATCTGGGTCCTGGATTTGGAGGGAATTTAAGATGGAGATTGAGGTTTGCTTATGAGGATCTAGCCTGAAAACCAGAGAGTTGAGTTAGATTGTACCTCAGAATAAGGCTGGGGCTGAGAGCAGTTTAACTTCCCTGACTGAATGTGAGGCGAGTGCAACCCCCAGGTGGGTGTGGATCCTCTGAGCTCATTAGTTCATTTCAATTTGCAGAGTAGCAGCTTTACACATACAGGAAAGCAGGAAAGGGTCAATGAATACCATAAAGCTTTCTAATGCTGCCTTTGTGCCCAACTTAGAAAACATATGCAGCTTAATTTCTTATCTGAAAACTGCTCCATGGAGATTCAAGTTTCCTTTCCAAGTAGCATGTTTGGATATTTGGGTGTGTGGCAGGGGCAGGGGAGTGCTAAAACATGGGAATGAAACATGACTAGCTATTCTCTATGGAGGTCCTACAAATTTGGTCTTCTGGTGTGATTTTATGTTTTATTTTTGAACTCTTTCTTTCTTTCTTTCTTTCTTTCTTTTTTTTTTTTTTGACAGGCAGAGTTAGACAGTGAGAGAGAAAGACAGAGAGAAAGGTCTTCCTTTTCTGTTGGTTCACCCCCCAAATGACTGCTACGGCCAGCGCGCTGTGCCGATCCGAAGCCAGGGGCAAGGTGCTTCCTCCTGGTCTCCCATGTGGGTGCAGGGCCCAAGCACTTGGGCCATCCTCCACTGCCTTCCCGGGCCACAGCAGAGAGCTGGACTGGAAGAGGAGCAACCGGGACAGAATCCGGCGCCCTGACTGGGACTTGAACCTGGAGTACCGGCACCGCAGGTAGAGGATTAGCCTAGTGAGCCATGGTGCCGGCCTTGAACATTTTCTTCAACAAATTTTAACATATTTCATTGATGTAGGAGTCAAATAAGGCAACATGTGGTCAGTTAAGGAAGGCGCCTCATTGAGAGTAATGGATCAGAGTGCTGTGGAGTATTCCCAGTCGCAGGATTTGAGGCTGGAGGGCAGTCTTTGAATGATATAGCTCAAGATATTTGCTCACTTATTTGAAAAGGTCCTTGGCACACTGTGGATGAAAGATGGAGGAGCCAAGCATTGTAGTGCATGCTGCATGGCTACCAAGATCTGAGCTGTGAACACAGGTGGACTGTCAGGAAGAAGTCACCAGTCCAGAGTAAATGCAATGCTTAATTCTTAGAAATAAGACTGGATCTCTCTGTGTGTACGTACATATCCTGTGATCATAATATTTAAAGCTGTATGGAAAAGAAACTACCTCACTATGAGAAAACTGCTACTCTTCCCAATATTCCTCCAGCCCCTCACCAACCCTCCCTCTTCATTCTTACCTTGAGCACTCATGCCCTCTACCCAGCACCTAAGAGCCAAGATCACAGCTAATGAGCGGATGTACTATGCTGTTTTTTTGTTTCTAGAATGTGGCTCTGGAGAAGGCTGCTATGATTCAGGCAAACACATCAGGGGTCTGGGATGCACTGCTGGGAGAATAGATCTCACATTTCCATTTCACAAGAGGTGTGGTCTTGAGTATGATAGGCCTCTTTGCTGACTTTTAAGGGCCTCTCATTATCATTTGATGGATGGATCAAGGATTCCCAGTGTTGTCACCTCTCATGGGCTCCTTGTAGTAAGAATGACCTCTCATGGAAGGAACCAGCCTTTCTGTGGTTCTGCAAAGCAAGAGTCTGAAATTGCAGAATTCATGTCACTAAGCGTTTCTCTCTGCTGTATCACCCGTATAGAGGCATCGAGAAGAAAGCCATTTATGCACGTAAAAGACTCTAGTTTCTTCTCAATGAGGTCCACAGCCGTCTCATTGCATACCACTCTCTGAGCATCCCAGTTGCATTCAGCATGCTTTCCCAACTCTGAGTCAGAAGCCACCATGGCCCTCGGTATGTCCCTGGAGGCCAAATGGAAGACAAGTTTTTGGTCAATTTAGATGCGTAGGGAGCTAGAGAGCTAGAGCCTGGCAGCATGGCCTGGATGCCTTTAGGATACTTAGGTTCAACTACTGATGTGTTGGGAGCCATGTCCACCAAAGTCTCTCACTGCCACCTGCCCACCTGAATAGTTTATGTTTAAAGCTGAGTGTATTGTATCTCTAGAAATCCTGGATGTCTGACGTGACAGTGGTCATTATTTTATGTTCATTATGATTTTAATTTTGATTTTTTATAATATTTTGAAAACCATATTTGCTTTAAGTTACCTGACTAAAATATTATAGGCATCTTATAAAGAACAATATGGGGGCTGTCACTGTGGTGTAGTGGGCTAAGCCTCCACCTGTGGTGCTGGCATCCCTTATGGGTGCCGGTTCTAGTCCCGGTTGCTCCTCTTCAGATCCAGCTCTCTGCTATGGCCTGGGAAAGCAGTGGAAGATGGCTCAAGTCCTTGGACCCCTGCACCCATGTGGGAAATCCTGTGGGGAGCAACTGGGAGCAACTCGGACTAAGTTACTGGAATTAAGACTTATTCTATGCATCTGCTCTCCCACAATATGGCGCTGGGAGAGAAGAAAACAGCTTCTACACAGCTGCCTCCAGTTCAACCAATAAACAGCAGGACCTGCTCCTGATTGGAGGAGAGCAGCGTACTCGGCGTGTGGGTAGCAGAGTTGGGATTGGTGGAAGAGGACTATAAAGGAGGAGAGAGACAACATGCACCAGGAACATCTAAGAGGAACATCTACCTGAAGGAACACCTGTGCAGCCCCCGAGAGAGCCGGCCGGCGGTGTGCCGCTCCCCCGCGGAAGTGGGGAAAGTGGCAGGGGGAACCGCCCTTCCACGGAGGTGGAAGGTGTCGCTCCCCCTCTTCGTGGAGGAACGACACAGGACCCTGCGCTGTTCTTTCGTCTGCTCGGCCCTCCCCGGGTTTGCTGCTGGTTCTTCCTGGGTTGGCTACTATCCCTTCCACCTCCGTGGAAGGGCAGTTCCCCCTGGCCACATTCCCCACTTCCGCAGGGGAGCGGCACACCGCCGGCCGGCTCTCTCGGGGGGCTGCACAGGTGTTCCCTTAGATGTTCCCCATAGATGTTACTGGTGCATGCCGTCTCTCTCCTCCTTTATAGTCCTCCTCCGCCAATCCCAACTCGGCTGCCCACACGCCGAGTACGCTGCTCTCCTCCAATCAGGAGCAAGTCCTACAGTTTATTAGTTGAACTGGAGGCAGCTGTGCGGAAGCTGTTTACTTCTCTCCCAGCGCCATATTGTGGGAGAGCAGATGCATAGAATAAGTCTTAATTCCAGTAACTTAGTCCAGTCCGGGCTGCTCCCCACAGATCCCCCTTTCTTTTTATTTTTTGCGTTGATACGCGCCTGTCTTCGGTGTCCCGCGGCACACACTCTGCTCTACTTGCTAGAGTTGCCACAGGCTCTTACAAGTCCTATCAATCAGGCAAACCGAATCCGGGTCCTCTCTTCGCCATGTTGTGAGGAGGTTTTTAGGCGCTGATGCGTGCCTGTGTTCGGTGCCCTGCAGCGCATGCTCTGCTCTGCCTGCAGGGGCTTACAAGCTCTATCAGGCAAACCGAATCCAAGCCTTCTCATTGCCTTATTGTGGGGGAGACTTATTAGTGTTGGTTTGTGCCTATCTTTGGTGACCTGCAGCTCATGCTTTGGTCGAGCTGCTTGCTGGTGCTTACCGCCTTAAATCAGGCAGACCGAATCCAAGCCTCCTAATTGTTGTATCGTGGGGAAGCCTTACTGATGTTAATTCGTGCCTGTCTTCGGTGACCTGCGGCACATAAGCTGCTAGCCGCCCAGGTGCTCATCGCCTCACTTAATCAGGCAGACCGAATCCAAGCTTTCTCATTGCAGTGTTGTAGGGAGGCCTTTCTATTTCTCTATTTCTCTATCTCCGGGCATTCCTATTTCTCCCATTTTACTTCTATCTTCCAGCATTCCTATTTCTCTTTTACTTCTAAACTTCTGTTTCTCTTATCCCTGCAGCTTCCCGGTGCCTCGCCCTGCCGGCAGGCTCCGCCCCGAGGCTATTTCTCCGCGGCTTTCCCGCCGAGCCGCTTCAGCCCGCGTCTCTCATCTGCGCGGCTCGGCTTTGCGCGGCTTGGCTTCGCGCGCTCCGCGGTCTCCACGCCCTTCGCATCTGCACCACGGCCTCACGCCAGCCCCGTTCCCTATCTATTCACGCCCCGTGCTCTCTCTGCACGCGGCGGCTTCTGCGAGTAACACAGCGTAGCTTACGTGTCCGCCACTAGCATTCAATCTAAGTTCCCCGGGCTAGCCTGGCGAATTCAACCCAGCATACGTCTCCGCCCCACGATCTGGCTTCCCGTCCTTTGCTCCCCGGGCTAATCAGACGGATCCCAATCTGGCTTACGTTTCAGCTTCTGGTTTCAACTTTTCGCCCCCCCATTCCCGGGCTAACTTGAGAATCCCAAAGTGGCTTTCGTATCCGCCTCAGCCTGCCCCCCGCGGCTTCAATTTCCCTAACACTTTTCTCTACCCGGTATGTTTCCCTAAGTTTTCTTCCAACAATATTCCTCCCTCATTTCTCCTGGCCTCTCCCCACAGTCCGCGTCTGAGTCTGTTTGTCCTAGCTTTCACTTTCGCTTTCGACCTTAGAGATTTCTCCCAGCTTCACCCCGTAGTCCGTATCTGAATCTATGCCTAGGCTTTTCAATAGCTTCTTCCGGCACCCTTTTCGTCCGGCTTTTCCCTAGGCTGTTTGCTAGTCTCTCTCTCCGGTATTTTCCCAGCTCTTCCCATTTCTTCCCTCCTAAGTTTCATATCCGTCCTAAGTTTCCTATCCGAACTAGGTTTCCTATCCGAGTCACGGCACCATTATGTCGCTCCCCATCTTCGTGGAGGAACGACACAGGACCCTGCGCTGTTCTTTCGTCTGCTCGGCCCTCCCCGGGTTTGCTGCTGGTTCTTCCTGGGTTGGCTACTATCCCTTCCACCTCCGTGGAAGGGCAGTTCCCCCTGGCCACATTCCCCACTTCCGCAGGGGAGCGGCACACCGCCGGCCGGCTCTCTCGGGGGGCTGCACAGGTGTTCCCTTAGATGTTCCCCATAGATGTTACTGGTGCATGCCGTCTCTCTCCTCCTTTATAGTCCTCCTCCGCCAATCCCAACTCGGCTGCCCACACGCCGAGTACGCTGCTCTCCTCCAATCAGGAGCAAGTCCTACAGTTTATTAGTTGAACTGGAGGCAGCTGTGCGGAAGCTGTTTACTTCTCTCCCAGCGCCATATTGTGGGAGAGCAGATGCATAGAATAAGTCTTAATTCCAGTAACTTAGTCCAGTCCGGGCTGCTCCCCACAGAAGGGACGGTAGCCAACCCGGGAAGAACCAGCGGCAAACCCGGGGAGGGCCGAGCAGACGAAAGAACAGCGCAGGGTCCTGTGTTGTTCCTCCACGAAGAGGGGGAGCGACATAATGGTGCTGTGACTCAGATATGAAGCCTAGGCAGGGTTTAGTGTCGTTCCTCCATGAAGAGGGGGAGCGACAAATCCAGAAGAAGCTTCTGGCTCCTGGCTTAAAATTGACTCAGCCCCAGCCATTGCAACCATTTGGGGAATGAACCAACAGATTGAAGAACTTTCTCTCTGTCTCCACCCTTTCTCTGTGTAAAACTCTACCTCTCAATTAAATAAATAAAATCTTTGAAAATAGAAGTACGTTGATTTTAAAGGGAAACAAAATAAAAACCTACATGTTTCAAGTTGACATAGTAGTTACAGTAATTCACTATTTAGGAACTTGTAATTTAGTGATCATGATTTCATAACTGATTGTTCACCAGTCCTCAGGGATTAAGACTAGTTTCCATGGTAATTCTTGGTTTTGAAAATGCTCATCTTTGCCCTAAATGGTTAGCAAAAAGTTTGAATAGAAAACGATGTGTCTGTTAACTAAGAGTATGCTTTAGTGTTGTAGGAAAGAGAAATACACTACCTATTTCAAAATAGACTAGTTCAAGGTACCATAATACCTTCCAAGCCTGTAAAATCACAACTCCTTGATTGCCAGTGTTAACAAAAGCTTGTTCTTTAATTACCTATATTACATTCAGCTCTGTTTCCTTCCAAAACCCAATTATGGCTAATAGCAGCATTGCGCTGTACTCTCGTTGTTTTTGGCAGTTCATTTTAAAGTGCTCTGTTTGATCATCATTTGTCTTCATGACTAATGAATCTGTTTCAGATTTTTATTGGACATCTCCACTTTAGTAGTCTTCACTCTGCCTGCATGTACTCATATAAATGGGATTCTTACATAATGTGGATGCCTTTTTTAAAAAAAATTTTCCTAACCAGAGTCTGTTCCCTAAATGGTAGAAACGTGCTATTTTCCTAAGTTCTTACTAACAGTTTTTGTCAATGCAGTAATTCCAAAATCTCTCACCAAAGAATAGTTGAAATTTGTAGGAAAGGGATGGAGAATTGTATTTATCCATTCCTCCTACAAATCCATTTTCTCCCAGCGGGTTGTTCATTGCCTAATCATTCTCTGCAGCTCGGATTCATATGTTCTCCTGCAGAGACCAGCAGCCTGGCTTCTAGAGTTGAATCCAGAATAATTCAACAGTCTAATTTCTGATTTAATTTTTCTGCTCTCCAACTGTGGTGTAAACCCAGCTCTGAGAATTGAATGTAATTTGTGGCACTTTGCCTCAGTTGAAAATAGTTATGTCTCTATTCCTCATTCTCACAAGAGTCATTGTTTCCATGATAACTAATGGGCTCCAAGTGAAAAAGGAGAAAAAAGACACATACAAGATAAACAGTAAAAACAGAAATTCAAACAGTAGGAAACATTCTTCTTGCTTTATTGAAAATTAGCTTCTGCCTACTGTAGCTAGGTGGCAAGTGCCATTAAAGAGATAGGAAAAAGTAAGTAGCTTTTCCTTCCCATCTATTCTTTTAACACTCCACTGTCTCCCACACATATCTTTAGATGGTCAAGGAAAATATGGCCAGTAAGACATGGGACTGGCCTGGCACTCTATACTGTTATTTATCATTATTATGACAGAGTGATTTCCTTTTTATGGCAGTGTTGTTATTCTGCTTGTGGTCTGACCCTGAAAAAGGCCCTCCCCATGCAGTGACCAACCAGCCTGTGTGAGAACCTTTCCACTCAGTGTGTACTGACATCACTTAGGCTCATAGTAGAAATGCAGAATCTCGGTCAGCACACAAGACCTGCCAAATCATGCCCTGTATTTGGTCAGCACAGATCTAGAACATTAACATTAAGAAAATCCCCAATAACTCATAGATTGCTTAATAGATACTACATGTAAAATACTTTCAGGTACAGTTTATCTAAAGATAAGTTCATGGAAGTGGGCATTGTCTTTAATTCCATTTTCCACATGCTCTTTGAAACTTCTCATATTTTTAATAGACAAAACCTATAAAAGCACTTGATTTTTATAGGGTAAGATCACTGCTTGCAAATTTTGTTGTGCTTTATTATAAATCAAGGCTCTTAAAGAATAGCAGTTTGCTTCTTAACTGTTCTTAGGCTCCCATACTTTCCATGTCAGGTGTTTGTTTGTTTGTTTGCTTTCACGTAGTCCTAAGGGAACACCTATATAAGAATACTTCAAAAGTTAATGGGAAAAGAGAGTTGAAATATAAGTTTATTTTGGTGCAAAATTTTTTTGAAATCCATGCCTATGAGGATTCTTAAAGAAGTTCATGGAAAATGCATATTATGGAAAAACTATTCATGGATTTCAAAAAAAGATTCGTACCAAAATACTTAATTCCATTTCCATAAACTTTTTGATGTACTGTTATCTATCTTCTGTCTCTGCCACAAACTATTTTGATCATTTATGCCACATATGGTTTCTTCTGAATCTCTTTCACCTTCAGCTTCGCATCATGTCTTTCCCTTGATTGTGTAATAAGCGATCTCATAGGATCATGGGAGACAGTATATTTCTGTTGAGAGTATCCTGAGTTTTGATGAAACTTGGTGATTTCTGAAGGAGATTTCATCTCTTGAACATGATCCTTTACTGCCACTGATAGTTTCAGGATGGATATTAGCACTATCCCTTCATTTTATTGGCTTCCTCTTACTATCGATAAGAAACTTGCCATGCTAGAAACTTTCTTTTTCCAACTTTAATATTGAAAAAAAATCAAAGGTAATGTATTTTCATACTTCTATTCTTTGACATTTGCTAACCTAGGGTGATATAAACAAAGACAGGTGTTCATAAGCATAATGACTATTTTTATTGCTCTTAAGGGAAAATAATTCTTAATTTTATAACAGGAATTACTTCCTATCAAGGGAAAACAATTCTCAACATTATAAAATGGGAAAAGCTATCATTAACTATTACGTTATCATCAATAGTAGCATTCTAGAATGTGACCCTATACGTATTTAGGGTGAAACAATACCATAATGATATATTTTTGCAATTTTTAAAAAAGAGAAAAGCAATTTTCTAGGTCTGTAAAACTGGTATGTTGAAGGATCCAGCAGGATTTTTGAAAGCCAATATCTGGGGGCCAGCACTGTGGTGCAGCATGTTAAGCCACTGTCTGCATCACCAGCATCCCATATGGGTGCCAGTTTGGGTCTCAGTTGCTCCACTTCCAATCTAGCTCCCTGCTAATGTGCCTGGGAAGAAGTTAAAGATGACCAGGTGCTTAGGTCCATTCACCCTCGTGGAAGACCTAGATGAAGCTCTTGACTCCTGGCTCCTGGATTTGGCCTGGCCCAGCAGATAGAAGTGTGCTCAACCTCTCACTCTCTCTCTCAAACTCTGCCTTTAAAGTAAATAAGTAATTTTTTTTAAAAAAGAAAATATCTGATTTTAAAATATATCATTAGAAATAAATATTTTCCAATGCTCATCAATACATTTATGTCTACATGGATAATATTGCTATTAAAAATCATTATATCTTTCTATGTCCACTTGTTAATTTATATAAATTTTATATTTTGAACCATTTGATCCTTCCTTCCAGCCTTCCTTCCTTTCTTTCTTCATTCCCTCTCTGCTTCTTCCTTCTTTCAACATAGCATTATTAATCCTCTTATGTGACATTCTACCTGATCTCTTTGATTCTAGAGATCTTTTCAATATGAAGCAATATAACTTTGTTACTTGGGGTAATCCAAATAATTATTTGTACAGTGGACATTATATATCCCTTTAAAAGTGTGATGTGTATGTCTCCATCCATTTCTGAAAGCTTGAAATCAGGTTAAAATTAGGTTGGGGGGAAAAAAATTGGAGATGCTATCAACAGAGTAAAAAGGCAATCCACAGAAAGGGGACAAAGATGTGCAAATCATGTATGCTATAAGGGATTCATATTCACAAAACAAAGAATTCCTAAAACTCAACAACACAAAAGCAAAATACCCAATTTTAAGAGGGACAAGGATTAGATTTGATGTATCTCTAAAGAAGATCTACTAATAACTAATAAGCACAATTTAAAAATACATAATACCTTCATATCAATTAGTATGGCAACCATCCCCCACCCTCCCCCAAAAAATACAGAAGACAAAAAGTGTTGCTGTGTAAAAATTAGAATGCTGTATAGTATTGGTAGAAATGTAGCATGGCATAGCTACTGTGTAAAACAGTATGAGAGTTCCTAAAATTTAAAAGTAGAATTATGCCATATCATCCAGCAGTTCCACTTTTGGGAACGTACTCAGAAGAATTGAAAGCTAGATCTTGAAGAGATGCATATTCATACAACACATAGTCATATTCACAATAGCTTATATACTGAAGTAATCCAAGGGTCAGTTGATGAATGAATACATAAGCAAAATGTAGTACATACTTACAATGGAATGGTTTTCAGCTCTAAAATGGAAGGAAATTTTGACATGCTACAGTATAAATGAAACTTGGACATTATGCTTAGTGAAATAAGAAAGTTACAGAAAGACAAATGTTGTCCGATTACTTAAGTAAAGTACTTAGAGGAGTCAGAACAGTAGACGGAGGAAGTTATGGTACCTTCCAAAGTCTGGGGAGGTAAGGAGGGGTGAGCAGTTATTGTATAATGAGTATAAAGTCTCAGTTTTACTTGTATTAGATGAAGAATTCTGAGATGGATAGTGATGGTGATTCTACAGCATTGGCGATATGTTTAATACTACTGAATTCAACACTTAAATAATGGTTAGGAAGGTAAATTTTAGTGTATTTTACCACAATAAAAAAGCTGGAAGAAAAATTGGGGGAGGGGGTATTTTTTGGTTTTGTGTTTGCAGTTACCTCTTCTTGATTCTCATCTCAGTTAATACGACAGCCAGCATTTAGTGAGCACCAGCTAAGTGCTAAGCTCTGTCAAGACAGGTCAATGGCCAAGAATTATACATTTGACCGTCAGGGAAAGCTGTGGGATCAGAATTTCAACAAACAACATTTTTTTGTTTTCAATCTGTGTATGTTTCCCACCACCGAAAGAAGCAAAACAACAATTATTTTATATTCATTTTGAAATGTTATCATACTGTAGCCTTTTGTAATAGGGAGTATAATGTTTCTTTAGCTATTTAGATCTTTTCTGTTTCATCATAGTCAAAGCTGCTCTGCAAAACATATGGGAACATTTTGAAGGCATTAGGCAGGGATTCACACTCCCACTGCACTATAATCTAGTGGTGCTGAAAGTAAAATAACAACAACAGAAACCCTCCATCTAGTTTTATTGTTATGACTTATGTTAGCCATTTACTAGACTGAATGGCTGCCTAGGGCACCCAGAAGATAAACTCTTTAATGTGTGGTAAAGCATAATCCTGAAACCTAGTATTTTATAGAGGATAATGGAAACTAAATAGTTTTTATAGTTTGGATTTTCCATTTGCAACCTATAAATCAATTATTAAATGTCTGTGTGCCTCATCAGTTAGAGGAAATATTTTGCTAGTATAATATTAAATTCTGAATTAGCTTTCAAGTTGTTTAAGGTACCAAATTAATTTGTCTATAAGAGGATCATTGGATAAAATCATTTGAATTTTGCTTTTAAAATCTTTCCCCCTCCATAGAAATATTAGCTCCTAAGTTGTTTTTCTGTTTTGCAAACTAGCTATGAACAAATTAAAAACTACGACACAGCAGGGTTTCTTAATTTTAAAAGATTGACATTGAAGAAAAATCAAGAAGTACTAAGAGGATTAGAGAATAATCTTTCATATTAGAGCTTAACTACTGTCAATATTTTACTCATTTCTTATTGAATTTTATTAGTCTTAGCTCTAAAATTTACTTCTGTGTACATATGTTAAAATAAATCTTTAGATACTTCATTATCTCTTTTGTCCTGAATATATTGTGTTCATATAGTCAAAGTTATTTGCTAAACTTAATACACTGTTTACTGCTTTAGGGAAATTTCATTACATTCTTTATTGGTCTTATTTTAATGTAATAAAATCACACTATTTTTTAGATGGATAGGATAATTAGCACCGTGCCTGAGTTATTAAGCACTTTCAAGTACAAAACTAAACATTTTCAAAGTTTTTTTTTCTTTTCTAAAGATATTTTGAAACTCTCATGTGATACATATAAAATTTGACTTGTGTGTTGTTTGTGTGAACTCTCTCCCTACTCTTGTTTTTTCTTGCTTCATGGTGTGTTTATCATGATAGTCTCCTTCTCTTCTCTCCAGGATTGCTTGGGCAGATGTGCATATAACAATGCATATGTGGTTCCTAAATCAACTATAGCTTATAACGGTAGGGAAAAAAGGAACTAGCAAGTCAAAGTGGATTTCTCATTTTTCATTCTCTCTCTTAAGTCATATGCAAACATGTTTCTTCATTGCCAAAATAGAAGCATGGTTGCTATAGAAAATGTTAAAGTTACAAAAAAATGTTAAGTTTATTACTAAACCTTCTCTCTGAAACATAACATTGGTATTGTGATGCAATATTTTCCATCATTTTTTTTTCCCAATAAATTATCTTCATACACCGTTGAGGGCACTTTTGTATCTTCTTTCTTTCAGCTCACCAACCTTTACCCCTTTGTTAGGCTGATAGGAGAAATATGATATTTTTACGCCTTTTTATGGATTTCTTCAGATTTATTATAAATGTTAAAAATTATGACAAAAGTCAATGACTGTTTGCCAACCTGTTCTGGAAATGTGCGTTAGAAGTGAGCACACAGTTCAACCTATTTTTCTATTTCAGGGAAGATTTGCATACGTGTCCCCACACTTATTCTACTGACCAGAGAAAGCATTAGGTGGATAAATTGGACACAGAGATTTCTAGTGCCAGTGGATACCTACTTGTGGACAGACAGGATATTGTTTTCTGGCTTGCCCTAATTATAATGTCACTCAGGAGTAGAGAACATTTCTCAATATTTTCTAGTAACTCTAGTTTTTTTTATTTTTATTTATTAAATATAAATTTCCAAAGTACAGTTTATGGATTACAATGGCTTTCCTCCCCCATAACTTCCCTCCCACTTGCACCCCTCCCATCTCCTGCTCCCTCTCCCATTCCATTCGCATCAGGGAGACCAGGATAAGTACCTTGCTCCTGCTATTGGATCAGCGTGGTGCGCCGGCCGCAGCGCGCTGGCCACAGCGGCCATTGGAGGGTGAACCAACGGCAAAGGAAGACCTTTCTCTCTGTCTCTCTCTCTCTCTCACTGCCCATTCTGCCTGTCAAAAAAAATTTTTAAAAAAGATTCATTTTCAATTATCTTTATATACAGAAGATCAATTTAGTATATATTAAGTAAATATTTCGTCAGTTTGCACCCACACAGACACACAAAATGTAAAATACTGTTTCAGTACTAGTTAAAGCATTACTTCACATTGGACAACACATTAAGGACAGATCCCACATGAGGAATAAGTACCCAGTGACTCCTGTTGCTGACTTAACAATTTGACACTCTTGTTTATGGCATCAGTAATCTCCCTAGGCTCTTGTCATGAGTTGCCAAGGCTATGGAAGCCTTTTGAGTTCGCCGACTTCGCTCTTATTCCGACAGGGTCATAGTCAAAGTGGAAGTTCTCTCCTCCCTTCAGAGAAAGGTACCTCCTCCTTTGATGGCCCCATTCTTTCCACTGGGATCTCACTCGCAGAGATCTTTCATTTAGGTTTTTTTTTTTTTTTTTTTTTTTTTTTTTTTTTGTGCCAGAGTGTCTTGGCTTTCCATGCCTGAAATACTCTCATGGGCTCTTTAACCGGATCCAAATGCCTTAAAGGCTGATTCCGTAGTAACTCTAGTTTTAAACAAAGGAGATAGGGAAGCACTATTTCAATATTAAGATAAACAATGTGATATATAATTCTTTGAGCACGACATAGGGAAAAAATTAAAATCCAGCACATTTGTAGAATCATAGCTTCATTGCATTGTGGGACATTTAGCAAATTTAATCTTTCTGAGCCTTTAAAAAAACCTTTAAATGAGAATAACAACAAAAGCCTGAAGCTTTTATGATTGATGAGATCTCATGTGTGTCCATGCCTCAACACCACTGAACTCAGGAAGCTTTAAATGTTAACTCACTCCTTTTCTTTACTCATAGCTTTAAACGAATCAGGAAATAGTATCCCCAACATATAATACTTTGAGATTTAAGAAATCAGCAGGAGGAAAGTCCCTCCCACACTTCCCCCCAACAGGCCAAAAATATCCTCTGACCTTCCTGTACCGTAGGACATAAGACCCTCATGGGCGAGAAACCCTTCTGTTTCCCAGATGAAAGGAATGTCCCTAGCAATAAGACACAGGCACACACAAGAATCTGAACAGGCCTTGCTAAGTATGCCTTGTGGTTGATTACCAGTAATTTTTGCTCCCTTTGTCCAATCAAACTTCTGTAGAGCTGTCCACATTGCACTTGAACAAGGCACATAAATGTAGATTTTCCTGTTTCTGTGGGTCTTATATAAATTTTCTTGCTTTTCTCTTTTTAGTGGTCTTTTATCATAGGGATCTCAGACAAAAACTTAATAATGGGTGAGAGAAGATATCATTTCTCCCCTACAGCTTTAGTAAAACTGTCATAATTTGTCCATTAGGATAGTCAACTTTTATTTATTAATTGCCTGGATTGAATTTATCATTAAAAAATACAAAGTAGAGCAAAAAGGTAGTAGTAAAGAGGATTCACCATGTATCTCATGTACCTCATTCTAAAAAGATGATTGCTTTCATGAATGATTGACATATCTATATGTATGTATAAACAGTGCACATGCCTAAACCTCACCTGTCAATTTCTGATTATATTCAATTTACTACTTGACAATTTTACTTAGTGAATTAATCTCTCTAGGAATTACAATTAATTACTGTCTCTCTCTCAACCTGCATAGAGAACCCATTATCAATTTCTGTCTTTACCTTTAATATATATATTGTGTCTGAAATGATCATTCCTTTGTTTCACTCCACTTTAAAATTTTTTTTATTTGAAAGGCAGAATGATAGAGAGAAAGGGAGAGACAGAGAAACAGATCTTAAGTCTACTTGTCCACTCCCCAAATGCCCAGTAAAGCTTTGGTTGTACCAGGCCAAAGCTTGGACCCAGGAACACTGTATAGATCTTCCATGTGGTTTGTGGGACCCAGGTTCTTAGGTCACATCATCTGCTGCCTCCAAGGATTATTAGGAGGAGACTAGAATGGCAGGAGCAGAATAGTGAGGGCTCGAAGTAGGCACTCTGATATGGGGTGTAGAAGCAGCAGCTTACCTCACTTATGCCGCAACATCTGCCTCTCCACCAAGATTTTCATTACAAGCTCTGAGATATAGTTTACATGCTATGAAGTTCATTGAAGTAAATAATTCGATATTAGGATGTTTTTGAAGATGTATAACTGTCATCTAATCTCATCCTGGAACATTTGCATCATGCCTAAAAGAAAGCTTATCCCCATTAGTAGTCATTCCCTCATTCCCTACCTTGCTACTTTCCACTGCCAACTCTCAATTAATTGATATTCTGCCTCTATGGTTTTGCCTATTTTGGAAATTTCACATAAATGGAATCATCTATGGGATCTTCCATGTATTCAAAAAGCTCACGGAAAATGTATATTGTTAAAAAAACTATACATGCATTTAAAGCTTTTTTTTTTTTTTGCCAAATACATTCATACTAATGTCTTATAACATATCTGAACAGAATCTAATTTGAAACACTAGGAATAAGACAAGAGTTTGAAATTAGCCCCTACTAGATCAATATGAATTCTGCTAATCAGGATACAAGAAGAAATATTAAATGTATGGCGAAGCTTGGGTAGAAGGATGGTGAAATCATCAATGCTTTACCAAAAGTTTATGGTGGATAATGTCCCCAATAAATCATTAGTTTAATAATGAGTAATTCACTTTAAGAAGGGACAGTATGATGTTGAAGATGAATCCCACAGCGCAGACCATCCACAGCAATCTGCAAGGAAAGGATTAATGTTGCTTCTGCCCTAATTGATTGAAGAAGACTGACAAGGAATAAAATAGACAACAGTCCAGCTCACACAACTCGGACAGAAAAAGTGAAATAAACTTCCTTCTCAATGCTGCCAAGATCCTGAAGCCTTTCTTCATTTGTTTGAAGAATCAGAACGGCAGGTGAACCATAGCTATAACAGGCTGCAGAAATCTGGGAATGAACAGCAGATTATTTAGTGTCTGTCTGTCTCCTCTTTCAAATCATATGAAAATAAATATTGTTTTTACAAAAGCAGATTGGTCAAGAGCAAAAGTCATAGTAAAAGTTTTTGGGATGCTCAAGGCCTTTTATGGTTCAATTTCTAGAGGACAAAAAAGTAATATCTACTTGATAGGAGAATATTTAGAGAAAGCCAAAGCTGTAGCAGAAAAGTGCCCAGAAAATCTTCAGCAGAGAGTCCTTCTCCACCACCACAGTGCTCCTGTTCACTCCTTTCATCAAACAACAGCATTTTTTTTTCAGAATTCTGATGGCAAATTACTGGGAACCCAACTTACTGTCCTGATTTAGTTCCTTCTTTCTTCTTTTTGTTTGTTTTATTAAAAAAGACTCTAAAAGGTACATATTTCTCTTCAGTTATTAAAAACATAAAACTTCCTTGATATGATTAACTTCCCAAGACCCTCAGGCCTTTAGACACAGATGGAATGGCTGACTTCATCATTTACAAAAGCATCTTGGTCTGTTGAGAATTTATATTTATTCTTTTCATCTTTTAATTTCATGTTAAATGAGCTTTTTGAAGTCCTGTCCTGTCATGTTGTCTTTTCTAATTGATTTCCTTCACTTGGCAAATATTTTTGAGGTTTATCCATGTTGCAACATGTTAGCATTTAATTCTTGTATTTTCCCAAATAACATCCTAATATATAGATAGGCTGTGTTTTTCTTACCCATTAATTGATTGGTGGACAGTTGTCTTGTTTCCATTTTCAACTGTTTTATCAATTATGCAAAATAATGTTCAAGAATGTGTACATGTTTTGTATGAACATATATTTCCTAAATTATTCCTCTTTCTAAAATATTTATTTATTTGAAAGAGAGAGAGAGAGAGAGAGAGAGAGAGATTGAGATTGAATTTTCTCATTCACTTGCCTATTCCTCAAATGTGTGCAGCAGCCCAGACTGGACCAAGCTGAAGCCAGGAGTCAGGGATTTCAGCTTTTTTTTTTTTTTTTTTTTTTTTGACAGGCAGAGTTAGATAGAGAGAGAGAGAGAGAGAGGTCTTCTGTTGGTTCACCCCCCAAGTGGCCGCTACAGCCGGTGCATTGCTGCTGGCATTCTTTACCAATCCGAAGCCAGGAGCCAGGTGCTTCCTCCTGGTCTCCCATGCAGGTGCAGGGCCCAAAGGACCTGGGCCATCCTCCACTGCACTCGCGGGCCACAGCAGAGAGCTGGACAGGAAGAGGAGCAACCAGGACAGAATCTGGTGCCCTGATCAGGACTAGAGCCCCGGGTGCTGGCACCACAGGTGGAGGATTAGCCTAGTGAACCATGGCACCAGCCCAGGGATTTCATCTTTGTCTTTCATGTGGGTATCAGGGATCCACCTACTTGAGCCATTATTTGCTGTCTCCAGCAGTGTACATTGTCAGGAGCTGGAATTGAAAGCAGAGCTTAGTCTTGAACTCAGGCACTCTGATATGGCATGTGGGGCTCCCAACTAATGTCTTTACTCCTCTGACACTTTGCTACCCCATGGACATACATTTTCATTTTTCTTAGGTAGCTACTCAGTAGTAGAATTGCTAGGCCATAAGATAATTCTGTCTCGAGCATTTTGAGGGACTGCTAATCTCTTTTAAAAGTACGTACACCATGTTACACTCTTAGCAACAATGGATGAGATTTCTCACTTTCCATAATCTTTATTGAAAATGTTACTGTCTTTTTTTTATTATTCCCATTATTTTATTACATATACGTTGGTATCTAATTGTTTTGATTTATATTCCTCTGACAACTACTGATTAGTGTCTGTCCCTGTGCTATTTGCCATGTGTGTATCTTCCTTGGAGAGTGATGCATCCAAATATTTACTCATTTTTAAATTGAGCTTTTTTATTGCTGAATTGGGAGTGTTCTCTCCACAGTCTATGTCCAGGTCCATCATCACAAAAAAAAAAGATTTTTAGGCATTTTCTCCATGTTTCTAAATTGCCTTTTCATTTTCTTGGTGCTAGTGTCCTTGGAAGCCATTTATCTTTTGTCAATGTGCTTTTGGTGTTATATTTAAGAAATAATAACCTAATCCATGGTTATGAAATTTTACTCATATTTCCTTCTAAAAGTTTGATAGTTTTGGCTCTCATATTTAAGTCTGTGGTCCATTTTGAATTAGTTTTGTGTGTGTACGAAGTAGGAATTCATATTACTTCTTTTGCAGTTTTTAGTGTACAAATATTAAACTTCTTTTGCTAACTTTATTTCTAGTTGCTTTCTTCTTTTCTATGTCATTGTAACTGTAATTACTTCTGTAATGTCATTTTTCGGGTTATCATTCTCTATATTCTGCTTACAGAGCACCCAGTTTCCTGCCTGGACTATTGGAAATAGCCTGTTAGTCCACCTCCTTCCAGTATTGCTCTTCAGTGCACAGAAGCTAAAGGGCCTATTAAATATGTAAATTTGCCATAAAACTGCCCAGATATAATCCTGCTACCACCTCCCATTACACTGTAATACATAGGGACTGTGTTCTACAAGGCTAGATGTTGTCTACACCTTTTCTATCTTTCCAATAGCATCATTAATCCCTTCCCATTATCAGGATTATCTGGCCACATGGATCTTTTATGTCCAATTCTTAGAACCCTTTTAACTTTTTTTTAAAGCTTTCTGTATACCTTTATATTTTAAAATGTAGATTCTGTGGGGAGCAACTCGGACTAGACTAAGTTACTGGAATTAAGACTTATTCTATGCATCTGCTTTCCCACAATATGGCGCTGGGAGAGGAGTAAACAGCTTCTACACAGCTGCCTCTCGCCAACTTGACTGATAAACTGCAGGAGCTGATCTTGCTCCTGATTGGAGGAGAGCAGCATACTCGGCGTGTGGGTAGCAGAGTTGGGATTGGTGGAAGAGGACTATAAAGGAGGAGAGAGACAACATGCACCAGGAACATCCAGATAACATCTGTGCAGCCCCCGAGAGAGCCGGCCGGCGATGTGCCGCTCCCCCGCGGAAGTGGGGAAAGTGGCAGGGGGAGCCGCCCCTCCACGGAGGTGGAGGGGTCGGCAGCCAACCCGGGAAGGACCAGCAGCAAACCTGGGAAGGGCCGAGCAGACAAAAGAACAGCGCAGGGTCCTGTGTTGTTCCTCCGCGAATGGGGGAGCGACAGATTCTAATGTGTTTTTGAAATTAACTGTTCCTGGGAATAATCTGGTTTAAATTGTTTAATGCTTTACTGACAATAATAAACTAAGCATATCTAAAGTGTGCAATTTGAAATCAAAACAAAACAATAATGTCAATTAGAAGTGTGGGAGGAAACTTTGAGAGATGGTGAGTATGCTTATGACCTTGGTGATGGCAATGTTTCATGGTGTAAACTCATCCTCAGATGTACGTACTAAGCATCTAAAGCTTCTTAAACGTCAAATCTTTGCTCAAGAAAACGTGTGCATACAATTTGGTAAGCTTTGATATTTGTTGAAAATAATGTCTACACTGTCATTTCTTATACTGATTGCCTTTGAAATTTTGTTGAATATTAGGTTGACCCTTTATATCTGAGTTATTTCTGGACTCTATTCTGTGAATCTATGTGTATATTTTTCTGTAAATCTCTTACTATATTGATTACTTCAGCTGTTAATTGTTATAAGCCTTAAATTAGATATTGTAAATTCTACAGTTTTATTCTTTCTCAGAATTTTTATGGTTAGTTTAAGTCCAATTTATGGAGCGTTGATGTTTTAGCAATATTAAGTCTTTTTATACATAAATATGGTTAATCTGCATTTATTCAGATTTTTCTTAATTTCTCCCAGTTATCCTTGTACCTTTCAGTGTTCAAGTCTTGCATATCTTTTGTCAGATTTATCTTTATGCCTTTAATATATCATGATAAAATTTTAAATACTAATTTCTAATTTTTGCTGTATACATGTAAAAGTCGTTTATATTTATCTTGTAACCTGCATGCTAAATAAACTCACTTATTAAATCTAATAGCTTTTATAGCTTCCATAGGGTTTTCTACATAAACAAATATGTAGTTTTTGATTTATTAGTTGCTTCCCAAGGAAAAACGTATCATTTTAGTTCCTTTATCTGCCCTTATGGCACTAATTAGAATTACAAGTGTGATGAAAAGAAGTTGTTAGGTTATATATCCTGCTTTCTTCCTAGTATTATGGGAAGATTTAATTTCTTTTAGCATTAAATATGATATTAAATGCCAGTTTTTGTAGATGCCCTTTATCAAGGTGAGTGCTTCCCTTTTATTTCCACTTTGTGATAATTTTTACTAGGAAAAGCCATTATATTTTCCCAAATACTTTTCCTACATCTATTGAGATGTAGCTTTAGTTTGGTTATTCTTTTATTTATTTATTTATTTATTTATTTATTTTATTTTTAGACAGAGTGGACAGTGAGAGAGAGAGACAGAGAGAGAAAGGTCTTCCTTTGCCGTTGGTTCACCCTCCAATGGCCGCCGTGGCCGGCACGCTGCAGCCGGTGCATCACGCTGATCCGAAGGCAGGAGCCAGGTGCTTCTCCTGGTCTCCCATGGGGTACAGGGCCCAAGCACTTGGGCCATCCTCTACTGCACTCCCTGGCCACAGCAGAGAGCTGGCCTGGAAGAGGGGCAACCGGGACAGAATCTGGGGCCCCGACCGGGACTAGAACCCGGTGTGCCATCGCCACAAGGTGGAGGATTAGCCTATTGAGCCACAGCGCTGGCCTAGTTTGGTTATTCTTTATATCTGTCTCTTGGTTGAATTTCTCATTCAGATCATTAATTGTTCTGATTTCATTGACTTGTCTGTGTGCTCTTATAACTCACTGAGTTTCTTCGACATTATTATTTTGCATTCCTTTATTGACACTTTATAATTTCCATTTCTTTGTGGTCAGTCACTGGAGAATTATTGTGTTCCTTAGGTGCTGTAATGTTTCCTTGTTTTATCACGTTTCCAGTGTCCCTACACTGGTGCCTGCACATCTGGTATTACAGTTACTACTTCCAAACTTTAGAAAGTGGTTTTTTATAGGAGAAGACTTTGGCCAGCAGATGGGCCTCAGGGTTTGGCAGGGTATGTTGGCTCTGGTCCTTTGTGGCCTCAGTAATATAGTCTGAATGCGACTTCTTCAATTGTGTCAGCATGACTCCATGTGCCTCAGTGTCAGGGCTGGAGTCATTTCTGGCAGTAAAGCTAGCTGTGTAGATGATTAGTTTTAGCAGTCTTCTTGTTTCTGTCTTCCTCACAGTGGAGAGTTTTAGCTGAGGGGTATCTCTTGATATCAGGTGTGGCATGACTCACAGGAAGCTACACCAGCCATGTATCCAGGAAGCAGGTGCCTGAAGCAGCTGAAGTACCAAGTTCTTGCATTCAGGGTCTTGCAAAACCACTATAGCAGCTGGAACTTGAGGCGTGGGATCATTCTCCAAGACATGAACGACTGTATATCTCCCATTAAGTCAAGGTCTGTGGCTCTGAGGCACACTCCCACACCTAAGGCTTTGGGGTTTGGGAAGTAGCTATGATTCTGACCATGGCGGGCAGAGTATAACGCACTAGGATGGTTTCAGGGAGGTGAGATGTTTCGGAAGCTCAGACTGCAGAGAGCAGAGAACAGCTACAGTTCAGGATCTGAAATCAACTTGGAAAAGAGCAGCTCAGGCTCCAGGGGATGGGGCACCATGTAGTGGTGACTCTCGATCCTGGAATGTTGGGACACAGCAGTAGCCCAGACCCTGTGAGTCAAGTCAGCAGCAAAAACTTAGGAATGACAAAATTGTGCTATGTCGGGTTTTTGGGGTGGGGAGGAGTAAATGGAAGACTCTCCCCCTCAGAGAGGCAGGGTTCCTTACCTGCTCAGACTGCAATAGGCTGGTTCAATTCCAGGTCAGTGGGGTTCTGTGGCTTCCTGGCCTAAAGTGTGTGCAGCACAGCTTATCCAAGTGTCTGATTCCTTGAGACTTAAGACATTAAGTCAGCTTGGCCTCAGAAAACACAGCTACATAGGTCTGCAGAGCCTCTGGGTCCCTGGGGAAGTGACAGCAAGTCAGACATGGAACTGTGAGGTACAACTGCTTTGATGAACAAGAGGCTTGAGGTCCCGGGCATTGGGGTGCTACCTCAGCTGTGTTGAGGGCATGACTACGCCAATAATTTGAGATGTTGCCAAAGGTAGGATGTCATTTTAGCTCAGTCTTAAGTAGTGGCTGCACCAGTAACTGGGGTGGGAGGATCAGAGGGAAAGAGTGGCTTTCCAGCAGCTTGTTCTTAAGGCTTAGGGCATAGCAGTAATTCTTGGGGATGCCTCACTACATGTGTGGGCATGGTATGATGGTGACTGAACCTCAGGGGTGGAGAGATATAATGGCTACTCTTTCCTGGAGCAGAGTGCATTCTAGCAGTGACACTGATGCTAAGATAGTACAGAGCAGTAGCACCACGGGCCTTGGGAGTAGAGGGTATGGATGTGGGGCACAGCCTTGGCTCCTTTTCTGGGAAAAGCCCAGTGTGTTGACCCTCTGTCACTTCCTCAGCCCAGCTTAGTCTATTAGGACTGTTTTGAGTCTCTAGTGACAAGACTGTAGGTGTCTGCAATAGTGATGAAGTCTTCTAGGGCCCTCATGTTCCACCTGTCCTGGCTAGGGAGGTGGGGGTTTGCTCCCTTTTCTGTGTGGCTGTAACCGGTTTCTGTTCTCTAAAAGATTCCTGCTTTTTTTTTTTTTTTCCACTCCTTTTCTCTCCTTTTGCTATTTTGGACAAAGGTAGATATTTATTTGTTATTTGGGGTTTTGGGGTATAGAAGGGAGAACAGTTGGTATTTTGAGTCAGTCATCTAACTGGCTTGGTGAATTTAACTGATCGATTTTCAATCAAATGCTTTTCTTTTCTAGGGTCTTCAGGCTAATTGTTAAACTAAACCAGAATATCTGGAATAAACGTACTTACTCATGATGTATTATTCTTTTGGTATATTCTTGCATTCACTTTGCTAAATTATTCAGAATTTTTGCATCTTTGTTCTCAAAGGATACCTTATTGTAGTTTTCTTGTAATGTTTTTGCCTTGATTTTATATTGGAATAAGTCTAACACACATAATTAGTTGAGAAGAATTTCTTCCATTCAAACAGCTGGAAGGTATTCCTTAGAGTTGCTGTCATTTCTCCCTTAAGTATCTAGAATTCATTACTGAAGCCCTCTGGGCCTACAGTAGTTTTGTGCAAAGCTGGTTAGCCACAAATTCAGCTTTCTTCTTAGATACAGCCTGTGTATTTCTTCTCCAATGATCCTTGCTAATTTGAATCTTTCAAAGAATTTTCATTTTATAAAAGCTATTAAATTTTTTGCCACAAGTTATTTATAATGTTCCCCATCAACATTTAATATCTAAAACTGCTATAATGATGTCATCTTTCTCATTGGTGATATTGGAGCTTTTTGTGTTTTCTATTTTTTTGCTAAAATTTTATCAAGTCAACTTAATCAATTTATTTTCTCTATTATTTTTCTATTTTATATTTCACTGTATTTTTCTGTGTTTCGGGGTTACATTTTCTTTTTCTAGCTCTTATTTTTGCTCTTTGATTTGAGAAATAATTCTAGTATATATATTTGATATCATAGATTTTGAAGTACTACTTTAGTGACATCCCAAAAATGTAAATATTTTATGTTCAGTTTTCATTCAGTTCAGATATTTTCATCTGACCCAAGAATTATTTGGAGCCATGTTACATAGTTTCTAAACATTGGTGATTTTCCAGTAACCTATCTGTTTTTAATTTTTCACTAAATTCCATTTTAGTTACTCCTGACCATATTGTATGTTACTTTAATTTTTTGGAATTTATTGATACTTTTCTGGGTCAAAATTTAATCAATTGTGGAAAATGTTCTGTGCTCATTTGAAAAGAATGTATGTTATGATGCTATTAGTTGAAATATCAATATCAATATAGGTAAGTTGTGGATAGTGTTATTAATCACTTGTATGTTCTTATAGGTTTTCTGTCTAGTTTTCCTATCAACTATTTTGGGGAGTATGTAAAAAATCTCACCATTTCTGATTATTTTTATTATTCCATATACAATGTATCTCTCTTTTTTAGATGCTTTAAAAATTGATTATTTATCACCAGTTTTATATTGTTTGCTTATGATGTTTCTTGATGTAGTTTCTTGTGTTTCCTATGCTAGGGTGTTAAGCTTAATGAACTTATGAATTTATAATTTTCTTACATTTGAAAATTTTACAATTATTTTTCAAGTACTTTTTTCTGTCCTACTTCACTCTTCTTTTTTTAAAAGATTTATTTTATTTATTTGAAAGACAGAGTTACAGGGTCTTCCATCTGCTGGTTTACTACCCAAATGACTGCAAAGGCCAGAGCTGAGCCAACCTGAAGCTAGGAGTCAGGATCTTTTTCTGGGTCTCCCACATGGGTTCAGGGGCCCAAGGACTTGGGCCATCCTCTGCTGCTTTCCCAGGCACATTAGCAGGGAGCTGGTTCAGAAGTGGAGCAGCTAGGTCTCAAAATTGTGCCCATAGGGGATGCCTGCGCTGCAGGTCGGGGCCTTAACTCACTGCAGCATAGCACTAGCCCTGCACTCTTCTTTAAGGGACTTGAGTCAACAGATATATTACGCTGCTTGGTGTTGGATCCACAGCTCACTGATGATCTGTTTATATATTTTTTTCAGTTTTCCTTACCTGTTAAGTTTGTATAATTTTTATTTCTGTGTCCTCAGTTTCACTCATCTTTCTTATACATTGTATAACCCAGCATTAATCATATCAAGTATATGTTTCATTTTAGACATTTGGATTTTTCTAGGTTTTTGATTTTTGTCTTTATTGTTTCATGTATGCCTGTACTTAACATGTTTAATCTTTCCTCTAACATCTTGAACAGATGGAATATAGATATAATACTCATTTTAATGTAATTTCTTCTATTATCTCTATCATTTGCAGATTTAAATTCATTGAGTTTTCTCCCTATATGGGGTATATTTTCATGTTTCTTGCATGACTGGTAATTTTTATCAGATACCAAACATTGTGAATTTTGCCTTATTGGTATTTCATATGTTTATCTTTATAAATATCCTTACACTTGCGATCGCTATAAAAGCAATTTCTAACACATTTAGCTGTAATGGTTCATTCTCTTCCCACAAATCATTTTTCTCCCACATTTAGGTTATTTTTCTTTGTTTTATGAATAATAATTTGTATATATATGTTTTTACCTCTCTGTTTTCTATCTGATATCCCAGTATACCATCAGCTCCATGAAAAAATGGCCACTTAGTTCTCTTGTTATCCCTGTTACCTAACACGATGCCTAGCACATTGTAATTCCCCAATAAATGAATGATTTTAGGTGTCTTCTATTTTAATATCATGGGTTAACATTGTCTTTATGAGACTTAATGCTCTTGGCAACTTTGAATTTCATGGTAATACATGTGAAATATAAGTTATCATAAGGGTTCATAATTCTGATTTTTAAAAAAATATTTATTTATTTGAAAGTCAGAGTTAGAGTAGGGGGTGGGGTCTTTCATCTACTGGTTCATTCCCCACATGGCTCCATTGGCCAGGGCTGGGCCAGTCAGAAGCCAGGAGCCAGGAGCTCACCCAGGTCTTCCATGTTTGTGCTACTTTCATTACTTTTCCCATGCCATCAGCAGGGAGCTGGATCAGAAGTCCAGCAGCCATATGGTACGCTAGTGTCGTAGGCAGTGGCTTTACCCATTATGGTACAACACCAGCCCCTCATATTTTCTTATTTTTATATTATTGCTGATTACATTGACATTGCTTTAAAGGAATTTAAAACAATATATGTTTACCCTGAGTTTCTTCATGACATTATTACTAAAATGAATGTTTCATGGAAATATTTATATATGTTCAAATTTAGAAGAATGACTCTTGTTTTAATTATAACATGAAATTGATATGTAATAAATAAATGTGATATTCATTGTTTCTTTCAGCCATTTCTGGAGATGATTAAAATTAAGGTCTTCCTGCCATGTAAACAATTCTGAGTCTCAGTTGGCTATGATAATTTATCAGATTTTCCCTCATGTCTGTGCAATTCACTGTCCAGTAAGGTGATACTCTGCATCTTTAAAAGAAAAGTAATTGTGTCATTGATTTGGATTTCTATTACTATTCAAAAGCTTAAGTATTATTAATATTTGAATCAGATAGCTCTTTTGAATGGTACATACTAGAAAGACCTACTTTCACGAATCCAATGATTTCATGGGCCAGTTAGCGCGCCACAAAGAGTCTGCTCTGTTTAATTGAAGGAGAATGAGTCTTTTTAAAAGATAGGTTTCTTTTATCATTGTTGATAAGTGTTACCAAATGAAAGAGTGAATGCTCTCTCATACATTTTTCATAACTAAAAAGAAATAGCATTAAGTATTTTTAGTATTTTAAACCAGTAACATCATAATGTTATCTAAAACATTACATGTAAAATATAGTCATTCTAATGATTTGTTTAGTCCTTGGTGACTTTTCTAAAATAATATCAGAAAAAAATGCATACATCAGTGCTTATCTAGTTCTCATGGAATAAATAAAGGAGATAAGCATCTTTTACCTATCATATGACAACACAAATGCAGGGGCAGCTGTGTTTTCCAGTGGCAGAGAAAAGATGTTCCATTTTTACTTCCAACTGCAGCCCTAAGTAAAACATGCTGATGCTGAGAAGCAGAAAATTCCTTTTAAAAACCTGGTTTAAGATCTAAGATTTTAGTTTAAATCATCAGAGATAGCTATTATCCTGTTATGAAAGGAATGGAGAGAGTAATAATACTGATAAAAATACTGGACTGAGGAAACTTGTGTGTGACCAACTAGTGAAGAACAATCATCCTGAGCACAGACATTCTTTCACAGATCTATTAAACTGGGTGTCACTTATCATTTTGACCAGAAATTTAGTCTGTATATTTGATTTTACTGTTTTCTTTTACAGCATCACATTGTTAATCAAGTGGCTGGTTTGTTACATTGGTTTAAATATTAATTTTTAAATTAGATACCTAGAGTATCCGATGTGTATAAGCTAAAATTCATAATTTATATTCAGAATACTATATACATGTTCTATGTGTAAAACTCAAATAGGTTCATATGTGAACACAGACATGACAAACATGAGTCTTTGCAGCAATTCAGATTTACTCAACCTTTACAGCCTTTTGGCCACTTTTGACCATTTAGCTACTGCTCTGTCTGCTGCTTTCAGTTAGTTAATATTAAGTTTTTAACCAAGAATATCACTTGGGTATGCAGAAAATATTTACTCTGGAACATCGTTCTCTGTTAAAAGCTGGTTATCAATCAGCATCTCTTGACTGCTTGAGGGTTAAAGGAAAACAACAACCATTCTAACTATGATCAAATCATGACAGTATATTATTTTAGAGGAGGTACTTACAAATGCCAGTTCCAGAAAGGAAGAGAATTTTTTAAAAATAGTAGTTCTTTATTTCAATGTAGCCAAATTCATCCATCTTCTTTGTACTAGTTCTGAATATGACCTCAAGGTACTTTCTGAACTACACTATATAAACTTTTTCCTCATTGTCTCAAGACAATGGGTTAGACTCATTTTTGTGATCAGTTTAACTAGTATCTCCTATTAATTTGCTATGGAACAAAAGAAACAATCTACTTATTATTTCACCAAATTCATATTATCTTAGTACTCATTCCATAGGGAGACTACTGATGCCATAGACAGGAGTGTCAATTGGTAAAGTCAACAACAGGAGTCACTGTGCACTTACTCCTCATGTAGGATCTCTGTCCTTAATGTGCTGTGTATTGAGATTTAATGCTATAACGAGTACTCAAACAATATATTTCACTTTGTGTTTCTATGGGGGTGCAAACTGTTGAAATCTTTACTTAATGTATACTAAACTGATCCTCTGTAAAAAAAAAAAAAAAAAAAAAAAAAAAAAAGAAAGAAAGAAAGAAATTCTCAACTCCCAACTTGTCTCTCACTGGGATTAAACATGAAATAGGTCTGATCTGATTTCATCATCATTTAAAAAAAATCATCTATTATTTTTCACTTTATGTTTCTGTGTGGGAGCAAACTGTTGAAATCCTTACTTAATGTATACTAAGCTGATCTTCTGTATATTAAGATAATCGAAAATGAATCTTGATGTGAATGGAAGGGGAGAGGGAGTGGGAAAGGGGAGGGTTGTGGGTGGGAGGGACGGTATTGGGGGGAAGCCATTGTAATCCATAAATCGTACTTTGGAAATTTATATTCATTAAATAAAAGTTAAAAAAAAAGTACTCATTAATCTGTAGTTCCCATATAATTTTTTTCACAATCTTCTTTAAAGCTCCATTAATATAGAGAGATAGCAAGTCTTTAATTTTCTTTATCCTTTAAGCTTGTTATCCTGTAAAAGCAATTAAATGGAGCACAGTGGACCACATACATACATGTTTATAAATCATATGTCCTATCGTTATTCTAGCATTAATTTTGCTGTTTTGGAAAAAAAGTCCAAGGGAGAAATAATTCAACTTGCCTTATATTTTAAAGAAATAGCAGGCACAAAATATTGGAATTGGAATTTTTTTAGTATCATTGTACCACAATGATCTCAAATGCAAATTATTAAGTGATGAATGTTTGCATACATTTATCAACCTGTTTATTACCTATTTACTATAGAAAAAGTTATCCTGTTTATGTGTTGATAGAAAAAATATGTTGGACAATTAAATAAATAAATAACTCCCTCTAATGTCTTTAATCCATCTGAAGAACGGAAGAAGATAATATAAGTTAATACATGGTGTAGCCTTTCCCCTTTTTATTGATCACCAAACCCTGAACTGTTGGAGGCAGCAATATTTCAAGCTAAAGTACTGGTACCAATTGGGAGTGTGGCTTTCACAGGGATTATTCCATGTTGTCCTTTGTCCTTCTAAAGAGTAC
Organism: Oryctolagus cuniculus; assembly: GCF_964237555.1. NCBI lineage: Eukaryota > Metazoa > Chordata > Mammalia > Lagomorpha > Leporidae > Oryctolagus > Oryctolagus cuniculus. The sequence goes on from NC_091439.1 coordinate 15,186,606, forward strand.
CTTTAAAATTTAAATTTTTCCTAATATATCAAAATCCTCTATCAACATCTTACAATAAAATGAGAAAATTGCCACCTTTTTACTTCATGACTCATTCCAAACATCTATCATCTTTTAAAGATTAATTAATTAATTAATTTGAAAGCATCACAGAGGTAAAGAATAAGGAAGAGGAGAGGAGAGAAAGAAAGAGAGAGAAAGAGAAAAGGAGAGAGAAAGAGAGAGAGAGAGGAGCTCCATTGTGATCTTCCATGTGAGTGGCAGGTGCCCCAGTACTTGGGTCATCTTCCACTGCTTCCTCAGGTATGAGCTGGATCAGAAGTGGAGTAGCTAGGACTTGAACTAGTGCTCATATGGGATGCTGCATCATAGGTGGTGCCACAACACTGCTCCCCCAACATCTCTTTATTTCAAAAGGATTAAAATGTTTTTTAAAGTTTTCTATCATTTGTGCTCCTTACTGGAGGTGAGGAGATCCTTGTTATACAGTGGCAGAAAGCTTAGTTAAGTGGAATTGTGTCTTGCTGTTTTGTAGGGTGTGAAATGTGTAAGCTGTGACTTTGAACATTCAACTGAGGAAAATATGTAATCTGTGACATTTAACATTCAGTGGAGGAGATTGCAGGAAAATGCTCCTAGGTTTCTTTTTTGCTGATTATAGTAAAATGCAAAGGAAGAATTGCTTTAAGATAACTGCTAAACAAAAAAGGGACCACCAGGACTAGATGATTTGAGAAATGTCCAAGCCATTCAGATTGTGAAAGATGTCAAAGTGAAGATATGCACTATCAGAAAAAGCACACTATGGAAGGAAAGCTGAGAGTGTGACTTAATCACCTAAGCAGAAGCAAGAAATGTAATGGGATTAATCTGGAGAGATTTGTCAAAGTTTCTTATTTACTGGAATGCATCCCTATGATGTATGTTTTGAAACCACAATATTTTTATACCAATAGAATGCTGCTGTCTTGTACCAAAAGGGACAGAGATACTAAGCAATGAAAGAAAGCTACTGGACTCACATAATATACAGGAAAGAAACGGATGATTGAAATTACTCAGCTGACTCTTTGTGCCACATTTCATGAAAAAAGGATGATGTAAAGGGCAGAGCTGAAATCACAGGGAATTATTCCCAAGACTTGAAATTTAAGGGAGTTTGCCTACATGGGTTTTGAAATAACTTGGAACCAGTAATTCTCTTTTTCATCCCATTTTCTTACTTTTTTAGTGGAATGTCCATAATTACTGTCTTCTGCCTGTCCCATCATCATATTTTGGAAGCAAATAAGTTAATTCTTGTTTTTTGTGTAAAGATTTATGTATCTATTTGAAAGTCAGAGTTACACAGATAGAGAAGAGGCAGAGAGAGAGAGAGAGAGAGAGAGAGAGAGAGAGAGAGAGGGAGGTCGGTCTTCCATCAGCTGGTTCACTCCCCAACTGGCCGCAACTGTCAGAGTTGCAGCCTTCCAAAGCCAGGGTCCAAGAGCTTCCTCCGGGTCTCCCATGCAGGTACAGGGGCCCAAGGACTTGGGCCATCTTCTACTGCTTGCCCAGGTCATAGCAGAGTCCTGGAGCACCTGGGACGTGAACCAGCGCCCATATGGGATGTTGGCACTGCAGGGAGCGGATTTATCTGCCATACCACAGCTCCAGCCCCAGGTTATTCTTAAATTTCACAGTTTCCACAGGCGCATAGATGGAGTGAGATTGTGCCTTAAGATGAATATTACCCAAGACTTCACCAATACGAAATTTATATGGGTTGACTCTAGTTATTCTCTCTCATTTAGGTTATATTTCATTGATCCTATAATACATTTTTCAAAGTTGTTGTAGGTTGTAGGAATTTTTCTGTTTCACTAAAGGTACAATTATATTTTCAGTAGATTTAATTGGATTTTTATATGAGAGGGAAAATGAGAAAAAATTGCTTTTACTGTCACCTCTAACTAAAAATATTATTATGTTTTGATATCTGCAAATAAAGTAGAGTTAGGAAATTAAACAATTTCTAAGTAAATTATGCCAGGCTATAATTGGCTTTTACTCAACTGTATTTAAGAAACAATTTAGAGTATTCTTAACTTTTCTAATCAAAAACAGGCCTCAAATTATAGACATCTATGGTATTCAGACATCTAATAAAGAGTTTGAGTTCAGTGCTGAAATAGAGTATCTTTTAAACTCATTTAAATGAGAGAGAGAGAGAGAAAGAAAGAGAGAGAGAGAGAGAATGAGCGCTCCCATCTGCAGATTCACTCCCCAAATGTCCACAATGGCCCCAGGGCAGGCAAGAGGCAAAGGCCAGGAACTTGGAACCTGGAACTTAGTCCAGGTCTGCTAAATGCTTCTCAGGGATTCAGTTATTTCAGTGATCACAGCTACCTCCTAGGATCTGCATTAGCAGAATGCTAGAGTCAGGAGTCAGAGCTGGATATTATACCCAGGAACTCTGATGTAAGATGTGGGTATCATAACCAGTCTTAACCACTATTCCAAATGCCTATACTAGCATTTATTGTCTTTTAAAAATATCTGAAATAAAAAATATGTATAATTGGTATTCAGTTGGAAAATTCAAAAGAAAGATTCCCATTTATTTGCCGTTCATTTTCTGTTCTATGAATTAGCATGGTATTATATTTGTCTCTGGAATCTACAAGGAATCCTAGCATACGTGAGAAGGAGTATAAATCTTTAAAAATACATACAGTATTTTTTTTTGCTGGTTAGGCTCACGTAATTGTTGAGTGAAGGTATAGAGCTAAGCCTGCTACAGTTGAGTACCAATTATTGCACGTTTTTACTAAGGTATTGAAATAGTAGATGGAAGTACTACTTAAAATACTGAACTGTATAATAAACCTGTTCCCCAATTTACCTTTTAAAATGGATAATAGTGATGAATAACTTAAAGAGTCATTACATCTCTTTGCCCCTTAAGGATGGCAATATATATATATATATATATTTATTTATTATATATATCATATAAATATTTATTATATTATATATATAAACATATATACCTATGCATACAGGAAAATGACTGAAAGTATAGTGATTTGAGGTAAGAGAAACAAGAAAATTAGGTAATTCAAATTTAGTTTATCAAGAGAAGCTATGCTTAATTGGAATTTGTATATTTCCAATTCAGGAAATACATTTCTTTATTAAAATACTCTTCCAAATAAAATTAAAAAGGAATACTTTCTGGTGAATTATGTCTGGTAAGTCAAATAAAAGTTGCCCTCCAAGTTGAAGAAAATTTTGTGTTATTTTACTGTTACAAATGAGAACCTTGTAACTATGGAGGGAGCAATAGTTGTCTTCTCTCTATTGGGAGTAAAATCATATTAATGGATTTAATCTGGTCCTCCTGAGACTCAGATCAAAGGAAAATAAAGGGCATATTTTAAAACTGGAATACTTCAAATTAATCATAGTACTCCAACCATTTATGTGACAATATTTGTATGATTTCCAAAACACAGCAACAGCCATACACACATGCTTTGATTTTTTGAATTTCTTTAAAAATTTATATATATATTTATTTATTTGAAGGACAGATGGACAGAAACAGAGACAGACAGAGGGAAGGAGAGAGAGAGAGAGAGAGATCTTCCATTCACCGGTTAATTCCCCAAGCAGACACAATGGCAAAGCCAGGAGACAGGAAATCTTTCCATGAGTGACAGGCCTGAAGCACTTAAGGCAGCTTGCGGTACCTTCCCAAGCACATTAGCAGAAAGATGGATCAGAAAGGGAACAACTGTGACTCAACCCGCACTCTGATATGGGATGTCTGTGTTGCCAGCGAGGGCGTAACCCACTGCTCCACTCTGCCTCTCTCTGTCTCTGTCTCTCTCTCTCTCTCTCTCACTCACACATACACACACACACACACACACAGAGAGAGAGAGAGAGAGAGAGAGAGACTTTAGAAGTAAATTCCCCTCCTAAAGAATGTTTCTATTCTCTTAGAATTATTCACCAAGGTTATTTTAATATATAGGCCTCTATATGATTGCTTTATGTGTAGGAATAAGATGTGTTTCTAAAAGCAACCTGCTAGCAGCCCCTACACCTAATACCTAGATATAGACATTATCAGACCTGGTAGGACTCCTCAGCTCGCAGTTCCTCGATCTTTTCATCGATGATTGCAAGTCACTTCTTTGCTAAATATTAACTCATTAAATTGACAGAGTGACACAGGGTCAGGCTGGTACTCAAACCCCCAGAAGCTCAGAATTCAATGGTTAATATTTCCAGGCTAAACTCTATTCTGAGAATTTTGCAGGAACTCACAGGTCTTGATCAAAGTAATACTCAATCTACCTTTTGACCCAAACAGATCACAAACCATTTTAATAATTACAAAAGAAACACAGTGACCAATCACAGGCTGGAAGCTGATCACTCAGTGCTCAACCAGAAATCTATGTGATTCACTGCTGCTCATCCCTGTGAGAGTTCAGGAACTGAGCAGTAGCTGCCTGACTCCTTGCTCTGTGCAGTGTTAATAAAATCCCAGAGTCTTTCACCAGTCTAGGTGTCAATCATTGACTTGCTGAGGGTGGAACAAATAGACCCAGTTTTGGGGGTTCTGTAAGAATTCCTCCAACTAATTTTGGGAAGATTCTACAACATTTATTTCTAAATTGTGTGGAAACAGAAAAAAGGGAAAAGCTTTTTAGTTTTCTATATCCAGCAATTTAAAAAGGTCTTTAATTTGCTCATGAGTCTAAAAAGTTAACTCAAAGATGTAAATAAAATTATAATAAGATTCTTTGTGAACTATATATTCTACCAAAGAACCAGACCATTTAAAATAAAGGTACTTTGATTATTGAACAATCAAATACTTCTTGTTTCCTAATTTTTTCCTAAACTCTTTTATAATAGAGTTTAGATTTATAAAGGCATTTATCAAGGTCATAAATTTCACACATTTAACCTTTGAAATGTATCTATCTGGAGGGATTTAAAACTAGAAATATTTGTTACTCTAACATTTTTTATTAACGCATGTCCTTATTTTGTGTTATTTAGTCTTAGTCAAGTGTTAATGACGTTTTCCCTACTTTAAATTAAGTAATATAAGTATTTAATTGTTATATGAGAATGACCCTTTAATTAGTTAATTTATTGCTATATGAGATCAGCAATCCTTGAATTTATTTTGTTTCTTTGAGTAGCATATTCTTTAACTGCCTTCTTAACCATTTTATCTCTTGGTTTTGAATCTTAATGTTTTCCTCCATTAATGATCTTTAAGACCTTATAGTTCAGCTTAAAAGAAATTATATGTGAGAAAGTTTCATTAATTTAAGAATTGAGATGCTTTAGCTTCACTTTCCTTGTTCAAGACACACATAATTTTTCATATTGATAAATTGGTATCCTCCTTTTTAAACTTACTAATGAAGGGAAAAAAGCTTAGATAAAAGTGGCATGACAAAAAATATGACATTCACTTATTTCAAATCAAAGAAAATGAATGTAACATGAGGTGTTTTAACTGAACACTAATAAGCTATTAAAAGTACTGCATTTAAAATTTGGTCATTTACAGTTGGTTATGGATTATTTGTCCAGCAGTTCAAACTCCTGTATGATAGTCCCATACTGAAAACCTTGAAACTAAAAGTGGCCCAGAAGAGAAAAATTGGCACTTTAATGAATGCACTATAATTCCTGGTAGAAGAAAACCTCTGTTACCTGTGGCTACTTGTTTTAGACTGTGATGTTTGTTACTATGAAGGCTCTCAAGTATACTTTTTTCACCTTGGAGATAAATAGTTACCTAATAAAATAGTTACCTAATAGTCTAGATAGTGGATAAAGATAACCAATTTGACTATTTCTATCCATAACTGTAAATAATTTTTAAGTATTGACTGGCTTAATAAACCATTGATACCAGCTACTAGTGGATCCTCTTTAGCCACCTGCCTTTCCCGGTTAAGTTTAGAATTAATGCTGACCTTAATATTTACACACATGTTCTTGTTAAGTATTTTATCTGTCCTCAGATTTGTGTGGAAAGACAGAAAGGTGACAATTTAAAAAATCCTAGAAGTTAAAAATTCTCATCATTCAGTGTAAATTGTTCTTGATTTTTTGCTTATGCATTTATAGTGTTAAAATGATACTGTAAAAGAAAGATCATTTGTGTTAACTGGCGATCTTTCATTTATCATCTTCACTTAATAAAATATAAACCAGACAACTTTATGCCAATTCCCTGGCTTTATTTATTTCTTTATTTCTGAAATATCTGTGATCCTAAGGTCCATGATTGGAGCCACTGCCTTAAATATTCAAACTTGGACTCTGTGGAAGGGAAGCAATCCGCTCTCAGTAAATAGCACTTTGTTTGGCAGAGGAAGGGAGAGGCACCTTTGAGTTTTCTGTAAACTAACCATCTACCTTGGACATTTATAATGAGCCTCTCTTACCTGGGAGACGGGAAAAGTACAGCTGCCTAAGGAAGTCTCACTGTGGGATTTTACAGTCATTCTCATCCTGAGCAAAATTGATGTGGGCCTGGGACCTTAATTTTCAGTCCAGATTTTTGCTTTCACACAGAAATAAGAATTCTAAGCAAACACATAGTAATGTACACAAGTAAGAACAGGATTTATTTAAATGGTGAAAGAATGAACATACATTCATGCGTGACTGTGGACTGACTGTCCCACACAGAGAAAATATTTGTCGCTCCCCCTCTTCGTGGAGGAACGACACTAAGCCCTGCCTAGGCTTCATATCCGAGTCACGGCACCATTATGTCGCTCCCCCTCTTCGTGGAGGAACGACACAGGACCCTGCGCTGTTCTTTCGTCTGCTCGGCCCTCCCCGGGTTTGCTGCTGGTTCTTCCCGGGTTGGCTACTATCCCTTCCACCTCCGTGGAAGGGCGGTTCCCCCTGGCCGCTTTCCCCACTTCCGCAGGGGAGCGGCACACCGCCGGCCGGCTCTTCTCGGGGGCTGCACAGGTGTTCCTTCAGCTAGATGTTCCCCTTAGATGTTCCTGGTGCGTGCCGTCTCTCTCCTCCTTTATAGTCCTCTTCCGCCAATCCTAACTCGGCTGCCCACACGCCAAGTACGCTGCTCTCCAATCAGGAGCAAGTCCTACAGTTAATTGGTTGAACTGGAGGCAGCTGTGCGGAAGCTGTTTACTTCTCTCCCAGCGCCATATTGTGGGAGAGCAGATGCATAGAATAAGTCTTAATTCCAGTAACTCAGTCTAGTCCGGGTTGCTCCCCACAATATTCATCATAAGTAGACCAGAGAGTTCCTTAAAGAAAGAGGAGCAGGGGAGGGGAGGGAAGGTAGTAGGGTCTAAGCCCTGAATAGTGCCCTCAGCAGTGGTCAGGGACCAGAAGAAAACTCTCTGCCACCCTTCCTAGCTTCTTTGAGGTAGGGAGTGGTGCCTTAATTGAATAAACAAATGGGGTGAGTTGTTACCATACAGAAAGTGATCTGGGACTTTTATGGCACTTCCTGTGGAGCTTATTATCCATGTGGTCACCATGGTGTCTCCTTGTTCCAGGTCCCAGATGATACAAAGATGCATTCTGGAAGATTGTCATTTTATACTAATAAGTAAAGAGATAACATTGCATTACAGGGCTGGCAATCGGGGTGGGTCATTCAGCTTCTGGGGACCTCAGTTTCTTTACATAAAAGGACATAATGATAAATTCTCCATGAGGTGTGCTATGACAATTAAAAATGTTAATATTTTAAGGAACTTGGAACAATTACTTGCATACATTAGGTAGAAGAAATTGGTCATAGTTTTGAATTTTTGTTTTCTTAGAGACCATAGCCTAGGAATATTAATTCTTTCAGAAGTTTTCAGTTTATGGACCTTTGTGTTTACTCAATATCTTTGGGAGAATTGTCTAGTCAGATTGTTTGATGGCAGGTAAAAATAAAAAAAAACACATGGGTATGTTATACAATGTATAAATTAAATGCTATTCATTGGTTATCTTCATTTTCTCACACAGCCTTTACAACACTGCTTCACACTGATAGCATTGGAGGATGATAGTAATAAAGCCCTTGTTCTTTAACTTTTGCTGAGAATTACCTGAACAGTCATACTTTTCATGAAGTAACTTTAATTAAAGAATACCCATGTTTGTACCTTAAACAAATTATTAGTTTTTAATTTGCATCTTTAAATGCATGAGGCATTCTGTAAAGTGTCTGAAACTTTAAACTTTTTAAATACTCTCTCTTATTTTACAGGTAACCAAGAAAAATATTCTAGAGTGATCAAAAAGTTCAATGCAATTGAAATGTTATTTACACTCTATCCACCTAAAGGAGTCCAGATTTCGAATAACGTGAGACTCAGGTCCACTTGGCTGAGACCCATAGTAAATGGAGAAGAAGGGTACAAATATATAGGTAAGATGGGGGGGCATTTTTTGTGATAAAGAATAATTTATGCTTTATGCTGTATAATTATTTTTCATAACTTAAATGATACATAAGTTCTACAGAATATTCCCTTTATTTCCTAGGTATTGTGCCTGCAAATTTAAAAGGGGTTATTTTATGCCTTGATGCTTTCTCTAGAAAAATGGAAAAACATTGTGCTTATCCATTCACCAATAGATGGACATTTGAGATGTTTTCACTTTTGGGTTACTACAAGAGAAACTGCCTGAAATATTCAGCTACTGAAGTATATGTAGGCACCTGATTGCATTTCTCTTGGCCAACTGTTTCTAAAGTGATCGTATCATTTCATACTGTCCACTGGCAGATGTAAGAAAGTTACATTTGTCCCACAGCTGTATCAACACTTGATAGAATCAGTTTCCTAATTTTAGCCAGTCTATGTGTGTATTGATATCCCACTGTGGTTTCTATTTACATTTTCTATAGAAAATTCTGATTTTTTTCATATTTCAAGTACTTTTCAGGTATACATCTTCACTGAATTGTTCAAAAGTTTTGTCCATTTTTATATTATTATTATTATTAAATTTTGAAAGTCCTTCAGATATATAATGCTTAAGTCCTTTAACATAAAAATGCTTTACAAATATTTTTCTCACTTTGTGGTTTTTCTTTTCTTCTAATGCTGTCTTTTGAAAGGCAGAGATTTTTAATTTTGATGAAATCTAGTTCACCATTGTATTCCTTTATGATTCATGTTTTTGCTTTCTTATCTAAGAAATATTGTTTAGCTTGTAGTTGCAAAGGCTGTCTTATAGAAATTTTACAGTTTAAAGTTTTTATATTTCCATATATTATTGATTTAATTTTTAAAACCATTTTAAAATAGTTTTTAACAGATTCAGTGTGCTTTGTAGATACAGTTCTAAGTACATTAGAATATTCCTTTCCTCCCTTCAAATCCTCTCTCCTTCCTACGATCTTTCCTTCCTTCTCCTTTTTTTTTTTTTTAGTTTTTGAGATAACATACTTTAACTTTACAAAGCAGTGAAAAAGCTTAACATTTCACCAAATAAGAAGTTTAAAAATAAAAAAAGCAAAAAGACCATAGTTTAATGGACATATAGATAACAGCCATAATTAATTGAATAGAAAAACGACCATTTCATCCATAAACAGCAAATTTTAAAGTAACCCCAGAACATTAAAACTATAGTAGTATAACATTGCTAATCAATTGTTTGACAAAGGTATAAAATGACATTTTACAAAACTTTATTTGCAGCAATGCTGCTACATATAGACAATTCTTCTTTTTGTTCTTTAAATTTTAGCTCCTACAGATAAAGGAGAAGATGTTGTGTTTGTCTTTGTGGGTCTAACTTATTTCTCTAACATGATGTCTTCAAGCTGCATCAGTTTTCTGCAAATTGTAGAATTTCATTCTTTTTTATAGCTGAATCAAATCCCATTGTGTATATACACCATGTTTTCCTTATCCATTCATCTGATGATGGACACCTTGATTGATTCCAAATTTTGGCTGTTGTGAATAGGGCTGCTGTAAACATGGTGGTGCAGGTATCTCTTGGATACATTTTGTTCAAGCCTTTTGATTTATATCAAATATTGGAATTGCTGGATCATATGGCAAGTTTTTAAGAAATCTCCACACTGTCTTCCCCAGTCCCTGCACTAATTTACATTCCTGCCAGCATTGTATAGTGTTCCCCTTTTCCAAATCCTCACCAGCATTTGTTACTTCCTGTGTTCAGGATTTTAGCCATTCCAAAGGGGATTTGCATTTCCCTGAGGAAATGTGACATTGAGCATTTTTATTCATATACTTGTTGGCCATTTGAATTTCTTCTTTGGAGATTTGTCTATTAAAATACTTTGCCCGTTTCTCAATTGGATTGGTTGCTTTTTTGTTGTTGAGATATTGAAGTTGCTGATATACTCGGGTTATTAATCCTTTGTCAGATATGTTTTTTACAAATATTTATTTTTCCCATTCTACTGGGTGTCTCTCCACTCTATTGAGTGTTTCCTTTGCTATGCAAAAGCTTCTGAGTTTAATATGGTCCCATTTGTTTAGTTTTGCTTTTGTTGCCTGTGCTTTGCAGGTCTTATGAAGAAGTTACATCTTATACCAATGTCTTGGAGTATTGCCCCTAAGTTTTCTCCCAGCAACTTCATAGTCTGTGGTCTTAAATTTAGGGCATTGATCCATTTTGAGTTGATTTTTATACATGATAAGAGGTATAAATCTAATTTCATTCTGCATTTAAACATCCAGCTTTGTTAGCACTATTTGTTGAAGAGACTATCCTTACTCCACTGTATAGTTTGAGCATTTTTGTCAAAAGTAATTTGGCTGTATGTGTGTGGATTAATTTCTAGACTCTGTATACTGTTCTGTTTATCTATGTATTGGCTTTTATTTCAGTAGCATGCTTTATATTTTAATAACTGTAGCTTTGTAGTATGCTTTGAAGTTAGGTATTGTGATTCTTGTAGTTCGATTTTTCTTGTTTAGGATCACTTTGGCTATTTCAGGTCTTTTGTGCTTCATATGAATTTTAGGATTGCTTTTTCTTTTCCCTTTTAAAGATTTTATTTATTTATTTATTTAAGAGGTAGAATTACAGACAGTGAGAGAGATGTCTTCCTTCCATTGGTTCATTCCCCAAATGGCCACAACAGCTGGATCTGCACCGACCCAAAGCCAGGAGCCAGGAGTTTCTTCCAGGTCTCCCACATGGGTTCAGGGACCCAAGGACTTGGGCCATCTTCTACTGCTTTCCTAGGCCATAGAAGAGAGCTGGATCAGAAGAGGAGCAGCCAGGGCTAGAACCGGCGCCCATACGGGATGCTGGTGCTACAGGCAGAGGACTAACCTGCACCACGGCACTAGCCCCCAGGATTGCTTTTTCTAGTTCTGTAAAGAATGTCCTTGGTGTTTTGATAGGGATTGCATTGAATCTATATATTGCTTTAGGTAGTATAGACAGACATTTTAATGATACTGCTTCTCTTTCCTTGAGCATGGTGTATATCCTGGATGTTATCAATATTTGATACTTTTCACTGTAATGATCTTTCACTTCTTTCTTTAAACTTGTTCCAAAATATGTGATCTTTTTTGGTGGCTATTGTGAATGGAATCCTTTCATGAGTTATTTTTCTATGAGTTCTTCATTAGCATACAAAAAAGCTTATATTTTTATGTATCCTGCAAATTTATTGAATTAGTTTATCAATTCTAACAGCATAGATGGACTTTCTCTTTTTACATACATACTTAGTTTTCACCAATATTTGATGAAAAAACTATCCTTTCTATAAATTAACTTTATACTTTTGTCAACATCAAATATACATTAATGTGCATATATGGCAGATAAGCACATTAAAGGATTTACATTATTAATTAATAAGGAAATGCAAATGAAAACCATAGTAAGATACTACTACTGACCTGTTAAAATATTTTTGACATTTTCTTAAAAAGGTAAATATGTACCTAGCTTACAGTCTAGCCATGGACCACTGTATATCTGCCTGAGAGAAGAAAGTATAAAAACTTATATGTGAATGTTCACAGAACTCTTTTTATATAATACCCAAACTAGAAACAATTTAAAAGCCCTTCCAGGATGAATGGATAAATATGTAGTAATATATACATATACCATACTAAGCAATGTAAAAGTAAGTACCTTGGAACTATTGATGTGTATAATGATGTAGATGAATTGCAAAATAACTGTACTGAGTAAAAGAAGCCAGACAAATGAGAGTATTCTGAGTATTATGTGATACCATTTATATATAAGATTCTGGAAAATGCAGACTAACAGTAGCACATCTGTGGTTACTTGGGGAGGAACATTAAGAGTGGGAATGAAAGGAGATGAATCCGAAAAATGTCAGTCAATAGAAACATTTATCACCTGGTTGTGGTGATTGTTTCATGGACATAGACATGTCAGAATTCATCAAATTTTACACTTTCATCATGTGCAGTTCATTGTTTGTCATTTATACCTCAGTAAAGCTATAAAAAGAAGGTTGAAAACATAAATATTAAAGAACCCAGACAGTGAAATTTTATTTTGGTAATATTTTTGAAAGATGTTTTCTCTTTAAGGTTTAAATCGTGAATGTTTTAAAAAGATTTATTTAGCTATTTGAAAGGCAGATGAGAGAGAGAGAGAGAGAGAATCTATCTTCAGTCCATAGGCTTATTCCTCAAATGCCCATACACGCAGGGCCTGGGCACGGCTAAAGCCAGGAACCCAGAACTCCACCTGGTTCTCCCAAGTGGGAAGTAGGGACTCAAGTACTTGGAGCCACCATCTTCTGCCTTCCCAGGTGCATTAGCAGGAAGTTGTATTGCCAGCAAAGCAGCAGAGACTTGAACCAGGCACTACAACTTGATGTGGGCATCCCACATATCAGCTTAACATGCTGTAACACAGCATTCACCCCGTAAGCCTTGCACTTTTGAATCTAAAGACAGTCACAAATTCAGTGTAATCTCATTAGGCTGATCCATATTAATATATTTAAGTGCTCATTCTGAGGTAGATTACCTAAAGGAAGAAGAATGGGGGAAAAAAAGAGAATTAATATGAAAAAGAATATCTTAAGTTAAAGTCTGTGGGTTCTATAAGATGAGTCAAAACCCAGCCGGCACCGTGGCTCAATAGGCTAATCCTCCACCTTGCGGCACTGGCACACTGGATTCTAGTCCCAGTCGGGGCGCCGGATTCTGTCCCAGTTGCCCCTCTTCCATGCCAGCTCTCTGCTGTGGCCAGGGAGTGCAGTGGAGGATGGCCCAAGTGCTTGGGCCCTGCACCCCATGGGAGACCAGGATAAGCACCTGGCTCCTGCCTTTGGATAGGCGCGGTGCGCTGGCCGCGGTGGCCATTGGAGGGTGAACCAATGGCAAAGGAAGACCTTTCTCTCTGTCTCTCTCTCTCTCACTGTCCACTCTGTCTGTCAAAAAAAAAAAAAAAAAAAAAAGATGAATCAAAACCAGGGGGTTGCTGTTTATATTCTCTTTGTCATTTTTCACCCAAAATTACTAAAATATTGCCTCTATTAAAGGTTTATGTTTGTTGTTTAGAGTTCACTTGCAAGGAATTTGTTAAAATACAAACAAACCAACATGAAATATGCAAGTAACATGATGTTATAACTGGAAGACTATATCTGCCAAGCTTTTATTCTGATCTTTTCCCTATTTCTTTGGGAAAATGACCAGAGCTTTGCATCTTTTTGAATTATAGTTGTTATTAAATTGACTGACAAGAGAGTTGCAGCATTTGCCTTGAAGAAGATTAGTCTATTACAGAAGTGCTTTCTGAAACTGAGTAACTCCTTAACTGTAGACATTTTTAGGGACGATTGCTCTGGGAATTTATTATGTGTTCTAGTATTAACACTCCACAATATAAGCACTCCTATTTATTGATTTCACTGTGTAGATTCAGAGATGTATCATTTCCAAGAACCAAGTAATAGTTAATAGAGTTACAAGTTCTTTATAAACAACATGAGTTGCTAACAAATTATTGAGTATTAAGACCATGCACTCTACAAATTCTCTTTATATATATTCTATTCTTACATCCCATAATTCCTAAAGCAGTGGCTAAAAAGTAATTGGAATGTTGTATAAGTCGTAACTTACTTGCTTAAAATCCATAAGGAATTTCTTCTAAATCATGATTCTACAATCCTATCAAGTTAAAAACAACTCTTAATTTTTTCCAAGAATATATTCAAATATATTGTCAAACTCATTTCCAGAAAGGCCACTTTGGAAAGTTAGACTTTTAACAGATCTTCTGTTATCTTTCCTTATGAGATCTCTGTCCTCTAGTTCCCCTGACCCTCTGGCCTGTAACAAATGTGCTGAACTTGTTCCTCTCCTTCATTGAGCTTTTGTGACCTTGAATAATTTTTAACCTGGAAATTGTTGATTATATTAAGGAACTACTTAGCCCTATAACTCTTGGAATTCTAAAGGAGATAACACAAAGAGATAGGTTAGCCATTATCTTTCAACAAAATCAGTTAGGAATACCAATGAATGATTAAATTACTTTCTCAAACCAATGATCCGTTTTAATTGAAATCATATTATTGTGTTACTGTAAGGTTTCTAATTAGTTCGGATTATGCATAATGAGCAAAGACCTATAGTTCTACTACTTCTTTTGCATATATAATTTCCAGCACTCATTTAATAAATTTTACTTACCCTAATAACATATGGTTATTTAAATTGCGTAATTAATCCTGAAGCCTGATTACCTAGACTAATTGCTATTTTGTTACCTATTAGAGAAGTACAAGATAGTTCTTCTTGCCATTCATTTGTTCCACTGCCCCTAGGTGAAACTTTATGTAATTTAACCAAATGGGAATCTATTCCATCTTTAAACATTTCAGCAATTAGACAGTTGTCCTTGACTATCAAGTCTAATTTTTTATCATCTTCTCTCAGAGTTTTCTACTTAACCACATAACATTTTCTTATACACTCTCTAGTGCAGTTCTGACTTTTACACTATTCACACACACACACACACACACACACGATTGTACATAGAGATTCTCTTTTCTCTTGTTTTAAAGATTTATTTGATTTATTTATTTGGAAGGCAGAGTGACAAGACATCTTCCATCTGCTGATTCACTCCCCAGATGAGCTCAACATCCAGGGATGTGCCAGGTGTCCATCAGGGTTTCTCACATAACTGGTAGTTGACCAGCTCCTTGGGCCCTCGTTCACTGTTTGCCCGGACACATTAGCAAGGAGCTGGATTGGAAGCAGAGTGGCTGGGACTCAAACTGGCCCTCCCATATGAGATGCGGATTTCAGAAGCTGTGACTTGGTCCGTTTCACCACAATGTCCTCCAGCTCTCTCTTTTCTATAATAGACTATTTAAAGTCTTCCTCATAGGCCGGCACCACGGCTCACTAGGCTAATCCTCCGCCTTGCGGTGCCGGCACACCGGGTTCTAGTCCTGGTCGGGGCGCCGGATTCTGTCCCGGTTGCCCCTCTTCCAGGCCAGCTCTCTGCTGTGGCCAGGGAGTGCAGTGGAGGATGGCCCAAGTGCTTGGGCCCTGCACCCCATGGGAGACCAGGAGAAGCACCTGGCTCCTGCCTTCGGATCAGCGCAGTGCACCGGCTGCAGCACGCCAGCTGTGGCTGCCATTGGAGGGTGAACCAACGGCAAAGGAAGACCTTTCTCTCTGTCTCTCTCTCTCACTGTCCACTCTGCCTGTCAAAAAATAAAATAAAATAAAATAAAGTCTTCCTCATAATCCCTCCTTCAAACATTGATTTCTTTTGGTACTTCTTTATAAACATTTTTCAGATTTTGTCATCTTTTTTAAGTGACGGAGCTCAGAATAAGACATGATATTTCATTACATGTCTAACTGCTTATTGAAAAGTACCTTTTTTGGTAAGTCTGTTCTTTAATATATGCATGGTTATAAATCTCTGCTAAGTGAACATGTATAAAGTAATGGTGACAGGTTTAAGCCACACAGTAAAGGGTCTGGGTGATCTCATTAACCTTTCTGCTACTATTCATGCTGTTGCCTTGAATATGATTGTTTCCATTTAGAACAATTTGCATAGCAGTTGTCAAAGTACTTTCCATTCATCGCAGTTTATCCTCACTACAACCCTGTGAGGTTGCTAGAACAATTAACACTATCCCCATTTTGCAGATGGAAATATTAAGACACAGAGTAGTTAAGATCCTGAGAATAGTTAGTAGAAGCATAATAAACAGAAATCAGTTCTGCTGACAACCAGTCTGTGTTCTTATTTTGTAAACTATGATGCTATACATGACCAGGGAGCAGAATGAAGTGAGCTTCGAGCCATAGCTTTGGTTCAGAGTATGCCTGTGAAGAGAGGAGAATAAAGCTAAGAAAGAATGACAAAGTTATTGGCAGTACTCAGACAAATAACTGTTGGGACAGGTTCAGCACAAGCTTCCTGTGGAAACTCAGGCTCTGCTGGCTTTGTCTGAGACTACTTTCTGGATGCCTAGACTTCTGATGCCTATATGTGAAGTGAACTGCAACTAAATTTTGACCAACTTTCAGGAATTGCAAGGTTGACACGTTGGCTACTGTAGTTGGAGCCAGCCCCACAAATGAGCTTTTTATAGAGATATTCAAGTAGTGGTCGCTGGGCTAGAGACTGGCACCTCTAATTGTCCTTTTCTCAATATCAGCCAGTGACTGATATCTGTACCATAGCCAGAAATGAATAGGCAGAGGAGAGAGCAGGAGGATCTGCTATTCAGACTTAAAAAAATATATCCTGCACGTGGAAATCCAATTTTCCCAGCACCATTTATTGAATAGACTGTTCTTACTCCAGGGATTGATTTTGGATCCTTGATCAAATATAAGTTGGCTGTAGATGTTTGGATTGATTTCTGGTATTTCTATTCTGTTCCATTGGTCTATCCATCTGTTTCTGTACCAGTACCATGCTGTTTTGATAACAACTGCCTTGTAGTATGTCCTGAAATCTGGTATTGTGATGCCTCCGGCTTTGTTTTTGTTGTACAAGATTGCTTCAGCTATTCGAGGTCTTCTATGTCTCCATATGAATTTCAGCACCATTTTTTCCAGATGTGAGAAGAATGTCTTCGGTATCTTGATTGGTATTGCATTGAATCTGTAAATTGCTTTTGGGAGAATGGACATTTTGATGATATTGATTCTTCCAATCCATGAGCATGGAAGATTTTTCCATTTTTTGGTATCATCTTCTATTTCTTTCTTTAAGATTTTGTAATTCTCATCGTAGAGATCCTTAACGTCCTTACGTCCTTGGTTAAGTTTATTCCAAGGTAGTTGATTGTTTTTGTAGCTATTGTGAATGGGATTGATCTTAGAAGTCCTTCAGCAGCCGTGGCATTGCCTATGTATACAAAGGCTGTTGATTTTTGTACATTGATTTTATATCCTGCTACTTTGCCAAACTCTTCTATGAGTTCCAATAGTCTCTTAGTAGAGTTCTTTGGGTCCCCTAAGTAAAGAATCATATCATCTGCAAAGAGGGATAGTTTGAGTTCTTCCTTCCCAATTTGTATCCCTTTAATTTTTTTTTTTTTTTTTTTTTTTTTTTTTTTGCTTGTTGTAGTGAGGATAAACTGCGATGAATGGAAAGTTCTTGGCTAGAACTTCCAGAACTATATTGAATAGCAGTGGTGAGAGTGGGCATCCCTCTCTGCTACCAGACCTCCATGGAAATGCTTCCAACTTTTCCCCATTCCATAGGATGTTGGCCATGGGTTTTTCATAAATTGCTTTGATTGTATTGAGGAATGTTCCTTCCATACCCAGTTTTCTTAGAGTTTTCATCATGAAAGGGTGTTGTATTTTATCAAATGCTTTCTCTGCATCTATTGAGATAATCATATGGTTTTTCTTCTGCAGTCTGTTAATGTGGTGTATCACGTTGATTGTTTTGCGCACATTGAACCATCCCTGCATACCAGGGATAAATCCCACTTGGTCTGGGTGGATGATCTTTCTGATGTGTTGTTGCATTCTATTGGCAAGAATTTTATTGAGGATTTTTGCATCTATGTTCATCAGGGATATTGGTCTGTAATTCTCTTTCAATGCTGCATCTTTTTCCGGCTTAGGAATTAAGGTTATGCTGGCTTCATAGAAAGAAATTGGGAGGATTCCCTCTTTTTCGATTGTTCTGAATAGTTTGAGAAGGATTGGAGTTAGTTCTTCTTTAAATGTCTGGTAGGATTCAGCAGTGAATCCATCTGGTCCATCAAAGAAGGAGGTACCTTTCTCTGAAGGGAGGAGAGAACTTCCACTTTGAGTATGACCCTGTCGGAATAAGATCGAAGTCGGCAAACTCAAAAGGCTTCCATAGCCATGGCAACTCATGACTAGAGCCTAGGGAGATTACTGACGCCATAAACAAGAGTGTCAAATTGTTAAGTCAACAACAGGAGTCACTGTGTACTTACTTCTCATGTGAGATCTGTCCTTAATATGTTGTCCCATGTGAAGTAATGCTATAACTAGTACTGAAACAGTATTTTACACTTTGTGTTTTTGTGTGGGTGCAAACTGATGAAATTTTTACTTAATATATACTGAATTGATCTTCTGTATGTAAAGATAATTGAAAATGAATCTTGATGTGAATGGAATGGGAGAGGGAGCGGGAGATGGGAGGGATGTGAGTGGGAGGGAAATTATGGGGGGGATGCCATTGTAATCCATTAACTGTACTTTGAAAATTTATATTTACTAAATAAAAAATAAATATATATATATATCCTGTTATTTACTTTGGTTTCTACCCATAGTGTTAATGCAATTTTTGTAATTTTTTATAAATATTTTATATGTATATAAATTATTTTGCCTTCTTAAATTTACTACCCTCACTTGTCTAAGTTTTTCTTCACTACTTAGAACATGGACATGTATTACTCTTGTCAAAACTAAGCTGTATTCCCATTCTTTGTTGTATTCTGTAAATTTTACAAAATCAAATTCTGATTTGAAAGGAGGTGTATATTTTTATTTCATTTATATTTGTTCAGTATAAGAGATGATTGATTATAGCTTAGGTAAGTTCAAATGTACCAGAGTTAGTTCAATATCATATTTTGTCTACAAAGTGTCTGTTTGCTTATGGAAAATACTATAGTCACTAAAAATTGATTATTGCTTTAAGCCCCTGTCTATACCACTGTGGAACAGTGGTCTTTCTACTTTTTACTTGTTGAACTTATGGCTAGTGGTGCATTAAGCCTGTGATTATAAAGTAAATTGAAATTATGTTATTGCAAAAATTAAAAGAAAAAAAAAACAGAGAAGAAGCAGAGGGATTGGGAAGGGAGAATAGGAAAGTGTGGTTATCTTCCTAAAATTGTATCTGTCAACTAAATGAAATCTGTTATCTTTATATTAATAAAAATTCTAAAAAAGTATGTGTGTATACTTTTGAAAAATTATTTGTGTATATACCCAAGAATCTCCTTTTGTTGTAAGTAGCTATATAATGCCTGCCCTCTCATGTTCTTTGACATCCCTTTGATTTCCTTTACTAATGGCAAATGATGTGAGTGTGTGTAATTGCTGACATAAAAAAAGTTTTCTTTTTATATGGTTCACTTGATTAAAACTTTCAACACCCTGTACTCTCATGGAAGTTTGCATGAAAGTCTAACTTCCATGAGAAGTCAAAATTGACATACAAAAAGGGCTGTAGTGAAGCTCCTTTGAGAGAATCTCACTTAATGCTCATTTACTCTTACTTTAAGTACTAGCAAGAGCACATTCTTCTTATAATTTCTATTGGAATAATGATTCTTATTTTTGTGACACCCAGTGTCTATATGTTACAACTATATTGTAATTTACCTTTTGCTTTCTTGATGTGAAATATGTTGATAATGCAATAATGTTACCTACACACATATGAAAATATATGTATATAGAAATCTGTGAAAGGCTGGTGCCATGGCTCCCTTGGCTAATCCTACACCTGTGGTGCCGGCACCCCGGGTTCTAGTCCTGGTCGGGGTGCCGAGTAATAGTCCCAGTTGCTCCTCTTCCAGTCCATCTCTCTGCTGTGGCCCGGGTAGGCAGTGGAAGATGTCCCAAGTGCTTGGGTCCTGCACCCACATGGGAGACCAGGAGAAGCACCTGGCTCCTGGCTTCGGATTGGCGCAGCACCGGCCATAGAGGCCATTAGGGGAGTGAATCAACGGAAGGAAGACCTTTCTCTCTGCCTCTCTCTCACTGTCTATAACTCTGTCAAATAAAAATAATAATAAAAAATTTTTAAAAATCTGTGAAAATATATATATTTATATATGAACACACATTATTTATAATTGATTACATATAGTGTATACATTTCACGTACTTCATACATGTGATATTATAAGTGTTTGTAATTATTATTAGATAATATAGATGAAAGTAAAAGTGGCATATAAAATATATTTTAATATGTAGATGCTTAGATATGACTATACTAGATGACTTAATGAAATACTCATTGCTGCAGGAATATACTGACATATCATAAAATATAGATTGATAAAGGTATTCTCTATTATTAGCTCAAACATTTTGAGAAGTATTATAATTTTCAAAGTTATGAATAATTCTTGACAAAGATCTCAATAAAACAGAATATAGTCTCAGGTTTTACTTGTGCTTCTATACATATAGTATGTATATATATAAATATAAATATGTATACATATGCATATATATGTAAATATGTATAGTATATATATGTAAAATGTGTGCTTATACATATGTATATGTATGTAAATTATGTTGTATTTTAGTAGAAACAGGGTTTTTTTCACATGGTGGCTTAGTAGCATATTTGAAATTTTCTTAGGATCTGGAATTTTTTTAAAAAATTTTATTTATTTTTTTGAAAGGCAGAGTTACATAGAGAAGGAGAGGCAGAGAGAGAGAGAGGTCTTCCTCCCACTGGTTAACTCCCCAGATGGCCGCAAGGGCCCGAGCTGTGCCCATCCAAAGCCAGGAGCCAGGACCTTCCTCCAGGTCCCTCACGTGGGTTCAGGGTCCCAAGGACTTGGGTCATCTCCTACTGCTTCCCCAGGCCACAGCAGAGAGCTGGATCAGAAGTGGAACAGCCTTTTCTGGCGCCCATATGGGATGCTGGCACTGCAGGTGATGGCTTTACCCGCTACGCCACAGCCCATGGAATATTTTTTACTTTTTTTGCTGCACAGGTTTGCTCCTTTAGTTGAAAGACATACTGTATTCTAAACTCCTTTCTAATAAAAGTTATTTGATTTCACCCTAATCCTTATGACAATCAACACTCAAAGTTTTAGACTTCTCCCTTAAATCTTATCTCAGAGAATTCTCTATGCCAAAAATAAATACATAGATTAAATGATAAATAAATAATAGTAAATATATAAATAATCTTTTGAAATCACATTTAATGGTTGTAAAATAAACATAGATATTGTATTTTGAAACTGAATTATGAGTTATAATGCTCAATTATAACTGAATTTGTTGAACAAATAAATAGACATAGTTGAAAAGCTCAGGGTAGACATAGTTGACAAGCTCAGCAATTCTGGTATCTACTATGATTATGTGTTGGTTAATTTCCTGTGTTAACTCAGTGGGGCTGAAAGATACCCAGATAGCTGGCAAACCATTATTTCTAAATGTGTTTGTGATGGTGTTTCTGGAAGAGTTTACCATTTGAATTGCTAGTCTAAGCACAGATCTTCCTCACCAATTCTGGGGCCACCATCCAATCTGTGGGAGGCCCGACGAGAACAAACAAGTGGAGGAAGGACAAATTCCCTTCCTGCTTGAGCTGCGGAATCCATCTTCTCCTACCTCAGACGTCCATGTCCCTGGTTCTTGGGTGTTCAGGATCAGACCTGGATTTATGCTGCCAGGCCCCAAGTTCTTGACCTTTCTGACTTAGACTGAATCTTGCACCATTTGGCCCCTTGTTCTCAGGATTTCAGGTTTGGTCTTCACAGCTTGCTTTTCTGGGCCTTCAGCTTGGAGATGGCAGATTGTGAGATGTCTTGGTCTCCACAGTGGCATGAGACAGTCTGCTGTTGTATCTCTTTGCATTTATGGATATGACCTACTGGTTTCTGTTCCTCTGGAGAACCCTGATACTATGTTGTGATAAAATGGTGTAGTTACTTCAAAGCTTATATTTATTCAGTTTTTAATATTTTGAGATACAGAGGTGTTACAAGCATTTTATGGGTATTTTTTATTTCATCTTCATAATCTATATGATAGATGCTATTATCAAAATGGTTTTACACAGGGTGATATCATGTCCCTTAAAGCTTCAGTTATTTTCGAAGGTCATGCAGCTGTTGGGTGGTACAACAAGGTTCACATCAGCTGTTCTGACTCTAGAGCAAGCACTGAACTCTACACCACAATAAGTATTTTTATTTCGAAGAATGTGGTCTTGAGTCATTCAGTAAAACACTAAATTGTGATTAATTTTTTCACTTATAATTTAGTGAATTGTGCATACTTTTTCTTAACATAGTACGTATAGATTTGTTTACAAGGATATCAATTACAGTATTGTAAATTTTTTACAATTTAGTAAATATACCATGTAGTATATTATAGTGAATTTCAAAACAGTCCAAATGCCCAGTAATAGATGAATGATTAAATAAATTATGATTCATATTTAAGAATTCTGTGTTACCATTAAACATGTTTCCAAATATTTACTTATTTGGAACTAAGAAAACTAAATGTTTATTTTAGAAAGATTACAAACTAGCATTACAAACCTAATATAAACATATACTTATGTAAAATGAATGCAAGGTTAAATTAATTTTAATATCTAGGATATGTGAATTCAGTACACTTTATATTTAGTGTAGCTGAATTTTCTAACTTTTTGCATTTATTACACATTTTGGTGTACATATCTTGTTTCATAATAACAAAATTTAGGGATTTGAGAAGTATCATTCTGAACCTCCATATGTATGTCCTATTCTTGAATTTAAAAATCAAAATATTATATATCTTTACATTGAATTTTGTTCATAAGCTTATTTCTTATTTATTTAGGCTTTGTTGTATAGTGAAGAGTTTTGTCATGTGAAAATAAAATATAACACCTAAAAAGAACTGAATAGAGCCATTTTATCATTTTATTTTTCAAAATATTGCTATGCATTTGAAAACATTTCAGGGGCAGGCAATTGACTTCGCAGTTAGAACATTTGTTGGAATACCCACAACCCATTTCAGAGTGCCCGCATTTGATTCTGGCTCCACTCTTGATTCCAGCTTCTTGCTAATGTGCCCCATGAGAGGCAGTGGTTGATGAATCAATAATTGGGTTTTACCTACCATGTAGGAGACTCAGATTGAGATTAGAGAATGAACTGTGGATGGAAGATCTCTCTGACTACCTCTCTGTAGTTTTCTGACTCTCGTTTAAACAAAAACTAGTAAAATTTTTAAAAACTACATTTCAGTTTTGAAAATATATCTATTAGGAATATTTTTCTAATACCTCTAAAGGCATTTTAAAAAATTAAACTTAATTATCCTGCTTCCTTCTTCCCTTCTATACTCCTTAGCTCATAGTAGGTATTTGTACATTAACTATTTATTATATTAATAGATAAATGGAATTTTATAGCAAGCAAGCAATTTTCATATTAAATGTAAGTAGATTTTTATCATTAGTCCATTAAAACATTTGCTTTCTCTGAATTCCTTCAAAATTACTGTAACATCATATGGCTGTACTATAGATGGCACAATTCTTTAACATTTAAAAGTTTTATTTAGTAAATACAATATAAGTTAACCAGAATGGAGGAAAAAATCCAAGTGGAGATAGGATCATTATTCAGTCATTCCACAATTATTTATTGAGTGCTTTGTGTTCAATCCTATATGATAGACATGAGATAGAGCCAGAGGTAAATAAAAATCTTCCCTCTCATGTATTTATGGTTTGGGCTGGGGAATGATACATATACATAATTAACTACAATCAAAGATGTAAAGTGGGGAGTGGTAAGAAACAGGCATGCACTGAGCCCTCTGTTGCTTGGCTAAGCAGCTTTGAGAAGGAGAGCAAAGAGTACTTAGTGCAATAAGCCAGTCCCAAAGGGACAAATACCATATGTTCTCCCTGATTTGTGATAACTAACTGAGCACCTAAAAGGAAACTTGTAGAAGTGAAACTGACACTATGAGAAGCAATGACTTGAACAGCCCTTGTCTTCTCTGTCGAGGAACATTTTTTTTTATTTTACTTTTATTTTTATTATTTTTATTTTTTCCTACTTAATACCATTTGTTGAACTCTTAATTAACATAGAATTAATCATATGTTTATAAAGTTAGTAGACAATAGGTCCCAGTAAAAAATAAGAGTGGGAATAAGAGAGGGAGGAGCTGTATAGTTCTGCATACATTCCAACAGACTTAACTTCTAAGGGTAAAGCTAAAACTTGCCAGGGGACTCCAAATCCCATTAAGCTCTGTGGTAATAATGCCATCTTACATGTTAAAGTGATCATATTATGTGTTTAACTGATCATATACATAGGATTAAGTGTCAAAGGGATCATGTAACGAAGATCAAGTGTCTGGTATTAACAATAGGTAGAATTAAAAGGAGAGAATGTTCCAACATGGGAAGCAGGACACATGACAGATTCATAGAATGACAAACACCCTAAACAGCACTGTGACCTTAGAATCAGCCCTCAAGGCATTCAATCTGTCTGAAAAGCCCATGACAGCACTTCAGGCATGGAAAGCCAAGACACTGTGGCAAAAAATGTTCTACATGAAGGATCTCTGTTAGTGAGATCCCAGGGCCATCAAAGGAGGTACTTTTCTCTGAAGGGAGAAGAGAATGTCCACTTTTCTTATGGCCCTGTCTAAACAGAGAACGGAGATCGTGGACTCAAAAGGCTTCTATAGCTTTGCCAGCTCATATCAAGTGCCTAGGGTGATCGCTGATGTCATACATAAGAGTGTCAATTGTTAAATCAACAACAGGAGTTGCTGTTCACTTGCTCCCCATATAGGACCTCTGTCCTTAATGAGTTCTACTAAGAATTAATTGTAAAGCTTGTTCTCAACCAGTTCTTTATACTTTGTGTGTGTGTGTGCGTGTGAGTACAAATTGCTGAAATTGGCCAGCACCGTGGCTCAATAGGCTAATCCTCCGCCTGAGGCACCTGCACACCGGGTTCTAGTCCTGGTCGGGGCACCGGATTCTGTCCCGGTTGCCCCTCTTCCAGTCCAGCTCTCTGCTGTGGCCTGGGAGTGCAGTGGAGGATGGCCCAAGTTCTTGGGCCCTGCACCCACATGGGAGACCAGGAGAAGCACCTGGCTCCTGGCTTCGGATCAGCATGGTGCGCCGGCTGCAGCGGCCATTTGGGGGGTGAACCAACAGAAAAAGAAGACCTTTCTCTCTGTCTCTCTCCCTCACTGTCCACTCTGCCTGTGAAAATAAAAATAAAAAAAAAAAACCAAATTGCTGAAATCTTTACTTAATATAGAGTTGGTCTTCTGTATGTAAAGTTAATTAAAAACAAATCTTAATGAAGAATGGGATGAGAGAGGGAGGAGCAGATGGGTTGGGAGTGGGGATGAGAGGGCGGTCATGGGATGAAAAACCACTAAATTCCTAAAGTTGTACTTATGAAATTTACATTTATTAAATAAAAGGTTTCTTTAAAAAAGTTTGCATGAGAGAAGAGCAGAAGCCCCACCAGTGCTGTGGCTTCAGACATCTTTGGAGTGAAGATCTCTTTTCTTTACATATTTTATCATTTTTACTATCTAGGATTTCTGATTAAACATATTCTTTGATAATTTGTGTGGTATACTTCAATTTTCCACATTTAGAGGAGCATGAACTGATCAAGCTATGCAAGTCATGATGGCCCCTTGAACATTATCCCATGCTTACAGGGAAAGAGTGCTTTCCATTTTGACATTCGGAGTAGGTGTAACCAGTCTCTGTCAAACAATAATAACTAAAAATAGTGCAGTTTTTTCCTGAGTAAATATTGCTTCATTATACAATGATCAATAGTAGTGTAACATACATTGATGTTTCTTATATGAATTTAATATAAAGATAGATTATAGAAAATGTATAAAATTGCAAAAAGGAAAATAAAACCTACATGTTACTTTCTGGAATAACATTGATTTTTATTATTATTTTGGCATTGTTTCTTCCAGCATTTTATAAAACTGTATGTATCTATACAATATTTAAGCTTTGGAAAGGATATTATATACCAATTTGCCCTAATTTTTAAGATTAATTCATTAGAGAGACAAATAGAGACAAAGACGGAGAGAAAGAGATAGTTGGAGATACTCTCCCAAATAGTCAGCTTGGCTGGATCAAGGCTAAAGCCAGGCACTGGAACTCAATCCAAGTCTTCCTTAAAGGGAAATGGATCCAATCGCTGCTGCCTCCCAGGGTGCGTCTTAGCTGGAATCAGAAGCAGAGCCAGTTTCTCCAGTGTAGGACTTGCTAATCCTAACTGGTATCTTAACCACTAAGCTGAATGCCTGTGAGAAGTATGACTTACATTGAGGATCTGACAGTGCAGAAGCTTAGTGGTTTGCTTGAGAATTAGATCCTTAATTATAACTGTGGTAGGGATTTAAGTTCAGGATCTTCTTAGCCCAATACCCACCCTTTAGTACCACTTGCCTCCATGTACCCATACTCCTTTGGCTGCTTTATGGGAAGTAATTTATCTGGACAAAGTGAGCATCCATTTGCTTATGTACTAGTTTTTATTATTCTGTTTTCTTCAATCTTAAAAATTGGCTGATTTTATCCTTTGAATATTTTCTAAGCAAACGCTGAAAGAAATACTACCTGCTCCCCCTATTGCTGTCTTGAGAATGGTAGTGAGGAAATGACCTTGGGCTAGTGCATCCTAGCCTTGGAAAATGTATTATTGCATGTGGGAGGTTAAATTCCAACCTCTTTAGAAAGCTCTGATCATGCATTTTTGTCTCCTCAGCTCTTGCTTTGCATGCCTATTTTAAGATCAATTTCTTTCATTTTCCAACTATACATATTATATAGTAAGAAATAGCACTTCATTTTGAAATCTCACATAAAAAATTCTGATCCTAATTAGATGTAAACTTAATCTAAGGTGAAAATCATTTAATATCCCCAAGGGTGACTGATGAGTTCCCTCCACCCCAATACTGCAGTATAATGAAGTAAAACTGTTTTCACAATACTTAAGAATTCTTATAATTGTCCTCTGTATTGTTTGACTGTCAGTTAAATTAGTGCATTTGATAATTGTAGGGAGCTGATAAGACTTTCTATTAAAGGTATGTCATTATGTTAATCTCAGTTCAAATATAGTTTGCCCAAATCCTGTTTTGATTATATAATATTAGAATAAATTAACCTGTTAAATAAGCTTACCTGGAGGGCCTAGAACATTTTAAATGTCTTTAAAGTTAATATTAGTTTAAAGAAGTATGTAAATTTTGTACTAAAACCATAGTCATCTTTCCTTCTTAAAGTCTTTAAATTTTGGAACTTAAATACTTCTATATGAATAAATGCATTTTAGACTTAAAATCAACTAATGAATATGATTTATATGGCTTTTACTAGCTGCATATTGTGGGAAAATGGTGAGTGATGAATTTTTTTAAAAATGTAGAGTCTTTTACATTTAACTTGGCATGCAAACACCTGCGAGCCGGGGTTATTTAATAAATCCATTGACAGATGCTTCCATAAAACACTTACAATTATTTAAAAAATATGTCTGTATCATATTGTAAATAGTAGAGGTCCTCCAATAATTTTAACTGTATTTCTGTTATGTATGGATGGGAGTGGCTCAGTGACCATGACCACAACTTAACTGTCCTAATACATTCATATTTTGGTGGCACGTCCTGCTTTTTTTTTTTTTTTTTTTTTTAGGAGTTTGAGAGATGTCTGTGCAAAATCAACTCTTCCTTCTCAATTTATTTGAAGAAAGATTCAAAACTTCCTTCATTTTTATATTCATTCAACCAATGAATATTCTGAAGTGAATTCTATGTTATGGTATATCAGGGGCCTGTAGTAATGTAGAGATGTAAAGGAACCTTAAAGCAACAGGGCATTGCATGGATTTCTTTCTATCGGTGTGCTGGTAGTCTCCCAGGGCACCTAAAGTAGAAATCTGCTAAACATAATAACATTTTGGCACCATCAAACGTGTTTCTGCTCAAAATTTTGAATATTAACCTCTCTCTGAAAATCTGATGGGAACCTCCTAAATATTTTAAAAGTAGACTTTAAAGGCAAAAAGAAAACTACATGCTTTGATAGGTATAGGCAAAGCTGATTGTCTTCTAAAAACAATGGCTGTGTAATGTACTACTTATTTATATTAGTGGTAAAACAGTTCTCTCACAGTTTTCCATACTCTGTAGAACATACTCAAGTGTGGTTTTCACTCATTATTTAAGAATAGCCTGGTATATATGGCTTCAGTTTCCAGGTTTAGGTTTGAGGCTAATTGCCATTTTTTAATGCTAATTTAAAGTCAAAACAAATCAACATTTGTTTAGTGATAGAACTATGCTCCAGACACTATATTATTGGGAAACCATTATTACTATTATTGTTATTTCAATTCACATGTATCCAATGCTTCCTAATAAAAAGCACCATGATATATGATTACCTTAATTAATTTAAGTATTTTTACTTAAATATCATAGAAGCACAATGGTTCAGGTACTAGAAAATGCATTGCTGGCAAGAGGTGCAGTTATGACATGGAAAATCGTGACATGAAAACCAGAGTACTCTGGTAATATTTTTATTGGTGATTCTGTGGAAAGAAAGTAGTTCTTATGGGCCAATGTCAGCACCCAATGTTGCCATTTTATCAATTTTATTTTCTTATGAAGAATACATTTACTCGTTACCAAAAGTCATTTAAAGTTAAAAAGTATAAAGAAGAAAATATGTTAATTTACTCAATAAGTTTTCAAGTAATCAACATACCTACAAAATATGCCACAAAGAGATAACTGACATTGTATTTTTAAAGATTTATTTTAGTTATTTGAAAGACAGTTACAGAGAGAGGTGGAGACACAGAGAGGTCTTCCATCCGCTGGTTTACTCCCTAGATGGCCACAACAGCCAGAGCTGCATCGATCCGAAGCCAGGAGTTTCTTCCAGGTCTCCCACGCGGGTGCAGGGGCCCAAGGACTTGGACCATCTTCTACTGCTTTCCCAGGCCATAGCAGAGAGCTGGATCGGAAGAGGAGCAGCTGGGACTTGAACTGGTGTCTATATGGGATGCTGGCACTTCAGGAGAGGGTGTTAACCTGCTATGCCACGATGCCAGCCCCTGCCATTGGTTTTTGTTGTATTATCTTCTATTTTTATTTTGAAAAAACAAAATTGTAATGATAGTGAATATAAAAATTATTCCTTTGCATATTTTCAACTTTTTAATAATATTTTGATAATAAAAATAATACATGTTGATTATGGAAGATTTAGAAAATGCAAACTTAAGATAAAAATTTATTTTCTAAAAAATAACTGAGAATATCAATTTACCAAAAATAATCTATATATTTTGATGTATATTTCATCAGTTATATGATTACCAGGCATTTTACTAACTGTTAACTAGTAAATTTAGACACATCTATTTTAATGATTTTTATCATGATCCAGGGATATTCATATGTCTGGAAGGAGATGATAATTAAAACAGTGTACAGATACTGTTAGCTGTGAGAAGGTGAGTGATTTGGGTCTTTCGACAAGAATCTAACTGATGTAGAATAACGTCAGTAAGGACAATGGCCAATCTGTTTCTCTGTGCTTCTCTCCTTTTATTCAAGGAGAAGAATTTTGTTAGTACTTCCAGCAGAATATCTAACTATATAAATAGTGTAGTCTTTTAAAGAAGTTGCGGAAGACAATCTAACCAATCACTGCATTTCCAAGGATTGACTGTGTATAAGTAAGGTGCTTGCTCATCCCACAAATGAAAATTGCTACTGAAAAATTCCTACAATCTTCAAGTTGCTTCCATGACAAATGAAGTAGAAAAAAGGAAGTAGGGAATGCTTACTTAGCATTTGACATTTGACCATAAGTGTACTAACTTGGAACTGTGTGTCATAAAGCCAGATCCCTAGAAAGGAGGCACTAAAATATATTTTTCTCTGTGTAGCAGAGAGGGGATGACTAGACTGTACAGCTTTAAATATGTGATTGTATACTTTTAAAATTTATTTAATTTTATATTTTATTTTCAATTTTTTATTTACATAAGATGACCTAATTTTATGTATTTTATGTATACAGATTTAGGAGCAAGGAGACACTTCCCTACCTAACCTCCCTCCTCTTTCCTTTCTTTTTCTTTCCTTTAATTTTTACAAAGATATACTTTGATTTTATTTTATTGTCATAAGCTTAACCCTCCATTAAGTAAAGAACTCAACAAATAGTAAAAGGAAACAGACACTGTTCCTCAACAGTAAAGACAAGGGCTATAAACAATAATAAGATCTCAAAATATCAATGTTGCTCATACACATTACATTTTTTGTACTCTGTTAGTTACCACAGATAAGGGAAAATGTGATATTTGTCTTATTGTTACTGGTTATTCCACTAATTATAATGCCTTCTAGTTACATCCCATTTGTTGTGAAATACATGGTTTTGTTCTTTTTTATACCTGAATAGTATTTCATAGTGCCTGTATACTACATTTTCTTTATCCAAATATGAGTTCATAAGCATCTAGGTTGATTTCATATCTTAGCCATTGTGTATTGAGCTACAATGAACATGGAGGTAACAAATAACTCTTCAATATGCAGATTTCATTGCTTTTGGTTAAATTCCTAGGAATTGTGTGGCTGGGTCATATGGTAGATCTTTTTTCAAATTTCTGAGGACTCCCCATACTTACATATGTTGAGTCATTCCCACCCATAAATAAAGGAAATATGGTTAAAGTTATTGGAGGACCTCTTTTATTTACAACATGATACAGGCATAATTTTTAAAATAAAATTTTAAGTGTTTTCTAGAAGCATCTATCAATGGGTTTATTAAATAACCCCAGTTCACAGGTGTTTGCATGCCAAGTTAAATGTAGAAGACTCTACACTTTTTTAAGTTTTATTTAAGTTAAACAAGTTTCAATTATACACACACACACACATAGACTTAGGAACATAGGGGTACTTCCCACCCTATCGTCCCTCCTAAATTTTTACAAAGATCTGTTTTCACTTTACTTATTACTCATAAGTTTAACCCTACACTAAGTAAAGATTTCAACAAATAGTATGAAGAAAAACAAAACAGAGTACTGTTCCTGAAACAAAAGAGCCAAGAACTGTTAACAATCATTGAATCTCAAAATGTTCATTTCACTCCAAAACATTACATTTTAGGTAATCTATTAGTTACCCCAGATCACGGAGAACATAAAATAACTGCCTTTTGGGGACTGGCTTTTTTCACTAAGTATAATTGTTTCCAATTGCATCTGTTTTGTTGTAAAAGACACAATTCAATTTTTATATAACTGAGTAGTACTCCATAGTGTATATATACAGACCATAATTTATTTATATATAAAATATTTCTGTCATCAGTTGGTGGACATCTGGGTTAATTCCATATCTTAACTGTTTTGAATTGACCCATAGTGAACATGGGGGTACAGATAACTATTTCATATGCTGATTTATTTTAGTTTGGGTAAATTACCAGGAGTGTGATGGCTGGGTTATTGTAGGTCTATATTCAAATTTATGAGGTATCCTTCTACTGTATTCCACAATAGCTGTACCAGTTTACATTCCCACCAACAGTGGATTAGGCTACCTTTTTCCTCACATCCTCGCCAGCATGTGTTGTTTGTTGATTTCTGTATGAGAGCCATTCTAACTGGAATGAAGTGAAACCTCATTGTGGTTTTAATTTCCATTCCCATGATGGCCAGTGATCCTGAGCATTTTCTTGTGTGTCTGTTGGCCATTTGAATTTTCTTTTTTGAAAAATGCCTGTTGGATCCTTTGCCCATTTCTTAACTGCATTGTTTGTTTTGTTGTTGTTGAGTTTCTTGAGCTCTTTATACATTCTGGATATTGATCATTTATCAGTTGCATAGGAGCAAATATTTACCCCATTATTACTGTTGCCTCTTCACTTGCTGAGTATTTCCTTTACAGTGCAGAAGCTTCTCAACATGATGAAATAACATTTTTCAGTTTTTACTGCCTGTGCTTCTGGAGTCTGTTCCAAGAAGTCTTTGCATATGCCATATCTTGCAGAGTTTCCCCAATGTTCTCAAGTAATTTGATAGTCTTAGATATGGTCTTTGATCCATTTCCAGTGGATTTTTGTGTAAGGTGTAAAGTAGGGGGTCTAGTTACATACTCTGCACATGGAGATTCAGTTTTCCCAGCACCATTCTTTGAAGAGACTGTCCTTGCTCCAGAGATTAATTTTAGCCCCTTTATCAAAAATAGGATTATTGTAGATGTGTGAATTAATTCCTGAGTTTCTATTCTGTTCCATTGGTATATACATCTATTTTTGAGCTTGTACAAGGCTGTTTTGATTATAACAGAATGGCAGTATATGGTGAAATCTGCTATTGTGATGTCTCTGCTTTGTTTTACTGTGTAAGATTGCTTTAGCTATTAGGGGTCTTATGTTTCCATTTGAATTTTAGCATCATTTTCCTAGATCTGAGAAGAATCTGCTTGATATTTTGATTGGGATCATTTTGTATCTATAAATTGCTTTTGATAGTATCAACATTTTGATGATATTGATTCTTCCAATCCAAGAACATTGAAGATTTTTCTATTTTTGTGTCTTCTTCTATTTCTTTCTTCAGTGTAATTTTCGTCATGGTGATCTTTGACATCCTTGGAAAATTTATTCTAAGGCATTGACTTTTTTTAGTTATTGTGAGTGGGATTCTTCTTAAAAATTCTTTTTCAGCCATGATATTGTCTGTGTATACAAAGGCTATTGAATTGTGTGTATTAGTTTTAATTGCTGCCACTTTACAAACTCTTTTATGAGTTCCAATAGTCTCTCAGCAGGGTCTTTTGGATCCTCTATATAGAATCCTGTCATCTGCAATTAAGGATATTTTTACTTCCTTATTTTCTTTTTATATTCCTTTGACTTTTTTTCTTGTCTAATGGCACTGGGTGAATCTTACAGGTCTATATTTAATAATAGTGGTGAAAGCAGCCATCCTTGTCTGTTTCTGGATATTACTGGGAATACTTCCAACTTTCCTCATTGATCAAAATGCTGCCTGAAGATTTGTCATAAATTACCTTGACTGTGGTGAAGAATATTTCTTCTATGCCCAATTTGCTTAAAGTTTCCATCATGAAGGATGTTGTATTTTATCAAATGCTTCCTCTGCATCAACTGAGATAATCATATGGTTTTTGAGCTTCAATTCATTTATGTGATATTTCACATTTATTGATTTGTGATGTTGATGCATACCTGTATACCTGGGATAAATCCCACTTGATCCCGGTGAATGATCTTTCGGATATGTTTTGGGATTCAGTGAGGTAGTATTTTGATGAGGATTTTTACATCTGTGTTCATCGTGGATACTGGTCTACAATTCTCTTTCTCTATTACATCTTTTTCTGGTTAGGAATTAAGATGATGCTGGCCTCATAAAAAGTGTTTTGGAGGATTCTGTCCCTTTCAATTGTTTTGAATAGATTCAGAAGAATTAGAATTAGTTCTTCTTTAAATGTCTGGTAGAATTCAGTAATAAGCCATCTGGACCTGGGCTTTTCTTTTTTGAGATCTTTATTACTGATTCAATCTCCATCTTGTTTATTGGTCTGTTTAGGTTTTCTGTGTCTTCATGACTCAATTTTGGTAGATTGTATGTGTCCAGGAATTTCTCCATATCTTCTTGGATTTCTGATTTATTGACATATAGCTGTAGTAATTCTTGATGATTCTTTTAATTTCTGTGGTTTCCATCCGTTTTCATTTCTGATTTTATTAATTTGGGTCCTCTCTCTCTATTTCTCTCTCTCTCTCTCTCTCTCTCTCTCGGTTAGTTGGGCCAATTATATGCCAGTTTCATTTTTTTTTCAAAGAAAAAAAAAACAGCTCTTCTTTGAATGATCTTTTCTACTTTTTGGTTTCAATTCTGTTTACTTACTCTCCAATTTTAATTAATTCTTCTTACTAATTTGGGGTTTGGTTTGTTGTGTTCTTCTAGGTTCTTGAGATGTATTATAGCTCCTTTATTTGATGCTTCCCAATTTCTTGATATAGGCACAAATTACTATAAACTTCACTCCTAATACTGTTTTTTCTTTATCACATAACTTTTAATGTGTTATATTGTCATCTTAATTCATTCCAGGAATGTTTTGATTCCAATTTGATTTTTTCTAGGGTGCAGTGTTCATTCAGGAGCATGTGTGTCAGGCACCCATGTGTTTTCATATTTTGTAGAGATGTTTAAATTGTTGATTTATAGCTCATTTCATTGTGGTCAGAAAAGAATCATGATATTATTTCCATTTTTTAGAATTTGCTGGAGTTGCTCTATGGCCTAGGATATGTTCTATCCTAGAGAAAGTTCCATGCACAGATGAAAAGAATGTATTCTTAACTGTCAGATGAAATGTTCTGTAATATCAGTTATGTCCATTTGTTCCATAGTGTAGATTAGTTTTGTGTTTCTTTGCTGTTTTTCTGTATAGTTGATCTGCCCACTGATGAAAGTAGGGTGAAGTCCCCCATTTCTAATGTTCTAATATATTTATGTTCTAATATATTTATGCCTCTACTTAAATCCATTAAAATTTGTATTATACAGACAGATACCCTGGAATTGGATGCATATACTTTTTTTTTTTTTTTGCAGAGTTAGACAGTGAGAGAGAGAAACAGAGACTAGAGAGAGAGTTATAGATAGTGAGAGAGAGACAGAGAGAAAGGTCTTCACTCCCCTAATGACCACTACAGCCGGCACTGCGCTGATCTGAAGCCAGGAGCTGGGTGCTTCCTCCTGGTCTCCCATGCGGGTGCAGGGACCCAAGCACTTGGGCCATCCTCCACTGCCCTCCTGGGCCACAACAGAGAGCTGGACTGGAAGAGGAGCAACCGGAACTAGTACCAGGCACCCCAACTGGGACTAGAACCCGGGGTGCCAGTGCTGCAGGCGGAGGATTAGCCAAGTGAGCCACAGCACCGGCCTGGATGCATTTACGTTTACTATCGTCATGTCTTCCTGTTCAATTGATCCCTTATTCATTACATAATGCCCTTCTCTGTCTCTTTTAGCAGTTTTAGTGTTAAAGTCTATTTTGTCTCATTTTAGGATGGCTACACCTGATAGTTTTTGCTTTCCTTTAACGCGGACTATATTTTTCCATCATTTCATTTTCAGTCTGCATGTATCTTTGTTGGTGAGGTATTTTACTTTAAGCCAGCAAATCAAGATTGTATACTTTGAGATTGTCATGCTTTATGTACCAATGTGACACATCCATGAAATGTGTCCACTCTAATGTATAATTGTGTTTCTAATTTTGGCACAAGAGAAGATTGCTCTATTAAATTCAAGTGGAATTAAGTTAACAGATTGGAGTACCACCCAGGAATATATTAAAGTAGGATTTGTTCCAATGAAACTGGAACTGGTATTTGTAAGAATCATAAAAGATCTTAGCAATCATCACACTGTCAGGAAATTCCATCTAAATTGTGAGTTAAAATGTTGTCTGAGAAACATACTTCCTGATACTAGGAAAAGAGCAAAAGCAAAACATTGCTAAAGGAAAGAATACAGAACAATATCAAATCAAACTGCCTAAATGAAATCTTCTGACAATATAATCCAATGGGTTCCTTGATTTTAGGCTCTGAACTGAGTTAGAAAAGAAAGAAAAAAACCTAGGGTGTGCAGCCTTTCTATTCTTTATTTTCTATTCTATATGCTAACATATGTCTAAAATTTAAAAAATATTATCTTTTTTTTTTTTTTGACAGGCAGAGTGGACAGTGAGAGAGAGAGAGAGAGAGAAAGGTGTTCCTTTGCCGTTGGTTCACCCTCCAATGGCCGCCGCGGCTGGTGCGCTGCAGCTGGCGCACCACGCTGATCCAATGGCAGGAGCCAGGTACTTATCCTGGTCTCCCATGGGGTGCAGGGCCCAAGCACTTGGGCCATCCTCCACTGCACTCCCTGGCCACAGCAGAGAGCTGGCCTGGAAGAGGGGCAACTGGGACAGAATCCAGCGCCCTGACCGGTACTAGAACCCCTTGTGCCGGCACCACAAGGCGGAGGATTAGCCTATTGAGCCGCGGCACTAGCCCAAATATTAAGTCTTCACATCACTTTGACGGTCTCACTGTTGCCTTTATAAAACTAGAGAGCATATGAATTTCTTGGGTCGAAATCTTTCTCTCAAAAGCCGATAGCTATTCCTCAGTTGTCTCAGCATCATGAACCTCATCACCTCGCTTCAACATTTATCAGAATTTTCCAGTGTTCAAACCATGACTTCCTCTCCCCACTTCCATTCTTGTTCAAGTCACATTATCTCTAATTTGTGCTGCTTAAATTCTCCTAATAATCTTCCTCTTCATCTTGTCTTCCAAACCAATTAGAACAGTTTATAACTATGTAAGTCAAATCTTTACACCCCTCTGTCTAACACCCACTTTTGGGACATTTACCATGGCCTATGAGGCCTTTCTGATCTGCCATGGGCTTTCTCTTTTCCTCTCACAAGGTTAAGCATGTGGTTGATTGGCCCCCTTTCTTTTGTTCAACTTCATGAAGATAATATCAGCTCAAGGCCTTTATACTATCTGTGTCCTCCTATGACACTCAGCCAGATCTTTCCAGGTGCGGGTCTTCCTGATATTTGAATAGGTCTTTGTTCAGATGTCATCTTTTCTATGAAGTCTTCTTGACCACCAGCAAAAGTGTTCTACCCCATTCTCCCCATTCTCTCTGTTGCTACAAAATGCTTAATTTCCATTACGGCTTTGTTCACTATCTAAAATTATGCTATTTCTCTAGTCGTGTACTAACTTGCACCTGAAGAACAATGGCTCCAGGTAGCTGGAATCTTGTCTGGTGCTCACAGCTCTATCTTCCGCCTCTAGTGAAGTGGTTCTTTGCCCTGGCTGCATGTAAGAATCACATGGACAGTACTGACTACTGTGATCTGGGATAGAATCCTGGCATGGAATCTTCATTCAGACTTCCCAGGGGGTGTTTTGTATACTAAAGACTGAGAATCATTGCTTAATGAAGTAAGATGAAAATGCCTGGAGTGTAGAAGGTGCCCAGTAACTGTTCTTTTAAACAAATGAATGAAGACCTTTAATTCATAGAGACTGGGCACCAACGTTTCTAAAAATTTATTGTAACAGTGAACATTATTGTTAGTTTGGAAAATTTAGAAAGTACCCTGCCTATGTGATTCACACAAAGAATTAAAAAAAATACTGACCACTGAATTTTTTCAATAATATTGAGATAGGTGATAGACAGGTTTGACTAATAGGTAGGTGCATTGATAATTTTTTATAATTTCATTTTACAATGTAGAAAACTGAGCTTTAAAAAATTTTTTATTGCCCAAGATCCCACAGTCAGTTTATGGTAGACTCTCTGTAATCAATTATGAAGAATGATGATAAAGAAATGGTGATTGAGCTTTCTTCACAAGCCAGCGACTGCAATATAATTTTTCTAGGTAACCTCAAAACTTCAGCTGTTCAAGGATGTCCTCATCTGCATGCATTTTTAAGTAGGATGAAACTGTGACACAGTGGCATTTTAATTGAAGTGTCCATTTCTTTCCCAGAATAATTGACACTTTAAAAGTCATTTAAAGGAAGTTTATTTTCAAGTAGATGCAAATACCTGGGAAAATAAAAGTAATAAGGCTTATAAAAAGAAACATACATATAATTGAGTTTATGTTATAATACATATTAGATATTTTAGATTTGATGAAAATGATTTCCCTCCATAAATCTGTAAAGCAGAGTTTTTTTTTTTTTTTCTTTTTTAAAAGATTCACTTATTTGAAAGGCAGAAGGCTTTTATCCAC
Source organism: Oryctolagus cuniculus (assembly GCF_964237555.1). Lineage (NCBI taxonomy): Eukaryota > Metazoa > Chordata > Mammalia > Lagomorpha > Leporidae > Oryctolagus > Oryctolagus cuniculus. Next base: position 15,224,804 of record NC_091439.1, read on the forward strand.
TGGTTCAGTTCTCAAATGCTCACAATATCTAGGGCTAGGTCAGGCTGAAGCCTGGAGCTAGGAATGCCATCTCAGCTTTCCACATGGGTGTCAGGGACTAGATTACAGGGGTCATCATTCATTCCCTTCCCAGGCACATTCATGGGAAACTGTATAGGAAACAAAGGAGCCAGGACTTGAACTAGGAACTCTGATATGGAATGTGTGCATCCCAAGTTGTTCCCTAACCCACTAGTCCACAAGCCTGTTCCACAGTTTTTTCTTGTTTCAATAATTCTTGTATTTGAAATATTTTCCTAGGTTTCTTATTGTTATGTAATAATCAATTAGCACTTTTAATTGATTGAATTTTACATTTGAAAATTGTACTTGTAATCTGAAATTGTGGGAATAAAATTCTTAAAAAGAAGTGTTGGTGTACAAGGAGAGGTCTTCAGATTTTTTTAATATTTTGGGATTTTTATTTTATTTATAGTCATTAATGGCATAAATATTATGTAATTGAAAAGTATCTATAAAATTCCCAAGGGGGTTCTTAAGTGGAGAAGAGGAAAAGATAAAATGAAAGTGTGACATTTTTATCATAAGCATAAAGGACAAATTCTGGGTGTGTTAGTGATTATTTATTTTACAGACTTATGAATATGCTCTTTCAACAGGCTCACATCTCACATTTCCAAAACTGATTTTCCCTTGTAATGAGGCTGAAATGAATGTGCCGTGAATCACAGATGCAGATTCAGACCCTAGCATTATTCTGTAATAGAAAAGCTGGCAGAGTGCTAGCAGATCCCTTACTCCTGAGGAAATGTGAAGTATCAGCTGGGGACAAAAATCATCCTTTATGAGGGATACCGTAGGATTGATGGCATAGTTGGGTGATGTTCAGAAAGTATTGGAGCTCCTTATGCTTAAGGATTCAGAGGAGATGAGGAGAATGCTCTGATTTTAATCATTAATTATTCCTGAATCCTCCCTTAGGAAGACATTTCATTATAAAATCGTAGCTCATAAGGTCGGGCAGGCTTGTAAATGTGAAGAAAATCAAAAGAATTCTTTTGTGTAGCATTCATCCTCTTCAAAGATGTGCATATTTTAATTCCCTGGCTCTCAAGCAAGACTTTGCATTCATACCAGAGCTAGAAGTGTTTTTATAACATGCCTAGAGGAAAATTCTTTGTTATGGCTTCACTGAACACTCATTAATTTTTTAACAGAAAAGGGGACTTGATAGCAATTTTGCACCTATCTGCAGATGTATGAAATGTTTAGTCATTTGAACATAAGAAATTCTCACATGTCAACATTTCCCTGAATTTATCAAAATGATTTCATTTCTCAAAGGAGAATCTAAGGTTTAATAATCATGAGTATCAGAATTTTCCATTAGTTAATAACATTAATTTTAAAAATATAAGCATGCCAGTAATAATCTATACTTTTATTGTTAAATATTTCCAAAAAAGAAATATAGATACTAATATATCAAACACCTATTCATTATGAACAATAAAACTTAAAATTTTATTTATATGCTTTTATTTATTTTTTAAAGATTTTGTGTATTCATTTGGGAGGTAGAGTTATAAAGAGAGGGAGAGACAGAGAGAAAGGTCTTCCATCTGCTGGTTCACTCCCCAAAAGGTCGCAATGGCTGGGGCTGCGCCAAGCAGAAGCCAGGAGCCAGGAGCTTCTTCCAGTCTCCCATATGGTGCAGGGGCCCAAGCACTTGGGCAATCTTCCACTACCTTCCCAGGCCATCCACAGAGAGCTGAATCAGAAAAGGAGCAGTGGGAAATAAACTGGCACCCATATGGGATGCTGGCACCACAGACAGAGGCTTAGCCTACTATACCACAGTACCAGCCCCTACTTTAATTTTAAATTTATTTTTCTCTGTTTCATTTATTTATCTTCCCTTCACAAGAACTTGATACAGAGCATATAAAAGAGGTCCCTGAGGAACTGTGTGTGTATGGCTCATTAGAGGCATGGCAGATAGATAGAACCTCAGAGTGACCCTGGCATCCACCCTGCTCCCCCATCTCCTGCCCTCTCATCAGCTACAGCCTCTGCTCTCTGCTGCAGATTTAACCCAGATTCCTCCGTATAGACTGGACACCCTATCTCTCTGACAACTGGTTTCCTCATTGAATTCATTTGCTTCACTTCTAATTGAGATGGTCCCTTTTTTTTTTAAAAAAAAAAAAAGAAAGACTGTATTTTTATTTTATTTGAGACATAGTTACAGACAGTGAGAGGGAGAGACAAAGATCTTCCTTCCGTTGCTTCACTCCCCAGATGGCTGCAATGGCAGGAGCTGTGCCAATCTGAAACCAGGAGCCAGGTGCTTCTTCCTGGTCTCCCACACAAGTACAGGGGCCCAAGCACTTGAGCCATCTTCCACTGCTTCCCAGGCCATAGCACAGATTCCCTCTTACAGAAGAGTCCTGCTCTTGCCCTAGATGCAAAACTCCTTCACATATATTAAATATATTTAATGGGGCCGGCGCTGTGGCACAGTGGGTTAATGCCCTGGCCTGAAGTGCCAGCATCCCATATGGGTGCAGGTTCAAGACTTGGCTGCTCTACTTCTGATCCAGCTCTCTGGTATGACCTGGGATAGCAGTAGAAGATGGCCCAAGTCCTTGGGCCCCTGCACCCGCATGGGAGACCCGGAGGAGTCTCATGGTTCCTGGCTTTGGATCGGCTCAGCTCCCCCTTTGCAGTCAACTGGGGAGTGACCCATCAAATGGAAGACCTCTCTCTTTCTGTGCCTCTCCTCTCTCTGTGTAACTCTGACTTTCAAATGGATAAATAAATCTTAAAAATAAATATATATATTTTTGTCTTTCTCAGATGTTATTAGTTTGATATAGAAGCCTGACACTTTGCTAATTTTAGCCTAAATGGCATTGAAAATAGTTCCTCTTAAGGTGAAGATATACGAGAAATTTGCCTGCTTATCAAAAAGTCTGCTGCTGGGCCAGCGCCGCGGCTCACTAGGCTAATCCTCCGCCTTGCGGCGCCAGCACACCGGGTTCTAGTCCCGATCAGGGCGCCGGATTCTGTCCCGGTTGCCCCTCTTCCAGGCCAGCTCTCTGCTGTGGCCAGGGAGTGCAGTGGAGGATGGCCCAGGTCCTTGGGCCCTGCACCCGCATGGGAGACCAGGATAAGCACCTGGCTCCTGCTTTCGGATTGGCGCGGTGCGCCAGCCGTGGCGGCCATTGGAGGGTGAACCAACGGCAAAGGAAGACCTTTCTCTCTGTCTCTCTCTCTCACTGTCCACTCTGCCTGTCAAAAAAAAAAAAAAAAAAAAGTCTGCTGCTACTATTAATCTCTTGGTCTTGAGTTACATGATAAACCAGTGGTTTTTAGCTGAGAAAATGGAAATATTGCTTGAGTTAATTTTACTTACATGTATTATTATACATATCATATTATTATAAATAATGAGTACATGTGTGTATACATCCATATATATATATATGTTTTTTTAGAACAACCTCACTCAAAAGGGAAAGCTTTAACCATTTAAGCTCCTTTTTTTTGCTATATAAATAGATGCTATAAGCTATAATAGTTAAAATTATGATTTACAGGAGTTCTGTGGTACAAATGGGAGCAGTTTGGTGTAGTTCTGAAAACTGGTTCTTTTGGCGTAGTACCTGGAATGCTACAGCATGCAGTGTGAATCCCACCAGGTGACAGGCAGGTATAGGGCAGAAATAGTCTATTGCTGCTGCCTACTTCCCTTCGCTGTGTTATCACTGCACTACTTGTGGAGTGTACTTCTGTTAGAGAAGAAAGAAACTCTGAGAAGCACAGGGACGTCTTCAGCATCTCAGATCATTCCAGGACTCAGCTGTGCCCAGGCCCTTCCACACTACCCTTTTTCTTTTATTTATGAAAACAGTTGCATTCTATGCCACCACACAAATTTCTAATTGACTTCAAAAAGGGCGTTAGTGAATAAACATATAAAAAGTTTCCTGTCATCTTTTGCCCTGTTCCTTGCCAGTTTGGCACTCATAAAATAGAACAAAAGCAACCTCATGATTTCCACTCTGTGAAATGCCAGGATGATAATTGCTGGACTATTTGCCACATCCTATGACTCAGTGTGTAGCCGGAGAGAGTGCCAGAATGTCTGAGTGGAGACCATTCTGGAAGGGGCCATGGATTCCTGGGCTCAGGGATGATTGGCACGGACCACAGTCTGACCCCTGCCAGGCTTTCAGCCCTTCAGTTCTCATGGGTTTCCTTGGACCCATCGTAGAGTCACTAGTAACGTCCTCTAAGGCCCCATTTTGGCTGACCTTTTGTGAATCTTATTAGTAAATGTTTTCAGATCTGGCAACACACCCACTGGATAGTTTCCAAAGATGCTGGAGTTGGTTCTGGGCCTCTGTGGGTACAGATGCTCATCTTTGTTTTCCAGAATGACATAGAGCAGTATTTTTGCCATCTTCAGGAGGGTTATGGAAAGTTGTTGATATTTTTCTGTAACTGTACCTCATTTGGAAAATAAAAGTAACTGCAGGAAATAATTTTGTCAAAGGTGTGTTGTGTATGCGCAGTGTTGAACAGCTAAGTTGGAAAAGTGAGGTTTTTCTTGAATGGTATAAAAACAGACTTCTAGACCTCATGCCTTTTCTTTTATGTTATATTCTGCCTGGATAGCCTGGGAGCATGAATGAAGAAACAGTGTGTGCATGAAGTACAACGGCTGTGCTTCTGTACAATGGTGTTATCTGCATAAGTAAAACTAAATAAAAGCCTCACAGGATGCTTCCTTTTATATTTGTTTTTATGTTTTATAGCCTAATAGTTAATGCTATGTGCACACACTCACACGCATGCACAAGCAAGCATACCAAGAATACTAATTTGAAACACGTTTGGAACTTAATGGAACCTTAAATTTAAACAAATTCCTGAGTTCTTTAAAGTGCACCTCCTGTTGTTATAATACCAAGCAGTAGGAATTGAACAACTGCTAGAGTCATTTCTTACAACTGCCTGGGTTATAATGGGAATTCTTGTGTGATAGGGGAAAGACGAGATTCAGAGTAAAAGAAGTACATAACACGGTAGTCCTGTTGCTCCGTAAGTGTGGATAGGAAAGTGCGTCACTTCAGGAGAAGCTCTCGGAGCTTTCAGGATGGTTTTCTTATGCCGTTTCTCAGCATTTCTTCTTCATCAGTTATTGTATAACCAGTTTTCTTGTCATATTCCAGTTATAGTCATCATCAAATATATTCATTATTCATTTTCTTTATTATTAAATGTTAAAATAAGTTAATTTAAATTTGATGTAGAAAAACACCCACTTTTCCTTGCATTGTTGAGAATTGTTACAATTTGATTTTCCAGATAACTAAAATCTGTTCCAAAAGCATTGTTGTTTTCAAATAACCATTGTAATGAAAAACACTGAAAATTTTACAACTGTCATAATTATAGGCATTCATAAATAGAAGTTTAAACAGAATTTCTGTGTGTGTGATTATTGTTATCCTGATCATGTTACAGACTCTACTTCTGCTTAAAGCCATTTAATTTTTCATCTTTGTCTTAAAATACAGAGAAAACTCCTTAATATGACCCTTTGTCTCCTTCTCTACTCTGACTGCACATCAACGTCACTGTTATTCTTGTTGCACTATCTATACAGGTCTTCAAAAGTGTCTGGGTCTTACCATGTTCCTTCTTGCCACAGGACTTTTGGAAATTATGGTCTTTGTACATTGGGTTCTCTTCTTTCCCTTTTTACTACATAATCCTATTTATCCTGCAGATCTTTTCTTCACCTGTCGCTTTCTCAAGGAAGCCTTTCCCTAGCCTCCCTGGTGATTCTATCTGTATTATATACTGTATATCAGTATTATACCCTTGCATTTGTTACTGTAAAAGTCTATATTAATTCTCTCTCTCTCTAGGCAGTGAGTTCCATGAGGCATATATTTTGTTTTTCTTACCATTAAATACCTCAAAAGCTGGGAAGATGCTGGGCTTAGGAGAAAGTATGCATTTTCAGTGAGTATGATAGTCCCTTCAAGGTGAAAACAACTTGGTTCCTGAGAGGGTAGAGAAATCTAAGCTATTAACAATGATTTGAGACTCTCTAAGGAGCCACAGCACAGAAAATGCATAGAATATATAATATTAGAAGTTACTGAGGAAATGAAAGCAAAACAGGACTAAGAAAGTTTGAAGAGAAGAATCCATAGATGTGCTTGGAGAGAATGGACGACTGAACAAGGTTGTGACTTCTTTCTGTCCTGCAGACCATTTTCTGCAGAGTCATTTCAAGGGCAGATTCCAACATTAAAAGATGTTGAGTTTTCTTTAGGCTTCTTCAAATTTTATTTTCTTGCCCTTCCTTCAGTCTTTAAAACAGCTATTCCCATTTCTTCTCATAGGATTTTTCGCCCTCTCTAATCTTTAGTGAACCAAAAAAAGCACATGGCCAAGACAGGCGGGTATTTAAAGTAAAGGCTAAATGCCCACAGAAGGGAGTCCTGGGAATTTCCTTCTTGACTAACTCAGTAAGCAACAGGTGCATGAGGCACTGTACCAGGAACGGTGTGTTGCCTGTACTATGACTTTAGGAAATTTCTTTTGGCATTCGAAAGGCCTTTTTTTTTCTTCTGTGACATAATTTCCTTTCTCTTCTGAATGTGCAGATTTGCGGGACGGAAGACCCCCCTCAATGAATGATATTTTATTCCAAAATACACTTTCTGTTTCAAGGTGGAACACTACTGTATATTTCCTGAGTTCTTGCTTCTTCATCATGAGAAACTTGAGCAAATAATTTCAGTTTGTTAGATTATCCAAGCTATTCTTGAATAACTTGTTATACATAACAATATATGCTGATGTCTGTATCCCTCTTTTAAATATGTTTCTACTCTCTCCCAAAGAAGAACATTTTGTTATTAGCTGATTAATTCATGTGTTTTTTAAAAAGCTTGCTATGAAAAGACCTATATTTGTACACATATTTTCTATTTTCTTTACACTTAGAGTTATTCTCTTATATAATCCAGACACCTTTTATCTTTGGTTGCTAACTATATACTACTTTTTGTTCCAAATCTGACTTAATTCTTTCCTTGAGCTGTCTCCAGCTGCTAGACTTCTTTATTTTGTACTCCAAGAAATAAATACTGTCATACCTATGTGCATTGCTTATAGTCCCTTCTACTTATATATTAATGCATTGGAACTTTCCATAACATCTCTTCCTCCTGTGTATTTCAATTTTTTTATTAAAATTATTCAAAGTTATGTTTGAATTCTCTGGGTATCTTCCTATTTGATGAACAGTCAGATGCCCAGAAGTCTTTCTCTGAGTTTTCATCTGGTTAATATTTCTTAATACAGTTTAGATATTGAAGTCAGGGGTCAAATATTCAGAGACGGGAATTCTCAGGAAATCCCTGCTTTGTTGGTGGCCATTTGTGCTACTATGTTCTTAAGTTCTATTTGTTGATTGGGTCATATAGATAAGTGACATCCTTGTGTTCAGTTATATTCCCATAACTCCAAATAGATGCCTGTGTGAACTTGAGAGCTGTGGTGTAAGGTGTTTATAAGAACAAGCTTCTGTTCACAGTTGTCAGAGGTGTAAGGGAATGGATTCTGTAAAGGAAGGAATTATGTCTCATTTTCTGTGTCCATCTTTGAACCCATGTTGCTTGACAGAGTGCTTAGCAAATATGTAGAACTTAATAAATGCTTGATAAGTACTTGATAATTTAAACAAATACCCTTGTGGCTGTTTTTCCATGCTTGACTCATTTTTCTCCTTCATCAGCACCATTTACTTCCTAACTAACTCATCTTTAATTCTTCTCTAGGGTTGTGAATATTTAAAAAATGAAAAATTGGAAATGTTTAATTGCTTTTCCAGAATATATTATCTGTGACATCAACTACCTAATCAATATTTTACCTCTAATTGAATTTGCACACATAAGGATATTATAAATGATGTCTTATGCACTCAATTCTGTCTTCTTGCTCTTCAAGGCTGTTCCTTTCTCTTTCATCTGCTCCTGATTTGATGATGCCACTACTAGCAATTGTAATGCAGATTCCTATGTTGAGTGAAAAGACTCATGGAGGAACTGATCACTAATTAACAGTGTAATTCCCATAGTGAAAAATCAACCTAAAATTTAAAGGAAAAAATAGAGTTGCTGAGGCTGAAAATTAGTCTGCCAGTTCAGACCCATAGAAAATTGTTCTTGCTCTCAAACTTAGGATCTTTACAATGGATAATTGAAGATTCTTGTAACTGAAGCATTGTAAATGGCATAACTATGATGATCCAATTTGGAATTCAGCCCTTGTTTTCAGGGATTTACTGTTTTGAAAAGTGTTTGATAAATTTATAGCAAAAGAGAAAATACTTCTGCCAACGACGTAAGTGCTTTGGACATAATTTGTATTCCTGCTGTTACAGGCAGAAACTTGTGCCAGAGTGGGGGGGGGGGGGAAGTAAAAAGAAATTTTGTTTGGAAAGAGACCAGCAGTCTGGAAAGGTAGTTTTAATCTATAAATATCTCTCTTAAGGAGAATTAAACACCAACTAAACTCAGTCTCAAGAAATAAAATGCTTAAGGCAATCAAAATATTTTATTCACTTAAAAATGCTTATACTGGATATATTTTTGATGAGTTTTCAAACAAGTATCACGTCTGAGGATTATGATAAATTATTTCATAAGTGAGCAATATAAAAACCAGTATGTTTTTAGTGTCGTGAAATGCAAGTATTGTGTTAAACTGGAAATAACTTGAGATAGTTAAAAGGCTTTGATTACCTTCCTGGCTTGACCATTTACAAGGCACATGTCAGTGAAAATCCAAGGTTTCCTCATTTTTAAACTGGAGTGAACTTAAATTTATGAGGCTTAAGTAAAAACACTTTCATGAAAATGCTTTGTAAATTGAGACACATCGTACAATTAAAGCCATATTTTATTGAAAATAATTATGTGGCCTAGGATTATCTCTTCAAATAGAAAATTTCCTAATTAAGTATCTGAGAAATATGTTATTGTTATCTGATGAGGTAGTTGTGCAACGCATTTCACCCCAAACAATCTGTTATGCCAGCCTTTTGAGAAGGGATTATCTTTTTTACTGGCCAGTAGGAAGCACAATGTGACTGAGACCCATATCTACTGTGGAGCTATGGGAAAAGTTGTAAGGTTTAGTTAGGTAGGAGAAAGCTGGTATAGGTTTTAGGTATAGAGAAATGCTGTGTGTAGATTCTGTTTGGAGGGTCTTAGAAACAGGCCAGCATGGTAAAATCAATTTATGATTTTATAATTCCAGATTTACTTGTTCAACGGACCTCTTACATAAAAGATTTGGGGATACTCTAGTTTCTTTGGTACCCCCAGTAAGATTTTCCTTCTGCACATGCAGTTTGCACTTCTGGGTTGAGTCCCTTCTACCACATGTCCAACCACGTCTTTAAAAAGCAGGGCATAAAAAAAATGTGATCAAACTTATTGTTAAAGCTTAAGAACAGGGGAGCTTTCAGGAAAAGTATGGAAAATATAAGACATTTTGAGTTTGAGGCATCATGTGCAAACTCAATAGTAGAGTTATCAGATCATAAAGAAGCAATCAGTATTACAACTACAAACTTCCATATGTTGAGTAAAAAATTGTCAATGATTTCTAACTTTGGCTCGTGGTGTACTGATCCTCATATGATTAGTTCATTAAAAAGAATATTACTTACTGACCTTCAATAAATGTTACTGAATCTGTGGTTCCCATCCTGTCTTGTGAGTCCTTCTGTAAGCCATGCCCCTCTCTCCCTTCACTGTCATGAACTGAAGGAATTGCTGGTGGCTTACAATTAATACTAGACATATATTTGAAAAAAACAAACCATATTCAGGACTAATATCTGTCCACCAAAATTATTTTTTACTTGCAAATACAAATTTTAATATTTGCTTTTTTATTTGTCTGAACAAACTTGCACACAAATTCTCTCACATATTTTGTGATCTTAGTTAATCTTTACTGCTTGTTCTGGCTTGAATTTCTACCAAGGTATGGGTAGAAAATCATAAGGCATAACTGTTTTTACCAAACTTCACAACAGGAACTTTTTTACTATTACAAGGGGTAGGGGAAAATGAAAATTGTTGGAGAAAGAAGAACTCCATACCTTAATTTTGGTTTATGACTTAATCACATTCATCAAGAGAGTGTATTTTAAGAATACAAACATATTCACTTTTTTTCTTTACCTGGATATGTATCTCTGTCAACAGCAGTAACAACAACAGATCATCCTTCAGTCCAAATTTTCCATTAAGTTATGAATAATCATAACTTATGTCAATGCATTAATATCTTCCTTACAAGAATATTTTGATAAGTCCATTTCCATAACACCCAAACAATTGTAGTTTTGCATTATCATATAATTAACATTCATCCAAAGTTTCATGAAGAAAATGCTCCCAATATCTTGGAAACTATCAACTTTTGTAAAAGTAACCTTCATAGTGTGGTAAGTTCTTATGAAGTTTTTTTGAGAACAGCTGTTATTTTCATTGGCAGTGGCAAAAAAGTAATCCTTTAAAAACAGTTTCCTTCCCCTAAAACTATCATACTTTATTAACCTGTTTTGAAAGCAAAATCTCTTACCTAACTATTGGAATGTAATGTTTGATGCCTGCATTCTAAAACATGTTAATTGTAACTCATAGTACTGTGTAACAGCATTATTATAGATAGATATATTAGCAAAATACGAATATGTTTTGACAGGATATTAGTCTATCTATGGAAATAGATAAATTGTTTACCAAAAATATTGATAAAAGCATGGCTATAAATATAGGGGTCACATATCTGGCCCTTACCTAAGTGTTCATGGCCAAGCTTCAGAGGAAGCTTCAATCTCCATAAACTGTGTGTTTAACTTTGACTATGGATATGTGAGAATTCATAGGGATTGAATTTTCAAGGTGTGCCTCCCACTAAGACAAAAAGTTATTCTTAATGACATACGTGAGTTTAAATTACTTATTTGACAAAAACATAAATGTTTCTTTCTGCCTTCCTTGATTTCACATGAATACCGTGAATTCAAAGAATACCTTGTTTGCATACCTGAAATCATCTATAATATTTATTTATTTATATTATTTTTGGAATATTAAATTATGATATTCCCTCTATTGATTTTAAGGTTTGTGAGAGCAGGCTTATATTTTCATATAAATTTATCACACTCCAAACACCTAAAGAGATATGCATATTGTACTGTGGGGCCCCTTTTATGGCTTGGTTTCAGTCAACACCCTGAAATTAACATGGATTTGCTAGAGCAAAGAATGCAACAAAAACACAGAAGAGGCCATACTGGTTTCTCTCTGGAGGCAATATGTTATAAGAATGATGATATACAGGTTTAAATGAGATTTGTGGACAAACCTCATTTTTTTCAAAGTGATGACTTTTGAAAAATTACTTCTTTTCTTCACCATCATTAGGTTATGCCTTATTGCTCATGTGATTCTATTATATTTTTCAAATGTTGTTGACGTTAATATTCCTTCACTTTCATCTCTTTTTTTCATCATTTACTTTCATCTCTTTTTTCTACCCTCTATCCTTCCCATCCTGTGTATCTACTTCTCCCTGCTCCTCTTTCTTCTCTCTTTCTAATTTGTACATATTTATGAAAATATTATTTAAATCTTTCATGGTTGTTAATTCTAATGGGGAGTAAAAATTCTGGGAGGTGGTTGTTCTAAATAGAGTGGTTCAGGAAGGCCCTACAAAGAAGACTTTTGAGGTAAGGAGATGGAAGAAAGTACTAGGTGACTATCTCAGAGCAGAGAGAGTATAGAAACTGTTATGAATGTTATAGATTCCTCAACATGAAACAGCATGTACACAAGATAATTTACTTTGCCATTATCTTTTTTTCTAACATCAAAATATTAAAAACAAATCAAATGTCCATAAAGAACAAAACATAGTACATGTACATAATAGAGTAATTTGTGCCAAAAATAAGATATCTAACAATGAGTTATTGTAAAAAGGATATTAGAGGGGCCAGCGTTCTGACACAAGGGGTTAAACCACTACCTATGATGCTGGCATCCTACGCGAGTACTGGTTTGAATCCTTGCTGCACCACTTCTCATCCAGTTCCCTGCTAATATGCCTTGGAAGGCAGCAGAAGATGGCCTGAGGGCTGACTTGGCCTCTGTACCAATGTGGGAAACCAAGATGGAGTCCTAGACTCCTGGCTTCAGCCTGGCCCAACTCCCGCTGTTGTGGCCATTTAGGGAGTGAACCATCTCTCTCTCTCTCTCTCTGTTTCTTTCTCTCTATATCTCTCTGCCTTTCAAATAAATGAATAAATACATATCTTTAAAAAGGAAATTATGAGAATAATCTCATTAATAACAGAAGCAAAAATAGTAAAATACCTATAAAGAACGTAAGCAAAGAAGTGTAAGACTTATATACTGAAAATTACAAAAGACTGATGAAAGGCATTAAACAAGATAGAAAAAAATGGAAGAGTATCCTGTGTTCAGATATTGGATGACAACATTTAGTTAACATGTCCACACTACCTAAAGCAATCTAAACAACAATGCAATCCCTATCAAAATTCCAATGACCTTTTTTACAGGAATAGAAAAAGTGATTCTAAAATTCATGTGCAATTACAAAAGACAACAAATTTTCAATAAGCCTTGAGAAAGAAAACAAAGCTCTAGACATCTTTGATATCAAAATAGTTACACAGGAATAGTGTTTAAAACTGTGTTAAGGTTAAAAAGGCATATGCATAGACCAATGTACAGAACAGATTGCTCAGAAATAAACACCCAACATATGAAGGGATGTCAAAAAGTTCATATGAGATGAGGCTAAAAAATAAAAAAATACACATTTATTTCTGATCATAGGTTCTATAAAGACTAAGACACTTTCCTAAGTGATGTTGAGTCCATGCCTAAAGAACTGAGGGTTTTGAGAATTTATCCCGTCAATGCAGTCTTATTTACATTATTAGCTGAAGAAAAATCGATGCCTTTTAAAGACGTTTTAAGATGAGGAAACAGAAAGAAGTAATAAATATCCAAGTCAGGACTGTAAGGTAAATGCCTAGTGACTTCCCACTGGAATTTCCACAAAGTTGCCCTTGTTTACTGAGACGAATGAGTAGGAGCCCTGTTGTGGCGAAGGCCTCTCCAGTGAAGCTTTCCTGAGATTTTCCCTGTTACTTTCACTAGCTCTCACACATCACTGTGAATAAGCAGACAGTCAACAAGCAAAAGGAATTGAGCATCCCCAACACCTGCTACCATTACCTGTGCTGTTGACCATCTGACCAGCCCACTTTTAGTTTGACTGTACCACTTCCGCTTCTTGGTAGCCATTGCTTGGCTTTTTTTTTTTTTTTTTTTTTTTTTTTTTTTAATTCAGGATGGTACTAGTAAAGCCATGTTTTGTCTGCTGTTAGAATTCTTTAGAAGAATGTTTAGGATCTTGATCGCACTTGCCCAGAATTTCCACTGAAAGTGCAGTCTTATCTACCCCTGATTGGGAGCAACAGTTTTGGCACCCTTGAACAGAAAGTTTTCTCCACTTTAATTTTCTAATCAGAATTGTGTGAACTGAGCCCATTGAGGTTTCTGTGGTGTTGGTCATTTCTACTGTTAATTGGCAACCTCTTCAATTAGGATATAACCAAAATTAATTTTTCCTCTCAAATTGACATGGATGCTCTGCTGCAACAGGCTTCATCCTCAGCATCATGTCACCCCTTCTTAAAGCTAGTTGTTCATTTATGAAGTGTTTATATCTTTAGGGCGTTGGCCCCATAAACTTTGGTTGAAACACAGATTATTTCAGCATTCTTCCAACTAAGCTTCACTAGCAATTTGATATTTGTTCTTGAATCAGTTTTAGTAGAATTCGTGTTGGTCTGATAGGGTTCTTTTCATACCAATGTTTCACCCTTAATGCCTCAAACTACATCCTGCCCAGACATATAACACCAAGTTGCTATGAGTTTAAGTTGGTGCTAAAAATGAAATACATGCATAATATTTTCATAATATGCATGAACTTTTCGATGACTCTTACGTTTGTACTTATTTAATTAAAAATGAGAAGAAAACTAGAAATTTATTAAAATAAGCAACTATGGATTTTTAAGACATTTGGGAAACAACTATAGTAATTCCATTAAGCTAGTAATTATTGAATCAAATTGATGCAGGTATTCCTTGTAGTATTATTTCAATTTTCTATGTTAACATATTCATAATTAAAAGTTATAAAAATTAAAATGTAAATATTAGGCATCATTGACTTCAATGAGATGTTAATCTGTGTTAAAAATTTAACAAAAATCACTCAATATTTTGTTATTTGCTTACTTTTTAGAATTAATGTCTTGAATTGGGGTGTCTATTTCATTTGGGGGCATCATAGTGTCTTCCTTGTTCTTGTTACCTCGGCTTTTGTGTTTGGCATATTGGAGATATTCTTTGGTTTTTTCTCGTTATACTGTGTCTCTAGATTAAGAGGACTGTCTGCTTTAGATGGATCCTTAGAGGCTTGTTATGGGTGTGGCCAGAGAGCTCTGCTTCTACAGGGTTAAGGGTGTGCCAAAGGTGATTCACCCTGATTCCTGATTGTTCTCTTGCTCTCTCGCGCTCTCTCTCTCTCTCTCTCTCTTTTTTATTTTTTTTTATTTTGACTCAGTTGGGAAGTAATTCCACACAGCTGAGTGGAATTGAGAGTAGTTGATGTATGAAATCTGGCCCCTGTGGGTATTCGTTTGCTTACCAGAGTCAGGTTTTTCTGCTTGGCTAATGAGGGGCACCCGCTTTACATATGCAAAATGGCGGGCACCACTTTACTTACGGAAAATGGCGCCTGCCCTTTGTCTTGCTCGGCTTTGTAAGGTGAGTGGAGAGAGAGGCTAAATGTCCATGCCGGTTCCCCTTATTTATTTGATGTTTTTCTCTCCTCCAGCCAGCCTGGTGAACTTTCCCCAGTGGGGTTTCAGGCCTCGTTCTCTGCAGGCTCTTTCTGCCTTTCCCCGCCAATGTCTCGGGTTACCAAGAGGTTTTTTGTCTCACCTCCCCTTCCAGCGCTGGCGCGCAGACGATGCAGCTCCCGTGGCTCCCGCGGCTCGGCTTCCACGCAGTGGGTGACCTTGCTGTCCCTGTAGGTCCTCCGAGTCACAGTCACTAGATCCAGAAGAGTTTCCTCCGCAATTTTTCCCTGATTCTTTTCCTGAGGCTACCGTAATTCCACTTTTATTAAACTATCTTTTCCCGGACTATCGGTGCGCGCCCTTACTATTCTGCCATCTTGGCCAGAATCCGCTGAAAAGCCCATGAGAGTATTACAGGCATGGAAAGCCAAAACACTCTGGCAAAAAATAAATAAATAAATAAATAAAAATAAATAAATCTCCGTGAGGGAGATCCCAGTGAAAAGAACAGGCCATCAAAGAAGGAGGTACCTTTCTTTGAAGGGAGGAGAGAACTTCCACTTTGACTACGACCCTGTCTAAATATGATCAGAGTTGGTGAACTCAAAAGGCTTCCATAGCCTTGGCAGCTCATGACAAGAGCCTAGGGTGATTACTGATGCCATAAACAAGAGTGTCAATTTGTTAAGTCAACAACAGGAGTCACTGTGCACTTACTCCTCATGGGGATCTCTGTCCTTAATGTGCTGTACATTGTGATTTAATGCTATAACTAGTACTCAAACAGTATTTTTCACTTTGTGTTTCTATGTGGGTGCAAACTGTTGAAATCTTTACTTAATATATGCTAAACTGATCTTCTGTATATAAAGAGAATTGAAAATGAATCTTGATGTGAATGGAAGGGGGGAGGGAGAGGGAAAGGGGAGGGTTGCAGGTGGGAGGGAAGTTATGTGGGGGAGGGGGAAGCCATTGTAATCCATAAGCTGTACTTTGGAAATTTATATTCATTAAATAAAAGTTAAAAAAAAGAAAGAATTAATGTCATAGTAAATTTGGCAATTGTCCAGCTAAGAGAATAAAATAAGACTGAGAAGTAAAGCTAATTAGGAAAAAGTAAAATTTGAGTTTCATTTCCAGAGAAATTTGAGTTTCATTTCAGAGAAAGCTGAAGAAGTGTTTTCTGAGTTACAAGGATTTTTATAACATGCAAAATGTCTAGTCATTTTCCCCTTCTGGGAATGGAGAACAGGTCTTAATACTAATTATAACAACTGGCATTTGCATAGCACTTTATTGTTCCCAAAATACTTTTCTGTCTTCTGATAGCTACTTAGAATAATTTAAGATTCACTCTCTTTCTTTGGTGAAAACAGACAACCTCCTGACAGGTGGGTTGTACAATTCTCCAGTGGTTTAGCAGAAGTATAACTCCCTGGGATCCCATCCCATTTATGCTTTTATATTATCCATTCTTTGTTATAGAAAACAAACTGTGCTTTAAATAAAGCATTAAATCCATGGCACCCATATATAAACCATTCTCAAAAGAGCAGCAGTTAATTAGACCTGAAGTTTATTAATTCACTTACTAGTTTTTTGCCTGAAAGCCATATTTAGCAAATGATATTTCTGTAATAGAAACAGTTATCACTACTGCAAAAGTGAATCTCTACCATTTGTGTAAAGTGGCACTTGCTCAGTTTTAAAACACACACAACACCCCTAATACTTTGGATTCCAAGGCAGGTTAGCCCTTTTACTGCTGGCAATGAAAATATAATTTTCTTTCTGGTTGCCATGTGTTTCCTAGAGGAATGTGCGATCAAAACAAATGTTAGCTATAGATGTGTTTATATGTTTTACTTTGTGACATCTTTCCCATTTGAATTGGCCTCTTTTAAATTCTTAGATATCAGTAGAGCGGCTTTGGATACCTATTTATGAATTGTACCCTTCCTATTCCATTAGATAGATTTTGTTACTGGGATTTCCTTCTAAGATATTTTCTGTGTCAATAAAAGCAAAATAAACTGGTCTGGAATTAGTGATTTGGACCTAAGGCAATGCATTGTATAATTAAACAAATTTTCTAAAAACATTTTTCTCTGACATAAAAAGATTCAAATTAATCCTTTGTCATGATGTGATTATATGTACAGAATCATTTATAGAAAATCTTTCAGATTAACTTTTTGGAATGTGTAATGTATTTCTGCTGTGGAAATCAGATCCTACCACTTTCATGTCAGTTTTCAAGTAGTGAGATAAAATTTGGTTAAGTGGGTCATGGGCATCTACTTGTAGAGACTGGCACACTGGCAGCTACTTTGGAGGCCATAGAGACTGGCAACTACCCCAAGTGAAATCAGAGTATCCTGTTGTGCTAGAAGGGAAAGTGAGGTAACCTGTCAAGACTCTCTATGGAATAAAAAGTCAAAATCAAAATCTTAGAGGCCCATCTGACTGAGAAAACGTTAAGAGCTAATAAGTTAGGTCCAGTTCCACAAAGAACCAAAACATTGCTTAGAAATCTTAGAAATCAATGATGCAGGCCGGCGCTGCGGCTCACTAGGCTAATCCTCCGCCTTTGGCACTGGCACCCCGGGTTCTAGTCCCAGTCGGGGCGCCAGATTCTGTCCCGGTTGCCCCTCTTCCAGGCCAGCTCTCTGTGGTGGCCCGGGAGTACAGTGGAGGATGATACAAGTGCTTGGGCCCTGCACCCCATGGGAGACCAGGAGAAGCACCTGGCTCCTGCCATCGGATCAGCGCGGTGCGCTGGCCGCAATGCGCCAGCTGCGGCGGCCATTGGAGGGTGAACCAACGGCAAAGGAAGACCTTTCTCTCTCTCTCTCTCTCTCTCTCTCACTGTCCACTCTGGCTGTGAAAAATAAAAAAATAAAAAAAATGAAATCAATGATGCAATAAGCATGAAAAATAAAAATATTCTTTTGTGAAATAGAGAACTCTATTCAAAAGAAAAGGATGAAGTATGTAACAAATATAGAACAAATGAGAAATGGAAACAAAATATAAGGAAATTTGGCAAATAAACTAAAAGGTACAACTGAAATATTAGAATATCCAAAGGTTAAGAGGAAAGAACATAAAAAAAGAAGAAAAAAAGAAAAAGAAATTAACTTTAGACCGTATCCTATTATCAATTAGAGGAAAAATGCTTACACATTCAGTTTTCTATGGGAATTGTATTTTTAAAGATTTATTTATTTATTTGAAAGGCAGAGTTACAGAGAGGCAGAGGCAGAGAGAGAGAGAGAGAGAGAGAGAGAGAGAGAGAGGGAAAGAGAAAGAAAGAGTTTTTCCATCTGCTGGTTCACTCCCCAGATGGCCGCAACAGCTGGAGTTGCGCTGATCCGAAGCCAGGAGCCAGTAGCTTCTTTCAGGTCTCCCATGTGAGTGCAGGGGCCCAAGAACTTGGGCCATCCTCCACTGCTTTCCCAGGCCATAGCAGAGAACTGAATTGGAAGTGGAGCAGCCGGGTCTCGAACCAGCACCCATATGGGATGCCGGCATTGCAGGTGGTAGCTTTACCCACTAAGTCACAGTGCCAGCCCTATGGATGATATTTTAAGTTAAACAAAGTCTTTGATGATTAAGGAAAATTTTTCTTAGAAATTTCAGCCAAAAATATGGAGAATTGGTAGAAATAACAAAAAAATACCATTCTGTGACCCTTAAGACATGAATCCAGACAAAGAGAATCAGTGGATGAAACTACTGGGTGAAAGACTGATAGGTAACTTACAGTGGGAGATCCATCTGTCATCACTTCTGTACTCTGAGTGTTTGTGTTCCCTCAAAATCCATTTCACAACATCCTAACCATAAGACACCGATATTCAGATGCAGAGGCCTGTGGGAGGTGAGTAGTTCATAAGTGTAACCACCATCACTGCCCCCGCCCCTGCCACCCTGGGAATAGAGTTAGTGACATTGGAACCTGTTTGCCTCTTCCACCATATCAGAATGCAGCTGAAAGCTGTATTCGATGAACCAGAGACCATATTCTCAGCAGAAGACATTGAGCCTACTAGTACTTTGCTCTTAGACTTTCCAATCTCCAGAATTGTGAGATGTAAATTGTGGTGTTTGTAAGCCATCCAGATTAACATATTTTGTTATAGCATTATTTAAGATTTATTTTGAAATTCAGAGTTATATAGAGAAAGGGAGAGACAGAGAGACAGAGATTTTCCATCAACAGGTTCACTCCCCAGATGGCCACAGGGCCAGCGCTGGGCCAGGGCAAAGCCAGGAGCCAGTTTAATCTCGGTCTCCCATGTGAGTGGTAGGGACCTAAACCTTTGGGCCATCTTCCACTGCTTTTTCCAGGCCATTTTAGTAGGGATCTGGCTCAGAAGTGGAGCAGCCAGGACAGGAATAGGTACACATATGGGATGCCAGTTTCATAGTGTGGCTTTACCTGCTACGCTACAATGCTGACCCCTTGGTATAGCGTTCTTCATGGACTAAAATCCTGATCCCGTGTCTCTTTTAGCATCAACAGTAAGTAGACAACCAGATAATATATCACTTCTTTGTAGGGTTATATGAAATATACAGTTTCACTTGTGAAGTTCTTGGTTAGAAGAGATACAAAAAGACATTAAACATAAATCTATTCAAATATTTTCGGCTGCCAATTTATTTATGCTGCTGGTGAATCAAGTTAAATGAGACCACAATGGAATAAAAAAAATCTATACTATAGCAGTATCTTACAGGACAACTCTCCTACTTTCTTCAAATCAATGAAATGGAAATTTTATAAGATGGGGAGAAGCACTGCTTCAGATTAAAAGAATTAGAAGACATAACCATACCAATGTATGAATCTTATTTGGATCCTGATTCTAAAAACCTATATGTAAAAAAGATATTTTTAAGACAATTGAAAAAAATTTATTATGGCTTTGTTATGATATATAGCCAAGGAATTATTAATATTTTATTAGGTATGATAATAATTGTATTTTTAAGGGAATCTAAAATATATTGAAAAGGCACATTAAAATGTGCTGAAAATAGTTGACAGGAGGTTTAAGGTTGCCCCTAATGTACTTCCACTAAAAGAAAATAAAACACACATATTGATCATTGTTAAATCTATGTGATAAGTACGTGGAGTTTTTATATAAACTGTTTTTTGTTTGTAAATATTTACAATAAAAATTTATTTAAAAATGTGCCTTTTGGGTTCACCACCTTTCTCCAACTCTTCTTTCTCCTCTAGTGTTCACTGATGTATGGCATATTCTGAGTTCCCAATTATTTAATACAGAGGTCAATCACAGTAATAATGAATTACAAATCCATTGACTCACATTTCTCATCTTGTTTTGTACAAGATATGATATCAACCGATTCATTCATGTGGGACCTTCCAATTCTTACTAATTATGGAAAACAATGGAGAGATTGCATTAGGAGAGTGGTATTATCATATTAGAATCTGTAAAGATCACTCTGATTGCCCCCTGAAAATTGAATTAGAAGGTAAGCAAAGGGGATCCTAGGAATCTAGTTCAGTAATTTATTCATTAAAACATCTGTTGAACATTCAGTGTGTGCTAAGCATGCTTCTAAGGGCTGAATAATGTAATACTACATAATGTGAATTATAGTATTCATGGAGAAAATTGAAAGAATTGGATGTATTCAAAAGACATTTTGAGGGTAAAATTAACACAAAAGAACTTGGCAATGGTTTAGTAATGAAGGAGTCAAGTTTGACTTGTATTTCTGATTTGAGACACACAGTGGAATATCTACAGTGAGTATCAGGTTTATAAGGAGAGATTGTAAATTGTACATTGAACCTGTTAAGCTTGTTTGAGTTGTCAAGTCAGTGAGATGGATATATGAATCTGTATCTTAGGGGGAGAAGTCTTGTTTACTTTGAGTCTTGCAGATAAATTTTTGATTCATCTAGCAATATAAAAACAACACATCTTATCTGTTTCTTTATAACAAGTAACTTTACATTAGCTCAAAGGCCCCCTTCTCTATTAATTTTTATCACATCATCTTGGATTATAATTGTCTATTCCTGCCTTTGCCCCTAGTTATTCTGATACCAGCTGCTACCATGGTTCCCATAATCTTCTCATTATACTTGCTTATTTCTCAGCTGCTTCCTCATATTTGATTGTAAGGTCTTGGAAGATAGGTATCATGACTTGTCTTTTGACACTTTGCAGACACTTAAATGTGTAGATCAGAAGAAAGATAAAGACTATTTAATATTTATTTATTTTTATTTATTTTTTATTTATTTATTTTTTTTTTGACAGGCAGAGTGGACAGTGAGAGAGAGAGACAGAGAGAAAGGTCTTCCTTTGCCATTGGTTCACCCTCCAATGGCCGCCGTGGCCAGCGTGCTGTGGCCGGCACACCGCGCTGATCCGATGGCAGGAGCCAGGTACTTCTCCTGGTCTCCCATGGGGTGCAGGGCCCAAGCACTTGGGCCATCCTCCACTGCACTCCCTGGCCATAGCAGAGAGCTGGCCTGGAAGAGGGGCAACCGGGACAGAATCCGGCGCCCCAACCAGGACTAGAACCTGGTGTGCCGGCGCCGCAAGGCAGAGGATTAGCCTAGTGAGCCGCGGCGCCGGCCACTATTTAATAATTAAACTCTGGAATATGACTGGTGCTACACCACTAAAAAATAGGCTCGTGTGAGTATATTTTAGGGTGAATGGCATCAGCAGGCTAAAGACTAATCTCTTCCCACCCCACTACTCTACACATACATTAAATTGATATCTGAATGGGATGATATAGAAAATTTTAAGAACGTATATATTTTTCAAGTGATGAAGTTATATCTCCAATAACTGGATCACAAACATACACTGCAGTGTGAAGGGAATTATTAGTTTTTGCTGTTTTTCCAAGTGACAAATAATCAAGTGTGTGACATACAGAAGGAAAAAAAAATTTCCCTCTGAGGTTCTTTAGCTGGGGCCTGTGAATTGAACTGACAGGACACATTGGCAGGAGAAAAGGCATACATGTTTTATTGATTTTAGTATTTTTACAGACATGATAGAGGAGGAATTAACAGAAAATGCCTTGAAGAAACAATTGGATTCAGGAGCTTATAAGTCATGTTAAAAAAAAAAGAGATAACAGGGCTGGCGCCATGGCATAGTAGGTTAATCCTCTGCCTGTGGCACCAGCATCCCAAATGGGCGCCAGTTCTAGTGCCGGCTGCCCTTCTTCCAGTCCAGCTCTCTGCTATGGCCTAGGAAAGCAGTAGAAGATGACCCGAGTGCTTGGGCCCCTGTACCTGCTTGGGAGACCAGAAAAAAGCACCTGGCTCCTGGCTTAGGATTGGTGCAGCTCCAGCCATTGTGGCCATTTGGGGAGTGAAGCAATGGATGGAAGACCTTTCTCTCTGTCTCTCCATCTCACTGTCTGTAACTCTCTCAAATAAAATAAATAAAATCTTTTAAAAAAAAATTTGGAAAAGTGATTAGACAATGGAAAAGGGGTTTGGGCTTCTGGGGTAGTAAATTGTAGCAAGGTCAATATGTAGGGAGAAGAATGGAAAGATAAGGATTGTTTATTCAGTTTGTCATGCAGACTTAAATCTGTATGGCTTCCAGTGACAGGAGCTTTCTGATGTGGCAAAGGAAAGGAGGATACCTTCCTAAAAGGAAACTGATGCTCACTTTTAGGCACAAAGAAGAGCAGAGAATTGCTCCAGTATCTGCTGCTTCTCAGTTGCTTTCAGCTCAAAATAAGTCTTTTGCCAAAGTGATACATTTTGAGGTAGCGTATGTAATCACGTAATGCAATTATAGCAATTAATATGGATCCACAGCACTTGGCTTTACTGAATCTTAATTTCTTGTCTGTAAAATGAAAAAATTGGACTAAGACATTATGCAGTATTCTTTTCAGGTCTCAAATTGCATTAGAAGACATACCTTTCATCATTTGTCCTGCAATAATTTTCACAATTCACAGATATTATAATTTTATAAGAATTTCCAATACAGGACTTAAGAATTTTCTTTTTAAGGTTTTTATTAATATAAAAAGAACCAGATTACATGTATTTCATAGGTACCATTTTGAGAAGTTAACCATATTTTCTTCCCTCCCAGTCTCCCTCCCTCAATTTCTCTCCCTCCTTCCTTCTTTCTTTTTTTTTCAATTTTCTAAAGAGAGTGTGAGGATGAATTATTAAGGAAATTAGACTGTCTCTCTTCAGTAGATAGCTTACAGAAACACATGTCATTTCAAACTTAATATTCCAATTTTGTAATGAAGATATAAACATTTCTGAAACTGGCTACTCAGTTTGTGATAGAATTTTAGTTATACATTGAAAAACAGAATTGTGTGAAACATGGTTTATTTATTGAATATGCCAAATGTTGTCCATCTGGTCACATTTATGTGGTATGAAGGTCTAGTGCCTACAGGAATCTGTATTATCCTAGAAAGCCATTGAGGTATATGTTATTCATATATTATTTCAAACCTTATTTAATGCTAGAAATTCCAAAAGTTTCTTAGATTTATGAACAAGTCAAAACATATTGACTATGCGTTTGTAAGAGTTTGCACCATCAACATCATTATTTAAAATTTCATCATATGGCAATGTAAGCAGTTACCAATCTAAACAGATTTCAGATTCCTAGAATATGAGAGGGGCTGGAACTGTGGTGCAGTAGGTTAATCTTCTGCCTGTGGTGCCAGCATCCATATGGGCGCTGGTTCTGGTCCCAGCTGCACCTCTTCCAATCCAGCTCTCTGCTATGGCCTGGGAAAGAAGAGGAAGATGGCCCAAGTCCTTGGGCCCCTGCACCCATGGGGGAGACCCAGAGAAAGCTCTTGGCTCCTGGCTTCAGATGGCTGTAGCTCCAGCTTTTAGGGCCATTTGGGGAGTGAACCAGTGGAAGGAAGACCTCTTTCTCTCTGTCTCTCCCTCTCACTGTCTGTAACTCGGCCTCCCAAATAAATAAATAAATATGAGGACATAGGGAATTCAAGATAAACAGTACTACTGTTACTGTTAATGCTGTGTCTTCAGGTTGTTTGGTGTGTTTCAAGGTATTGATGTGTCAATATAATTTTTCTTTCTTTTTTCTGTTAAAGAATATGATAAAATGTCAAAATAAGAATAAGAATAAAACCTAAGTTTCCATTTCTATATTGCTGATCTAAACTATATATGCCAACCATTAACAAAATTGATGAGCTTAAATCTGTGTCATTATTCTAACTGATGCATCAAAGCCTCAGGGCGATTTTGCCTTTTGTCTCCCTAAAACTTAATCTGAACAATATCACTCAAAACAATCACATAATGGAGCCTTTATTGTTGGTTCATTAGCATCCAGCTACAGTTTTGCAAGGGATTATTTTCTACTATTCTGCAGGAGGTTTTTCCTTTCTTTCCATTGACATTGTGTTTTTATCTGAGAAGATTGCTGTGAGTGATTGGATGCCAAATACAGCATGAGCTTTTTATCTAAGTGCTGTAGGAAAAAAATGACCTAGGAAAGCAGGAGAACTTTGCGGTGAAAATTAGAATTATAGTATGCCATGGTGTCATATTGAAACTAAGACCAAGTGCCAATTTCATTATAATCAGTTTACCAGGCAACCATGGAAACAGCTCTTTTGCTGACTAAATTACTATACATCCCCACATTTTGGAAGAGAAATCTACACAGATGCAGAATCTCAATAGAACAAAGCAGAGTAAAGCGTTGGCAATATTCCACTGAATTAGGACAGTGGAGACAAATAGTGTATGTAATTCATCCATTTCCCCAACTGCATCTTCACAAGTATTTTTATTATAATAATTCACTCATTCATTTATTCAGGGGTTTGTTGAGCAACTACAACATGCCAGGATCTATTCTAGAAATATGGGAATAGCTGTGAAATAAATAGCCAAAACTCCCTGCCAGCAAATAGTTTATATTTTAGTGGAGAGGAAAAAAATAGACAGACAAATAAAATGCACGCTACCTTATTTGCTTCTAAATGCTGTGGTATGGAGGAGTTCACAATTACACTCAGAAGGTGACATTTGAACAAAGACCAGAAAGAGGTGAGGGGTTGAGTGGAGTGAATAACAAGGGAGAATTTGGACAGGTAGGGTGAATAACAAAGGCCAGGGTCTAAGGCAAGATTGTGTGGGGTAGTTCTGGAACAGTAGGCTAGCCAAATATTCTGAGAGGAAGAAATAAGAACATAAATAATTGAAGGAGAGAGGTCAGACAGCTGAACAGTAGGAGTCTGTACAAGGATTTTGGCTTGTAGCCTGGGAAAATAGGAAGTTTAATAGTGTGTTCATCAGAAGAGTGATGCAATTTCCTCTGGCTGATGTGTAGAAAATAGACGGAGTGTAGAGGAGAAGGTAGAAACAGGAACTATTACAAGCTATTGAATAATCCAGGTAGGAGACAATAATAGCTCCGAAGGTGGTGACCATGAAAATAATATGAATTGTTCAGAAGAAAGAACAGAGCAGCAGGACATGATTTGGTATTGCATATATGTGAGAAAAAGAATCAGTCTATATATTTGATCAGTGGAATACTAGTTAGCCATAAAAAGTATGTAATTTTGCCGTTTGCAATAGCTGAATGGAGTTACAGGTTTAAATGACACAATATCTGACACAATATCTCATAAATATGTACAATTTTATGTGTCAGTAAAAAAAAAGATCGAAGACTATCAGCCTAATTAAAAGATGGAGAGATTTATTGAGATGAATAAGTTGGCCTGAGAGGGGATGCGCTTTGCAGGCAGTTTGGGAGTTCAGTTTCAGACATGTGAACCTTGAAATAACTATTACACATCTAAGTGGATACTGCAAGAAGTCAATTAGATCACAAGTCTGGATATTAATAAACATTTTCTTAACTAAATATTAAATTGCATTATTAATAAATAACAACTTCTAAGTAAAATATATTCAAGAGCACAATAGATACATGAGGAATGAAAGTGCTGGAAGTGCAGCCATCATACACAGAATCATGGGTAAGGGAATGGTATTTGGGTCTCTCTCCCTCTCTTCCCCAGACTATATGGTGTCTTAGCTCTTTTGCTTTTTGCAGCCACCTGATTTCTCTGTCCTACAGCACGTGGCCCTTTATAGCAGCAGTGTCAGACAGACTGTGTAAACATGGTTTCTTGGTTACCACCAGCTGATGGACCTCTTCTTCCAAAACAGAGAATCTGATTGATCAGTTTGTGTTAAGCCTCTTCCCTAAGCTAAGTGTATGGATTAAAGAAGGGTTAGAGACATCAGGATCTGAGGATCTTTAATCTAGGTAATGATTATTTGCAAATTTTCCTTAAAATAATTATATTTGTTTCCTGTATCTTTTCATACTACCATAACTTTGTATTTCTGTCTGAATGTCTAAGTTAAATATCTCAAGGCCACAAAATCTGTGTGTTGATTGGGATTTAAAATTTTGTGTCTATAGAATTAGCTGAAATGAACTGAAGCAATGGATTTTAAAAATTACCTTAAAGGAATAACTAAAGCAATCATTTTCCAATATATGCAAAGAAGAGTACTTGAATTACCCAGGATCTCAGCCCTGGTTTTCTTGGACCTCTTCAGGATGTTATAGGCAGTTGTGCATTCTTAAACTGACTTTGTAGGGATAGGAGGAAATGTGTAGCATTTGCTGATTTTCATGGACTGAACACACCAAATATGGCCAGTTTCAAGCAACTAACTACTATCTCTGAGTGACAAATGGGGAAGAGACACATAAAATCTGCTCTCTCCATATAGCACATTACTCACAAAGTCTGCTTTCTCTACAAACCTGAAGCTTAGGGGAATATTGTGACTGGAAATATATATTTGATAGATAGTAACAAATGTGTGATATTTAAAGACAGATTGGATGAAGACAGCAAGGTGGGGCGATGAAGACAGAGAAGAGTTTAAGGCTCATAATAGGATCACAGGTCAGAGAGAAGGGAGGATTCTTAAAAACAAACAAACAAACCAAGCAGCAGCAGATCACAGGAAGTGGCTGGAGAATCAGCCTGGTTGGGAACTCTGAAAACATGATTCCAGATGAGATCGGAAAGAAAGGAAAGGGCCAGATGTTGCAGGGCCTCAAAGGTAGTTTTCAGGAATTTTTCTGTTTATCATTAGCTAGTACTTAATTTACAACTTGAGTCGTAAATATTATTATGATACAAATATTTCAGTATGTTTAGTTTTAGGATCCAATAAATTTTTTTAGAATATTAATTGATTCATTGATTCAATTTTATCAGATTAATTACAAAATATGCTAAAAAGTATTTTTGGGTTATTGAAGTAAAATAATTATTTATTTTTAAATTGAAAATGTTCTGTAATAAGAAAAAGAAAATGTTATAAGATACTATTATAGATATTAATTTGACCCAGTAGTTTATTATGACCAAATAATGAATATGTTTGAAAAACAGAGACTGACATAACCTGCTATGAAGTGTGGCATTATTAAATTAAATTGTAGAGATGCTTTTTCCTACCTGTTTTCCCTTCATTTAAAGCAAATACAATCTGAAAGCCTAAATTGAGTTCCTGAACAGACATAAAGGATTTAAAGCCCTTTTAAAATCAGAGTGATTTGTGTTTGTTGCTTTTCATAAACTCTAACTCTATTAGATAATAGCAACAGAAAATGAACCCAGAAAAATTTGTTCTTTATTACAGACGAATGCATTTCTTATCTCTTTTACCCCATAACTATTAATCTGATTACATGTTAGAGTCATAGAAAAATCTTAACTGAAGGGCTAGTGAGTGCCATTTTTAAGTCACATCACAGTTTTGGACAATCCAATCATCTGTCAGTGCACATTGTCATGTCAGCTGGGCAGCCCTGGCAATATTGCAGCAGCTATTGTTTATTGAGAAAGCTAATATTAGGAGGAGATGTGATAAGAATTCCTTTTAAAACTAATTGAATGCTATCTGTTTTTTGGCAATAGCATCTTGTATCTCTCTGTAGTTTATCGCTTTTGAATCCTTTATTCAGTCTTTTTATAAAATCCCATTATTTAAAAATTGAGGGCAGAGTGATGGCATGTAAGAAGCTTTATATATTAGTCTGATACTCATTGATAACCCTTTCTGCCCTGCTACTCAACAAACCTTACTTTATTGAAAAACATGAGAAAGTTTGGAAAAAGTATTGAAATGTGAGTCATAATCCCACATCAAACACTTTCCAGATTTTTATGGTAATTTTTACATAGGAAAAAACAAAGCCAAAAATGTACGGTAATATCTTTAACATTGGAGTCACACCCTTTCTAATGTTTTTCTGGTGACTCATCTTACAAAGTGATTACAAAGTCGCCAAGCAGGACAAATAAATGAAGGGAAACATGCTAAATACAGCGAAATGTTAATTATAGAATCTAGGTAGTTTTTATTGTCTAATTATTTCAACATTTTAAAATTGTTTGAAATTTTTCCTAATAAACCATTGGAGATGAAATACTCAAATATTCCCCGGCTATTTCCACAGTGAAAATGGGGCAGACTTTGTGTCATCAAATGATTATTTATGAACTTACATCAAAATGGTTTAGCAGCATCAAATTGTACGTGAAATTTTATGTTCCAATCTGACTTTGAAGAAATGTTAACTGTAAGAATCACTGAAGTTATACTTTTTAGGAAAACCACAATGGGATAGCAAAAATAGCAATAGGAATTTAATGACATTTTTCTAAATGTTCTGGTGGGGATGGGGAGTGCAGGAAGTGCCTATTCTTTTTCTGTGCATTAACTTGAAGTGCATTAACTTTATTAACTTTCAAATTCTGTTTACAAAATTTTTTTTTAAAGATTTATTTCTCTATTTGAAAGCCAGATGTTATAGAGGGAGAGGGAGAAAGAGAGAGGGAGAGAAAGGGAGGAAGATCTTCAATCCACTGGTTCACTCCCCATTTGGCCGCAAGGGCCTAGATTTGGCCACGAAGAAGCAAGGAGCCAGGCTGGGTCTCTAGTTGGACCTTCTTCCACTGCTTTTCCCAGGTCATCTGCAGGAAACTAGATCAGAAGTAGAGCATTGGGAGTAAAACTGGCACCCATACTGGATACTGGCATCTCAGGCAGCAGCTTTACCTGTTATGCCACGGCGCTATCCCTAACCCTGTCTAAAATGATTGGAGAATGGAAAGCATTTACTTTCTTGAGAGAACTTCAGAAAATTCATGGAAAGTAAAATTAAACAGTAAGTTTATTATGGTGCAAAATTTTTGAAATTCCTGGATAATTTTTTTCATAATATGCACTTCTACGTATGTTTTGAAGACCCCCTCATACTTATTGATTGATTGATTGCAAAACCTCTCCAAGTTGCCATCTAGAAACCCAAAGGTAGGGGTGGCCCCAGCTCCTGGTGTTGCTAGATATTCGTTATTATGCTCCTTTGGTTTGGCCATGATGTTTGGAGACTTGGACCTGATAGTTTGGGTCTCTCTGCCTCTTTCTTTGCTTCTGCAGGCTGAGAGCAGAAGTGTCAGATGGCCTGTAGGCGCCCATCTCTGTAGTAGCACAAATACCAGCTGAATGTATTTTTGGTCAGGTACAAAGAAACAAATGGCTTTTGGTTTTCCCAAATGTTGTTTATCCTTCCAATATTCTTCCCAACAACCATCATGTATAAATATGTATGGTATTTATTTTAGTGTGCAGCTGAGTACAAATTAAGCAAGGTACTCTAGAACCAGTATTTATTCTTTGATACGAAGCTTTTTAGCCAAATGGGTTTGGAACTATCTCAGTGGCTACTCCTAGGCTAAATTTTGCTAATAAAGAATATGAAAGAAAGACTGGAGGGAAGGAAAGAAAGAGGAAAAATGGGGCCGACACCTTGGCACAGTGGGTTGGTCCTCCGCCTGCAGCACTGGCATCCCGTACGGGCGCCAATGCTGGTCCCGGTTGCCCTTCTTCTGGTCCAGCTCTCTGCTGTGGCCTGGGAAAGCAGTGGAGGATGGCCCAAGTGCTTGGGCCCCTGCACCCACGTGGGAGACTGGGAGGAGGCACCTGGCTCCTGAGTGCAGCTCTGGCTGTTGCAGCCATCTGAGTAGTGAACCAGTGGATGGAAGACCTCTCTCTCTCTCTCTCTCTCTGCCTCTCACTGTCTGTAACTCTACCTCTCAAATAAATAAATATAACATTTAAAAAAATGAAAAAAGACGAGGTTCTCAATACTAAGGCTATATGAGAAATTATGGCAGAGATAAGGTTCTTAACATATCGACCTTTGGATTTTATACATATTTTGAAATACATTTGTATATTGTGACAAAAGTCAAATATCAAGCAATAGTACCTTCACTTCTTTGTGAAACGAAGTGTTTGAGGCCAAAGTCAATCATCATCATCAGCAGCAGCAGCAGCAGCGATGGCATCACCGAGTGTCCCACCAAAGGTAAGAAATGAAAGGAAAGTGGAAGACTGGCATGAATTGGAGGCTTTGTATCAGGACACAGCTGCAGTTTAAGTACACCAAACACACACACACTCGCACACACACACAACCAGAAAAAGAAGCAGTTTTCATTTCAAATAACATTGCTTTAAATGTCTGAAATCAAAAGCTGAATATTCTATTTCAGGAATTTCCTTATTCTTTCAAAACCATATTACCATTCCTAAACAGAAAACAAAGGGCAGTCTAGGTTTGGTTGTGTGGTTGTGAGAATGGTTTTGAAAAGGAGTAGTGAATGAGTAAGTTTAGTTCCTAAAGAAAGGAGGGTGGGTGAAGGATAGGGCATAGAGTGAAGAAGGAAAACGAGTGCAGGAAGAGGCTAGACTATGAAATTCAGTAGCATCACAGTCCCTGAAAAACAGCAACTGCAAGAACTTCTGTCAGTCAGCAATAAATGGAGTTGAAACTTTTACCAGCAGTCAAGGCTCAGCTGAGAAAATGAAGTCTAAGTAGGAATGTTAAGAAGAGATGGGTATGATACAATATGTGCTTTAAAAATATTGTTGGGGGCCGGTGCTGTGGCTTAGCAAAAAGCGCTGGTTGGAGACCTGGCTGCTCCACTTCCGATCCAACTCTCTGCTATGGCCTGGGAAAGCAGCGGGGAATGGGCTAAGAGCTTGGGCCCCTGCGCCTGTGTGGGAGATTTGGAGGAAGCTCCTGGATCCTGTCTTCAGATCAGCTCAGCTCTGGCCATTGTGGCCATCTGGAGAGTGAACCAGTGGCTGAAAGATCTCTCTCTCTCTCTCTCTCTCTCTCTCTGTCTCTGCCTCCTGCCTCTCTGTAACACTGCCTTTCAAATAAATAAATAAATAATAAAAATATTGTTGGAGGGCTAACGGGGTGATTTTCTTTTCTGGTATGGTCTTCTAAGAATGAAAGGCTGACCCACCAAGGGCACCACCAATGCCTGCGTTTAGGGCTGTGAATTCTAGAATATACCCTAGCAGCTGATCAGATAAAAAGTGGGATGGGAGTTGTGGGAGATGGGATGATTGTGGGTGGGAGAGAGGTTATGGGGCGAAAAGCCACTATAATTCAAAAGTTGTACTTTGGAAATTTATATTTATTAAATAAAAATTGAAAAAAAAGAATTCAGATTGTGAAATCAAAGAAATATTATTGTTGTTGTTGCTGCTGCTGCTGCAAATGCTCTGGAGACCCAGGAATTCAGATAACAATCATTGGGATCCTGTAGCATAATAGACTCACCTTTACTTGATCATGCCTACTAACAGAAAGAACTGGAAAAAAAAAAAAAAAAAAAAACTAGTGAGGGTAAAAAAAAGGTCTATGCTTTCTTCTGCCTTCCAAATCTTGTATGAGAATCTTAATTGCTTATTTGCAAGGGCAACCCAGAAACATAGTTGGGTTTCTATTTCTTTGTTTTATATTGTTCTACATTTAGAAGGAAAGGACAAAGAAGTAGCCATTCCACAATATCCAGTACAGAGTCAACATTCAAGAATAGAATATATTTATAAATGTTTGTATAACTACTCTTATATTTTAATTTTGGACCAAGATCATAATTTAAGTAAAATGTTGTATAAAGTGTATATATACATCTGAATTAAATATTTACACAGATAATAGACAAAAGAACAGTCCATTGACTTACTAGGGTCAAACCCTGATCGTTCTTTTTATTATATCCTCTTGTGCAAGCTGTTAACACCTGTTCTTTTTTTTAACTTTTATTTAATGAATATAGATTTTCAAAGTGCAGCTTATGGATTACATTGGCTCCCCCCACCCCCAGTGACTTCCCTCCCACCCGCAACCCTCCCCTTTCCCGCTCTCTCTCCCCTTCCATTCATATCAAGATTCATTTTCAATTTTCTATATATACAGAAGATCAGTTTAGTATACATTAAGTAAAGATTTCAACAGTTTGCACCCACATAGAAACACAAAGTGAAATATACTGTTTGAGTACTCGTTATAGCATTAAATCTCAATGTACAGCACATTAAGGACAGAGATCCTATATGAGGAGTAAGTGCACAAGAGAGATAAATACCTTCAATATCCAGGGCCGGGCCAAGCCAAAGCCAGGAGCTCACTCACAACTCAATCTGGGTTTTCCAATATGGAGAATTTTATTCTTCAGAATTCAAAGAGGTGGTAGTAGACTGATTCTCACTTAAAAATCAATCTTAGTAGAAGGAAAAAGACTTTCCACAGAGTTGCAAGAGACAGAGATAAAGGGTGAGGAGAGCATTGCAGGAGTGTACACAATTGAATACTGTGGAAATAAAAGGAAGAGAATAGACAGATGTCATGTGATGGGAACCAAAGTACTTTAACCACTGCTTCTGCCTCCCAGGGTATCCATTATACGAAGTAGAGTAGCTGAGACTTGAACCTGGTGTTCTGATATGGAATGTGGCACCTTCATGGTGGCACTCCAAGCTTTGGCTTAACCAATGTGCCACAATGTTCATCCCCCAGATTTTATTAAAAGTAGTTGTGTATGAGAAAAAAATAAAGTTGTGATGGGAATTTAAGAAACATGTCCACTTTAGAAACTTCTCAGTATTGTGGAAATTTGTTTATATCTGAAAAACTGACCTATATCCAAATCCCCATTCTGTCACCTCCTGTCTGGGTGGCCTTAATTTGTCATCAAGCTTTCTGTGCTATAGTGTTTTATATTCTACTACAGAGCCCCCAGGAAGATTGCTGGAAGTTTACATATAGCTGCATGCCTGTAGGTTTAGCAGGCACGTTTTCTGAGTTGCTTCTTTCTAAGATTCAGGAAACATTTTATATTAAACAGTTATTTTTAGTATTTTCCCAAAGACATCTTTTATTTAAAGAATGCAAACTTCATGCATTTCATAAGTACAATTTTAGGAATATAGTGATTCTTCCCACCATACCTCTCACGCACACTCCCATCCCCCTCCTTTTGCTCCCTCCCCAATTCCCAGTCCCATTCTCCACTAAGATCTATTTTTGATTAACTTTATACACAGAGACCAACTCTATACTAAGTAGAGTTTAACAACTTGCACAGAGGAAAAAAAACAAAGAAAAAAAATAAATTTCCTTAACAGTCGAGAAAAGGCTTTTCAAAGTCATTGCATCGTGAATTCATTTCACTTTTTTTTAGAAACTTAATTAACTTTAAAGAAGCACCCAATTCTTTTGAATTTGCAGAGACTTGCTTTATGGACTAGTATGTGGTCAATCCTAGAGTAGGTTCCATGTACTGCTGAGAATGTAAATTCTTTATGTGTAGGATGAAAAGTTCTGTAGATATCTGAAATCTTACCATGCAGCTTTTCATACCACAGTGGAATGAAGATGGAAAATAGCAAGTCAGGAATCCCTAGGGCATATGCAAACACATGGAGACTGAACAACATGCTCCTGAATGAACAATGGGTCGTAGAAGAAATCAAGAGAGAAATCAAAAACTTTCTGGAATTAAATGAAGATAACAACACAACATTCCAAAACTTATGGGATACAGCAAAAGCAGTGTTGAGAGGAAAGTTTATATCAATAAGTGCCTACATCACGAAATTGGAAAGGCACCAAATAAATGACGTTTCAGTGCATCTCAAGGATCTAGAAAAACCGCAGCAAACCAGACCCAAATCTAGTAGAAGAAGAGAAATAATTAAAATCAGAAGAAATCAAAGGATTGAATCCAAAAAAATATTACAAAAGATCAGCCAAATGAAGAGCTTGCTTTTTGAAAAAGTAAACAAAATTGACACCCCATTGGCCCAACTAATTAAAAAAGAAAAGACCCAAACCAATAAAATAAGAAATGAAAAAGGTAACGTAACAACAGGCAGCACAGAAATAAAAAGAATCATCAGAAATTACTACAAAGAGTTGTATGCCAGCAAACAGGGAAATCTGTCAGAAATGGATAGATTCCTGGACACATGCAACCTACCTAAATTGAACCATGAAGACATAGAAAACCTAAACAGACCCATAACTGAGAAAGAAATTGAATCAGTAATAAAGTCTCTCCTAACCAAGAAAAGTCCAGGACTGCATAGATTCACTGCTGAATTTTACCAGACATTTAAAGAAGAACTAAATCCAATTCTTCTCAAACTATTCAGAACAATCGAAAAAGAGGGAATCTTCCAAATTCTTTCTATGAAGCCAGCATCACCTTAATCCATAATCATGAAAATGATGCAGTATTGAAAGAAAATTACAGACCAATATCTCTGATGGACATAGGCACAAAAACCCTCAATAAAATTCTGGCCAATAGAATGCAACAACATATCAGATAGATCATCCACCCAGACCAAGTGGGATTTATCCCTGGTATGCAGGGATGGTTTAATGTGCGCAGAACAATCAATGTGATACACCACCTTAACAAATTGCAGAAGAAAAACCATATGATAATCTCAATAGATGCAGAGAAAGCATTTGATAAAATACAACACCCTTTCATGATGAAAACTCTAAGAAAATTGGGTATGGAAGGAACATTCCTCAATACAATCAAAGCAATTTATGAAAAACCCACGGCCAGCATCCTATTGAATGGGGAAAAGTTGGAAGCATTTCCATGGAGGTCTGGTAGCAGACAGGGATGCCCACTCTCACCACTGCTATTCAATATAGTTCCAGAAGTTCTAGCCAGAGGTATTAGGCAAGAAAAGAAATTAAAGGGATACAAATGGGGAAGGAAGAGTCAAACTATCCCTATTTGTAGATGATATGATTCTTTATTTACGGGATCCAAAGAACTCTACTAAGAGACTATTGGAACTCCTAGAAGACTTTGGCAAAGTAGCAGGATATAAAATCAATGCACAAAAATCAACAGCCATTCTTTCAGATCTGGAAAAAATGATGCTGAAATTCATATGGAGACACAGGAGACCTCGAATAGTTAAGCAATCTTGTACCACAAAAACAAAGTTAGAGGCATCACAATACTACATCAGGGTATACTACAGGGCAGTTGCAATCAAAACAGCATGGTACTGGTACAGAAACAGATGGATAGACCAATGGAACAGAATTGAAACACCAGAAATCAATCCAAACATGTACAGCCAACTTATATTTAATCAAGGATCTAAAACCAATTCCTGGAGAAAAGACAGTCTATTCAATAAATGGTGCTGGGTAAATTGGATTTCCATGTGCAGAAGCATGATCAGGATCCTACCTTACACCTTACACAAAAATCCACTCAACATCGGTTAAAGATCTAAATTTACAACCCAAAACCATCAAATTATTAGAGAACATTGGAGAAACCCTGCAACACATAGGCACAGGCAAAGACTTCTTGGAAAAAACCCCAAAGGCACAGGCAGTCAAAGCCAAAATTAACTATTAGGATTGCATCAAATTTAGAAGTTTATGTACTACAAAAAAAAAAAAAAACAAACAAACAAAAAAAAAAACCAGGAAAGTAAAGAGGCAACCAACAGAATGGGAAAAAATATTCACAAACTATGCAACAGATAAAGGATTCATAACCAGAATCTACAAAGAGATCAAGCAACTCCACAACAACAAAACAAACATCCCACTTAAGAGATGGGCCAAGGACCTCAATAGATATTTTCCAAAAGAGGAAATCCAAATGGCCAACAGACACATGAAAAAATGTTCAGGATCACTAGCACTCAGGGAAATGTAAATCAAAACCACAATCAGGTTTCACCTCACCCGGGTTAGAATGGCTAAAACAGAAATCTATGAACAACGGATGCTGGCGCGAATGTGGGGAAAAAGGGACACTAACCCACTGTTGGTGGGAATGCAAAGTGGTCAAGCCACTATGGAAGTCAGTCTGGAGATTCCTCAGAAACCTGAATATAACCCTACCGTTCGACCCAGCCATCCCACTCCTTGGAATTTACCCAAAGGAAATTAAATTGGCATATAAAAGAGCCGTCTGCACCTTAATGTTTATTGCAGCTCAATTCATAAGAGCTAAAACCTGGAATCAATGTAGTCCATCAATAGTAGACTGGATAAAGAAATTATGGGATATGTACTCTATAGAATACTATACAGCAGTCAAAAACAATGAAATCTGGTCATTTGCAACAAAATGGAGGAATCTGGAAAACATCATGCAGAGTGAAATAAGCCAGTCCCAAAGGGACAAATATCATATGTTCTCCCTGATCGATTAAAACTAACCGACAAAGGAATCCTGTTGAAGTGAAATGGACACTATGAGAAACAATGACTTGATCAGTCCTTGTCCTGACTGTTAAGGAACAACTTAATATTTTATCCCATTTAGTATTTTGTTGTTGTTGTTCTACTTTGTACTATTGGTTGAACTCTTTAATTAACACACATTATTCTTAGATGTTTAAATTTAACTGAAAAGTGATACCTGTTAAATATAAGAGTGGGAATAAGAGAGGGAGGAGATGTAGAGTTTGGCACATGCTCAATCGGACTTGCCCCAAATGATAGATATAGAAACGTGCTTGGGGATTCCCATTCAATCCCATCAAGGTGGCATGTACCAATGCCATCTCACTAGTCCAAGTGATCAATTTCAATTCACAATTGATCATAATGATAGGATTAAGAGTCAAAAGGATCACATAACCAAGACTAGTGTCCGCTAATACTAACTGATAGAATTAAAAAGGAGAGAATGATCTAACTTGAGAAGCAGGATACACAGCAGACTCATAGAATGGCAGATGTCCTAAACAGCACTCTGGCCTCAGAATCAGCCCTTAAGGCATTCGGATCCAGCTGAAAAGCCCATGAGAGTATTTCAGGCATGGAAAGCCAAGACACTCTGGGGAAAAAACAAAAAAAAAAACCTAAATGAAAGATCTCCACGAGTGAGATCCCAGTGGAAAGAACAGGCCATCAAAGAAGGAGGTACCTTTCTCTGAAGGGAGGAGAGAACTTCCACTTTGACTATGACCTTGTCTAAATATGATCAGAGTTGGTGAACTCAAAAGGCTTCCATAGCCTTGGCAACTCATGACAAGAGCCTAGGTAGATTACTGACGCCATAAACAAGAGTGTCAGTTTGTTAAGTCAACAACAGTAGTCACTGTGCACTTACTCCCCATGTAGGATCTCTGTCCTTAATGTGTTGTACTATGTGAATCAATGGTATAACTAGTAATCAAACAGTACTTACACTTTGTATTTCTGTGTGGGTGTAAACTGTTGAAATCTTAATATATACTAAATTGATCTTATGTATAAAGATAATTGAAAATGAACCTTGATGTGAATGGGATGGGAGAGAGAGTGGGAGATGGATGGTTGCAGGTGGGAGGGAAGTTATGGGGGATGGAATGCCACTGTAATCCAAAAGCTGTACTTTGGAAATTTATATTTATTAAATAAAAGTTTAAAAAGGAAGCACCCAAGAATGATACACTTAGAATGATTCATGATAATTGGAGCACTTAGACATAATTATAATAGAACTCTTTTAGGACACAGGTCCTGTATGGGACATTAGTGCATAGTGACTCCTATGTACAATTAACACTTATGTATGACATCAGTAATCCCCCCAATGCTCTTGACATGAGCTTCCAAGCTATGGAAGGCTTTTGAATCCACAAACTTCTCCAGTATTTAAACAAGGCCATAAGCAAAGTGAAAGTTCTCTCCTCTTTCAGAGAAAAGTACCTCCTTCTTTGATGACCACTTCTTTCCACTAGGGTCTTACCCACCAAGGTCCTTCATGTAGGACATGTTTTGCCACAGTCTCTTGGCTTTTCAATCCTTAAATGCTCTCAAGGGCTTTTCAGCCACACCAGAATGCCTTAAGGGCTGATTCTGAGGTCAGAGTGCTACTTAAAGCTGTTCTCATTCTGAGTCTGCTGTCTAGACTGCTTCCCATGTTGGAGCATTCACTCCTTTTTAATTCTATTATTATTACCAGACACTTAATCCTGTCTATATGCTCACTTTAACACTTAATGATATTTTTACCAATTATTTTTATACATAAAGCTTTTTATTAGTAGCAGATTCTGTGAACCTATAAATGGCACAAGTTTAGAGCATAAAACAAAGTATAAGTTCAATATAAAAAAAACTGAAGAAATCCAAC
This sequence comes from Oryctolagus cuniculus, assembly GCF_964237555.1. Lineage (NCBI taxonomy): Eukaryota > Metazoa > Chordata > Mammalia > Lagomorpha > Leporidae > Oryctolagus > Oryctolagus cuniculus. The sequence goes on from NC_091439.1 coordinate 15,263,418, forward strand.
TAAACTTACAAATAATTGAAACATATGTCTCTTAAAATTTATGTAATATTCAACTTTGGTCTTTGGCCAGCTATCTACATTGTAATCACTCCAGAGGGCTGAGACCTAGTTTCATAATTTAGTAGCTTCTGGATCTTGAACAAGTTAGTTAACCTATTAGCTTCAATTTCCTCATTTGGAATAGGGATGATTAAAGTATTTAACACAAAGTGGTTGGAAGAATCAAATAAGTACCTGGTACACAATAAGACTTTTCCTTATTAGCTGATATTCCTGTCATCATTGTCATGATCATTAAACAGCTTCTACATATTTCAAACTCATGATTGAAGATTCTGCTAATGAAGTATGCAATCTGTATAGTCCAGTCAGTGAATTATTCCTTTGTTAAAAATACCAAGTTATCACCTTATTTATAACATGTGAGACAAGTCATCTATGTCTTTTGACTAATATAATTGCATTTAGTTTTAAAATTATTTTGAATTTGAAAGACAATATAGTATAGTGAATAATGATGAATAGTAGTATTTACTATGTGTATAGCATTAACTCTTTCAGTCATTACAGCAACTCTATGTATAGTGAGCCGACCATTATTCCCATTTAACATATATAGTTACTGAATCATGGAGAGATCAGTTGTTTGGCAGTAACAAAGTTGCTAAGCAGTACAGTGAAGATTCAAACCTGGGTAGTATGGCCCACACTCATTTTTATCTAGTCTCCCACTTAATTGGATATAGTTACCCAGGTTTTTCAAGCCTAATTACTACAATATTACTAGTTATAAAGTTGGATATTTTTGTTCTTCAGAATTCAAAGAGATGGTAACAGACTGATTCTCACTAAAAGTAAATCAAAGTAGACAGGAAAATGTCTTTCCAAGGGTTGTGAAGGGTGAGGACAGTGTTTCAGGAGTGCACACATATTAATAACATGGGAACAGAAGGAAAAAGACTAGAGAAATATCCTGATGATTGGAACACTTATTAATGTTTGCATGAAAGAAAAATATAAATTTTAGCAGCTTCCAAGAGTGATTAATTTTGAGGTATAGTGACAGAAAGGATTCATGGAATTAATATTGGGGAGTGTCAGTAAGTTGGGAAGCATAGTTGTAAAGGGAGCATCGTGCATCGTGTGGAGATGTAAAAATATTAACTGTTAAAATATTTCTAAAGCTTATATTAAAATATTTTTAAGAGGCCATACTTTTGACATTTCTATGTGTTAGAATTAAATATTTTATGATGACTTAGAATTTGTACAAAATTGTAAACTTATAATTAGCTTATACTATGCCAACAATGGGATTGGATAGATTTATAACTTATATTTGTGCTACCTGAAAGGAAATATAACCCAGAATTTAAAATCTAACTTGATATACTCTTCATTAAATTATTCTGTCATTAAACCAAGAGTGCATTCACCATTTTTTTTTTTCTGGTCAAAGAATGGTGCAATGAAGAGAAGCAACAACAAAACTGAACTAATGATTCCTGGGACAATATTGTAGTGCCAAAAAAGTGGGGTGCAAATAATTTTGAAGTCAAAATTAAAATTTTGATCAAAATTTCCCACTCAACACAGGATATTCCAGAAAGAGAATCGAATCTGTTTAGCACTATGTAATTTTACTAAATTGGGAAAATCTGAATAACTACTTCATTAAATTTCCAACTGAGATTAAGTTTTAACCAAGTTTCAATGGAGATCTCATGTCTAAAGTATTTCAAATTCTTCTGTTCAGATAATATCCGTGTCTCATGAACTTGGACCTCTTAGATTGTAAGAATGTATCTATGACTATAAAACTTGTAATGAAGTGATTCAATTTTTTTTTTGTTGTTACTGTTGTTTATAAGTAGTTCAGACTAATCACAAGCATTTTTGAAAACCTTGAGAAGTTCACAAGAAGCATCAAATGAAGAAAAAAAAGGTGATCATGGCTGGAGCATGCTACTAAATCTCTAGGGATGGCCATATTTGGAAACAAGGAAATATGAACATTTAGAAGTGGGGATTTAATGAACCAGTTCCACAAAAATGTTTCTCAGAATTATTCAATAAGAAATTGTTGCTGGACTTTATATCTGTTCAATGTCAATGTAACTTTGGGACAGAGGAAAATGCTGGGTTTTCAGCCTGAAAAATTAGCTTTCATGATATAGTACCAGTGATAAATTGAGTCTTGGAGAATCAAGTATTGGATTATTTTTGTGAGCTCTATATGGTAAGGATGTATTGGGGAACATTCATTTTCATCCCAGTATGAGAGATCTCTGTGAGTTCTTGTTAGTGACACCAATACAATCTAAGGGAATAAGCAATTCCATTAGCCTGCTGGCATGATAGACAGTGGAAAGCTTGTTATTCTGATAGAATAGAAACACTACGAGTATGATTCAGTTCTTTAGAAGTGGGCAACTATTAAATGGAGTGCTCATTCATGAAGATGAATGTGTGTTCTCACATCTCATAAGTGATCAGAGGACATTCAGAACCAGCCTTGCCCTTAATGCAGATATTGATATATATCTTCTGTTTCCAGTGTGGCACTGGATCATAGGTTAACGTTACTGTCAGGTATTTCTCTGGTATGGGACAAGTTCTTAGACTGCAAAGCATTTTGGTAGTAGAAAGTGGCCATACCTTTGCTGAGGTATGACAATGTGGGACATCTGGTGATTTAAAACTGTGGGCATATTTACCCTGTGACTTTATCCTGCTCCAAGTCTTTCCACAGAGCTGGATCCTGCATGGAAAGGGATTATATCATCACCTTAACAAATTGGCTTATTCAGAAGTTGTCATCACTTAACTTCAAGATCCAAGAGAAAGGAATTTGAGGAACTCAGCCAGACCGAGCCTTACAGTATTTGATGATCATGCCCATAGCAGACGGGAAGAATGGGAAAGCAGGAAGATTGAGTTGTGTGTTGGCTGACAAAGTAAACACTGAAATTGGGCTGTGGAGGGGGGTTAGTTGAAGAGGTTGTGTTGTGTGTTGAAAACCTATAAAAGTGGAAAAATAATATTTCAGTGGTGTATGCATCAGAATGTAGTCACATCAAGGGTAGATACAAAATTAATTTATAGGAGAGGATTGAGGAAACAATCCAGTGGACCATTGGACTAGGATTGCTAGCTTGTTTGGAAGTTGCGTTCAATAGAAAGTGTGCCCTTTTTACAAAACCCAACAGATAAATACATACACACTAGGAAAGATGGTGATAAACTACTATTGATCTACTGAGTAAAATGAGATACAAAGAAGAAAGAATAATAAAGATAAAATTTATTGAAAATTTAATTTGCTTTCTTTTCCTATATTAATCCTTTGTAATACATAGTTATTTTTCAACTTTATCGATGAGGAAATGCAAGATAATCTTTCTGAGTAGAAATGCCCTTTTTGAAACTTTGGCTTTCTGTTCCAACGTTCTTCATACCCTTACACTCTCTGCTGAGATCATTAAAAGAATTATTATTGCTTCCTAATAAGATTGTGACCACACTGCTTTGAAAAGTTTCTTCATTATGTATTTTATCGAAATGCCATTAATATCAATAGGATTTCAAATAGAACCCAAAAGATTATAAGCACAAGTCATTTGAACCTTCTTTGCTGTTTTCCATTGTGTGTATATTTTAGAACACTTATTTAATTCTCTTGATTATTTCTTCTCAGAGGTAATTCAGCAATTTGAATCTCCCCACTGATGTTGTCCTAACATAGCTAGGTAAAATTAATAATCAGTTGCTAGTTTGACTATTTCCTAGTAGGTTATCATAATACCATAACTTTCATTTTATGACAAGATATAAAACAATTAAAATCAAGAATTATACCAAGATATTTAGATTATCTGGGGTAAGAAAAATTTTTACATATATTTTGGGAGAATGAAATTTAAAATGTGTTTTCCCAGTCTACATTAACCTAAAAAATCTTTTGTACAGCAAAGGAAACAATCAAGAAAATGAAGAGATGATCTACAAAATGGAGACTTTATTTAAAAACTGTGTGTCTGAAAAGGAGCTAAGATCTATATAACAAAAAAGATGAAGAACAAACAAAATAATTTAAAAACTGGGCAAATAACCTAAATAGACATATCTCAAAAGAACAAACACAGATGGCCAAAAATATGGGAAAATGCTCAGTAATCACTAATAATGAGTAAAATGTAAATCAAAACTGCAATGAAATACCATCTCACTCCAATTAGAATGGCCATTGTAAAAAGAAAGATGGAAGATGACAAGTATTGATAAGGATATAGAGTAAATAGAACCCTTTCACACTGTTGGTGAGAATGCAAGCTAGTACAGCTATCATGGAAAAGAGTATGACGATTTCTTTTAAAAAATAGAATCATTATATAATACAGCAACTCCTTTGCAGGGTGTATTTCAACCCAAATGTCTTTCAATTGAAGACTAAATAAAGAAATTATGGGATAAGTGTACCTGGGAATACTATGCAGCAGTAAAAAAAAATGAATCCTGTTATTTGCAACAAAATAGATGCGACTGGAAAAAATGTTTCTTAGTGAAATAAGCCAGTGCCAAGAGGACAAAAACCATATTTTCTTCTTGATCTGTGGTAACTAATAGAATACCTAAAAGATAGTCTACTGAAGTCAAATTGACACTTTGACATGTGATGACTTTGAACAGCCCTTGTCTCTACTGTTGAGGGACACTTTTTATTTTTCACACTGTTTATTGAACTGTTTACTTAGCATAAGGTTAATCTTATGTGTATAAAGTTAATTAAAACTAGATCTTAGTAACAAATAAGAATGGGAATAGCAGAGGGAGAAGGAAGTAATTTGGAAGTGGGGTTGGGAGGGAGGTGGTCTGGGAAGAATCACTATGTTAATAAATTTGTATTTATGAAATTCTTGAAGTTTATATACCTTGAATAAAAGGTTTATGGGGGAAAAATAACATTGCCAAATGCCTCCAAAAAAGTTAATTGAAAATAGATCTTAGTTAAAAATAAGAATGGGAATAGGAGAGGGAGGAGGAAGAATGGTGGGAGTGCGAGTGGAAGAGAGGGCAGAGTGTGTTCCTAAATTTGTATATACTAAATTCATGAAGTGTTTATATTCTACATAAATGGTTTCTAGGTAAAAAATATAAAAGTAATGTAAAGATAAAAAGGAAATGAAATCAGTCTTGTAAAGAAACATTTGCATACCCATATTTTTTGTAGCACTACTCAAAATAGCCAAGAATTGGGTCAACCTAAATGTCCATCAATGGATGAATTATTAAAGACAATGCAGTGTTAAGATACGAAAGTATATTGTTCACCCACACTAAGAATAAAATCTTGTTTTTTTGATGATATTGATAAACCTGGAGAACATTATGTTAAGTGAAATAAGACACAGAAAGACACCTACTGATATTTTCACTCATATATTCAATCTGCAAAAGTTGATCTCTTAGAAGTTTAGAATTAAATAATGGTTACCAAAGGCTAGAGAGGAGAGAGAGGAGGTGGAATGAGGAAAAATTGATTAATGGATGCAATGTTACTGTTAGATAGGAGGACAAGTTCTGGTTTCATAATGCATGGTAGGACAATAATGGTCAACAATGTTTAAAATCATCAGAGTAGAAGATTTTGAATGTTCTAACTGTAAAGAAATAATAATTATTTAAGTGTTGGCTATGACAAATACCTGGATTTGATCTTTCAAGCATGTATACATTATCAAAACATCACATTATACATTATACAGTTATTATTTGTGAAATATGTAAAATATCCTTTTTCTCAACAGAACACAGCAAATATTATTGGATAAATCATTGTGACCATTTTAGTTAAATGAATTTATCAGTTCAGTAATAACAAATAGATATGTGTGTTTTGGGTGGACTTCCTCATTTTGTTAAACTCATAAGTTTGTTTGGAATGTTAGGATTTACAACAGCTCAGAGAAATTTAATGGTGCCTTTTACCTAGACCCTAAATTCATCAGATTTTATTAACCTGTATTTTCCTATTATCCTCTTAAAAGCCTTTAAAGAAGAAATATTATAAAGAACTTCAAACTGAAAACCCTAAAATAGCTCTTGTAGTTTCATCTATCATGTCCTTTCTTCAAAGCTCACTTCTTAGCCACTGGGCAGTGAATGAGATCCAGGTAATGGAAACTGCCTCAACCACTTTTGTATAAACCTGGCTGAAGAGCTTTGACTAAAAGTGGATTTCTTATAATTGGGCCTGAAGAATAGAAATAAAGTTTCTAACAAGGTGGAAATGACTGGGCATTCTTTACCTTGATAGTCATGGGTACCAAGAATTTGGAAGAAAATCAAGTTGTCCAACGATCTGTTAAAGCATACAATGAAGCCAGACACATTCTATTCGAGGAATATAGGGATGATACTATATTTAGAATTCTGTTCTT